>NC_066584.1:465663711-468063711 GCF_024323335.1 Lathyrus oleraceus | reverse complement strand
TACCTTAATTTGGATCATGACCATCAAGTCAACGCTGAAGACGCGGCTGTATGGACTGCATGCACACTGATAATACGGTTCACAACTGTGGAGATGCACAACAGTGATCGTGTGAAGCTGCAGTTTGGTATGCCCCAAAATATCCTAGATCCCCCAGCTAGCCTAGGAGAATGGCATTTGCACAAAGTTAATGACCAATGGAACTTCAATCCATGGCAAAGCTTCGCAAGATCGGAGTGTCGCAAATGGAAGCATCGTCATGACCATGTCTTAACTGACGCAGTCATGCCAATTGAAGAAAAACCAAGTCGTACTTATATGGCTTGGTACAGATCGGTTGGTTTTCAGTTCATCGCCGAGGATATGTACTTGTACGACCCACGCCAAATGACTTACACACCTGACACCTTAACATCAAACCCCCAACAACAGTGTCAGACCGGATACACACAACCCCCTGTCCGTCAAACGTTCTGTTCAACCAACACACAAACATACAACCAAAACATTGCATACACCCAACCCCAATACCAAGAGCATACCCCATACCACCACCAACAAATTGACCATCAACCTGAGACTCAACATCGCTTCGCACCCACCCCATCACCCTACCAAAGTCGCCTAAGCCAGAACACCCAACGATCATTCAACACCAACCTCCCCTCCTCCTACCGTAGCCAAGAAGCCCAAACCTCACAAAACCAAAACATCCAACAATCCTATCTCTACCAAACACCCCAACAACCTTTCCAATCTTTCCTTGACGCATCGTTCACACCCATGTCTCCCTTCAATCGTCTTGGTCGCCCATCAATGAGTCAACCACATCCCAACTTCTCTGGCATGGGTCATGAGCTCAGCTACGGCGGTACACCATCGATGCATACAGAAGACTATGCCGACTTGTCTGACTACCTCAACAGACCTTCTCCTGTAGTTGGTAGTGACGCTCCTGGCCCCTCAGATGCTCAAACACCGGTATCGAATCATCAACGTGGGTTAAGGACACACGTTAGGGTAGCTAGAGGATGTGGGACCGGAGATCGGTTAGGTGATCCCGGTCATCACCATTAGGTTTCTTTGTGTAAATGAAAAATTTTATTAATATCAATTGGTCTTATATCAAATTTATCTATCACGTATACCATTTACCAAAAAAAATTGCATTTTACATTGAGGCTCCAGTTGAATTGGCGCCTCCTCTTAAGCCCTACACAGGGGCGTCAATCCAATTGACTAGGGCACCTGCCCTAGCCAATCCAATTGACTCCTCCATTCAATTTTTAAGAGGAGTCTCCAATTCAATTGGCGACTCCTCCTAAAAATGGAATAGTTTGGAAAAAAATTAAAACCAGGGATATTTTGGAAATTTTCTTTAAAAAGTGGATTATTTTCGTTAAAAAATCGTGAAACCTCCCCTTAGGCTTTGATTGTTTTGGTGATTAAGCAAAGAGAGAGTTAGAGACGAGAGAAGTTGATGAGAAATAGCACACTTCCTCTGCTCGGCATGCAAAGAATTATCAAAAGGAGAGTTAAAAGCAATGGGACCCACGTATGTTTTGTTTCTCTTCATGTGAGCGAAGAAATGCAAGAGAAATGGCTATTTGCTTTTCTATTTTACATATATATCCTTGCCAAAGAATATTACCCATTGAATATATAGTATTTATTATTACTTTACTGGTTCACAGTACATTAAAGAAAGCTGTTTCTCTTCTATTCATAGCTTATAACAAAAATTTATATTTTAAAAACATAATTAAACATTAATAAATTAATTAAATTCCATTAAATTAGAATTAATAATCTGATATCATACTATTATAAAACTAATTAACTAAATTAACAACAACAAAAAAAGATAGTCCAAAAAAAATTAACAAAAATAAAATAATTATGTATTATACTTTATTTAAGGGTATTTTTGTTTTTATAAAAATAATATTATTTCTATCTTTTCATTTTCTATTCAATCAAACAAGTGAAAAGAGAGAAATGCTTCTCTCTCTTCTATTTCTCTCTTATTTCTCCTTTATCAAACAATATCTCAGATCTATTATATTTCTCATATTTTCTTTTTTCTTACAATCTCTCTAACTTACTTATCTCTTTTCACTTTCTCTCTAGTACGAAACATACCCTTAATGATTTCTCTTTCTATAAGATGATTCATCACCAAAAGGTACAACTAAATAGTTATTGGAATTATTTTTGGTTGATGTCTCTGGTTTTTCTTGTGATTCTTCTAATGACTCTAGTGATTCTTCCACGAGAATGAAGTTGTAGTTTCACCTTTCTCTGGGCTTATGCGGGATTGTGCGAGTCTTTTGATGGATTCAACTAGCTCTGACCTGTGTAGGATGCATTTTAGGGTGAATAGAAAGACTTGATGGAGGAAGTCGGGTGTTAGTGAGCGTTCATTTAAGAATGATTTGATTCAATCTTTCCAAATATTCTACAAGGACTTCAAAAATGATTTTTTGAGGGTGAGGAATATTGTTTCTCCAACTTTGATTTGTAAGCTTGTAACATTTTTAGATATTCTTTTGATGTTTCTAATTCTATTTTCACATAATATTTTCACTTGTCATTTTGTAGGAAGAATGTTGCCTTTGAGGAAAGAATAGTTTAAGGCTTATTTAGTCAAAGATAAGATGAACAAGGCAATGCATGCTTAATTCAAAGTTGCCATACCTCAATCTGAATTTATTTGAATCACCCTCAGAGATAATAAAAGGAGAAATACAAAAAGTTATAAAAAGTGTGAAGAATTATGAACAAAGAGTTCATAAACATTAAAGCTTAAGAAGAATTCATAGAACACCGTAATCATGATTAATACATGAACATTAAGACGACTACATATAACCCAAACAAAATAGAAATTAGCTACGCTTTACTCATCTTAGTTTTACAATTAAGCTCTAAAAGAAAGGCGTTGAAAAACATATGCTACTGATTCCTCAGACGGCACTTCCACCCTCGATCTTCCTCTCTTTTCTCTCCTATTGAATTTTTGACACACAATGGACTTCTCTCACTCCATATCAAGAAAACTACTTAAATTACACTAAGTATCCTTTAACTGGACTGCTTGACCTTTATTTATAGGGTGCTAATATGTTATTCTTGTTAAGTGAGGCTTAGAGCTCGCGTAGTGCGCCTTATCTTCTCTTAGCATGTCTCCAAGCTCGCTTAATGAGAAAATATTTTCTTGCCCATGAAGTAACTTAGTCTTTTAAGTCTTGAACTTTTGTACCTCGCTTAGCACGTTTGATATTGCGTTAAGCGAGCTTTGTTGCTTAGCTTTGAAGTTACTTGGCTCTTAAGTATTCTTTTGATGCCTTTACTCGCTTATCAACGTCTTGATTTTGGCTAAGCGAGCCTTGGTGTCTGGAAGGTGATTTTTCTCTATTTTTAGTGATTTCTCGGTAATTTTTCCTTTACTTAATGAATACATTGTTAAAAAGTTCATACATGTATTTTATCATGTTTTACTGATAAATTGAGTTTTTTTTATGGATTGTTTAATAAGCTTTTATGTATTTTATGTATTTCTTAAATTATCAACTCTCCCCAACTTATCTTTTTGTTTGTTCTCAAACAAAATCAATACAAATAATTCATAAAATTTCAATATGCATAGTTTATGTAAGGTCTCAAGACTTGATCAAGATATTTTTTGAAATAACTTTTGTACTAGTATAATCTTATCGGGACATAAAAGGCGGTCCATGATGAGAAAACGAGCAAAGCGCTTCAATGTTACACTCAGCCGCCCAATTGGGCTTGGCCGCCTGATCGGGCCTGGTAATCTTTGTCCCCCAAAGTTGGGTCTCAACTCCAGATCTGGTGTTTGATCCATTTACTTATAAAACGTGGATTATGAGGTGTCTAAGTAATATCAGTCAAAGGAAGAATAAGTCTTCCACTACTCTCATGTTCCTTATCATGGAATAGTGGAAACCACTTATTGGTTTTCTAGCCCGATCCCAAGACATAGACTATAAATACCTCAATTCATAATTGAGGGAGGGCTCATTTAGTACTTACACAAAAATACGCATACAAACTATCTTGCAACCCTAAGAAAATAGGCTCTCACTTTGTTGTACTTTTCAGCCAGTACAATTAGCGGTCAATGTGGGCCCTAGTAAAACTAACTTAAGCCTCAAGTATCATTGCATTATGGAGAATATCTCACTTCGGAGGAGGAAAATAACTTGTACATGCTCTTTTCTTATTTAGTTTTATCTAAATAAATTATGTATTAGTTTCAATTTATATATAGTTTGCATGCATACAATTTATATTCTAAGTATTAGTTGGAAATTAACATTATCGTTGAAGCTTATATCTTCATTGTTTTCGGCTCAATTTGAATTTATCTTTCTTGTAACAATTTGCTTAAACTTTATGTTGCAGAGAAAATAATGCATAATTTATTTAAGGTTGCTCTTGGTTCACACAATGGGACGAAATAGTAACAAATGTGTAAACCTAGCAGCAACAATGAGAGACGACATGAATATGACAGAATAAGCGAGTAGTTTTATAAACTTCTGTATATTATTAGAATGCAATTTTGGACTTTATACATACAAAAAACTTTAGCTATTCTAGGAGTTATAATAACTAGTAAATACTATTAATTTGCCCACTGTCTATTGACCTTCCAATTCTCTCCACTAACTTATTATTAAAAACCCATTAACTCTAACATTAAAGTTTATTCAACAAAACTCCTCTGTAAACTTAAATATTTCTTCTATTCATCATGCCTATCAACTTCTTGCCTCTGTCGAAGATTTCTTTTGATAGTGGTTTTGTGAAAATATCTGCTGCTTGGTCCTTAATTGCTACATGCTTCAATTCGACATTTCCTTCCTTCACGTGTTCTCGAATAAAGTGAAAGCGAACGTCAATGTGTTTGCTCCTTTCATGGTTTACTGGATTCTTTGCTAACTCAATTGCTGACCTGTTGTCAACTTGTATTATTGTAGCATCTTTCTGTTCTAGCTCCATTTTACTCATCAATCTTCTGATCCATATTGCATGACAAACACATCAGGATGCTGCTACATATTCTGCTTCACATGTCGAAAGTGTTACTATTGGCTGCTTTTTAGAAAGCCAAGTGAATGCAGTATTTCCCATGAAAAACACATATCCAGAAGTGCTTTTTCGATCGTCTATGTCTCCGCACCAATCACTGTCGGAGTAACCAACCAGCTTGTATTTGTCTGAATTTGAGTAAAACATCCCAAGTGACACTGTTCCTTGGATGTACCTCAGAATTCACTTCAATGCTTTCCAATGTGTGTACACTGGCTCCTCCATGAATCGACTTACAATGCCTACACTTAATGAGATATCTGGTCTTGTACATGTGAGATAGCGAAGACTTCCTACCAAACTTCGATATCTTCCTGCTTCGACATGTTCTCCTCCATCAAATTTCGACAGTTTTGTTCCTGGTTCCATTGGCGTCGAAGCTGGATTACAGTTTTCCATCTTATATCTTTTCAAGATTTCTTTTGCATATTTTTCTTGTGAGATGAAGATTCCTGTTTCTTCTTGTCGAACCTCCAGACCAAGAAAGAATCTCATCAGGCCTAAGTCTGTCATCTCGAATTCACGTGTCATTGTGCTTTTGAATTCTTCTATCATCTGATCATTACTGCCCAGAAAAATAAGATCATCGACATAGAGAGCAACAAGTAATACATTCATTCCATTTTTCTTCACATAGAGAGCATGTTAGTACGGACATTGCTCGAACCCGTTCTCCTTGAAGTATGTGTCGATACGTGTGTTCCATGCCCGCGGTGCTTGCTTCAGCCCATATAGTGCTTTCCTCAATTTCAGTACCTTCTTCTCTTCTCCAGCTTTCATGTACCCGAGTGGTTGTTCGATATAGACTTCTTCTTCGAGTACACCATTCAGAAAAGCTGTTTTGACATCCATTTGAAATATTGGCCATTTGAATTGAGCAGCTTGAGATATGAGTAGTCGAATTGTCTCCATTCTTGCAACAGGTGCAAATACTTCGTCATAATCAACTCCTGCATTCTGTTTGTATCCCTTCGCAACAAGTCTCGCTTTGTATCGTTCTATTTCTCCTTGAGCGTTCATCTTTTTCTTGAATACCCACTTTACACCAATGGGTTGACTACCTTTTGGCAATTCAACTAATTCCCAAGTGTTATTGTGGTTAATCACCCTCATCTCTTCGTCCATGGCACTTTTCCACTTCTTGTCTCGTACTGCTTCTTCAAAACTGATGTTTTCAGCATCTGCCAAGAGACATACAAGGTGCACTTCACTTGTCGAATCATACAGATCTTGCAAACTTCGCATTCTGGGTTGTGTAGGTTCATCTTCATTGTCAGAATCTTCAAGTTTTGTCGAAATGTTTGATGGTACAACGACAGATGGTTCTTCAACTTCGACAACAGCTTCTGTCGAACTGTTCCAGTCCCACTTACTTGCTTCTTTTATTCGAACGTCTCTACTCACTATCACCTTCTTTCTTATGGGATCAAATAGCTTGTACCCTTTTGTTTTCTCATCATACCCAATGAGTATGTATTTCTGACTTTTGTCTTCAAGTTTCGTTCTTCGTTGATCTGGTACGTGTGCATAAGCCACACTTCCAAATACTTTGAGATGAGAAACTGTTGGCTTCTGTCCACTCCATGCTTCTTGTGGTGTTTTATCTTCTAACTTCGAATGTGGACATCAATTCTGAACATAAATGGCACATTTTACAGCTTCTGCCCAAAATTCCTTTGGCATGTTCTTGCTTTTAAGCATTGAACGAACCATGTCAAGGACTGTTCGATTCTTCCTTTCAGCCACCCCATTTTGTTGAGGTGAGTATGCTGCAGTTAGAAATCTCCTTATACCCTTCTCTTCACAATACTTCATAAAGGCTGTTGAAGTATACTCACCACCTCTATCTGATCGAACTGCTTTAATGTGTCTGTCGGTCTCCTTCTCCACCATTACTTTGAACCTTTTGAACACCTCGAATGCTTCAGACTTTTCTTTCAAGAAATAAACCCATGTCTTCCGTGAGTAATCGTCGATAAAAGAAATAAAGTATCTTTTGCTACTGAAAGATTCTGGCGTGATTGGCCCACATATGTCGGTGTGAATCAAATCAAGGATATGCTTAGCTTGATATTCTGCCTTCTTTTGAAATGAAGTTCTTGTTTGTTTGCTAAGCACACATTCTTCACAGAACTTTCCTTCATAGTCCATATCTGGTAGTCCATGCACCATGTTCCTTTTCGCCAACCTTTTTAAACCAGCATGATGTAGATGACCAAAGCGTAGATGCCATAGTGACGCTTTGTCTTCGACACTTACTTGTAAACATTTTTCTCGAACGTTTATCAGATTCAGTTTGTACATTCGATTTCTTTCCATTTCGACACGAGCAATCAGATGTCCCAACTTGTCCTTCAAATACAATATCCGTTCTTTCATAAGTATCGAATAACCTTTTTCTGTAAGTTGTCCCAAACTCAAGATGTTGGTCTTAAGATTTGGTACATAATAAACATCTTGAATTGATCCAATCAACCCATCTTTCTGTAAGTAACGGATCGTTCCCTTGCCTTCGACCTTCACTTTCGATGCATCTCCGAAAGACACATTTCCATCTTCAATCTTTCTCATTTCTTTAAACAGGTGTTTGTAACCACACATATGGTTACTTGCTCCTGAGTCAAGATACCAAACATTGTCATTTGTGTTGATCTCATTTTGAGCCATCAAGAGAAAACCTTCATTTGCTTCAGCTTCCAGAGTTAGATTGGTTGTTTCTTCTACCTTCTTTTCGATTCGACAATCTTTTGCAAGATGTCCCACTTTATCACAGTTATAGCATTTGAATGAGTTACAATCCTTCGCATAATGACCATACTTCCCACACTTGTAGCATTCAAAGTTGGAATGGTTCGACCTACCACCTCTTTGACCACGTCCTCTGCCACGCCAATTTTGCTGGATCGACTGTCCTCTTTCGAAGTTGCTGCCTCTACCACTTCGACCACTGTCACGTCCTCCACGACCACGTCCTCTTCCTCAAAAATTTTGAGAAAAGAGTAACTTTTCGTCTTTGATTTGCTCCTTGGTTTGATTTGCGTCCTCTACTCCTTCTTCCTTCTTTTTCATCTTACGTTGTTCGTGTGATTCGAGGGAACCAGCGAGCTCTTCGACTGCGAGCGTCGAAAGGTCCTTCGACTCTTCTATTGCACACACAATATTCTCAAATTTATCTGTTAAAGATCTCAAAATCTTTTCGACAACTCGTGCATCAGTTACTGTTTCACCATTTCTAGTGAGTTGGTTCACCACCTTTTGTACACGCGTGATGTAGTCAGATACATTTTCTGATTCCTTCATCTGCATCATCTCCAATTCGCCACGAAGTGTTTGGAGTCGAACTTGCTTTACTCGATCTGCTCCTTTGAACACTTTCTCCAGTGTGTCCCACGCTTCTTTCGACGTAGTCGAACCGACAATCTTTTCGAAGCCTGATTCATCAACAACCCTAAACAGCATGTATAATGCCGTTTTATCCTTCGATCACGTCTCTTTCAACGCCTTGTTTTGAGCTGCCGTATATCCCTCAGTATATGTTGGTTCTTCAAACCCATCTTTGGTCACCTCCCACGCGTCTAGAGATCCGAGAAGAGCTTTCATCTGGATACTCCAGTTTTCGTAATTCAACTTCGTTAGCCGTGGCAACGACATTTGATTCATCATATTTGCCATTAGCTCTGATGCCAATTTGACAGAATAAGCGAGTAGTTTTATAAACTTCTGTATATTATTAGAATTCAATTTTGGACTTTATACATACAAAAAACTTTAGCTATTCTAGGAGTTATAATAACTAGTAAATATTATTAATTTGCCCACTGTCTATTGACCTTCCAATTCTCTCCACTAACTTATTATTAAAAACCCATTAACTCTAACATTAAAGTTTATTCAACAGAATAACTGTCCTAAAATAAGGATCTCGCTGATGTCCGCACACCCGTATTTTAGGTAACTTCATAGTCGCTCGTCATAAAATAAGAAAACAATGTAATCACTGCACCCAAGTTATATGAGATATCCAAATGCTGCTAGCATATTCCAAAGTCGTCGTTCTATTTAAATCGCCAGAGATCTTACACCTAAGTCACCAGTGAAATCCACATGCTGCTAGCAAATTCTAAAGTCTGCGTTCTCCTCAGATTGCAAGTGATCCAACACTCAAGTTATTGGAGAGATCCAAAGGCGTCTAGTAAAGTCCAAAACTCAATTGAAGGGTTATACTAACCTCATTTTTAATAAAATAGATGGAGAAATTCCAAGCACCTTGGGCAACATTGAGAACATAAATATATTACTTATTTTCAATGAAATATCAGAAATATAGGACTTGTAAATTAAGCCTCCACGTTTTATTGAGTGTTCATATTCGTGTCAGCAGTACTTTCACTAGTTTCAATAGCCCTGGCTCCGGTAGTCTCCACCAGGTAAGACTGTTATTTCTGTAAGAAATTTCTCTTACACTATTGCAATATAAATTTCCAGTTTGCTATTTTTCATTTCATTAAGAAAAGTCATCATCATCCTTCATACTTTTAGAAAAAGGAACATTAATGAAAAATGAAAAACATGTCGACTCCATATATTATGCAAATATGATCCTCATGAAAAATTTAGTGATATGATCCTCATGAAAATTTTAGTAGGAATACTTGTCAAACTAACATTAAGGACCTAAAACGATTTGGTTACCTAAAGTTAAAACCTAAGTTTATGTGCATGGGTGCATTAAACAATCAAACACTAAGTAGTATCTTAATAGCGATTGTTCAAATTACATAACCGAAGACAAGACTCTATTCTCCTTTTTTGATCCTAAGAAAAGAGGATTTATCTCCTATGGTGACAACAAAGAAGAGATAACCATTTTTATTGGTATTGTTGGTAAGTTCCCCAATCTAACAATTAAGGAGGTTCTTTTAGTCGATGGTTTAAAGTAAAATTTGCTAAGTATTAGTCACTTATGCGACAAAGGTAAAAGTGCAACCTTTGATAGTTATGGATGTTAGGTTATCAAATCAATATCTGATCAAATCTTTTTTACCAATTCTAAAAGTGGAAATAACTACGCAATAAATTTAAATAAGATTCCTTCAAATGATATTTATCTTCTAAGTGACAAAACCCTTTTTTATCAGAAAAATTTGAGCATGAAATATTATTTGTTCAAACTTATGTAGATAATATCATTTTCGGTGCTACTGATGAATCTTATGTAAGGAATTTTCTAAGATGATGCATAATGAGTTCGAGATGTCAATGATGGAGGAGCTTTGATATTTCCCCACCCTTCAAATTCATTAATCAAAATAAGTCACTTTCATCAACCAAGTGAAGTACTGCAAATAATTACTTAAAAATATTCGGCATGGAAAAAGGCAAAGATATGTCCACTTTGATGGGTACTTATGTCAACTTAGATAAGGATGAGGGAGGAAAGCCAGTTGAAGAAATAAGGTACTGAGGTATGATTGATTCTCTAATTTATCTCACTACATCTCGTCATGATATCATGTTTGTTACGTGTCTATGTCTGTGTTTTCAAGTGACCCCAAAGAATCACACCTCTTTGTAGTAAAACACATTATGAGATATGTCATTGGCACACCACTAATTGGTTTATGGTACCCCAAAGAGACGGATTGTGTCTTAGTTGGGTACTCTGAATATGATTTTGTTGGATACAAATTAGATCAAAAAAGTAACAACATTACGTGTCACTTATTTGGTAACTCGCTTGTCTCATGACATAGCAAGAATAAATAAGTGTATAGTTAGCCACAACTGAGGGAAAATACGTTGTTGCACATAGTTGTTCCATGCAAATTATCTGGATGAAACATCATCTAAGTGATTATGGAGTTAATCTTGGTGTTTCCCTAATAAAATGCGACAACACTAGTGCCATAAACCTCACAAAAATCTAGTACTTCACTCTTAGGGTAAACACATTGAGGTTAGGCACCATTTCATAAGAGATTATGTTGAAAAAGGGGATTGCTTAATTGAGCATGTGTCTTTATTTAATCAACTTGTAGATGTATTTATTAAGCCTCTTCCTAAAGAAAAATTATTTTTCATAAGAACAAAATTAGGAATAAGAAATCAATCATGTATGTATTAATATTTTCTAAATGTATTTTCTTCTTCTTCTTCTTCCCTTTCTTTATTTGGTATACATGATTTATGTGCTTACTCTGTATTATTTTCCATCTTTTTAATAATATCAAAGAGGGATAAGTATACTCTCAGGGAAAATAATGTATACTCTATGTATTTGTCATGAGGAGTTTACCCACTCCAATCATTTACCATTATTTCTTGGGTTGTCCACCTCCCTGAGATATGCAGTATCATCATTCAAAATAGGAAAATGTGGAGCTATATACTTGTAGATACAATCATTTACATATGATATTAGTGGCAAGTGATCCTTTGTGGTTTTGATGATGACAACACCTAATGTCAAGCGACATTTAGTGGAGTCATGTAGGATCTATGATCAAGAAACCTTTGGTGATGGAATCTATCAAAGAAGTTAAACTAATCTTCATCGGATATAACAATTAAAGTTTTAGATGAAGTGTTAAATTAATCATGAATCTAGAAAGAGATCTTGAAGCTTCAAGATTGTGAGAGAGAGGAAGTGTGAAAGTTCGCATGGTTCCGCGTTTGAGTAATTAGTATATTATAGAGGTATAAGAGTAACTCTTAAGATACTAAGAAAACTCACTCACACACACACACACACGCACACACCCATACACACACATACACACATACACACACACACACACACACACACACACACACACACACACACACACACACACACACACTTATGCATACACACACACATACACATCAATTTAGGAAGTCTTTACAGATCCTAATCGATTAAGAACTTGTTCGAATCAATTAGATAAATGAAAATGACTTCCTAATTGATTAGTAGTACTTCAAATCAATTAAGACACTAGACATTGGAAGTTTTCCTTTTGGGGAAATAGGGTTGCTGCATTTTGTAGCTCATAATCAAATAGCCTTATGGCATAATCAACTATAACTTTTAATTTGGCACATGTATCATTTTCTTTTTTATCCAAATCATTTTCTATATAAAAGAGACGTATCCTCGTTTCAAAACACACCAGGATTCAGATTTCTACTTTACTTTTCTTATTTTCTCTTTTATCTCCTTTTTATATTCTTTGACTAAAGTTGCCTTAGAGCCTTTTGAGTCAAAAATACTTCAGGGAGTTTATTATTATATTGGTGATCGTGCTAAAGTGTTTTTCATCATATGTGTGATTCTTTTGTTAGATATCTTTGGTTCTTGAGATTGTCATGGTAAACCTCTGTTTGGTTATTGAGATTTTCATGGTAAAATATCTGTTTGGTTCTAGATATTAGTCAATAAAATCTCGGTTTGGTTTGTAGGCTGAACCGTCCAAATTTTTGTTTGGTTTGGGGGCTCAGTTTGTGTAAAATCTCTCATCATTTTAATAACGTTTGTGGGCATATCCATAAAATCTTAAGACATTAATTTAATGGACTCTCAAGAAGAAATTCTTAGAGAGAGGAGTAGGCCAAGTGGTATGTCAAACCTCTATAAATCCTTGTGTAATCTCTCTATCCTTATCTTTTTTATTTCTATTGATTTATTTTATTTCCTCTCTAATTCCTTCTTTTCTATTTTCTTATGATTTATCTCTACACTTAGATAAATTGTTTCAAAGTAAAATAACTTTTAAGATAATCATAATTTTTATACTTCATAGTTCACTGTCCCTCTTGAGTTTGAACTCACTTTCTCAACATTATCCTTTCCGCCTACAAGGGTACTACATGTTGGAACTTGAATGAAGTATCTTTTCCACCCACGAGGCTATTACTTGTCGGAAATTCAATTAAGTATCTTTGTCGCCCACAAGGCTTTTACATACTTGAATTTTAATGAAGTATCCTAGCCTCCCACGAGGCTCTTACTTGTTGGAGCTTCAATGAAGTATTTTTTCCTCCCACGAGGCTATAAATTATTAGAACTTCAATCAAGTATCCTTGTCGTCCACGAGGCTATTACATGTTGGAACTTCAATCAAGTATCCTTGTCGTCCACGAGACTATTACATGTTTGAACTTCAATGAAGTTTCCTTGTCGCCCACAAGGTTATTACTTGTTGGAACTTCAATGAAACATCTTTGTAACCCATGAGGCTATTACTTGCCAGAACTTCAATAAATTATCATTTTCGCCCACGAGGTTATTACATGCAGGAACGTCAACAGAGCATCCTTGCCGCCCACAAGGCTATTACATGTTGGGACTTCACTAGAGGGTCATTGTTGCCTTAACATGCAACTTATTACTAGGTTCCTTGTCAAAGCGGACTCAAATCTCCCACAAGCATGCTTAAGGAACTCACTCTACGCAAGGCGTGAGGGATTCTCCTATGAGGGAAATCTACTCAGTCGGACGAGATAAAAGGATACACCTTAAAAACAAGTGAAATTATGAAAACTAAATAAGATAATGTGAACCGCCATAACATCTAAACATTTTCATTAATGGACGACGTACATAACCCCTTTGATGGGGTGATAAAATAGATAGTACAAAGACTAGGGTCACCCTACCTATGAGGTATCCATGTTCTTGTTATTATTGAACAAAAATAGCACCGAAAAGATTAAGTATCTATCCACGAAAACATTAAACACATCGATTATCTTAGGGAATAAGAATCGGTAAAGTGTAACCTACACGTTCGATAACATCTCACATCATGCTTTGTGCTTGAGGGACTTCTACCATGTTCGTGAAGGAGAAGAGTGATCCAAAACACAGCGGAATTTTAAAAAAAAATCTCCTTTAGTGATCCTTACGAATGGGCATGATCAGTGATAGAATTGTTACCTCTTGTGGCGATTAAAACTTTTGATGCAAATCTACGGAGCAATCACGAACGTTGAATGGTGACAACGCCTCTACTCAGTCCACACGAACGAATTCCTTCAATCTCAGTGCTAGTTGCTATGAATGAAGGCTTTGAGTGAGAGAGAGAGAGAGAAACAAAATTGCAACTACATATATACTTCTACACAAGGGTTCTATTTATAGAACCACTTGTGTGGGCTGCAAGCTAAAAGCCCGCTTAAGTGTATGTGACTCATATCTTATAATATGCCAAAATCACTTAAGCGCGTGGTACCTTACCATATTTTGTATTCTACTTAAGTACACCGTACCTTACGATGTTCTACAATTCACTTAAGTGCACCGTACCTTACGGTGTTCCTTAGTTACTCTATCTCTCATCAATCCGTCCTTTTCTGTATGACCCTGTAGGTTTTCGCGGCATTGGCAATTATATTAAATCACGTATTTAACATAATAAACAGTGAGCGGTATCTAGCAACACATCACTGCTACCTAAGACACGAAAAATGTCATGTGATATGACAAATCCTTTTGTGATAATACTTATGTGTACAATTTCCCTTTTTCCCTTATGTCTATATTGAACATAAGGCATAGGCCGTGTCATCCTTGTCCAGTTCAATATTAGGCCCGTAGACATTTATCCTGTTACGCAGGATGAACAAATTCCATCTAGGTCACTCATGTCCCTCAACATGCTTCGTGGAGTACCCATCAACTGTCTTTATGGTCATCCAGTTACGGATAATGTTTGATCAACAATAAGGCACTCGACTCTACATCTAGGGTACATAGTGGTTTCAGGTCAAAGGGTGGTATACACCATTATCACCATGAGAATAACTTATGACACTTAGCATAACATTCTATATAGTATTCTCATAGCGGGTCAATCCAGTATAAATATTACTCTCAATATTCATACTTATGTTTAAGACTTGATAACTCTTTATCCATGATCCATGAGATGTGATCATCAGTCTATATACATAATAGTGTTAATGCTTTAATGTTATCCCACTTCACAACAAAACTCGACTACGGATATTTTAAAAATAGTGTCCTTATGTTTAATGAATCTCATGATTAAGTCACACTTGATACATTAAACGGACTAGCTATTCTAGGGACTTTATTAAACAAACATAATAAAGAAAAAACATTTTATTATTAATAAATAATTCGATACAAGTACTAAAAGTATTAGCCTCTAGGGATTACACCAACAGTTCGGTATGAGGAAATTTCCCCTCAGGATTCATACCTAAGAGACTCTTCTCTGAGAAAAGTCTAGAATAATCATCAAAGGAAACTCTATTTGAGACCATTAAATCACTTCGCCATTTTCAAGGTCTCATGTTTAAGGGACTATACTAAGATAATTTTATTTTGTCCTAAAAGGAAAGTTCGTGAGTAAACAATGTCACCAATTTCCCCACGATTAGGCTGGCTCAAAATGGGCCAAGAAATCGCCCGAAAAGGAACGAGGTCACCCAATGATGTGACGATATGTTGTTTGATTGGACTTAGTCTATCTAAGATGCCCATTCGCTCACCGATACATGATTGATTAGATATATAATCACTAACCAACTGTAAAAATGATTTAAAGGAGAAAACTGCTACCCTGCTTTACGAGGAAGATCCAAGTCTTCCCACATTCCCACTATTGACCGTAAAAAAAAAGCTTCAAACATTGATAGTGCACATTTCTCCTATCTTAAAATTTACTTATTTATTAATAATGTGATGTAAAAATAAATAAATAAACTGTTAAAGTTCAGTTTTATCATTTATATATGTTTTGCAGTGAATACAGTTCTAAGATTAAGTTGCTACAAACAAACTATAAACGGGAGGTGAAGTACTAGTAACAAAACAAAACTATAAATAAATGGTAATTTGCTATTCCAATAATTTGCCAAAATAAATGGTGATTTGCTATTTCAATAATGTTCCAAGCAAATTGCTATCTTATATACAAATTTAACACCAATGAAGTGATGAACACCTTTGTACGAAAACTTATTAATGGGGTCATAAGAGCACGCGTATTCAAACGATGAACCTACACTCATTCATCTTGTCCCACAGCATTAACTGCAACCAACTCCTTCACGTATCACGACACCAATATAAGTTATTTGAGTTTAATAACTACACTAGAGTACATTTTAGATGAAATATCAATTTGCTCTAAATGTGGCTTTCACTTCATAATTTTTTTATATATATATATATATATATATATATATATATATATATATATATATATATATATATATATATATATATATATATATATATATATTATATATATATATATATATATATATATATATATATATATTGAATTAAAATATTTTGTTTAATAAATAATTTTATTTTTTATTTTTTCAATATAAAAATTCAGCAGCTAAAACTATTTAATAAGATAGTTGATATTTACTTGTATTTTTAAATACAAAAATTCGACAATTAAAACTATTTAATGAGATAGCCGATATTTACTTGTATTTTTTAAAAGTTCATTCTACATTCAATTAAAATTATTAGATGAAATATAAAATATATTTATAATTGAAAAATTACAAAGATAATTTATAAAGTCAAAAACTTTTTATTTTATTTTTATCAAGTAATCTAATTTTTTTTAAAAATAAATTGCAGTTTTGATCCCTCAATTTTATTTGATTTACGAAATTAATCTTCATATTTTAAACTCAAATAGTTTTGATCTTTATCTCACGTTTTTCATAGAAAATCGATGAGATATTGATTTTTTAATTATATTTTTATCTATAAAATTCCACAATAAATTTATATACGATGATTTGTTGTATTTTACACAAACTTGTCATTTATAAAATAGAAATATCATCAATTTTAAGTGCATAAGTATGAGAGGGGGATAAAAACGGTTTAAATTTAAAATAGGAGTTAAATTTCGTGAAATAGATAAAATAGAGGGATCAAAAATATAATTAAACCAAACTTTATAAAAATTATTTATATAGTAAGAACTTTTTATTTATTTTTTATCAAGTAATTTAATAAATGAATTAATGAAATATTGTAGATTCGAACTCCCGCATTTGCATATGATATTCCTGCATATTTATCAACTGAACTTTTAATTCAATAATTAAATGAATGAAATATAATTTTTATAATAAAGTATTAAATAAAAGATTAATTAATAAAAACATTACTTAAAAGTTATATTGATGTATTATAAGAATATGTGAGAGACACATCACATACTCATCCAAAATCTTAAGGTGATAGGTGTGTGAATTCTCCCACTTATAAATACTCAAGTCTCCACAATTCTAATCAATGTAGACTTCTCTACCCTACTCACAATTGTTATTCTCAATACTCTCCCCCAAGTGTGAGTCTATCCACAATGCTCCCCCTCAGACGGAAGCTCTTTTTTATCACATACCATGTACCGTTGTTAACACTCTTCAACATGACATTCTACCCACGACCTTGTGAGAATACTTTCGATACAAGTAAGTCAGTTCATTCACTCGACCAAATAACTGTAATATCACTGTTGGGATCAATTCAGAGGGTCAACATGAGGGAACGTTTTTGCTTTGAGACTTTTCTTTAAGAACAACACACATTTGTGAGAGACATGTCACATACTCATCCAAAATCTTAAGGTTTTTGATGAATATGTGGTATCTCTCTCACTTGTGTGTTGGTCTTAGTATAATGTTCAATGCTCTCTAATGAAAAATTTCTCAGTGGTATCATGAGTCTTTGTTTCAAGTGAAAAATTGACTCACTTGTATCAAAAGTATCCCCTTGAAGGGTGTCAATGGCACTACAATTGTATGTGATAAAAAAAGAGTTTCCACTTGAGATGGAACATTGTGGATAAACTAACACTTGACAGAGAGTGTTGAGATTAAAAGTGTGAGTAGTATGGAGAAGTCATATATTGATTTGAAATGTGGAGACTTGAACATTTATAAGTGAGAGAATCCAAACACCTATCACATTAAAGTTTTGGGTGAATATGTGGTGTGTCTCTCACAAAAATGTGTTGCTTTTAAAGAAAAACTCAAAAACAAAAATATTCTCTCATATTGTCCCTCCAAATTGATGCGAAAAATGTACATCACAAACCTATTTCCTATAAAGGTTAAAGATTTAATTAGATATTTTTCTTTATTTTATTATATTAATTTTTATCATTATAAAATAAAGCATACCAACTTATACACTGAGAGAAAATATTAAGAAATTTATAATATAAAAAAATGTACTCAAAAAGAAAACAAATACACAATTTCTATAATAAAACTTCTACATTTAATTTATTAACATTTAATTTCTTAGTATTACACTCATGTTAACATCTTATCTTAATCGTAATCTTAATATATATAAATTCAAGGTTATCACGATGTTAACCCTAGTCACATCATGATAGGAACTCTTGCAAAAACTTTAATTCTATTATTGACTAATTTGACCAAAAAATAATAATAATAAATATAATAATAATATAATATTCAATCACGACTATTAATAATAATAATAATAATATAAATAATATATAATAATATAATTTTTAGATAATAATAATATTTTTTATTAAATTGACTCTACATCAATAATTAATAATAATGATAATAATAATAATAATGGAATATTAAGTTATAATATTAATAATAATAATAATAAAAATAATAATAATAATAATAAATAAGAATAATAATATAATATCAGCTATCACTATTAAAAATAATATCATCTATATAAATAATTTATAATAATTATAAAAAATCATGTTCTTCTCCTTTATCTTATGTATAATATATTATATTTGTTTCTCAAAAAAGATTTAATAACTTTTATTTATTTAGAATCATAAAAACTAGACAGACCAATTAAATAATATATCTTATATAAAAATCATCTTATTTGTTTGTTAATATATAATTAATTTAAATATTTAAATTAAATAAATAAGTATTATATGATGAGATTAATTACTATACACTGTCAGTGTAAAAAGTTTTATACCGTCGGTTCATCACCATCACCCGTTTGTATTACTTTATAGATTTTTAAAATAAAAGTCAATCTTCTTTTAATATCCAACGCCTATAATTAAGTGATGGTGTAAAACCCTTTTACACTGACAGTGTATTTCAATTAATCTCTTATATGATTATGTATTTTTAATAAAAAATCAACTTATTAGTTGGTCAATTTTTATAACTGATTTGAATTTTATTTACAAATTAATAAAATAAAAACTCATAAATATAAAAGTTTATTGGTTTCTAAATATTAAAAAACCAGGGTATTATATGATTAATTATTTTAATAACAACTAATCATTTTTAGTTGATCAATTTTTATAATTAATTTGAATTTAAGTATTTTTAAAATCATAAAATTCTATAGTATGATTTGAAGATACTTTACTATTGATTTTTTAAAATATTTATTCAATTCTAAATTTCTTTCAAATGTAACTCTCAAATAATTTTGTCAAGAAAAAAATTTCAAATAAGTTTGTCATTAATTTTTTATTATTTATATTACAATTATTGTATTTGTGATTAAAAAAGAGTAATATCAATATATTAATGTGATTTATATGGTGGACCGTCTTCACAAAGGAAGAGAAATATAAAGGATAAGAGTATCGGTGCAAATAAGTTTGTCATTAATTTTTTATAATTTATATCACAATTAATATGGTAATGTGATTTATATTGTGGACTATTTTAAAAAGAAGAGAAATATAAAGGGCATGAAGAAGATAACATTAATACTAAGTTGGACTTACGTTATTGAAAAATTAAAAATAATAAATTAAGTGAAACGTGTAATAATTTTAGAATTAAAGTGATTAGAAATATTAAGATCAATACAGTTAAAATAAAAGGTCCAAAAAATGTAAGAAATTATTTAAAATTAATTTTTGGATTAAATAAATTTAGTTATAAATTAAATAATTCATTAAGATACATGTTTTTAAATGCCACTTATGACCAGCTAATTTGATAATTATCTATTTTATTAAAATAATAATAATTGCATTTCAATGATAAAAAAAAATAAGTTACAATATCTAATTATGACTGTTTTTATTTAGATTTACAAATATAAACTATGGTATTTAAGGTAGAACTTACTCAATATTATATTTTCATTTTAATGCATATTTATAGTTGTATTTTTATCGACTTTATTATACTAATTAAAAGAGATTTAAGAGAGATAGAATGACTCGTTAACTTTTTTATTTTGTATCACTAAAATTCTATTCTCCTTATATTTTATTTTTCATTTTCACAATCTTTCATTTTCTAAAATATTATTTGGGTTTTGAAGATATATTTGAGAATTTTATTAAAAGATCTATTCTTATGTGATAAAACTAATAAGATACCCGTAAGTTCGCACATGTAAATTTATTTAATACAATATAATATATATTTAGATACGCGTTTAAATTTGAAATAAAAAAAAGAATTTAAAGAAAAAAATGTGAAAATAAAGAGTTCATATATCAATTAAAGATAATTGTTGGTTAAAATAAAATAGATATTGTCCTGATAGTTACCTGTGAAATAAAAAGTTAGTGGTATGCATATTTATTGAGTGATATTCAATTTGATATAATATAAAATATTTTTGGATACACATGTCAATTTATAATGTGTTATTTAATTGTAAAATGAACTATGATCATATAAACTCAATTGTGTTAAATAATCATATAAAAAAAGACCCGTGAAATGCAGAAAGAAAAAAAAAATCACATTTGAAAATAAAAAATTCACATTTAAAATAAAGTTAAATATTGTCCTGATAGTGATCAGTGAAATGGAAAGTTAGTTGTATGCACTATTATTGAGTGTCATCCAATTTAATACAATATCAAATATATTTAGATACATATGTCAATTTCAAATGGGTTACTTAATTATAAAATGAACAATAATCATATAAATTATGAATATGTTTTATGTATAATAGTTATAAAATGATTATATTTTTATTTTAGATAAATTTTGTATTTTAAAAATTCAATATTTTTATGTTTTCTTCTTCATTAAATTAAAAAGAGATTTCAAATGATGTTATTTATACTTAAAAAATAAAATGAAGAGAGAGAAAATTAAAATGAAAGTTAGAATGTGTGAGAAAAAGAAATGTGAGGGAAATTTAAAATTTGAATTAAGAGAAGAAAATGAAGAGTGAGAAAGTTAAAAGTAAAAAATGGAAAATAAATGAGGTGGCAAAAGGAGATAGTTTCAATTTTTTAGCATTTGTTAATTACAAATATGCCCTTTTACTAATACAATTTTTGAAAAAGAAAATGATATATTAAGGAGTTTGGTGGTAGTTTACTTTAATGGATAAATAGTTGACTTTTATTGTCTTTATGTCATATATTTTATACTCATTTTATTATTATCTTTGACGTCATAATTTTGAATTACTCTTTTTAAGATGGATTTTTTTAAAATAACCACTATTTTCAAATTAAATATCAAAATAACCATCTTTTCAAATTATTTACCAAACTAATCATTTTTCAAATAAAAAAATTACATGACAAGAGCAGGAGACAAGACAAATGATGTATGCATTGTATTTTGCACTAAGGCGTCAACCCTAGTGACGCACACATGTACTTGTTGTCACTGCATGTGGCGCATGCATGCATCCACTTGGTACATGCGCCATTGGGTATGGCACATATGTCATTTTCTTAAAGCATGCATCGGTCAATATGGCGCCTCCTAGGACAAAGAATCATGTAGGGATGTATGCATGCGCTATATGTAATAGCGGCAGGTGCATGCATGCGCCACTAGGGTTGGCGCCTTAGTGTAAAACTATAATGCATGCGCCATTTATCCTGACTACTGCTTTTGTCGTGCAATTTTTATTTATTTAAAAAGTAGTTAGTTTGATAAATAATTTGAAAAGATGATTATTTTAGTATTTAATTTGAAAATAATGGTTATTTAAAAAAATCTTTAAAATAAGTTATGTTGTAGAAAATAATTTGATGATTCTAACATTATATATGAACAACATTATTATAAATCTTCATCAATGAGGTATGCATGGTTTTTCATTTACTATAAATTTCCTTATGTCTAAGAGTTTATCATATATATTGTTTAAGGTAATATTCCAAAATCTTACATTCTGAAAATGTATTTGAAGAATTATGATTATTTAGAAATAGGAGTTGAATATAATTGTGATGTTAGAATATCTAATGGTTCGGTTGTTTGTGGTAGTAAATTTTTTTTTTATGTTAATGCTACAAAAAGTTTTAGATTATCATTTTTATTACAATTTCACATGTGAATTAAAACAAATTATTTTTCGGTTATTTACTATAATGATTCAATTCTTAAGCTTCATTTGCATCATACTCTTTCACATGTTAGGATTGAGAATATTAATGATATTATAATGTCATTTGAAGATTTAATATATTTTTGTGATTATATAAATTTAGATGTTTGAAATTATATCTTAATTTTGTATATTTTGTATTTATTATATCTTAATAATATCTTAATTAGTATAATTTTTATTATTATAGTTTAGATTAGATGTTTCTATACTTTGTATTTCTTTTATATTAATAATTATATAACTATTTAAAGTAGAACAAACAAAATGGTTATTGAATTTTGGCCCCAAAGATCATGGATGGAGAAATCAAAATCGAAACTGAAGAAGAAGACATATCATCAGAGGTGAAATTCTAGGTATCAGCTTTGATAATGTATGTTCTAGGAAGTGACTTAAGCATGAATGTTGTCAAACAATATATGATCCAAACCGGAACTACGTTCAATACCAGGTATGTTCTATAATAAAGAAGGCTACTTCATTATGAGATTCCACTCGTTCAAGGACAAGGATGATGTAATGATGAATGGACCATACCCTATCCAGAACATGCAAATGTTGCTAAGGGATTGGAAGCCTGATTTCTTCTTAAAGAGGGATATGATGCAAACAATCTTAATCTGGGTGAAGCTACCCCAACTCCCGCTCCATCTATAGGGAGAAAAAAGCCTAAGCAATATAGGGAGCACAATTGGGAAACCTCTGACCACTGATGAGTGCACAACCAATAAGTTGAGGGTTTCGTATGCTCGAATCCTAGTGGAAGTGGATATCACCCAAGATCTAGCCAAGGAAATCACAATCAAGGATATTGAAGGCAAAAGAATGAAACAAAAGGTGGAGTATGAATGGAAACCTCTATTTTGTGAGAGGCAGCAAAGAGCAGGACATCAATGTGTGAAAAAGAAACCAAAACCTCCTCAGTTGGAAAGGCAATGCAACAAGAAGTAGATTATGAAGCCTCTTTAGTTGGAAAAACAACAGGAAAGCACATCAAAAACTACAAGTGAAGAAGAATGTAAGGGAATGGACAAAGGTGAATAAAAATGGAAGAGATAATGGAAAAGGGATAATGGTAGAAGCAACACATGCTCATGTACAATGTCAAAATGGGTTTGAGGCTCTAGGGATTATGAGTGATCCATTAGGGATGAAAGACAATACTACATGATTCTTGCATGGAATGTGAGGGGGATAAATAAGTCATGCAAGAATAGAGAGGTAAGCTCCCAGCCTAACATTTTCATTATGATTAAAACTAGAGTAAAAAAGAACAATGCTGAGAAGATTAGGGAAAAGCCGAACCTAAGGGTGAAGTATCTGTACAATTATTCTAAGCATGATAATGGGAGAATATGGTTGTTATGAGATGATCATAGAGTCATAGTTAAGCAGGTGAGCAGCATTACACATATGATACATTGTGGTATCTATGATGTGAATGGTAAGTTCAAAAACTGGCTAACTGCCATTTATGCTATGAATCCGTTGGAGAAGAGAAGAGGGCTATGGAAAGAAATCAAAAAAATACACCATCAACAAAGAGGACCCTGGTGCTTAATGGGGAACTTTAATAATGTTCTTAGAGCTAATGACAGGGTTGGGGAGAGGATAATGCATGAATCTAAGTACAAGGATCTTGTCACTATGATGGAACAAACTGGGTTGTATGATATGGACAGCTTATGGGACCACTATACTTGGTCTAACAAATATGGAGAGGGGGCCATCTATTCAAGAATAGATAGAGTCATTAGTAATGTGGAGTGGTTCCAAGAAAACATGGATACTAGCCTAACCATTATGCCGCCTGAAGTGTCTGATCATGCAATGTTATGCTTGACAGATAAGAACCAGAAAACCAATAGCAAAACCAAATTCAAATTCCTAAAGTGTGTTACAACAATGGGAGGGTTTGAACAAGATATTAGTAATAGTTGGAAAGAGCCTATGACCGGAAGGCCAGTGTAAATCATATGGAGGAAGCTTAAGAGATTGAAGCCCATCCTGAGGATATTGAGCAAACCTCTAGCTGGCATCAAAACAAAAATTAAGGAAGCTAGAATGAAGCTTATGGTAGCCCGGGATTCCCTTACTCAATACAGAACGAAAACCCTTAAGATTGATAAGGTAAAAGAGTGTACATAACATGTTATCAAGTGGGATGAGATGGAAGAGCAGGTGTTCAGGAAAAGATCCAAAATTGATTGGCTAAGGCTGGGGATGGTAAAAATGCATACTTCCATGCATCCATAAAAAGTAAGCAGCACCAAAATCTTATCAATATCATATCAAAGAAGATGGGACTATTGTTAACAAGTTTGAAGAGATTGAGAAGGAGGTGTTAGAGTTCTATGGTACCCTCATGGGAAAGGCAGACAACAACCTAGAGGGAATTGATATCAGTGATATGAGAGAAGGTGCCCAACTGAATCATGAGCAAAGATCTTCTTTGGTTGAGACTATTAATGAGAAATATATTTGGACTTCCCTTCAAGGTATAAGAGACCTTAAAGCCCCGGGAGTAGATGGATTTGGAGCTAAAATTTGTTAGACGATAGGCCTAGATCTAGAGAGGGTGAATAGATCCCAAGTTAAAAGTTTATTATAAAATTTTACTTAGAAAATTTTATGGCACGGAAGCAAGTTTCAAATATTTCCCGAATCAAAAATCGTCTAACCGAGCCTACTATTGAAAAGCCCGGATATACGTAAGAGTGACAATGGTATGATAATAATCCACAAGTTGATTAACAACACTTCAAACACTAAACTGAATACTCTACTATAGTAAAGGTCTATCTCCAATGATAACAACACACAAAAAACTAATTGAAACAATTTGTCGAACACTTTGCGTGCGATTAACAAAGTTTGGATGTTCGTATAGTGTTTGTAGTTCTTAGAAATACAATCACTACCAAATGGTGTGTGATTACTACAAGAACACAAACGTCACAATGATTCAAAAACTCTTATCCAAACAATGTTGATCAAGAGATCAAAGTAATCGACAACTTGCAAACCGAAAAATTAATAGAGATCAATTCATGCTTAAAATTTTATGATTAATTCTTGAGAATCTTATGTTTATAACCATTGATTTAGACATTGTACCTTTGTTTATGATCCAATGTCATTGAAATCCAAATCTTGACATAAACTTGAAACTTTATTCATTATTTTTCTTCTTTGATCTTTCTTCTTATGACAACCTTTTGTATTCATCAAAATCAAGCTAAGAATGATGAACATATCATCTTCACACCCTAAACATCGTAGCATTGGGGAGGCTCTTCCCGTCTTATATTTTTTTTGGAAATGAGGGTGTACTTTGCAGCCTGCTTTCGGGCCTTCTTGGCCTCCCCTTCATCTTTAGGGAGTTTTCCTTCCTACGGGTACCGCAGTATGGGCGACATCTATCTTGACTCAAGGGTGGCCTCTAAGGCGTACATCTTCAATTTTTAGGGGCAGCGAGATTCTCCTAAATTACCATTCGATTAAACCCCTAAGTCTTCGAGTTGTCAAGTTAGACAGAAGGTTGACTCTAAATTTATGTTCCATGAGAACATGTTCACTTGAAAACACGTAAAGTGTGTTGATAAACTTTTTACCTTATGGAGATATTTTACCAACTATGATTCATTGGCCTGATAACTTCCGGAAAACTAGTTACCGACTATCCGAGAGTCATTTTTGACATTCAATCTGGATGCACCCATTTCTAGGGCGAGAACCGTGTTGGCTATGCGAGCTTCATATTCTTCTTGGTTATTGTTGGCTTTGAGTTCAAACTTCAGTGCTTATTCGATTAGTTTATCATCAGACCCTTTTAAGATCATTCCAGTGTCACCCCCTTCATGTTTAAGGCTCCATCGACCGATAGTGTCCATTCTGAAGGTCTTTCCTCTTTCACTGGCGAGCTAAATTATGCCAAGAAATCCACTAGAGCTTGGGACTTGATGCTTTCTCTCGCGACATATTAGATGTTATACTCTAAGAGTTCCACTACCAAGATACCATTCATCCCACCTGATTTAGTTTTTCAAGACCTGTCAAACAGGATGGTTGGTTTTCACGAGGACTATATGTCCTTGTAAATAAGGTTGAACCTTTCTCGTTGCGACGATGAAAACCAAGGTGAACCTTCTCTCAGGCGAGTGAGGATGGGAGGTGACATGAGAATTTTTTTTATTTTTTAGAAATCCTCCTTGGACTCTCTAGTTAACTCACACCTCTCCTTCTTCTCTAGGGAGGAGAAGAAGAGGAAGTCTTTATCGTCCATGCAGGAGAGGAAACAAGATATGGCTGCAAGACGACATATGAGTTGTTGAACTTCTTTGACATTAGTGGGGCTCCTCATATGGATGACAACCTGACATTTTTCTGGATTTTCTTCAATGCCTATCTTTCTTGCATGTACCCCAAAGGAACCCTATGAACTTTCTAAAGGAAAATTGCGATCCAAAATACAGTATAAATTAAAAAAAATCCTTTAGTGATCCTTACGAATGGGCATGATCAGTGATAAAAACTGTTACCTCTTATGGTGATTGAAACCTTTGATGCAGATCTAAGGAGTGATCACGAGCGTTGAATGGTGACAACGCCTCTACTCAGCCCACACGAACGAATTCCTCTAGTCTTAGTGCTAGCTGATACGAATGAAGGCTTTGAGAGAGAGAGAGAGAGAGAAACAAAATTTCATCATGTAAAAATGCTTCTTCACAAGGGTTCTATTTATAGAACCACTCGTGTGAGCTGCAAGCTAAAGGGTCCACTTAAGTGTATGTGGCCCATATCTTATGGTATATCGAAAATCACTTAAGCGTGTGGTACCTTACCATATTTCATATTCTACTATAGTACACCGTACCTTACGATGTTCTATAATTCACTTAAGTGCACCGTACCTTACGTTGTTCTTTATTTACTCTATCTCTCATCAATCCGTCCTTTTGTGTGTGACTCTGTAGGTTTTCGCGACATTGACAATTATATTAAATCACGTATTTAACATAATAAACAGTGAGCGGTATCTAGCAACACATCACTTCTACCCAAGACACAAAAATGTCATATGATCTGACAAATCCCTTTTTGTGATAATACTTGTGTGTACAATTACCCTTTTGCCCTTATGTCTATATTGAACACAAGGCATAAATTGTGTCATCCTTGTCCAGTTTAATATTGGGCCCTTAGACATTTATCATGTTACGCAGGATGAGCAAATTCCATCTAGGTCACTCATGTTCCTCAGTATGCTTCATTGAGTACCCATCAATTTTCTTTATGGTCATCCACTTATGGATAATGTTTGATCAACAATAAAGCACTTGACTCTACATGTATGATCCATAGTGGTTTCAGGTCGAATGGTGGTATACACCACTATCACCATGAGAATAACTTATGATACTTTTCATAACATTCTATGTAGTATTTTCATAGCGGATCAATCCAGTATAAATATTACTCCTAATATCCATACTTATGTTTAAGACTTGATAACTCCTTATCCATGATCCATGAGATGTGATCATCAGTTTATATACATAATAGTCTTAATGCTTTAATGTTATCCCACTTCATAATAAATCTCGACTATGGATACTTTAAGAATAATGTCCTTATGTTAATGAGATCTCATGATTAAGTCACACTTGATACATTAAACGGACTAGTTATTCTAGGGACTTTATTAAACAAACATAATAAAGAAAAATACTTTTATTATTAATAAATAATTCGATACAAGTACAAAAAATATTGGCCTTTAAGGCTTAGACCAACAATCTTCCACTAGCACTATAGCCAATCAGGCATACCCCTAATACCTATAGATCTAGTATGGCCATCATGCTTCTGCTGCGCAAGAGGCTTTGTCAGTGAGTCAGCAATATTGTCAAGTGTAGGTACTCTTCATATTTTCACATCTCCTCTAGCTATTATCTCTCGAATAAGGTGATAACGCCTAACTATGTGTTTGGATCGTTGGTTAGATATAGGCTCCTTAGCTTGTGCGATAGCACCATTGTTATCACAATAGAGATCAATGGGATCCACAATGCTAGGAACTATGCCAAGTTCACTAATAAACTTTTTGATCCAAACAACTTCCTTTGTTGCACTTGAGGCAACAATATACTCATCCTCGGCTGTAGAATCAGCAAATGTAGAATCATCAACTTTTCCAGCTCACAGCGCCACCGTTTAAGCAGAACACATAACCAGATTGTGATCTAAAGTTATCCTTATCTGTCTAGAAGCTAGCATCAGTGTATCCAATTACAACAAGCTCTTCCTGACCTCCATATATCAAGAATGAGTTCTTAGTCCTTCTCAAATACTTAAGGATATTCTTGACAGTTACCCAATGAGCATCACCGAGGTCAGATTGGTACCTACTCGTTGCACTTAAAGCATACGAGACATCTGGTAGAGTACATAACATGGCATACATGATAGGTCCTATTGCAGATGCATATGGAATCTTATTCATGCGATCCCTTTCTTCCTTAGTTGAAGGGGATTTTGTTTTTGATAGACACATGCCATGTTGCATAGGTATGAATCTTTTCTTAGAATCATGCATATTAAAGCATCTCAACACTTTGTCTATGTATGTACTCTGACTTAGGCCAATCATCTTTTGTGATCTATCTCTATAGATCCTGATTCCTAATATATAGACTGCTTCACCTAGGTCCTTCATAGAAAAGCATTTCCCTAACCAATTCTTTACTTGTTGCAGGGTAGGGACATCGTTTCCAATGAGTAATATGTCATCTACATATAAGACTAGGAAGACGATCATGCTCCCACTAACCTTCTTGTAGACATAGGGCTCATCTCCTTTCTTGATGAATCCATATTGTTTTACTGTTTCATCAAAACTAAGATTCCAGCTTCTGGAAGCTTGCTTCAATCCATATATTGATCTTTGTAACTTGGATATCTTTTGGGCTTCTTCTGGTATGTCAAATCCTTCAGGTTGTGCCATGCACACATCCTCAAGAAGATTCCCATTAAGGAAAGCATTTTTGATATCCATTTTCCATATTTCATAATCATGGTATGCAGTGATAGCAAGTGAAATCCGAACAGATTTAAGCATTGCAACTGGTGAAAAGGTTTCATCATAGTCAACCCCATGAATTTGTTTCTATCTTTTTGCAACCAGTCTTACCTTATAGGTATGTACCTTACCATACATGCCAGTCTTCTTTTTGAAGACTCACTTGCATCCTATAGGATTAACTCCTATAACAGGCTCTACCAAGGTCCAAATTTGGTTTATCTACATGGAATCCATTTCAGATTTCATGGCTTCTAGCCACTTCTCAGGCTCAGGACCAGATATGGCCACTTGGTAGGTCACATGCTCATCTTGATCCATGAGTAATACATCACCTTGATCAGTTATGAGATATCCATATCTCTCAGGTAGGTGATGTATCATGCTTGACCTACGCTGGTCTTATTCTACTTGAGCAGGTTTCTCTTCCACAACTACTTGTGTTTCCTGCTGTAATTCCTCCATAGGAGTATTAATGCTTTGTGATTCTTGATTTTTTCAAGCTCTACTTTCCTCCCATTAATTCCTTTGGAAATAAAATCCGTTTCTAGGAAGACTCTAGTTCGAGCGACAAACACTTTGCCCTCAGAAGGATTGTAGAAGTAATACCTGTTGGTGTAAGCCCTAGAGGCCAATACTTTTGGTACTTGTATCGAATTATTTATTGATAATAAAAGGCTTTTTCTTTATTATGTTTGTTTAATAAAGTCCCTAGAATAGTTAGTCCGTTTAATGTATTAAGTGTGACTTAATCATGAGATCCCATTAAACATAAGGACACTATTCTTAAAGTATCCGTAGTCAAGCTTTATTATGAAATAGGATAACATTAAAGCATTAAGACTATTATGTATATAGACTGATGATCACATCTCATGGATCATGGATAAGGAGTTATCAAGTCTTAAACATAGGTATGAATACTAAGAGTAATATTTATACTGGATTGACCCGCTATGAGAATACTATATAGAATGTTATGCAAAGTGTCATAAGTTATTCTAATGGTGATAATGGTGTATACCACCCTTCGACCTGAAACCAATATGGACCCTAGATGTAGAGTCGAGTGCCTTATTGTTGATCAAACATTGTCCGTAACTGGATGACCATAAAGACAGTTGATGGGTACTCCACGAAGCATGCTGAGGGACATGAGTGACCTAGATGGAATTTGCCCATCCTGCGTAACAGGATAAATGTCTACGGGCCCAATATTGAATTGGACAAGGATGACACGGTCTATGCCTTGTGTTCAATATAGAGATAAGGGCAAAAGGGTAATTGTACACATAAATATTATCACAAAAGGATTTGTCAGATCACATGACATTTTCGTGTCTTGGGTAGCAGTGATGTGTTGCTAGATACCGCTCACTATTTATTATGTTAAATACGTGATTTAATATAATTGCCAATGTCGTGAAAACCTACAGGGTCACACACAAAAGGATGGATTAATGAGAGATAGAGTAACTAAGGAACACCGTAAGGTACGTGTAAGACCCCAATTTTGGGCCCTAAGATCCCTCATGGCCCATATCATTCATATCATGGCCTCAAGGATCATTGCATGTCTTTGTCCCCTCCTAGTGGGTAGATTGCCTTGTAGGTTTGTTTCTTGATCACCGAGCATACTTTGCATTTGTATATTCTTGCTGTCATATGTTTATCATTCAAAAAGTACAAAAATATTGTCAGTCTAACCTTGTTGCTTGCAGTGGAAGCAATCATCAGAAATTAGGTCAAAGATGGTCAACAGTCAGTCAAAGCAATGGATGGTGGCCATTCTTGCAGAATTTGGGCACCATGATCATAATCAAAAGTTCATACATCTTGGGACATCATTTGAAATCAAGTTCTCAAAGAATTAGGGTTTTGAAATCATCAGAAGAAGTTCAGTCACTCAAAACCCTAGAAAAGTCAAACTTGGTCAACAGTTGATTTAATCAGAGATTTGATGGATAGAATTGATCTGAAGGAGTTCATTCATGCTTGTATAAATCTCATCTATCATGTTCAACCTCATCATGGAAGAAAATCAAGTCAATCAGAAATTTTCCAGAAATAGCAAGTGGACCTGTAATTTCAACTGCCAAAAATGGAAACTTCTTGATCTTAAACTTACATCATGATACAAGCTTCAAATGAATTTTTGCCCAACATGAAAGTTGAAGATCTTGTCTTCCCATTTTCAAAAAGTCCTAGAACATCAAAATCCCATGTGTGGTTGTCAAGATATGATCAAATCATTTTCACCAATTCTTGAACTTCAACAAGCCATAACTCTCAAACCATAAGGCCAAATTTGGTGGGGTTTTTTCCTACAAACCACATTTTTCATCCTCTTTCCAAAAATATAAATTTCATGACCTAAAACCTTGCCAATCAAAATGGCATTTTTGGACCTTTTGCATTTAAAATCAAAGTTTGACCAAACTTTGACTTTTTGATTTATGGACTTTTTCATCATTTTGCCAATTGGGAAATGTTTTAAACCATATTTGAAACTTGCTCAAAGCTTAAAACCATCATCATACCACCATTTTCCCATCATTTTGAATCAAATTGCAAAATTGACAAAATTGGCAATTGGCTTCACGAAAGCAAATATAGTACAGCATTTTCTGTACAACCACAAACAGCATTGTGTTTGGCCTGCTAGCAGCCTTTCCAGCCCATTTGTGCAGACAAACACACCCACCATTTTCACTTGTTCCACAATTAGCAATTTGCAAAATGATCATTACACACAAAACCAATTTACCACATGATTAAATGATGATTAACAGATGATATTTAAGCCTTCATTTTCTGTTTCCAACCCTAGTTCTTGCAGCCTACCACACAGAAAAACAGATATTCTCTCTTCTTGCATTTTGGCCAGATATCAAAATTCTGTCAAATCCTCCAAACCCTCAAGCTACCTTTGGTTGTTCCATCATCTATCACCAACATTGAGCTTGTTCCAACCACCAAATCACAACTGGATTGTCATTTTCTAACTCTGCTCTTTGAAGGACCAGTCATGGCAAGATGAGATTTGGAAGCTTCCAAGCACTCTTGAGCTGAAGGCTTCTCATCATCCTTCACTACCAAGCACGATTTCCAACTGCTTGCACTCATAGTCACCAAAACAGCACTGCATCATAAGTTCTTCAAAACCAAGTAAACCCTCTAATCACTTTTTTTTCTCCATGCCATGATATGCTTAGGGTAGATAGATGTATGCTGAACATGTTACAACTTAAATCATGCTAAGTGATCAATTATATGGAGAGAAATCTGGTTTTCCTTTTTATGTCCAATAGCATTTTCCATCGATTTGGTGTGATCATGACGAATTAGAGGAAAAGGATACCATATCTATATTATGTGATGTTTGATGTTGCTATTTGTATGCTTGACTGTTGTTTCTGAGATTTTTGTTCATAGTTGATTCTTGAACATGATGATGAATGCTGCTGTTTTGCTTTTTTTAGTTTGCCAAGAAATCCTCATGAAATAGGTTGTGTGTGTTAGTGTCATGATGCTACATAAGTGCTAATGCTATTGTCATTGTGTGTTGTTTTGATGATGATGAAACATGAACTGGATGTATACTGTGCTGTTTTTGATCAACCATAAAATTTGCTTGAAATTCCATGATGTTGTTGTTTCCAAAACCATAGAACCCTGCTGTTCATGAGCTTTACATGTTTTAATTTCCAGAAATTTGAATTTCATGTTTTGGTTGGTATTGATTGATGCTCCTGTACCAATGTCCTGCTATACCATGTTGCTATTACCCTGCTGCAGTATTTGAAAACTTTAGAAACATGTTTGGAAAATCCATATGACTGTGTTGTATGCTTGTTAAGTGCTTGCTAGAGCATTGCCAAAACCTCAATGATACTGCTGCCCAAACTCATGCCCTGTCCAGTTTTTTTTTTTCTCAGGATTTCGGTTGGTTTGTTGTTAACGATGTATAGTGATGATTGTTTAGCTACCATGAGGATTGCCATGATAGAATACCATGCTGTTTACTTAAATGTTTTATGATGATGATTACATGATGATAATGAGCATGAATGTGCTGCCATGCTGTTAATGCCTGCTGCTGTTACACAATCATAACTCTGCCCAGTACATGAACTCAGGATTATGTGTGTTGCTAGCTAATGCACATGTTAATGGTGTTTCATAGGTCATGATCATTGTTGGTTCTGCTTATGTTTGGTTGTTCAATGTTGCATGTTATTTCATGAACCTACCTTGATACCATGCTAAACCTTGCTGCCTATTTGTTGGTATTAGCTGCAATTGCCCCATGTCTAAAAACCTACCACTGATGTTGCCTTGCTGCATATGCCCTGCTGTTTCTTAAACTTTATGAACTTGGTCAGCAACTTGCATGATTTGTGTTTGATGTATGGGTGTGTGGATGTTGCATGATTTCTCACTTCATTTGCCATGCTGAACATTGGTACATATTTTGTTTTGGTCTTTGGGATTTTTGTGAAAATTCTGAATGCATGATAATCATGAACACTGTTGTATTTGCATGAACATGTCGTTACTGTTATGCTGCCAGCCATGCTGTGAATTGATGTTGATTTTGATGAACATGAAATTCAAACCCTGTTGCTGTTGTTTGATTTTGATTGGTTGATGAACACATGATACTATGCTATGCCCTGCTGTATTAGTTTGTGCTGTTGGATGCTGCATGATGACAGTACTTTCCCTGCCATGATTAATCGATTAATGCTTTTGACTGCTTGCTAGAACATTGCCAAAACATGTGCTGCCATGCTGTTTAAACCTTACTGCAGTTTAGGGAACCCTGTCCAGAAATTCCCTTGCTTGTCTTGGTTTGTTGCTCATGATGTGTTTGCATGAAGAGTACTCTTAATTGCCTTGCTGTTGTGATTGTCTGATAAAAGCTGGTTTAGATGTTGTCGGCATGAACCATGGCTGTTTGAAACCTCATGAACCGTGCTGCTGAAACTTGCCATGATAAATCCTGTATGTCGTCTGCTGTTTGTTATATGAGCATCATGGTTGTGTTACATTTGTGGTTGCCATGTGTGTTTGATTTCAATTGATGATGAACTTGATACCATGACCATTGCTGTGGTAGAACCCTGCTGCTGTTGTTTTAAACATTGAACATTGCCTAGAATTCTCCATTGATTATGTTAGTTAGTGTTGTATGATAGTGATGTTGCATGGCTGTGTTTGTTCCTGGATGCTGAATATATATTGTTCATGTTGATGGTTGATTGATGAGTGTTGGAGATACCATGAGATTGCCATGTTGTTGATTTACAAATCTTAAGTGCATGAGAACTCATAAGCATGAAGTGCTATTGGTCGTGCTACTGTTCCATTGGTTCCAGCCAATGAGAACATTTCATTTTGTTTGCCAATGCTGTGTCGTTTCATTTAAGTTGGCAGAAATTACTAGAATGCCATGCGCTGACCTTGGTTTGACCAATAGTTCATGTTGTTTGTTCATACTTCATTCAATTATTCATCAAGTTTCCATAATTCATTTTTTATTCATTTTAACTCCAAAAATTGTGAAATTTTTTCCTCATACTCATGAATGTGTCTAGAATTTTATGGTGAACTTTAATTATTTTTCCATTGGCTGGATTTTTAATGATAATTATTTTCTTCACATGTATGCTCAAATGACACATTGTACCATTCCAATTGTGAAATTCTCATGTTGCATCCAATGAGCTTGAAATTTTTTGTGGTTGTTCTACACACATTGACCCTCATTTCCATATAAAGTTTGTGCATTTATCATTTGTGGATTGAGAGTTATGATTTTCTGAAGTTATGTGTTGAATTTGGTGCTATGCCATGATCATGTATTTTCCCAATTTTTGTTCACATACTTCCTCTTATCCAATTGACCCCAAATTTTGCATGAATCATCCTTTGTATGTCTATTTCATGTATGAATTTTCTTGGAATTAATCTTGCTGTTTTCATTTGATTGAGAATTTTCTTCCATACTTGTTCATTTGTTGACTTTCTGTGCTATACATTGCCATATCCTTTGTGAAATTCTCAAATCATATTGTATGACCATGAAATTTCATATGTGATAACTAGACATCTCAAGCTTTGCATTGGTGTTAATCTCATTCATTTATCTTCTGTTTTCAGATTGATATGATTTTTTGAAGTTGACCCATGCTTGTTGCCTTTCACCATGCTTACTTGAATTTGATTCAACTCCATGATTTTTGTTGACTGCCTTCCTCTCATCCAATGCCATGAAATTTGACATGTATACCATGTTAGATGTTAGGATTGAGTGTGATTTATTTCATGATTTTTGAAAATGTTTGAGTTGACTTTTGATTGAAGTCTTTGCTGTTGACTTTTGTATGCTTCTCTTGCCATGCTTTGCATCCTTTTGCTTATGAAATGATCTTGATGCATGATATAAGTTTGAATCCAATTGTGTTTGATTCCTACATGATTGAATTTGACTTTGATTGAACATTGCTTGCTGCCTTGACTTTTTCTTTCATCTTTGACCCTAGGCTAGTCCTAGTGGTCTTGTAAGCTTACAATTGAGCTGTTTGTTTCAGGTTGAGCACCAATGCCCCAAAGACCTTTCAATTTTGATTGAGTTGGTTTGTTTATCATGTGCTAACAATTTGTTTTGTAGGTGACTCATACTTGAGTCTTTGTGCCTTGCACAATTGGTCCCTCTGTGTGACCACTGGTTCATTTTCTTTTGCTTTTGACTGTTGACCTGTTTGCTAATAAGTTTGACTTTTGCAGGTGCTTTAGTTGCTTAAGTTCTTTGAACTTGCTTGCTTGCTTTGCTTTTTAGCATTTGCTTTGAGGTATAAATACTTCTTCTTCATGTAGTCTGGAGACCCGGTCTGTTATTTGACCGGGCAAACTGTCTGAAGTCCTCCTTAAGAGGCAATGCCTGTGTTTGTTTAAATTTGTCCTAAGCAGGAAAAGTCCTTCAAGTAAGGCAATTGGTGGAAGGTAGGGATAAGCAATCTATCCCCCACTAGTCAGTGTGTCCTCTCTTTGCTCCCAGTACCTGGTTGAAGCAATGAGATAAAAACCCAAGATCTAATCGAGTCAATAATGTGGAGAGAGTTCCTACTTTCTGAACTCCCACACTTTCTTTGATGCTCTCTCTGATTTGAGATAGAAGCAATGAGGCACACCCCTCATCTCCTTTTCATCTGCTTCACCTGAGTCCCTCAATGGCCAGGTTAAGAGCAACCTTTACCCATTACAGTGGACTTTTAAAGTCAAACCCTCTTGTGTGAGCCCCCATTGTTTGGCTATAGAGTGTGCTGTTTGCTATTCATTGATTGATTGCTTGCCTCATGTACTTGCTTGCCCATATGCTATGCATTTATCATCATCATCAATTGCCATTAGTGCATGATCATCTCATTTGTTTTGTGATGTTATCATTGTTGTTTGCCCATTGAGGACAATTGTAAGTCCATCTCTTTTGGCCTTTGCTCCTATGATATGGAAGGATGGAGTGTAAGACCTCATTGGTCACTCATATCTTCTGTTTATCTGTTTGTATGTGAGGATACAGTTATAAGTCCCTGTAAGTTGGCATCTGTTATCCTGTGATCATATTTTGATTTGTTTATCTGTTGTATGTGAGGTTGCAATTATAAGTCCCTGTAAGTTGGCATTTGCATACCTGTGATCATATTGTTGCTTTTGTTCTTGTATGTGAGGATCCATTGTAAGTCCCTGTGATGTGGCATTGGATTTCCTGTGAGCATACTGTGGAGTTAACCTAAGTCCAGATAGATTGGCAGTTGACTTCCCTGTTTCATTTTCTTCTGAGGAGATTGGTGTAAGTCCATTGAGTGGCATCTGATATCCTGTTCTATTTTAGGAGACTGTGTGTAAATCCATATATTGGTATCCGGTATCCGCTTTTATTTCTTTTCTGTGGAGATTAGTGTAAGACCATTGAGTGGCTTCTGATATCCCTTTTGTTTTAGGAGATTGGTATAAGACCATTGATTGGCATCCGATATCCGCTTTTACTTTTGCTTGTTTGTTATTATTATTGCCATTCCAAAGGACACACTTGAATCATCTGCTATACGATTTCAAGAGGTGAACCTTCTAAGAAGTTTTACTATCCATCCTTCATCCATTCATCATTCATTACGTCCTAGACTTTTCACACTTTATCTTTTAAACGTGACATAAGTGTTGTGCAAACATCTTCATGTTTTCTAACTAAAACCTGGACTCAAGTCCTCGACCTTTTTCCAAACTTCATTTCATAATACTTATTTGAATTGATCTTAATCATATTTTGACTTCATTTTCATAATCATAATCAGTAACTCCACTCATTCACTTGTTTTGGCTTTGTCCATTAATGTTTTCATACATGAGCTATAGGTTTGATTTATCTTAGTGGTTGATGTTAATCTCACCTTCTGTCTTTAGTGATTGAATTGTAAGTCTTCCTCGCCTATTATAGGGTTAACCCCTCCCTGGCCAGTTGAAGCTGTTCTCACATGGTGGACGTTGTTGTCTGTATAAGGTTGAGTTTTCTCCCGTGGATAACGTAAGACCTAGGGTTTGTGTTTAAAATTGAACCTAACTCACTTTTGGAAATCTTTTAGCCGAACTACGGCGTTCTGATCCTTACCTTTGATGGAAGGTACGTAGGCAACGGGTTCATCCGTTCGAACCCAATACCCAATAATAATAAAACTTGTATATTCTTTTCTCACCATCCCAATCATGTTTGCACAATGTTTATGTCATAACGAATAATAATTTTATACAACAAGTGTGAAAAGGGCTCCCTAGGAGTACCTAGGACGTAGTGGGTGCCTAACACCTTCCCATTGCGTAATTTACCCCTTACCCAGAATCTCTGATCTTTTTATTAGTTTTCTACGTGTAAAACTTCTTAGGCTTTTGTTCGCTTTTTAGCCAGTCCTTTGGATAAATAAAAGTGCGGTGGCGACTCGAAAATTTCAATGTATCTCTTAGCTTATGATTTAATCGATAGATCATATAGCGACGAATACACTGCTACAGAAAAGTGGCGACTCTGCTGGGGAGATCGAACCCAGAATCCCTGGTGGTATTGCCTACTTTTCACCCTTGTTGTGCTATATTGTTATTCTTTATCTGACATATTTTTGTACAATTTGGGATGAATGTATTGATTGTAATGTGTGAATTGCTTGATATACATTTGCTGTATGCTTTGGTGACCTGTGAGATGAGTTCTATACCCGAACTCGAGTGCTCTCTAGGATAGGAGAATGGCATAGTCTTGTCGACTGGTGTGGAGTAGTCCTTAGCCAGTTGACTTGCAAGTCCATTCACTTGGTGGAGGTCATGTTGAACTAATAATGTCACACAAGTTATTTGTGGTTAGGCATTATTCTTTCAATCATGTTCCGCAGAAGCCAAGGACCTTAGTTTACCAAACCCATCTTGGCCTATTTTTAGGACCGTAGTGCGGAGGTCGTTCAGATGTCAGTTCTGATACGATTGTTACGCGATACTACACTCATAAGAGTTTCTCTTGAGAATATTCTTGGAATACGAGTATTCGTTCCTCCGAAAATATTCGAAAGATGGAACGATGATTATGGGAACCTCTGATAGAACATGTCTGGCAGGTTTAAACCCTAGTACACTCCCTTTGGGTGGTTCTTAACCGAGACTCCATGCTCGTGACTCTCAACAAACCCGTGATTCGTGGTTGAGTCGTTCAAGCATTGTTAATATCAATGGATCCCGGATCAGGTGTAAAACCTAAAATCCATCAAAGCGGCTGGTTGATATTAAGAATGTTTGAACCGGTTCATGTACCGTTAATATCAATGGAACTTGGGTGTCGATAAGGTGAAAACCTAAACCCACCAAAATGGATGATTGATATTAGGGATACATAGAGCTTTCCCACGACCTTTGTTTGGTGTGCTTTGTTTGATCCTTGAGTGTGTTTGTTGCATTCATGCATTCACGCATTCATCCGCATTCATGTCATCGAAAGAGAAAATTTTCAAGGAACTTAAAGGGTTATTTGCAAAATTTTCAGACATGGAAAGACCGAAAAGGCATACAAAGAAGTACAGCTTCAAGCAGCCTGATGTCAAAGAGTTAAGGAATCTGACATCATATGTATTAGATCCCTTGGGTTTCAAGGCTCGATATGGGAAGCTTCTGCCGTTGCTGACTACTCAAGTGGATGGGGGATGATGAGCACTCTTGCTCAGTTCTATGATCCGCTCTATCATTGCTTCTTATTTCCGGACTTCCAGTTGCTGCCGACTTTGGAAGAATACTCTCACCTTATTGGGATTCCGATTCTGGATCAAGTGCCGTTCAGTGGCTTAGAGAGTATTCTGTCTGCTCGAGAGATTTCCAGTCTGTTGCATATAGATGAAGATCTGATTAGAGCTAATCTGACTATCAAAGGTGGAATTCAAGGTTTTCCTTCCGAGTTCCTTATTGCCCAAGCTACCTTTTATGGGAAGGCCATGAGTGAGGATGCCTTTGAGGCTCTATTCGTATTGCTTATCTATGGATTGGTGCTGTTTCCCAACTTCGACAAGTTCGTCGACATGAATGCCATTAGGATTTTTTCAGTCCTTAATCCGGTTCCGACCTTGTTGGGTGATGCGTATGTCTCCTTGCATCTGAGGAATATGAAAAATGGAGGAGTCATTGTCTGCTGTTTACCCCTGCTGTACAAGTGGTTTATTTCGCACTTGCCGCAGACAGTTGCTTTCAAGGAGAACAAGGGATGTCTACGGTGGTCTCAGAGACTCATGTCTCTCACCAATGATGATATCACCTGGTATGATCGCGTGTATGATACCGTCCAGATCATTAACTCTTGTGGTGAATTCCCTAATGTGCCTCTTCTTGGTACATGTGGTGGGATTACCTACAATCCTACGCTTGCACGTCGTCAGCTTGGGTTCCCCCTAAAGGATAAACCCCATAACATTCTGTTAGAAGTGTGTTCCTTTCAGGAGGGTAAAGATCCCCAAGGCCTGAAAGCCAGATTTGTCCGTGCTTGGCGCAATATTCGCATAAAGAGTAGGAATGAATTGGGTCCAAAGAATTGCATTGCTTTGGAGCCCTACACCTCTTGGGTCAGACAGAGGGCTGCTACCTACCTGATGCCGTACGATCATCCAAGACCTACACTGTTGGATGCGGTTGGGCCTTCAACCCCTCCTACCCAACGTGTAGAGGAGTTGAGAGAAGAAGACCTTTCGCGTGCCTGGATCCGCGAGAGAGAAGAATTGCTGCAGCAGCTCAAGGAGAAAGATGATATGATTGAATTTCTCGAGCACCGAGTGATCGACGATCCGAACGACACTTGGACTTCTCTGCTTCCTCAGTCTTCCAAATTCTGGAAAAGGAAGTATGATCAACTTGCAAAGAGAAAGCTGATATGGAGGCCGCCTATGAGAGAGAGATCAAGAAGTTGTACATTTCTCGTCTTCCAGCATCCCGAGCTGTTAGGGATCCATAGGATGTTATTTACCTTTTCTCTTTGTAATATTTAAAAGAATGCTGTACTTCTTTGTCTTAATATTTTGAATGAATATTTTCCATGAGTAATCAAAATGTTTAAATTTCAAAATATTGCAAACAAAACCCTAAGGGTTCCTTGAAAATCAAAGCATTTGCATAAGCATTTCATGCATCATTCCTGCATAAACAGGTACCCATTTTTCTGGTCTTCCGGTTCTAACCATCTGCTCTTCATTTATTTTGAAGACAAGCTGACTCACCGGTATTATACAAGGGTCAACTCTGCGAGAATTATGGAGCAATTGGAACAAGAGAATCAGAGTTTGAGAGATGAAGTCGCCAGACTTGGCGCTCTGATGGAGCAACTCCTTGCTGCCCAGAATCAGCCTGCTCCTCAACAACCAGCAACTCCCGTTCAGCGGACGGTTATCTCTGAGATAGCTACTTCATCGGTGCCTGTCAGTGCCCATCAGCCGAATGCCATGCCTCCCGTTTTCCTTGGGGGATGCCTCCTGGCTTCATGCCTGATCTGCCAGCTCCTACTTTTGCTCAAATGCCGGCATCTAGCCCGGTCCCTATTCCTGTTCCTCCTGTCGTGCATACCATGCCTAGGGTAGACGACACCATCTATCACTCTGAAGCGTCTGAAGGCTCAGATGTTCACGAGAAAATGGATGCGATGAACGACCAATTCCTCGAGCTGAGAAAGGAATTGAGAACTCTTAGAGGCAAAGATCTCTTCGGCAAGTCAGCAGCCGAACTTTGTCTGGTTCCCGGTGTGAAAATACCAGTCAAATTCAAGGTCCCAGACTTTGAAAAGTATAAGGGAACACTTGTCCTTTGGCACATCTGGTCATGTATGCCAGAAAGATGTCCACGCAGACAGACAACGATCAACTCTTGATCCACTACTTTCAAGACAGTTTGTCTGGTGCTGCTCTTCGTTGGTACATGAGCCTGGACAGCGTCAACATCCGCTCTTTCAATGATCTTGGCGAAGCTTTCGTCAAGCAATATAAATACAATGTTGACATGGCGCCTGACAGAGATCAACTCAGGTCTATGTCACAAAAGGACAAAGAATCGTTCAAGGAGTACGCCCAGAGATGGCGTGAGCTGGCAGCTCAAATCACTCCACCATTAGAAGAGAAAGAGATGACCAAGATCTTTCTGAAAACTCTTGGGTCATTCTATTATGAGAGAATGGTGGCCAGCGCTCCCTCTGATTTCACCGAGATGGTGAACATGGGGATGCGTCTTGAAGAAGGTGTCCGTGAAGGACGGTTGTCAAAAGATGATGGTTCTTCCTCTAAGCGGTATGGAGCGTTTAAGAGGAAAGAAGGTGAAGCTCATGCTGTGCAGTCTCAGCCAAAACATCGAAGACCCTCTGTTCAGAGGAAGCCTGCACATCGTGCCAGACATCAGCATCAGGTGGCTAGTGTAGCGCCTGTATTCAAGGATAATGCTCAACAGTATCAACATCAGCAGCAATATCCACAACCGCAATATCAACAGCAACAGCAGCGTCCACAGCAACAGGCTTACCAGCCTCGTGGAAGTACAACTAATCAGGCTAACATGAACTATGATAGGAAGAAGGTCAGTTTCGACCCTATTCCGATGACATATACAGAGCTCTATCCCTCCTTGTTGGAGAGGAAGTTGGTTTCTCCCAGGGATCCTCCTGCTATTCCTGCCAACCCGCAATGGTGGTACAAACCAGACCAGCATTGTGTCTACCATTCTGGTGCTCCGGGCCACAACGTTGAGAACTGTTTCCCGCTGAAGAATAAGGTTCAAGACCTTATGAGAAGTGGAATTTTGAGTTTTGAAGACTCTAACCCGAATGTCACCAGGAACCCATTGCCTTCGCATGGGAAATCTGTGAATATGATTCAGGAAGACCTTGGGAAGTACAAGGTGAAGTATGTCAGTCATATCCGGCAATCGTTGGTTGATTTACATAAGATGCTGTGTCAGCACAGTCATTTGGAGCATAACCACGATAAGTGCCGTGTCTGTTCTGTTAACCGCTTGGGTTGTGATCAGGTTCGTCGAGAACTGCAGATGATGTTGAATGAAGGTACCATTGAGATTCTCCAGAATCGCAATGTGGATGTTGTTGAGCCCGAAGTGAGTGTCATCTCCCCGGTGTTCAAGCTTCCAGAGCCCGTTGTTATTCGTTACAATAGCGACAAGCCTAAAGCTTCGCCTTCTCTGATTATCAAACCAGCTGGCCCTGTGCCGTATTCATCTGATAAAGCTGTACCTTTCAGATACAATCCTGTTGCTGTCCAGGATGGGGTCGAGGTTCCTCTGCCGTCAACTTCCGTGACCACTATCGCTGATGTTAGTGGGTTGACCCGCAGTGGTCGTGTATTTTCTGCGCCAGCCAAGGCTGTTTCTTCTGAATCTGTTGAACGTCCTGTGGGGACTGCTGTGAATGTTCAGAATCCGGCACTTGCTGTTGCCCAGCCTTCCTCCTCCGTACCAAAGACTCCTGTTTCTTCAGATGGCCCGAGTGGCATTGTTGATGAAGAATCTGATGAGATGCTGAGGCTCATCAGAAAGAGTGAGTACAATATTGTAGACCAGCTTCTACACACGCCCTCCAAGATCTCCATTCTTTCTCTTTTGCTGAATTCAGAGCCTCATAGGGAGTCTCTGCAGAAAGTCTTGGACCTGGCGTACGTTGATCACGACGTCACCTTGGAACAATTTGATAGCATTGTTGCAAACATTACCGCTTGCAACACTCTGAGCTTTTGTGACGCTGATCTCCCTGAGGAGGGAAGAGACCACAACATGGCTTTACATATATCTATGAATTGCAAATCTGATGCAATGTCCAATGTACTGGTGGACACTGGATCGTCCCTTAATGTATTGCCGAAATCCACACTCTCACGATTGTCATATCAAGGTCCTCCTATGAGGCAGAGTGGGGTTGTTGTTAAAGCTTTTGATGGGTCGCGCAAGACCGTGATTGGGGAAGTGGACCTCCCAATCAAGATTGGACCAAGTGATTTCCAGATCACTTTTCAAGTTATGGATATTCACCCATCATACAGCTGTCTCTTGGGCAGACCATGGATTCACGAGGCTGGCGCCGTGACATCCACCCTACACCAAAAGTTGAAGTTTGTGAAAAACAAGAAATTGGTTGTAGTAGGGGGAGAAAAGGCTCTCCTGGTCAGTAATCTGTCTTCCTTCTCGTACATTGACGCAGGGGATGAAGTTGGAACTCAGTTTCAAGCTTTATCTATTGATAAGCCAATCGAGAAGAAGTCTCCTTCATTCACTTCCTACCGTGATGCTAAACTGGCCATTGAATGTGGTGCAGTCGCTGGATTAGGGAAAGTGCTCGAACTTGAAGATAATCGATCCCGGGCTGGCATTGGCTATGGTTCTGGGGCATGCAACGAGCAAGGTCTGTTCACCAGTGGAGGATTCATCCATGCTGATCAACCTGCAGAAGAGGAAGCTGCTGCTGTCATTGAAGAAGAAGATGCAGAAGATTTGAACAATTTTATCATTCCTGGTGGTGTCTGCCACAATTGGGTCGCTGTGGATGTTCCTACAGTTATCCATAGATCAGAGTAATTGTTCATTTTGTTTAAAACCCTTCTCCCATGCCAAAAGGAGAAGTGATGACATTGTTGGCAAAGCATATATACAATGATATTTTCATTCAATTTTTTGCATTGTCAAAACATTTGTTTTTCCTTTGTTTTCACTTTTTGCTTTTCTTTATGAAATCAGTGATCACAAAAAACCATAAAAACAAAAATAAAAGCTGTAAAAGCAACATTCTTTCATCTGCATAATGATTTGTTTGCTTAAAATTATGAAGTTTTCTTAACCAAAATCATTATGCAGGTTGATCCTAAAACCCATTGAACATAATGATCCAACGCCATCTCCCAACTTTGAATTCCCTGTATTTGAGGCAGAGGAAGATGATGTTGAAGAGATCCCTGATGAGATCACCCGTCTCCTTGAGCACGAAAAGAAGATCATTCAGCCGCATCTCGAAGACTTGGAAACAGTCAACTTGGGATCTGAAGATTGTGAGCGCCTGGTGAAGATTGGGGCACTTCTTGAAGAGTCTGTTAAGGAAGATTTGATCAGCTTGCTACGAGAATATTCAGATATCTTTGCTTGGTCCTATGAAGATATGCCGGGTTTAGATACAGATATTGTGCAACATTTCCTGCCTTTGAAGCCTGAGTGCGTGCCTGTGAAGCAGAAGCTCAGAAGAACTCATCCAGATATGGCAGTGAAATCAAAGAGGAAGTTCAGAAGCAAATTGATGCGGGGTTTCTGGTGACTTCGACATATCCTCTATGGGTGGCCAACATTGTGCCTGTTCCTAAGAAGGACGGAAAAGTCCGTATGTGCGTTGATTACAGAGATTTGAATAAAGCTAGTCCAAAAGACGATTTTCCCCTACCACACATTGACATGTTGGTAGACAATACAGCTAAATTCAAAGTCTTTTCCTTTATGGACGGATTTTCCGGATATAATCAAATCAAGATGGCACCAGAGGATATGGAGAAGACAACATTCATCACACCTTGGGGAACATTCTGTTATCGAGTGATGCCCTTCGGTTTGAAGAACGCCGGAGCCACGTATCAACGAGCTATGACTACCTTGTTTCATGACATGATGCACAAGGAGATAGAAGTCTATGTTGATGATATGATTGCTAAGTCCCGAACGGAAGGTGAGCATATTGAGCATTTGTTGAAGCTTTTTCAGCGTTTGAGGAAATTCCAGCTTCGTCTGAATCCGAACAAATGTACTTTTGGAGTCCGTTCCGGCAAGTTGTTGGGTTTTGTGGTAAGTGAAAGAGGTATTGAGGTTGATCCTGCAAAGGTCAAAGCAATACAAGAGATGCCTGCACCCAAAACTGAGAAGCAAGTCCGAGGTTTTCTTGGCCGCTTGAATTACATTTCCAGATTTATATCCCACATGACTGCCACATGTGCGCCGATATTCAAGCTCCTTCGGAAAGATCAGTCTCATGATTGGACCGAGGATTGCCAGAAAGCTTTCGACAGTATCAAAGATTATCTGTCCGAACCTCCGATTTTGTCTCCGCCTGTGGAAGGAAGACCTCTGATTATGTACTTGACAGTTCTTGAAGACTCGATGGGTTGTGTACTCGGTCAACAAGATGAATCAGGGAAGAAGGAGTTTGCTATCTACTACCTCAGTAAGAAGTTTACCGATTGTGAGTCTCGGTACTCTATGCTTGAGAAGACGTGCTGTGCTTTAGCTTGGGCAGCTAAGCGTTTGCGCCAGTACATGATTAATCATACAACTTGGTTGATATCCAGAATGGATCCAATTAAGTATATCTTCGAGAAGCCTGCTTTAACTGGGAGGATTGCCCGTTGGCAGATGTTATTGTCTGAGTATGATATCGAGTATCGAGCTCAGAAAGCTATCAAAGGTAGTATCTTGGCTGACCATCTAGCGCACCAGCCGATTGAAGATCATCAGTCTGTTCAGTATGACTTCCCCGATGAAGAAATTCTGTATTTGAAGATGAAAGATTGCGATGAGCCTACACTTGATGAAGGTCCAGAACCTGGTTCCAGATGGACGATGGTGTTTGATGGCGCTGTTAATCAATATGGAAATGGAATTGGGGCAGTAATTGTTAATCCCCAGGGATCGCACATTCCATTTACAGCAAGGCTAACTTTCAAATGCACGAATAATATGGCGGAGTATGAAGCCTGTATTATGGGACTTGAAGAATGCATTGATTTGAGAATCAAGTATCTTGATGTCTATGGTGATTCAGCTTTGGTTGTCAATCAGATCAAAGGTGAATGGGAGACAAATCAACCAGGTCTCATCCCATACAGAGATTATGCAAGGAGAATTTCAACTTTCTTTACAGAAGTTGAATTTTATCATATCCCTCCTCGAGAGGATAATCGGATGGCAGATGCCCTTGCTACGCTTGCTTCCATGATTTTGTCAGATGGTGGAATGATGTCCCCAACATTACTGTGATGCGCTTGGACAGACCCGCTCACATATTTGCAATTGAAGAAGTGAAAGATGACAAGCCTTGGTATTTTGATATCAAGAATTTCCTCCAGAACCAGGTCTACCCGCCTGGGGCATCTGTGAAAGATAGGAAAACTTTGAGAAGGTTGTCAGGCAGTTTCTACCTCAGTGGTGAAGTGCTGTACAAGAGAAATTTTGATATGGTTTTGCTCAGATGCGTGGATAGACACGAAGCAAACCTGTTGATGACTGAGGTCCATGAGGGTTCATTTGGTACTCATTCCAATGGACATGCCATGGCTAAGAAAATGTTGAGAGCAGGCTACTATTGGCTGACAATGGAGTCTGACTGTTGCAAGTATGTGAAGAAATGTCACAAGTGTCAAATTTATGCGGATAAGATTCATATTCCTCCGACACTCCTGAATGTGATTTCATCACCATGGCCTTTCTCTATGTGGGGAATCGACATGATCGGCATGATTGAGCCGAAAGCGTCCAATGGACATCGGTTTATTCTCGTAGCAATTGATTACTTCACCAAGTGGGTTGAAGCCGCTTCGTACGCGAATGTAACCAGGCAGGTGGTTGTGAAGTTTATCAAGAACCAGCTGATTTGCCGTTATGGTGTGCCAGAGAGGATCATTACTGATAATGGATCCAATCTGAACAACAAGATGATGGATGAGTTGTGCGCTGAATTTAAGATTGCACACCATAATTCCTCTCCTTACAGACCTAAGATGAATGGGGCTGTTGAAGCTGCTAACAAGAATATCAAGAGAATTATCCAGAAGATGACTGTCACTTACAAAGATTGGCATGAGATGCTGCCATTTGCTTTGCATGGATATCGTACGTCTGTACGCACTTCAACAGGGGCAACCCCTTTCTCTCTTGTTTATGGCATGGAAGCCGTTCTCCCAGTAGAGGTGGAGATCCCATCAATGCGAGTCTTGATGGAAGCCAAGTTGACTGACGCTGAATGGGTTCAGAGTCGTATGACCAGTTGAATTTAATTGAAGAGAAGCGTTTAACTGCCATGTGCCATGGTCAGTTATATCAGCAGAGAATGAAGAAAGCATTCGACAAGAAGGTCAAGCCTCGTGTGTTCCGAGAAGGTGACCTTGTGCTCAAGAAAGTTTTGTCTTTCGCGCCCGATTCCAGGGGCAAGTGGACTCCAAACTACGAGGGTCCATATGTTGTTAAGAGAGCCTTTTCAGGCGGAGCTTTGATGCTTACAACAATGGATGGGGAGGATTTCACTCGTCCTGTGAATTCAGATGCAGTTAAGAGATACTTTGCCTAAAAAAAAAAAAAAAAAAAAAAAAAAAAAAAAAAAAAAAAAAAAAAAAAAAAAAAGTATATGCAAATGAAAAAACAAATGAAAAAAAAAATAGCTCGCTAAGTTGAAAACCCGAAAGGGCGGCTTAGGCAAAAATGAGCGTCTCGGTGGAGAACCCGCAAGGGTAATCCAGGCAAAAATTAGAGACTTGAAAACAAGAGATATATTTGCATCCCGCTAGATTGAGTACCTCACTCTGGGGCAATCTAGGCAAAAATTAGGGATTTGGCAAGTAACTGCATCCTGACAAGACTTTCTGTTCACCAGTCGTCATTTCGTCAGAGGATCCTCGATTCGTCGTCAACCGAAGCTTCGGATACATCGAGATTCAAATTGGTAGAGAAAGGATCATTATGTTCAATGTAGCCCTCTTCCAATATATATCACTGATTTCAAATTTGTACAGATCTATGGAGTCTTGCCATTTGCAGGCTACCATTCTATCAAATCAATTCGAGCTTTTATCCATTTATTTGCACTCTTATTTGTTTCAATTCAACAAATGTTTTGCATGTTTTAAATTGATAAAATGTCATTGTTTTAAACAAATTAAATTTTTCAAAATTTTTGTTTTAAACAAAGTGAACATTCACAAGATTGAAAGGATACTCAAGAATATCTCAGTGCTCTCCCAAGGGTGGCATGATTCCCAACAGGTAAGACATTGGTTCATATTCCTGGTTTGGTGGTATCTTCTTTCTTCAAATCCTTGTTGGGGTTGTTCCCTAGTACAGTCGCAAGTGTTTTGTTGTTGAAGACTTTGTTCTCTCCAGCAGCAGTTTTTCCCTAGCATGGGTGTTTTGTTGAGAAGTTTCGGCGGTTGATGGTTTGTTTATCTTGGTGCCCCGTCACTTTCCTTCAGTGGGTCGTATGCCCCAGACTTTATTTGTCTCCTCAGCACAGTCATGAGTATGGCTGATTGATTGATACTCCCCTCGGAGTCACGAGTAGAGCTGTTATTAATATCCCCACCAGGGTTGTAAGTGGAGTTGTTGCCGCTTTTCCCCATGCAGTGTGCCAGCGGGAGTTGTCTGTTTCCTCAGCACGTTTGTTTTCTTTTGAAAACTCGGTAAGTCAGTGGTTTGATACCCGGTACTTTACCTTTTCCCCGGCAAAGTCGTCTGTGGAATTGTTGTTATCTCTCCATCAGAGTTTATTCTCTCCAGCAGAGCAGGATTTATTTTCCTACTCATTGGTTGTTTGGGTTGACATCCCAGTATTGCAATCATCTTTTCCTCAGCTTAGTCTGCAGAGTGTTTGTTGTGGCAGTTTCGCCAGTTGAATACTCTTTCAATCCCCGATATGGTCGGATGATGGCTCTAGCCTCCAGTGAACGGATTTGATTTCCTGACTGTTTGTGATCCCCAGTAGAGTGGCTTGTATTGCAGAATCTACTTGTTGTGATCAGTTTGCTGTGTATTCTCCCCAAGTGGAGTGGTTCGTTGCAGAATATATTTGTTTGATCTGTCCTCCCTCAGTGGTTTGTTCCCAAGAGAATAGCCGACAGTTTTCCCCAGTAGAGTTGCTTATGCAGTTAGATTCTATTTGGATGATATCCTTCTCCCTCAGTGGGTTGTTCCCCAGTGGAGTTGTTTGGATTTGCTTCTACAGCAGTTCGTGCTTGTGCAACGCACTCTTTGTTTCTCAGTTGACACTGGGATCCCCTGCAGATATACTTTGGGACTTCTCTTGTTCCCCTACAGATTCGTCTTGGTGGCTGTTTTGCCCGTTGTGACTTTCTGTACCCTGATTGGGTTGTTTCCTGATATCTATGATTCTCTACTTCTTCAGCAGTACCTGCAGATCTTTGCTTTACAGCATGTGGATCTCCGCAGATTGGCTCTCCAGTTGGTTTTTCCCCTGGAAGTATAATACCGGACGTTTGTTCCTGAACCTGTTTGTATTAGAATTGTCTGTTTTGTCAGCATTCATCAAACATAAACCACGCATATTCACGCATATTCATAAACATTCAGATATTCATGTTGCATTTCTTGCCATGTATCTTTTGTTTGTCGTGTCTCCTGCTATGGTGATATAGATCTCTTTACAGATCTCCCCAAGCAGATGTTGGGTGTTTAAAATCTCTCCATATAGAGTCAACCCCATAAGCAGAAAATGTTGTCTTTCCTTCTGCAGTTCCCCACCGAGATATATCCTCGTGGATGACGGTTTCTTCCGTTTCCTCCCGACACATATATTGGGATGGATTTTCCTATTTGAGTTATATCCTCATTAGGACGTGTCTTGATTAAGTCTGTCTTTTCGGATTATTCCCGAATTGGCTATTTGTCAAATATCTTGTACTTCCCAGTGGGTTGTTCCCCAGCGGAATGTTTTTGGGCCTCTACCCAGTAACCGGTAGTTGTAAGTCCTACTTTTCCTGGCTTTCTTGACAGAATTTGTGGTTATACACCTTTTATTCTCCAGCCAGAGTTTTGGTTTTCTACCCTACTCGGTAGTTGTAAATCCTATTTTCCTGCTCTTCAGCAGTTTGTGGTTTGTTATAAACCCTATTTTGGTTTCCCGTGCGGATTTGTGATTTGTTCTATCCCCACGTGGAGTTGTTGGTCTTCTACCCCGTATTCGGTAGATGTAAACCCTAATTTTGCGGTTATCTTCATTCAATATTTGATGATGATTTTCCTTTTGCTTGTATAAGTTGCTCAGATCAGCACTTATATCCTCAGCAAGTCTTTTGTGGATAATTGCCATATGCTAGCAATTTTATCCCCAGTGGGTCTTTTCACCGTATGCTAGTGATTTGTTCCCCGGATCATTGGTTGTTTACCAGTGCATCCCCAGCTAGTCTTCTGTCGATAATTGCCGGATGCTTGCAATTTATCCTCAGCAGTTCGCCTTTCATTTACCCTTTTGTCGGTAATGTCTGTTGCTCTTTTTTGATTGGTCATCATTATATACCTAATTTGGTATCCCGATGCCTTTCTGTTCGGTTGATTTATCCTTTGTTAACCCAGTAACCGGTTGTGGATAATCTTCCATGCGAGTATATTATTCACGGTCTGCCGGTAATGAATAGTATATCTCATGCACTCTTCAGTCGAAGCCTTTTGTGTTTCCCCAGTCGAGTAAGATTCGTTATTTCCCTTTGTGGAGTCGAATATTCTTGTTGTTGGATAATTGTCGGATGCTTGCAATTTATCCCTTTGAGTTGTCTTTCGTTTACCCGTATGCTTGGTATCGATTGTCTCTCTTTTTGGTTAGTCACCTATTATATACCCAGTAACCGGTATCTCTGGTGTCTTTTCCTTTCGAGTGTATTATTCACGGTCTGCCGGTAATGAATAATATTTCTCATGCGCTCTTTGGTTGGAATCCTTTGTTGATTTTCCCCAACTGAGCAAGATTCGTATTCTTTGTAGAATCGAATAGCCATCCTTTAACCAATTCGTGTTTTGGATGATGAGTGTTTTGGAAGTGAAAACCAATTCACGTTTTCGGTAGATCACCTATTATATACCCAGTAACCGGTATCTCTGGTGCTTCTTACCATGCGAGTTTATTATCTACGTTCTGACGGTAATAGATAATATATCTCATGCGAGTTTCTTATCCACGGTCTGCCGGTAATGGATATTATATCTCATGCACTCTTTGGGTTTGTGTCCCCATTTGAGTAAGATTCGTTTTCCCGTTGTGGATTCGAATGCCCATCCTGTAAGTCGATTTGCTTTTTCAAGCCCTCCTTTCGGATGATGAGTGTTTTGGAAGTGAAAACCAATTCACGTCTTCGGATTTTATCCTATAAACAACCCAGTAACCGGTTCAGGATAATTTTCCTTTCGAGTATATTATTCACGGTCTGCCGGTAATGAATAATATGTCTCATCTGAGTATTCTATCCACGTTCTGACGGTAATGGATATTATATCTCGTGCGCTCTTGAGTCAATCTTTTGATTGTTTTCCCCTCAGAGTAAGATTCATTCCTTGTGGAATTGAATGTCCATCCTTTAAACAAGTTTGCTTTTCTAGCTCTCTTCAGGATGATGAGTGTTTTGGAAGTGAAATCCATTTCACGCTTTGGTCGGTCATCTATTATATACCCAGTAACCGGTATCCTTGGTGTTCCCTCCTTTCTGCTCCCTATTATGACCTCGGTCCCCCTGTGGAGTCAGATTTTCCTGAGTTTGTTACCCGTATGCCTGGTAACATCTCATTTCTTTGTTACTTCCCCAGTGGAACTTTTTGTCGCTTCTCCCCAGGAGTCAGCCTGTGTCTCTCCAATGGATTTATTTTCCATTCGGAATTCTCTTCCCAGTGTGAGTTCTTCACTCCCCAGTGATTTCTCCAGTCTGTTTTTCTGTTTTCCTTAATCAGAGTCGTGTTTTAATCACGTTATGTCAGTTTTGTTTTTCCCCAGTTTAGAGTCGTGTCTTGTTCACACATCTCATTTCCTTTATTATCCCCATAGAGTCTTGTTAGAGTCTCTGTTCCTGGTGAGTGTATTACTCCGATGGATCGTCTTTTCTTCTGTGTGAATTATATTCCCCACAGAATTTGTGTCTTTTGCACGCATACATTTGCATCATGAGGTCTCTTAGGGACCAAAATTTGTCTCATTACTGTTATTTAAGTCCATTCTACCACGTCGAGATGAAGATTTCTAAACTTCACTTCTCCGGCTAGAATGACCTTAAATAGGGGCATCTGTAAGACCCCAATTTTGGGCCCTAAGATCCCTCATGGCCCATATCATTCATATCATGGCCTCAAGGATCATTGCATGTCTTTGTCCCCTCCTAGTGGGTAGATTGCCTTGTAGGTTTGTTTCTTGATCACCGAGCATACTTTGCATTTGTATATTCTTGCTGTCATATGTTTATCATTCAAAAAGTACAAAAATATTGTCAGTCTAACCTTGTTGCTTGCAGTGGAAGCAATCATCAGAAATTAGGTCAAAGATGGTCAACAGTCAGTCAAAGCAATGGATGGTGGCCATTCTTGCAGAATTTGGGCACCATGATCATAATCAAAAGTTCATACATCTTGGGACATCATTTGAAATCAAGTTCTCAAAGAATTAGGGTTTGAAATCATCAGAAGAAGTTCAGTCACTCAAAACCCTAGAAAAGTCAAACTTGGTCAACAGTTGATTTAATCAGAGATTTGATGGATAGAATTGATCTGAAGGAGTTCATTCATGCTTGTATAAATCTCATCTATCATGTTCAACCTCATCATGGAAGAAAATCAAGTCAATCAGAAATTTTCCAGAAATAGCAAGTGGACCTGTAATTTCAACTGCCAAAAATGGAAACTTCTTGATCTTAAACTTACATCATGATACAAGCTTCAAATGAATTTTTGCCCAACATGAAAGTTGAAGATCTTGTCTTCCCATTTTCAAAAAGTCCTAGAACATCAAAATCCCATGTGTGGTTGTCAAGATATGATCAAATCATTTTCACCAATTCTTGAACTTCAACAAGCCATAACTCTCAAACCATAAGGCCAAATTTGGTGGGGTTTTTTCCTACAAACCACATTTTTCATCCTCTTTCCAAAAATATAAATTTCATGACCTAAAACCTTGCCAATCAAAATGGCATTTTTGGACCTTTTGCATTTAAAATCAAAGTTTGACCAAACTTTGACTTTTTGATTTATGGACTTTTTCATCATTTTGCCAATTGGGAAATGTTTAAACCATATTTGAAACTTGCTCAAAGCTTAAAACCATCATCATACCACCATTTTCCCATCATTTTGAATCAAATTGCAAAATTGACAAAATTGGCAATTGGCTTCACGAAAGCAAATATAGTACAGCATTTTCTGTACAACCACAAACAGCATTGTGTTTGGCCTGCTAGCAGCCTTTCCAGCCCATTTGTGCAGACAACACACCCACCATTTTCACTTGTTCCACAATTAGCAATTTGCAAAATGATCATTACACACAAAACCAATTTACCACATGATTAAATGATGATTAACAGATGATATTTAAGCCTTCATTTTCTGTTTCCAACCCTAGTTCTTGCAGCCTACCACACAGAAAAACAGATATTCTCTCTTCTTGCATTTTGGCCAGATATCAAAATTCTGTCAAATCCTCCAAACCCTCAAGCTACCTTTGGTTGTTCCATCATCTATCACCAACATTGAGCTTGTTCCAACCACCAAATCACAACTGGATTGTCATTTTCTAACTCTGCTCTTTGAAGGACCAGTCATGGCAAGATGAGATTTGGAAGCTTCCAAGCACTCTTGAGCTGAAGGCTTCTCATCATCCTTCACTACCAAGCACGATTTCCAACTGCTTGCACTCATAGTCACCAAAACAGCACTGCATCATAAGTTCTTCAAAACCAAGTAAACCCTCTAATCACTTTTTTTTCTCCATGCCATGATATGCTTAGGGTAGATAGATGTATGCTGAACATGTTACAACTTAAATCATGCTAAGTGATCAATTATATGGAGAGAAATCTGGTTTTCCTTTTTTATGTCCAATAGCATTTTCCATCGATTTGGTGTGATCATGACGAATTAGAGAAAAGGATACCATATCTATATTATGTGATGTTTGATGTTGCTATTTGTATGCTTGACTGTTGTTTCTGAGATTTTTGTTCATAGTTGATTCTTGAACATGATGATGAATGCTGCTGTTTTGCTTTTTTTAGTTTGCCAAGAAATCCTCATGAAATAGGTTGTGTGTGTTAGTGTCATGATGCTACATAAGTGCTAATGCTATTGTCATTGTGTGTTGTTTTGATGATGATGAAACATGAACTGGATGTATACTGTGCTGTTTTTGATCAACCATAAAATTTGCTTGAAATTCCATGATGTTGTTGTTTCCAAAACCATAGAACCCTGCTGTTCATGAGCTTTACATGTTTTAATTTCCAGAAATTTGAATTTCATGTTTTGGTTGGTATTGATTGATGCTCCTGTACCAATGTCCTGCTATACCATGTTGCTATTACCCTGCTGCAGTATTTGAAAACTTTAGAAACATGTTTGGAAAATCCATATGACTGTGTTGTATGCTTGTTAAGTGCTTGCTAGAGCATTGCCAAAACCTCAATGATACTGCTGCCCAAACTCATGCCCTGTCCAGTTTTTTTTTTTCTCAGGATTTCGGTTGGTTTGTTGTTAACGATGTATAGTGATGATTGTTTAGCTACCATGAGGATTGCCATGATAGAATACCATGCTGTTTACTTAAATGTTTTATGATGATGATTACATGATGATAATGAGCATGAATGTGCTGCCATGCTGTTAATGCCTGCTGCTGTTACACAATCATAACTCTGCCCAGTACATGAACTCAGGATTATGTGTGTTGCTAGCTAATGCACATGTTAATGGTGTTTCATAGGTCATGATCATTGTTGGTTCTGCTTATGTTTGGTTGTTCAATGTTGCATGTTATTTCATGAACCTACCTTGATACCATGCTAAACCTTGCTGCCTATTTGTTGGTATTAGCTGCAATTGCCCCATGTCTAAAAACCTACCACTGATGTTGCCTTGCTGCATATGCCCTGCTGTTTCTTAAACTTTATGAACTTGGTCAGCAACTTGCATGATTTGTGTTTGATGTATGGGTGTGTGGATGTTGCATGATTTCTCACTTCATTTGCCATGCTGAACATTGGTACATATTTTGTTTTGGTCTTTGGGATTTTTGTGAAAATTCTGAATGCATGATAATCATGAACACTGTTGTATTTGCATGAACATGTCGTTACTGTTATACTGCCAGCCATGCTGTGAATTGATGTTGATTTTGATGAACATGAAATTCAAACCCTGTTGCTGTTGTTTGATTTTGATTGGTTGATGAACACATGATACTATGCTATGCCCTGCTGTATTAGTTTGTGCTGTTGGATGCTGCATGATGACAGTACTTTCCCTGCCATGATTAATCGATTAATGCTTTTGACTGCTTGCTAGAACATTGCCAAAACATGTGCTGCCATGCTGTTTAAACCTTACTGCAGTTTAGGGAACCCTGTCCAGAAATTCCCTTGCTTGTCTTGGTTTGTTGCTCATGATGTGTTTGCATGAAGAGTACTCTTAATTGCCTTGCTGTTGTGATTGTCTGATAAAAGCTGGTTTAGATGTTGTCGGCATGAACCATGGCTGTTTGAAACCTCATGAACCGTGCTGCTGAAACTTGCCATGATAAATCCTGTATGTCGTCTGCTGTTTGTTATATGAGCATCATGGTTGTGTTACATTTGTGGTTGCCATGTTGTTTTGATTTCAATTGATGATGAACTTGATACCATGACCATTGCTGTGGTAGAACCCTGCTGCTGTTGTTTTAAACATTGAACATTGCCTAGAATTCTCCATTGATTATGTTAGTTAGTGTTGTATGATAGTGATGTTGCATGGCTGTGTTTGTTCCTGGATGCTGAATATATATTGTTCATGTTGATGGTTGATTGATGAGTGTTGGAGATACCATGAGATTGCCATGTTGTTGATTTACAAATCTTAAGTGCATGAGAACTCATAAGCATGAAGTGCTATTGGTCGTGCTACTGTTCCATTGGTTCCAGCCAATGAGAACATTTCATTTTGTTTGCCAATGCTGTGTCGTTTCATTTAAGTTGGCAGAAATTACTAGAATGCCATGCGCTGACCTTGGTTTGACCAATAGTTCATGTTGTTTGTTCATACTTCATTCAATTATTCATCAAGTTTCCATAATTCATTTTTTATTCATTTTAACTCCAAAAATTGTGAAATTTTTTCCTCATACTCATGAATGTGTCTAGAATTTTATGGTGAACTTTAATTATTTTTCCATTGGCTGGATTTTTAATGATAATTATTTTCTTCACATGTATGCTCAAATGACACATTGTACCATTCCAATTGTGAAATTCTCATGTTGCATCCAATGAGCTTGAAATTTTTTGTGGTTGTTCTACACACATTGACCCTCATTTCCATATAAAGTTTGTGCATTTATCATTTGTGGATTGAGAGTTATGATTTTCTGAAGTTATGTGTTGAATTTGGTGCTATGCCATGATCATGTATTTTCCCAATTTTTGTTCACATACTTACTCTTATCCAATTGACCCCAAATTTTGCATGAATCATCCTTTGTATGTCTATTTCATGTATGAATTTTCTTGGAATTAATCTTGCTGTTTTCCATTTGATTGAGAATTTTCTTCCATACTTGTTCATTTGTTGACTTTCTGTGCTATACATTGCCATATCCTTTGTGAAATTCTCAAATCATATTGTATGACCATGAAATTTCATATGTGATAACTAGACATCTCAAGCTTTGCATTGGTGTTAATCTCATTCATTTATCTTCTGTTTTCAGATTGATATGATTTTTTGAAGTTGACCCATGCTTGTTGCCTTTCACCATGCTTACTTGAATTTGATTCAACTCCATGATTTTTGTTGACTGCCTTCCTCTCATCCAAATGCCATGAAATTTGACATGTATACCATGTTAGATGTTAGGATTGAGTGTGATTTATTTCATGATTTTTGAAAATGTTTGAGTTGACTTTTGATTGAAGTCTTTGCTGTTGACTTTTGTATGCTTCTCTTGCCATGCTTTGCATCCTTTTGCTTATGAAATGATCTTGATGCATGATATAAGTTTGAATCCAATTGTGTTTGATTCCTACATGATTGAATTTGACTTTGATTGAACATTGCTTGCTGCCTTGACTTTTTCTTTCATCTTTGACCCTAGGCTAGTCCTAGTGGTCTTGTAAGCTTACAATTGAGCTGTTTGTTTCAGGTTGAGCACCAATGCCCCAAAGACCTTTCAATTTTGATTGAGTTGGTTTGTTTATCATGTGCTAACAATTTGTTTTGTAGGTGACTCATACTTGAGTCTTTGTGCCTTGCACAATTGGTCCCTCTGTGTGACCACTGGTTCATTTTCTTTTGCTTTTGACTGTTGACCTGTTTGCTAATAAGTTTGACTTTTGCAGGTGCTTTAGTTGCTTAAGTTCTTTGAACTTGCTTGCTTGCTTTGCTTTTTAGCATTTGCTTTGAGGTATAAATACTTCTTCTTCATGTAGTCTGGAGACCCGGTCTGTTATTTGACCGGGCAAACTGTCTGAAGTCCTCCTTAAGAGGCAATGCCTGTGTTTGTTTAAATTTGTCCTAAGCAGGAAAAGTCCTTCAAGTAAGGCAATTGGTGGAAGGTAGGGATAAGCAATCTATCCCCCACTAGTCAGTGTGTCCTCTCTTTGCTCCCAGTACCTGGTTGAAGCAATGAGATAAAAACCAAGATCTAATCGAGTCAATAATGTGGAGAGAGTTCCTACTTTCTGAACTCCCACACTTTCTTTGATGCTCTCTCTGATTTGAGATAGAAGCAATGAGGCACACCCCTCATCTCCTTTTCATCTGCTTCACCTGAGTCCCTCAATGGCCAGGTTAAGAGCAACCTTTACCCATTACAGTGGACTTTTAAAGTCAAACCCTCTTGTGTGAGCCCCCATTGTTTGGCTATAGAGTGTGCTGTTTGCTATTCATTGATTGATTGCTTGCCTCATGTACTTGCTTGCCCATATGCTATGCATTTATCATCATCATCAATTGCCATTAGTGCATGATCATCTCATTTGTTTTGTGATGTTATCATTGTTGTTTGCCCATTGAGGACAATTGTAAGTCCATCTCTTTTGGCCTTTGCTCCTATGATATGGAAGGATGGAGTGTAAGACCTCATTGGTCACTCATATCTTCTGTTTATCTGTTTGTATGTGAGGATACAGTTATAAGTCCCTGTAAGTTGGCATCTGTTATCCTGTGATCATATTTTGATTTGTTTATCTGTTGTATGTGAGGTTGCAATTATAAGTCCCTGTAAGTTGGCATTTGCATACCTGTGATCATATTGTTGCTTTTGTTCTTGTATGTGAGGATCCATTGTAAGTCCCTGTGATGTGGCATTGGATTTCCTGTGAGCATACTGTGGAGTTAACCTAAGTCCAGATAGATTGGCAGTTGACTTCCCTGTTTCATTTTCTTCTGAGGAGATTGGTGTAAGTCCATTGAGTGGCATCTGATATCCTGTTCTATTTTAGGAGACTGGTGTAAATCCATATATTGGTATCCGGTATCCGCTTTTATTTCTTTTCCTGTGGAGATTAGTGTAAGACCATTGAGTGGCTTCTGATATCCCGTTTTGTTTTAGGAGATTGGTATAAGACCATTGATTGGCATCCGATATCCGCTTTTACTTTTGCTTGTTTGTTATTATTAATTGCCATTCCAAAGGACACACTTGAATCATCTGCTATACGATTTCAAGAGGTGAACCTTCTAAGAAGTTTTACTATCCATCCTTCATCCATTCATCATTCATTACGTCCTAGACTTTTCACACTTTATCTTTTAAACGTGACATAAGTGTTGTGCAAACATCTTCATGTTTTTCTAACTAAAAACCTGGACTCAAGTCCTCGACCTTTTTCCAAACTTCATTTCATAATACTTATTTGAATTGATCTTAATCATATTTTGACTTCATTTTCATAATCATAATCAGTAACTCCACTCATTCACTTGTTTTGGCTTTGTCCATTAATGTTTTCATACATGAGCTATAGGTTTGATTTATCTTAGTGGTTGATGTTAATCTCACCTTCTGTCTTTAGTGATTGAATTGTAAGTCTTCCTCACCTATTATAGGGTTAACCCCTCCCTGGCCAGTTGAAGCTGTTCTCACATGGTGGACGTTGTTGTCTGTATAAGGTTGAGTTTTCTCCCGTGGATAACGTAAGACCTAGGGTTTGTGTTTAAAATTGAACCTAACTCACTTTTGGAAATCTTTTAGCCGAACTACGGCGTTCTGATCCTTACCTTTGATGGAAGGTACGTAGGCAACGGGTTCATCCGTTCGAACCCAATACCCAATAATAATAAAACTTGTATATTCTTTTCTCACCATCCCAATCATGTTTGCACAATGTTTATGTCATAACGAATAATAATTTTATACAACAAGTGTGAAAAGGGCTCCCTAGGAGTACCTAGGACGTAGTGGGTGCCTAACACCTTCCCATTGCGTAATTTACCCCTTACCCAGAATCTCTGATCTTTTTATTAGTTTTCTACGTGTAAAACTTCTTAGGCTTTTGTTCGCTTTTTAGCCAGTCCTTTGGATAAATAAAAGTGCGGTGGCGACTCGAAAATTTCAATGTATCTCTTAGCTTATGATTTAATCGATAGATCATATAGCGACGAATACACCGCTACAGTACGGTGCACTTAAGTGAATTGAAGAACATCGTAAGGTACTGTGTACTTAAGTAGAATATGAAATATGGTAAGATACCACGCGTTTAAGTGATTTTGGCATATTATAAGATATGGGCCACATACACTTAAGTGGGCTTTTTAGCTTGCATCCCACACAAGCGGTTCTATAAATAGAACCCTTGTGCAGAAGCATTTGTGCAGTTGTAATTTCGTTTCTCTCTCTCTCTCTCTCACTCAAAGCCTTCATTCGTAGCAGCTAGCACTGAGATTGAAGGAATCAGTTCGTGTGGACTGAGTAGAGGCGTTGTCACCGTTCAACGTTCGTGATCGCTCCGTAGATCTGCATCAAAGTTTTCAATCGCCACAAGAGGTAACGATTCTATCACTGATCATGCCCATTCGTAAGGATCACTAATGGAGAAATTTTTTAAATTCCGTTGCGTTTTGGATCGCAATTCTCCTTCAATACCTTCTTGTTTCTTTAGGATAACCTACAAATAAGCATTTATCAGATTTGGGCTCAAGCTTAGTTGAAATTTGTCGTTTCACATAAACTTCGCAACCTCAAATCTTCATGTAAGACATGTGTGGTTTCTTACGACTCTATATCTCATATGGTGTCTTCTTAACCTTTTTGGATGGAACACGGTTAAGTGTATAAGCTATTGATAATAGCGCATGTCCCCAAAAGGAGTTTGGAAGATCGGCATGACTCATCATGGATCGGACCATATCTAACAAGTTTCAATTCCTTCTCTCACATAACCATTCCATTGGGGTGTTCCAGGAGGAGTAAGTTGGGATAGAATGCCACACTCTTTTAGATGGTCATCAAACTCTAGGCTTAAATATTCACCACCTCGATTTGATCGAAGAGTTTTAATATTCTTACCTAGTTGGTTTTGTACTTCATTTTTGAATTCCTTGAATTTTTCAAAGGACTCTGATTTGTGTTTCATTAAATACACATAACCATATCTACTGAAATCATCAGTAAATGTGATAAAGTACTGAAAACCCCCTTTGGTTGGTATGTTCAATGGTCCACATACATCAGTATGTATGAGAGCTAAAAGATCATTAGCTCTTTCACCTTTTCCTGTGAATGAAGACTTTGTCATCTTTCCAATTAAACAAGATATGCATGCGTCATATGATTCATAATCAAAAGAGTCCAAGAGTTCATCTTTATGGAGTTTGGAAATTCGTTTCTCATTTATGTGGCCTAATCGACAATGCCAAAGGTATGTTGGATTTAACTCATTAGGTTTCATCCTTTTAATATTAATGTTATAAATAGGCATTTCAATATCAAGGACATATAGTCCATTGTTCATTTGTGCAATAGCATAAAATATATCATTCAAATAAATGGAGCAACAATTGTTCTTTATTATGAATGAAAAACCAAACTTGTCCAAACAAGAAACGGAAATAACATTCCTGCTAATTGCAGGTAGATAATAACAATTCTCTAACTGAATTATTAAACCACTAGGTAAAGTCAATACATAAGTTCCCATGGCTAAAGCAACAACCTTTGCTTCATTGCCAACTCGTAGGTCAACTTCACCTTTTTCCAAATCCCTACTCCTTTTTAGCCCTTGCACATTGGTACAAATGTGAGAACTGCATCCAGTATCTAATACCCATGATGCAGAAGTAGATAGATTAATTTCAATAACAAAAATACCTGAAGTTCAAATCTCTACTACATTCTTCTTATCTTCCAAGTACTTTGAGCAGTTTCTCTTTCAGTGTCCGGTCTTACCACAATGGAAGCAGGTGTTATCCTTTGCTATGCCTCCACTAGGCTTCAAAGCAGGAGCAATAGGTTTGGGTTCAGAAACTTCCTTGCCTTTCCTTTTACCACCCTGCTTGGTGGGCCTTTTGTTCTACTTCTTTCCATTTCCGATCATCAGAATGGACTTCCTTTTTGACTTCAGATTCTGCTCAGTAGTTCTTAACATGCCTAGCAGTTCAAGAAAAGTTTTATCCATATTATTCCATTTGAAATTAAGGACAAATTGACCAAAGCTCTCTAGCAACGATTGCAAGATCAAATCATTCGCAAGTTCCTTTCCGAGGGGAAAACCCAACCTCTCAAGGGTCTCCACATACCCAATCATCTTGAGCACATGGGGAACTACATGGGCTCCCTCAGATAACCTGCCTTGAAAGAGGGATTTTGAAACTTCAAACTTTTCATGCCTTGCCTGCTCTTGATAGAGCATCTTCAGGTGTCCGATCATATCGAACGCTGTCATGTTCTCATGTTACTTTTGCAACTCCAAGTTCATGGTAGCTAGCATGAGGCAAGCAGATTATTGGCATCATCAACATACTTCTTATAAGCACCTCTTTCTGCCTTAGATGCAGAACTAGGAGGTTCCTCTTTAGGAACAAGTTCCTCCAAGACATACATTTTTTATCATGCTTAAGGATAATCCTCAGATTTCGGTGTCAATCCATAAAATTTGTCCCAAACAATTTTTCCTTATCAAGGATTGATCGCAAGATGTTGTTAGAGGTGTTTGTTGTCATGGTAATCTACATGAAAAATATGAAAATATAAGTATCATTAAAATAATATATTTAATTAGGCCTTTAATTAAATATGCTCCTACTATTTTACTCAAAACAAATGACCCTCACCATTTGATTTGGAAAATCCCGTTGGAAGATTTTCTAGTTGACCGAGATCCACATTTCACTTTGTTTTAAGTCCGCGTAGGCGGATTACGCAAAACTAGGTTATTTAGGTAGGAACTCCTTCCAATTGTATCTAATACAACTCTTGAATATTTTAGTTGGGTGAATAACTCCTTATTTTAATCCATCATATGGATCATTTCCAACTCTTGCTTCTAAACGTATATAATCTTATTATAATTTGTTTAATTAAGTTTGACCCATTGTTTTAGCAATTGGATATTACAATTATCCCATCGTGCCCTACTAATATTAAACATGCACCTCGCATAGGCGAAACCTACATTATTCGATACTAGTCTTGATGAGTGCTAAAACTTGGAAAGCATAAACTTAATATTTAATTTGAGGGAATCTGCAATTATTTTGATCTCACCGGCTTATTTATCATATAAATCGTCTCTCACATGCATCAACATACATTCACATGCATCAACATACATTCACATGCATCAACATACATTCACATGCATCAACATACATACAAAATGAAACAGTTATGTTCCCTAGCACAATTGTTCTCCCAAGCCAATGAGAGAACCTAAGCTAACCTAATAACGATGTAAGCTTCTCCAAGCAAGATCTTCAAGGTTGTCCTCCTTTGATATTATATTCTTCTCTTTCTCCATAACATAACACACATAAAAAACTCGTTTTACATACGAGGGAGTGAGATGAGAAAAGAAGTTACATTAAGAGATTAAGAGAGAGGCACGACACGCAAGCCGTATTTTAAAATCCCAAAATCAAAATAAAGGAAAACTAATGCCATAACTGATCACCATAAGACAATAATAGTAAACACATTATTATTATTAATTTAAATTCTGTTAATTAAATAAACCAAATTAAATTTCGGTGATTGATCACACTACGCGGAGTTAGCCGGGGGTTTCGTTGCCCGGTTAGCGGACGGTGGTTGTCAGGGGCAGCTCCCTGGCGTAAAATTTTAATGAATAATTCATTTGAAACCGACGTTTTTTCTGCATCAACACTTGATACTTTAAAGCACAACTCTTATGCAGTCACCATCTTAATCGCATAACTCTTTGATAACACAACCTTTATATCATCATGAACCCTAATGCAGTAATTTCATACCGTCAAACACACCTCGATTGATAATTCAGTATGATTGATCAACACGTCATTGCTTCACCATACTAATATCATATATATATATATATATAAATTGACCGATCTCATTTGTGTAACCTATAGACGACCGATGTATCACTGCTTCACCATACTAATGTCGGATTCCGAAGCATAAACAACATCAATCATCCAAATCGTACACACATGATGCCGAATTTAATTACTCGTTTATTATTTAATTCATTATGTCTTTTAATCGTATTAATACAGAAAATAAACAACTATCAGATGCATGGTTTCGTAAGAGGCTCTGATACCACTGTAGGAAAATTGTGTTCCAAAACGCAGTGGAAATTAAACTTTTTCCTTAAGTGATCCTTACGAATGGGCATGATCAGTGATAGAAACTGTTACCTCTTGTGGCAATTGAAACCTTTGATGCGGATCTAAGGAGTGATCACGAGCGTTGAATGGTGACAACGCCTCTACTCAGTCCACACGAACAGATTCTTTCAGTCTAAATGCTAGCTGTTGCGAATGAAGGCTTTAAGTGAGAGAAAGAAATAGATAGATAGATAGATAGATAGATAGATAGATAGATAATAGATAGATAGATAGATAGATAGATAGATAGATAGATAGATAGATAGATAGATAGATAGATAGATAGATAGATAGATAGATAGATAGATAGATAGATAGATAGATAGATAGATAATATAGATAGATAGATAGATAGATAGATAGATAGATAGATAGAGAGAGAGAGAGAGAGAAGAGAGAAGAGAGAGAGAGAGAGAGAGAGAGAGAGAGAGAGAGAGAGAGAGAGAGAGAGAGAGAGAGAGAGAGAGAGAGAGAGAGAGGGAGAGAGAGAGAGAGAGAGAGAGAGAGAGAATAGATAGATAGATAGATAGATAGATAGATAGATAGATAGGTAGATAGATAGATAGATAGATAGATAGAGAGAGACTAAATTTTATCATGAAAAAATGCTTTTGCACACGGGTTCTATTTATAGAACCACTTGTGTGGGCTGCAAGCTAAAAAGCCCACTTAAGTGTATGTGGCCCATATCTTATTGTATACCTAAAATCACTTAAGCGCGTGGTACCTTACCATATTTCATATTCTACTTAAGTGCACCGTACCTTATGATGTTCTACAATTCACTTAAGTGCACCGTACCTTACAGTGTTCCTTATTTACTCTATCTCTCATCAATCCATCCTTTTGTGTGTGACCCTGTAGATTTTCGCGACATTGACAATTATATTAAATCACGTATTTAACATAATAAACAGTGAGCGGTACCTAGCAACACATCACTGCTACCCAAGACACAAAAATATCATGTGATATGACAAATACATTTTTGTGATAATACTTGTGTGTACAAATACCCTTTTTGCCCTTATGTCTATATTGAACACAAGGCATAGACTGTGTCATCCTTGTCCAGTTCAATATTGGGCCCTTAGACATTTATCTTGTTATGTAGGATTGACAAATTCTATCTAGGTCACTCATGTCCCTCAGCATGCTTCGTGGAGTATCCATCAACTGTCTTTATGGTCATCCAATTATGGACAATGTTTGATCAGTAATAAAGCATTCAACTTTACATCTAAGGTCCATAATGGTTTCAGGTTGAAGGGTGGTATACACCACTATCACCATGAGAATGACTTATGATACTTTGCATAACATTCTATGTAGTATTCTCATAGCGGGTTAATCTAGTATAAATAACTCCTAATATTGATACTTATGTTTAAGACTTGATAACTTCTTATCCAGATCCATGAGATGTGATCATCAGTCTATATACATAATAGTCTTAATTCTTTAATGTTATCCCACTTCACAACAAAGCTCGACTACAAATACTTTAAGAACAATGTCCTTATGTTTAATGAGATCTCATGATTAAGTCATACTTGATACATCAAACGGACTAGCTATTTTAGGGACTTTATTAAACAAACATAATAAAGAAAAAACCTTTTATTATTAATAAATAATTAGATACAAGTACCAAAAGTATTGGCCTCTAGGGCTTACACCAACAGTCTGTCGTTGCGATTGACTGCACCCTTCGACAATTTTCACTATGTTATCGTCAACATAGACCTCTATCTTCTGCCTTATTTGGTGGGAGTACGGTGTCCTTGAGTCGCTGGTAGGTGGCTGCAACATTCTTGAGGTCGAAGAGCATGACATTGTAGTAGTAGTTTCCATGATTCGACATGAACGTCGTCTTGGGTGTGTCTAAGGGATCCATTCGGATACGGTTATACCCTGAGTAGGTATCCATAAAGCTCAAGATGTGATAGCCTGATAACTCATCGATCAGGATGTCAATATACGATAAGAGATAATGGTCCTTAGGGCAAGCCGTGTTAAGGTCGGTAAAATCCACACACGTGCGCCACTTGTTTGTCACTTTCCTCACCAGTACTACGTTGGCTAACCACGTTGGGTATTTTGTCTCCTTGATGAACCAAACGTTGGATGTAATATCCCATATATCCTTAAATGCTTAATTAGTTGTCAGTTGAGATCGATTGAGTTCCTATTTACTCTATCTCTTGCCATTTGGAACAATTAGAGCTCCTATGTGCTCTAAATATTGTCAGTCGGGACCAATAGAGTAACCAATCAATTCTGAAGAGATTAATCCTTATTAAAAGAGAATGACCATTATTAATAAGTACAATAGGGGATATTTTGATAACATTAATATTTGGTACTGGAAGATAAAATAGAAATTGAGATATTTGTTATCACTACTTAATATTACATATTATATAGTATACAATTGTGTGGTAGAGAATTAAAGAGAAAGAAAAAAGGTAGATAAGGGAGGAAATAAGTGTCAGAAAAGAAGAAAAGGAAAGAAAAACAAGAAAGAAAAAGAAGAAGAAATGCGAGGAAAGAAGAAAGAGGGATATGAGAGAAAAGAGAAGGAAGAAGAAAGAAGAGGAAGAACTTGGGAAGAAGAAAAAGAAGCTTGGATCATCATCTTTTCATCTCATTTTCTTCAACATTTTCATTATTCAAGAAGTGAGTTCTTATATAGAGTAGCCTTAGGGAGGGAAGGAAATTCATGAGATTGGGAACTAGGGTTTTAAGTTGTTGTTCTATGCATGATTTTTGTTGATTTTCATGTTTTCATTATGTGTTATTTCATGATCTTATCATGTTGATGGTGTCAAAGCTTGCTATGATTGTGTTGTTATGTTGAAACCATGATATTCTGTTGGTTGGTATTGATATTATGAAATGGTTTTTAGTCTTGTTTCCTATTGTTTTTATTGTTGTTGTCTATGATTACATATTGTTTTGGGTCATTGGATGCATCAAAATGATGATTTTTGGTATTTTTCTCATCCAAATACGTCATATATTGTTCTGGTGTTGTTATGTTCGCTACGGTTCGCTAAGCGAAGTCACAGGAAGTTTGCTACTAACTTGGTTCACTAGGAGTTCGCTGGAAGTTTGCTGAAGCTCGCTAAGCAAACTTGACTGCATTGAGAAAAATGCTTGATTCTTGTTTTCCCCATAACTCAAGAACCGTAAATCGGAATGAGGCATGGTCGAAAGAGCTGGAAAGATATTTCAATACTCTAATTGATAGTGAGGTAGAAACATGGTGTTATGCCATTGAGTGGTAGGATATTTATGAAATTGAAATAAATGTGAATATTATGGTTCTTGTTTCCACCATAATTCGAGAATCGAGACTCCGATGGATATGAGACTAGAGCCATTAGAAGGCTAATCCAATAGGAAATTGCATGGTAATGAGAAAACATGATTCTTAAACCAAGGATGCTTGGTGAATAATGATAATTGTTATTGGTCTTACATGTGTTATTGTGTATGTTTGATAATTGTTTGTTTGTGCTTAATAATCTAAAATATTAATAAGTGAGCATAATTAGGATGACATCTAGGTGAATGAATTAGTAACATAACTTAGTCTAGGATAAGAGACTTAGTTGGTGATATTCGGACAAAAGGATACCTTGGTGTGTATCATGGATGGATAGTTGCTACCAAGAAATCAAATCATGAAATAATGTGCTTTGCATGGAACATGATGTTTGTGTGAGGGTGGAAGTAATCACCTAGTGATTAGTAGTTAATCACGTTGTTTTTAAAAAACTAGTCATGTATTCGAAAACAACCCCATTATTGTGATGTCCCAAAGTTCGATGCTTATGAAAAGTAAGAATTGAGATATATGGACTATTGCTTCGCATGTTCAACCAAATGGGTTAGAGTCCCATATGATCAACCAAATGGGTTAGAGTCCCATAGTGCAACTAAATGGGTTAGAGTTTCATAGAAGACGTTGACCTCAAAGTGGGATAGAAACCCATACGAGGAGTAAGGCTCAAAATGGGTGTTGAGTTCCCATAGGGAGGGAAGATTCTTATATTGGGTACGAGTCCCATGAAAGAATCTGAAATCCACAAGAAAGTCGAAGCATGATGCAAGGATCGGTGACCCGTGTCGAGAATCCTAGACGTAAGGTTGGCTGGGGAAAGATGTCTTGGTAGGTTTATGAATAATGATTGTTTTGAGTTGGTGAACTCAAGCGTACATGTTTCTATACAATGTGAAAATCCCCTAGTTGCTTAAGTGTTTACCTTTTGAAGACTTGAGTTAGGATATAAATCCTGTAGAGCCGAGTGGACCCATATGATAGGAGAATTCACTAAGATTATTATCTCACCCCAATATTGTTGCTTTTCAGGTGTTGTTTGCAGATTATATACAAGAGAAAAACTACATTGATATTTCAAGAAATGCTGATTATTGTGATCTTCCATTGTGGATTGGTGTACAATTATGATATTGCACATAGTTCTTAGTTTTTATCTTTAGGCACTATTGTATAACATGTACCATAAATGTATTTTAGTTTGGTCATATGTATATAAATGATGCCATTAGGCTCTTATGTTGTGTCAGTACCAAAAAATTAACGCTTGTATGATATTATCCTAGATATATATTATACGGGTTGTTACACTAGATAACTTGCCTACTTCTTCATCGATGACTGCCTTCTTCTCCTCGCCATTGGCTTGAAAGAAGGGTTAACGAAGATACGACAACACACCACTCTTATGTCTATTCATGGCACGTTAAAGGGAGCCCTGGCGAACAAGTCGACGTTTCTGGTGAGTTGGTCGACTAGCTCGCGCTATTTTTCCTTGATGAGAGAGTTACCTATCTTCGTCACCTGTTGGGGTGAAGAGCCTATTCGTGCATCCTTTAGGTCCTCAGCGGGTGTGAGCATCTCATCATCTCCTCCCAGTCTTAGATCCCTACTATTAGTGTCTGCATCTAGTGCCTCGGGGAGGGTGATGCCCACAAAGGAGAGCTCTTCCATTTATTCCGCCAGTCTGCTCTAATAACATTCTTTGGCGCTTTATTGGTTACCTTGAATAGTCCCAACTCACCCATTATAAAGCGGGTACTTCTGATCCATGTAATAGGTGGAAATAATCGCCCATAACGCGTTAATGGCAGATGAGTACAAAATTATGTTATAGGACGATAAGGCGTCCACTATGAGGTGGTTGACTTCAATCGCCTTGGAGTCTGGTCCCACACCACGAGGTTGTTTTGAGGGCTATGTGACCCCTTACTTGCACTTGTTCGCCTGATAATCCTACTAATGATCCTTGAAACCTCTGGATGTCACTAGGATCGAGACATGTTTTATGATAAGAATCCCATGATAGAATGACATTTAAGCTTTCAGGATCTAATAAGACTCGTTGGATTTTCCAATTTCTGTGTTGCACAGTGATGACCATATGATCATTATTGTGAGGGAAGATTCCGAAGATGTCGTTGCTAGAGAAAGTGATGTTTGCTTATGTCTCTCCCTGACCCGCCTCAGAGAATCTCGAGGATAACACACATCTCTCCCTGACCCGCCTCAGAGAATCTCGAGGATAACACACATTCATGGCCAATACTTATTTTACATATCTTCTCCGAGAGAGCCTCACTCCCTTTAACATGTCTTGTCTTTCTATAAATATATCACTACACCAAATATAGAGACAAATAAGATAATAAGAATACTAGTATTCACCCCAAATCCAACCTTGAACCACCTCATTTATTTAATATATATTTTATTATTTTATTTTGATAATTAAAATATTATTTATATGTTCAATGTTTTTTATTTAATTTTAATAATTTAAAATATTATTTGTATGATCCTTTTTCTATCAAAATTACAAACACACTTTCAATTGGCGTCTTAATTAGTCATTATGGTCCTCAAATATTATTTTATTATATTTGAAATTTTGATTAAAAATAGCGCTCAAATATAAGAATCAAAGTTACTTTTTTAGACAATCTAATTCACTGTAAATTCATGAGTAAAATTTTCAACATTTTCAAGACTTCATGATTCATGTATTGTCTCCCAAAATTTACATAGACAAAATATATATAATAAAATATGTTGGCATCCTAAACTCCTAGTTCAAGGCCACACACATCAAAATCCTACTTAAAATATTTCCTTCTTTCTATAGAAAAACAAAGTGACCCCCCAAAAACACATGTTACATAATTAAGGACAAAATCATGACATTTCATTTGTACCCCATGTGTAAACTTTAATCTAATCTTGTTAATTGTTAATTCCTCTTTCCCTTTTCCAAAAGTTTACCTTCTCATCCTTCTTTTCCTTCTCCAAATAACCTGTCACCATCATATTGAGTACATCTCCATTTTGAGCAGACATAGAAACCCATTTCTCAAAAGATGCAACTTTTTTTTTCAATTCCATTAATTCATTTTTATCACTCCTACTAGTACTGCTTAGGAATAGTAGTTGAAGGTGAAACAACATTGTTGTCTGTCGTTGCTGGTGACCAAAAATCAGCCCCGTTACTGCCTGCCACGTGTAAGGTGTTTCCAACAGGGATCAAACATAAACCTCTGCTAGTTAAATCTTTGTTCACTTCTGTGTTTTCTTCTCTTCCATTGTTATCTCCGTCCCCCTGAAATAACGCGTACACACATAATCAGGAATCTTGATGTCATCAAGAGTTTACCTTAAATGGATAAACTGTCACAACAAGACTTTGCTCAATGTGAACATACTATCAGTCACACATTTTCAGTATTGTCCCCATCAAATGGACCCCACCTTCAACTTTCCCTCTCACTAGCTGTATTTTTTTTTGTTTTTTTGGGTTCCCATCGATTTCAAGTTCACGCAACTGCAGCTACGAAATACTCCCTCCGATTTAAAATGATTGTAATTTTAAGAGAAAAAAATTATTTCAAAATGAATGTTATTCTCACTTATTGTTATTTTTTCTTTTATATCATTCAGTACACTTCTTACAACACATTAATAACTCTAATTTAATAAAAATGTAATATTTTATGACAAAATTCTTAAACCATATTTTAAAACGACCGGAGAAACCATACTCTCACATGTGTACTATTTTGATCGACCTAAAGTTCATGCAACTGCGGTGAAGTATTTTCTGCTACGACTGCTACGAGGTATTGTCTAATTTGTGTATAAGAACCCCACACCCTTGTGGACTATTTTGACCGACCCAGAACAATTTCAAAACATAAAAAATAAATAAATGTTTGGAATAGTATTGGATATTTTACTATGAGACTTACATTTTGAAATTGAATTTGTGAAGGTTGGAGGTATGGAGAGCACAGAACCTGAACTTGATCATGTAAGAATCTTATGTAACCAGTTGCCTCGTGAAGCACCGAAGCAGTATCAGTCTACACATGCAGTTTTCAGTTTTCAGTTTTCAATTTTCAATTTCCAAAACCTAAATTCAATTCACAAATTCCCAAATTCTAGTAATTTAATAAGTATACCTTTCCAAAGGGAGAAACAAGTTGTTGTAATGCTGCAATTCGTTCACCAAGTTTCTCTTTTTTCTGCAATTGCAAACAAAAATTATAGAAAAAAGAAATCATGTTACATATATTTTTATCATAGAAAATGACAGGTTAGGTTTGTTCAAGAGAATGACATGCAATGTTTCATAGTTGGTTTTTTCTTGGTTACCTTTGCATGTCCAGTTGAAGTGGGGTGGTTGTCTGCTTTGGTCTTCTTAGGACCTTTCTGCCCTCCAACACCTGGCCTGGTCCCCATTTCTTGTCCTCCTGACCCATTCCGCTTTTTCTGCAAACTCTTTAATAAACAAGAAAATTTTAGAGAGATAAAAATAAAAATAAAAAAAATATAAAAAAAAATAAAAAACAATGAAAACAACATCATTCTTAAACAAACAAACAGAGACATTATTGAAAGCAGTGTTGGTGTGGTTGCATGAAGAAGCAGAAGAAGAATCACTAGAAGTGACGACAGATTTCTGAGGAGGAGTTATAATTTCAATTTCATTTTGGTAGTTACCACCAAAACAAAGCATTTTGGGTGTGTTATGAAGAGAGAAAAGAGAAGTATTTGAAAAGGTTTGGTCCCCATGAAGAAGACCCACCAATGGGTTATGATTCTGATTCTGATTTTGATTATCAACAACAACAACATCGTCATCTGCTAATAGTAACTGAGAGAAACTGGTCCCAGTGGTGGTTGTTGGTGTGGTCAAATGGTCCACTACTTGGAATTCATCTTTGGTGGTGTCCATTAAAGACAAAGATAGAGAAAGGTGTTGTTGATGTTGTTGTTGTTGTTGGGTTGATTTTTCAAAGATTAAAATGGAAAAAATGTGGAAGCATTTTGGGGGATGAGGGGTTGTTTAAAAGAGAGAGAAAAAAACAAATGTCAAGTGGCAGTGATGGTAAGAGACATTTGTTGTAATGAGGTTTGTGTGACTGTTGTTCTTTGTGTGTGTGTGAAAGTAGAAGAATCAAAGTGAAAAAAGAAAAAAAAAAGAAAAGAAAATGAGAAGTAAGAGTTACAAGAGTTGGGCTGAGTGGGCTATTTCCAAGGATGGCTTCGGTTTTTGGTAACCAATGGTCAAACCTACCTGGCCCGAGAAAACCGTGTTTGAGCTATCCAATGCATCATTTCAATTCTTCCAATATATTTTCTCGTTCTAATTTATAAGAGAAGTTTATTTTTTAAAATATATTAAATAATTAATCTATTTGATTCATATATGATTTAGATACATTAATTATTTAATATATTTTAAAAAATATAAATATTTTTATAAAGAGAATCAAATGTTAGTACTATAAAAAAAATATGTTATTAATTAATAATAGGATATATTCATCGTATTCATATATATTATATTATTTATTTAATTTTTTAAAATATTTTTTTAAAAATGATCTTCGTGAAATTTATAATCTACATTTTTAATCAATTCTCAACGGGGTTTTTACAATTAATTATAATTTTAACGATGAGTTTTTATTTAACGACGGTTTTAATATGAAAAATCAAAAGTGTGAATTAATTTTTTTTAGAAAAACCATTATTTAAAAAAAAATTAAGAAATTAAAAGTAAAATTTTAATATATTTAAGAGGAACACAAATATATTTAATGTTTAATAATAATAATAATATTTTAAAGTAATAATTATTTTAAAATAAAAAATGTATAAATATATACAAAGTATATCATTTTTTTAAAGTTAGAAGGGGAAAAATATTATTTTCTTTAGACACATCAAATCAGTAACCTTGTTTTCTGTTTTAAAATTTTATTTTATAAGTACACATCAATAAAATAAATTCATATTTGAGTAGTTTTTTGGCATGATTTTTATTAATTTTTTGGTTTCTTACTTAAAACTTTTGAATCTATAACTTATCATTTTTCAATTAGGATTTATTTTTTAAAAATAAATATATTTTTATATAATAAAAGTTTAAATAAATTGGACTTCTTGAATTGATGAGAGTCATCATCATAGTTAAATTCAAAATCTATCAAGTAACTCCTTGCGAGTCACTATTGTTTATTCCTTGGCTTATACTCCCTCCTCATAAAATAATATAAGAGAAAAAATGTATTTTTTTTCTAATATATAAGAAAAAAATTAATTTTCATTTTATAAGGTAAAATTAAATACAAATGATATTTAATTTAATTTCTCTTTCATCTTTTCGATAACTAACAATCAAAAAGAATTATTTTTTATATTTTTCAAAGTAATTTATTTTAACAAAATCTTAGTCAAATTAACATATTTTTTATTTTTTAATAAGTGTTTTTTATTTGTTTTTTCTCTCTTATGTTTTGAGCCATACGTTTTGAGACACAGGGAGTATATAAAATTAGCTTATATTCCCTCCGTGTTTTATTATAAGTTACTTTTGGTTTTTCACACGTATTAAAAAATATAATAATTATGCTGTGAAAAAGAAAATTTATAAAGATTTTATAAAATTGTTCTTTATTAATGATATTAAAAAAACAAATTAATATAATTAAAATGAGAAAAAATAATAAATATTTATTTATATAACAGAAAAAATAACATTAATGAATCATTGATATTATAATATAAAATATTTTTCCAAAACGATATAAATAAAATAAAATGTAGTATTTGAATTACAATGAAGGTTAAGAAATACCATGTATAAACATAGCTAAATATTATGAACCAATTAATGAAAGTTAAGAATAACATGTTAATGAAGATTAAGAATAGTACTATCTCAGTTTCTTATTATATGTCACTTTGAAAAATTATTTTGTACCACAATATAATTCGTTTTATAATATCAATGAATCATTAATGTTATTTTTTCTATTTTACCCTTAAATATTTATTATTCCCTCTCCTTTCAATTATATCAATTTGTCTTTCCAATACAATTAATGAAGGATAATTTTGTAAAACCATTCATAATTTATCTTTTTCATACCATAATTATTACATTTCTTAATACGTGTGAAAAGTCAAAAACGACTTATAATAAAAAACTGAGGGAGTAACATGTAAAAACATTTTTTTTCTAAATTATGTTAATAGTGTAAGATTATTGAAACTTTAAAAACAATTTTCCCGGAATCATGATGTCACGTTGTAATTCTAAAAAAACTCATCATAGTCGATGCAAATACATAAAAGAAAGTATTAATAGTGTTCATTTTAATTTTTTATATGAAATTATGTGAATCTCACTATTTTATATTTTATATAGGATTTAATTGAAAAACACTGACAGCGTAAAGATATTTTACACCGTCATTTAATCTTAGACGTCGAATATTAAAATAAATTTGATTTTTATTTTAAAAATCTATAAAGTAACCCAAACGGATGATGATGATGAATCAACCGTGTAAAATTTTGTATACTGACAGTGCATAGTAATAATCCCTTATATATATATATATATATATATATATATATATATATATATATATATATATATATATATATATTATATATATATTATATATATATATATATATATATATATATATATATATATATATATATATATATATATATTGGTTTTTCATTGATTTGACCACTTGGTCAATAATTCTTAAGAGAAAAAAAAAGTAATTCACTTGCTCTAATCGGTTGATATATTGGTGTAATCGGTTATACCCTTTGTAAATTGATTAATAGAATTTACAATGGTAAAATGTAACTAGTTGATGTAATATGTCAATCGGTTACATACCACAACTTTTGTGTAAAATTGAGTCAGGAGTGAAGTGTAATCGGTTGACATAAAATGTCAATGGATTACACCTGAGATTTGTTTCAGTTTTATTTGTTAGTTAATTGTACTCCATCGTGTAATTGTATAAATATCCTTGAGGTATCTTATAAATGGATAATAATGCTCACATTTTCACCCTCAATTATCACTTTCTCTCATTCTCTCTCCCCCTCCCTCTCCACACTCAATTATTCACAAATTTTCACCAACTTTGTGGTTCTCAAGTTCTATCATTTGACATCAAGAGTCTGGTTCGATCCATCAAACACCTAGTGTTCAAACATGACATATGTCTCTAATGTAAGATTCCCTGCAAATCTCCCAATTCTCGATGCGAAGAATTACGACAAGTGGTGCAAACAAACGAATGTGTTGTTTGACTATTAAGATGTTCTTGAAGTGATCAAGAACGGGGTAGCTACACTTGTAGAAGGTGCAACTGATTCACGTCGATCTAAGCATAAGGAGGAGGAGACGAAAGATTTCAAGGCATTGTTTTTTATTCATAAATGTGTGGATATGGACAACTTTGAGAAAGTTGGTGACTATAAATCATTGAATCAAGCATGGGAAATCTTGGAGAAGGCATATATCGGATCTAACAAGGCAAAGGTGGTGAGGTTACAAAATCGCAAATGTCAGCTTGAGTTGGTTCAAATGGAGGAGAAGGAGATCATCAACGATTTCACGACGAGAATTACTTGGTTGGTGAACCAAGTAAAGGCGCGTGAAGAAACAATCACAGAGCAGTATGTTATCGCAAAAATCATGCGTTCTTTGGCGTCAAGATTTGACAATGCACTGGTTGCGATAGAGGAAACGAAGATCTCGCGAAGGTGAGAAAATAGGATTTGCGGAGATCTCTTGAGGCACATGACCAGAAAATGGAGGAAAGAAATGTTGATAAGACAAAGGAGGAGATCGCTTTGCATGACCGTTTCAATGAGAGAGACAAGAAGACAAAGGGAAAGTTACCCATGAGTAAATGTAGAGGGAACTTTCATAATTTTGGTGAAAGAGAGTCCTAAAATTCCAAGAACTCGCATTCCAAAAGGGTGAAAACAGTGGCAATAGAGTTGTTGGATCAAACAAATATATAGGTAAAAATCCAAGGGATAGGGGTGGAAGAAGAATGGTTGACAAGAGCAACGTTTAGTGTTATAATTGTCAAAAGCTTGACCATTTTGCAAGACAATGCATTTCCAACAAAAATAAAACCCAAGAAGACGAAGCTAGAGTTAGACGCCAAGTGTTTGATAGGGAAAACACGCTCTTGGTCATGATCATAAAGGGATAATGCAACAACAAAAGGTTACAAGACAACAACAGTCGGAGTGTGAAAACTGATGCAGAAAGAACTAACGTGACCCTGTTTGAAGACATAAAGGATCTAATCGGTCCTTTTAAAAGTTAAAGGACCAAAATGGGCCCCGAAGTAAAGATAAAGGACCAAAAAAGGTTTTGCCAAAAAAAAGATAGATAAGATTTGGACTGCTTAAACTCCCCCTCACATGAGTAGAGAGTATACTTTACTCCCTTTGAAATTATACTTTACCCCATCTTTGTCATAATAAAAAATGCGGGAAAACAAATAAAGCACATGGATCACCTTTTGTCTTAGGTAAAAGGAACGAGTTGCCGGATAAAAAGATGAGCAAGACTATTACCGATTGAGGCAAATACAAGCATGGCATGAGATCACACTACTCCCCACAAATGGAAACATCTAGCTTTGAGATCAAATGGTAGGTATGCTTTTAGAAGTCTTCATTACCTTGAACTTTTCTTGAAGAAAGCTCAATTATTTTTTAAAGCTTTCTAAATCGAGAGGCATTACGTCTTTCATATTGAAATTCCTTTAAAGAAATAATAATTTCCCCTTAGGAGATATTTGGACAGTCACTTTTTAGCCTCCTTGGTCTTTTGGGCCCTTAATTGATATTTTGTTTTAGGAATACTGCTTTTGGCACCCCTATTCTCAAGTAAGCACATAAGACTCAACCAAAGGTTAGGAAAAATAATTTTAATTGACTAAGTAATTAATAAACCACTTACTAGAGAGTCAAACTGAGTTTTATGATTTTTCAATCTTTATTGAGTGTACTACCTCAAATCCTCAAAATAACTCGAGAAAAACTCTTACTTTTGAGGGAACGACAAACTACCGGTGATTTCACTTCTCTACAGATCGTTTGATTCGAGGTTGGTCTAAACCTAGGACTGATAAATCTATTACAAATTTATCACTTTAAACTTCTAAGAGGTTCCATGATTACGTTCATTGAGTGATACTATTAACGTCAACTTTGAACACTTATGTTGAAAAACACCATCACCGCATTGATCAAAGACACCATGATTGATAAACGCCGCCAGGTAACCACTTCTTCTTGTTCATATGATGTTGTTGTTATGAAATTTTGATGGATAGCTTGTTGTTAAATGAACTGATGATTGCTCTGTTAATTAATGTAGGCTGCAAGTGGAACTAGAGCATGAGAGGCGCAAAAACAAGGGCTTCCATGGCTCTCTCTCTTTTTTTCATTTTGCTTGAAAGTTTGTAATGATATGCATTTAGGTTAGGATTATCTACAATGCTTTTACGATGCAAATGCAAATGGAAACTATGTTTATGTAATGAACACTTGTGGTGGTTATGTAAGATGTTCCAATTGTAAATGAAAAAACCTATTTATGATGAACATGTTAACATGTAATGAAAATGGAAAGACTTATAGTCATGATTGTTAATTCAAGATATGATTCCACATTCAAATCACTTACACTTGTTTTGCCACGTATGGAATGTTTGCAAGAAAATGGATGAAATGGATACCAATTGGTTTGTTGACTTTGGTCAATTGATTGACCAAAAAGTCAATAGTTGACCAAAAGTCAACTTAAATACCAATGATGCAATTCAATATACAATGCTTCTAATGAATCTTGAAATTCTGGTATGTAGATCCCGAATGTCAGACATGATGTCACGACACCAGGGTCAACACAATGTCACACCACAAACAATATCAGGATTTAAATAAGAGCACATAAGTAAATAACAGAAGTAGTTGTTAACCGAGTTCGATGCAACGTCACCTATCATCTAGGGGCTACCAAGCCAGGAAGGAAATCCATTATCACTGAATTAGTTCGAAGTTTTAAACAACCTCAGGTTTTACAAACTTTTCACCTAATCTCTACCCGTGGACATTTCTATCCAAGACACTCCTAGATATGAGACCTTTCTCACTTTCCTTTGATCACACAACAATGACAACAACTTATATCAGAAAACACAATCCAGTCTTGCTTAAAAGCTTCCAAGGATACTTACAACTCAATAAAACAAGTCCAATTCAAGTATCGAGGAGATACTCGAATGGCTCACAAGCAAAGACAACTAAACCCTAACATAGACAATATTTAGCGTTGCTTCGATACCTTCTTAGGTTTAGAAACGATTTATAAATATCGTTTGAAAGACATGGGCTTCAGACTTGATTCACAACAAATCCAAGGACTCTATACAATCTTCTGCAGATTTTATTTCAATCAGATCTAATGTTTCCTAAAATGTTTTGACATCTTTACTTCGAAAATAATTCAAGGAAAAATAGTCGTTTGCTTTTTAGAAAACTTGTTACTTGACTCACATATCTCTTGAACAAATCTTCAATGTATCTTCATATATCTCATAAAAGGAATCAAATCTTATAAGACACTAAAACAGGTCACACTCTAATGTTGAACCAACATGTCAGGACATCTTGTTCAACATCTGACTAGTATACTTGTTTTTTCAAAATGCATCCAATCAATACATACCAGACCTAACAATCTCCCCATTTGGCAAAATTTGGCTAAAACAACCTTTGCATAGACCAACAAAATGAGGGTAAGGATCACAACGACAAACCACCATACAAAAAAAATCCTTTTCCACCCAAAACAACAGAGGCAGGCACAACAGAAAAGAACATAGCCTCACAACTGAGATAGATAAACTCTCACACAAAGAACATGCTTAAGAGAAAAATAAATTCTCTTTATTCAGGATGTCAAGATATTTTTCCTGACTTTATTAGCACCGACAGCCCACTCGAAACACATTTATCACCATAAGCTAAAAAAAATGCTCCCTTTGAGTAGAAGATCCAGGGGCAAGAGCTACTCCCCCTCCATACTTGCTCCCCCTCATGGGGAAAGAGACAAGGCATGGATAACAAAAAATCAAACATATACCCAATCAATCATAACTACATAACTAATTAATCACAAACACAACTACTCCCCCTTTTTAACAAAAAAATTGACAAACACAAACAAACATTAAAAGCAGCAGAGCAATCAAAGGATAGGTTACAGACCAAGAGCACTTTAAAGTGCATAAATATTCAGGGTATAGCCCATAAAAAACAGAAGGACAAACAACACACAAAAGAACCAGAGCCAGAGTGCTTCAGTCCTCATCACTGCTGGTAGTTTCTTTATCATCACTTGCATCAGTACCTTCTTCATTAGCATCTTCTTCACCTGCTTCATCACCTTTAAAATTTACTTCTTCTTCAAACAAGGATTTTATCAAAATCTCAAGCCTACTCTTCCTCTCAGTATAAATTTTTATAGTTTCATCCAAGGTCAGGCATGCATCTTTTAGATCATCAAGGATGCATGTTCTAGTAGTAAGCCTGGAAGATTTCTGGCCAGATGTCACGATAATATTTGGAACATATTTCACAGTGAAAAGCATATAATGTAATGATATATGAGGTTCTCTTTTGCAGATACTATTAGAACTGATCAAAATACTTGGGTGTTGACTCAGTATAACACTACAGATCAATGAGGGAAAGGCTATTGGCATCTTCACAACAAAGGAGACAACATGCTTCATAGTTTGATCAAAGACATAGGATCCAAAGTTAAACTTTGTCTTGGTTCCTACAATATAGATGAATTTACCTAATCCAGTAGCAATGTTTTAAGTTTGATTAGTTGGTACCCAATTAGCAGCTCTAATTCTGTGAAGTACTGCATACTTCACACTCAAGTAACTTGCTGACAAGTTCCCTTTCCTTGGCCATTCCTTCACTTGCTTAGAAGTAATCTCTCTGCAAATGACATTGTCAGAAACTTCCACTTCAGCTTGTTCTTCTTCATTTCTGCCCAAAAACCTATTAATGATTTCAAGAGAGAAGTCCACACACCTTCCTCTTGCATACACTTTTCTAAACTCCTTACTCCTTTTATTGTCACATTCCTTGGAGATATTCACAATGAATTCTTTAACAAGCATTTCATAACACTAGCCAAAGCCAGTCATAGTCTTCATTAATCCAACTTCTTGAATCAGACTCATTACTTCTTTGCATTCAAATTCATCTTTGCCAAGCTCTCTTTCCAACGCAAGTCTTTGTTGGTAAATAAATTTCCATTTTTCTACATTCTCCACAGAGTGAAAGGAGATGTTGTCAATAGGGACTTCGGGAATATTTGTTGGAATCTTCTTCCCAGAAGCTTGCTTTCTTGTAGTAGAAAAGATGTCTTAAACATTTTGTTCAACATCATGGTCATATTCACTAGACTTGGAAGGGACTTCCTTCCTCTTAAGAGATTTCTTCTTGGAAACAGGAGTAACCACCTTGCTCCATCTTTTTGTAGGGCCAACACTAGTTCTTCTCCTAAGAGATTTAGAGGGCGAGCTGGAGGATTCAACGATTTTACCTTTTATATTCTTTAACCTTTTAGATATTCCTGGAGCCAATATTTGACCAATGGGCACATCATCAAAGTTCAGATCATCTACATTCACTATGTCAGTAGATTGATCCTTTTTCTCTATAGAATTTTCTTCTTTGTTAGCTGGATCACTTGACCTCCCATCAGAATCCTCTTCGTCTTTCTATTTTTCAGGAGACTGAGTAGACACATTGACTTCATATTTATCCAGAGGGATTTCAGTAGTGTTATTAGGTTGGTCCAAGGATATGGAGACATCCGACACAACACTAGTCTTAGGTTCAATACCCAAAACTTAAGAGATCAACACAAAAATATTCTTATCTATGTCGTCTTTATTCGCAACAATCATGCTAGATTTACTCAAGGTAGTAACATATCTAGGTCTGTTACTGGTTTCAGAGGTTTTAACATTTTTTATAACATTTGACATAACATGACTTTCTTCAAAAGCACCAACGTTAGGTTCAACATTAACGGGATTAAGGTACAGGCTTGTCATCAAATAAGGTTTCTTTATAGCTGTAGAAGGTTCATAGATTTTTACATTTCTAGCAGCTATAGATGGAGAGGAAGAGGTATTTACTTTATAGGGTCTGCCTTTTCTCGAAGCCAAAATTCTAGGCTTCCTTATAAGAGTTTCATGGCTAGGAACCATAGAGAGGGGAACGACATCAGTAATAACTTCAGAGAGAGATATCTCATTACTGACATTCTTAGGGTTCAATTTCTCCTTGGTGTGCTTGCTAGGAGTTGAGACAGAAGATTGAGACATTTTGGAGTTTTGAGGTATGGACTTCAAAGAGGAGATAAAGAGATGAGGGTGACTGAGAATAAAGTTGAGAGAGAGAGAGAGAGTAAGGGAGGTAGCGTGAATGATGTTGATAGAGTAGCTAGGATGGCGTGTTGGGAAAATAAGGAAGGTTTGTAATAATTTTTCTTGAGTTTTGTGCACCATTAAATGGAGGGGAGAGAAAATTTGATTCCCATATCTCCATATCAGTAATTGTTATAACTCTTCAAGCATGCAAATGCCCAATTTCCCCATTAACTTTTCAAACTAACTTTCATCCAAAGCTTTAGCGAAAATATCTTTCAGTTGCTTCTCATTGGTTACATGCTCAAGAGTAACAATTTTATCTTCAATAAGATCCCTGATAAAATGATGATGAATATAGATATGCTTAGTTCTGCTGTGCGGAATAGGATTCTTAGATATGTTAATAGCACTTAGGTTGTCACAATATAATATCATGACATCTTGCTGGATATTGTATTCCTCTAACATTTGTTTCATCCAAATTAATTGAGAGCAATTGCTTCCTGGTGTAATATATTCAGCCTCAGTCGTAGATAATGACACGTAATTTTGCTTCTTGTTGAACCAAGATATTAGATTATTTCCCAAGAAGAAACACCTTCAAGAAATGCTCTTTCTATCATCAGCACGACTTGCCCAATCTGCATCACGGTATCCTATAAGCAAGGAATTTTCATTATGAGAATACAATATTCCATAGTCACTAGTCCCATTGATGTATTTCAAAATCCTTTTCACTTGAGTAATATGACTCATTTTTGGTTCAGACTGATACCTTGCACAAACTCCTACAAAAAATGTAATGTCAGGTTTGCTAGCTGTAAGATACAACAAACTACCAATCATACTCCTGTACAGATTTTGATCCACATTTACACCTTTTTCATCTTTAGTCAACTTCAAGTGGGTTGGGGCATGTGTCCTTTTATGACTAGCATTTTCCATGCCAAACTTCTTTACTATACTCTTAGCATACTTTCTTTGAGAGATAAAGATAGTGTCATCCATTTGTTTGACTTGGAAACCAAGAAAGTAAGTTAATTCACCAATAAGACTCATTTCAAATTCAGATTACATTTTCCTGACAAAATGTTGGAACATCTGGTTCGACATCCCTTCAAACACAATGTCATCAACATATATTTGAGCTATCATGAGTTTACCATGCTCTTATTTAACGAACATTTCTTGTTTGTCCCTCCTTTCCTGTATCTATTATTGATAAGAAACTCAATGAGCCTTTCATACCAAGCCCTAGGTGCTTGGTTCAATCCATACAAAGCTTTCCTTAGTTTGTATACATGATCTAGAAAGTTTGGATCTATGGACCCCTTGGGTTTTTCAACATAGACTTCTTCATTCAAGTACCCATTTAAGAAGGCATTTTTAACATCCATTTGAAATAGCTTAAATTTAAGCAAACAAGTCACTCCTAAAAGTAGTCTTATTGACTCAAGGCGAGCAACATGAGCAAAAGTCTCATCAAAATCAATCCCTTCAATTTGAGTGTATCCTTGAGCAACAAGTCTAGCCTTGTTTCTGGTTACAGTTCCTTTTTCGTCAGATTAGTTTTTGTATATCATATCTCTAGATCTAGTGGTGATCCCTTCATTAAGATTTCCAATAATGAGTTATGTTGGATGATATTTCAGAATTCTGATAGAGGGACCTTTGTTGACTTGATGGTTGTCTGGTCCAGTGCCTTCTGGTTCACTTGTCTGACTCAATAACCCCCTCATTTTCAGAAGTGTCAATCTGCTGAAATGATGTGCCAACATCTTCTTCAACATCAGTACATTTCTATGTGATATTATCATCCACTACAACATTGATGGACTCCATCATGACTTTGGTTCTGGAGCTAAAAACTCTATAAGCTCTATTGTTTGTAGAGTACCCCAGAAAAATTCCTTCATCACTCTCAGGATCCATCTTTCTTCTTTGTTCACGATTAGCCAAAATATAACATTTGCTTCCAAATACATGGAAGTATTTGACAGTAGGCTTCCTTCCTTTCCATAGTTCATAAAGAGTAGCTAAAGTACCATATCTTAGAGTGACCCTATTATGAATATAGCAAGTAGTGTTCATTGCTTCAGCCCAAAAATGGTAAGGTAGTTGCTTGGCATGAAGCATGACTCTAGCCGATTCTTGTAGAGTCCTATTCTTGCGTTTAACAACTCCGTTTTGTTGGGGGTGATGGGAGAAGAGAACTTATGACCAATGCCTTTAGAGGAGCAAAATTCAGCAAATTTTCTATTTTCAAATTCCTTCCCATGGTTACTTCTAATCCTGACAATTCCATATTCCTTCTCTCTTTGAAGCCTTTCACATAAATCTTTGAAGACCTCAAAGACATCTTATTTTTCCTTGATGAAGTTTACCCAAGTGAATCTTAAGAAATCATCAAAAAAAATATAGACATAAATTTTCCCACCAAGGCTCTCGACCTGCATAGACCCTATTAAGTCCATATGAAGAAGTTCCAGAATCGTTGAAATGGTCTGATATTGTAACTTTGGATGTGACATCTTGGTTTGCTTCCTAATTTGACACTCACCACAAATTTTACCTTCTTTAATCTTGAGCTTAGGAATACCTCTGATGGCTTCTTTTGACACAATCTTTTTCATGCCTTTCAAATGTAGATGTCCAAGTATTTGGTACCACAGGTTGACTTCATCTTCTTTGGATATCAAGCATGTGGAAGAGGAATTTATTTCTTGAGATGCCCATAAGTAACAGTTGTCCTTAGACCTGACTCCCCTCATCAGAGCTTCATTTTTCTCATTAGTGACCAACCACTCAGATTTTGTGAAATTAACTTTAAGACCCTCATCAAATAGCTGACTGATACTAATCAGATTAGCAGTCAAACCTTTTACCAATAAGACATTATCAAGACTCGGGAGTCTTATACAAGCTAGTCTTCCAACTCCTTTAGTTTCATGTTTAGCCCCATCTCCAAATGTGACATAACCAGTTGAGTGGGGCTTGATGTTCTCTAAGAACTTCTTGACACCTGTCATGTGTTTATAACATCCACTATCAAAATACCAGTCTTCTCTAGTTGAAGCTCTAAGAGAGGTGTGAACTATGAAACTAGTGTTAACAGGCTTGGGTATCCACTCATTTCTAGTGTTAGTTACTAGTTGATTAGCTCTGGTATGTGTTGGATACCTGGGATAGCCATACAATTTGAAGCAAAAAGGCTTTATATGACCATACTTTCCACAATAATGACATTTCCAACGAAATAAATTGCCTCCAGTTTGAGTATTCTGATGTCTGGCACAATGTTGAGTCAAATGATTAGATATTACAGGCTCAGGCTCCCTTTTAGGAAGAAAAAAATTTGTCATATGGCTTTCTCCTTGTTTATCCAGAGATTGATAATTAAAGCCTATCCCCCTCAGATCTCCAGCCACTTTCCCAACTTGCAAAACTTCATCTAACACATCAAAACCCTTATTCAACATTCTTACATTCTTTGTCATGTTATCAAGTTTGGAATTCAGCAGCACCACATCACCTTGAAGATCAGAGATGGTAGATAGATATTTTTATTTGTCAACCTGCAGCTGAGATATAATTTTCTTCTATTTTTCTCCCAGCTGACACACTTTTTCACTTTTGATGCACAATTATCTGTAGGAGGCAACCAATCCTTCATAGGAAACTTTTTTATCACAAGAATCTTCATAAGATTCATGTCTTCCAGTTAAAGCAATTACATGTTTTGTAGCTTCATTCTTAGGATCACTTTCAGATTTATCATCATCAGACCAAGAGACAAACTACCTTTTTTTTTTGTTTCTTGAGATATGTAGGACATTCTGCTCTAATGTGTCCAAATCCTTCACACCCATGACACTGAATACTTTTACCTTGATTGTATCTCTCTTTTATTCTTGTTCTTTTCTGAAAGTCATTGTTATTCCTGATGTCAGATGGAATGTTCTTGACATCCTGTCGATTCTCTTTAGCACCTTGTTGAATTGTCTTCCAAGTAGAACAATAGAATTAATCATTCCTTCATCAGTATCCAAGTCACATTGGTCCTCTTCATCTTCAGTGTTGGATACAAAGGCTATGCTCTTGTTCTTATTTGCAAATCTGTCACTAATACCCAATTCAAAAGTTTGGAGTGACCCAACAAGTTCATCTACTCTCATGTTGCTGATGTCTTGAGCTTCTTCAATGGTTGTGACCTTCATATCAAATTTCTTAGGTAGGGACTTGAGAATTTTTCTAACCAGCTTTTCTTATGACATTTTTTCTCCCAAGGCTCTAGATGCATTTTCTATTTCAATAGTACTCATGTGAAACTCATGAATATTCTCATCATCTTTCATCTTTAGATTCTCAAATCTGGTAGTGATGAGATGAAGTCTAGACATCTTCACTTTAGATGTGCCTTCATGAGTAGTTCTGAGGATCTCTAGTGCATCTTTAGCCACGGTACATGTGTTTATCAACCTTAATATGTTTTTGTCGACTCCATTGAATAGAGCATTCAAAGCTTTGAAGTTTCCAAGAGGAAATTTGTCTTCTTCCTTATACAAGTCCTCTTCAGGCTTCAGATTAGCAGTAGCCTTCTCATCTCTGTCATTCACGACAGCATATTCCCAACCCTTAATGACGACTTTCCATGTCTTAATATCCATAGGTTTTAGTAATACCACCATCTTTGCCTTCCAATAGTCATAGTTGGAGCCATCTAAAATGGGGGGTCTGTTAATAAATCCTCATTCCTTGTCCATGGTACCAGAAAGTATCTTCCATGGATCTCACCCAGAAATAGAGCAGGACGCCCATTCTGATACCAATTGAAATTCTGGTATACAAATCCCAGATGTCTTACACGATGTCACGGCACCAGGGTCAGCACATTGTCACACCACAATCAATATCATGATTTAAATAATAGCACGTAAGTAAATAACACAAGTAGTTGTTAACCAAGTTCGGTTCAATTTCATCTACATTTGGGGGCTACCCAGACAAGAAGGAAATCCATTTTCACAGAATTAGTTCAAAGTTCTAAACAACCTCAGGTTTTACAACCTTCTCACCTAATATCTACCCGTGGACGTTTCTATCTAAGACACTCCTAGATATAAGACCTCTCTCACTTCCCTTTGATCACAAAATAATAACAACAACTTATATCAGAAAACACAATCCACTCTTGCTTAAAAGCTTCTGAGGGATTGATAATAACAACTCAATAAAACAAGTCCAATTCAAGTATCGAGGAGATACTCAAATGGCTCACAAGCAAAGATAACTAAACCATAACACATACAATATTCAGTGTTGCTTAGATACCTTCTTAGTTTAGAAACGATCTATAAATAGCATTTGAAAGACATGAGCTTCAGGCTTAATTCATAGCAGATCCAAGGACTCTGCATAATCTTCTGTAGATTTGATTTCAATCAGATCAGATGTTTCCTAAAATGTTTTGACATCTTTACTTCAAAAACAAGTCAAGGTAAAACAATCATTTTATTTTTAGAAAATGCACTACTTGACTTACATATCCCATGAACAAATCTTTAGTGTATCTTCAAATATCTCATAAAAGGAAAACAATCTTACAAGACACTAAAACAGGTCACACTCCAATGTTGAACCAACATGTCAGGACATCTTATTCAACATCTGACTAGAATACTTGTTTTTCCAAAATGCAGCCAATTATTACATACCAGACCTAACAAAACTAAAAATGAAATGTGATGTGTAAACAAATCTAAATGTTAGACAAACTTGTAGTCTAATCAACCACGTGACTTGAATTTTAAAATATGCACCTTGTATTCGTGAACTATGCCATATCTTAAGATGAATTGTATCAGTGAAAAGCAAACCCTAAGGTAACTTGTGGATGAAACAAAATGATAACATGAACTATAATGATATGAATGTATGAACCTCAATCTAGATCAAACAAATGCCATAATCAAGATGATGAAAGTATGAACTTGGTCAAGTAAAATAAAAGGCCCACAGTCACTCCACGAAGAGACTTACTCAAACAAATGAAACTCAAGATTGACCAAGTGATATTGATGAATCCTTAACCCCAAATTCCAAGATAAAGGATTAGGGTTTTGACCTAGTTGAGCACGCCTTGATATACCTTAGCGTTCCTCAGGTACAAACAGCATACCTTGAACCCATGATGCATGTCTCCTTGTTTGAACCATGCTAATGCAAATGAGATGGTTAAGTATGAATTATGCACATGAATTGAGGTCATGGATCAGATGAAAATTATAAGAAGGGTATGGTAAATTTTGAGGTATGACACATATAAAACCTTTTTGTCATCCTTTCCCATGCAATGAATCATAGTGAGTAGCATAACCAACATTGCAATTCTGTGAAAAATCAATTTCCTTTGTTTTGAAAGTTCAAAGTTCTTGCATCTTCAACTTCAATTTGATTTAGATCTTGAAAACAAGAGATTTGTAATTGATTGAAGGAGGCACGATCTTGAAACTAATCGTTCTTGAAGATTTAGTTGAGATTTCCAGGTTGTTTGCAAGATTGAGGTGATTATCAATGGTGATGAAAAATTCCATTAAAAAGAAGTAGGTTTTTCTCTCCATAATTGCCTTAGTAGTGACTGTGTGAAAGGTTACAGATAAGGCGGAGTTCTTCTCGAGTCTTCAGACAATTCATTGCTCAAGGAATTGGATGGATCACGGGGTTGATTGCTACACATGATGGCTTGAAGCAGATTGATGATATTGTAAGATTAAAGAAGTGTTAATCGAGTAAAGATTATGTATAAGAGTTTGGCATTATGCTATATACAAGTCAAGATCCAGGTAAGAGATTTTAGTTTTCTCAATTGTATTGTGGATTGGTGATTTTATAAACTCTTGGAAATATTTGTCAAATAAAAGGAACAATGCAGGTTCCAATGGGAAACCATTGAAGAGTGGACATAGGAAAAGCAACGAGGAACGTCGAAGCACTATAAATCTCAGTCTCATCTCTCTTTCTCTCTCTCTCTCTCTCTCTCTCTCTCTCTCTCTCTCTCTCTCTCTCTCTCTCTTACTCTTGCATTTAATTTTGTAGTATTTGCATGCTTAGGTATTTAAATTCTAACTTAGTTTATTGTTGAATTAATTGATAATGATTTATTACGTAAGCATTAGGTTTTGTTGGAATTAGATGCCTTATTGAGTTGAATTCATGATTAAAATTCTGAGAAACAATTGAGGTTAGAATTTTCTATACTGAATCATTATGTAAATATACCTCGTATATTATACAATCGAATCAATTAAATATCATGTGTTTCATCCTATTCATTTTTGGTGTTTTTGAAACGATTTAGTGTTAACGTGATCGAAATTTTGAATAGTATAATTTTCATTATTTTGCATCAAACCTTCCGCTTGCAATTTTTGAGAACACTCTGATAACTTTTTAAAAGTCAATTGATTTTTATTTGGGTCTATTCACCCTCGCCTAGACCGTTTTTCTACTCCCATATTCACACCTAACAATTGGAATTGAAAATGTGCTTTTAGTCAGAGGGATTAAACACAACTTACTTAGTATTAGCCAAATATGTGACAAAGGGTATTCCGTAGTTTTTTATACTCTTCGTTGTGTAATTGAGCATACGACTAGTAAGAATCTTGTGTTTAAGGGTTCTAGGATTGAAAATGTTTATATGCTTGATCTAGATGATATGTCAATGCATGAAACTAAGTGTTTGGTAGCCAAGAGTTAAGATTCTTGGTTATGTCGTAGACGCTTAAGTCACATGCATTTTGACTTGTTAAATAAAATAGCATATGGAAATCTTGTTGTTGGTCTTCCTAAAATAAAGTTTTTAATAGATAAATAATATGATTCTTACCAAATGGGAAAGAAAAGTAGAGTTTCGTTTAAAATTAAGAAGGTTATTTCGACATCAAAACCTTTCGAGCATCTCCACTTAGACTTGTTTGGCCCTTCACGGACAAGAAGTTTAGGAGACAACTATTACGGATTTGTGATTTTTGATGACTACTCTAGATTTACTTGGACGTTATTTTTAGCCCATAAGGATGAAACTTTTAAGGCTTTCGTTGGTTTTGATAAGCTTGTCCAAAATGTTTTTGGTTTTAAAATCATCACTCTCCGTAGTGATCATGGTGTTGAATTTGTTAACGATCAATTTCAAAAAATTTGCACCAAAAATGGAATTGCTCATAATTTTCATGCCCGAGAACTAAATAAGAAAATTATGTTTTAGAGCATAAAAGCGTGTTTTGGAAGAATTGCCTGGACTATGATAAATGAAATTAGCCTACCTAAGTATTTTTGGGCTGATGCGACTAATATCGTATGCCATGTCTTAAATAGGGTGATCATTTGATCCATCCTAGAGAAGACACCCTATGAGATATTTAAGGGTAGAAAACCTAGTATTTCTTATTTTTCGTGTTTTTGGTTGCAAATGCTTTATTTTAAATTACGGAAAGGAAAATCTTGGTAAATTCGATGCTAAATCTGATGAAGATATATTCTTAGGGTACTCATCTATAAGTAAGGCTTATAGAGTTTACAATCATATGACTGCTTATGTACAAGAGTCAATTCATGTTGCTTTTGATGAGTCCTCACCCCAAAAGACAGGGAAGATTATTTGTTCTGATGTTTCAGGTGTGATACCAGAAAGATTGATTGACGATAAAAGTTCCAAAGATGATCCTACTACTTTAATAAAGGATGAGGACATTATGGAAGATAAAGAGGAAAGCTTACATAAGGATGCAAAACAAGAGACCTCGAATAAGCTTCCTCAAGATTGGACAATCACACAGGATCATCCATTAGATCAATAAAAAAGGATCACTAGGTCACTGGTTAATAATTTTTATAAGTACTCTGCTTTTGCTTCTCAAATTAAACTTAAATCAATATTTGATGCTTTACTTGAAGAGGGATAGTTAATTTCTATGTAAGAAGAACTAATCCAATTTAAGTCTAACGATGTTTGGGACCTTATTTCGCGTCCGGTTGACAAAATCGTCATTGGCACAAGATGGGTATTTAGGAACAAGATGGATGAAAATGGTGTAATTACTATAAGTAAAGCAAGATTAATGGCAAAAGGATATAGTCAAGCTCAAGGAATAGACTACAAAGAGACTTAAGCTCATGTAGCTCATCTTGAAGTTATTAGACTCCTTTTGGCATTCACTTGCTTCCTGGAATTTAAGCATTACCAAATGGACATTAAATATGATTTTCTTAATAGCCATATAAACAAAGATGTGTATGTCTCACAACCCCTGAGTTTTGCGGATCATGATAATCCTAATCATATTTCTAAATTGAATATAAGCCTCTATAGTCTCAAATAAGCTTCTAGAGCTTGGTATGAGCGATTGAGTGAATTTTTGATCAAATAAGGATTCAATCATGGTAAAGTCGACACCATTTTATTTATAAGACATAAGGAAAAAAATATTCTCTTAGTTCAAATTTATGTATATGATATTATTTTCAGGTCTACTAATGAATCTTTGTCAAGAATTTGCAAGTTTGATGCAGGGAGAATTTGAGTTGTCAGTTATGGGAGAGTTAACATACTTCTGAGGATTTCAAATCAAGCAATCCAAAGAAGGAACTTTTATAAGTCAAACAAAATATTTGTCATAGCTTCTCAAGAAGTTCTATTTGAAAGATTCGAAGAGTATATCAACACACATGGCCTCAAACATGCTTATTGACAAAGATGATAAAGGAGTGGATTTCAATGTAACCAGGTATATAGGTATAACCAGATCCTTACTCTATTTAACCGCAAGTAGGCCAGATGTCATGTTTAATGTGTGCATGTGTGTTAGATATCAATCATCACCTAAGGATTCCCACTTTAAGATCATAAAACATATTTTGAGGTATCTTAACAAAACCTCTCATCATAGTCTTTGGTATCCTAAAGGTAGTGCTTGTAGCTTAGTAGGTTTTTCTGATTCCAATTTCACAGGGTGCAAGTCGGATAGGAAAAGTACTAGTGGCACATATCACTTACTTTGAAGTTGTTTAGTTTCTTGGCACGATAATAAGCATCATAGACTTGTTGTTTCTATCACAGGGGTTGAATATGTAGTTGCTGGTAGTTGTTGTGCACAAGTCTTATGGCTAATGTGGCACACTACAACTACATGAATGTGTGAAGTAGTATAAGATTATTGAACCACAAGGACCAATGGATTGAATACTGAATTATGTTCTATAGATGTATATCTAGAGAGATCAAATATTGAGATTTTGTAAAAACAACTTAAATAAAAATCACTTATCAGAAAAGCAACTTAATTGAAAATCACTTAAATCACAATGGAGACAAACATGACTTAGGGTCATGGTTCTTACTCTAACACATCCATATGATTTGAGTCACTTCTATTACAAGAGTTATGATACAATTTATAGAAAATAGATAAAAGTGGACAACATCTGCTTTCGCCAGTGTGTTTCCTTATCGATGATGAATAATTTGTTGGATTTTTCACAACCGAATTATTCGTCAAGGATTTGTTACTTTTGCTCATCTATAAAATTGGGCACTTTTCTCAAACTCATCCAAGCGCTTTCATTATATTGAACTCGTTTGTTTAAAAAACTGCGCTCTGGTACCAATACATATCCTTTCAGACTATGAATAAGAACTATTTACTTTCGTACAAGGGTTGGAATGCATGTACTCATTTATTAAAATAAATACAAATAGTCATGAGATAAGCCTCATGACCCTTAATCCCTAGTGGACTAGTCACTCATGGCGAGGGAAAACATAATCAAATCAATATTTCCAATCAAAATTGTAGTGAATAATTGAAATAGAATAGAAATTATATTGAAAACAATAAAGAAAACCCGATTGAATAAACCTTGATCCATTGCTCCAATGGAGACTTGAGTACAGAGAGAAAATACCAAATACGTAGAAACTTAGAAATTATAACTACAATCCCCTAAATTCAAGACTAATTGTGATTTTTATAGAGAATTCTAAACTTGGACCAATATCTCATTGATCAATGGTCATTACATCATAAAATATCAAATCTAAACATGCAAAAATCCCAAAACAGATGAAATCGATCTAAAAAAGGAAACAACTTAAGGAAAGGCGCGCCCTCCTGCTGCAACCCGTAGAAGCTGCTATGGGTGGCCATAGCAGGCCTTTGGTCTTTGTACTGGAGCTTCTAAATGTTTGGAACCCAAGGGCTTGGCTGCTACAGCCGCTCGTAGCAGCCCTATGGATTATGTACTGGGGTTTTTCGACTTTTGACTTCTTCTTTCACTTTTCCCGTTTTGTTCCGCTTTTGCCTATGATACTTATTAAAACCTATAAACAACCAAAAAATAATAACAAAGCATAAAATACGATAAACAGAAGCAAATTGAAAAAAAAAGGTAAAATACTCAAGTAAAACAACTAGTAAAAACAATGTGAAAACTAATTATCATAAAGCAACAACTACTAGACTATGATTTAAAACTTAGTTGCTTTCCGATTAAGTGTGATAATACTAGTACAATAAGACTCACCAAGAATATGGTACTTCACTTATGGGCCAAACACATTGAGATCTGACACCATTTTCTTAGAGATTGTGTGGAAAAAGGGTGTTGTCTTTTAATACGTTGACACTAAAAGTCAACTTGCTGATATTTTTACAAAACCATTGTCACCGGATTCCTTTCATAAGATTTGTAGGGATTTGGGAGTCTTAGACTCTTCATGACTTAAATATAATGAGTATTTTGTTTAGTTTCATTTTTTATATATATATTTTTTACTAACACTATTTTGTAGCAAATCATAGCTTTTACCTAACTACGATGGTATGTCTCTATAACTCTTGTATCCGACTTAGATCATTTTATGTGTTTTTTCTAGAGTTGTGTGTTGACTTGCTTATATTATCCTTATCTTACTCATTCATCTCTAACTTATGTTTTGATTGTTCTTATTTTTATTAAATTTTTTTAAATGTGTGTTGCTAACTATGTGTGTTCGAGTATTTGTATACTTGTTCATGCATTATTTATGATTCTTAATGCATTCCTTGACATACAAGTTTTGATCACTTACTTGTTAGATGTTGAATGTTGGTATTGCATGTCTATTTGCATCTTTTTCTTGTAACACGTCCATCTTTGTGTTTTGTATCCAATCTTTGTTATTGTATATTCTTCTTAGTTGTTTAGCTCATATGTTCATCGGAATTATTTGTTGGTGGTTGTTTATTTGGTTTTAGACACGTCTAGATCTATCTCTTTTTGATGTTGTCAAATGGGTAGAATTTATAATGAGTCTAAAATTATTTTATGTGTTTTATGTTGTGGTTTGTGTGCAATGTTTCAGGGGGAGCATAAGTGTATTTCACATTATGCTCAAAGTCGACTCAATTCCAAGAGAAAGCTTGCCAAAAATCAAAAAGAGGGAAAATGCGGTTGCGTGTCCCTAATACATTTAGGAGAAGCACCCCAATACAGTTATTTTATTGTTTATCTTATCGCTTTCATCTTTGATTTACTATTGATTATTTAGTCTCCTTCATGATTGTACGTCTCTTAATCATGTTTTGAAAAAATTCATTTTTAGCATTCATAAACCGTTGGTTAGGTTTGAACTTGATCATGATGTTTTTAGTCAATTTCATGAGTATGTGGAATAAGATCCATATTGTCATACCCTAATTTTCAACCCTAAGATGCCACCATCATTTTTATCATTTGCATGACATCTAGCATCTTTGCATTACTAACCTATTGAAAATACAAAAAGAGAAAATTTATTTGTCTTAAGTTAGGGTTTTGCACCAAGAGTTTTCAAAGATTGATCAATCAAGACTTGGCATGAGTTTCAACATTTCAAACTCCTCATCCTTACCAAGTGATCAAGTGACTTCCATCAACAAGAATCAAGTTCAAGATCATTCCATCTCAAATTCATCAAGGCCAAAGTTTACCTGATACCCTCAACTAGAGTTTTGGCCCAAAGTCAACTGGTTGACTTTTTAGCCAAGGCATGATACCAAAGCTTGAAGTATTGCTCAAAGATTTCAAATATATCATAAGTGATCCACTCACATCATCCAATATGCCCAAGAGATCCCATTCATTAAAGATTGCAAGAATTGGATTCATCTGATGCAAAGTCAACTGAGGCAAAGTCAAAGTTTGACTTTTGACATTTTTGGTCAACCATGGACTTCTCAACTCAAGGATCACGAAAATATGGTTGAAAGATGCATTTGATCAAGATAAAACAAGAAATTGGAGGTTACTTGCAAAAAGGGCAATATTTGGTTTTGTAAATTTTTCTAAATTATGAAAAAAATACATGTTTAAGGAGCCAACTTTCCAAGTTCATAACTTCCAATCCAAGCAACCATTTTATTTTCTCCAAAGCTCAAATGAAAGATATCTTTCCATAATATAACTTTGTACTTGATGATTGATTCTAAAAAATGCAAGGATTTCAAGTTATGAAGCCATGAAGTTGGTAACATAAAGTTGAAACACTTAGAAATTTTTTCAACCAAATCTACCTTCAAAAAGTGACTTACGTGATCATCATTTTCACCATGATCCGTATTGATTCAAGGAAAACTACCAACATGAAAGTTGTATAGGATGGTCTTAGCTTTCCAAAAAGTCCAAGAGCATGAAATTATCATATTTGAGCTAGGATTTTAGAAGAGATGAAGTTGGATCTCCAAATCTGAATTTTGGGTCATTTTCATGGCAAGTTCATCATGCAACCTTGAGCCAAAGCTACATAATCCTACTTTGCAGACTATCTTGCTTATAAATATCACCTTAATCAGAAGATTACATAAACCCTTGGTGCATTACACAAGGGATTGAGCCATTAACCAAGTCTTGATGCCATATTTGGAAGGTTTTGCAAAAAGGTTCATGTCCATTTTGATAAAGGCCAACTTTTCCAACCACTCTTGCATTGAGCTTCCAACTTGTTTCTTCTGATCACACTTAACTATAAACCAAAAAGAAACATCCTAAACCTCAATATCAGTACCTTTAAACTCTTTCTTTCACTTCATTTATTCATCATGATCCATTATACATTTTTGTGCAAAATGAAACCAAGTCACCAAACTAGCATTCCAATTGAACCAAGATTGATTTCTGCAAGTTACATGAACCATATGGAGCCTCTATAAAAATAGAGCCAAACCTCATAACTCAACACACCTGAATTGATACAAAAACTCCATTTGTAGCAAATTCTTCAAACTTCAAACTTCCAAATTCTATTGTGCTTGTGTTTTCTCCAAACCAACACTTCAAACAACTTCTAAAAATCCATTAGAAGTTGTCCAAATACTTGAACAACTTCTGTAACAGCCCTACCATCATCTTCCAAATCACATTTTCATATCTTGCAACTTGATTTGGAAAGGAAGAATCAAGAACTCCCAGCTTAAGTTAGGCATTCAAACACCTTCCTTGAGGTGTAAGGACGTTGTTCTGATAATAAAATCACATATGGAACACCCCTAATTCAAAACACGATTTTCATTTTTGAGGTATATATTCATTTATTCAATTTATGATTTAAGGCACCATTTTTCATCATTATTGTTACCATTTCACTTGCCAATATGTGAGCAACAAAACCCCTATGATCATTGGTCTTAATCGGTGATGTTTGGAATTTAGTTTTAAATTCAATTTTTAGGGTTCATATGCATTTTGTTTGATTTCTGGAGATTTATGAAAAATAAATGAAATTGGTTAATACCATTAGATTCCTTGCGAAATTCTAAGCAATTTTGGTCTTTACAACTTTTGATTTTGTTAAGAATTGAGAGAGTTAGAGTTTTGAGAAGTTGTGAAAATGATGAAAATGGTGGACTACGGGATGAATGAGGAAGATGAAGTTTGAAGTCATTTTTTAAATTTTAAAAATGACTTTAATATATATTTTAATTGATGTAACTCAATACATGAATTGGCATTGTGCCCTAGTGGTAAAACACTGGTTTGTTAAGTCTCTTGAACCCATAAAGAATGGGGTTCAAATCCTCCTCACCATAAACTTTTGTTTGTTTTATGTTTTTACATATTTTGCACCCATCCTTAATATATTATGTATCATACTCATCATGCTAGCACCACTTAGTGCATGACCCAATGACTAGTGTTTTAGCCTGCAACCACCAGGTCAAGGGTTCAAATCCCCTTGGCCACACTTTCCTTATTTTTTACCATTATTTTTGAATGATTTTTTGCATACTTTTTATTTATCCCCTCTATTTTATGAATCCACAAAACAATAATATTTATTTTGACCATTTTTATTAGATCGAAAACTAGTGCATTTTATGTTGTTTTTAGGCCTTTTAATGATTTTTCTTTTATTGTTTCCTTGTTCTAAATGATCATAGATGTTTGTGTGACCAATGTATATTTGTTTAGATCTTGTTTGATGTTGGTAGCATTTTGTTTGTTTAAACATGATCATATTTTGGGCATTGTAACATGATTAAATGACCTTATTTTAAAATATTAGTGATTGATTATTTAGATGAAACTTACGATTTTGTTTAGATGAATATTTTGAAGCTTCTTGATTCATGATTAGGGTTTCCACTTAAGCTTGGTTTTATCGTGAACTGTGATTCAAGTTTAATATTTATTTTGTAAAGACTTATAATGTGATGCATGTTTGACCTAAATTGATTCATGTTGTGTTTACCATGTACCAATGAATGCCTTTACCATGTCAAATATGAGTTTGTCTTCACCATCAATGTGTAGTGTCTTGTGATGTTATGTGAAACTTCGTCATGTCTTGTTTATGTTTATCTCAATGCCTAAAAACCATGACCAATATTGTCATCCATACCTCACTCACCTTGTGATTGCGATTGTATTTAGCCATATTTTGTGCCTTAATGTTAATGCATGTTCAACCTTATTATTGTTTATATCGAAGGAAAAGGAATCATGACATTCTTGTCATTTTGCATGTGTGTGTTCATCTGCATCCTATACAACTTTTCTTCCTCTTAATCCAAAACTTCTAGATACAATCTTAGGTTCCGCTCAATGTAAACCTTAGGATTCTATCTATCTCTCTCTCTCTCCTTCTTATAACCACTTTCATAATAAACTTTGACTTAGGTCATTGTTTCCCCTTTTATTTCTTAATCAAATACTTCAAAACACTTAAGCATATTCAAAGATCTTTTCATAAGACCTAAAAAAACACAAACTTAATTTAAACGCTTTTGCCAATTTGCCTTTTCCATGTTTAAAACCTTTTCATAAAAGGATTAGATATGAGTCATCCCTAGTTGAGATTTAAATCTCCTACCCCATAACATTGTTGATATTGATACTGATTCTTTTCCATTTGGAAGAGGCATGTGGCATACATGTTGATTCTATATCCAAGTGAGAGCCCTTCTTTCAATTTGATGCAAAGATCTATGTTCCACATGTTTATGGTGGTTTAAAATTGAGTTTTCTCCTTAAGATGACAATTTTTCTCTTTCTCATAAAACTAACCCCAACAAATTCCTCCTTACTTTTGAACCTGAACTACGAGGTTTTGATCCTTCACGGGTACGTAGGCATAAGACTCAATGTCTTTCCAAATCATCAAACAATAAAAAGATGTTCTTTTTCTCATCTCCCCAATCAAATAGAAAACAATTTTAAACCAAAGACATATATTTAAAAGGTACCTGTAGAGCGGGTGCTAATACCTTCCCTTTTCATAACACATCCCCATACCTTAGAATCCCCCCCCCCCCCCCAAATTTTTTTTTTTGCTTAACTTAAGTTTAATATTATAGCTTTGTATATACATATTGAGTTATTTTTAAATATTTTCCCCTTCCCTTGGATAAATTAAAGTTCGGTGGTAATATTTTGATTCATGATTCAAGTCTAATCAATAGGCTGGTCTCCGATTCTTCACCGCGACAGAAATTGCGACTTCACTAGGGACATAATATTAAGTGGGTGATACCTAACTTGTTTATATGCATTTATTGTTATTATTATTTGTTGCTATGTTTGCTTGGGTTTCATTATGGAGATCTATAAGTGGTGAAGAAATCCTAACCCGGATTAGAGAATACAAATAAGATAGGATGGTGGTATAATCAAAGTTACATGTCTGGAGTAATCCTAAGCATGATTAACATATGATATAACCCCGCTCAGTGGAGACACATTTGGTGGTAATATTTGTTGTTGTGAGTAAATTATAATGGCATTATTATCTTCGACCTGGGAGTTTAAGAAACTTAGGACCTTTAGAACCCTTTCAACCCCTCTAAGACTTTTTAGGATGTAGTGCGAAGATTATTCAGGTTTAAGATATGAGGTAATTGTTACGCGATGCTACACTCAGACGAGTTTCTCTTGAGAATATTATTGGTCTACAAGCAAGTCTTTAAACTGATAATATCTAAAAGATGGATCTATGACTCTGGGGACCAATTTAAAACCTTATCCTACATGTACAAAATAAACCCATTAGTTCATACATTGTGGGATGGTTAGACCCTTGGCTCCATGCTTTATGTCAAAACCCTAAACTCGTATTTGTGAAACATGCATTCATACATCCATAAAACCCTTTTGCATAAAAACCAAGAAACTCAATAGTTTTCTTTTTCAAATATCGATAGGTAAAATGGAACTTGAAAGGAGGAATACTAAGAAATATACTTTCAAAAGTCCTAACTTAACAGAGTTGAAGAAGCTTGGTTCTTATAACCACTTTCACAATAAACTTTGACTTAGGTCATTGTTTTCCCTTTTATTTCTTAATCAAATGCTTCAAAACACTTAAGCATATTCAAAGATCTTTTCATAAGACCTAAAAAAAAAACACTTAATTCAAACCCTTTTGCCACTTTGGCTTTTCCATGTTTAAAACTTTTTCATAAAAAGATTAGACATGAGTCATCCCTAGTTGAGATTTAAATCTCCTAACCCATAATATTGTTGAGATTGATATTGATTCTTTTCAATTTGAAAGAGGTACGTGGCATACTTGTTGATTCTATATCCAAGTGAGAGCCCTTCTTTTAATTTGATGCAAAGATCTATCTTCCACATGTTTGTGGTGGTTTAAAAGTGAGTTTTCTCCTTAAGATGACAATTTGTCTCTTTCTCATAAAATCAACCCCAACAAATACATTCTTACTTTTGAATTCAAAGTATTAATCCTTCACGGGTATGTAGGCATAAGACTCAATGTCTTTCCAAATCATCAAACTATAAAAAGATGTTCTTTTTCTCATCTCCCCAATCAATAGCAAACAATTTAAAACCAAATACATATATTTACAAGGTTCCTGTAGAGTACTACAGATGATTAGGTGCTAATACCCTCCCTTTTCATAACACACCCACGTACCTTAGAATCTCCCATTTTTTTGCTTAGCTTAAGTTTAATCTTCTAGCTTTGCATATACATATTGCGTTATTTTCGAATCTTTTCCCCTTCCCTTGGATAAATTAAAGTCCGGTGGTGATATTTTGATTCATGAGTCAACTCTAATCAATAACTTAATCTCTGATTCTTCACCGCGACATATATATGATATTGATTCAAGTTAGGTGGAAAGAAAAATCTCAAAATCTCATTGAAATTTTGAAATTTTGGGACTTTGGGTGTTTGATCCGAATCAAGCACAAACCCTTATTCGAATAATTTGGACAGTTAGAAACCATAAATTTTTAAAACAATTTGATTGGAATCACATTTTACACGTGATTCGTATCATCAAACTCCAGGTCACCTCTACCTCAATTGATTCGAATCACACTTTACACATGATTAGAATCATACAAATTTTCCATATTTTTGTAGTTAGCATAACCTGTTTGACTCGAATAAAATTTAACATATTATTCGAATCACAAGGTGTTTGATTCAAATCACATTTTCTTCTTGATTCGAATCAAATGAAAAATGGGTAAAAACTATAATTTTCTTTTATTCCACTTCACTTGTTCATTTGATTCAAATCGCGAAATGTTATTGATTCGAATCTAATTGAATTTTTCAACCATTTTCAGTGCTTAATCTCAAGCACATATAAAAACCTTTTTGTCATCATTTCTCATGCAACAAATTAAAGTGAGTATCATAATCAACATTGTGATTATGTGAAAAAACAATTTCCTCTATTTTGAAAGTTCAAAGTTCTTGCCACGAAATTCTTGTGTGGAAGGCTACAGATAAGGCGGAGTTCTTCTAAAATCTTCGAACAATTTATTGCTCAAGGAATTGATATGATCAAAGGGTTGATTCCTACACACAAAGGCTTGAAGCAAATTGGAGATATTGAAAGATTAAATAAGTATTAATTGAGTAAATATTATGTAGAAGAGTTTGACATTACGCTATTGTCGCACCTTGAAAAATGAGAACACGACTTAGCAAGGCGCAATTGCACGCTCGTGTGATAGACTGAACATAGTCGCCATCAAACATATATTTATTCCTAAAAAGGAAAGGGGAAATATCGATAAAACCCAAGAAAGAACGACAATGATTATGGTCGTCTCAACCAAATCAAGGTTCGGGAGTCGATTACGCAAGGGGAAGATATTAGCACCCCTCACGTCCGTTGTACTCAACGAGAACCATTAGGTTAATTGTGCGCGTTAGTGTTAGCTTGAAATGTTAGGCTTCTCAAGTTATTAGGTGGGAAAGAAAAAACAGAAGAGAGAAGAATGTTTTTGGATTTTGTAACGAAGGAGACTAAACCTAAGTTTTTTATTAATGTGCTTGACAAGATTTACAAATCCTGCTCCTACGTATCTCTGGATGCAATAGAGAACTCAAGGCTTACGTAGTACTACGCCAAAAAGTGCTTTTGGCAGCACCAAAAAGAAAGCGCTTTTTAAAAAAAGCGCTGTAATAGCTTGAAAAAAAATTCGCCTATGTAAAGAAAGCGCTTTTAAGATAAAAGCGCTCTTATAGGTCTCCACTTATGAAAGCGCTTTTAAGGTAAAAGCGCTCTTATAGGTCTCAGTCTCACATCTATGAGTTTCACACTTATGAAAGCGCTTTTAAGGTAAAAGCGCTCTTATAGATCTCATGGGTTTCACACTTATGAAAGCGCTTTTAAGGTAAAAGCGCTCTTATAGGTCTCAGTCTCACATCTATGAGTTTCACACTTATGAAAGCGCTTTTAAGGTAAAAGCGCTCTTATAGGTCTCATGGGTTTCACACTTATGAAAGCGCTTTTAAGGTAAAAGCGCTCTTATAGGTCTCAGTCTCACACACTTATGAAAGCGCTTTTAAGGTAAAAGCGCTCTTATAGGTCTCATGGTTTCACACTTATGAAAGCGCTTTTGAGGTAAAAGCGCTCTTATAGGTCTCATGGGTTTCAGACTTATGAAAGCGCTTTTAAGGTAAAAGCGCTCTTATAGGTCTCAGTCTCACATCTATGAAAGCGCTTTCATGGTAAAAGCACTCTCATAGGTCATTTATAAAAATTATAATAAATCTAATATTACAAAATCCCTGACTTTCAGAAATCCCTCTTTCACTCTCTCTCGTTCGAAGCTCTCGCTGCCCTGGAAAAAATTCCACAGAGTACCTGGAAATCTCAACGATAAACACTGCAAATTTGAAAGAGACTGCATTCGAAAGAGAAGGATTCAATACCTGGAAATCTCATTGCGTTTTAAGGTTAGGTTTTCGTGTCTTTCTGTTTTGCCCTAGAAGTCAAAGAATAGGTGGTCGATTTTGGTTTGAATGGACTTGCATTGCTACATTATGGGTTATTTATTTGTCAGTATCGATTATTAGAGTTTGTGACTATGTTTGCTTAATATTCTGTAACTTACCGAAAGTTTCATCTTGTTCTGATATAAATGATATTCTGTAACTTGCATCGCCATTGACTTAGAAATAATGTTGGGAGTTCTAATAGAATCAGTGCCTTTTCAACATTTGTTTAAATTTGCTGAGAAAGTAGGAAGGAATGAACTGATATGTTTGCACCATTGTATCCTCATATTCTAACTATTACTGAAATTTCAGAAAGTGATTTTGATGTTAAATGTTGGATACTCAAATGGAATAACTTTGTCTGCTACAGTGATATATGTGATATGGTTTCAAGAACTTAGAGCAATGTCTCATATTTTGGCAATCCTATTACATGTTGGTTTGAATGAACAGTTAAACTTCAAAATGTACATTCATATTTTGGCATAACTTTGTCTGCTACAGTCATATTTTGGCAATCCTATTTAATGTTGTAAAATGATGTTTTAATATTATGTGAATTTTTAAGATGGTCACTGTAGTGTAAAATGAACCCTGATGGACTATATGTGAATTGTTCATGTGCATCATATAAGTTTCTTGAATTGTTTTATACGTTATGACTTATCCTTGATGTTGTTTTATATGTACAGCGCTCATTCCCTGTGTTTCCGTGAGTTTGACCTTCTCGACGTTGCTGTTCGGTAAATCCGAGGTAAATTTCTTCCTCAAATTACTGGTACACTGTGATGAATTTGTCTGAAATTGCGTGAATATGTTGTGTTTTCTTGCTCCGTATTCATTCCGTGTATACTTTGGGTTTTGACAAAAACGCGTTATACCGTTTTGTACCCTAATTACTTTGCGTTAAAACCATGGATAAGACATGGATGTATTCCAATCGATTGTCGAAAGAGTACGAGAATGGGGTATCGAAATTTGTTAAGTTTGCTATTGCGCACGCCAAAGACCCCAATCGAATGACATGTCCTTGCTTGAGTTGCTGTTATGGGAGTCAGGTTGACGCGGTTCAGTTGGCATCGCATTTACTACGGTATGGAATTGATAGAAGTTATACATGTTGGAATTTGCATGGTGAGAAAAGTAACGAGAATGTTGAATCGGGGTATAATACGATCTATGCTTCAAACGACGATTGCACAGATACATATGATTATGATCGAGTCAAAGAGATTGCAGAAGCGCTTGAAGAAGATCTTAAGGACTGTCCCAAAATGTTCGAGAGGTTGGTAAGCGATGCAGAGAAACCGTTGTATAATGGTTGTACAAAATTCACAAGATTGTCTGCGTTATTAAAGTTGTACAACTTAAAGGCGGGCAATGGATGGTCGGATAAAAGTTTCACAGAGTTATTAGCTCTTATGAAAGATATACTACCAGAGGATAATGTTCTTCCCAATCGAACGTATGAGGCCAAAAAGATGTTGTGCTCTATTGGCATGAGCTATGATAAGATACATGCCTGTTCAAACGATTGCGTTTTGTTTCGAAACGAGTATGCATCGTTAAATGAGTGTCCTAAATGTGGTGCCCCTCGATATAAGAAAAAGTTGTCTCCAGCAAAAGTCTTATGGTATTTTCCTATAATTCCGAGATTTAGACGCATGTATCGTAGTGAAACCGATTCAAGACACTTGACTTGGCATGCAGATGAAAGAATTATTGATGGAAAGTTTCGACATCCGGCAGATTCACCTCAGTGGATGAAAATTGATAATGATTATCCTGAATTTGGAAAAGAAGCAAGAAACCTTCGCTTGGCATTGTCTACTGATGGAATGAACCCACATGGTATTCAAAGTATCTCGCATAGCACATGGCCTGTGATTCTTATGATTTATAACCTACCTCCATGGCTATGTATGAAGCGTAAGTACATGATGTTATCTATGTTAATTTCTGGGCCTAAACAACCAGGGAATGACATAGACGTATACTTGACACCCTTAATCGAAGATTTAAAGTTTTTGTGGGAGAACGGTGTGGAGGTTTATGATGGGTATAGGAAAGAAAGTTTCAACTTGAGGGCGATGTTGTTTGGAACAATTAATGATTTTCCAGCATACGGAAATCTATCAGGGTACAGCATTAAAGGTGAAAAAGCGTGTCCTGTTTGTGAAGACGGAACCGATACGATGCGATTGGACCTTTGTCATAAGAATGTCTTTCTCGGTCATCGTAGATTCTTAAATTCTAATCATCACTACCGTGGGTGGAGAAAAGCATTCAATGGAAATACAGAAGAAGGTAGAGCTCCAACAATGTTGACAGGTGATCAGATTTTTGAAAAGGTGAAGGACGTAAGTACTAAGTTTGGCAAGCCTTTTGCACATACACTTGTCAAGAGTGGGTGGAAGAAAAGGTCAATTTTTTTTGAACTGCCATATTGGAAGTCTTTGTATGTAAGACATTTCCTCGATGTTCTGCACAATGAGATTGAGGTTGAGCCGTATGTTGAAATGCACAAGGGTGTTCTTCGAGGTTTAAATCCGAATAGAAATGAGAATTGGATAGTACGAGAGCACAATCGAAGTTTCATACCATGGTTTAAGGAACATATTTATTCAAAGTATCGTTCAGATCCCGCTTCAATAACAGAAAGGTTGAGATGTTTAGCATATGGTCCAAGTTTGGTTGTGTTTTCTTATAGCGCATACGCAATTAATGGATACACATTTTATACCAAAGAACAAGATGATAAAAGTACTATGCAAAATAGTGGTGTCACCTTGGTAGCTGAAGCAATGCACATATCAAGTGTGAAGGACTTAAACCCGAAATTTGCAAATCTGTCATATTTTGGGGTTATCGAGCGCATTTTGGTGTTTGATTATGAGAAGTTTCAGATTCCTATATTTGGTTGCAAGTGGGTTGAAAATAATAATGACATACGAGTGGATAAGTCAGGATTTTTGCAAGTTGATCTTAATAGGGTGGGTTACACAAATGAGCCTTTCATTCTAGCCTCTCAAGCTAAACAAGTATTCTATGTCACTGATCCGACAAGTACGAAATGGTCTATAGTGCTTTTATCTAACAAAGTAATTGATGAAAGAATTGGAGATCAAGGTGATATTGATGTTGAGATTGAATCTTTTACCATAAATGATCAAAATGAGAATGAATCATGTATTAGAAATGATCATAATGAGGGTATTTGGATCAATCCAACCGTCCGCGTTGTTAAAAGAAAAGTAGAACATATTCCTACCAGAAAAGAAAGAGACGTTACTGAAAAAGGTAATAGTATAATTATAGCCTATGTCATTCAAGAAAATTTAATTATAGCCTATGTCATTTTATATTATTCAATATATATATGGATTATTGATTATGGATTTTTATATTTTTCATTTCATTTTTATATTTTTCTTTATTACAGGTTAAATGGCTAGTGATCAAGAAAACTCACAAGATGCAAATGCTCCTGATGATACTTCAGAAAAGAAATTACACGAGGCATCACTATTATGAAGAGTATCATTCGTGATAGAGATAAAGCAGTAACATATAATGTAAATTGGAATGCTGATAACCAACTAATTGGGTCTAATGCTGCAAAGTTGGCAAGCTACATTGGTACACTTGTTCGTATGCACATTCCAATCACTGCTACAAGATGGAGTAATAAAGAGTTGGGTAGCGCTAAAGATAAGATTTGGACTGAGATACTGGTACAATATATGATTGTTTATATTTTCTTTATATTGACGATAATGTTTTAAATTACTTATACTAACACACTCTATTCCAATATTTTTTCGTAGAGGTCTTTTAACATTGAAGATACAACTATCCGAAAAAAGTATATACTTCAATTGGCCGGAAAAAGACACAGAGGGTGGAGAACGTTTTTAACAAACAAGTATCTTAAGGACAAAGAAAATTTTTTTGTTGAATATGATCCGGAATATCCAGTGAAGTATGCGATCTTCATTACAGAAGAAGAATGGGTTGCTTTTGTAGCCCAAAGAAGAGACGAAAATTTCAAGAAAGTGAGTGCCACAAATCGCGAGAGAGCGTCAAATCCCACGTATGCATACAAAAAAGGGCGTTTGGGATATGCACGCTTAGAGGAAAAAATTGTAAGTATACAAAAATGCTACGATCTTATTAATTGTCTCAATGTGTTATAATTGATTATCTTATTATTTGTGTCAATGCGTAGTTAGACGAGACGAAAAGTGACGCAACATCACTTCCGCCACATGTTTTGTGGAAAGAAGCTCGTGTGGGAAAGGATGGAACTGTTAGGGATGACGTTCAACATATTTATGATGAATGTGTAAGTAGAACATTGTGTCTTTAATTAAATCAAAAGTTTAATAATATATAATTAATTTTTTTATCTCCACTAATAATTTCCGATATGTAAATGAATTTCAGGAGACCCTATCTCATATTATTTATTACTTTTAACTAAATCATGCATATTATGTTTTGTTATGTAGTACTTTGATGAATACAAGTGTGCTCATTACACGAGACTGCAGTTGGAACAAATCAAGGAGGAATTGTGTCAATATTTTATTGAGAAAAGATTAATTAGTATATAATGGTTTCAAAATAACATGAATACTTTGATGAAGAATGGTTTCTGGTTGGCAAGTGTATAGTTCTTTATATTTTTAACAGATTAGTTATGACTCCAAATAGGCCGTATAACATATTAGTTTTGACTTGTGTATAGTTCTTTATAATTTTAGTGATATCTTTAATTTCATGGATAGATTAATGTGTTCATTCTTGTGTTGGTTTGCTTTAAAAAATTACAAATGCTTGAATTATGACTCCAAATGTGTTCAGTGCCTATCTATCCTTGTGTTGGTTTGCTTGAATTATGACTCCAAATGTGTTCATTCTTGTGTTGGTTTGCTTGTGTTGGTTTAAAAAATTACAAATGCTTGAATTATGACTCCAAATGCTTGAATTAGAGAGGCTTGATTTACAGGTTTATGGGATTATTCCCAAAAAATATTACAGGTTGAAATGGTAGGCTTAAACTGAAGGCAGCGTTTTGTTATTTTACTAGAGGAAAAGACAGCGCTTTTTAGTAAAAAGCGCTGCTAAAGGTTGTCAATAGAGAGCGCTTTTTACTAAAAAGCGCTGCTAAGGTTGTCAATAGAGAGCGCTTTTTAGTAAAAAGCGCTGCTATAGGTTGTCAATAGAGAGCGCTTTTTACTAAAAAGCGCTGCTATAGGTTGTCAATAGAGAGCGCTTTTTAGTAAAAAGCGCTGCTATAGGTGGTATATAGACAACCTTTAAGAGCGCTTTTTACTCAAAAGCGCTGCTAAAGGTTGTCAATAGAGAGCGCTTTTTAGTAAAAAGCGCTCTTAAAGGTTGTCTATATACCACCTTTAGCAGCGCTTTTTACTAAAAAGCGCTCTCTATTGACAACCTTTAGCAGCGCTTTTTAGTAAACAAAAAGCGCTGCTAAAACCTATAGCAGCGCCACCTACGGCAGCGCTTTTAAGCGCTTTTAAAGGCCAAAAAAAGCTCTCTCATAGGTCTTTTTTGGTGTAGAGTTCTGGGTAGAAAATGTTTGTTTGTTGGTCAATTTTAGCAAAAACTATCTTGTGTTAATCAACGAGAAACATTGTTTTACCCAAAACAGATGAGGAGCAGACGTATATCACACATCGAATGGATTTACAAATCAACATTCGGAAAAATGACACTTATCTCAACTCAATAATTATGGACGAAGCATTGCTTCACATCACCTTAAGACAAGATGTCTTTCATTTATGAAAAGGTTTTTCTGATCAATCGCACGACGACGAAAAAAGAGTTTGATTGGTTGAATGTTTTTTAGGCTTGAAAGACGAATATTTATGACTTGCAAGCTCTTACAACTTGGGTCTAATACTCGGGACTACGTCTGGACCTTTCACCCAGGTAATCTTTTTCTTTCAATTTTATTGAGAAAAGACGTTTGAATATTTACAAATATTTTGAAGAGAAAACGAATACATATGGCTTACAAGCTCTTACAACTTGGACCTAATATTCAGGATTACGACTGGATATTCCATACAGGGTAATCTTTTTCATTCAATTTTATTGAGAAAAAACATTTGAATATTTACAAATATTTTGAAGAGAAGACGAATACATATGGCTTACAAGCTCTTACAACTTGGGCTTAACATTCGGGACTACATCTGAACCTTTCACCCAGGTAATCTTTTTCTTCCAATTTTAATTATGAAAATGTATTGAAATTAAATTAAAATGATTAATGTACAAAGGTTTGAAATTATTGAAAGTTAAGTTGATGTTGCTTAAGATCTCATTGTAAGAAGACTCAAGAGTAAGCCACGAGACTGAATGCCAACCAAAACCGAGAGCAAACTGAATCTAGCTCTAAGCTAACTTAGAGTGTATTCATGTAAGAATCACTCTATAAGAAGTCGGGCAACTGAATCTATGCGTGTAAATGATTTTCAAAGTTAAATTGAACTTTAACATCGAGATAACAACACAATCAAAGCAAGACAATAATCAAGCATATTATTATTACTACAACAGTGTTGTAATATTTTTTTGCATCAATTCAAATTAATCAAAAAATATAAAGCTAAACACTACAAACACATTTTATCCACAATACGAGTACAAAATCGATAAAAAACAAAATAAAATAAAAAATAAAAAATTGATATACATAAAACTAGAAATAAATAAATATAAGTGTGTGTATATAAAAAAAAACTGAAGTATATATAATATATATATATATATATATATAATATATATATATATATATATATATATATATATAATATATTATATATATATATATATATATATATCTATATATAAATGAAGTAAATATGTAAAAATAATATATCTATATATATATATATATATATCTATATATATATATATATATATACTATATATATATATATCTATATATATATATATATATATATATATATACATATATATCTATATATCTATATATATATATATATATATACATATATATATATATATAATATATAATATATCTCTATATCTATATATATATATTATATATATCTATATATATATATATATATACACACATATACACACATATATATATATAGATATATATATGTAGATATAGATATATATATATATATAGATATATTATAGATATATATCTATAGATATATATATATATATATATAGACACATATGTATATATATATAGTATATATATATATATGATACATATATATATCATATATATATATCTTCTATATATAGATATAGATATATATATATATATATATATATCTAGATATATATAGATATATATATATGTCTATATATATATATCATTTATAGACATATGTAGATATATAGATCTATTATACTATATATATATATATCTATAAGATATATATTATATATACATATATATACATATCTATATATATATATATCTTTACATAGAGATATACTATATATATATATATATATATATATATATATATATCTATATATATATATATCTACATCTATATATACATCTATATACATATATATCTATATATATATATATATATATATATATATCTATATATATATATACTATATATATACATATATTATATATATATCTAGATATATATATATATATATATAATAATCTATATATATATAGATATATCTATATATATATATATATATATATATATATATATATATATACAATAGACTATCTATATATATATATTATATCTCTATATATATATATCTATATCTATATATATATATATATCAATATATATATATATATATATATAATATCTATATATATATATATTATATATATATATATATATCTATATATACACCAACAAGTAAGTATAAAAAAACAATATATATGTATCAAAACAAATAATGAATATGGATATATAAAAATTGAGATAAAACTAATATATAAAAATATATATAAAAAATCAATACTAATAAAAAATAATACGGGAAATGTCAAATAAGAAAAAGAACAATGAGATTTGGTTTATCGGCGGCCGCGAATTGTGAAGAGTAATGTTAACATACAAATTGAGGAGGTTATCTTGTAAAGAAAAAATATGGTCCGGAAATGAGAGAACATGAAATTTGATGAAGAAATGTATCTGAACCACATGAATTTTAGGGTGAGAGACAATCCATGTGATGTAGAGGTAGGTGGCTCATGAGAAGAAGATATTGTTTATTAAAATTAAAAATCAAAGAAACTTTCTATCATTTCTTAACTTTTCTTAACTTTATTTGAAAAGAAAAATTTCTAGAGTCAAAAGAAATCACTCCCTCGGGCACACCCTTGTTTCTCTTCTATTGGTGTTGGTTTCAAACGAGAGATCTTAGAACCTTCATGCGCCGCACTCCCCTCTCTCTTTTCTCAATGCTGTTATATATATACAATGCATTAGGGTTCTAAATGTTACTATAATTTCCCATAATGCCCCTTAAGTTTTATTTATGTGACAAAAATGACTTAAACCAAATTAAAACAAAAAAAATCAAACTTTTCAAAATAACCAGAATAAAATTAAAGTGAGACTACAACTAGTTTTATTTAATTATTTTGAACATTTCAACAAAAAGATAAACATAAACCGACTTATAATGAATAAAAATCGGACGCAAAATTGCTTGAAAAATTAAACTTAATGCACCAAAATGATCAGTGTGAAATAAACTTATTGGAAAAATACAGCATTTCTTTTAATTTTGAAATAAATTTTGACCGGTTAAACAGGCTTGAGCTGATCAAAAAGTGTCTGAAAAATTAGCTGAAAAATAAATCGTGCATACCAGATTAAACTACGTGAAACGTAGATTAATAAAGCTGATGTCTGGAAGCTTGATTTTAAAATTCTTCGTCCACTGATTTGACGCACATCCGTCGATTAATTCAATCAGTTTGCTTGTAGATCCGAAAAAATTATTTCGACTGATATTCTAGGCACTATGCGGTATGGAATGCATGGTGTGCTATGCAGAGATGCAATAGCTATGATGAATGTATTGAATCAGCGATTCAGGGTCAAAATTGGGGTGTGACAGTTGCCCCTATTTAAGTATCTTCAACATGAGAATATGAAGCGGTACACTTTTCATATGATCATAGTGGAAGATAGTTAAATACTAAGAAGACTCGGATTTTGATCATGAAATGAAAATGATATGATATGATATGAGATGCTATGAATGCATGAATGACTTGTTTTTGTTTTTGGTTTGCTAGGGATATGATCAGACATAAGATAAACCCTAACATGATTCTTTATAATGGATACAGAATGAAACAAAGATCTATGCGATAATGATGGAAACATATGGCAAAGGTAGTCCACAGAAAACAAAAAATGAGAGTAGAAATTCACCGGGGATAACAATCCTGCTGGAGAAAAGACAATTGAGGAATATGCAAAGAGATTTTAACAACAGGTTCATACATGTCTTAACAACACCAGAATATTCAAAGAGTGATCAATTAACAGGTTCAAACATGACCTGAAAGCATAAGGGAACATACAAAGAATGATTGAACAACATATTCAGACATGATCTGATGACAGCCTGAATATCAAGGAAATTTTAGTCAACCGGTTCATACATGACATGACAACACTGGAAAAAATCAAAGAATTTCATCAATAGGTTCATACATGACCTGACCATTGAAATATTTAAGGAGTTTCAATAACAGGTTCAAACATGACCTGACAATGTTGTAAAATCAAGGAAAATTCCAATAGGTTCATACATGACCTCAATATTAGGATATTCAAAGAAAGTTTCATCCACAGGTTCAGACATGACCTGACAACACTTGGAGAAAAAAATTAAAGGGTGTTTTATCAACAGATTCATACATGACCTGACGACACTTGAAAATTCAAAGAAAGTATATCCATAGGTTCATGCATGACCTTGACAATTATGGAGGTTTCACGGATATTTTAACCATAGGTTCATACGTGACCTAACAACACCAGAACACCCAAAGAAAACTTCAACAACAAGTTCATACATGACCTGAGAATATTGGAAAATATACAAAGCAAGTTTCATCAATAGGTTCATACATGACCTGACACTTTAGAATACATATGATAATTCTAGAGATTTCTCATAAGAAATTCATCCGATCAAAGATTTTGGAGATTCCTAATAGGGAATTTATACAAAACAAAGATAAACGGGAGTCTTCTTATAAGTAGATCATCCATGCAAAAGGCTACGATGATTCTTTACAAAGAAATCAAACAAAACCAACATCATTGGAGTTTTCTAACACGAAAAACCTCCAAGCTTCTGGGAATTCCTCAAGATGATGAGTCATACATGACTTTCACGGAACCATCAGGAAAGACAGGGCAATCAAACTCTCTGTACGTGCCAACAACGATTGGACTTTAACCATAAGCAATGGATTACAACCAGATTTTAACGAATTTTGCCAACAACAATTAGACTTTGACCGTAAGCAATGGATTACAACCAGCTTTTAATAGATTTTGCCAACAGCGATTGGACTTGACCGTAAGTAATGGATTACAACCAGCTTTTAATGGATTTTGCCAACAACAATTGGACTTTGACCGTAAGTAATGCATTACAACCAACTTTTAACGGATTTTGCCAACAACAATTGGACTTGATAGAAGTCATTAGTAAAACAATTATCGGCTACAATGGAGTTTACCAGCAACAACTGGACTTGAATGATGTTGGCGACAACCAAACTTCAGATACCAATTACAATTGTAAAGGGAGTGATAGTGATGTCAATGAAAATTGGGTTTAAAATGAGTTCTAATGACCACTGAGCTTGGAATAATGCCTAGTCACAACTGAATTTTAGGAGACACCAATGAGTCTTAAAATAATGTCAGGGAATGACATAGAGGTTCTGGAAGTGTGTCAGAACAAAAATGACATGTCTGGGAATTCATCAGAGAGTAAAAGAAACGAATTCTGGAAATACATTAGAATTAGAAGTGATATTCTGGAAATACATTAGAATACAAACACATCCGATAATACATCGAGGAAATTCTGGAAATACATCAGAATACAAGACAAACATATTAGAGAATACATCAGATAGGTGGGGAAACATCTAAAAACACATTAGACAAGTTATGGAAATACACCAATAAACAAAGGAGTAATCCGGAAATTCATCGGATAATCCAAGAAGGAATTGAACCTCATGGAATTTTTTTTTATAGGTGCCAACTGAGTTGGACTTGAAAACGACTGCGAAAACCGGATGATGGTGTAAGGGCACCAAATACAAACTGGAATTAGAGGTCAAAGGATATAGGATCAACAACAAGATCTGGGTCAATGCAAAATGAGCGCGAAGTACATTTCGGCTATGCATAATTTGAAATTGTTTTTATGCATGATATATGAATGATCATGATATGAAAATGCTGACACTTTAGTGGACTGGGAGTTTGTAAAGCCTTTTTATGGAGGTCATGATTCCTCAACACCTAGAACTCAACTAAACATTTTGTGATAAATGTTGTCAAAGGAGAATTCTATCATGCTTGACAACCACAACTTAGCTAATGAGATCCTTTTGGAGGATTAATGAATCGTGCTAGCATGATTTTTGAGCACTCGTCTTAAACTCAATAGTTGTTGACGTATGGAAGAATTTGTTTGAGTAGTTTGAAAGCATGAAGGGGGCCTGCCCCTCTGTGGCTCATCTTGCCCTAGTCTGTTGGGTCTTTGAAAATGTTCACCTTGAAAGTGAATTTGAAACAGCTTGACATGAGAAGATCTCGAGACGGCCTGCCCCAATGTTTGAATACTGCACTGATTTAACCTTGATTAACCAAAACTTGGAATGGTAAACTTCTGGTTGACTATCCTTGGATAGTTGGACCAAATGAGCTTCTGTGGTGGTGTTGATTCTAAGTGTTGGTAGAAATTTTGGTAAAACAAAGAGTGTTCACAAGATGTTATGTGTGATGTCTTAACACGAGATATCCTATAAACCTGCTGGAGTTCAAGAACATGTTCATGCATGATTGTTTCAGAATGCCACATACAATGCCATGGCTTCTGATATTGGATGTACCTGCTGGAGCTTAAATGAAAGACATGTTCATGCAGGATTGTTTCAGATGACATACATAAGGTCATGGCATCTGATATGGTTGTACCTGCTGAAAGTTATAAAAGAAATTATTGGATTATGCAGGATTTTTCCAAGATGTCAGACCCGATGTCATGACATCCTGTACACAGAACATTCAGTGTGAATGTCTGGTGTTTTGTGATTGCACAATTAATTGCAATCTTTATATGATTGAAGATATGATTAGCTGGCGCATTCAATCATGGATTACAACCAGATTTACTTATTTTCCAAGGAGATCTAACCAGCTGTTATGAAAAGATTTGATTGGAAAATAGATTTAGGGTTTTCAAGATGTCCAAGCCCAGCTGAAAGCTTCTATAAAAAGGGACTTGGAAAACCTGTTTGAACATATAACCAATACTGAGCGAAATATAGAGAGAGAGCTAGGGTTTGTGTCTGTTTAGTCGTGAGACTTGTAGGTCATTCAAGTCATCCATTGATGATTGAATTGGACTGATTTGTGGTTGTAATTTGTCACTCTAAAGCTGTTAAGCAAGAGTGTGTGTCTTCTTGATCAAAGCTGTGAAGCAAGATCAAGAGTGTGTCTTCTTGATTGAAACTGTGAAGTAAAATCAAGAGTGAGTAATTGAAAAGTATTTTCTTTTCACAAGGGATTGTTGTTTAAAATCACGGGTGTGTGATTGTAGGGAAGTGAGTGGGTTCTCATATCTAAGAGTGCTTAGGTAGAAATTGCACGGGTAAAGATTAGGTGAGAAAGACTGTAACTTGTTGAAGTGTACGGAGAGTCTTTGAACTAATTCTATTTTAGTGAATTTCCTTCCTGGCTTGGTAGCCCCCAGACGTAGGTGAGTTGCACCGAACTGGGTTAACAATTGCTTATGTATTCGCTTTACCATTTTGTATTTTTTATCCATTGTGTGTTAACAGATATTAGTGTCGTGACATTACCTTCGACATCTTATATCTGATACCAGAATTTCAATTGGTATCAGAGCAGGCATCCTGCTCTGGTTCTGGGTGAGATCTAGGGACAATACTTTCAGGTACAATGGAGAGAGATGGAGGATCTGTTCATAGGCCACCAATTTTGGATGGTTCTAACTATGACTATTGGAAACCTCGAATGGTAGCTTTTTTAAAATCTCTTGATAATAAGGCTTGGAAGGTTGTATTGACAGGCTGGGTGTACCCTGTAGTCACTAAAGAAGGAGATGCCACTACTGAGAAAAAGCCTGAAGAACAATGGTCCAAGGAGGAGGACGACCTAGCCCTTGGAAATTATATAGCATTGAATGCCATCTTCAATGGAGTGGACAAGAACATCTTCAGATTAGTAAATACTTGTGAAGTAGCTAAAGATGCTTGGGACATTCTCAAAACCACTCATGAAGGCACCTCTAGAGTGAAAATGTCTAGACTACAGCTGCTCACCACCAAGTTTGAAAACTTGAGGATGAAAGAAGATGAAAATATTCATGAATTCTACATGAGTATCCTTGAAATTGCCAATGCCTCTGGAGCCTTGGGTGAGAAGATGTCAGATGAAAAGTTAGTAAGAAAAATACTCAGATCACTCCCCAAGAGATTTGCTATGAAAGTAACAGCCATAGAAGAATCTCAAGACATCTCAAATGAGAGTTGATGAGCTAATTGGATCCCTCCAAACATTTGAGATGGGAATATGTGATGGAGCTGAAAAGAAAGCCAAGAGCATAACATTTATGTCAAACACTGAAGAGGAAGATGAGGAAGGTGGTCAAGATATTGATGAAGACCTGGAAAATGAGATAGCAATGCTGGGAAGACAATTCAACAGACTGATAAAAAAGGTAGATGTGAGAGCAAAGGGCAATGTCAAGAACATCACATCTAACATCAGTAAATCCAACAGCTTTGGTAAGAAACCAAAGTCTGAAGAAAAGCCCAAAGAAGTTCAGTGCTATGAATGTAATGGGTATGGTCATATTAAAACTGAATGTGAGACCTACCTCAAGAAACAAAAGAGGAGTCTTGTGGCCTCTTGGTCTAATGGAAGTGAAACAGAAGAAGCTACAAACCATGTGACTGCTTTGATAGGAAGATGGGGGTCTGAGGAAGAGTCAATTGATGATGAAAGAACCCTTAAAGAGTTGTGCCACAGAAGGGCAAGAGTGTGCAGACAAGCTAAAAGCCAGAAGAAAGTGATAGCTCAGCTGGAAAATGAAAAGGAAGAGCTTGTGGAAACCATCTCAAAATTGAAGATTGAAGTTGTATTCTTGAATTCCAAACTAGATGAGATGACTAAGTATGTAAGAATGCTTAACAATGGATCTACCATCTTAGACAAGATTCTCCAGACTGGCAAATAACAGGAAACAAATATGGCATTGGATTCAAGGCTGAGTGCAGTTACACTGGTTGCAAACCAAAATCCAAACCTAAGTGCAACCATGTTAGAAGCAAACCTGAGATGTCACATCAGATGTCACAACAGTAAAAAGGGAAGCATCAAAGATGGAAATGCCAATACTGTGGAAAATTTGGCCACCTGAAGCCCTTCTGCTATAAGCTATGTGGCTATCCTGGCCCTGTTCATTCTCAACACCAATCAAGGTCCAAGCATCACAAGATTGTCAACAAAAAGCAATGGGTTCCTAAGACAAAGGTCACAAGTCTAATAGCTCACACTTCCCTCAGAGTTTCAGCCAAAGAAGATTGGTATTTTGACAGTGGTTGCTCCAGACATATGACCGGGAACAAAAATCTGCTAACTGAAATTCATCCTCATGCCATGAGTTATGTTACATTTGGTGATGGTGCAAAGGGTGAAATCAAGGGAATGGGTAGGCTGGATTGCCCTGGAGTTCCTGACCTTGATGATGTCCTACTTGTTAAGGGATTAACTGCTAATCTTATAAGCATCAGTCAACTGTGTGATCAAGGTCTGAATGTAAACTTCACCAAAACTGAATGTCTGATTACTAACAAAGAAAATAAAGTAATCATGAAGGGAGTTAGGTCCAAATACAACTGCTACATGTGGAGCTCGCAAGAAAATGGATACTCTTCAATGTGTACCTTAGCCAAAGAAGAAGAAGTGAAGATATGGCATCAAAGATTGGGACATCTACACCTTAAAGGGATGAAAAGGATCATATCAGTTGAAGCTAATTCCCAACTTAAAGATTGATGAGGGAAAAATCTGTGGAGAATGCCAGATTGGAAAACAAACAAGGATGTCACACCAAAGGCTCAGACATGACACAACTACCAAAGTCCTAGAACTACTTCATATGGACTTGATGGGACCCATGCAAGTAGAAAGCCTTGGTGGGAAGAAATATGCATATGTGGTGGTGGATGATTTCTCAAGATACACCTGGATCAGTTTTATTAGAGAAAAATCTGATGTATTTGAAGTCTTTAAGGAGCTTTGTTTGAAACTTCAAAGGGAAAAAGAAAGTCATGTTGTCAAAATTAGAATTGATCATGGGAAGGAGTTTGAGAACAACAAATTTGCTGAATTATGCTCTTCAGAAGGAATTCATCATGAGTTCTCATCTCCCATCACTCCCCAGCAAAATGGTGCGGTGGAAAGAAACAATAGGACTCTTCAAGAATCAGCTAGAGCTATGATTCATGCTAAGAAATTGCCCTATCATTTTTGGACTGAAGCAATGAACACAGCCTGCTATGTCCACAACAGAGTGACATTAAAGAAAGGAACTCCCACAACCCTTTATGAAGTCTGGAAAGGAAGAAAACCCACAGTCAAATACTTCCATGTATTTGGTAGCAAATGCTATATCCTGGCTGACCGTGAGCAAAGAAGGAAGATGGATCCCAAAAGTGATGAAGGAATATTTTTGGGCTATTCAACAAACAGCAGAGCTTACAGGGTCTTTAATTCCAGAACTAATGTATTGATGGAATCCATTAATGTTGTGGTTGATGACCAACAGACGGATGTCACAGACGATGTTGAGACATCTCTGAATGATTCTCCAGTTGACTTCTCAGACAAAAATAAGGAAGAAAAACCTCCTCAAGTTGAACCTGAAGATGACAAAATCAACAAGGGACCCTCTACCAGAACTCAGAAGGATCATCCCAAAGATCTTATCATAGGAGATCCAGATAAAGGAGTCACTACTAGATCAAGGGAAGTGATCTCACATGGCTGCTTTGTGTCAAAGATTGAACCCAAAAATATCAAGGAAGCCTTGACTGATGAGTTCTGGATCAATGCGATGCAAGAGGAGTTAGGCCAATTCAAGAGGAATGAAGTATGGGAATTGGTTCCTAGACCTGAAGGGGTAAATGTCATAGGAACAAAGTGGGTATATAAGAATAAATCTGATGAACAAGGGGTTGTTACTAAAACCAAAGCCAGATTAGTAGCTCAAGGATATACTCAAGTTGAAGGAGTAGACTTTGATGAAATATTTGCTCCTGTAGCTCGCCTTGAGTCCATTAGACTATTGCTTGGAGTGGCATGCATTCTGAAATTCAAGTTGTTTCAAATGGATGTAAAAAGTGCCTTCCTGAATGGCTACTTAAATGAAGAAGTATATGTTGAACAACCTAAAGGATTCACATATCCAAATCTTCCACAACATGTGTACAGATTTAAGAAAGCCCTCTATGGGTTGAAGCAAGCTCCCAGGGCTTGGTATGAGAGACTCAAAATGTTCCTTACTGACAATGGATACAGGAAAGGAGGTATTGACAAAACTCTGTTTGTGAAGAATGAAGGAGGGAAGCCCATGGTGGCACAAATATATGTAGATGACATTGTATTTGGTGGAATGTCAGAACAGATGGTTGAACATTTTGTTAGACAAATGCAATCTGAGTTTGAGATGAGCCTTGTTGGAGAACTGACCTACTTTCTTGGGCTACAAGTCAAACGGATGGAAGACTCTATCTTTTTATCTCAAAGCAAGTATGCCAAGAACATTGTGAAGAAGTTTGGCATGGAGAATGCAAGTCATAAAAGAACACCTGCTCCTACACATGTAAAAATCTCCAAAGATGAAAATGGTGTCAGTGTAGATCAAAGTCTATATAGAAGCATGATAGGCAGTCTGCTATATCTCACAGCAAGCAGACCTGACATTGCATTTGCTGTTGGTGTGTGTGCTAGATATCAAGCTGAACCAAAAGTCAGTCACATAAACCAAGTGAAGAGAATACTGAAATATGTCAATGGCACCAGTGACTATGGGATGTTATATACTCATGGATCTGGATCTATGTTGACTGGATACTGTGATGCTGACTGGGTTGGGAGTGCTGATGATAGGAAGAGCACATCAGGAGGATGTTTCTTCTTAGGGAACAATCTGATTTCATGGTTCAGCAAGAAACAGAATTGTGTATCTCTATCCACTGCTGAAGCAGAATACATAGCAGCTGGAAGTAGTTGTTCTCAACTGGTCTGGATGAAACAAATATTGTCTGAATACAATGTCACACAAGACATCATGACATTATACTGTGATAACCTGAGTGCTATAAATATCTCCAAGAATCCTTTTCAGCACAGCAGGACAAAGCACATTGATATTAGGCATCACTTCATCATAGAACTTGTGGAAGAGAAGATCATAGCACTAGAGCATGCTCCTACAGAGAGGCAATTAGCTGACATATTCACAAAAGCTTTGGATGCCAATCAATTTGAATGTTTAAGAGGAAAATTGGGGATTTGTGTGTATGAGAATCTATAGCAATCAAAGGAGTCTGTGGATAGTTCTCACAAAAAGAGTATGGAGTTTTGTGAGGTATGGTGTAGTGAAGGATGTGATGGGTGTGAAGATGTTATGAGAACTGTTCACCTTTGGTCAATTTTGACTAAAAAGGGGGAGAAGTATGTGGAGCTAGAAGTATGTGGGGCTGGGGGAGCTGGAGTTGTGAGATGTATATAGCTGGAGGACAGCTAGTTTTAAAAGAAGTGCACAGGAGTTAAAACAGAATGTTATTCTGTTTACAGATGTCAAAGATGACAAAGAGGATGTCTGATATGGTGCACAGGTGTTGATGTTGAAGCAGTTGTCAGAATGACATTCTGGCTGGTACAGGTGTTGGAGTTACAATAGTTGTTATGTTCATGGAGGCTGTTTGTTGTGTGCACAGATTTAGGGGGAGAAGGAGTACCCTTGTGCATTTGCGTGTCTTACTAGTTGCATCCATAACTAGTAATTCTGTTTTTTGTTGCACAGATTTAGGGGGAGGAGAAGTACCCTTATGCATGTGTGCATTACTAGTAGCCATAACTAGTAATTGTTTTGCTTCTGCTGCTGATTAAACTACTGTTATGTTGTTTAATTGCTGATAGTTTACCTTGTGAACAAAAAGGACAGATATATGTTTTAGCCAAAATTTGTCAAAGGGGGAGTTTGTTGATTCTAAGTGTTGGCAACAATTTTGGTAAAACAAAGAGTGTTCACAAGATGTTATGTGTGATGTCTTAACATGAGATATCCTATGTACCTGCTGGAGTTCAAGAACATGTTCATGCAGGATTGTTTTAGAATGCCACATACAATGCCATGGCTTCTGATTTTGGATGTACCTGCTGGAGCTTAAATGAAAGACATGTTCATGCAGGATTGTTTCAGATGACATACACAAGGTCATGGCATCTGATATGGCTGTACCTGCTGGAAGTTATAAAAGAAATTAGTGGATTATGTAGGATTTTTCCAGGATGTCAGACCCGATGTCATGACATCCTGTACACAGAACATTCAGTATGAATGTCTGGTGTTTTGCGATTGCACAATTAATGGCAATCTTTGTATGATTGAAGATATGATTAGCTGGCGCATTCAATCATGGATTACAAACAGATTTACTTATTTTCCAAGGAGATCTAACCAGCTGTTATGAAAAGATTTGATTGGAAAATAGATTTAGGGTTTTCAAGATGTCCAAGCCCAGCTGAAAGCTTCTATAAAAGGGACTTGGAAAACCTGTTTGAACACACAACAAATACTGAGCGAAATATAGAGAGAGAGTTAGGGTTTGTGTCTGTTTAGTCGTGAGACTTGTAGGTCATTCAAGTCATCCATTGATGATTGAATTGGACTGATTTGTAGTTGTAATTTGTCACTCTAAAGCTGTTAAGCAAAAGTGTGTGTCTTCTTGATCAAAGCTGTAAAGCAAGATCAAGAGTGTGTCTTCTTGATTGAAACTGTGAAGTAAAATCAAGAGTGTGTAATTGAAAAGTATTTTATTTTCACAAGGGATTGTTGTTTAAAATCACGGGTGTGTGATTGTAGGGAAGTGAGTGGGTTCTCATATCTAAGAGTGCTTAGGTAGAAATTGCACGGGTAGAGATTAGGTGAGAAAGACTGTAACTTGTTGAAGTGTACGGAGAGTCTTTGAACTAGTTCTATTTTTGTGAATTTCCTTCCTGGTTTGGTAGCCCCCAGATGTAGGTGAGTTGCACCGAACTGGGTTAACAATTGCTTGTGTTATTCGCTTTACCATTTTGTATTTTTTATCCATTGTGTGTTAACAGATATTAGTGTCGTGACATTACCTTCGACATCTTATATCTGATACCAGAATTTCAGGTGGCTTTCCCCAATCCGAGTCTTGAAGAATATTACTCTTGGCTAACTGACCCTTACGGTGATTGGCTCGGATTGACTGATACTCAAAGTGATTTCCCCTGACTTGATTTATTTCACTTTATCAAGTTCCTCAATTATATATTATTGGAATTTCTTTGATGCTAAGTGCTGACTTGCAAATAAGATTGTTCATTCAAAAAATGGTAATTTTAATGCAGTTCTTATGCAAAAATTTGAAATCAAAATTTATTGATATGAACGGGTGAAATACGGTGAAAGGGTCACTAATAAGAACACAATGATGATCTAGTCATTCATAGTATGCAAGTTGGTGCGATCAAATGATTAACAAAAATCGTTTGGAGTCAGGTTAACACAACCTTGCTGTAATATGATTTCAAAATAAACCATGCCTCAATTAGGTCTTTTAAGGGTTGTAACATGGTCTGGTTCCCGTTTTTTTGAAACAAATGGATATAAGGCTCAAAATTTAATTTTTATCCACCCCTTCTTCTTGATGATCTCCAGTTCCTACATTCAGTTAATTGACATACGCATTCAACTTCCAAGAGGGTTCAAAGGTGTGATGGTAAATATGAGGATTCTAAATGAGATTTTCTTGAAATAACAATCACCTTATTTTGTTTTTGTTATTTTTGTTGAGGGTTTTGATGACCTCTTTTTCCCTTTGATCCCTAATTTTTCCTGGACCACTTCTTTGAACCTTTTGGACCACCGGGATGCCCTGATTTTACCTAAATCATTTTGTGGTGTTTGACTTAGCGGACTTTTCTTTTTGAAAGGTGGAGACTGCCACATTATTGGTGGATGAGGAATAACCATTATAATTTTTTTCACTTTTCAGTTTCTTCGACACTTCAAGATGTGTTCGAAGAGTAACGTGTGGTTGAAACTCTTTAAGTGGGATGTTTCCTCTTGCAATTTAAATGCAAAGTCAGATTACTTGAACAAACTACCCTGTCCCTGGGTAAGATTAAGGATTTTAGTTCCGAAAGAAATACTAACTTCAAGGCTCAAAGTGGTTGACTAAGGATTAACTCCTTATCTCTCCGGTGTTTGGGTATTTGAAATAATGCCTTACATCATCGGCAAGGTTTTCTTCAAAAGCATACCACAACAATTTCAGGTGTTTCGTTTTCATCATCCTCCTTCCAATCTTTGTTAACACAACGGTTTGATAAACAGAAGTGAATGAGAGAAGTATTTTTTTAACATAAATGAAAAACAAGTGAATACGGATGGATTAATTCAAAAGATGCATAAACATTTCATTAATATTACCAATTTAAAGAAAACAACAAAGCTTAAAAGCAACTAGCAATCAACATGCAAGGAAATTACAAAAGAAATGTTGAAACAACCAAATGATTGCCAGCTTTAGGGAAATGACTTTTTCAAACTTGATCCATTAACCTCGTGAGACACCCCTTGAGATCATCGCACTTATCCGGGCGATAGGTTGACGTTCACCACCAAGTTTCCTTCTTGAAAGGCTATATACATGTTGTCAATCAACTGTTGTATTTTGGCTTTGAAAGATTTATACTCTTCAGTTGTGTGCCCTTCTGATCCAACCTGATATCCACATTGCACATTTGGGTCATACCCGGGTGGGTAAGGTTATGGGACTGGCTTGAGAGACTTGGGAACCACCAACGAGTTTTGAATCGGAGACTATAGGAGTTGGCGATATGTCATGAGGATTGGATGACGAGGATCATTTCTTATTTCCATGTTATTTCGAGGCCTAGGCTGATTTTGATGTTGATTTTGATATCTCGGGCCTTGGTCTCGTTGATTTGGATGAGGAGAAAACCAGGATTGTTGGTAATGAAGACCAAAAGGTAGTGGTTGCTGGTATGGCACTTTATGCATTGCTAACTGCTCATTTTCAGCCACTTGAAGGTTGGGATCAACAAGCTTTTTGACATTGTCACGACGATCTTCAAATTATTTTCCTTCAATCTCATTGTTGAATGCAACCCTCCTGGACTCACTACTCACTTCTCCTTTGCTTCCGTTGGCATGGATTGTAACATTGGAAATCCAAGACGATATCTGAATTCTCTTACCAGGAAACGATGATATCTCGTTAGCCACATCACTGACCTCTTCCTTGTGGTATAAAACCTTGAGGGGCTTCAGGGGTCTTTTGCCTTTCTCACCACCTAGATCAAAAATCAAGATATTTGTACCTGGGCCTTCCTCCTTGAGTGTTGGTGACCTTATGACAATAAATCTTTGCAGCTTGAACTTAAAACTCCTGCATTCCTCGATGGAGTGCCCCATTGTTCAAATATGGTATATGCACTTGACCTTCGGGTGATCTTCTTCAAAGACTAAGCCTTTTTTGTTAATCAGTTCTCAGACCAAGGCTTTCAGCGCTAAGCAAGAATCTAGGTCATGTCGCACTGCCCTTTTATGGAATTCACATGTTGAATTTGGATTGTACCATGGAAGGTATGGTGACGTAGGTGTGAGAGCTCGAGGGGTCACAAAATCATTCTGGATCAGCTGCGGGTAAAGCTTGCTATATGGTATCGGAATCGGGTCGTTGTGATCTTTGTTCCCTTGTTCTGATTCTGATTTTTTTTTTCGAACCTGACTTCGGTGATTTTGAGGAGGAATAGCCAAAGGATGTTGATGATGATATCCTAAGGGAGAACCATATGCAGGTAGATAAGGAGTTGCCACATAGAATTGCCCTTTACTTAGGGTAACACCGGATGGATGTGGAGAAGTAGCTCCCTCTGTTTCAGAAATAGGTATGGGATGACCCTCTTTTCTTAATAAGGCTTGCAGGGTTTCCAAGACCCATCCCATTGGGGTTTTCAAAAGATTGAGTTCCTCATTCAATGCTTCTTGACTTTTCCTTAGCTCGCCCATCATCTCCTGAGACATGGTTCTTTGTTCTAAACGCGTGTCAGGAATCACTTTATTGATCATGGACAATGGATGGATGAGGTTTTTTTTGTATTTTGTCTGGAAAGTGACATGCATTATGATGAGATGCAGATGCAATGGAATGTGAATGAATGCAATAAAAGCCATCCATATTTGTTTTTTTCTCAATACACGGGTTCAAAAGTCTGAGGTACTGATGAATCTGATTACTTTCCGAGAATAGGTTCTCACCGGGTACGATCTAGGGTTACAAAGGTTCCCAGAGTCATGTATTCATTAGACTGTTTGCTGCCTGTGGCAACTTACTTGCCAGGCATCAACTCCATCCAAAGAATCTACTCTAAGTGAGGTTCTCGCATCGATCTAATGAGAAATTCATCTCACGTACCCACACTACGCAACCATCTTTCCTAATTGGCCAAAGGATTAAGGTTCTACAAATGGTCCTTAGAGTCATGGATCCTAAAGAAAATACTCGAAGCTTACGGCAACTTACTTGCCGGGTGACAACATCCTCCCAAGGATCTACTCTAAATAAGGTTCTCGCACTGACCCAACGAGAAATTCATCCCGCGGACCCTCACTACTCAACCTCGTCCTATCTTATGTTTTTACTCGAGACTCGGGTAAAAAGTCTTTCCAACAAGGTTTGCAATCAGAGTATCCAACTACCAAAGCATAATAGAACCAAAACAACATATTTTATCAATATGACAATAAAGATAGAAAAAGCAATAAAGAAAATCCACACAAGTAAGCAAACAAAGTCATACAAACGACCTAACTAGGATTGACTCACTTAGGGAAATGTTTTCCTAGCAGAGTCGCCAGCTGTCGTACCTCGAAAAATGAGAACACGACTTAGCGAGGCGCAATCGCATGCTCGCGTAATAGACTGAACAGAGTCGCCATCGAACATATATTTATTCCTAAAAAGGAAAGGGGAAATATCGATAAAACCCAAGAAAGAACGACAATGATTATGGTTGTCACAACCAAATCAGGGTTCGAGAGTCGATTACGCAAGGGGAAGGTATTAACACCCCTCACGTCCGTTGTACTCAACGGGATCCATTAGGTTAATTGTGCGCGTTAGTGTTAGCTTGAAATGTTAAGCTTCTCAAGTTATTAGGTGGGAAAGAAAGAACAGAAGAGAGAAGAATGTTTTTGGATTTTGCAACGAAGGAGACTAAACCTAAGTTTTTTACTAATATGCCTGACAAGATTTACAAATTCTGCTCCTACGTATCTCCGGGTGCAATAGAGAACTCAAGGCTTACGTAGTTCTGGGTAGAAAATGTTTGTTTGTTGGTCGATTTTAGCGAAAGCTATCTTGTATTAATCAACGAGAAACATTGTTTTACCCAAAACAGATGAGGAGCAGACGTATATCACACATCGATTGGATTTACAAATCAACATTCGGAAAACGCCACTTATCTCAACTCAATAATTATGGACGAAGCATTGCTTCACATCACCTTAAGACAAGATGTCTTTCGTTTATGAAAAGGTTTTTCTGATCAATCGCACGACGGAGAAAAAGAGTTTGATTAGTTAAATGTTTTTTGGGCTTGAAAGACGAATATTTATGACTTGCAAGCTCTTGCAACTTGGGTCTAATACTCGGGACTACGTCTGGACCTTTCACCCAAGTAATCTTTTTCTTTCAATTTTATTAAGAAAAGACGTTTGAATATTTACAAATATTTTGAAGAGAAGACGAATACATATGGCTTACAAGCTCTTACAACTTGGACCTAATATTCGGCATTACGACTGTATATTCCATCCAGGGTAATCTTTTTCTTTCAATTTTATTGAGAAAAAACATTTGAATATTTACAAATATTTTAAAGAAAAGACGAATACATATGACTTACAAGCTCTTACAACTTGGACCTAATATTCGGGATTACGACTGGATATTCCATCCAGGGTAATCTTTTTCTTTCAATTTTATTGAGATTTTTTTTTGAATATTTACAAATATTTTGAAAAGAAGACGAATACATATGTACAAGCTCTTACAACTTGGGCCTAGTATTCAGGACTATATCTGGACCTTTCACCCAGGTAATCTTTTTCTTCCAATTTTAATTATGAAAATGTATTGAAATTAAATTAAAATGATTAATGTACAAAAGTTTGAAATTATTGAAAGTTAAGTTGATGTTGCTTAAGAGCTCATTGTAAGAAGACCCAAGAGTAAGCCACGAGACTGAATGCCAACCGAAACCGAGAGCAAACTGAATTTAGCTCTAAGCTAACTTAGAGTGTATTCATGTAAGAATCACTCTATAAGAAGTCGGGCAACTGAATCTATGCGTGTAAATGATTTTCAAAAGTTAAATTGAACTTTAACATCGAGATCACAACACAATCAAAGCAAGACAATAATCAAGCATATTATTATTACTACAACAGTGTTGTAATATTATTTTGCATCAATTTAAATTAATCAAAAAATATATAGCTAAACATTACACACACATTTTATCCACAATACGAGTACGAAATCGATAAAAAATAAAATAAAATAAAAAATAAAAAATTGATATACATAAAACTAGAAATAAATAAATATAAGTGTGTGTATATAGAAAAAAAAACTGAAGTATATATATATATATATATGTATAAACTAGAACTAAAAAGTGGGAGTGTATATATATATATATATATATATATATATATATTGTTTCGAGAGAGAGAGAGAGAGAGAGAGAGAGAGAGAGAGAGAGAGAGAGAGAGGAGAGAGAGAGAGAGAGAGAGAGAGAGAGAGAGAGAGAGAGAGAGAGAGAGAGAGAGAGAGAGAGAGGAGAGAGAGAGAGAGAGAGAGAGAGAGAGAGAGAGAGGAGAGAGAGAAGAGAGAGAGAGAGAGAGAGAGAGAGAGAGAGAGAGAGAAAGAAGAGAGAGAGAGAGAGAGAGAGAGAGAGAGAGAGAGAGAGATTAATTACTATACACTATTAGTGTAAAAAGTTTTACACTATCGATTCATCACCATCACCCGTTTACATTACTTTATAGATTTTAAAAATAAAAGTCAAATTTGTTTCAATATCCAACGGTTATGATTAACTGACGGTGTAAAATCTTTTTACACTATCAGTGTATTTCAATTAAATTCATATATATATATTAATATATATAATATATATATATATATATATATATATATATGCCAAAAAGTAAGTATAAAAAAACAATATATATGTATCAAAATAATTAATATATATATATATATATATATATATATATATATATATATATATATATATATATTATATATATATATAAGAATTGAGATAAAACTAATATATTAAAATATATATAAAAAATCAATACTAATAAAAAATAATATGGGAAATGTCAAATAAGAAAAAGAACAATGAGATTTGGTTTACCGGCGGCGGCGAATTGTGAAGAGTAATGTTAACATACAAATTGAGGAGGTTATCTTGGATAGAAATAATATGGTCTAAAAATGAGAGAACATGAAATTTGATGAAGAAATGTATCTGGGCCACATGACATTTAGGGTGAGAGAGAGTCCATGTGATGTAGAGGTAGGTGGCTCATGAGAAGATTATATTCGTTTATTAAAATTCAAAATCAAAGAAACTTTCTATCATTTCTTAACTTTGTTTAAAAAGAAAAGTTTCTAAAGTCAAAAGAAATCACTCCCTCGGACACACCCTTGTTTCCCTTTTATTGGTGTTGGTTTCAAATGAGAGATCTTAGAACCTTCATGCGCCGCACTCCCCTTTCTCTTTTCTCAATGCTGTTATATATATACAATGTATTAGGAATCTAAATGTTACTACAATTTTCCATAATGCCCCTTAAGTTTTATTTATGTGACAAAAATGACTTAAACCAAATTAAAACAAAAAAAATCAAATATTTCAAAATAACCAGAATAAAATTAAAGTGAGACTACAACTAATTTTATTTAATTATTTTGAACATTTCAACAAAAAGATAAAAATAAACGGACTCATAATGAATAAAAATCGGACGCAAAATTGTTTGAAAAATTAAACTTAATGCACCAAAATGGTCAGTGCAAAATAAACTTATTGGAAAAATACAGCGTTTCTTTTAATTTTGAAATAAATTTTGACTGGTTAAACAGGCTTGAGCTGATCAAAAAGTGGTAGAAAAATTAGCTGAAAAATAAATCGAGCATACCAGATTAAACTACGTGAAACGTAGATTAATAAAGCTGATGTCTGGAAGCTTGATTTTAAAAAATTTCGTCCACTAATTTGACGCACATCCGTCGATTAATTCAATCGGTTTACCTATAGATCCGAAAAAATTATTTTGATTGATATTCTAGGCACTATGCGGTATGGAATGCAGGGTATGCTATGCAGAGATGCAATAGTTATGATGAATGTATTGAATCAGCGATTCAGGGTCAAAATTGGGGTGTGACAGCTATATACAAGTCAAGATCCATATAAGAGATTTTAACTTTCTCAATTGTATTGCGGATTGGTGATTGTATGGGCTCTTGGAAATATTTATCAAATAAAAGGAATAATGTCGGTTCCAATGGGAAACCATTGAAGAGTTCACGTAAGCAAAACGAGGACGAATGTCGAAGCACTATAAATCTCAGTGTCATCTCTCTCTCTCTCTTGCATTTAATTTTGTAGTATTTGCATGCTTAGGTATTCCAATTCTAACGTACTTTATTGTTGCCTCAATTTATAGCAATTTATCACTTAAGCATAATGTTTTTCTGGAATTGGATACCTTATTGAGCTGAATTGGTGATTAAAACTTTGAGAAACAATTGAGGTTAGAATTCTTTTTATTGAATCATTATATAAACACATCTCATGGATTATAAAATTGAATCAATTGAATACCTTGTGTTTCATCATATTTATATTTGGTGTTTGTGACACGATTTAGTGTTAACATGATCGATTTCGAATAGTATAATTTTTATATTTTCGCATCAAACCTTTTGCTCGCAATTTTTAAAAAAACTCTGATAACCTTTTTTAAGAGGCAATTGATTTTTATTTGGGTCTTTCACCCCCCTCTAGACTATTTTTCTACTCCCATATTCACACACAACACATGTGTCACCCCATCACATCAAGAAACAACCTCTGATATGTCACCATTGTGGTAAATATGGACATACAAGGTCTTATTGTTTCGAATGGCTTAAGTTAAAGATCGGAGGATGCAAGGAAATCCATGCTAAGGAGAAGTTGAAATTCAATGCTACATCAACTAGCTCTATAACTTATACAGAATGCGGAATTTCCTCAAGTAAATGTTGTGTAGCGGTAAATTTGTGACCATCAAGCTATGGATAAATTTGACGTAAATAAAACCAGAGGAAATACTTCTCAACACGAGGCATAGTATGAACGATATGAGGAAGTACTGACATAACTCGGCTAGATGCCGGAAGAGAAACAAACGTTGGCGCATACCCTTCAGGCATAAAATTTGGCGGCATTCCCCAAGGGAATCCAGCTGGCATAGAAGGAACAAACTGGCTGGAAGCAACAACAAGAACATTTGATGAAACAATCTCTGAGATGACAGTCCTATGAGGAGGATGAGTTGCAGGAGACGATGATGACTAGTTCTGAGCAGCGATCACGGATTCCATTAGCACCGTAAGTCTGGAGATCTCATCCTTCAGCTCTCTATTCTCTTGCTCTAGATGCTCCATTCTTCGCAGTCAATTAGCTCGAGTGTTGTAGTGGTGAGTCAGCTTGGATGATACATAAAAGAAGAATTGATAAGACACTTGGCGAAAGAACCCTATTATGCAAATGATGCATGAAATACAATGTTTTTTGATTGTTTTTAATTTCAAGGAACATATGAAGTCTTACTTGCAAATATATATTCAATTAATAACAACAATTCGATTGACCATAAAATCTCTTTTTATTTAGAAAATTTGGAAGGATTACATTGACTACAATTTCAGAAACCAAAATACAAATACAAGAGAAAAGGAAAATGTCATCCTAAGGATCCATATCAACTACATGATATGATCTGGCTATGGGAGTATACTTCCTTCGGATGCGTCGAATCTCGGACTCAAAGGATGTCTTCATCTGAGCCTTCTCAAGGACAAGCTTATCAACAATCTTCTTCGAAGAACTAGAAGGCTGAGGAAAACTAGAGGCAACTAAACCCTCTGGCTCTCTCTGGATCTTCAATGCACGATACTTAAGAATCTCAATAAGTGCATCCTTGTCCTTAGACTCAAGCTATAACTCCTCATGCTTTCGGTTTAAAGAATGGAACCGCACTTCCCACATATCTCTCTCTTACTTCATCTTGACAAGTGCGTATTTCAACTCCTCTACTTCTTGGTTAGGGAGAGTTGATGGCTCAGCCATAACCAAAGACATAGGTATTTCCCAAGTGTACGACATCTTCAGCTCCAAAGCTCTCTTCTTCACCCAAATAGTGTAAGCTTCCAAAGTTAAACAGTTGCATGGGCCAAGCTCGGATCTTCCCTTCCTATGCACGTTATGTCAAGCATGCGTCATCCCTTTCTTTAAAAGTTGGGGATCTTTACCCTCTTAATAGAATATACCTTCTAACTGAGTGTTATTAGGCTTATCTCTCGAGGGGAACCAAAGCTGACGACGGGCCAATGCTGGATTGTAGTTACTTCCTCCTTGCGTACCAACGAGAGGCATGTTAGATAACTCACCACAACGGTCAATAATATCCAAGCTACTCAATGTAGAACCATACCAAACAATATCATTATTAGTGAGAGATTTAAGTCTATGGGACCACCGTAGACATTGTCGATTCTCCATGAAAACAGACGTCTGAGGCAAGTATGAAATAAAATAATTGTATAGAAGAGGAACACAACACACAATAGTCCCACCACCTTTAGACTTCCTCAAATGCAAGGAAAAATACATGTCACCCAACAGAGTCGGAACAGGATTCCCAATCAAGAAAATTCTAATGGCGTTAACATCAACAAAACTGTAAATATTAGGGAACAAAACCAAGCCGTAAATGAAAAACACAAGATAGCTTCAAAAGCATCCATGCTATAGGCTTGAGCAAAAAAAAATAGCTCTTCCAATGAGAAATTCAGAAGTCAACCCAAGAATTCCTCCTTTCTTCACTAAATGAGCATCAATCTCAGACTTCTTCAGATGAAGAGCTTCAGCTATGACATGATATCTAGGAATCTCCTCTAATCCACTGAAAGGAACCTTGTCAGATACGGGTATACCTAAGAGATGAGCATACTCCTCCAATATGGGCACAAGATGATAGTTGGGAAAAGTGAAGCACCGATAGAGAGGGTCATAAAACTGAAGCAAAACACTCAAAAGTCCTTCAAGCATAGACAAGAGCTTCCCATGATGTTGATTGAAGTCCAAAAGATCTAGTACAAAGGATGACAACTTCCTTAGCTTTTTTAAATCAGGACATTTGAAACTTTATTTCTTAGTGTTCCTTCGTCCATAATCCATGGTCTGAAAATATTTATAAATAAGACCTTAGTTTCCTTGAAATTTATTTTTCTGTGATGAATGTTATGATGCGCATATATGCATGAATGCAACAATCACAAACAAAGGGATCACACACAAGGAAAACATAAACAAAGGTCAATGGGTGGATCAAGTCATCATCAAGATCAACCATCCATTTTGGTGGATTATGGTTTTCACCTTATCAACACCCAAGTTCCATTGATATTGACGAGACTTGATCGGATCAACCGAGAATCAAAGGGTTTGTTACGAGTCACGAGCATGAAGTCAGGTTAAGAACCATCCCAAGGGAGTGTACTAAGGATAAAAAAACCTGTAGATCATGTTCTAAAAAGTTCCCAGAGTCTTGATCCTATCTATCAGATATTATAGGTTAGGATGACTGGCTCATCAACCTATAATATTCTCAAGAGAAACTCGTCTGAGTGTAGTATCGTGTAATAACTGTTATCAAGTCTACACTTGAACAGTCTCCGCACTACGTCTTAAATAGACCAAGTTGGGTTAAATATTCTACGGTCCTCAACTTCTCGGACCCCAAATCAGAGAAAGTAATGTCTATCCACAAGTTGAACATGACTATACCATCCTCCTATCTTAATTGCAATCAAGTTCGGGTTAGAACTTATCTCACCACTCAGAGATCACCAAGCACAACAGACAGATTATATCACACAAACAGTATATATAAATATCAAATATACAAATATATACACATAAAAAAGTAGGCTAAACCCACTGAGGACTACTCCCCAAGAGAGTTGCCGCTTAAATTATGTAGCAGTAAATTTGTGACCATCAAGCTATGGATAAACTTGACGTCAATAAAACCAGAGTCGCCACCGCACTTTTATTGTTTCCCAAGGAAAAGGGAAAAGTACGAAAACCCAAAGATGAGAAATTTTCAGATCAAAACTAATAAAATGCAAGAGATTACAGGTAAGGGGGTTGGTTACATAGAGGGAAGGTGTTAGCATCCAAAGTGTCCTAGGGAGCCTTTTTTTGTGTGCAAGGGATTTGATCTAAATGATGTTTGATAAAAAAAGAGTGGGGGTGAGAAAAGAATTCATTAATTATAATTTTATGTTTTACAAGACCTTCGGTTTTGTGCCTACGTACCAACATAAAAATGATGGATCAAAACCTCGTAGTTCGTGGTAAAAATTTCAAAGCAGTTGGTGAATTGGTGTTAATTTTTTTTAATAAGAAGGCACAAAAGGCTAAAGCTTTGAATGGGGATCTTATTTCTTTTTGTCTTTTTGAAATTTAGGTCAATATGGTTAAGTATATTTACAAGTTTGATTTAAGAAAAAGTTTGAAAATTCAATGGAATAGGACCAAAGTTTCTAATCATCAAAATATGTATAATTTTGAAATCACAAACAAAGAAAGTTTTTGAAAAGAGGGAGAGATTTTGAAATTAAAGAAGTGGGAAGAGATGAAGGGAATACCCTAAGCAAAAACTTAAAATTTAAGAGTTAAAAAGATCTGACCAATGGGATACAATCCAACAGACAAGAATGTCATATAGAAACCCATTTTCCCTTGGATTTTGACAAGAAATAAGCCATAAGAAATAAGCAACATCCTAGCATTATGTGAAGATCAAGGAATCAAATAAAGATGGCCATAATATCCAAGAAAACCATCCAACAACTAGTCATCTTCAATGTCTTCCAATGTATCAGATGAAATTATTCTTTGGCAAAATCTCATAAAATAGTCATCAGACATAAACAATAATAAGACAATTAAGCACAGAGACAGAATAGCAGATGAATCAAAGAGATCCAAGGTCTTGCATCAGATGAAAGCACAAGTAGAGGTAGCTCAGTCTCAAATGTTGGCATTGGCCAAGTCCTTTAGCACAGAGAATGTTGCCTAGTTCTAAGTCCAAAATTTTAGATAAAGTCCCAACAGTCCACCAAAATATTTTTTAGGGTTTTTATTGTTATTAGGTGTTTTAGGGTCCTAAGATCACAAACAAAATCAAAACACACAAACAAATATGTACAATCACAAGATATGGCTCAAGTGAGCAAAGTGAAAATGACTTGGAACATAAACAAGTTGCATGAAATGTAAATGGCAATGAATGATAATGACTGAAATTTAAATTGCATAAAGTAAATGAGTTGAAAGTAAAAGCATAAGGAATAAGAGTCAGTCAATGGTTAGTCAAATGTTAGTGTTGAGTTTAATTGATTAAGTTATTCTTTGGAGAGCATTTAACCATTCATTCACAAGTATGAATCCTTAAACCAAGACATCTTCCATGAGAAGGGATCTAACTTGTATAATTCAACAAGTATGCCACTAGCTCTCATGAAAGGAAAAAAGTTCAAGTTTCCATGCAATGCCATGAAGAATGGGAGAGTTACAATCTCACTTACTAGAATGATATGCTTTGAGGGTCAAATGTAGCTATATGTTAAGCAATCGTAATTGGACTTATGTAGAAGTCACAACTATATGAGGCCGAGCAATAAAAATATTGGTGTTAATTCATGTTAGAGATTTGGTACAAAGAACCAAACTCCTAAAACATACCACACACTAAAATAAAATGGGAGAGACCTATCTCGGTTAGACTTGTATTGATTCACCTAACACAGGATCATTGATGAATCAATTAGCATTTAGACATTAGAGATTTCATTGGTCAAATGAGGGAATGGGGAAGAATAGGGATGAAGATGAAGATGGAAGGGGAAATAGAAACACAAATTGGTCATGAGAGGAATTTCATCTGATCAATACCATCCATTCATTTTAGGAGATGAAATGTCCATTTCATCAATCCCCTAAATCCAATGGTTTTGATTAAATAAAAGTCAAATCAACCATGACCAACACCCAAACAGAAATTCAAACATCACAAGACCATAAAAATGGCTCAACATAATTTTTAAACATTTAATCAATTAAAAATCACATTAAAAATGAATTAAAATGCATTTTAATTTGGACAAAACCTCAAATCCCTTCAAAACACCAAATAAATAGCCAAAGGATTTATCCTAGGTCAAACAAGGTCAAAGGACTTTAAACAAAAAAATTCACAATTTTTAGAAAGTCAGAAGTAGTTTTAAACAATTAAAAATATGCACAAAAACATTTAAGTCATGGAAAATACCAAAATTAATCCAAAACATAATTTTAATTCAGAATATGAAAGAGAAAAATATTTAAAGATTTTTGATGAAAGTCCCATATTTTTTGGATTAAAAATGGATTTATTATGAATTAAACAAAGAAATGCTATTAAATGAAAATTCATAAAATAAAAAGATATTGGAAAAAACGAGGGCCATCAGATCTCCCTCATTAATTGAGGTGGCAGATCCGATGGCCAAGCGCGCGTGTTCCACCAAAGGTCCTAGTCAACGCATAACACCAAAGGTAATCAGATCACATGGCTGAGATTATAACGTGGAGGTGAAATTAGATGGCTGGAACCATGCTAAGACATCACCAGAGCCCTAGTTCTGTTCATCTTCTCCGGTGGACCTCATCGGACTGATCCACCACAAACCATCACTAAAATGAAAAGTAAGGACATGGTTTTAAAGGAAAAATACCCAGGAGCTTGAATCTGACATCCATTCATCCAATTCCAAGTATATTGAAAGATACATGGATTTGAAATTTGAGGTTCGTGATCTGAGTTGCTTCGATTTGACCTCAAAGCAACTCAATCTTGTTGCCTACATTGGTAGGACTTCAACCAAACAAAAATAAAGAGAATGGTGAATAATTTAGAGAGAATCGTAGGCTCAAAGTTTCTGAAAAATCACCTTCGGGTTGCTTTAAATTGGCTTGATCTTGATCTGAATTCCCTTGGTTCTTCCTCCTCTTTCTTGCAGTGACCAATTGAGATGAAAAAGGCAATGGATCCTTGGAGTTTGAATCTCAAAATAGAAGGTGAAATTCAAACTCAATTTTAAAGAAATCCTCAAGGTATTGTATGGTGTAGGGTTCTGGGATCTCTTGGCAAAGCTTGGGCAATATGTGTGTCCTCTTTCTGAAGCAATGGACTTGTTTATATAGGCAATGGGATTTATTTTTGCACCCTTTGAAAATTTGCCAAAATTAGTAACATTGGTGCATGAGCAATAATTTGGGCCTAATTCATGATGTGATCTTACTCTAATTCATGCATAATGAGTACTGAAATATTAACATGTAAGCATGCAATAGGAAATGATTATTTGAATTCAAAATTTGCCAAAACAAACCTATGAAAGGAACCATGTGCAAGTCCCTCACATCTTGTCCAAATGAAGTGATCTTGGACTTTTTGTTAAGGTGACATCAAGGGGAACAACTTTGATGTTGAACACCTTTCAATTTGAAGCTTGGATCATGATGAATTTTGAGGTGGAAGTTTGAGAAATCAAACATAATTGAAAATTTTCTAAGTACCAAGTCAAATGACTTCTTCCACCTAGAATAACTTTTGCTATGAACTTCAAATGGAAATGGTTCCTTCACCAAAATTGTATATATTTCATCCCTCTTAAATTTTTTCACAAGTTTGACATCATTTGGATTTGTCATGAGGGAGTTATGCATTTTAGAAGTTGAGGAAAATTGTTTGTTCAATGATGATGGCCCAAAATGACCTATAATCTTTCCTCTTGGAACATGCTCTTGCAAGTTGAATTTGACATTTACCAAAGAATAAATGTTGGAGAGGACATATTGAATTTGATCATAAAACTTGGATGGCCTTCATATCATAATAATTGAGAAGGTTATGGTCCTTAGAATTTGACCTCCTAACTAAGGCACATACAAAATGACCTATAATGTTTCACCATAAAAAATGACTTTCCAAGAAAAACTAGGTCTTGATATAAATATGAAAGTTGTTTGGAATGTCATAAAGAGTAAATTTTATCTTGGAATAAGTTTCATATGACAAAAATTATAGGGGATAGGGTCTAGGGAACCCTAGTTTTGACTAGTTGATTTTCTCTAGTCAACCTCTTTGAACCAACTTGCAAACTTGAAGTTCTCTTGACCTTTGGGAATCATGGAGGATCATATATGAATAAGATGTTGTGTAATTAATTACCCATTGATATATTTTACCAATTTTTGAAGAAACTTGTTGAGAAAGTCACACAAGATACCTAGATGAATTAGGGCTTCCAAGGCAAAAAAGCTTCAAACTCTTGATGAATTCTTGATCAAAATGATAAATAAAGATCATGGGGATCCATATATGATGTTTAGAACCAATGTGAATCTTTCCTTGATTGATCTCTTGCACTAAGGGTCTTAAATCCTAGTTGTGAGCTTGATGAGACATTCGTGGATGCACATACACTACCTATAAAAGAAACAAAGCTATACATAGACATATTTTTGTACTTTTGGTTAGTAAATAAAGAAAAATAAAGTATGATACAATCGAATGTGCTTGGTGATCTCTCCCAATTCAAACACAATAAATAAGGGGTAAGGAGGATGCCATGGTGTAATCCCAAATCCAATGCAACTAATGAGATAGCATGAGGGATCTTAGGGTCAAAATTAGGGCCATACAGCTGCCCCTATTTAAGGACATTCTAGCTGAGGATGTGAAGGTTAAAATCTTCGTATCAACTCAGCAGAATGGACTTAAATAACAACATCTAGAAGAAAAAAAATGGTCCCTAAGAGACCTCATGATGCACATGATATGTATGCAAAAATAATCTTTGTGGGGAATATATTGCCACAAAGTAAAAGAATCTGGAGAAACTGAAAGCCCGCAGGAGCACAATGCATTCCATAAGGAAAACTCACTGGGAGGACAGAGACTTTGGGGATAAAAACTATGCGTAGGCTAGGCTACGACTTGAAAACTGATGGAGACGCAAAGGGATTTTTCATGAAAATAAATCAATGGAAAGACTCGGTTGGGGAGAAAGGAAAGCTGTATGCATTGGGATAACTCCAATACAGCAAGAAACACTTGTTGGGGAATATGCAGATCAGAACAAAGCTGAAATACCCCAACGTAATAGGGGATTGGCGATTTCACTAGGGAAATACGCACTCAAACTCAACTGGGGAAGAAAAACTTCAACACATGAGTAAAAGAGATATATTATCTATTACCGGTTATTGGGCAAGAAGATTAATACACTCAGACAGGCGGACATCCGTTACCTGTTAGGGTAAACATATCAAGGATGGTTCGCTGAGGGAAATGAGGTATATTCATTACCGGTTACTGGGTAAGAATGACCTACTTGGGAAAGATGTCAAATAGGATTTATAACTACCTGTTATTGGGCAGAAGACCAAAAAGAGAGTATATGTCATTGGTTAAAGTGAACATATTAAAGATAAACTTAAAAGGAAGAACATTCGTCACTAGTTAAGATGAACATATCAAGGATGGATTGTCGGAGAAAAATAGGGTTTACAACTATCTATGGGGATAGAAAACCAAACAAAGAGAAAATTCATCACTGTTTAAAATGAACATATCAAGGATAAACTCTGGGGGGAGAATAGGATTTATATCTACCATTTACTGGGAAGAATACCGTAAATAGGAATTACAACTACCGGTTACTGGGTAGAAGACCGAAGAAAGAGACAATCCATCACCGATTAAAGTGAATATATCAAGGATGAACTCTTCTAGAAAAATAGGAATTACAACTACCTTTTCACTGGGTAGAAAATAAAAAAGGAAGAAGATATGTCACCAGTTAGGATGAACATATCAAGGATAGACTTACCGGAAAACGTGAAAATGAATCGGCTAGGGAAAACAAAGGAAGTAGATTACATTTTACAGGGTATTGGATAAAGGTAATGTACTTAACATCAAGAAGAATATTACCAGTTACCGGGTAATAGACTCTTGGAGACCAAAAGATCTATCTAGGTAAGATATAGAAAGAAATGATCAATCAAAGACTCAACCCAATGAGGATATAACTCAGGGGGAGTGGTTCCATCCAGATAATAAACTGGGGTGGAAACTGAAATAATCATCATCCACGAGGAAATAACTCAGTAGGGAATGAGAAAGGATAAACTCTTTCTGCTTAAGGGGCTGACACTCTACAATTGAAGGAGGACAAACACACCAAATCTGCATGGGGAAATAATATTACCAAAACAGGGGAGCATAAAAAAAATCAATGTGATAAAATGCACAATGAAATATATGATGATGTGATTTATGCATGAATATGTATGTATGTGATTATGATTATGCTGGCAGAACAACAAAAAGGATACAAATAATGAAGGTTTGAATCATCACTACAAAACACCCAGCTAATCTCAACAAGATGGAAACACCAATTGAAGAATATGCTAGGGATGAAAATAAATCATCTAGCTCTGAATAAATCAACTCTGGCTGGGGAAAGACGTGGAGAACATGCTTCTAATCAATCATGGCAAACTCCGCAAGAAGAGAGCATCGCTGAAGGATAATCAACCAAACATATCGAGGATAAAGAAGGACCGGCTGAGGATCCAAATAAGTCATCACTGTAGGGAATTTTAAGCCAGTACCATGTCAAATGGGAGACAACCTTGCAGGGGACAAAATTAATATTGCTCAGAACCAATCACTACCGGGAATGAGGGAACTTCTATTAGAAGACGAACTCCGCCAGGGAATACAAGATATAAAACTCTGAATAGGGAATCGAGCAAATTGTTGGGGATGCTGTGACTTGTTGGAAAAAACCAAAGATCGTCACACTCCTCAATAATCATCAAATTCTTCTTGAAAATTGTGAAATAAACCAATTCCTAGGAAAAGATAACCGGATCAGACTCACACAGGGGAGAAACTGTCGCGGTTATGCAACACAAACAAATGCAAAGGGGGATCTGGGGGCCAAATAAAGGTTCTGGGATATCCAGAGTCCAACCATCAAATCACAAACTGGGGGATGCAGGACATGAACACCTCAATTGGGGAAGATAAATTTGCAAAGGGGACCAATGATCAGCTCAACCGAGGATAATAGGCCGCTCGGGGAACAACTTTTGACGAACTGTTGGGGAGGAAAAAGTTAACAAACCAACTGCTTAGGGAAGACCAATAATGCTTCACACTTCAAGACTTACATGTTCTCAGATTGCTGTTGATATTCCTTACTGGAATAGATTATTCTTAAAGTGAATGTTTTTATTATTTTAAGAAAAATAATTATTCATTGATGAATTTCAAAATTATCATCAGAAAAATTTAATTTAATTTAATAGAATTAAATAAGAACATAAATAACTGGATAAAAGCTCAACTTTATTTAATAGAATGGTAGTCCGTGAATGGTGAGACTCCATGGATCTTTACAAAGTTTGAGAAATGGCAATTTACATGGAAAATGGCTACATTGAATACAATGATCACTACTCCCCCTATCAACTTTGAAATCCGTTGTGCTCTTGTCTTTGGTTGAGAATGACGAATCAGAACCAAATGACTGCTCAAAACTGCTTCCATGATTAGGACCAACCGAATGCAGTTACTTGCCATAATCCCTAATTTTTGCCTAGATTACCCCAAGGTGGGGTACTGAATCTACTGGGATAATTTTCTATTTTATGTCTCTAACTTTTTCCTGGATCTCCCTTTAGGGTTTTCAATCCACCGAGACGCTCATTTTTTCCTAAGCCGCCCTTTCGAGTTTTCAACTTAGCGAGTTGTTCTTTTATTTTTTAGGCGAAGTATTTCTTGACTGCATCAGCATTCACAGGATTCGTGAACTCTTCACCATTCATAGTTGTAAGAATCAAAGCACCGCCTAAAAAGGCTCTCTTCATAACATATGGGCCTTCATAATTAGGAGTCCATTTGCCCCTAGCATCAGGTTTTAAAGATAAAATATTCTTGAGCACGAGGTCACCTTCTCTAAACACACAAGGCTTGGCCTTTTTATCAAAAGATTTCTTCATTATCTATTGATAAAATTGACCATGACACATGGCAGTCAATCTCTTCTCTTCAATCAAATTCAAGTGGTCATATCTGGTCTGGCACCATTCAGCTTCAGTCAACTTGGCTTCCATCAATACATGCAATGACGGGATATCAACCTTCACGGGGAGCACAACTTCCATGCCATAAACAAGATAAAAAGGGGTTGCCCCTGTTGAAGTGCAGATGGATGTACGGTACCCATGCAAAGAAAATAGGAGCATTTCATGCCAAACTTCGTATTTTACAACCATTTTCTAAATGATCTTCTTAATGTTCTTATTCGCAGCTTCAACAACCTTATTCATCTTGGGTTTGTAGGGAGAAGAATTATGATGTGCAATCTTGAAGTCTTTGCAAAGAGCTTCCACCATATTATTGTTCAAGTTAGATCCATTATCGGTAATGATCTTGCTTGGCACACCATGATCTGATTCTTGATAAACCAGACCACCACCTGCTTGGTCACATTGGCATAAGATGTCACTTCAACCCACTTTATGAAGTAATCAATAGCCACCAGAATGAAACGATGTTCGTTTGAAGCTTTGGGCTCAATCATGCCAATCATATCAATTCCCCACATGGAGAAAGGCCATGTAGAGGAAATGACATTCAACAGTGTCAGAGGAACATGAATCTTATCTGCATAAATTTGACACTCATGGCATTTCTTCATAAACTTGCAACAGACAGATTCCATTGTCAGCCAATAGTAACCCGCTCTCAACGTCTTATTTTCCATAACATATCCATTGGAATGAGTACCAAATGAACCTTCATGGACTTCAGTCATCAATAGGGCTGCTTCGTGTCTATCCACACATCTAAGCAAGACCATATCGATATTTCTCTTATAAAGCACATCACTATTCAAGTAGAAGTCTCCAGCTAATCTTCTCAAAGTCTTCTTATATTTCAAAGATGCCCCAAACGGGTAAATATGACTTTGGAGGAAACACTTGATATCATAATACCATGGATTTTCATCTTTGACCTCTTCAATAGCAAATACATGAGTTGGGCTATCAAGACGCATCACGGTTAAATTAGGAACTTCATTCCAAAAATTCACCACAATCATGGAAGTTAACGTTGCAAGAGCATCTGCCATCCGGTTTTCATCTCGAGGGATATGATGAAATTCAACCTTTATAAAGAAAGTTGATATCCTCCACTCATAATCTCTATATGGTATCAAACCGGGTTGATTCGTCTCCCATTCACCTTTGATCTGATTGACTACCAAAGCTGAATCTCCATAGACGTCAAGGTATTTGATTCTGAGATCAATGGCTTCTTCAAGCCCCATAATACAAGCTTCATACTCAGCCATATTGTTTGTACATTTGAAGGTAAATCTAGCTATAAACAGAAAATGAGTGCCTTGAGGAGAAATAATCACTGCCCCAATGTCATTACCATATGAATTAACAGCTCCATCAAATACCATGCCCCAACAGGAACCAGGTTCTGGCCATTCTTAAAGCAATGGTTCATCACAATCTTTCATCTTCAAGTGCAAAATATCCTCATCAGGAAAATCATACTGCACTGACTGATAATCTTCAATCGGTTGTGAGCCAAATGGTCAGCCAAGACACTACCTTTAATAGCTTTTTGAGATTTGTATTCAATATCATACTCAGATAACAACATCTGCCAACGGGAAATCCTCCTAGTTAAAGTAGGCTTCTCAAAGATGTACTTGATTGGATCCATTTTGGATATCAACCAAGTAGTATGATTCAACATATACTGACGCAGACGCTTAGCAGCCCAAGCCAATACACAACATGTCTTCTTAAGCATAGAATACCGAGTCTCACAGTCGGTGAACTTCTTACTAAGGTAGTAAATTGCATATTATTTCTTTCCATATTCATCTTGATGACCAATAACACAACCCATACTCTCTTCAAGCATAGTCAAATACATGATCAAAGGTCTTCCTTCAATAGGCGGAGACAGAATCAGAGGCTCAAGTAGATATGCTTTGATACTGTCAAAAGCTTCCTGGCAATCCTTGGTCTAATCACAAGACTGATCTTTCTGAAGGATCTTGAATATAGGTCCACATGTGGCAGTCATATGCGATATAAATCTTGAGATATAATTCAAGCGGTCGAGAAAACCTCTGACTTGCTTCTTAGTTTTGGGCGTCGGCATCTCTTGTATTGCTTTGGCCTTGGAAGGATCAACTTCAATACCCTTCTCGCTGACAATGAAGCCCAACAACTTACCAGAACGAACATAAAAAGTACACTTATTGGGATTCAAGCGGAGTTTATATTTCCTCAAACGTTGGAATAACTTCAACAAATGCTCAACATGCTCTTCTTCACCACTTGATTTAGCAATCATATCATCAATATAAACTTCAATCTATTTATGCATCATATCATGGAAAAGAGTGGTCATAGCTATCTGGTATATTTCACCAACATTCTTTAAACCGAAAGGCATTACTCTATAACAGAATGTTCCCTAGGGTGTAATGAATGTGGTCTTCTCCATATCTTTAGGTGCCATATTGATTTGATTATAACCAGAAAATCCGTTCATACACGAAAAGACTTTGAATTTAGTTGTATTGTCTACCAACATATCAATGTGTGGCAGAGGAAAATCATCTTTTGGACTGGCTTTATTCAAATCTTTGTAGTCAACACACATACAGACTTTTCCATCCTTCTTTGGAACATGCACAATATTGGCCATCCATTGCGGATATTCTGAGGTAACAAGGAAACCAACATCAATTTTTTTTTACACTTCCTCTTTGATCTTTACTGCCATATAAGGATGAGTCCTCCTCAATTTCTGCTTGACCGGCGAGCATTTTGGCTTCAACGAAAATCTATGCTCCACAATCTGAGAATCTAAACCAAGAATGTCTTGATATGACCAAGCAAACATATCACAATAATCGCGAAGAAGATCAATCAACCCCTTCTTAGCTTTTGGACCCAGTTGAGAACCAATCTTGACTTCCTTCACATCATCCTCAGAACCCAACTTGACTAGTTCAATCTGCTCTTCAAACGGATGAATGGACTTTTCCTCATGCTCAAGCAAATGAGATAACTCATCAAATACTTCTTCATCGTCAATCTCTTCCTCTGCTTCAAACACAGGGAAATCAAAGTTTAGAGAGGGAATGTGATCATTGTATTCAATGGGTTTGAGAACCAACCTGCATAATGATTTGATATTTTGATTTTAGAGAAGTGGAGTGCAAACAAATATTATGCAGATGGAAATATTATTATTTATTTATGTTTTTTTGTGATTACCATTTTCAGAAGAAAAAAACAAAAAGTAAAAAGAAAACATCATAGATATGGATGAATAAAATTGTACTTTATTTATGATGATAAGGAAAATGCCCGACAATGTTCACTTCTCCCTTAGGCATAGGAGAAGGATTTTTCTTAAAATAAATGAAAACAAATTACTTAGAACAATGAATAACAGTAGGAACATCAACAGCAACCCAATTGTTGCAAGTTTGCCCATGCGTCACAAAGTTGGCGCAAGCTTCGTCTTCGTCACCATCTTCCAAAATGGCAGCTGAGTGTTGATCATTCTCATGAATGAATCCTGTAGTGATAAATTCATGATCATCAAGCTATAGATAAGTTATACGTCAATAAAACCAGAGTCGCCGCCGCGCTTTTATTGTTTCCAAGGAAAAAGGGAAAAGTACGAACAAAACCCAAAAATAAGAAGTTTTAAAATCAAACTAATAAAATGTCAGAGATTACAGGTAAGAGGGTTGGTTACACAGAGGGAAGGTGTTAGCACCCAAAGTGTCCTAGGTACTCCTAGGGAGCCCTTTCTTGTGTGCATATGTGTTTTTGTACAAATGATGTTTGCAAATAAAAAAAGAGTGTGGGGATGAGAAAAGAATTCATTAATTATATTTTTGTGTTTGACAAGACCTTCGGACTTGTGCCTACGTACCAGCATAAAATTCATTCATTATATTTAAAGTGAGTGCATTGCTTTTAGCAAAATTTTAAGTTTAAAAGGCAGAAGGGCCTAAAAATGGTTTGAATGAGTGTTAGTTCTTTTTGGCTTTTGAAATTTTAAGTCAAGTATAGTTAAGTTTATTCACAAGTTTATTTAAGAAAAGAGGTTTGAAAATGCAATGGCATAAGGCCAAAGTTTCTAATTTGCAATATAGTCTAAGTTTAGAAAAAACAAGCACAAGCAAAGAAGATTTTTTTTTAAAAAAGGGGGAGAGATTTTGAAATTAAAGAAGTGGGGAGGAGATGAAGAGACTAATCCTAAGCATAAATTTAAAAGTTAAGAGTTGAAAAGATCTGACCAATGGGTTGTAATCCAATAGACAAGAATGTCATATAGAAACCCAAATTTCCCTTGGACTTTTGAATCAAGCAACAAATAATAGACAAACAACAAGTTGAAGAACAAGGCATCAAATAAAGATAGCCACATCTAAGCATAGCAACTCCATGATCTTCTTCAACATTTCCCATGTGTCAGATGATTTCAAAGATGGCATAAGTCACAGGTTCAAAATAACAGCTTCACACTGATCATGTTGCAGATGAACTCAAATGGATCTTCAAAGTTGTATCAGATGAATGTTCACTTCACAAGTACTTCATTTCATGAAAGCTGGCATTGGCTAAGTCCTTTGCATAAGGAGTGTTACCTAAATTCTAAGTCCAATAGTCTAAGATCAAATCAACAGTCCACACAAAATGTTTTTTTAGGGTTTTTGTTCTTATTATGTATATTAAGGTCAAAAGACCACTCAACCAAACAAGTATATACAAACACAATATATCACAAAATATGGTCCAAGTGGACAAAGTGAAAATGACCTAAAAGTAAACAATTTGAATGGTAAGAATAATGGCAAATGAATAAGGCTTAAAAATTAAATTGCATTAAAAGTAAATGACTTGAAATTAAATGTTAGTTGTTAGTGAATTAGAGGTTAGTATTGCTTTTGCTTTGCTTTTGTTTAAGTCATTCTTTGGAGAACACTCAACCAACTTATCACAAGCATGGATCCTTGAACCAAGACATCTTCCAAAGGAAGGAAAAAAGGCCAAGTTTCCACACAATACCATGAAAGAGGGGAGACTTACAATCTCACTAACTAGAATGCTATGCCTTTTGTGTCAAAATTTAGCGCTATGTTAAGAAATCGTAATTGGACTTATGTAGAAGTCACAATTATTTGAGGCCGGGCAATAGAATTTTGGTGTTAATGCATGTTAGAGACATAGTATAATAAACTATGCTCATGAAACATACCACACACAAAAAGAATATGCAAAGTGGGGGACCTAATCTCATCCATACTTATGTTGATTTCGCAATCAACTAGCCTTAGGATATAGAGATATCATAGGTCCATGACATGAATGGATAAAGAAGGGGAATGGGATGAAGAGGGAGGGGAATGGATCAAACACAAGTTGGTCAAAGGAGGACTTTTACCAAATTAAGATCATTCATTCATTTTGGGAGATGGAATGTACATTCCATCAATCCCCTAAATCCAATGATCTTAACCTAGCAAAGTCAAATCAACCTTGACCAAGGCCCAACAACACAAGTCAAACTCACAAAGTCAATTAAAATGGCTCTACACAATTAATGTGGCATTTAAACAATTAAAAATAATAAAATTTGCATTAAATTAAAGTATGGTTGGTCAATTTCCTATAACCTCATCAAAACACCAAAGAAATGACCATGAGATTTATCATAGGTCAAACAAAGTCAAATGACCTTGGAGAAAAAATTTCAGAATTTTTGAAAACTTAAAAGTATTTTTAAACAATTAAAAATATTCACAAAATTAATTAAATCATGAAAAATATTAATAATGATCCAAAAAATAATTTTAATTCAGATAATGAAAGAGGATTTTATTTTAAAAAAATTGGCGAAACTCTCATATTTTTTGGATCAATATTAAATTTAATATGAATTAATGAAAAAAAAACAAATAAAATGAAAGTCAATTAATCTGAAAAAACGTGGACCACTTGATCTCCCTCATTAATTGAGGTGGCAGATCAAGTGGTTTGAAACACGCTTTCCACCAAACACACGAGTCAGCACGCTACACCAAGGGTAATCACAAAGAACGCACAGGATTAAAATGCATTGGCTTGATCATGTGGCTCAGAACATGTCCAACATATCGCCGGAGCAAACTATCGGTCATCTTCTCTGACGACCTTGGCCGGACTGGTTCTCTCATCACCATCACAAAAATGAAAAAAAAAAGACACGATCTTAAAGAGAAAATGACACTGATCACGAATCTGACCTCAATTCAAATTAACTCCAAGTATATTGAGAGATACATGGAGTTGAATTTTGAGGTGTATGAACTGAGTTGCTTCAATTTGACCTTAAAGCCAATCAACTTCTTGCCTACATTTGTAGGACTTCAGACAACCAAGGATCCAAGAGAATTGATGAGAATTGAGAGAGAATTGAAGAGAAGAAAAATCTGGAAAAATACCTTCAATGATGTGCAGAACTTGATCTCTCTTGCTTCAATTCGTGTTTGATCTTGCTCAAGAAGTTTGCAGGAGTAGCTTAGGATTAGTACAAGGCTTTGGATCCTGGAGTTTTTGAATCTCTAAACAGTGAGATTCAAACTCAAATTTCAAATGAAATTTCTCAGGTTTTCCTTTCAAATGTGAGGGTTTCAAGTGTGGGAGGCAAAGTTGGCGCGCAAGGGTCCAACTTCTGATGCCAAGGGCCTCTTATTTATAGCTCAAGCAAGTGTTATTTGCACCTTTCAAAATATTTCCAAATTTGACAAAGTGAAGTGCATGCTTGCATGGGCATGTACAGGCCCATGAAGCTACTAAATTCAGTCCATATGCAAGTGTAATTGAGTCTTAATGTGGATTGTAATGTGTAGCACCTCAAATTTGCACCTACCTTGTGTACATACATTCTCATATTAGGTCATAACATTAACATAGTCCACTGCATAACATTGCATTGTCCTTTGCCCCAAGTGCAAGCCATTCAGAAGAATTAGGTCAACCTGGTCAAGAGATCAGTCAATCAAGCAAGCAAGTGCAAATTTCATTGAGCCAAGGCCCTAGGGTTGGTCCAACATGTTCACATGACCTAGGAGTCCTTTGGAAGTGTTTTGGTCAAGGATTGGATGTTCAGAAGTCATCAGTCAATGCACAGTTTACCAGAAACCCTAAAAAGTCAACCTTGGTCAACTGGGCTTGATTTTATGGATTTCAAGGTGGGAATTGGTTTGAGAGGGTTCCTTCATGTCCATATAGGCCTCATATAACATGTCAAACATCATCATGGAAGAATTTGAAGCCAGACAAGAAATTTCCAAAAATAGAAACTTGACCTGTAATTGGAATTTGCCAAAAATGGAAACTTCTTGGTCCCAAACTTACATCATGATACAAGCTTCAAATGAATTTTTGCCCAACATGAAAGTTGAAGATCTTGTTCTTCCATTTCCAAAAAGTCCAAGAACACTCAATTCCCATGTATGGTTGGCAAGTTATGATCGAATCATTCTCAAATATTTTGAACTTCAAAAGGCCATATCTCTCAAACCATTTGGCCAAATTGGGTGGGGCTTTTTGCTACAAGTCACATTTGATCCCCTCTTTCCAAATATGTCATCATCATTCACCAAAACATCACCAATCAAAATGGCACTTTTGGAGGTCACTTGAATTGTTTCAAGTGAAGTGAAAAATTGACTTTTTTAAAATAACCATTTCCAATCACTTTTGCCAATTGGGAATGATCAGAATTGACATTTGGAACATGTTGGAGGCCCATTTTCGTGCACTTCCATACACCCTTTGTAAAATGGCATGTTTTTAGCAATTTTGTGAAAATGGTCATTTTAGCAAATCATGTTTAACATTCCAATTAACCACACTTAACCAACCTTAAACAGAATATATATATCCCATTTTCTGTGAGAAAAAGCCCTAGCCACTATTCTAAAACATACCAAAATCATTCTTCTCAAAAAATTCTCTCACTTTTCCATTGAAACTTTTTCTGAAAATTTGCAAAGAACTCTTGTTCTTGAACCTTGATTCACCATCTACAAACTTCTTGGAAGCTTTTGAAAGCAAGGAATCACAGCTGTAAAGCCTTTTCTTGGTACTGTTCCATTAAGCTCCTTCCATGGCATTTGAAATTTCCAAAGGAATTAAGCACGGTTGAACCTTCCTTTTGCATCCAATCAACTTCATAAATACTTTGGAAGTACTGTTTACATGTTACAAGGCCCAAAATCCATCAATTCCAAACCTGTTTACTCCAAGAGGTCAGAATTCGAGTTTATTCTTTTTTAAATTGGTTATGTGATAGTTGTAGGTCTTTGAATGCTGAGTTAAATGAGCTTTGAACCGTTAAATTTCGTGCTAAAATGAGTTAGTTATAAGCTTTTGAAGTTTTAATGTTCATATGTTTTTCCTTTGATTTGCATTTACCTTTGATTTTCTTGATGATTGGTTGTTGGATTATGAATGTGTGAGGGAAGATGCACGCATTGATATATTTGTTTTTTAATTTGGGGAGAAAAAATTTTGAGCTGGGTTTTTGGTGATGAACATTTGAATACTGGAAGTATTTTCCTGCAACATGAGCACTGGAATTGTTGCTGCTAAAGGCTGTTAATTCGCTGGCTTTTTCTTTTTCCGCTCTGCATGTGTTTCTCGAAGACGTCTTGTTATTGGCTGGCCGAGTGGGCCATGCAATTGTGCAAGTGGTCGTGGGCCCCGCTGGCTGGGATTTTGAAATCCCATTTAATTGGAACGGTAGTGTTCCATTATGCAGCAGGTGGCATTCAAATTTAAAAAAAATTACTAAATAATTAATCCATGGCATATGAAGAAGATATTGAAATTAATTTAGCCAGTACTGTTTGGATTCATTTACGTATGCCAATGCCGGTTTCTTTGTGTTAGCATGAGCTTCTTTGTGGTTGGTTAATGAACTTTTCCATACAGCATTCTCATTGGCTGATGGTTTGAACGAATGCCAGCCTGCCACCAAATAAATAAACGGCAGCGTTTTGCTACCTGTGGCCATTTCCAAAATTAATTAAATAAATTCGTTTATTTCTTTTTTTTATTTCAATGTTTATTTCATTTGGTATGCCAATTTTGAAAAAATCATAAGTCAACCAATTTTGATCCAAAATTCATGGGGTTTTTTGTGAAATGTCCATCTTAATCTCTAGTTTTTTATGATATATTTTTTAGATTTTTGGCATAGATGTTTTTTTAGTTGTGCTAGAGTTTGTGACATGTGACCATTTTTTGTACCTTTTGCCAAATTATTTGTGAAATAGTGATGCTTTATCCATTGGCCTTGAAATTTTTTGTGCATAAACTAGACACATCCATGGTGATTTTGGTATGAAGTTTATGAATTTATCATCTCTGGTCATTGAGTTATGATTTTTTGAAGTAGGGTGTGACAATTTGTGTCACACCATTGATGTGCAAGTTGATGATTTTCATAGCCATGCTTCTTGACCTCAAAATGTTTTGATTTTTTGCATGAATTCACTTGAGTATGTCTAGTTTACATGTGATTTTTTGTGGATTTGTTTATGGCATTTTCCAATTGTTTGAGATTTTTCTCCCCTGTTTGGTCTTATGTTGACTTTTTGTGACACTTGTTCCCATTTGTTTTGTGAAATGCTCATACTTTATTAGATGGACATGAAATTTGATATGTGATTACTAGACATCTTAAGCTTTGACATGGTTTTAGTCCCATTCATTTCTCATATGCCATCACTGATTTATGATTTTTTCAAGTTGATGTATGTTTGGTTGACTTCTTTGAGCATGCTTAAAATTGCCTTGCCTTTCTGATTTTCATTTCCCTACTTCCCATGACCCAATTGAGTTGAAATTTGACATGCTTACCATGCTATGGATTATGTTTGACCATGATTTATTTGATGATTTTTGGAATTGTTTATGATTGGTTTTGAGTTGAGTCTTGCTGTTAACTTCTATGAGCTTTCATTTGCCATGCTTTGACTTAATTTGTTCATGAAATGATGATGATGATTGATATGATTGTGGAACCAATTGAGTTTGTTTCTTGATTGTTTGAAATTGATTTTGGACACTTGCCTTTTGCTGTTTTTACTTTCTCATCCCCTTTTGACCCTAGGCTTGTCCTAGTGGTCCTGTTACTCATGTTTGAGTTCTTTTTTTCAGGTTAAGCAACAATTACCCAATGAGATCAATACAAATTGATTGATGCTTGTTTGTTTATCATGACTAACTTGTTTGTTTTGTACGTTGCTTGGCTCACATGCCTTGAGCCTTGTGCATTGCACATTTGTCTGCTTGTGTTGACTGTTAACCTTTGTTTCATTCTGATTTAACTTTGACTTGTGTACTAATGTTGTTTGACTGGTTTCAGGTACTTTTAGTTGCTTTTAGTTCCTTGTGAACTTTGCTTTGCTTTGCTTGAATAGCAATTTGCATTGAGGTATAATTTCTCATCTTCATGTAGTCTGGAAGATCTGGCCTGTTACTCGGCCAGGCAACTGTCTGAAGTCCTCCTTAAGAGGCAATGTTTGTGATTGTTTAAAATTGTCCCTGTACATATTCAAAGACCTCCTAAGTGAAGAGGCAATTGGCAGAACCCAAGGGATATGCAACCTATCCCCTGCTATTCTGTGTGTCATCTGCTTTGCTCACACCACTGTGTTGATGCATTGCAGATACAAACCCAAGATCTTGTACAATTGTACAGTTGAGTCAGTATCAAATGTGTAGAACGGTTCCCACTTTCTGAACCCACACATTCTTGTCTTAAGCTCTCCCAGGCCAGGGATAAGAGCTGTGAAGTCTTATCTTCACTCACCTTTCATCTGCTTCACCTTAGCCCCTCAATGGCAAGGTTAAGAGCTAACACTACCCAGTTCCAGTGGTTTGTTTGTTGAGGTTGATATGACCCCTCGACTAAAACCTAGCCTTGATGTTTGAGCCCCTTGTTGGTGTGTTTATTTCATGTTGTATGTGCTTGTGTGGTGTGATTGTATCCCTTAGGTTTGCTAGACTCCGCGTAGTCTCGTTTGCATGTCAATTGAGGTAGCACGGTTCCTTCGTATAGGACTTCCTTTCTTGCTTGAGCTTTCCTAAAACACAAACAAACATTATCCCCTCTTAAGGATACGTTAACTCCTTCTACTACAGGTGAGTAAGTCTCCAAAGGTCGAGCATCAGGTAGATTGCGCAGTGACATTGTCCACTTAAAAAACACAAACCAACGGGAATAGTTTAGCCGAACTACGGCAACTCTGATTCTCATGTCCAGATGAGATACGTAGGCACGAGATGCGATATCTTGTCGAGTTTGACTAACAACTAACACTAATTCTCTTCTCTCGCCCTCGTTGCGATTGAGACCTCCCCTTTCTCTTGCCCTAGTTGCAATCGAGACCCTTGCTTCCTGTGCAAGTTAGGTTAGGTGTGGCTTGCTTCCTGTGCAAGTCATGTTTAGGATAGGCTTGCTTCCTGTGCAAGTTAGCTAGAAACCTTAACTTAGGGACGACTTTGCATGACAACATCTAGGCTCGAGTCGTAGTCTCCCTAGTGTTGTGTCTCCCTCTGTTATCTGGTTAGGCTAGTCCTTTTTCCCTCCGTAGGGGAACTACGTCGCCCTGATCCTCATACCAGATGAGGTACGTAGGCAGGAGATGAGCTGATCTCTCCGGGCGCCCTTTTTCTTTTTCAACCCTTTGTGTCTCCACACTCTTTGTGTGTGTTCGGTTCGGATGCTGATGTAAGTCCAGTGATTGGCATTCGGGCTCCGCGTTCGCCCTTTTGTTTTGTTTGTGTGAGTTGTTTCTCCTTTTCTGGTTGGAGTCCGACGTAAGTCCAGCGATTGGCAGTTGGTTTCCTGTGTGTTTTTGGTTCGGATGCTGATGTAAGTCCAGTGATTGGCATTCGGGCTCCATGTTTGCCTTCTTGTGTGTGTTTTGGTTCGGATGCTGATATAAGTCCAGTGATTGGCATTCAGGCTCCATGTTTGCCTTTGCCTGTGTTTGTTTGTGTGCGTGTTAGCCGAGCTACGAATGCTCTGATTCTCCTTCGTCCAAGGAGATACGTATGCATAGGATGCGGTATCCTAGCGAGCATGTGTCGTTTCCCCAGTCCGAACTACTTTGACTCTGATGTCTATGCTTGATAGACTAAGTAGGCCCAGGATACGATGTCCTGCCGAGTCAGTTTCAGTCTGTTTTCTGTGTCTTCTTTCAGCCAGTGTGTGTGAGTGTGAGCAGTGTTTTAGCAACCATTTTTCCTTCCTATTGTGCGTGGATCCCGTCGAGTACGACGGATGCGTAGGGGTGCTAATACCTTTCCTTCGCATAACCGACTCCCGATCCCATTCTCTTTGGTCGCGAGACCATGCTTTTTCCAGGTTTACTCTGAGCGTTTCCTTTCCCTCTTTTGGGATAAATAACGCACGGTGGCGGCTCTGTTGTTCTTGTTTTCCCGCCGGTTTTTCGCGTAATGCGACAGCTGGCGACTCTGCTGGGGAATAAGAAGTTGACCTCTTGCTGGTCCATCTTCCCTAAGCGAGTCTCTCCTAGCGCTCTCTAGGTTAGGGTTTTGGTTGCTTTGTGCTGCTTTGTTTATTGCATTCATTTGTATATATTTGCATTTACTATTTGCATTTATTGTTTGCATTAATGTTTGCATTCATTTATATTCATTTGCTGGCTGTGCTGTGTTTCTCTGTTTGGGGTGGGAGTTACTCGAGGTAAAGGGCCCAATACCCAGGCTATGAGTGAAATCTAGGAAACCTAGGAATAGAGTGATTCATGGGAAGCGGGTTGTGTACGCCACTTAGCGGAACATTGATATCACGAGCAGTTCAGACCCTGGTGGGATATTATCGGTGCATACATCGGGTGTGCACAGGATGATATTCTACGAAAGGTTATTTATGATGCGTTTCTCTCGACCTTACCCTGGCCTAGATGACACCCGTGAGTGGGGGGATTGATCATTTTAACAGGTACAATTGGTGACTCTCGGTACTGATGGTGACTATGAATCATGGACATATATTTCTGGACGCCGGAGGTTTGACCCTGGTATTGATCAGAGGGTTCCGTTTATTTCGGATCCCTGGGCTGAATTTGAGGGTACTCGCTCAGATAGTGTTTTGGCTCCTCAGAATGGGTTCAGATGCCAGTTGATCAGTTTGACCTTGGGTTTCAGATGAATTGCGACTCCGAGTTCAAGCCGAAGCTTCGATCCGGTGTTTTGAGATGCACAGCCTGCCAGTCTTGGCTCCATCATTTGCATCATAGCATGTTTATTTTCCAAAAAAAATAATAATGCATGAAAAAAGAAAAAAGTTAACTCGCATACGCATATCCTTTATCAGGATCATTCATGATAAAATAGCATCCGCATCTGCATCATGCATATTATGAACATATCATTCTTGCATTACAGACGTGTTTGGAGGGACTTCTCACTTTGGTTCCTGACTGAGACAGAATTGCTGACCGTCGTCCGCACCGCTACTCAACCAGATTGAATCAACAGAGGAGTATGGATCAGGTTCAAGCAGAATTGGCCGAGATGAGGGCAAACATGGCCCAGTTCATGACAATGATGCAAGGAGTTGTTCAGGGGCAAGAGGAGCTGCGTGCCTTAGCCCAGAGACTGGAAGCCGTGATTCCACCAGTCCACCGTGCTCCACCAGTGGATGTACCCGTTCATGAGAATGCTGTTGTCACTATTCTCGTCAATGATTATGCCGTGGGTGATGAATTGAGGGGGATCAGAATCAGTGAACAACCTCTTGCTGTAGAGACTGCTAATGTCAGAGCAACCCGCGCTCCGGTTCGCCATCCTGGCTCTTCAAGTTCTTCCAGTTCTAAGAAGCTATACTCTGGGGCACCCAAAAGGGGAGAAAGTGAAACAAATGCTGTGCACCGTCGGAGGAGTGTGAACAGAGGACAGTATCGTCAGGCTGCTGCTGTGACTATTCCAGCTACTCAACCCCAACAGCCGAGAAGACCAACTCAGCAGTATCAGACTCCACAACATCGTCCTCAGCAGCAGGCTTCCCAGCCTCACAATGGAAATCAAGCCAGTACGAGTAATGAGAGGAAGAAGATCACTTTTGATCCAATCCCCATGTCCTACGCCGAACTGTATCCCTCTCTGTTAGAGCGGAACTTGATTACTCCCAGAGACCCGCCGCCCATACCCGTCAACCCTCGATGGTGGTATAGGCCTGAGCAGCATTGTGTGTATCATTCAGGAGCTCCTGGTCATGATATGGATAGTTGCTTTCAGTTGAAGATGAAGGTTCAAGACCTCGTGAGGTCAGGTATTCTGAACTTTGAAGACTTGGGTCCCCGTGATAATCAAGCTTGAAGATAACAAGTCCTGGGCTGGCGCCGACTTTTCTTCAGAAGGGTTGTTCAGAAAACAGAAGCTGCTGATGCAAGAGATACTGACAGTTGTCATCCCCGGTGGGATCTATCACAATTGGGTCACTGTGGGCTTTCCTACAGTTGTTCATAAGTCAGAGTAATAATCACTTTGTTTAAAAACCCTTCTCCCATGCCAAAAGGAGAAGTGATGACATTGTTGGCAACATTTTGTGCAATGATATTTTCATTCAAATAAATTCATGTTTGAACATTTGTTTTTCCATTTGTTTTCCCTTTTCGCTTTTTGCATGAAATTGGTGATCACAAAAGACCCTAAAAACAGGAATAAAAGCAATCTTTTCATCTGCATAACGATTGTCTTGTTTGTTTTTCAAAAAGCTTTTCATCTCTAAATCATTATGCAGGTTGTTTCTTAAACCCATTGAACATAATGATCGGACGTCATCTCCCAATTTTGAATTCCCTGTATTCGAAGCGGAAGAAGATGATGTTGAAAGGATTCCTGACGGTATTTCCCGACTTCTTGAGCAAGAAAAGAAGATCACTCAGCTGCATCTCGAGAATCAGCAGAACAGCCAACTGGGGCATCAAAAAAAAAGTGTAAAATAAAAAAAGAAAAGAAGAAAAAGAGGGTGCAAAATCAAAAGAAACCCAAATCAGAAAAGAGAAAGAAAGAAACAAAAAATAGCACCCTCAAAGTCCCAAGTTGGCTGATGCTGAATTCGATCGAAAGGAAGAGATCAACTGCCATGTGTCATGGTCAGTCATATCAGCAGAGAGTGAAAAAGCATTCGACAAGAAGGTCAAGTCTCGTGTGTTCCGAGAAGGTGACCTTGTGCTCAAGAAGGTCTTGTCTTTCGTGCTCGATTCCAGGGGCAAGTGGACTCCAAGCTATGAATGTCCATATGTTGTCAAGAGAGCCTTTTCAGGCAATGTTTTGACACTTACAACGATGGATGGAAAAGTTCACTCGTCCTGTGAATTCCGATGCAGTCAAGAAATACTTCGCCTAAAAAAAGAAAAAAATAAAACAGCTCGCTAAGTTGAACACCCCAAAGGGCGACTTAGGCAAAAAGGAGCGTCTCGATGGATTGAAAACCCGAAAGGGCGATCCAGGTAAAAGTTAGAGACATTGAAAAAAGAATTTGCATCCCGCTAGATTGATCACCTCACACTGGGGAAATCTAGGCAAAAATTAGGGATTTGGCAAGTAACTGCATCTTGACAAGACCGTGCTCTGTTATCTGTCACCCTTCAGGGATTCTCGATTCGTCGTCGACTGAAGCTCTGAATACATTGAAAATTCAGAATGGTAGAGGAAAGGTCATTATGTTCAATGTAGCCCTCTCCAATATATATCACCGATTTCAAACTTGTACAGATCTATGGAGTCTTGTCCTTTGCAGACTACCATTCCATCACATCAATTTGAGCTTTTATCCAATTATTTGCACTCTTATTTGTTTCGACTCAACAAATGTTTTGCATGTTTTAATTGATAAAGTATCATTGTTTTCAAAATGAACAAAATTTTTCAAAAAAAATTGTTCTTAAACAAAGTGAACATTCACAATGATGGAAGGATACTTAGGAGACCCACAGTGCTCTCCCAAGGGTGGTATGATTACCAACAGGTAAGACAATTATTCGTATCTCGAGCATGACTGTATCTTTTTCCTGCAGAACATTTTCATGGTTTCTCCTCAGCGAGGTTGCTCAGTGCAGTGTTGGTTGAAGTTGTTTATCTCCATGTTCCCGGCAGTACAACATTCTCCCTCCAAGTCCCTGTTATCCCTATTGTGGGGCATCTCCAGTATAGGTTTGTTTGAGCCCTACCGTGGGGCATTCCCAGCAAGGTTGCTGTTGAAATACTTTTATGGGGCAGTTCCCCAAACAGAGTGTTTACTGAAGACGATAGCGTTCGTCTCTCCAGCAGAGCAGTCTTCTCCTCTCCCTGCAGGATGGTGTTGTTCCCTGATATCCCGGTTTCCAGCAGATCGCGTTTGCTCTCTGGTGTTTTTTGGCCTTCCCTATGGAAAAGAGTAGTACCGGGTGGTTGATTCCTGGACCTGTGTGTTTACATGTCTGTTTGTCAGCATTCATCATACATTCATCATGCATAATGCATACATGCATAATCATAGCATTCGGATACTCATGACGCAGCTGTTGCCGTGTATCTGTTGATGGTTGTCTCCTGCTATTTGTTGATACAAATCTCTCCAGTAGATCCTCCCTAGCAGATATGGGTGTGTCTGATCTCTCCATGTAGAGCCAACCCCTAAGCAGAAAGTGTCTATCCTTTCCTACCATTTCCCCACTGAGATACATCCTCGTGGATGACGGTTGTTTCCGTTCCCTCCCTACACATAACGGGATGGGTTTTCCCTATTGAGTTCTTTCCTCATTAGGATGAGTCTTGATTCAGTTTGCCTTTTTGGATCGATCCTAAACTGGCTTCCTTGGCTGTCTCCTGTGCTTCCCTGGGGCATAAATGAATAGTCGCTCACTAACCGGCACTCATTCATCTTATCCTCAGCGGAATTTGTTGGCCTCTACCTACAACCCGGTAGTTGTAAGTCCTATCTTTGTGGTTTTCTACCCGCTAGCTGGTAGTTGTAAAATCCCACTTTCATCCCCTAGCAGAGGTAACCTTTGTGGTTCATTCTGATTATTGGCGGATTTTTCGGTCTTCTACCTACTACCCGGTAGTTGTAAATCCTTTTTCTCACTCTGTCTCTCAGCAGACTGTTTGTTGGCTTCTACCTACAAACCGGTAGTTGTAAGTCCTATCTCTGTGGTTGTCTACCTACTAACGGGTAGTTGTAAAATCCCACTTTCCTTCCCTAGCAGAATTAACCCTTTGTGCTCATCCTATTGATGACTGGTTACTTTTCTGTGGTTTTCTACCTACAAACCGGTAGATGTAATCCCCTCTTTGCGGTATTGATATTCTTTTACCCTCTGGATACTTGCCTTGATCAAGCAGTATTGTCCCCATTGGGTCTTCCCCTGCCTTTGGGTATTTGCTCCGAGTAAGCAACTTTATCCTCTTTTGATTGGTCATCTTTGCATACCTAGTCCTGGTACCCCGATGCCTTTCTTGTCGGTCGTTTATCCATTTAACAACCTACAACCCGGTTATGGATAATCTTCCATGCGAGTGTATTATCCACGTTTTGACGGCTATAGATAATATGTCTCATGCACTTTTTGGTCAATCTTTCGATTGTTATCTCCAGCAGAGTAAGATTCGTATTTCTTGTGGAATCGAATGTCCATCCTTTAACAAGACTGCTTTTCTAGCCCTCTTCAGGATGTTAAGTGTTTTGGAACACAAACCAATTTTCCGGTATTCAGACCGAAGAAGTTTCCGACGATCAGGTCGATGTACTTATGTTTTTCCCGGTATTCAGACCGAAGAAGTTTCCGACGATCAGGTCGATGTACTTACGTTTTTTCCGGTATTCAGACCGAAGAAGTTTCCGACGATCAGGTTGATGTACTTATGTTTTTCCCGGTATTCAGACCGAAGAAGTTTCCGACGATCAGGTCGATATACTTATGTTTTTTCCGGTATTCAGACCGAAGAAGTTTCCGACGATCAGGTCGATGTACTTATGTTTTTTCCGGTATTCAGACCGAAGAAGTTTCCGACGATCAGGTCGATGTACTTATGATTTTTCCGGTATTCAGACCGAAGGAGTTTCCGACGATCAGGTCGATGTACTCATGGCACTCAGGCCAATTTTCCGGTATTCAGACCGAAGTGGCGTTCAGGCCAATTTCCGATTTTCAGATCGAAGAAGTATTCCTCCTCTCCGTTGGTGTCGATAAACGTCGAGTTTTTCCCGGTCATCCGTTGATGATTTGGTTGTGTTCACTCTCCCCAGTAGAGTTTCCTCCTCTCCGTTGGTGTCGATAAACGTCGAGTTTTTCCTAGTCATCCGATGATGTCTAGTTGTACCCCTCTCCATGCAGAGTTACCTCTCCGTTGGTGTCGATAAACGTTGAGTTTTTCCTGGTCATCCGATGATGTCTAGTTGTACCCTCCCCATGTGGATTTACCTCTCCGTTGGTTTCGATAAACGTTGAGTTTTTCCCATTCGTCCGTTGACGTCTGGTTGTATTTCTCTTTTTCCCATTCATCAGTAAATGTCTGGTCGATCTTTTTGGTGTCTGTAAACATCATCTTTCGATGTCTGTAAACGTCGAGTCTTCCCATTCATCAGTAAATGTCTGGTCAATCTTTTTGGTGTCTGTAAACATCATCTTTCGATGTCTGTAAACGTCGAATTTTCTCCCATTCATCCGTTGATGTCTGGTCGAGTCCTCCCATTCATCAGTAAATGTCTGGTTACCTCTCCGTTGGTTTCGATAAACGTCGAGTTTTTCCTGGTCGTCCCCAGTTGGTTACCTCTCCGTTGGTCTTGGTAAACGTTGAGTTTTTCCCATTTCGTCCGTTGACGTATGGTTGTATCCCTTCCAGTCATTCATTAATGTCTGGTTACCTCTCCGTTGGTCTTGGTAAACGTTGAGTTTTTCCCATTTCGTCCGTTGACGTATGGTTGTATCTCTTCCGGTCATTCATTAATGTCTGGTTACCTCTCCGTTGGTCTTGGTAAACGTTGAGTTTTTCCTAGTTGTCCGTTGGCATCTAGTTGTGATTTCTTTTCCCATTCATCGTCGTTGTGATGTCTGGATGTGGCCGTACCCTTTGAAAACAAAAAACAAAAAAAGACCCAGTAATAAATATCAAATCCCAGTGGACGTTTCCAGTGTTGGATCCCTGTATTGTGCAAATTCTACGATGCTTGGTATTCAATCCCTGTTTACCCTGAAAGTCTGACAGTCGTTGCTCTCATCCATTCGGGTTCCCAGCTGATTGAATAGGGGCAGCTGTAGCACCTCAAATTTGCACCTACCTTGTGTACATACATTCTCATATTAGGTCATAACATTAACATAGTCCACTGCATAACATTGCATTGTCCTTTGCCCCAAGTGCAAGCCATTCAGAAGAATTAGGTCAACCTGGTCAGGAGATCAGTCAATCAAGCAAGCAAGTGCAAATTTCATTGAGCCAAGGCCCTAGGGTTGGTCCAACATGTTCACATGACCTAGGGGTCCTTTGGAAGTGTTTTGGTCAAGGATTGGATGTTCAGAAGTCATCAGTCAATGCACAGTTTACCAGAAACCCTAAAAAGTCAACCTTGGTCAACTGGGCTTGATTTTATGGATTTCAAGGTGGGAATTGGTTTGAGAGGGTTCCTTCATGTCCATATAGGCCTCATATAACATGTCAAACATCATCATGGAAGAATTTGAAGCCAGACAAGAAATTTCCAAAAATAGAAACTTGACCTGTAATTGGAATTTGCCAAAAATGGAAACTTCTTGATCCCAAACTTACATCATGATACAAGCTTCAAATGAATTTTTGCCCAACATGAAAGTTGAAGATCTTGTTCTTCCATTTCCAAAAAGTCCAAGAACACTCAATTCCCATGTATGGTTGGCAAGTTATGATCGAATCATTCTCAAATATTTTGAACTTCAAAAGGCCATATCTCTCAAACCATTTGGCCAAATTGGGTGGGGCTTTTTGCTACAAGTCACATTTGATCCCCTCTTTCCAAATATGTCATCATCATTCACCAAAACATCACCAATCAAAATGGCACTTTTGGAGGTCACTTGAATTGTTTCAAGTGAAGTGAAAAATTGACTTTTTTAAAATAACCATTTCCAATCACTTTTGCCAATTGGGAATGATCAGAATTGACATTTGGAACATGTTGGAGGCCCATTTTCGTGCACTTCCATACACCCTTTGTAAAATGGCATGTTTTTAGCAATTTTGTGAAAATGGTCATTTTAGCAAATCATGTTTAACATTCCAATTAACCACACTTAACCAACCTTAAACAGAATATATATATCCCATTTTCTGTGAGAAAAAGCCCTAGCCACTATTCTAAAACAGACCAAAATCATTCTTCTCAAAAAATTCTCTCACTTTTCCATTGAAACTTTTTCTGAAAATTTGCAAAGAACTCTTGTTCTTGAACCTTGATTCACCATCTACAAACTTCTTGGAAGCTTTTGAAAGCAAGGAATCACAGTTGTAAAGCCTTTTCTTGGTACTGTTCCATTAAGCTCCTTCCATGGCATTTGAAATTTCCAAAGGAATTAAGCACGGTTGAACCTTCCTTTTGCATCCAATCAACTTCATAAATACTTTGGAAGTACTGTTTACATGTTACAAGGCCCAAATCCATCAATTCCAAACCTGTTTACTCCAAGAGGTCAGAATTCGAGTTTATTCTTTTTTAAATTGGTTATGTGATAGTTGTAGGTCTTTGAATGCTGAGTTAAATGAGCTTTGAACCGTTAAATTTCGTGCTAAAATGAGTTAGTTATAAGCTTTTGAAGTTTTGATGTTCATATGTTTTTCCTTTGATTTGCATTTACCTTTGATTTTCTTGATGATTGGTTGTTGGATTATGAATGTGTGAGGGAAGATGCACGCATTGATATATTTGTTTTTTAATTTGGGGAGAAAAAATTTTGAGCTGGGTTTTTGGTGATGAACATTTGAATACTGGAAGTATTTTCCTGCAACATGAGCACTGGAATTGTTGCTGGTAAAGGCTGTTAATTCGCTGGCTTTTTCTTTTTCCGCTCTGCATGTGTTTCTCGAAGACGTCTTGTTATTGGCTGGCCGAGTGGGCCATGCAATTGTGCAAGTGGCCGTGGGCCCCGCTGGCTGGGATTTTGAAATCCCATTTAATTGGAACGGTAGTGTTCCATTATGCAGCAGGTGGCATTCAAATTTAAAAAAAATTACTAAATAATTAATCCATGGCATATGAGGAAGATATTGAAATTAATTTAGCCAGTACTGTTTGGATTCATTTACGTATGCCAATGCCGGTTTCTTTGTGTTAGCATGAGCTTCTTTGTGGTTGGTTAATGAACTTTTCCATACAGCATTCTCATTGGCTGATGGTTTGAACGAATGCCAGCCTGCCACCAAATAAATAAACGGCAGCGTTTTGCTACCTGTGGCCATTTCCAAAATTAATTAAATAAATTCGTTTATTTCTTTTTTTTATTTCAATGTTTATTTCATTTGGTATGCCAATTTTGAAAAAATCATAAGTCAACCAATTTTGATCCAAAATTCATGGGGTTTTTTGTGAAATGTCCATCTTAATCTCTAGTTTTTTATGATATATTTTTTAGATTTTTGGCTTAGATGTTTTTTTAGTTGTGCTAGAGTTTGTGACATGTGACCATTTTTTGTACCTTTTGCCAAATCATTTGTGAAATAGTGATGCTTTATCCATTGGCCTTGAAATTTTTTGTGCATAAACTAGACACATCCATGGTGATTTTGGTATGAAGTTTATGAATTTATCATCTCTGGTCATTGAGTTATGATTTTTTGAAGTAGGGTGTGACAATTTGTGTCACACCATTGATGTGCAAGTTGATGATTTTCATAGCCATGCTTCTTGACCTCAAAATGTTTTGATTTTTTGCATGAATTCACTTGAGTATGTCTAGTTTACATGTGATTTTTTGTGGATTTGTTTATGGCATTTTCCAATTGTTTGAGATTTTTCTCCCCTGTTTGGTCTTATGTTGACTTTTTGTGACACTTGTTTCCATTTGTTTTGTGAAATGCTCATACTTTATTAGATGGACATGAAATTTGATATGTGATTACTAGACATCTTAAGATTTGACATGGTTTTAGTCCCATTCATTTCTCATATGCCATCACTGATTTATGATTTTTTCAAGTTGATGTATGTTTGGTTGACTTCTTTGAGCATGCTTAAAATTGCCTTGCCTTTCTGATTTTCATTTCCCTACTTCCCATGACCCAATTGAGTTGAAATTTGACATGCTTACCATGCTATGGATTATGTTTGACCATGATTTATTTGATGATTTTTGGAATTGTTTATGATTGGTTTTGAGTTGAGTCTTGCTGTTAACTTCTATGAGCTTTCATTTGCCATGCTTTGACTTAATTTGTTCATGAAATGATGATGATGATTGATATGATTGTGGAACCAATTGAGTTTGTTTCTTGATTGTTTGAAATTGATTTTGGACACTTGCCTTTTGCTGTTTTTACTTTCTCATCCCCTTTTGACCCTAGGCTTGTCCTAGTGGTCCTGTTACTCATGTTTGAGTTCTTTTTTTCAGGTTAAGCAACAATTACCCAATGAGATCAATACAAATTGATTGATGCTTGTTTGTTTATCATGACTAACTTGTTTGTTTTGTACGTTGCTTGGCTCACATGCCTTGAGCCTTGTGCATTGCACATTTGTCTGCTTGTGTTGACTGTTAACCTTTGTTTCATTCTGATTTAACTTTGACTTGTGTACTAATGTTGTTTGACTGGTTTCAGGTACTTTTAGTTGCTTTTAGTTCCTTGTGAACTTTGCTTTGCTTTGCTTGAATAGCAATTTGCATTGAGGTATAATTTCTCATCTTCATGTAGTCTGGAAGACCTGGCCTGTTACTCGGCCAGGCAACTGTCTGAAGTCCTCCTTAAGAGGCAATGTTTGTGATTGTTTAAAATTGTCCCTGTACATATTCAAAGACCTCCTAAGTGAAGAGGCAATTGGCAGAACCCAAGGGATATGCAACCTATCCCCTGCTATTCTGTGTGTCATCTGCTTTGCTCACACCACTGTGTTGATGCATTGCAGATACAAACCCAAGATCTTGTACAATTGTACAGTTGAGTCAGTATCAAATGTGTAGAACGGTTCCCACTTTCTGAACCCACACATTCTTGTCTTAAGCTCTCCCAGGCCAGGGATAAGAGCTGTGAAGTCTTATCTTCACTCACCTTTCATCTGCTTCACCTTAGCCCCTCAATGGCAAGGTTAAGAGCTAACACTACCCAGTTCCAGTGGTTTGTTTGTTGAGGTTGATATGACCCCTCGACTAAAACCTAGCCTTGATGTTTGAGCCCCTTGTTGGTGTGTTTATTTCATGTTGTATGTGCTTGTGTGGTGTGATTGTATCCCTTAGGTTTGCTAGACTCCGCGTAGTCTCGTTTGCATGTCAATTGAGGTAGCACGGTTCCTTCGTATAGGACTTCCTTTCTTGCTTGAGCTTTCCTAAAACACAAACAAACATTATCCCCTCTTAAGGATACGTTAACTCCTTCTACTACAGGTGAGTAAGTCTCCAAAGGTCGAGCATCAGGTAGATTGCGCAGTGACGTTGTCCACTTAAAAAACACAAACCAACAGGAATAGTTTAGCCGAACTACGGCAACTCTGATTCTCATGTCCAGATGAGATACGTAGGCACGAGATGCGATGTCTTGTCGAGTTTGACTAACAACTAACACTAATTCTCTTCTCTCGCCCTCGTTGCGATTGAGACCTCCCCTTTCTCTTGCCCTAGTTGCAATCGAGACCCTTGCTTCCTGTGCAAGTTAGGTTAGGTGTGGCTTGCTTCCTGTGCAAGTCATGTTTAGGATAGGCTTGCTTCCTGTGCAAGTTAGCTAGAAACCTTAACTTAGGGACGACTTTGCATGACAACATCTAGGCTCGAGTCGTAGTCTCCCTAGTGTTGTGTCTCCCTCTGTTATCTGGTTAGGCTAGTCCTTTTTCCCTCCGTAGGGGAACTACGTCGCCCTGATCCTCATACCAGATGAGGTACGTAGGCAGGAGATGAGCTGATCTCTCCGGGCGCCCTTTTTCTTTTTCAACCCTTTGTGTCTCCACACTCTTTGTGTGTGTTCGGTTCGGATGCTGATGTAAGTCCAGTGATTGGCATTCGGGCTCCGCGTTCGCCCTTTTGTTTTGTTTGTGTGAGTTGTTTCTCCTTTTCTGGTTGGAGTCCGACGTAAGTCCAGCGATTGGCAGTTGGTTTCCTGTGTGTGTTTTGGTTCGGATGCTGATGTAAGTCCAGTGATTGGCATTCGGGCTCCATGTTTGCCTTCTTGTGTGTGTTTTGGTTCGGATGCTGATATAAGTCCAGTGATTGGCATTCAGGCTCCATGTTTGCCTTTGCCTGTGTTTGTTTGTGTGCGTGTTAGCTGAGCTACGAATGCTCTGATTCTCCTTCGTCCAAGGAGATACGTATGCATAGGATGCGGTATCCTAGCGAGCATGTGTCGTTTCCCCAGTCCGAACTACTTTGACTCTGATGTCTATGCTTGATAGACTAAGTAGGCCCAGGATACGATGTCCTGCCGAGTCAGTTTCAGTCTGTTTTCTGTGTCTTCTTTCAGCCAGTGTGTGTGAGTGTGAGCAGTGTTTTAGCAACCATTTTTCCTTCCTATTGTGCGTGGATCCCGTCGAGTACGACGGATGCGTAGGGGTGCTAATACCTTCCCTTCGCATAACCGACTCCCGATCCCATTCTCTTTGGTCGCGAGACCATGCTTTTTCCAGGTTTACTCTGAGCGTTTCCTTTCCCTCTTTTGGGATAAATAACGCACGGTGGCGGCTCTGTTGTTCTTGTTTTCCCGCCGGTTTTTCGCGTAATGCGACATAATGCAAGGCAAAAGTGTATTGATGTTTGAAGATTGATTCTTGCCAATTGATGCAACCATGTTCAGACCATGCGCAGACCCCTCAAACCTTTTCCAAAATGTATGAACTTGGACTCTATGGAAAGGATAGATTAATAGGAACAACTCTCATGTTGAACACTTTTCCATTTGGAGCTTTTATCATGATGAATTTTGAGGTGGAAGTTTGGAAATTTCAACATGTCTGAATATTTTCTAAGTGTTAAACCATATATTCAATTATTCCACCTTGGCTAAATTTTTATGTGAGCTTCAAATGAGAAAAATGTCTTCATCAAAGTTGTAGCTCTTTCAAAAGACTTCAAAATGGTCACAAATTCGACCTCATTTGAATTTAGGATGAATGAGTTATGCATTTTTGAAGTTGAGGAAAATCACTTGTTCAATGGTATTGGTCCAAAATGACCTATAGTGTATCCTCATATCACATGCTCATAAAAGTTGAATTAGCTCTTCCTCCAAACATAGAAGTTGAATTACACACCTTAAATTTGATTGTGCAACTTGGAAATCTTTCATCTCATAAAAATTGAGCAAGTTATGGCCTTGGGAAGTTGACTTTCACATTAGGGTTTAGACAAAATGACCTATAATCTTTCAACATACAAAATGACTTTCCAAGAAAAACTAGCTCTAGACCTCAACATTATATTTGTTTGGAATGTAATTTAGATTAACTTTGCTCTTGGAATAATTTTCATATGATGACAATTGTAGGAGATAGGGTCTAGGGGAACCCAGTTTTAATCATATGAAATCCTCTGGTCAACCTCCATCAACCACCTTGATAATTTGCAATTCTCTTGACTTCTTGGATTCTTGGGAGATCATGTATGCATAATATGATGAAATTTGAGATGCCCCTTGAAATATTTGATCAATTGGTGAAGAAGTTACACAAGATACTCATATGAACTAGGGTTTCCAAGGCACACTAATTCCAAACTCTTGAAGAATCTTGATCAAAATAACATGTAAAGATCACGGGGACTCATATATGATGCCTAGAGCCATTATGGACAATTCCTTGGTTGAGCTCTTAGCAATGAGGGTCTTTAACCCTAGATGTGAACTTGATGGATCAAAGGTGATCATGTGTCTTGCCTACAAAAGAAGTAGACAAGTGCAAATACATATTTTTGGTATTTTGGTTAGTAAATGATAAAATAACAAGTATGATACAATCACATGGTTCTTGGTGATATCTCCCAAAACAAACCCAATGAGTAAGGGGTAATGAGGATGCTAAGGTATGATCTCAATGCCAATGCATATGATGAGATAGCATGAGGGATCTTAGGGTCAAAATTGGGGTCTTACAAATCCTTCACTGTGGAAAACTAGTTGCATAACCTTGACATTGGCGTTGAATGGCCCTAGCTGAAATCCTAGCCCTGCCCTACTCTTGGTCTCAGTGACCTCCACAACACGACCCCACTTATCAATAATGCCAACCTGAATATCCTCTTTTGCATCTTTTAAAGAAGACATGGGTGCCCCAGCTTTCTTCAATTCATCAGCAATGGATAAAGCTTGGAACGGCGTTCCAACTTCCTCCTCAACATCAACGTAAGTGAAAGATGACAAATGGCTCACCAATAATGCCTTCTCTCCACCAACAACGACAAGCTTGTCGTTCTTCACAAATTTCAGCTTTTGGTGAATAGTAGACGTTAGAGCTCCAACTTCATGAATCCATGGCCTTCCCAACAAGCAGTTATAGGTTTGGTGGATAACCATTAATTGGAAAGTAATTTGGAAATCACTCGGACATATCTTCACCAGAAGATCCACTTCTCCAATGACAGTTTTATGAGAACTATCAAACGCTTTAACAACTACGCCGATGTACCTCATCTGGGCGCCTTGATAGGAGAGTCTTGATAGAGTTGACTTCGGAAATACATTCAGTGATGACCCAGTGTTAACCAACTTGTTGGACAAAGCTTCCTCCTTGCAATTCATCGAAATATGTAGCGCCAAATTGTGATTCCTGCCTTCCTGAGGAAGCTCTTCATCACAAAAGCTCAGGTTATTACAAGAAGTGATGTTAGCAACAATGTGATCAAACTGATCCACAATAACATCATGCTCAACATAAGCCTGTTCCAACACTTTCTACAATGCTTCTCTGTGCGCTTCAAAATTCATCAATAATGACAGCACAGAAATCATTGACGGTGTCTGGCGCAGTTGCTCCACAATGTTGAGTTCACTTCTTTTGATCAGCCGTAACACCTCATCATCATTGTTAGTCTTCAATTTGCTGGATTCACCATACTGACACGTTGGAGCACTAACCGTATTCATTGCAGGAATCTCTGCTTTCTTTCCCACTGAAACATCTTCCATATCCTTCGGGAATACCAAACTGAACACACGACCACTACGGGTCACCTTCGCAATATCCGCAATATTTACCATTGAGTCTGCAACTGGTAGAGGAACCTCTTGACCATTCTCAATCATTGTGGCATTATACTGATATAGTACATCTTTATCGGATGCATAAGGGACAGGGCTCGTTAACCGTATAACTAACGGTGACACCGATTTATTGACATTATTGTTGTTACTGCTATCATACCGAAAGACTACCTGCTCAAGGGTCTTGAACACTGGCACGATGACGTTCACATCATCTCCCATATCTCTTGACTGTTGAATCTGAATAACATTCTCATCCATCAACTTCTGGATATCCCTTTTGACAATCATACACCCACGAGGGTTCACACTACAAATGACACAACCATCATGGTCATGTTCATAGTCACTAATCAAACACAGAGTTTTATGCATCTCCACTAGAGATCTCTAGATACGCCTCACATCGAAAAATCTGAAATTCCCTGGACAACCGGCCACCATGTTGACAGAAGCGTTTCCATAAGCATGCAACATATTGGATTTCACATTCGGCGCTCTGTCCTTAAAGGACATCATACCACTCTTCACAAGTTTCTGAACTTCATACTTCAAAGGGTAACAGTTCTCTATATCATGACCAGAGGCTCCCTGGTGAAAATAACAATGAAGATTAGGCTTGTGTAAGACCCCAATTTTTACCCTAAGATCCCTCATGCAATTTCATCATATGCATTAGCATTGGGATCACACCTTGGCATCCTCCTTACCCCTCTTTCATTGGGTTTGTTTTGGGAGAGATCACCAAGCACTATGTGATTGTATCATACTTGTATTTTATCATTTCACTAACCAAAATACCAAAAATATGTCTTTGTATTTGCCTAACTCTTTTGTAGGTAGGGCATGAACATCAAAACTCATCAAGTTCATATTTAGGGTTTAAGACCCTCACGGCTAAGAGCACAATCAAATATTGATCCACAATGTCTCAAAGCATAATATATGAGTCCCATTGATCTCTACATGTTATATTGATCAAGTTTTCTTCAAGAGTTTGGAGGTTATTTGCCTTGGAAACCCTAGTTTGACTGGGTATCTTGAGTAACTTCTTCAATAAGCTATCTCACCAATTAATCAAATTTCTCAAGGGACACTTCAAAATTCATCATCTTATGCATATATGATCTACAATGAGCCTAAAAGGTCAATAGAATTGGAACTTATCAAGTTGGTTGATGGTGTTTGGCCAGATGAATTCATCTGATCAAAACTGGGTCTCCCTAGACCCTATCTCCTACAATTTTCATCATATGAAAATGATTCCAAGAGTAAAGTTACTATAAATGACATTCCAAACAACTTTCATGTTAAAAACTTAATATGCTTATCCTAACCGATGACGGATATTCTCATCCTTGGTATTCTACCCAGTAAAAAGGTAGTTGTAATCCCTACTTTGTTCCCTAGAGGGATAATCCTTGATATGTTCATCCTAACCAATGACGAATTTCCTCCTCTTTACGGTCTACTACCCAGTAACCGGTAGTTGTAAATCCTTCTTTTCCCCTCAACAGAGTTTATCCTTGATATGTTCATCCTAACCGGTGACTGATTTTCTCTTTGATGGTCTTCTATCCCGTATTCGATAAATGTAATTCCCACTTTTTGTTCAGTTGGTTTATCCTTGATATGTTCATCTTAACCGATGACGGGTATCCTCCTCAACAATTCCCATGCAAGACTATCCTTGATATGTTCATCTTAACCGATGACGGATTTTCTTTCCTTTGAGTCTATCCTTGATATGTTCACCTTAACCGGTGACGGATATTCTCATCTTCGGTCTTCTGCCCAGTAACTGGTAGTTGTAAATCCTTTTTCTGCAGTTTTTCATCAGCAAGGTTATTCTTACCCAGTAACCGGTAATGAATATTCCCTCATGTTGGTTCCCAGCGAGTCATCCTTGATATGTTCATCCTAACCGATGGTGAATTTCCTCTCTATCAGACTTTTATTATCTCCTTACCCAGTAGCAGGTAGTGGATAATGAGTTTCTGCTCCTCCTGCGTTGAAGTTTATTTCTTCCCAAGTTGAGTTGAGTGCGTTTTTCCTTAGTGAAACCACTTTTCCCTGCATTGATTCGAGTACTTCAGTTTTATCCTGATCTACTTGTAATCCCCTGCAGATGTTTTGTTTCCCCGACTGAGTCTTTCCATTTTATGGAATTCTTCTAGTCCCCTAGCACTTTTCAAGTCGTAGCCTGGCCTACGCGTAACCTTTTATCCCCCCAGAGTCTTTGTCTCCCTAGTGAGTTTTCCTTACGGAATGCATTATGCTCCTGCGGATCTTCGGTCTCTCTGATTTCTTTTCCTTTGTGGCAATATTTCCCCACAGAGAATTTGCTTTTACATTCATATCATATGCATCATGAGGTCTCTTAGGGACCAAAATTTGTTTCTATATGTTGTTATTTAAGCCCATTCTACTGAGTCGATGCAAAAAATTTAACCTTCACCTCCTCAGTTAGAATGTCCTTAAATAGGGGCAACTGTAAGACCCCAATTTTGACCCTAAGATCCCTCATGCAATTTCATCATATGCATTAGCATTGGGATCACACCTTGGCATCCTCCTTACCCCTCTTTCATTAGGTTTGTTTTGGGAGAGATCACCAAGCACTATGTGATTGTATCATACTTGTATTTTATCATTTCACTAACCAAAATACCAAAAATATGTCTTTGTATTCGCCTAACTCTTTTGTAGGTAGGGCATGATCATCAAAACTCATCAAGTTCACCTTTAGGGTTTAAAACCCTCATGGATAAGAGCACAATCAAAGATTGAGCCACAATGTCTCAAAGAATCATATATGAGTCCCATTGATCTCTACATATTATATTGATCAAGTTTTCTTCAAGATTTTGGAGGTGATTTGCCTTGGAAACCCAAGTTTGACTGGGTATCTTGAGTAACTCTTCAACACGCTATCTCACCAATTGATCAAATTTCTCAAGGTACACTTAAAAATTCATCATCTTATGCATATATGATCTACCATGAGCCTAAAAGGTCAAGAGAATTGGAAGTTAGCAAGTTGGTTGATGGTGTTTGGCCAGATGAATTCATCTAATCAAAACTGGGTCTCCCTAGATCCTATCTCCTACAATTTGCATCATATGAAAATTATTCCAAGAGAAAATTTACTCTAAATGACATTCCAAACAATTTTCATGTTGATACCTAGATCTAGTTTTGTTTGGAAAATCATTTTCTATGTTGAAACATTATAGGTCATTTTGTCTAAACCCTAATTTGAAAGTCAACTTCCCAAGGCCATAACTTGATCAATTTTTATGAGATGAAAGATTTACAAGTTGAACAATCAAATTCAATATGTCTAATTCAACTTTGATGTTTAGAGTGAAGGATAATTCAACTTTTATGAGCATGTGATATGAGGATACATTATAGGTCATTTTTTACCTATACCATTGGATAAGTGATTTTTCCAAACTTCAAAAATACATAACTCTATCATTCTAAATCCAAAATCCATGAAATTGGTGACCATTTTTAATGTCTTTGAAAGAGATACAACTTTTATGAAGACACTTTTCTCATTTGAAGCTCACATAAGAAGTTAAACAAGGTGGAATATTGAGATATATGACTTGACACTTAGAAGAAATTTCAACATGTTAAAATTTCCAAACTTCCACCTCAAAATTCACCATGATCCAAGCTCCAAATTGAAAATTGTTCAACATCAAACTTTTTCCCCTTGATCTAAGCTTTCCACAGAACCCAAGTTCATGCATTTTGGATGAGATTTGCTAGGGCTGCGCATGGCTTTAACAGAGCTGCATGATTGGAAGAAATCAATTGTCAAAAATTACATTGCACTTTCCCTTGACATCCAAGCATGTTTTGAACTTCAGCACATATGCAATGAACTAAATTGGATTGCTTCATGAGCCTGTACACGCCCATGCAAGCTTGTGCATGAAATGTCCAAATTTAGCAATTTTTCAAGTGTGCAAATATCAGTCCCAATTGCTATAAATACAGGCCCTTGGAGCTCAATTCAAACACGCCTTGCACGCCAGCTTTGCCCCCAATTGAAACCCTCACATTTTAAAGGAAAACCTGAGAATTTTCAACTTGAGAATTGAGTTTGAATCTCACTGTTTGGAGATTCAAGAACTTCAGGATCCAAAGCTTTGTACCATTGCTAAACCTCTCCTGCAAGCTTCTCAAGAGTGATCAGATCAAGTTTGAAGCAAGCAACATCAAGTTCTGCACAACATTGAAGGTAATTTTCAGAAAACTTCATCTCTTCGATTGTCACTTAATTCTACTCAATTCTCTTGGATCTTTGGTTGTCTGAAGTCCTACCAATGTAGGCAAGAAGATTGAGTTGCTTAAAGGTCAAATCGAAGCAACTCAGTTGAGACACCTCAAAATTCAATTCCTCCTATCTTTCTATATATTTGGAGTTAGTTGAAATTGAGGTCAAATTCGTGCTCTAAGCTATTTTTTCTTTCAAATCATGTCCTCCTTTTTTATTTTTGTGATGATTGAGGGTGGACGAATCCGGTGAGGTCCACCTGAGAAGAAGACTAGAGCTCTGGCTCCAGCGGTGTGTTGGCACGTCTCCCAGCCACAGGATCCATTCAAAACGTTTTAATCCTGAGCGTACATTCTGATTACCACGCGTGTGAACAGTTGACTCAAGTGCATGGTGGATTGTGCGCGCTTAGCTTGATCTTGTCGCATTACGCGAAAAACCGGCGGGAAAACGAAGCAACAGAGCCGCCACCGTGCGTTATTTATCCCAAAAGAGGGAAAGGAAACGCTCGAAGTAAACCTGGAAAAGACATGGTCTCGCGACCAAAGAGAATGGGATCGGGAGTCGGTTATGCGAAGGGAAGGTATTAGCACCCCTACGCATCCGTCGTACTCGACGGGATCCACGCACAAAAGGAAGGATAAAGGTTGCTAAAAACTGCTCACAAACACAAACACTAGCTGAAAGAGACACAAGAAAACAAAAGAAACTGACTCGGCAGGATATCGCATCCTGGGCCTACGTAGTCTGTCAGGCACAGACATCAGAGTCAACGTAGTTCAGGACAGGGGGAAACGTGCTCGCTAGGATGTCACATCCTATACATACGTATCTTCTCGGACTAAAGAAGAATCAGAGCACTCGTAGCTCGGCTAACGCACGCCAAACAAAACCACACAGGAAACCGACTGCCAATCGTTGGACTTACGTCAGACTCCACACAAATAGGCAAACATGGAAACCGAATGCCAATCGCTGGACTTACATCAGACTCTGAACCAACAAACACACACAAAGGAAACCAACTGCCAATCGCTGGACTTATGTCAGACTCCAACAAAGCAACTGGAAACCGAATGCCAATCGCTGGACGTACATCGGATTCCAAGCACACAACAAAAGGATACGGAATGCCAATCGCTGGTCTTACATCCATCTCCTAACACACACAAGAGACAAAAGCAAAAAGGGCACCCGGAGAGATCAACTCATCTCCTGCCTACGTACCTCATCTGGTATGAGGATCAGGGCGACGTAGTTCCCCTACGCAGGGACAAAGGACTAGCCTAACCAGATACAAAGGGAGACACAAACTACTAGGGAGACTACGACTCGAGCCTAGAAGTTGTCATGCATACCATCCCTAAGTTAAAGTTTCTATCTAACTTGCACAGGGAGCAAGCTATCCTAAACAGCAACTGAGTAAACACAAGCATAAAGGCAAGCACACACACTATATACAAACAAAGTGGGCTCACACAAGGTTAAGCTTTAGTCAAGGGGTCATGTCAACCTCGACAAACAAGCCACTGTAACAGGGTGATGTTAGCTCTTAACCCTAACATTGAGAGTTAGGGTGAAGCAGATGAAATGGGACGTGAGAGTAAGATCTCACAGCTCTTATCCCTGGCCTGGGAGAGCTTCACACAGATGAAAGTGTGGGAGTCCAGAAAGTGGGACTCTATTCCACATGACTGACACAACTGTACAAGGATCTTGGGTTAATATCCACAATGCATCAACACAGTGGTGTGAGCAGAGGGATGACTCAAATGAATAGCAGGAGATGGATTACACATCTCTTTTATCTGCCAATTGCCTTATCAAAGGTCTTTTCCTGCTTGGCACAAATATAAACAATCACAAGCATTGCCTCTTAAGGAGGACTTCAGACAGGTGCCTGCCCAAGTAACAGGACAGGTCTTCCAGACTACATGAAGTCAATGAGTTATACCTCTAATGGTTAAGCAACCAAGCAACAGCAAAAGCAAGTTCAAAATGAACTTAAGCAACTAATGTACCTGAAAACAATCTAACTCAGTCAGTACACAACTTACAAAGTCAAACAGACAATCCAAAAGTCAACATACATGGTCAAACAGACAACAAGTGCAAGCTATAATGTGCAAGGCACAAGCTCAACTCAAAGGAGCTAAATCACCTACAAAACAACTCAATGTTAATCAACATCAACCAAATAGGCAACTCAAGCCAATGAATCAATTCCTCAAGGCCATATGCTTCTTGTCCTGAAAACAAAGCTCAAACATAAGCATAAACCACTAGGACAAGGCCTAGGGTCAAAGTGGGAGAAATAATCCAAAACAGAACATGAAAGTTGACATGAATCAAATTAAACCAATCATGAACACAATCCGAAAGGTCTCATGTCAATATCATCAACCAAATTCATTTCACAAAGCAATCATGGCAAGGCATGCAAGTTGAAAGCTCATTGAAGCAAACAGAATGAACCAATCCACATCAACTCAAAAATGATTCAATAAATCCCAAGAAAAATCATGGCTAAATAGAACACATCATATGATCATCACACCAAAATTCAAGGCATTTGGACAAGTATAAGCATGGCAAATAAAATTCCATAAGGCAAGGCAAGCACAAACAAGCTCAATTAGGGCACACAATGCTGCATCAACTTAGCACAAGCCTAAAACAGAATCCAAACATGATAAAGACCTCAAACCAAAGCCACAATAAACTTCAAAGTTTCTATAATCAATGTACAAAATTTCAAGTTCATATGATAAACATCAAGCATTTCACAAATCATTGAAATTCATGACTATCAAAGAGTCCACAAATGGTCATCCAACAAGAAAAATACCAAACAAATCAGAAATGAATCTAAAAATTCTAAGAAAATTCATGATTAATCCTAACATTCATAAGTAGCATCATGCAAAAAATCACATCATTTGGCATTTAATTGGTATGGCAAAGAAAATCACCGAGTTGAGAAAGCAATGGTGTGACACACATTGTCACACCTACATTAATCAGATCATAACTCAACAACCAGAAATGCTTAAAATGCAAACTCTATACCAAAATGACCAGCAAGGTGTCTAATTTAAGCATGCAAAGTTTCAAGAGCATTGGATTAAAATCCATCATTTCACAAATGAAATAGCAAGCAAGGTACAAAATATGATACATGCATACAAACCCTAGGCCAAAATATTCTCCAACCGTGCACAATTTTGATTATCATGCTGATAAAAAACTAGAGGAAAAAACAAAACCATACCAAAAATCCCCATGTCATTTGGATCATTCTTTGATTTATTATGAATTTTAGAAGATTGTAACGAAAATGAAATAAAAATTGAAATAGGTAAATGAAATAAAATGATTTATGAATATTTAAATTGAATGAACAGCGCTGGGGGCAAAATGCCTCGTATCACTAATCCAACGTGGCCGGTCAACTAAGTCAAAGCGCCCAGGCCAATCGTTGTGCTCGCATGGCAGAGTTCTGGACCAATACATGCGTTTTATCTCACGAACACATGCAGTACACAGACAAAACATTCCAACGGATCAAAAATATTTCTGGAAACGCGATTGCATCACCTTCTTCGTGTTCATCATACACAGTACCAGGTCAAGAACAAATTTCTCCAATTTCAACAATAATTATATCAACACGAAGGTCTTTCAACACACATCAATAATCCATAAACAATCAATCAAGAAACAAGGAAGCATACTCACATCGAAGGAAACAAGTTTCATCAACAAGACTTTAATCACCTAGATCTAACTCATTTGTGCATGAAAACTCATGGTTCAAAGCTCATTTTAATCAGCATTCAAAGACCTACAACTATCACCTAACAACTTCATGAATTAAGGGAATCGAATTCTGACCTTGATGAAGAACAGAGGTTGGATTCAACTTGCTTCAAGGCTTGTGAAGTTCCAGGATCCTTCTATAATGCTTGTGGATGTGTTTGGAGGAGAATTTGGATCTTAATCGCTCACGAATCCAGCTCACTTTGAAATCACCATTGATGCTCAAGCTTTAAGAATGCTTTGATCCTGCACTATTGGCTTCGATTCCACATGTAATTCTACTCAATAACACCTCAGCAACAAGAATTAAGCAAGATGAATGGATGTTGTGTGAAGAAAATGCAAGAAAAGTTTGAGAGAAAAAAATTTGATTCTAGATCTAGATCTGGAAAAGTGATTACTGTTATGCAGAAATCTGTTATGCTTAGCCCTTTATACTCCCTCTTAATCAAGTTGTTAATCACACTTAGCCACATGGTAATTGGATTAGTGAGATTGAGAGTGTAATGTAAAATTGGATAATGCACCTCTATGCATAGAAACCAATGGAACAGTGCACGTTCCTTCAGCTCAAATCCACTTGAAATGTCATTTAGAAGCCAAATGCAATGCTAAAATGATCAAACAATGCTTCAATTTCAAACTTGAATTTTTCCCTCCAAAATCAAGTGATTTTCCAAAATATTATGTGATGAGAATTCATGGCATGTGATGCATAATTTGGATAGTGTATGTCAAGACATGAATGTACAAAAAAGAACCACTTCATTTGGCCTTTTGGTTTGAAAGTTATGCATTCTTGAAGTTCAAATTCATTTGACCATGATTGATCCATATCTTTTCAACCATACATGAGAAATTCATGTTCTTGGACTTTTTGGAAAGGTGAGAGCAAGAGATTCAACTTTCATGTTGGACAAAATTTCATTTGAAGCTTTCTTGATGATGTAATCTTGAGGAGAAGACCTTTCCATTTTTGGCAGTTTCAAATTACAGGTCACTTACTATTTTTGGAAACTTTTTACCTGACCTCAAATTCTTCATTGTTGATGTTTGACATGTCAAATGAGACTTGTATGGACATGAGTGAGGCCTCTCTAACCATCTCCCACCTTCAAATCCATGGTTGAATGCACAGTTGACTTTGGTTGACTTTCTAGGGTTTCAGATGAATTTCAGCTTGACTGATGATCTCTGAACATCCAACCTTTGGCCAAACCACTTCAAAATGATCCCTAGGTCATGTGAACTCAATGAGCCAGCCCTAGGGCTTAGCTTCCATAGGAAATGCACTTGCTTGCTTGCACAACTGGATCTCCTAACCAGTCTTGACTGATGACTTGCACTAGGCAATGGACAATGCAATGCTATGCAGTGGACAATGCTATGCTAATGACCTAAAATGAAAATGTATATACAAAATGGTAGGTGCAAATTTGAGGTGCTACAGCTGCCCCTATTCAATCAACTGGGAACCCGAACGGATGAGAGCAACGGCTGTCAGACTTTCAGGGTAAACAGGGATTGAATACCAAAGAACCGTAGAAATTTGCACACTGCGGGGATCCAAGAGAGGAAAGTTCACCAACAGAAGCTTCCACTGGGATCTGATATTTATTACTGGGGATTTTGATTCTTTTTTTTCAAGGATACAGTCACATCCAGACATCGGAAGACGATGAATGAGAAAAGAAACCACAACTAGACGTCAACGGACGACTAGGAAAAACTCGACGTTTATCGAAACCAACGGAGAGGTAACCAGACATTAATGAATGAATGGGAAAGAGATACAACCATACGTCAATGGACGAACGGGGAAAAACTCATCGTTTACCGAAACCAACGGAGAGGTAACTCTACTGGGGACGACCAGGAAAAACTCGACGTTTACCAAAACCAACAGAGAGGTGACCAGACATCAACGGATGAATGGGAAGACTCGACCAGACGTCAACGGACGAACGGGAGAAGCTCGACGTTTATCGACACCAACGGAGAAAGGAGAAGCTCGACGTTTATCGACACCAACGGAGAAGGAGACCAGACATTAATGAATGACTGGGAAAGACTCGACCAGACGTCAACGGACGAAAGGGAGAAGCTCGACGTTTATCGACACCAACGGAGAAGGAGAAGCTCGACGTTTATCGACACCAACGGAGAAAGGTGACCAGATAGGACGTTTACCGACGACTCTACTGGGGAACTCTGACTGGGGATCGACCAGACATTAATGCATGACTGGGGAATAGGATATACAATCATACGTCAACGGACGAATGAGAAAAACTCAACGTTTATCGAAACCAACGGAGAGGTAGCTCACTGGGGATCAAGGTCACGACAGGGAGCAGACAGGAAGGAACACCAAGGATACCGGGTTGTAGGCATGAAACAGGTGACCGACCAAAGCGTGAATTGGTTTGTATTCCAAAACACTCATCATCCTGAAGAGGGCTAGAAAAGCAATCTTGTTATAGGATGGACATTCGATTCCACAAGGAATACGAATCTTACTCAGTTGGGAAACAAAACTTTGACCAAAGAGCGCATGAGATGTATTATCTATAGCCGTCAAAACGTAGATAATACACTCGCATGGAAGATTATCCATAACCGGTTTGTAGGTTGTTAAATGGATAAATCAACCGACATCATCCTGAAGAGAGCGAAAGCAAACTTGTTAAAGGATGGACATTCGATTCCACAAGGAATACGAATCTTACTCGACTGGGAAGGACGACTTCGACCAAAGAGCGCATGAGATATATTATCTATAGCCGTCAAAACGTAGATAATACACTCGCATGGAAGATTATCCATAACCGGTTTGTAGGTTGTTAAATGGATAAATTGACCGACGAAGAAAGGCATCGGGATACCAGGACCAGGTATGCAAAGATGACCAATCAAAAGGGGAAACCACAAACATTACCAGCAAACGGCGAATGAAAGAGGACCCGTTGGGGATAAAGTTGCTTACTCGAAGCAATTACCCACGAGGAAGGGGAGACCCGCTGGGGATAAGATTGCTTAATCGAAGCAAACATCCAAAAGGGGAAAGGAATATCAATACCAAAACTGGATAATGATAACCAAAAAGAGGGGATTACATCTATCGGTTTGTAGGTAGAAAACCACGGAACAGTGACTGTCATCAATTAGGATGAGCACAAGGGTTAACTCCACAAAGGGGAGAACAAAAGGATTCACATCTACCGGTTAGTAGGTAGAAGACCACAAAGATAGGACTTACAACTACCGGTTAGTAGGTAGAAGCCAACAAACAGTTTGCTGAGAGACAGAGTGAGAAAAAAGGATTTACAACTACCGGGTAGTAGGTAGAAGACCGCAAAATCCGCCAACAACCAGAATGAACCACAATGGTTACCTCTGCTAGGGGATGAAAGTGGGATTTATAACTACCGGGTAGTAGGTAGAAAACCATAAAGATCGGACTTACGACTACCGGTTCGTAGGTAGAGGCCAACAAATTCCACTGAGGATAAGATGAATGAGTGCCGGTTAGTGAGCAACTATTAATTTATACCACAGGGAAGTACAAGAGACAACCACAAGGAAGCCAGTTTAGGATCGATCCAAAAAGGCATACTGAATCAAGACTCATCCTAATGAGGAAATAACTCAATAGGGAAAACCCATCCCATTATGTATGTAGGGAGGGAACGGAAACAACCGTCATCCACAAGGATATAACTCAGTGGGGAGCGCAGAAGGAAATGACAGACACTTTCTACTTAAGGGGTCGACTCTATATGGAGAGATCAGACACACCCACATCTGCTAGGGGAGGATCTACTGGGGAGATCTGTATCACCAATTAGCAGGAGACAACCATCAACAGATACACGGCCAAGATGCCCCATGAGTACCTGAATGTTATGATTATGCATTATGCATGAGGAATGTATGATGAATGCTGACAAACAGACATGCTAGCACACAAGTCCAGGAATCAACCATCCGGTGCTACTCTTCCAGAGGGAAGGCCAAGATCACCAGAGAGATACGGAAACCTTTTGGAGATTGGGACATCATGGAATAACACCATCCTGCAAGGGAGGAAGGCCACCAGAAGCTTCCGGAGGGATCGTCAATCACAATCGGAGAGAAGAATTCAATATACAGGCAGACACGCCACAACAACCACTCATGCTGAAGATCAGAGATACCAAGAAGCGACCAGATCTCTGATGAAGATAGATAGGCATTGATAAAGCTCATCATGCCAACAAATTCCGCTGAGGAATCTATCCGAGGGAATGCCGGATTACTTGGATGTCAATCCACCAAATACCGAATCTTCCAAAGAAAACCACCCATGCCGGGGAGAGGAAAAGATTGTTCTACTGGAGAGACGAAAATTAAAGTCTTCAGTAAACACTCTGCTTGGGAACTGGCCCACAAAAGTATTCCAATAGCAAACTTGCTGGGGATGCCCCACGGTAGGGCTCAAACAACACTCTACTGGGGATGCACCACAATAGGGCTAACAGGGAATTGGAGGAAGAATGATGCACTGCCGGGGACGTGAAGATGAACAACTTCAACCAACACTGCACTGAGCTACCTCGCTGAGGAGAAACCATAAGAGGTTCTACAGGAAAAAGATACAGTTATGCTCGAGATACGAACAAATGTCTTACCTGTTGGTAATCATACCACCCTTGGGAGAGCACTACGGATCTCCTAAGTATCCTTCCATCATTGTGAATGTTCACTTTGTTTAAGAATAATTTGTGAAAAATTTGTTTATTTTGAAAACAATGATACTTTATCAATTAAAACATGCAAAACATTTGTTGAGTTGAAACAAATAAGAGTGCAAATAATTGGATAAAAGCTCAAATTGATGTGATGGAATGGTAGTCTGCAAAGGGCGAGACTCCATAGATCTGTACAAGTTTGAAATCGGTGATATATATTGGAGAGGGCTACATTGAACATAATGACCTTTCCTCTACCATTCCGAATTTCGGTGTATCCGGAGCTTCAGTCGACGACGAATCGAGAATTCCTGACGGATGACAAATGTAGAGCACAGTCTTGTCAAGATGCAGTTACTTGCCAAATCCCTAATTTTTGCCTAGATTGCCCTAGTGTGAGGTGCTCAATCTAGCGGGATGCAAAATCTTTTTTTTCAATGTCTCTAACTTTTGCCTAGATCGCCCTTTCGGGTTTTCAATCCACCGAGACGCTCCTTTTTTCCTAAGTCGCCCTTTGGGGTGTTCGACTTAGCGAGCTATTCTGCTTTTTTTTTGGGCGAAGTACTTCTTGACTGCATCTGGATTCACAGGACGAGTGAACTTCTCCATCCATTGTTGTAAGTGTCAAGGCACCGCCTGAAAAGGCTCTCTTGACAACATATGGACATTCATAGCTTGGGGTTCACTTGCCCCTGGAATCGGGCACGAAAGACAAGACTTTCTTGAGCACAAGGTCACCTTCTCGGAACACACGAGGCTTGACCTTCTTATCGAATGCTTTCTTCACTCTCTGCTGATGTAACTGACCATGACACACGGTAGTTAATCTCTTCTTTTCGATCAGATTCACTTGTCGTAACGACTCTGAATCCATCCAGCATCAGTCAACTTGGGACTTTGAGGGTGCTATTTTCCTTTTGTTTCTTTCTTTCCTTTTTTCTTTCTTTTGATTTTGATCTCTTTTGATTTCTTTTGATTTTGCACCCTCCTCTTTCTTTTCTTTTTTTTTTCGTTTTTTTTATGCCCCAGTTGGCTGTTCTGCTGATTCTCGAGATGCAGCTGAGTGATCTTCTTTTCTTGCTTAAGAAGTCGGGAAATACCGTCAAGAATCCCTTCAACATCATCTTCTTCCGCTTCGAATACAGGGAATTCAAAATTGGGAGATGACGTCGGATCATTATGTTCAATGGGTTTAAGAAACAACCTACATAATGATTTTGAGTATGAAAGCTTTTTGAAAATCAAACAAGACAATCGTTATGCAGATGAAAAGATTGCTTTTATTCTTGTTTTTAGGGTTTTTTTGTGATCACCAATTTCATGCAAAAAACGAAAAGGGAAAACAAATGGAAAAACAAATGTTTTAACATGCTTTATTTGAATGAAAATATCATTGCACAAAATGTTGTCAACAATGTCATCACTTCTCCTTTTGGCATGGGAGAAGGGTTTTTAAACAAAGTGATTATTACTCTGACTTATGAACAACTGTAGGAACGCCCACAGTGACCCAATTGCGATAGATCCCACCAGGGGTGACAAATGTCAGAATCCTTTGCATCAGCAGCTTCTGCTTTTGAACAACCCTTCGTTGAAGACCTCAAAAGAAAAGCCCCGCCAGCCCAGGGCTTGTTGTCTTCAAGCTTGATTAACCCTGGGACCTAAGTCCTCGAAGCTCAGAATCCCTGATCTTATAAGGTCCTGCACCTTATTCTTCAACTGAAAGCAGCTTTCCACATCATGACCAGGAGCACCCGAATGATACACACAATGCTGATCAGGCCTATACCACCACCGAGGGTTGACGGGTACAGCCGGCGGGTCTCTGGGAGTAATCAAGTTCCGCTCTATCAAAGAGGGATACAACTCTGTGTACGACATAGGGATCGAATCAAAAATGATCTTCTTCCTCTCATTACTTGTACTAGCTTGATTACCATTGTGAGGCTGGTAAGCCTGCTGCTGAGGACGAGGTTGTTGATGCTGAGTTGGCTGAGTTGGCCTTCTCTGCTATTGCGGTTGAGTTGCTGGAATAGTCACAGCAGCAGCCTGACAATACTGTCCTTTGTTCATATTCCTCCGACGGTGCACATCATTTGTTTCACTCTCTCCCCTTTTGGGTGCCCCAGAGTATGTCTTTTTAGAACTCGAAGAACTTGAAGAGCCAGGATCTTGAATCTTTCCTGCTTTGATGAGGCTCTCAGTCCTCTCCCCACAGACAACAACGTCAAAAAAGCTACTGAATGGGCAACTCCCCATGCGGTCCATGAACACACCCTACAAGGTCCCGATGAACATGTCAGTCAGCTCTCTCTCCAACATCGGAGGTTGCACTCTCGCGGCTAGCTCACGCCACCTCTGGGCGTACTCTTTGAAGGTTTCCCCAGTCTTCTGACACAAGCTCTGCAGTTGGGTTCGGCTCGGAGCCATATCCATGTTGTGCTTATACTGCCTCAGAAAGGCTTCACCCAGATCTTTCTAACAGCGGATAGAATCTCTCTTCAGTTCCATGTACCAATCCAAGGAAGCCCCAGATAAGCTATCTTGGAAAAAATACATCCGCATCTTTTCATCATCGGTATAAGCAGAGATTTTCCGATAATAAGCCTGCACGTGGGTGCGAGGGCAAGAAGTACCATTATACTTGTCAAAAGAGGGTGCCTTGAATTTGTAAGGGATCCTCAACCCTTCCACCAGACCCATATTGGTCACATCAAAACCCAGGGAATTCTGACATTCCATGGCTCTTATCTTTTCAGCCAGGGCATCAACTTTACGGTCCCTATCCTCAACTCTCCCAATAGCCTCATCATCTTCACTCAGTAGTGTGAACATGTCCTCTTGCCTATCAACAAGCGGAGCAGGATGACGAACAGGAGCCTGGGTAGCTCTGGCATTGACAGTCTCTGTAGCAAGAGGTTGTTCATTGATTCTGATCCCCCTTAACTCATCGCCCACAGCATAATCATTGGCGGGAGCAACAACATTAACGTTCTCATGAACTGGCACGCCCACCGGCGACGCGCGGTTGGACTGCGGAATCACGGTCTCTTGTCTCTGAACCAGGGCTCGAAGTTCCTCTTGACCTTGCGCAACCCCTTGCATCATCGTCATAAACTGGGCCATGTTTGCCCTCATCTCCGCTAGTTCTGCCTGAACCTGGTCCATATTCCTCTGACGATTGAGTCTGGTTGAGTAACGGTGCGGACGACGGTCAGCAATCCTGTCTCAGTCAGGAACCAGAGTGAGAAGTCTCTCCCAAACATGTCTGTAATGCAAGGATGATATGTGCATGATATGCATGAGATGCGGATGCTATTTTATCATGAATGATCCCGAAAAAGGATATGCACATGCAGGTTAACTTTTTCTATTTTTTCATGCATTATTTTTTTTGGAAAAATAAACATGCTATGATGCAAATGATGGAGCCATGACTGGTCGACTGAGCATCTCAAGGCATAGGATCAGAGCTTCGGTTTGAACTTGGAACCACAATTCATCTGAAACCCAAAGTCATCTGAACCCATAGTCACCAACATGATCACAAGTCACCAACTGTACCTGTAATAATGATCATTCCCTCCCCACTCACGGGTGTCATCTAGGCCAGGGTAAGGTCGAGAGAAACGCAGTATAAATAACCTTTCACAGAATATCATCATATACACACCCGAAGTATGTAACGATAATATCCCATCAGGGTCTGAACTGCTCGTGATATCAATGTTCCGCTAAGTGGCGCATACCACCCGCTTCCCATGAATCACTCTATTCCTAGGTTTCCTAGATTTCACTCATAGCCTGGGTATTGGGCCTTTTACCTCGAGTAACTCCCACCCCAACAGAGAGACAACACAGCACAGCCAGCACAGATGAATATGAATGAATGCAAACATAAATGCAAACAATTAATGCAAACAATGAATAAATGAATGCAATAAATAACAGCAAACAGCAACCAAAACCCTAACCTAGAGAGCGCTAGGAGAGACTCGCTTAGGGAAGATGGACCAGCAAGAGGTCAACTTCTCTAGTGTCCCCAGCAGAGTCGCCAGCTGTCGCATTACGCGAAAAACCGGCGGGAAAACGAAACAACAGAGCCGCCACTGTGCATTATTTATCCCAAAAGAGGGAAAGGAAACGCTCGAAGTAAACCTGGAAAAGACATGGTCTCGCGACCAAAGAGAATGGGATCAGGAGTCGGTTATGCGAAGGGAAGGTATTAGCATCCCTACGCATCCGTCGTACTCGACGGGATCCACGCACAAAAGGAAGGATAAAGGTTGCTAAAAACTGCTCACAAACACAAACACTGGCTGAAAGAGACACAAGAAAACAAAAGAAACTGACTCGGCAGGATATCGCATCCTGGGCCTACGTAGTCTGTCAGGCACAGACATCAGAGTTGACGTAGTTCGGGACAGGGGGAAACGTGCTCGCTAGGATGTCGCATCCTATGCATACGTATCTTCTCGGACTAAAGAAGAATCAGAGCACTCGTAGCTCGGCTAATGCACGCCAAACAAAACCACACAGGAAACCGACTGCCAATCGCTGGACTTACGTCAAACTCCACACAAATAGGCAAACATGGAAACCGAATGCCAATCGCTGGACTTACATCAGACTCCGAACCAACAAACACACACAAAGGAAACCAACTGCCAATCGCTGGACTTATGTCAGACTCCAACAAAGCAACTGGAAACCGAATGCCAATCGCTGGACATACATCGGACTCCAAGCACACAACAAAAGGATACGGAATGCCAATCGCTGGTCTTACATCCATCTCCTAACACACACAAGAGACAAAAGCAAAAAGGGCACCCGGAGAGATCAACTCATCTCCTGCCTACGTACCTCATCTGGTATGAGGATCAGGGCGACGTAGTTCCCCTACGCAGGGACAAAGGACTAGCCTAACCAGATACAAAGGGAGACACAAACTACTAGGGAGACTACGACTCGAGCCTAGAAGTTGTCATGCATACCATCCCTAAGTTAAAGTTTCTATCTAACTTGCACAGGGAGCAAGCTATCCTAAACAGCAACTGAGTAAACACAAGCATAAAGGCAAGCACACACACTATACACAAACAAAGTGGGCTCACACAAGGTTAAGCTTTAGTCAATGGGTCATGTCAACCTCGACAAACAAGCCACTGTAACAGGGTGATGTTAGCTCTTAACCCTAACATTGAGAGTTAGGGTGAAGCAGATGAAATGGGACGTGAGAGTAAGATCTCACAGCTCTTATCCCTGGCCTGGGAGAGCTTCACACAGATGAAAGTGTGGGAGTCCAGAAAGTGGGACTCTATTCCACATGACTGACACAACTGTACAAGGATCTTGGGTTAATATCCATAATGCATCAACACAGTGGTGTGAGCAGAGGGATGACTCAAATGAATATCAGGAGATGGATTACACATCTCTTTTATCTGCCAATTGCCTTATCAAAGGTCTTTTCCTACTTGGCACAAATATAAACAATCACAAGCATTGCCTCTTAAGGAGGACTTCAGACAGGTGCCTGCCTAAGTAACAGGACAGGTCTTCCAGACTACATGAAGTCAGTGAGTTATACCTCTAATGGTTAAGCAACCAAGCAACAGCAAAAGCAAGTTCAAAATGAACTTAAGCAACTAATGTACCTGAAAACAATCTAACTCAGTCAGTACACAACTCAAAAAGTCAAACAGACAATCCAAAAGTCAACAGACATGGTCAAACAGACAACAAGTGCAAGCTATAATGTGCAAGGCACAAGCTCAACTCAAAGGAGCTAAATCACCTACAAAACAACTCAATGTTAATCAACATCAACCAAATAGGCAACTCAAGCCAATGAATCAATTCCTCAAGGCCATATGCTTCTTGTCCTGAAAACAAAGCTCAAACATAAGCATAAACCACTAGGACAAGGCCTAGGGTCAAAGTGGGAGAAATAATCCAAAACAGAACATGAAAATTGACATGAATCAAATTAAACCAATCATGAACACAATCCAAAAGGTCTCATGTCAATATCATCAACCAAATTCATTTTACAAAGCAATCATGGCAAGGCATGCAAGTTGAAAGCTCATTGAAGCAAACCGAATGAACCAATCCACATCAACTCAAAAATGACTCAATGAATCCCAAGAAAAATCATGTCTAAACAGCACACATCATATGATCAGCACACCAAAATTCAAGGCATTTGGACAAGTATAAGCATGGAAATTAAATTCCATAAGGCAAGGCAAGCACAAACAAGCTCAATTAGGGCACACAATGCTGCATCAACTTAGCACAAGCCTAAAACAGAATCCAAACATGATAAAGACCTCAAACCAAAGCCACAATAAACTTCAAAGTGCCTATAATCAATGTACAAAATTTCAAGTTCATATGATAAACATCAAGCATTTCACAAATCATTGAAATTCATGACTATCAAAGAGTCCACAAATGGTCATCCAGCAAGAAAAATTACAAACAAATCAGAAATGAATCTAAAAATTCTAAGAAAATTCATGATCAATCCTAACATCCAGAAGTAGCATCATGCAAAAAATCACATCATTTGGCATTTAATTGGAATGGCAAAGAAAATCACCAAGTTGAGCAAGCAATGGTGTGACACATATTGTCAAACCTACATTAATCAGATCATAACACAACAACCAGAAATGCTAAAAATGCAAACTCTATACCAAAATGACCAGCAAGGTGTCTAGTTTAAGCATGCAAAGTTTCAAGAGCATTGGATTAAAATCCATCATTTCACAAATGAAATAGCAAGCAAGGTACAAAATATGATACATGCATACAAACCCTAGGCCAAAATATTCTCCAGCCGTGCACAATTTTGATTATCATGCTGATAAAAAACTAGAGGAAAAAACAAAACCATAGCAAAAATTCCCATGTCATTTGGATCATTCTTTGATTTATTATGAATTTTAGAAGATTGTAAAGAAAATGAAATAAAAATTGAAATAGGTAAATGAAATAAAATGATTTATGAATATTTAAATTGAATGAACAGCGCTGGGGGCAAAACGCCCCGTATCACTAATCCAACGTGGCCGGTCAACTGAGTCAAAGCGCCCAGGCCAATCGTTGTGCTCGCATGGCAGAGTGATGGACCAATACATGCGTTTTATCTCACGAACACATGCAGTACGCAGACAAAACATTCCAACGGATCAAAAATATTTCTGGAAACGCGATTGCATCACCTTCTTCGTGTTCATCATACACAGTACCAGGTCAAGAACAAATTTCTCCAATTTCAACAATAATCATATCAACACGAAGGTCTTTCAACACACATCAATAATCCATAAACAATCAATCAAGAAACAAGCAAGCATACTCATATCGAAGGAAACAAGTTTCATCAACAAGACTTTAATCACATAGATCTAACTCATTTGTGCATGAAAACTCGTGGTTCAAAGCTCATTTTAATCAGCATTCAAAGACCTACAACTATCACCTAACAACTTCATGATTTAAGGGAATCGAATTCTGACCTTGATGAAGAACAGAGGTTGGATTCAGCTTGCTTCAAGGCTTGTGAAGTTCCAGGATCCTTCTATAATGCTTGTGGATGTGTTTGGAGGAGAATTTGGATCTTAATCGCTCACGAATCCAGCTCACTTTGAAATCACCATTGATGCTCAAGCTTGAAGAATGCTTTGATCCTGCACTATTGGCTTCGATTCCACATGTAATTCAACTCAATAACACCTCAGCAACAAGAATTAAGCAAGATGAATGGATGTTGTGTGAAGAAAATGCAAGAAAAGTTTGAGAGAAAAAAATTTGATTCTAGATCTAGATCTGGAAAAGTGATTACAGTTATGCAGAAATCTGTTATGCTTAGTCCTTTATACTCCCTCTTAATCAAGCTGTTAATCACACTTAGCCATATGGTAATTGGATTAGTGAGATTGAGAGTGTAATGTAAAATTGGATAATGCACCTCTATGCATAGAAACCAATGGAACAGTGCACGTTCCTTCAGCTCAAATCCACTTGAAATGTCATTTAGAAGCCAAATGCAATGCTAAAATGATCAAACAATGCTTCAATTTCAAACTTGAATTTTTCCCTCCAAAATCAAGTGATTTTCCAAAATATTATGTGATGAGAATGCATGGCATGTGATGCATAATTTGGATAGTGTATGTCAAGACATGAATGTACAAAAAAGAACCACTTCATTTGACCTTTTGGTTTGAAAGTTATGCATTCTTGAAGTTCAAATTCATTTGACCATGATTGATCCATATCTTTTCAACCATACATGAGAAATTCATATTCTTGGACTTTTTGGAAAGGTGAGAGCAAGATCTTCAACTTTCATGTTGGAAAAAATTTTCATTTGAAGCTTGCTTGATGATGTAATCTTGAGGAGAAGACCTTTCCATTTTTGGCAGTTTCAAATTACAGGTCACTTACTATTTTTGGAAACTTTTCACCTGACCTCAAATTCTTCATTGTTGATGTTTGACATGTCAAATGAGATTTGTATGGACATGAATGAGGCCTCTCTAACCATCTCCCACCTTCAAATCCATGGTTGAATGCACAGTTGACTTTGGTTGACTTTCTAGGGTTTCAGATGAATTTCAGCTTGACTGATGATCTCTGAACATCCAACCTTTGGCCAAACCACTTCAAAATGATCCCTAGGTCATGTGAACTCAATGAGCCAACCCTAGGGCTTAGCTTCCATAGGAAATGCACTTGCTGGCTTGCACAACTGGATCTCCTGACCAGTCTTGACTGATGACTTGCACTAGGCAATGGACAATGCAATGCTATGCAGTGGACAATGCTATGCTAATGACCTAAAATGAAAATGTATATACAAAATGGTAGGTGCAAATTTGAGGTGCTACAGATCTGCCACCTCATTAATGAGGGAGATCAAGTGGCTCACGTTTTTTTTGTTTTTTTTTATTTTTGTTTTAATTCATTTGATTTTCATTAATTCATATTAATTTTAATATTGATCCAAAAAATATGAGAGTTTCACCAAAAAAAATTTAAATAAATTCCTCTTTCATATTCTGAATTAAAATTATTTTTTGGATCATTATTAATATATTTCATGATTTAATTGATTTTGTGATTATTTTTAATTGTTTAAAAATACTTTTAAGTCTTTAAAAATTCTGAAATTTTTTCTCCAAGGTCCTTTGACCTTGTTTGACCTATGATAAATCTCATGGCCATTTCTTTTATGTTTTGATGAGGTTTTAGGAATTTGATAAACCATATTTAATTTAAATGCATTATTTTAGTATTTTTAAATTGAATAAATGCCAAATAATTGTGTTGACCTCTTATGATGGTTTGTGTAAGTTTGACTTGTGTTGTTGGGCCTTGGTCAAGGTTGATTTGACTTTGCTAGGTTAATATCATTGGATTTAGGGGATTGATGGAATGTACATTCCATCTCCCAAAATAAATAAATGATATTAATTTGGTAAAAGTCCTTCTTTGACCAATTTGAGTTTTGATCAATTCCCCTCCCTCTTCATCCAATTCCTTTATTTTATGCATCCATTTCATTTGGCCTATGATATCTCAAAGTCCTAAAACTAGTTGATTGAAAAATCAACATGAGTATGGATGAGATTAGGCCACCTCTTTTGCATATTCTTTTTGTGTGTGGTATGTTTCATGAGAATAGTCCATTATATTGTGTCTCTAACATGCAATAACACCAAAACTCTATTGCTCGGCCTCAAATAGTTGTGACTTCTACGTAAGTCCAATTACGATTGCTTAACATAGCGCTAAATTTTTGACATAAAAGGCATAGCATTCTAGTTAGTGAGATTGTAAGTCTCCCCTCTTTCATGGTATTGTGTGGAAACTTGGCCTTTTTTACTTCCTTTGGAAGATGTCTTGGTTCAAGGATCCATGCTTGTGATAAGTGGGTTGAGTGTTCTCCAAAGAATGACTTAAAATGAAAAGCAAACGCAAAACAATACTAACTTCTAACTTATTAACAACTAACATTTAATTTCAAGCCATTTACTTTAATGCAATTTAAATTTTAGTCTTTATTCATTTGTCATTATTCATACCATTCTAATTGTTTATGTTAATGCAATTTTCACTTTGTCCATTTGGACCATATTATGTGATATATCTTGTTTGTGTATATTGTGTTTGTTTGTGTGGTCTTTGACCATTAATGTACATAATAAGAACAAAAACCCTAAAAAACTTTTGTGTGGTCTGTTGACTTGATCTTGAACAATTGGACGTAGAATCTAGGCAACATTCCTATGCTAAAGGACTTGGCCAATGCCGACTTGTGTGAAACCAAGTGCTTGCAGTTTGAAACTTCATCTGATACATCTTAATCAAATTTGTAAATAGACTTAACTATACTTGACCTAAACTTTCAAAAAAGCCAAAAAGAACTAACTCATTCAAACCATTTTTAGGCCTTTGTGCCTTTCAAACTAAATTTTTGTTAAAAGCAATGCACCCACTTTGAAATTTGTATCACGAACTACGAGGTTTTGATCCCTCATTTTCATGTTGGTACGTAGGCACAAGTCCGAAGGTCTTGTCAAACACAAAAATATAATTAATGAATTCTTTTCTCATCCCCCATTCTATTTGTTTGTAAACATCATTTTGTACAAAATACATATGCACACAAGAAAGGGCTCCCTAGGAGTACCTAGGACACTTTGGGTGCTAATACCTTCCCTCTGTGTAACCAACCCCCTTACCTATAATCTTTGACATTTTATTAGTTTTGATTTGAAAACTTCTTACTTTTGGGTTTTGTTCGTGCTTTTTCCCTTTTCCCTTGGAAACAATAAAAGCGCGGTGGTGACTCTTGTTATTTGATGTCTTGCTTATCCATAGCTTGATGATCATGAATTTATCGCTACAGCTTGAACCACCATGGTAGTGGCTCAGGAATTTGCGGAGGGTTTCTTGGATGAATAAGATTCTTGAGTACCAAAGACGGGTACCATTCTGCATACGTCACAAGAATAAGGTCAAAGGAGACCTTCTTCCAATCAAAATTTTGCTGATGATGATTGTTGTTGTTTTAGTTGGTTCTTTGTTGCGGTTGTTGTTGATGTTGTTGTTACTGAATTGGAACTGATTGATTGGTTGAATTGTTGGAAAAAACTGGAATTACTAAAGAAACATGGTGTTGATGTTGTCGGGATTGGGAACTCTTCCTAACATGGGGCCTCCTCTTCCTCCCAGCTGACATTGCATTAGTCTCTTCTTCTTTCTTCTTAGAAAAACTCCCACCATACTTCTTGCTGGTTGACGCTTCTTCTTTGGACAGACGCCCTTCATGTACTCCTTCCTCTAGTCTCATCCCCATGTATACCATTTCAGTAAAAACATTTGGGGCACTTGCAATCATACGTTCATAATAAAATGAACTCAGCATTTTCAAGAAGATCCTGGTCATCTCCTTTTCCTCCAAAGGCGGACTAATCTGAGCGGCAAGCTCTCTCCATCTCTGAGCATATTCTTTAAATGCCTCCTTGTCCTTCTGAGACATCAACCTCAACTGATCTCTATCTGGTGCTATATTAATGTTGTACTTATACTGCTTGACAAAGGTTTCACCTAAGTTATTGTAAGTATGAATGCTAGCACTGTCCAGGCCCATATACCATCTCAGGGCAGCTCTAGTTAAACTGTCTTGGAAGTAATGAATCAGCAGCTGATCATTATCAGTTTGAGTAGACATTTTCCTGGCATACATAACAAGATGGCTCAACGGATAGGTATTCCCTTTGTATTTTTCAAAGTTTGGGACCTTGAATTTTACCGAAATCTTGTCATTGTGAACCAAACAGAGTTCAGCAGCACTCTTGCCAAACAAATCTTTCCCTCTCAGAGTCTTTAATTCCTTACGCAACTCAAGAAATTGATCATTCATTTCATACATCTTTTCATAGACATCTGGACCTTCAGACGACTCAGAGTACTAGATAGTCTCTTTAACATGAGGCAGAGTATGAATGATAGGAATAGGTACTAACATGACCGAGCTAGATGTCGGCAGAGAAACAAATGTGGGCGCATACCCTTCTGGCACAAAATTTGGTGGCATTCCCCAAGGGAATCCAGCTGGCATAGCAGGAACAGACTGGATGGCAGCAGCAACAGGAACAGTTGATGAAACAATCTCTGAGATGACAGTTCTTTGAGGAGGAGGAGTTGCAGGAGACGATGATGGCTAGTTCTGAGCAGCAATCACGGATTCCATCAGCACCGTAAGTCTGGCGATCTCATCCTTCAACTCTCTATTCTCTTGCTCTAGATGCTCCATTCTTCACACTCGATTAGCACAAGTGTTGTAGTGGTGAGTCAGCTTTGCTGATACACAGAAGAAGAACTGATAAGACACCTGGCGAAAGAACCCTGTTATGCAAATGTTGCATGAAATGCAATGTTTTTTTATTGTTTTTAATTTCAAGGAACATATGAAGTCTTACTTGCAAATATATATTCAATTAATAATAACAACAATTTGATTGACCATAAAATCTCTTTTTATTCATAAAATTTGGAAGGATTACACTGAGTACAATTTCAGAAACCAAAATACAAATACAAGAGAAAAGGAAAATGTCATCCTAAGGATCCCTAGCAACTACATAATATGATATGGCTATGGGAGCATACTTCCTTCGGACGCGTCGAATCTCGGACTCAAATGATGTCTTCATCTGAGCCTTCTCGAGGACAAACTAGTCAACAATCTTCTTCCAAGCACCGGAAGGTTGATGCATACTAGTGGCAAATAAAGCCTCCAGCTCTCTCTGTCTCTTCACTACACGGTATTCAAGAATATCAATAAGTGCATCCTTGTCCTTAGACTCAAGCTTCAACTCCTCATGCTTTCGGTTTAAAGCATGGAACCGCACTTCCCACATATCTCTCTCTTGCTTCATCGTGGCAAATGCATCTTCCAACTCCTCTACATATTGGTTAGAGACAGTTGATGGCTCAATAATTAACCAAAGACATAGGTCTTTCACAAGCGTATGATATCTTTAGCTCCCAAGCTCTCTTCTTCACCCAAATAGTGTAAGCTTCCAAAGTTACACTGTTGCATGGACCAAGCTTGGATATTCCCTTCCTACGCACATTATGCCAAGCATGCATCATCATTTTCTTAAAAAGTTGGGGATCTTTACCCTCTTGATAGAATAGACCTTCTAACTGAGTGTTATTAGGCTTATCTCTCAAGGGGACCCAAGCTAACGATGAATCAATGCTGGATTGTAGTTACTTCCTCCTTGCGTACCAACGAGAGGCACGTTAGAGAACTCACCATAACTATCAATAATATCCAAGCTACTCAATGAAGAATCATACCAAACAATATCATCATTAGTGAGAGATATAAGTCTCTAGGACCACCGTAGACATTGTTGGTTCTCCATGAAAGCAGGCGTCTGAGGCAAGTGCAAAGTAAACCACTTGTACAGAAGAGGAACACAACACACAATAGTCCCACTACCTTTAGAATTCCTCAAATGCAAGGAAAAATACATGTCACCCAACAGAGTCGGAACAGGATTCCCAATCAAGATAATTCTAATGGCGTTAACATCAACAAAACTGTCAATATTAGGGAACAAAACCAAGCCATAAATGAGCAACACCAAGATAGCTTCAAAAGCATCCATGCTACCGACTTGAGCAAAAATAGTATCTCTTCCGATGAGAAAATTAGAAGTCAACCCAAGAATTCCTCCTTTCTTCACTAAATGAGCATCAATCCCAGACTTCTTCAGATGAAGAGCTTTAGCTATGACATGAGACCTGAGAATCTTCTCTAATCCACTGAAAGGCACCTTGTCAAATACTGGTATACCTAAGAGATGAGCATACTCCTCCAATGTGGGCACAAGCTGATAGTCGGGAAAAGTGAAGCATCAATAGAGAGGGTCATAAAACTGAACCAAAACACTCAAAAGTCCTTCAACCACAGACAAGAGCTTCCCACGACGTTACTTGAAGTCCAAAGGATCTAGTACAAAGGATGACAACTTCCTTAGCTCTTTCAAATCAGGACATCTGAAACTGTACTTCTTAGTGTTCCTTCATCCATAATCCATGGTCTGGAAATATTTGTTAATAAGACCTTAGTTTCCTTGAAATTTATTTTTTTCTGTGATGAATGTTATGATGTGCATGTATGCATGAATACAACAATCATAAACAAAGGTATCACACACAAGACAAACACAAACAAAGGTCAAGGTATGGATCAAGTCATCCTCAAGATCAACCATCCATTTTGGTGGATTATGGTTTTCACCTTATCAACACCCAAGTTCCATTGATATTGATGAGACTTGATCAAATCAATCGAGAATCAAAGAGTTTGTTACGAGTCAGGAGCATGGAGTCAGGTTAAGAACCATCCTAAGGGAGTGTATTAAGGATAAACAACCTGTAGATGATGTTCTAAAAAGTTCCCAGAGTCTTGACCCCATCTATCGGATATTATAGGTTAGGATGACTGACTCATCAATCTATAATATTCTCAAGAGAAACTCGTCTGAGTGTAGTATCGCGTAACAACTGTTATCAAGTCTACACTTGAACAGTCTCCGCACTACGTCCTAAATAGGCCAAGTTGGGTTAAATGTTCTACGGTCCTCAGCTACTCGGACCCCAAATCAGAGAAAGTAATTCCTATCCATAAATAACTTGTGTGACATCAGTAACTCTAAAGGGGTCTCCACCGAGTAGATGAGTCTCAAGCCAACTTGTTAAGGACTACTCCACACAAGTTGAACATGACTATACCATCCTCCTATCTTAATTGCACTCAAGTTCGGGTTAGAACTTACCTCACCACTCAGAGATCACCAAGCACAACAGACAGATTAAACCACACAAACAATATATACAAACATCAAATATACAAATATATACACATAAAAAAGTAGGCTAAACCAACTGAGGACTACTCCCCAGTAGAGTCGCCACTTAATTTCTGTAGCGGTAAATTTGTGACCATCAAGCTATGGATAAACTTGACGTCAATGAAACCACAGTCATCACTGTCACATTACGCGAAAAAACCGGCGGGAAAACGAAACAACAGAGCCGCCACCGTGCGTTATTTATCCCAGAGGAGGGAAAGGAAACGCTCGAAGTAAACCTGGAAAGGAATGGTCTCGCGACCAGAGATTGATGGGATCACGAGTCGGTTATGCGAAGGGAAGGTATTAGCACCCCTACGCATCCGTCGTACTCGACGGGATCCACGCTCGAAAGGAATAGAAAGAAGGTTGCTAAAGACTGCTCAAACACTGCACACACGCTGGAAACAAACACAGAAAGACGGAAGAAATGGGACTCGGCAGGATATCGCATCCTGGGCCTACGTAGTCTGTCAAGCACAGACATCAGAGTCGACGTAGTTCGGGACAGGGGAAACGTGCTCGCTAGGATGTCGCATCCTATGCATACGTATCTTCTCTGACCGGAGAAGAATCAGAGCACTCGTAGCTCGACTAACGCACGCCAAACAAAACAAACAGGAAACCGATTGCCAATCGCTGGACTTACGTCAGACTCCGAACCAACAAACGCACACGGGAAACCAACTGCCAATCGCTGGACTTACGTCAGACTCCAACAAGCAAACAAGACACAGGAAACCAACTGCCAATCGCTGGACTTATGTCAGACTTCAAACACACACAAAGGGGTTGAAAAAGAAAAAGGGCGCCCGGAGAGATCAGCTCATCTCCTGCCTACGTACCTCATCTGGTATGAGGATCAGGGCGACGTAGTTCCCCTAAACAGAGAAAGAACTTCTACCCTAACCAGAGACAAAGGGAGATACAAACTACTAGGGAGACTACGACTCGAGCCTAGAAGTTGTCATGCATACGATCCCTGTGTTGAGGTTTCTATCCTAACTTGCACAGGAAGCAAGCTAGCCTAAACAGCACAATCAATCACAAGCACAAAAGCAAGCACACACACTATATGTAAACAATTGGCTCACACAAGGCTAGGCTTTAGTCAAGGGGTCATGTCAACCTCGACAAACAAGCCAACTGGAATGGGGTGTGGTTAGCTCTTAACCCTAACATTGAGAGTTAGGGTGAAGCAGATGACATGAGAATGAGGGTAAGACCTCATAGCTCTTATCCCTGGCCTGGGAGAGCTTCAGACAATGAAAGTGTGGGAGTCCAGAATGTGGGACTCTTCTCCACATGACTGACACAACAAGATCTTGGGTTCTTATTCAAAGTGCATCAACACAATGGTGTGAGCAGGATGAATGACACAACTGAATAGCAGGGGATGGATTGCACATCCCTTGTATCTGCCAATGCCTCTTCACTTAGGAGGTCTTTGAATGTACAGGGCACAACATTAAACAAACACAAGCATTGCCTCTTAAGGAGGACTTTAGACAGGTGCCTGCCCACATAACAGGACAGGTCTTCCAGACTACATGAAGTCAAAGGAATTATACCTTAGTGGTAAGCAAACCACAAGCTAGCAAATCAAGTTCAAATGAACTTAAAGCAACTTAGGTAACTGTGAAAAAATCTAAACTAATCAGTTCAACTGTACAGACAAACAAACAACAGTTAATCACACAGACAGACAAAGCATCAGGCAACAATGGTGCAAGGCATTAGCATAACACAAATGAATTGTCCTCAAAGCCTACAAAACACACAAAGGTTAGCCAACAACAACCAATAATCAAGCTCAAATGAATGAGCCACTCCAATCATGGCAATGTGCATCTGAACCTGAAATCACAACTCAAATGATAAGTCCAAACCACTAGGTCAAAGCCTAGGGTCAAAAGAGGGTCAAAAAGTCAAAACAGAACTTCAAACTTGACATGAAGCAACTTCAAACACATATTGACATATCCTAAAAAGGCTCATATCAAAATCATTAACCAAATGCATTTCATGATCATGTGAAGTCAAAGGTGATTTCAAAGCATCCAAATGGTCAACATGAATGAAAAATCTCAATCAAAACAGAAATGATTCAAAAAAATCTGGAAAAAAACATGAGCAATCAAGACATCCATAACATCCATCACACAAAAAATCAGGAGCATTGGACATCATTAGGCATGGCAATCACATTGCACAATTCCAACAATCAAAGGTGTGACACAAATTGTCACACCAAGTTAGCACAATCATAAAACAGAATTGGTGCATGGGAAAAATGTCAAACCAAATCCCAAATGTTCATCAATATGTCTAGAAACTACACACAAAATTTCAGAGTCATTGGATTAAAATCAAGCATTTCACAAAGGAAAGAGTAAAGCAAGGTCACAAATGCACATGTGTTCAACAAACCTAGAGCAAATAAATTTCCAGCCAGGCAGAACGTGCAAATTCATGATCATAAAAAACTAGACAAAATAAGGAACATTTTGCAAAAAATTGGAGATGAATTGGATCATTTTTCAATTTATTATGATTTTTCTAAATTGGAAGAAAAATTAAAATCAAAGCATGGCAAAATGGAGGGAAAAGATGAAAATATGAAAGCATTATTGAAAATCAGCGCTCAGCAGGGATCGAACCCTGTACAAATTCAAATTGAGCGCGCCAGCACAAAACCCTAACAGAGCTAGGAGTCGACGCAAGGCCAGCTACGGTCGACGCAAGGCTGTCGAACGGTCGACGCAACATTGCTGTATGGTCGACGCATGGCTGAAGATCTTCATCTTCTTCATGAAGAAGAAGATGAACAGTGCGCGAGCTTCAACGTTTTTTCAGAATTTTTTCCAGAACTCAAAAACAAATATATCATCATGAAGCTCTTGCAATGGAGAGCAAAGATCAACAAACATTTAAGCACAAATCATCCAGAATAGAGAGAATCAAGCAAGAACATTCATGGATGTAAAACTTTAAACACTCATATCTTGCTCAATAATGCACCAATTCACACGATTTTTAGATCAGAATCACCAGAAGAACAAGATCTACCAGAATATATACATGAATTTAAGAATTAAGAGATTCTAAAACTGAACCTCTTGAAGAGCAGTTCTTGATTTTGCATGATCCACAGCTTGTAAGTATCCAAATCCACTCTACAATGCTTGAAATGATGTTTGGTGAAGAAAAGGAAGCTTGTACACGTGTAGATCTAGCTTAATCTTGACTTTCCATTTTCAACTTCATGAGCTTTCTATGCACCATTCTTGCACGAATTCTTCAAACAAATACTTGATCTGCACTAAATCAATGTTAGGGAACAAGAATATGAAGTAATATTGCAATGCTACTTGGAAGAAAATGGAATTATAAATGAGAGAAAAATTTGAAGTGAGAGAGAATTTGGATCTTGAAAATGTGAATTGTGATTAACCTCCTTCAATTCTGTTATGATTAGAGTATTTATATGCTTTCCTAATCACTTTGCTAATCCATAATTAGTTTGGTTAAGTGAAATGAGGTGTTTTGCAAAAAATCAAATTTGCATGGTGCATGTAGCAATTGCACGTGAACAGTACCAATTGCTTCATCATTTTCACTTAAAATCATTTTTTAAAACCAATGGCAATGGTAGAAACTCCATACAATGCACCATTTTTGAATTTTATAATTTCCCTCCAAAAAAACCATGGATTAACAAGTGATCATGTGATAACAATTCATGTAATGTGATGCATGATTTAGAAATTAGAGGTCAAGAGGAGAATATTGCAAAAAGAACCACTCATTTTGGAGCTTTGGTTGAAAAGTTATGCTCATTTGAATTTTCAAACACACTTTGCCATGATTGGATCATATCTCCTCAACCATACATTAGAAATTCATGATCTTGGACTTTTTGGAAAGGGGAGAGAAAGATATTCAACTTTCATGTTGGACAAAATCTCATTTGAAGCTTTCTTGATGATGTAATCTTGAGTTGAAGTTGGTCTAAAACCTTTCCATTTTTGGAAAGTTCAAATTATAGGTCACTTACTATTTTGGGAAAGTCTTGATCTGACTTCAAATTCTTCAACGTTGGTGTTTGAAATGTCAAATGAGACTTGTTTGAACATGAATGAAGCATCTCTAACCACTTCCCACCTTCAAATCCACAGTTGACTTTGCAGTTGACTTCTGTTGACTTTTATGGGCCTCAGATGAATTGATCATGCACTGATGAGTTCTGAGCCTTCAACACTTGGCCAAGCTACTTCAAAATGATCCTTGGTTCATGTGAACTCATTGTACCAACCCTAGGGCTTTGATCTCATGGAAAATGCTTTTGTTGCCTTGCACAGTTGAATCTCCTGACCAGTCTTGCCTGATGAGATGTAACATGTTATGCAATGACAATGCAATGTGATGTTAATGACCTAAAAATGAAATGAAATGAATGTACAAATGGGAGGTGCAAATTTGAGGTGCTACAATCACCGAACTTTTATTGTTTCCAAAAGAGAAGGGAAAAGTACGAACAAAACCCAAAGATGAGAAGTTTTCAAATCAAAACTAATAAAATGCCAGAGATTACAGGTAAGGGGGTTGGTTACACAGAGGGAAGATGTTAGCACCCAAAGTGTCCTAGGTACTCCTAGGGAGCCCTTTTTTGTGTGCAAGTGATTTGGTCTAAACGATGTTTGATAAAAAAAAGAGTGGGGGTGAGAAAAGAATTCATTAATTAAATTTTTGTGTTTGACAAGACCTTCGGTCTTATGCCTACGTACCAACATAAAAATGACGGATCAAAACCTCGTAGTTCGTGGTAAAATTTTCAAAGCACTTCGTGAGTTGGTGTTAGCAAAAATTTAATAAGAAGGCACAAAAGGCCAAAGCTTTGAATGGAGATGTTAGTTATTTTTGTCTTTTTTAAATTTAGGTCAATATGGTTAAGTATATTTACAAGTTTGATTTAAGAAAAAGTTTGAAAATTCAATGGCATAAGGCCAAAATTTCTAATCATCAAAGTATGTCTAATTTTGAAATCACAAACAAAGAAAGTTTTTAAAAAGAGGGAGATATTTTGAAATTAAAGAAGTGGGAAGATATGAAGGGACTACCCTAAGCAAAAAATTAAAAGTTAAGAGTTGAAAAGATCTGACCAATGGGATGCAATCCAACAGACAAGAATGTCATGTAGAAACCCATTTTCCCTGGGACTTTGACAAGCAATAAGCCATAGGCAATAAGAAACATCCAAGCATTATGTGAAGATCAAGGCATAAAATAAAGATAGCCAAAATATCCAAGCAAACCATCCAACAACTAGCCATCTTCAATGTCTTCCAATGTATCAAATGAAAATATTCCTTGGTAAAATCTCAGAAAAATCATCAGACATAAACAATAATAAGACAATTAATCACAGAGATAGAACATCAGATGAATCAAATAGATCCAAGGTCTTGCATCAGATGAAAGCACAAGTAGAGGTAGCTCAGTCTCAAATGTTGGCATTGGCCAAGTCCTTTAGCAGAGAGAATGTTGCCTAGTTCTAAGTTCAAAATTTTAGATAAAGTCCCAACAACCCACCAAAATGTTTTTTAGGGTTTTTATTGTTATTAGGTGTTTTAGGGTCCTAAGATCACAAACAAAATCAAAACACACAAACAAATATGTACAATCACAAGATATGGCTCAAGCGAGCGAAGTGAAAATGACTTGGAACATAAACAAGTTGCATGAAATGTAAATGGCAATGAATGATAATGACTGAAATTTAAATTGCATAAAGTAAATGAGTTGAAAGTAAAAACATAAGAAATAAGAGTCAGTCAATGGTTAGTCAAATATTAGTGTTGAGTTTTAATTGATTAAGCCATTCTTTGGAGAACACTCAACCATTCATTCACAAGTATGAATCCATAAACCAAAACATCTTCCATGAGAATGACTCCAACTTGGATAATTCAACAAGTATGCCACTAGCTCTAATGAAAGGAAAAAAAGGTCAAGTTTCCACACAATGCCATGAAGAATGGGATACTTATAATCTCACTTACAGGATGATATGCTTTGAGGGTCAAATTTAGCTCTATGTTAAGCAATCGTAATTGGACTTATGTAGAAGTCGCAACTATCTGAGATCAGGCAATAAATATATATAGGTGTTAATTCATGTTAGAGATTTGGTACAAAGAACCAAACTCATAAAACATACCACACACTAAAAGAAAATAGGAGGGACCTATCTCAGTCAGAATTGTATTGATTCATCTGACACAAGGTCATTGATGAATCAATTAGCATTTAGACATTAGAGATTTCATTGGTCAAATGAGGGAATGGGGAAGAATAGGGATGAAGATGAAGAGGGAAGGGGGAATAGAAACACAAATTGGTCATGAAAGGAATTTCATCTGATCAATACCATCCATTCATTTTGGGAGATGAAATATCCATTTCATCAATCCCCTAAATCCAATGATTTTGATCAAACAAAAGTCAAATCAATCATAACCAAGGCCCAAACAAAAAGTCAAACATCACAAGACCATAAAAATGGCTCAACATAATTTTTAAACATTTAATCAATTAAAAATCACATTAAAAATGAATTAAAATGCATTTTAATTTGGACAAAACCTCAAATCCATTCAAAACACCGAATAAATGGCCAAGGGATTTATCCTAGGTCAAACAAGGTCAAAGGACTTCAAACAAAAAAATTCACAATTTTTAGAAAGTCAGAAGTATTTTTAAACAATTCAAAATATGCATAAAAACATTTAATTCATGGGAAATACCAAAATTAATCCAAAAAATAATTTTAATTCAGAATATGGAAGAGAAAAATATTTAAAGATTTTTGGTGAAAGTCCCATATTTTTTGGATTAAAAATAGATTTATTATGAATTAAACAATATAAGACTATTAAATGAAAATTCAGAAAATAAAAAGATATTGGAAAAAACGAGGGCCATCAGATCTCCCTCATTAATTGAGGTGGCAAATCTGATGGTTAAGCGTGCGCGTTCCACCAAAGGTCTTAGTCAACGTGTAACACCAAAGGTAATCAGATCACATGGCTGAGATTATAACATGGAGGTGAGATCAGATGGCTGGAATCGTGCCAACACATCCCTAGAGCCCTAGCTCCAGTCATCTTCTCCGGTGGACCTCATCGAACTGGTCCACCACAAACCATCACTAAAATGAAAAGTAAGGAGATGGTTTTAAAGGAAAAATGCTCAGGAGCTCGAATCTGACCTCCATTTCATCCAATTCCAAGTATATTGAAAGATACATGGATTTGAAGTTTGAGGTTCATGATCCGAGTTGCTTCGATTTAACTTTAAAGCAACTCAATCTTATTGCCTACATTGGTAGGACTTCAGCCAACCAAAAATTAAAGAGAATGATGAAGAATTGAGAGAGAATCTAAGGCTCAAAGTTTCTGAAAAATCACCTTCTCGTAGCTTCAAATTGGCTTGATCTTGATCTGAATTCACTTGGTTCTTCCTCCTCTTGCTTGCAGTGACCAATTGAGATGAAAAAGGCAATGAATCCTTGGAGTTTGAATCTCAAAACAGAAGGTGAAATTCAAACTCGATTTCAAAGAAAACCTCAAGGTATTCTATGGTGTAGGGTTCTGGGATCTCTTGGCAAAGCTTGGGCAATGTGTGTGTCCTCTTTCTGAAGCAATGGACTTGTTTATATAGACAATTGGATTCATTTTTGCACCCTTTGAATTTTTTCCAAAATTAGTAACATTGGTGCATGGATGCATGGGCAATGATTTGGGCCCAATTCATGATGTGATCTCACTCCAATTCGTGCACAATGAGTCCTGAAACATTAACATGTAAGCATGCAATAAGAAATGACTTATAATGTTTCACTATAAAAAATGATTTTTCAAGAAAAACTAGCTTTTGATGTAAACCTTAAAGTTGTTTGGAATGTCATAAAGAGTAACTTTGCTCTTGGAATAATTTTCATATGACAAAAATTATAGGAGATAGGGTCTAGGGAACCCCAGTTTTGACCAGTTAATTTTCTTTGGTCAACCTCTTTGAACCAACTTGCAAACTTGAAGTTCTCTTGATATTTGGGACTCATGGAGGATCATATATGTATAAGATGATGTGTAATGAAGTATCCCTTGATATATTTGACTAATTGTTGAAGAAACTTGCTGAGGAAGTCACATAAGATACCTAGATGAATTAGGGCTTCCAAGGCAAACAAGCTTCAAACTCTTGATGAGTTCTTGATAAAAATGATAAATAAATATCAGGGGGATCCATATATGATGTTTAGAGCCAATGTAAATATTTCCTTTATTAATCTCTTGCACTAAGGGTCTCAAACCCTAGCTGTGAGCTTGATGAGGCATTGGTGGATGCACACACTACCTATAAAAGAAACAAAGCTATACATAGACATATTTTTGTATTTTTGGTTAGTAAACAAAGAAAAATAAAGTATGATACAATCAAATGTGCTTGGTGATCTCTCCCAATGCAAACCCAATGAGGGGTAAGGAGAATGTCAAGGTGTGATCCCAAAGCCAATGCAACTGATTAGATAGCATGAGGGATCGTAAGGTCAAAATTAGGGTCTTACAGGTTGGTATTTTAATAGTGAAAGTACTAGGCACATGGCTAAAGATGAGACAACTCATATAAATCGAGCAAAAGGAATAACCAAGAGCCCAGTGAAATTGGTTAATCCCAGTAAATAAGAGATTCTACTGAGAAAAGGCTTATCTACCAATATGAACCAACTGTGTGTCAAAGGTGGATTAAGAACTTCAACAAGTCTGAACATTTTTTCAATAATAAAGGTAAAGAATTTCTTATGAAAAAGGTCATATTTGAGAAAAACTTTAGGGGTTTGCAAGACCTCAGGATTGATAAAGTCATTATGTATGAAGAAGAAAGAACAAACAAGATGTCAGACAAGATTTCTCAACTCCTTTCTCAATAGTCTAAATTATCTCATGAGGATTGTGTCATTAAAGGGAATACTGAGTGTCAGTCTGGAAGTCCTTCCAATTTTGAACAACCTACAGTGGTTCAGAAGAAGAAGAAGTTGAAGAAGAATAGTGGATAATGACATAATTCCTTCTCATGTGTCTAGATGTATGAATAACCAACAACATGATATGATGCTTGGTGAAGTAGAAGCTGATGTGTTAAAGTCCAATCATAAGGTGTATGTATAAGATAAATCTGATCTAACTACAGGTGGAAGTATGAGTGAGATTCCACTTAGGTATGTACCTATGAGAAATCATCATGACATTCTAATGTATTATGGAGAAAGCTCTCGGAAAACAAGATTGAATAGTCCATATGGGGATAACGATGTACCAAACATCATGTCCGACATGTTGACAAAGTCTTAAGTGCATAAGGAGAATGATCACAGTGTCCATGAACATATTGAGACTGATGCAACTATAGTTAATGATGGTGTTGTTGCCAACCATGATCATGCATTATGAGATGTAAAACACTAAGTGAAGTATTTTATTTAATTTAGTTGATTAGATGATTATTTCATTTCACATTCAAAATTCTAATTGATTCAATTATATGAATTAACAATACTTTACAACATAATTGACTTAATAGTGTAATTAACTTAATTAATCACATCTTTATGCATGATTACTCATATGTGCAATATTTATACGGAAAAAAATGGTGTATATGTTTATGGGTATTATTTTTCTTTTTGGAAATTCACTAATCATACTATTTATGAATCGTTGCATCTGCATGTCAAGACGACAAATCTAACGCAACATACGTGGAAGGCGCCAGTCCCCATAAACGTATTTTAAGGTATCTTAATAGAACCTTTCATCATAATCTTTGGTATCCTAAAGGTAGTGCTTATAGCTTAGTAGGTTTTTCTGATTTTGATTTCACATGGTGCAAGTCGGATAGGAAAAGTAATAGTGATACATGTCACTTATTTTGAAGTTGTTTACTTTATTGGCATAGTAAGAAGTGTCATAGACTTTCTCTTTCTACTGCCGAGGCTAAATATGTAGTCGCTGGTAGTTGTTGTGCATAAATCGTATGGCTAAAGTGACACGCCGCAAGTGCACAAATGTGTGAAGTAGTATAATATTATCGAACCATAATGACCAATGGATTTAATACCGAATTATGTTCTATTGATGTATATCTAGAGATATCAAATATTGAGATTTTGAAAAAACAACTTAAATAAAAATCAATTATCAAAAAAGAAACTTAATTGAAAATCACTTAAATCACAATGGAGACAAACATGACTTAGGGTCATGGTTCTTACTCTGACATATCCATATGATTCGGGTCACTTCTATTACAAGAGTTATGATATAATTTATAGAAAATAGATAAAAGTGGACAACACCTGCTTTCGCCAGTGTGTTGCCCTATCGATGATAAATAATTTTTTGGATTTCGCATGGCCAGATTATTTGTCAAGGATTCGTTACTTTTGTTCCGCTATAAAATTTGGCACTTTTCTCAAACTCATTCAAGCATTTTCCTTGTATTGAACTCGTTTGTTTAAAAAATATACGCTCTGGTACCAATACATATCCTTTCAGACTATGATCGATATCTGAGAACTATTTACTTTCGTACAAGGGAGGGAATGCATAGACTCATTTATTAAAATAAATACAGACAAAAGACTCTCGTAACCGATTTATTATATATCATACAAATAGTCATGAGATAAGCCTCATGACCCTGAATCCCTAGTGGACTAGTCACTCATGGTGAGGGAAAACATAATCAAATCAATATTTCCAATCGAAATCATAGTGAACAATTGAAATAGAATAGAAATTATATTGAAAACAATAAATAAACCCAATTTAATAAACCTTGATCCACTGCTCCAATGGAGACTTGAGTATAGAGAGAAAATACAAAATACATAAAAATTTAGAAAATATAACTTTAATCCCCTAAACTTGAGACTAATTATGAATTTTATAGAGAATTATAAACTTGGACCAATATCTCACTGATTGATGGTCATTACATCATAAAATATCAAATCTAAACATGCAAAATTCCCAAAACGGATAAAGTTGATCCAAAAAAGGAAACAACTTAAGGAAAGGCCCGCCCTCCTGCTACTGCCCGTAGTGAAGGAGAATAGTGATCTAAAATGCAGCGGAAATTAAAATTTTCTCCTTTAGTGATCCTTACGAATGGGCATGATCAGTGACAGAATCGTTATCTCTTGTGACGATTGAAACCTTTGATGCAGATCTAAGGAGTGATCACAAACGTTGAATGGTGACAACGCCTTTACTCAGTCCACACGAATGGATTCCTTCAATCTCAGTGCTAGCTGCTACGAATGAAGGCTTTGAGTGAATGAGTGAATGAGTGAGTGAGAGAGAGAGAGAGAGAGAGAGGGAGAAACAAAATTTTAACTGCACAAATGCTTCTGCACAAGGGTTCTATTTATAGAACCACTTGTGTGGGCCGTAAGATAAAAAGCCCACTTAAGTGTATGTGGACTATATCTTATGATATACCAAAATCACTTAAGCATGTGGTACCTTACCATATTTCGTATTCTACTTAAGTGCACCGTATCTTACGATGTTCTACAATTCACTTAAGTGCACCGTACCTTACGGTGTTCCTTATTTACTCTATCTCTCATCAATCCGTCCTTTTGTGTGTGACCCTGTAGGTTCTCGTGACATTGGTAATTATATTAAATCACATATTTAACATAATAGACAGTGAGCGATATCTAGCAACACATCACTGCTACCCAAGACACGAAAATGTCATGTGATCTGACAAATCCTTTTTGTGATAATACTTATATGTACAATTACCAGTTTCCCCCTATGTTTATATTGAACACAAGGCATAAACTGTGTCATCCTTGTCCGGTTCAATATTGGGCCCGTAAACATTTTTCCTGTTACGCAGGATGGGCAAATTCCATCTAGGTCACTCATATCCCTCAGCATGCTTCGTGGAGTATCCATAAATTGTCTTTATGGTCATCCAGTGACGGACAATGTTTGATCAGCAATAAAGCACTCGACTCTACATCTAGGGTCCATAGTGGTTTCAGGTTGAAGGGTGGTGTACGCCACTATCACCATGAGAATAACTTATGACACTTTGCATAATATTCTATATGGTATTCTCATAGTGGGTCAATCCAGTATAAATATTACTCCTAATATTCATACCTATGTTTAAGACTTGATAACTCCTTATCCATGATCCATGAGATGTGATCATCAGTCTATATACATAATAGTCTTAATGCTTTAATGTTATCCCACTTCACAACAAAGCTCGACTACGGATACTTTAAGAATAATATCCTTATGTTTAATGGGATCTCATGATTAAGTCACACTTGATACATTAAATGGACTAGCTATTCTAGGGACTTTGTTAAACAAACATAATAAAGAAAAAACCTTTTATTATTAATAAATAATTCGATACAAGTACCAAAAGTATTGGCCTCTAGGGCTTACACCAACACGTAGAAGATGCTATGGGTGGCCATAACAGGCCTCTGGTCCTTGTACTGGAGCTTCAAAATGTCTGGGACCCTAGGGCTTGGCTGCTACGACCGCTCATAGCAGCTCTTTGGATTATGTACTAGGATTTTTTACTTTTGACTTTTTCTCGCGCTTTTCTCGTTTTGTCCCGCTTTTGCTTGTGATACTTATTAAAACCTAGAAACAACCAAAAAATAATAACAAAGCATAAAATACGATAAACGGGAGAAAATTGGACAAAAAAAGGTAAAATACTAAAGTAAAATAACTAGTAAAAACAATGTGAAAACCAATTATCATAAAGCAATAATTACTAGACTATGATTTAAAACTTAGTTGCTTTCCAATTAAGTATGATAATACTAGTACAATAAGACTCACCAAGAATTCGGTACTTCATTCACAGATCAAACACATTGAGATCTGACACCATTTTCTTAGAGATCATGTGAAAAAGGGGTGTTGTTTTTGAATACGTTGACACTAAAAGTCAACTTACTGGTATTTTTACAAAACCATTATCATCAGATTCCTTTAACAAGATTTATAGGGATTTAGGAGTCTTAGATTCTTCATGACTTAAATAGAATGAGGATTTTATTTAGTTTCATTTTTTATATATTTTGTTTTTACTAACACTATTTTATAGCAAATCATAGCTTTTACCTAACTACAATGGTATGTCTTTATAGCTCTTGTATCCAGTTTAGATCATTCAATGTGCTTGTTCTAGAGTTGTGTGTTGGTTTGCTTAGATTCTCCTTATCCTACTCATTCATCTATAACTTATGTTTTGATTGTTCTTATTTTTATTTAAGTGTTTTAAATGTGTGTTGCTAATTATGTACGTTCGAGCATTTGTATACTTGTTCATGCATTTTTTATGATTGTTAATGCATTCCTTAACATACAAGTTTTGATCACTTACTTGTTAGATGTTAAATATTGGTGTTGCATGTCTATTTGCATCTTGTTTATTGTGACATGTCCATCTTTGTGTTCTGTATCCGATCTTTATTTTTGTATATTCTTCTTAGTTGTTTAGCTCATATGTTCATTGGAATTATTTGTCTGTGGTTATTTATTTGGTTTTAGAGAAATTTCGGTCTATCTCTTTTTGATGTTGTCAAAGAGGGAGAATTTGTAATGAGTCTAAAATTATTTTATGCGTTTTATGTTGTGGTTTGTGTGCAATGTTTTAGGGGGAGCATAAGTGTATTTCACATTATACTCAAAGTCGACTCAATTCCAAGAAAAAGCTTGCCAAACATCAAAAAGGAGGAGAATATGATTGCATGTCCCTAATACATTCAGGTGGAGCACCCCAAATACGGTTATTTTATTGTTTGTCTTATCGCTTTCATCTTTGATTTACTATTGATTATTGAGTCTCCTTCATGATTGTACGTCTCTGAATCATGTTTTGAAAAGGTTCATTTTTAGCATGCATAAACCATTGGTTAGGTTCGAACTTGATCATGATGTTTTTAGTCGATTTCATGAGTCAGTGGAATAAGATCCATATATGATATTTATTCAAGTAAGGTGGAAAGAAAAATCTCAAAATGTCATTAAAATTTTGAGTTTTTGGGATTTTGAGTGTTTGATTCGAATCAAGCACAAACCGTTATTTGAATCATTTTGGACAGTTAGAAACCATAAATTTTCAAAACAATTTGATTCGAATCACATTTTACACGTGATTCGAATCATCAAACTCTGGGTCACCTCTACCTCAATTGATTCGAATCATACTTTACAACATGATTCGAATCATACAAATTTTCCACATTCTTTTAGTTGGCTTAACCTGTTTGACTCGAATCAGATTTAACACATTATTCGAATCACGGGGGTGTTTGATTTGAATCACAGTCTCCTCTTGATTTGAATCAATTGATCAATGGGTCAAAACTTTAATTTTATTTTATTCCACTTCACTTGTTCATTTGATTCAAATAATGAAATGTTATTGGTTTAAATCTAATTGATTTTTTTCAACCATTTTCAGTGCTTAATCTCAAGCACATATAAAACCTTTTTGTCATCATTTCTCATGCAACAAATCATAGTGAGTATCATAATCAACATTTTAATTTTGTGAAAAATCAATTTCCTCTATTTTTAAAGTTTAAAGTTCTTGCAACGAAATTCTTGCATCTTCAACTTTAATTTGATTCAGATCTTGATAATGATATATTTGTAATTGATTGAAGGAGACGCGTTCTTGAAACTAATCTTTCTTGAAGATTTGGTTGATATTTTTAGGTTGTTTGTAAGATTGAGATGATTGTCAGTGGCGATGACAAATTCCATTGAAAATAAGTAGGTTTTTCTCTCCACAATTGCCTTGGTAGTGACTATGTGGAAGGCTATGGATAAGGCGAAGTTCTTCTCAAATCTTTGGATAATTCATTGCTCAAGGAATCGATAGGATCAAAGGGTTGATTCCTACACACAAAGGCTTGTAGCAGATTGTTGATATTGAAATATTAAAGAAATGTTAATCGAGTAAATATTATATATTAGAGTTTGGCATTACACTATATACAAGTTAAGATCCATATAGGAGATTTTAATTTTCTCAGTTTTATTGTGGATTGGTGATTGTGTGGGCTCTTGGAAATATTTGTCAAATAAAAGGAACAATGTTGGTTCTAATGGGAAACCATTAAAGAGTGCACATAAGAAAAACGAGGACGAACATCGAAGCACTATAAATCTTGGTGTCATCTCTCTCTCTCTCTCTCTCTCTCTCACTCACTCACTCACTCACTCACTCTTGCATTTAATTTTGCTGTATTTGCATGCGTAGGTATTCCAATTCTAACGTAGTTTATCGTTGCCTCAATTTATAGCGATTTATCACTTAAGCATTAAGTTTTATTGAAATTGGATACCTTATTGAGCTGGATTGATGATTAAAATTCTGAGAAACAATTGAGGTTAGAATTCTCTATATTGAATCATTGTATAAACACACCCTGTGGATTATACAATTGAGTCGATTGAATATCTTGTGTTTCATGATATTCATATTTGGTGTGTGTGAAACGATTTGGTATTAATATGGTCGAAATTTCGAATAGTATCATTTTCATATTTTCGCCTCAAACCTTTTGCTCGTAATTTTTAAAAACACTCTGATAACCTTTTTAAGAGGCGGTTGATTTTTATTTGGGTCTTTTCACCCCCCCCCCCTCCTCTAGGTTGTTTTTCTACTCTCATATTCACACATAACACATGTGTCACCCCATCAAATCAAGAAACAACCTCTGATATGTAACCGTTAAGGTAAATATAAACATACAAGGTCTTATTGTTTCGAATGGCTTAAGTTAAAGATCAAAGGATGTAAGGAAGTCCATGCTAAGGAGAAATTGAAATTAAATGCTACATCAATTGGCTTCATAACTCACACAGAATGCATAATTTCCTCAAATAAAAGTTGGTATTTTAATAGTGAAAGTACTAGGCACATGGGTAAAGATGAGGTAACTCATGGAAATAGAGCAAAAGGAATAACCAAGAGCTCAAAGAAATTGGTTAATCTTGGTAAATAAGAGATTCTACTTAGAAAAGACTTATCTACCAATATGAACCAACCGTGTGATCAAAGATGGATTAAGAACTTCAACAAGTCTGAACATTTTGTCAACAATAAAGGTAAAGAAGTTCTTATGAAGAAGGTCATATCTGAGAAAGACTTCAGGGATTCGCAAGACCTCGGGATTGATAAAGCCATTATGTATGAAGAAGAAAGAACAACCAAGATGTCATACAAGATTTATCAACTCCTTTCTCAGGAGTCTGAATTATCTCATGAGGATTAGGACATTAAATGGAAGACTGATTGTCAGGTTGGAAGTCATCCCAATTTTGAACAACCTACAATGGTTCAAAAGAAGAAGAATAAGAATAAGAAGAAGAATAGTGGATAATGACATAATTCCTTCTCTTGTGTCTAGATGTATGAATAACCAACAACATGATATGATGTTTGGTGAAGCAGGAGTGGATGTGCTGAAGTCCAATCATAAGGTGTATGTATCAGATAAATCTGATCTAACTACTGGTGGAAGTATGAGTGAGGTTCTACTCAGGTATGTACCTATGAGAAATCATCATGACATTCTAATGTTTTCTGGAGAAAACTCTCGAAAAACAAGATTGAGTAGTCTAGGTGGGGATAACGATATACCAGACATCATGTCCGACATGTTGACAAGATCTTAAATACATAAGGAGAATGATCATCATGTCCATGAAGATATTAAGACTGATGCAACTATAGTTATTGATGATGTTGTTACGAACCATGATCATGCATTAGAAGATGTAAAACACTAAATGAAGGATTTTGGGCCCGTTTGTTTTGGCTTTTTTTAAAAATGATTTTTATAGTGTTACATATTTTAGTGTAAAAAAAGTTTACAAAGAAACTTTTTATAAAAGCTTCAAATAAAAATTTGGTTTGAATAGTTATTCTTAAAATGTTATTTTAGGTATTTCATCATTTTATCGAAACTTTTTTTGGATATCAAATTTTCAAAAAATCACTTAATTTTGAAGATATTTCAAATAGCTTTTCATAAAAATCATTTTTAAAATACAAATTTTTGAAAAAATTATGATTTTGACTATGTTTTGATCTTCAATAATGTATATTTATGTTATAGAATGAATAATTCAATCTTTTAATTTATAAAAAACAAATTTAAAAAAACTTGTAATATTTTGAAAAATATTTTTGTAGAATCCATTTTCAAAATATTAAAAAAAAAATCCATTTTTTTTAAAGCTAAAACAAACTGGTCTTTTATTTAATTTAGTTGATTAGATGATTATTTCATTTCACAATCAAAATTCTAATTGATTCAATTATATGAATCAACAATATTTTACAACAAAAATCGACTTAATAGTCAAATTAACTTAATTAATCATGATTACTCATATGTCGAAAAAAAATGGTGTATATGTTTATAGGTATTGCTTTTCTTTTTGGCAATTCACTAATCATACTATTTATTGATCACTGCATCTGCATGTCAAGACGACAAGTCTAACGCCACATACGTGGAAGGCGCCAGTCCCCATAAACTAACCGAAACAAAAACTCAATCTGCGTACATGGATACGACAACAATCTCCTTTCAATTTTACATTCAAACAAGTACAAAAACCAACAAGACACTATCAATAAATCCAAACTAGGCCTCAAATAAGACAGAATAACCCAGTTACAACCACTAGTTTCTCTTCCCTTCGTGGCTTCAAATCCATCCATGCTGGCAAATCCAATATCATTCATTCCCTCCTTAAAAACTAACCCCATTTATCCAATTTCCTCCACACCCCAATAACACACCACACAATATGGATATTTGGTCATGGATATCTGAACTCCCCAACTCAGTTGAGTGGAACGAGTCCGACTCACCGCCCTTATTCGAACTAGCTAGTGATGGACATAACGATTCAGCTCGCTCTATCCACCTCAAAGCTGAACGAACTTCCGGTTCAGACTCAGAAGCAGTAGTAACCTTCATGGTTTTCTTACAAGGCTTTCATCCCTTCAACGCTCAAAAGCCACTTTGGGTTTCCGAAAAATGCACCATCTCTTCAGAAAACCCTAACTTCCTCCCTCTCCTTCTCCAACTCCTTCAAGAAATCATAACAAACTCACCCACAGCGCATGATAGCACTTGCCCTAGGTCTCAGCTTCAGAAGCTGAAACCCGAACCTATAGCATGGATCATCGACTCGCACACACCGGAATCTCTTTCGATTTTCTTCAACCTCGTCTTCACAATCCGTCTCTTCTGGCTTTGCGCTTGCGACGCGCCGAGTGAAGCAGGCTCACTGTACTTCAACTCACTACTAGCACCTATTCTCGAAACGGCGTCGAGGAAACTAGCTTCGGTTCTTCGAACCTTCTTTATAACAGTAGGCGTTGATACTGAACTCTGCTTCATGCGCACCCTTGGGTACATAATAGCAAAATGGTGCATTATAAAAGAGCTAGGCGTAGGATTACAAACACTAGTTCCTTCTCCGAAATTCTCTTACGCGACGGAGTCTCACGGTTTATGGATTCTGAAAGGCTACGCGCCGGTTATGACTATGAAACTGGCGCGAAGCAATGGGCAAAAGAGTAAATTCCATAGCATCGATGCTAAGGAGTCAATAATCAGATACGGTCTCGCGCACCATCAACTAGAGGCACACGTACAGTTAGAATACACCGTCAGATTTCACGATGGATTTATTCAGGTGACAATTTCTCTTATCATAAAAAGTTGGATATTGTAACTAATTATCATATTTAATTATTTATTATTTATTAAAACCCAATTTTTTGTGTTGAGTAAATACGAATTTCCCATTTATTCAGGTTAACGCGCGTGTTGATAATATTCGTCTCCACGTGGCGAGGCTCGGTTTTAAACACGGTGATGACGTGGATTTTGTTGAGGAGAAGCATTTTCCTTCGCGGGCTCGAGTTTGGGTGGGTCCAGAAATCGGAGCTACTTATGTGGCGGGTTTGAGTTTGGGCCGGTCTACAGAGAATAATGAGAGAGAAGTTGAAATTGAGAAGAATTTGAAGGGTAATTTCGAGAAATCAGAGATTTCGAAGGTGAATGCATCGGCGAGGTCGTCTCGGAGAATGAGGACTAAGAGTTGGAGAATGGATCAGGAGGCTGAAGGGAATGCGGCGATATTTGATGTGGTTTTGCATGATAATATGACGGGTCAGGAAGTGGGTTCGTGGAGGCCAACAGGTGATGAACCGGTTCATGGGTTGAGAGGGAGATATGTTGGGGCGAATAGACCGTTTAGTAAAAGTGGGTCGGTGGTGATTGCGGGGGATGAATATGGAGAAGAAGTGGGGTGGAGGGTTAGTAGAGAGATGGAAGGGAGTGTTTTGAAGTGGAGGATAGGGGGAGAGTTTTGGGTTAGTTATTTGCCTGATCAGGCAAAAAGTTCTCATTTTGAAACAAGATGTGTCCAGTGGTGTGATGAAGTTGACTTGCCTATAATTCATGGAAAAACAACATGATTAATGTTTGTAATAACTATACTCCCTCCAAATCAACCACAAAAAAGAGAGGAAGAGGTTAGTGTTATAGTGTATGGGTGGTACTATGGTTTAGGTTCCAACCGGTAGTTTGTAAGCCACTGTGTAGATCGGTGAAATAAATGTTTTATTTATTATGTATATAATATAAGTAGTTTTTTATTGTGGCATGTACTCAAGTCAAAGAATAATTTTTTCACCGGTACAATTGTTTTTTCCTCACTAATACATTATTATTTAATTTATATGACTGTGATAAATAACTAATTATTTATTAATAATTTATTATTAAGTTTTATTTATTAAAAATATAATGTTTCTTTATATTTAATATTATATTTTTAGTTAATCTAAATAATTAATTCTTTCATTTATATTAATTTTCTTCATCTTTAAATATTCATTTTCTTCTACTTCTTCATTTTCATTATATTTAATAAAATAAATTACAACACAAAAAAAATAATTCATCTTCAAATATTTATTTTATTATTCGTATGTCAATATTATTCTTCTAAAAACTCATATTTAAAACTCAATTCTATTAAGATTTAGTAAATCTATATTCCGATGTCATTCTTCTTAACACTCAGATTTCAAAAAACCCAAAAAAAAACCAAAGTCAAATATGTAAAAACTTTGATTTAGAATAATTCAGATTTAGAATAACTCATATTAAAAAAAAACAGATTTAAAATCAGAGATCTATAAACAACAAATAACAAAATTTTAGAATTGAATCTTTCTCAAAAGTAAACTAATTTTTTATAAAGGTTTGAAGAAATTGGATGAAGAGAAAAAATATAAATATGTATATTTAAGTAATTCTTTACCTAAAATTCATGTGATGGAATTTTAGCGTTTTTTAACAAAAGTATTTGAGACATTTAGGACAAAAAATAGAGCAGTGTATCTCTTTTTTTTTGTTCAATTCGATTATGACAAGAAGAACATTGCTAAGAATATTTTAAATTTTTTGATTTATGCCTGAAATTGAAAGCATTGAGATATGGGTTAGCAAAAGAAAATACAGGGTATCAAAAATATGAAAAATATGCAAGGTTATTGGGTTTAGTATTGGTATTGATATAAGAGTATTTTTTTAATGTATCCTCTCTCTCTCTCTCTATATATATATATATATATATATATATATATATATATATATATATATATATATAATATATATATATATATATTATTTTAAGTATCACGCGAAAATTTAAAAATGTTTGTAGTTTTCAGAGATACATCCCTGGACGCACCCCAACCTCATTTAACAAAGACTATTTTGAGTTACGCCCTTTTTTCTTTTGATTTTATTTTGGAGATGTATCTCCAAAATGTTTCATTAGTTACATTTCCGTAACACATACACATCAGTAGAAAAGGCAAAACCATGTAATTTTCTAAATTGAAATTAAGATTCATAAAATAAAATTAGGATTACATAGATCATTTCAACATAAATGCAAAATTACTTCAATATCCAGGTGGTCGCTTCAACATCTTCGCAATATCTTTGACCGGTCTTGAATTCGTCGCTTCCAACTCGAGCGGAGCTTTTGTTTCGAAATGGAAATACGTATTTCCAAATAGCTCTTACATATGTTTGCGTCTTGAACTCAAATTTGTTGAACTCAGTCTTTCTTTCTTTGTCAATCGACTATGAACGGTACTCGAGCTTCACAATCCTTCGATTGTCTCTGTAAGGTAGGAAATTCTGGATTTCATATTTAATATCTTCGAGGGAGGTGAAGTCTTTGAGCTTAAACGTTCACTCGAGTGTAGAGCTGGAGAAAGAGACATTTGTGATACACCAGTCAATGTTTATTTGTCATTTCTCAGTTTGTGTGAAATATAACATAAAAGCACCTTAATTTATAGAGTGCATAGATCAATATGGACCACTAAATAATTGACATCCTGATTTTGGAGATATATCTCCGGTTCTGTAACCTATTATCTTGTTCCGAAGATGTATCTCCAAAACGTTTCCTGAACTAGTTCCAAAATGGAACCCTTAAAATAGAGCCTTTTTTTTTTACAAAAGAACAAATTTTATTATGGGGAAGATGAAAAATGCATTAAGACATAATATGAACAAATACTAAATATATTATACTTCATTTATATTGAGACGCAATTACATACACTTATTTGTCCGGTTAAACGAGAAATTAAAATGAATCAAAACATTTGTCGTGCGGCTAAATCTATGGGTGGTACTCCCTTGAACTTTTGTACATTTGATTCTTTTTCAATGTTGTTAAATTTCTCGAATTTTTTTCAGTGTTGTTAAATTTCTCGAATTCTTGTATTTTTTCCATAAAATGGTTCGGTCAAGTCTCGACTTTTGTGGTTGAATGAGTCGTCCACTCTGGTGATGTAAGTGATATAGAGCATCTCGGTTTCAAATAAACCTGAACAAAATAACTTGATTTTGAAATTCATTCAATACACATGATACTATCATTTGGATTTTGAGGTAGGGCAGTGCGCAATGGGAAAAAAGTTTTCGAAAAACTGTATCGTGTCAGATCAACACGTTCTATCATACGCACATGATATTAGGTGACCTATTTCTGGGAAGTGCAACTATTTTGCCTTCGGTGTCGGACTGCTAAGGAAAGGAACAAGAGACTCATAAACTTCATCAAATTTTTCTTTCTTTCCGTACAACTGTGTGTATGATTCTTTATGCGTCTTAAACTCTTGGATAAGTTAATGGCGGACATGTGTATGATTATCTTCTCCTTTACCAAGTAAAGCAGAAACTGCTCGATAACTGCAATTACCGTCCCCACAACATTGACGATCCGCTCGATGTACTTGTGCATAAAAGTCGGCATCTCGTCGATGGATGTAATCTTTAGTGAGGCGACATAGGAGGTGGTTTTATAATGCGAGCTCCTTTGACAACACTTTTTTTGAGATTTTGGAGTTGGTGAGTAGGGAAAACTTTGTCAACATGTTCAAAATATGAAGGAGACCATGTAGTCGAACTGTCATTCAGTGTAGGCTTCATTTTCTTCTGAGCACCTTTTGTTTTTACAAGTTGAAAGGGCGATTTCATGTTGGTGGTTTCCGGATAGACAATTTTCAAAGTAGCATGGGCAGACTCAACTCTGTTAGTTGTTATATTTTTAAGGTGTCTAACATTATCAGTCCATGCACAAACAATTTTATCCTTCACCTGGTCAAAATTTGTGCTTTCAACATATTTCAACAACTATGGATACTTTTCACACACTTTCCTTAAATGCATAATGACATATAGTTCTTTTGTGGAAGAATTTATTATATGATTTCATGCATCCATTATTTTTTCCACAATCATACTCGCCTTCACCATTTTCCATCTTCATACTCTATTTGTTCCGTCCCTACCGTAGGTTTAACCCGACTTCTAACATTCTTTGTTATGTGATACCTACAAAGTAATGTATTAGAAGAAGAAAATACCTTTGCAACTGAATTCATCAAGGCGGTATCGTGGTCGGTAACAATTACTTTAGACATCTCACCTTGGTCTTTCAAGAGTGTCCGACACACCTCTAAGGCCCAAGTAAAATTGTCCATTTTTTCACACTCAAGAACTGCAAAACCAACAGAATATGTCTTCTCAGTTGAGGTAACACCATCCATCTCCAATAATGGAAGTCTATACTTATTGGTCTTGTAGGTTGAATCAAGTATGAGCACAATAGAAAACATGTTGAACAACTTTATGGAATCAAGATGAGTCCAAAATATATCTCTAACAGTAACTTTATCCTCACACATTCGGTACCTAGACTCGTAACTGTTATCATTAACAGTTTCAAGAGTCGTTGCATTTCAGTTATATCCCCAATAAGTTCCCTATTAGTAAGGTACCAAATATTATACACTTGCTTGATGTTTGATATACTTTTGGGTCATTCCCGTTTCAATATTGCAAGTATATTTTTTGGTTGAACCATGTCCAATGTCATGTCTGCAACACATTCCTTCTCTTCCGGCATGAGCCGACACACACTAGGATGGCCGGATAACTTTTCACATAAATCATGGTTACGAAAACCATATATCACATTAAATCTCTAGTTTTTGTTTGCCAACATGTAACCATGCACCTTAAATAAACATTCACATTTTATTAAACTGATGTCGTCTCTTTTAAAATTCCTAAGAGGGGTTTTATATTTCCCGCTTCTTTCGCACATCTTTGTCACAAAAGCACATCTTATATCCGAACCATTATTGTACCTTCTGATAACCACACCAAATCCATGTTTAGAGGCTTCCATATGAATCCATTGAAGCATTTGATCACGAGATTCAATCTCTTGCTCATTTTTAAATTGGTTGCCAACATCTACCGCCTTCACAACAACACCTTGGACATTCAAAGAAACAACTTGTTTTGGAAAAACATAAGGGTGCACCATATCTAATGAAAACAATAAAAACCACAACAGTATATAAGCGCCACTACTGAAAACATACTTGGAAAATGAACACAGACTAGTTTCAGAGATGCATATCCGGATAAGCTCATACTCGTTTCGGAGATACATTTCCATACACGACGCTCTCTTTTTCAGAAAAAAGCTTGGTTAATGTGAGGAATGCAATGGGAAATAAAGGATCTTCACCTGAAATTATATCTTCTTTTGCTCCCTGTGATGTGATGAACCAAAAGAATGGAGATTTGGAGTGAAAAAATAAATTGAGAATTGAGGGGGTTTTGGTGAAGGTTTGTGTTGAAAAAAACAATTGCAACAATGATTGTATGATCATGCAACTGTTTTTTTTATCAGATTATTCTGAAAATGCATATCCGTAAATATCTGACATGCAAAGGTGACAGAAAATTTCAAAATTCCGCCCAAAATTACAGAGATGTACCTCCAGACTTTCCACTAAACTGATAAAAAATTAACATATTTCTTGAAATGTTCGAGATATGCATCTCCGGAATAAAATTAACCCAACTTATGGGGCACCGCGCATAATGGCCTGCGCTGAGTGTGTAATGGATGTGTCTGGAGATGCATCTCCCGAACCTGGGGAATTTTTTTTATTTTCACGTGGTGCCTAAGAAACTTATGGGGTGCATTAATAAATCCTCTTGATATAATTTATTGTATATATTATGCAAGGTTAGTGGGTTTGGTATTGATATAATTGATTAGGTTAATTAAAAAAATTAAATTGTGTTATGTTGTGGAAACTGTTAGACAAGGGCAACGATTTAGAGGGGTGAATAAATCGATACGAAATTTTCTATGATTAAAACTCGGATTTTAAAATATTTTCTATGGAAAGCGAAAACGGTTCTGAATCAACACTCGCTTATCCCAAACCGTTATAGGAAGAACCAAATATGCGTATTAAATCGTAACGAAATGAAATTAACATACCACAATGGTGAGAAAATAAATCAATAAGTTTTTTGAAATAAAGTTTGAACAACTTTACACTTCAATAATCAATTTCCAATTAAGAAGCAAAATTGACTATGACTGTAATATCCCATATTCCCTTAAATGCTCAATTGGTTGTCAGTTGAGACCAATTGGGTTCCTATGTACTCTATCTATTATTAGTTGTAACAATTTGAGCTACTGTGTGCTCTAAGTTTTATCAGTTGGGACCAATAGAGTAACTAGTGGACTCTGAAGAGATCAGTCTTTATTAGAAGAGAAGGACCATCATTAATAAGTATAAGAAGTGATATTTTGGTAACATTAATAATTGGTCAATTGGTACTTGAAGACAAAATATCAATTGAGATATTTCATATCACTACTTAATATTTATATATTAATATATATATATATATATATTATATATAATATATATATATAATATATATATCTATATATATATATTATATATATAATCTATATATATATATATATAATATATATATATATATATATATATATAATATATATATATATTATATATATATATATATATATATATATTATATAGTATATATGTGTGGTGGATAAGAAGAGAGAAAAGAAAGGATAAGAATAAGAATAGAAATGAGAAAGAGTTATCAGTAAAGAAAGACGAGAAGAGAAGGGAGAAAAGGAAAAGGAATGGAAGAAGAAGAAAACGATAGTTATGGAATCCATCATCATCATCATCAACACCATGATTTCATCTCATCTTCTTCACCAAACTTCATCTTCTTCTTCTACAAGGTGAGTTCCATAGTTAGGTTTAGCTTTGGGTAGGAGAATCAATGGTTGGGGAGCTAGGGTTTATGTTTTTGAAGTGATCATGAAACTTGATTATGATGAATACTATGTTTATGTTGTTGTTTAAGTTCATGATTAAAAGTTGTTGTTGTTCCTGTGTTCTCTATTGTTGTTGTTGTTCTTACTATCATATTTGTGTTATTGTGATGGATAAGGGATTTCTGTTATGTTGATGTTGTTGTTATTTCTACTATGAATGCATGTTCCAAGAATTGGAAGCTATGTTGTTGTTGTTATGGTGGTGTTTATATCATGATGTTGTTGTTGTCTTATTAATTTCATGTAGTGAAGAAACATGGTTGCACATGTGTGTTGTTCTATGAAGTTATGCCTCATAATTCCTTGATTTTGTGTGGGTTGATGATAGTGTATGAGTGGGTATGTTTAAGGGGGTAAAGGATGGAAGAATATATGTTAAAAAGGTGAAAAAACTGAAAATATACTGGTACCAATTGATTGACATGTTGGACCAATCGATTGACATGCTGGACCAATCGATTGGTCCATTAAAATTTCGTGAAAAATCTGGCAGAACCTCCATCCAATCGATTGGGCCATGACATCAATCGATTGGTTCCCCTGTTTTCTCTCTAAATTGAGTTTCATAACTCGAAATGAGGCCCGATCAGATGCATTAGAAAGCTCGTTCAATGTTATATTTCTTGGTGAGATAAAATCATGTTTATAAGTAAATTATAACTTGGTTTTTAGTATTACAATATTATGCATGTTTATGAGTTGTTTCCCTGTTTCCATCATAAAACGGGAACAGTAACTCCACTTGATACAGAAATGGATGCGTTAGGAAGCTAACACAATGGACTATGATATAAAGAGAAGTATCTATGATTTATTCCATTATGTCTCCCAATCTAGTTATTTCACACCATAATATAATTGGACGAACGTTTACCACATGACGTGGAAGTGGAATAAGATAGATGAAGGCGGATTGTGTGATTGCTTTGCTTATGGTTTTGTATCACATTGTATTATCATTTGTGCTCTATGTGTGATATGAATTATATTGTGAATTATTGTGGTATAGATTGTGTGTATGTATAATATGATTAAAAGCCTATAATGATGAGTGAGGAAACCTAGGAGTATAACTAGGTGAATGACTTAGAAAGATAATCTGGGTTATAAAAAATGACTTAGGTTGTGATGCTTGGACGCAATGGTACCTAGGTATATATTGCGTTAACGTATACGTTTGATTTTGAATTAATGTGCATTGTATGGAACATGTGAAATACTTTTTGGATGGGTGGATATGATCACCTAGTATTTAATGAATACCATGAGAATTGGTTTGCTATTTGGTGAGGAACATTTGTTCAAAAAGTCCTATTTGGTGAGGATCCTTGCTCCGAAAGTCCTAATTGTTATTGAGAACGAATAACATAGTCGAAATTATTTGTGATTGTGCACATACCATTTGAGAGGCTTATGTAAAATGGTAAGTGGGGATGTGGCACCAATGATTCGTGCCTCAATTGAGTTTGAGTCCTAACCATGGCGGACATGGGGGAAAGGTGGACACCTAAGTAGGTTAGAGTCCCATACGGTGAAAGATACTCAAAGTGGGTTCGAGTCCCATACGAGTGATGGTTCTTAAAAGTGGGTTCGAGTCCCATAGGGGAACCTAATATCCACCGTGAAAGTCGAATCATATGGGCATGTGTGAACCAAGCCTTGGCCTAGACATAAGTCCGGTTGGGGATCGATGTTGCGTGAATCCGAATAGTGATTTATTGAGTTATGTGAACTCAAGTGACATGTTTCCATATATTGCGAATACCCTTCAATTGCTCAAGTCCTAGTTACATTGTGTGAGTTATACACAAGTAAAGGAAGGTGAATACTTGAGTTAGAAATAAGGTAGAAACCATGTAGAGCCGAGTGGACCCATAGGATAGGGGAACTCACTGAGATTATTATCTCACCCCATCAATGTTGTTGTTTTTCAGGTCTTTTTGCAGGTTTGATTAAGAGGAGCTGCTTGATGATGTTTCAACATTGTTGTGATGCTATGATATTCCGCTGTGGATTTTGTACAATGGTAGATATTGTACATAGATCTTAGATTTTTATTTAGGCACTTTCCATATCTTGTACCATAGGTTGTATCTTTTATTTTGGTCAAGTATGTAAATGATGCCTTTAGGCTATTATGTTGTATCAATACCAAATAATAACACTTGTATGATATTATTTTAGATATATATTATATGGGTCGTTACAATGACGATTTATCAAACACTTGGTGTGCAATAAACACCAAGCTGATTTTTCCTTTGTGTTGTTGATGTGAAAATCCAATTGCAAGTTTATAGCTCGGAATTATCTTAACAAAAACAATTTGAAATATTTCAACACCAAAGAAATTATCAATATGTGAAAATTTGCACACTTTAGTACATGAAAAAATTATGAAAAATAGAGGGATGTATATATATATATTATATATATATATAATATATATATATATAATATATATATATATATATATATATATATATTATAGAGAGAGAGAGAGAGAGAGAGAGAGAGAGAGGACACATAAGGGTTTGTTTAGGCAGTTACCAAATGTCCTTATTATGTGTACATCTACCCCCAATTCCAAATGGAATTGAGATATTCAATAATCTTTGCAAAATATTGAATACAAGTGAGAAATAGAAATTCAAACCCCCCCAAATCCCAAATTTGATGTTGATTCTATCTTCTCATCTTCTCTTGATCTTGAGCAAGATCAAATGCCCCAAGATTTTCAATTGGATCCTCCGGTTCCACTACTTCATTAACAGAAACCCCTTTCATCAAAACTTTCACTCGGCTGAATCCTAATTACAAAATCTTGTGTAAAAACCCATAAATCACACTTGATCTTGGAGGGAAACTCCCAATTGGTTTCATCAATGAAGCCCGTAGAGTAATCTTAACCTAATTGATTTTACAAATCCTAAATTGGACCTTATCAAACTTGAATCTAGATGAAATCCAACAAAAGTTATTATGTGTAATTGTTGTGTGTATACATAAAGAAAGGTTGAAGATGATAACAATTGCTTTGTATGTTCTTTGGATTCAATTAGTTTGAAAAATGTGCATGAATGTGTATATATATGTGTAAGTGAGAAAGAGCTGAAAAGTCATACTTAGAAAATTTTACAAGTTGTTGGAAAATTGAACAGCATGTGTCGGCCTCTAGATAATATGTGTTAACCTATATAAGCATTTTTGCTTCTATCTGACATCTTGAAAACTCTATGCGTCGACCTGAAATGGACAGAGGCTTTATTTTTGCAAAAAAAAAAAAACTCAGTATATGTCAACTTGAAAACTGGATGTGTCAATTTGAAAACTGGATGTGTCAACCTGAAGACTAGATGTGTCAACCTGAAAATCCTATGTGTTAACACATACTGAAAAGAGTCAACCTGAAAAGTGGTTGCGTCAACCTGAAAATCCTATGTGTTGATATATACTGAACAAAGGCTTTGGTTTTTCAAAATCAAGAGCATGTGTCGACCTAAAAACTGGATGTGTCGACCTATGCACTAGTTTTTCACATAAAATCTTAATTTTATCTTGTAAAAACATTTCTAAACTAATTTTAAGAATCCTAAGGTTAAAACGTACATCTAGACATAGAGGATAAGGTCCAATATACACAAATACTAAGTGTCCTAGTTTTAAAATCATTCAAAATATTTCTAAAAGGAAAGTGCACTCACATACTCCCCATTTTTTATGATGACAAAATGTACGAAGTATCTGATGTCTTGATAAAAGCTCCCCCTAAATATGTGCACCTTAGAGACTTTGTCTTGCATGGACTTCTCCCTCCTTTGACAACATCAAAAATAGGCAAAGCCACAAACGTGAGAAGCATCATGTAAAACTTTTAAAAAACACATATCATTAGAATGATGTTAAAGTTAAAATTTCCTAAACATAAATAAACATGCAATTCATACAAAACTATAAGGAGTCCATTACAAACACATCAATATATTTTCAAAGCAGAAAAGCATAAGGACGAAACACAATAACATGAAAGACGAGAGATAAAGTACATACAAAATAGGTTCCAAATACGTGGTCAAAAAAATCATGCAAAAACTTCATTTTTCATGCAAGAATCGATAAATAACATTCTCAAACATAACACATTTAGAAAATGCTTCTAAATTGAAAATATAAGGGCATGAAACACATATGATGGTGATATAATAACATGAAGCCACTATAAACATATAGATTGAAAACACATGGTTTAACAATGAAATTCTTGGAAGTGAGCATACATGAAATGTATTATTCATCAAATATATCACACATTTTAGAACAAAAACACACAATCACATACGAGAGGCATATAAGTAATACATGAAATTTAAAATAAAAACTTACGCACAAAGATAAAAGTGAAACAATACTACCTCACATGATGAAAGACGGAAGATGCACTCACATGAAATAGAACTTTCTCTATACCTTTTGAAGTCAATGTCCTTACCATTTTAATGTTTGTCTAAGTTCCTGTTAGTGAATGTTAGAGTTTCGATTGACTTTGCATCTGCCATTCCAAAGCGTTTAAGAAACTCTTGGCAGTATTTTGATTGACACACAAACATCCCTTCTTTGAGCTGCTTGATTTGAAGTCTGAGAAAGTAATTCAACTCTCCCATTAGACTCATTTCAAATTTTCACTGCATTAACTTTAAGAACTCTTTGACCAACTTAGAGCGTATAGTTACGCCTTTGGTGGTGTCTCCAAGAATGTTGTCGAATGGATGGTCTTTGAAAGTCTTCCAAGAAAATGGAAGGTCATCCACTTCAGTTGGACTCTCTTCCTTCTCTTTTACAGGTTTGTCATATTCCTCCTTCTCAGGTTCCACTGCCTCAGGATCATCAATTCCTTCTTAAGTGTCTTTGAGTATGCCTTCTGAAGATACACCTGCATCATGAAAAGAAATACATTTCCTGACTTTTCTCAGATAAGATTCGTCAAAAGTGACATGCACAGACTACACTACCTTTACCAAGTATAGAACCCTTATTATTATCTTCTTAGGTCACATAGCCCTTCTTCTTTGTCGTGAATCAATGAATAGGGAAATGTCACCCATCATATGCCTTAAGCATCCACTGTCGAGAAAACACATTCTCTACATGGAGCCAAGACATTCAACATACAAGATCAAACAAGAGTGATAAGTACCCAATTTCCGTTGGGTCCTTGAGAGTTGAGTGGAAATTTTGTTGCACTTAGGCAACCATTGAACTACACCTTTAGGAACCAAGTATCTCCTAAAGTTGCATTTTGAAATAGTATGACCTTTCTTGCAACAATAATGATAAGTCAAGTGATGATGAGAGTGACTTTTTCTATTTGATTCCCTTACAATAAATTTATACTTTTTATACGGTACGTTTAAAGATCTTTTAAATTTTGTTGGATCAATAGCAAAGGTAACTTTTGGTTCTAAAGCCTTGTTAAATTTCGCTTTTAGAGTAATAACTTATTTTTGCCATATGTGACAAGTTTCACAACCAAACCAAGAAGACTTCTCATCCTCAATTTTAACTTTTTGAACCTCTAACATGGTTTGCTTAAGAGCTTCTGTTTGTCTTTTTGTTTCTAAAACCTTGGCTTATAAGTATGGAATTATTCTTTTATTTGAAGTCAACGTTTTAAAAGCTTCTTTAGCTTCACCATGTTGATTTTCAAAAGCAATTTGTAAATCAAAATAAGATATTTAATTGATAGTTTCATATTTGGAATGACTTACATTCTTCTTCTTGTGCTTGGTTATGAAGCAAAGATTTGCCATTTCATTACTTTCACTTGAGCTACCCACCTTGGAGGATTTACTATCATTATCCCATGTGATGTATGCTCTTCTAGGCTTGATAGACTTCTTTTGTTGACCCTTTCCTTTATCCTTATTAAGCAATGGACAATTCATCTTGTATTGACCAGCTCTTCCATAATTATAGCATGAACCTTTAGATTTTTCCTTCTTACTCTCATCTTGCTTTGAGGTATTTTCCTGCCTTCTATAATTGATGAGATTCTTGTTGGAATGCTTCATTCCATTGATCTTAATATACTTATGGTACCTTATAACAAACAACTTCATTTCTTCATCATCCGAACACTCCTCAGCACTAGTTCCACTATCATCTTGCTCTATAATATAGGACTTAGAGCTAAAAGCCACATGAGCAATTGACTTCTTGTCTACCTCCGTTTCCTTGTTATTATCCTTCTTAACCTTTTTTTCATGCTTCTCCAAGAAAATAAGTTTTTTCTCATGTTATTCAAGCTTTCCAAACAAAGTAGTAATATTTAATGTCAAAATATTGTTAACTTCCTTGATTACGGTGACATTGGGTTACCATTCCCTATTAAGATATCTTAAAACTTTGTTAGTAGCAATTTCATTGGAAACGGGTTTACCAAGTACATTCAAACGGTTTACAAGGTGAGTGAACCTTTTTTGCATATTGGAAATGGTTTCACCATGCTTCATATAAATAAGTATAAACTCTTGGTTCAAAGTATTGATTCTAGCTTGTTTTACCTCATTTGTATCCTCATGAGCAACTTGCAATGAGTCTCGCATAACTTTAGTGGTTGTACAATGGGAAACACGATAATATTCATCAACTCCTAAAGAGGATATGAGAATATTCCTTTCTTTCCAATCATACGACCATTTTTTCTCATTATCTGCAGTCCATTGTGCTTATGGTTTAGGTATAACAACACCATCCACATTGGTCATAGTAATTTGAAAATGACCATTTTGGGTGGCGTTCCATACTTCCCCATCAATAGAATTAATATGGACACGTATACAATCCTTCCAATAACCATGGTTTTTGCCATTAAAAATGGACGCTCTATCATACGCCCCTTTAGGTTCGGGAACCATAATCTAATAAGCAACTTCGAAGCATGAGATCAATCGGTCCTCTTGATACCACTTGTGAGACGTGCGCAACGATCTAGATGGGGGTGAATAGATCAATGAGAAATTTTATTTGATTAAAAATCTATTTTTAAAATATTTTCTATGGCAAGAAAAAGCGGTTCTGGATCAACACTCGTTTATCACAAATCGTTATAGGAAAAATCAAATATGTGTATTAAACCGTAACAAAATGAAATTAACATACCATATTGATGAGAAAAAAAATCAATAAGTTTTTCAAAATAACGTTTGAACAATTTTACACTTTGATAATCAATTTCCAATGAAATTAAGAAACAAAAATTGACTATGGCAATTTGTCAAACACTTGGCATGCAATAAACACCAAGCTAATTTTTCCTTTGTGTTGTTGATGTGAAAATCAAATTGCAAGTTTATAGTTTGAAATTATCTTAACAAAAATAGTTTGAAACATTTCAACACCAGAGGAATTATCAATATGTGAAAGTTTGCACAGTTTAGTACATGAACAAATTATGAAAAACACACGCAGAGAGAGAGAGAGAGAGAGAGAGAGAGAGAGAGAGAGAGAGAGAGAGAGAGAGAGAGAGAGAGAGAACACCCAAAGATTTGTTTAGGCATTTTCCCATTGTCCTCACTATGCATAAGTCTACCCCCAATTCCAAATGGAACTGACATATTCAATAATATTTGCAAAATATTGAATACAAGAGAGAAATAGAAATTCAAACCCCCAAATCCCAAATTTGATGTTGATTAAATCTTCTCCTTCTACATTGATCTTAAGCAAGATCAAGTGTCATAATATTTTCAATTTGATCATCCGGTTCCGCTCCTTCTTTGATAGAACCCCATTTCATCAAAGTTTTCACTCGTCTGAATCCTAATTGCGAAATCTTGTGCCAAAAACCCCTAAATCAAACTTGATCTTTGAGGGAAAACCCCAATTATTTTTGTCAATGAAACCTCCAAAGTAATCTTAACCCAATTGATTTTACAAATCCTAAATTAAACCTTATCAAACTTGAATCTATAGCGAACCAATAAAAAATTATTATGTGTAATTGTTGTGTGTATGCATAAAGAAAGATTGAAGTTGATGAAGATTAATTCGTATACTCTTTGGTTTTAATTAGTTTGAAAAAGATTCATGAATGTGTATGTGTGTGTGTGTGTGTATATATATATATATATATATATATATATATATATATATATATATATATATATATATATATATATATATATATATATATATATATATAATATCCCATATCCGCTTAAATGCTCAATTAATTGTCAGTTGAGATCAATTGAGTTTCTATGTATTCTATCTCTTGTCAGTTGGAATAATTATAGCTCGTGCTCTAAATGTTGTTAGTTGAGACCAATAGAGTAACCAGTGGACTCTAGGGAGATCAATCCTTATTATAAGAGAATGATCATTATTAATAAGTACAAGAGAGGACATATTGGTAACATTAATAATTGATCAACTCGTACTAGAAGACAAAATATCAATTGAGACATTTTTATAACTATTATATATATATATATATATATATTATATATATATATATATATATATATATATTATATAATTATATATTATATATATATTGTGTGTGTGTGGTGGTGATTAAAAAGAAAGAAGTGGATAGGAATTGAAGATAGAAAGAAAGAGTAGGTAGGAGAGGTAGACAGTTATCAGAAAGGAAGAAAAGAAAGGAAATAGGAAGATAAGAGAAAAGAGAAAGGAATAGAGAAAGAGGAAGAGGAAGAATGGAAAGAAGAAGAAGAAGAAGAACTCATGGAGGAAGCTGCATATCATCATCTTCATCATCATCATCACCAGCTTCATCTCTACTTCATCATCTTCATCATCAAACCAAGGTGAGTTCTTAGGTAGAGTTAGCCTTGGGGAGGGGAAGAATTTCACGAAGTGAAACTAGATTGTTATGATATTATGGTTATTGATAATAACATGTTGATGTTGCTTCATGTTGTTCTTGATATTATGCTATTTTGTGTGATTATTGTCTTGATTGCATGATTGTTATGTGTTTTAGCATGGATTCATAATTGTCTATGTTTTGGTATGGATTTAAGTGGTTGAAATTGGAAAAGAGAGTGTTTAGAAGAGGTACTTTTGGAGATTATGCAGGTGTCAATCGATTGGTTCATGATTCTATGAAGAAAAAAGCTGAATTTTGATGATGTCAATCGATTAGCTACAGTTCCCAATCAATTGGTCCTGTCAATTTTATGAAAAATACTTTACAGAAACTTCATGCAATCGATTGGCTCCTAGCTCAATCGATTGGTTCAGCCTTGTTTTGCCTAAAACCACTTATTTCATGTTTCTAAACCACCTTAGATGTATTATGACTTTTATCATGATGTGTATGCATTAATTTAACATTAATCAGTCGATTTACATGAGATTGTATGGTTTTAACCTAGAATATTAGTTAGGTTTAAATATGTGGTTCTTGTTTCCACCATAACTCAAGAATCATGAATCTGATTGATACGATACTTGAAGCTTTGGAAAGCTAATCTAATGAGATATTGCATGGTGATGAGAGACCATGAACTAACCAACAATGATTGGTAGAGGATAATGATGATTGTATGCTTGATTATGTTTGACTTGGTTGTGTATGATAACTTGAATAACCTGAGATACTGATGAGTATGTCATGAGTCAGATATGTCACGAGTTTATTGTGACATGTTATGCCACTATGTGTGTTTCATGTATGAAATTTTGTTATGCTAATGTGTATGCCATGAATTGGTTGGATGTTTGATTGTGAAATGACATGATTAAAAACCTTACAAATACGAGTGAGGAAACTTAGGAGAATAACTTGATTAATAACTTAGAAAGATAATCTAGGTTATGGAAATGAGTATACGATGATGCTTGGACGCAACGGTACCTAGGTGTGTAACAACCCGTATAATATATATCTAGAATAATATCATACAAGTGTTAAATTTTGGTACTGTCACAACATAAGTGCCTAATGGCATCAATATATATACATGTCCAAACTAAAACATCAATGGAACATGTTATACAATAATGCCTAAACAATAAAAATCTAAGAACTATGTACAATATCTTCATTGCACACAACTCCACAGCGGAAGATCATAATGAACAACAACCCTTGAAACATCCATAACAGTTTCTCTTAGATCCAACCTGTAAAGAATACCTGAAAAAATAACAACAATGATGGGATGAGATAATAATCTCAGTGAGTTCTCCTATCCTATGGGTCCACTCGGCTCTATAGGGTTCTAATCAATGGTCAACTCATATCCAACTCAAGTCAACAAGGGAACGAAGACTTGAGCGATGGGGAACTATCTCGCAATTGTATGGCAACATGCATCTGAGTTCTCATAACTCAACCACGATCATTATTCAGACTCACGCAACATCGATCCCCAACCGGACCTACGTCTAGGCCAAGGCTTGGTTCACGCATGTCCGTATGATTCGACTTTCGCGGTGGATATCCGGTTCCCCTATGGGACTTAAACCCACTTTTAAGAACCATCACCCATATGGGACTCTAACCCACCTAGGGTATCTTTCACCGTATGGGACTCTAACCCACATAGGTGTCCACCTTTCCCCCATGTCCGCCATGGTTGGGGCTCAAACCCATTTGAGGCTCGAATCATTGGTCCCACATCCCAATGCTTACTCATCTAAGCATACCAATAGAGATGTGTACCACCACAGAAAAACACATATTCTGAATACATGATCGGTTCCACAAAACATTGGTTCCACGAACCATAACAAATTCATCAATCATAGGTGACTTCATTCACCATAATACACAAATAATAACATGGCATGTTCCATACAATGCGTCTCATTCTCAATCATGGCAACAATTCGTCCACGACCTCACATAAGCGTCGTACGAATGAATACCGTATTCTCATACATGTATCTCACATGTTCCATAACCTAGATTATCTTTCTAAGTTATTAATCAAATTATTCTTCTAGGTTTCCTCACTCATCTTTGTAAGGTTTTTAATCATGTTATTTCACCTTCCACATAACAACAATATGTAATTTTCATCATGATAAAATTCATGGCATTTATAAATCACATAATATTTTATAACATGGAACAATAATAATAGCCCTTTTACGTTATCTTTCTAACGCATCCGGCCGTGTCCAAAACGGAGGTATAATACTCAATTAATTCATCAATCTATCTTAATCAAGATTTAGGTTAATATTTATTCATTGCATAAGCATTCAACAACAACCTCTCTAGCCTAGTGGTAAGGCATGTACAGTTTCAAGGAGGTCCTGGGTTCAAACCCCACTGGTGACAAATTCTGTACAGATAGAAATTAAATTCTGTTTCAGTGTTAACCGGTTAACCTAGAATTTGCCCAGAAAGTGAATTTTACTGCGCGTTAACCGGTTAACACGGTAAAAAGAGGACAAATTCCAATAATGTTGTCTATTGGTCCCAATCGACAACATTTAGAGCACAAAGGAGCTCTAATCGTTACAAATGATAATAGATAATGGTATGTTGAGTGGATGCACTCAAGTGACATGTTTCCATACATTGTGAATATCCCTTAGTTGCTCAAGTCCTAGTTACATTATGTGAGTGATGCACAAGTAACGAAAGGTGAATACTTAAGTTAGAAATCAGGTAGCAACCCTGTAGAGCAGAATGGACCCATATGATATGAGGACTCACTAAGATTATTATCTCATCCCATTATCGTTTTTATTTTTCAGGTATTCCTTGCAGGTTGAATTCAAGCGAAGCTGTCTCCTGATGTTTCAAGGGATGCAGTTATTATGATCTTCCGTTGTGGAGTTGTGTATAATGAAGATATTGTACATAGTTCTTAGATTTTTATTATTTATGCTTTATTCTATGACATGTGCCATTCATAGTTTTAGTTGGACATGTGTATATAATGATGCCAATAGGAACTTATGATTGTGTCAATACCAAATAATAACACTTGTATGATATTATTCTAGATATATATTATACGGGTTGCTATAGTTGGTATCAGAGCAAGTCGATTCTTGACCTAGCCTTGAAACATCATAAGTAAATATATTCCTTCCTCATATGTGTGTTTAGCCAACATGATTCTTAATATCACTGTATGTAGTATTGGGCCTGATCAACCTAATGGTATGTGCGTGGTAGGTAGGATCATGGTTGAGTGACCACGAGGACTCCGAAGGTGGTGTAGAGCTTGTATTTTAAGGGTGGACTCAAGTCAAGAGTTTGATAGTAAGGAGAATCGGTTAACTCAGTTAAAGCCTTAGTAGAAGTCATAACTTTGGTAACCTGTAATTGAAGAGAGGTGTATGGTTCAAGAAATCCTGTAATGCTAAAGGAGTCGGGAAGTGGGGATTTCTATTGGATGAATTTTCAGAGTTTTGAGAAATATGTGAATCTGCTAGTAGAATAAGATTGACCCACTAATATGGAATAAGTATTGTAAGTAATTCCATATAAGTATTGTAAGTAATTCCATATAGTGAAGGAGAAAGGATGGTCATGTTAAACATATCTCATAAGGTCTAGAAGTGAGGTAGTGCATCGGTGTTTCAATTTCTAAGGTCACTAGAATATCTTGGAAGAATGAGAGTATTTCAGGGAGTATGTTCAGAATGGTACCTTCTAAGTGGTTGAGAGCTTGAGAGATAAGGACGTTTGACACCTTTGTAAGAGTCTAAGGCACTGGTGAGGTCTAAGAAGAGACTCGAGGACATGAATGCCCATTCCAAGTGAAACATGTATGCACCAAATGAAGGGTAGAAGATAAATCAAGTATATTCAAACATAAAAAGGGATATCAGGTTCAAGATAGTTCATTAGGGATTCAGTACTAGTAAGAGACCATTATGGAATGTTGAGTTACCCAAGGATCAATTATAAGAGATCGTGCCGAAGAGAGAATACACATTATATAGTAATAGAAGCTCTAGCTCTAGTAGGAGATCTGGTTGAGGAAAAGGGCAAGTAAATTGGATTTAAGGAGTTCTAGTAGAATGGTTATGTAATTGGAGTTGAGAGAATTATCTTAAAAAAGAAGAATATATAGAGTTTGGGAGCAGTGTAAACCTTGTATTACAAGTACTGTAGTGGAATACACTTCAGATAAGAATAGTATGGAGTCATAAGGATTTCATTGAGGCTAAGATAGGGACGTGTAGTTGATGATCATCCACATACAGAGACTTCTAGAGGATGGAGTATAGTCGAGAAAGTAAAACCTTGGTATTAAGAGAAGTATCTGATAACGATATTATGCTCACAAGTGTGTGTAATGGATTCCTTGTCTTGAGATGGATGTGAAGTAATACACACTTTGTTGAGTAGTGAGTCTTGTGTTCTGAGAAGTTAAGTTTATGGTAGACAACAAAAGACAAGCCAAGCTTGAGTATGGGGACTAAGTGTAGGATGTGAAATAAGCTATGTTGTAAGAGCTTATGGGGAGACAATGAGGATTGTCCGTAGCAAGTCATTTAGACAAGTAACCCCGATATGATGAAGTGTGTAGTAGTTATTGGTTTAGAAGAAAATCCCAGTCATAAGTGTGTGGTAATGTTAAGGTTCATCTTAAGTGCATCTTGTTGAATTGCAAGGGTAATACTGGCTTACTGGAAGTCCGATTGTTATTTAGCTTCTTGAGTAGTGTTGGGATGGTTGATCACGGAGTATACCATTCACACCTTGTTGGAGCTAAGGGTATCCTAAATATTATAGGTCTACCATTATGGATGTACAAATTAAGGATGGAGTTACAAGTTACCACAAGTCAAATTGATAGTTTTAAAATTGGGATTTTTAAAGGTGTAGTGCGTAGTTGATCATCTGTAGAGATATCATAAAAGTCAGATGTTTGGGGAACCCACCTAGTGAACCTTGCTCAGTTTAAGTAAGTCTTGGAAGTACCATTATTATGACTACGAATAACTATGAGGAACAAAGATGGAATAGACTTGCCGAGTGGTGATCTTGAGGAGGTAAGTTCTGTATTTTACATATATGTTAGTAAGGTGTAAAGTGGTTAGTCATAATATGGAATTCGATAATTTCTTGGATTCATGGCTTCGGATGTGGACCCCCAGGAGAGTAGTAAATTTTTTTTGTATACAACGATACTCTACCCTACTGGAAGGATTCATGAGTTATACTTCCGAGGAGGAATGAGAATCAGCTATTCCTGAAGTTAACCATGTAACTCAGGTTGTATATTAGTAAGAGCATGAGCTAAGATTCTTGAAGATGGATCAGGACGTTAAGATGAAGGGTTCTAGATAGGAAGTGTAATGTTATTTCTAAAGGTGTGAAGCGTTGTATGACTCTGAGAGTAGTATGGAAACTCACAGTTACATTATAGATTGCTTAAGGTTTCTTAGAAATGGTGTCTCGTTGATAACTCGAAGTTCCTTGATGGTGTTATTCTGTTATTGGTCAAGATCCTGTGTCAGCATAAACCTTGAATGAATCAGAACCCTATAAAAGGATTTGATATGGAATATAGTAACAAGAATCAAATATTGTCAAACTAATTTGGATAAGTTCATTCAAGCACAGGATAAATCTAAATGTCGTACACCTTTATGGTTGTAGTCGCGTGGCTCCTGCATATGTATCTTATGGAGGGTGTTGGTAATATTCTAAAGCTTTGTGTGTCAGCAAGAAATTTATTCTACTAATGAGTCAGTGAGGTCCTAGTACTGTTTTGGGTGGTGGGCACTCTGGAGGATACGCGTGATCTTCTATGTAGACTGTTAGCTAACCAGTAGTGCCTAGGAATCCCAGGTGCTCCATTGTTGGAATCAGAGTAGCGCGGTGAAAGGTGATGGATGAAAGAGCTTAATCAAGATTATGAGGATCAGAGAGATAGTTACTCATAAGAATGAGATTAAGACAATCTTGTGCTAAGGGTGTCATCTTATTAGAGTAGTACGAGAGAAGTGAAACACTAGGAGTAAACATTTGTAGCATATAGTATCAGATCAGGTGAAGTTGATGGGATTATCAATAGATGGATTACGAAGTTTCAATTTAAGCGGGGGGGGGGGGGGGGGGGGGGGGTTAGAATGTAATATCTCATATCCTCTTAAATGCTCAATTAGTAGTCAGTTGAGACCAATTGAGTTCCTATGTACTCTATCTCTTGTCAGTTGAAACAATTATAGCTCCTATGTGATCTAAATGTTATCAGTTGGGACCAATAGAGTAACCAGTGGACTGTAAAGCGTTAAATCCTTATTAAAAGAGAAGGACCATTATTAATAATTACAAGAGGCAATATTTTGGTAACATTAATAATTGATCAACTGGTACTAGAAGACAAAATATCAATTGAGATATTTTTATAACCAATTGATATATATATATATATATATATATATATATATATATATATATATATATATATATATATATATATATATTATTATATATATATATTATGTGGTGGTGATTAAAAAGAAAGAAGAAGTGGATAGGAATAAAAGATAGAAAGAAAGAGTAGGTACGAGAGATATATAGTTATGAGAAAGGAAGAAAATAAAGGAAATAGGAAGAGAAGAGAAAATAGAAAGGAAGAGAGAAAGAGGAAGAGAAAGAATGGGGAGAAGAAGAAGAACTAATGGAGGAATCTACATATCATCATCTTCATCATCATCATCATCATCATCACTAACTTCATCTCTATTTCATCAACTTCATCATCAAACCAATGTGAGTTCTTAGGTAGAGTTAGCCTCGGGGAGGGGAAGAATTTCATTAAGGGAAACTAGGTTATTATGATATTATGGTTGTTGATAATAACATGTTGATGTTGCTTCACATTGTTCTTGATATTATATTATTTTGTGTGATTATTGTCTTGATTACGTGATTGTTATGTGTTTTAGCATGGATTCATAATGGTATATGTTTTGGTATGGATTGAAGTGGTTGAAATTGGAAACTAAAGTGTTTAGAAGAGGTATTTTTGGAGATTATGCAGGTGTCAATCAATTGGTTATAGAAAAGTTGCAAAACCAATTGATTGGTTCATGATTTTGTGAAGAAAAAAGTTTAATTTTGTTGATGGCAATCGATTGGATACAATGCCTAATCGATTGGTCCTGTCAATTTTGTGAAAAATACTTTATAGAAACTTCATGCAATCAATTGGCTCCCAGCATAATCGGTTGGTTCAAACTTGTTTTTCCTAAAACCACTTATTTCATATTTCTAAACTACCTTAGATGTATTATGACTTGTACCATGATGTTGATAACGTGAAACTATACCGTATATTTGACTCGATTTACATGCATTTTAGTATCATTTTGTGTATGTTTTTATTGTATTATGTTGGTGTTGTTTCCCTGTTTCAGATACTTGTCAATGCAAAACTCACGTGCGAGAAAGAGATAAAGAAATGAGAAGTGAAGAAAAGTTGGAGAAAAGAAGAAAAAGGCTGAAATTGCAGGTTCTGGGTCTGTGGAGTTCACCATGGGCTTGTGAATTTCGCCACGTCACCCCAAGTTTAAGTACCATGGCGTTCGCCATGGCCTTGTGGTGTTCGCCACAGGCACGCTATGCAGTTTTCTAGCAACTGCATAAACTTGGTCAAGGACTCCCCTAAATTCTCTCAACCACTTCTACACGATTTTAGGTTAACTTCAGCTCCACTTACTAGTATAAGAAGGCAGTTTCATGGAGAGAAAAAAGGATCCATGTTTTATCGTGTAATTTTGACTCTTAGGCTTAAGCAGAAATACTTGAAAAGTGATAATTCTTCCACATCGGGAGGGTATTGCACCGTAGTTCTTAAGTTTTTACTTGTTGATTGGATCAAGTGTGCCTACATCATTTGTATTTCCAGTTTGATATTTGTACTTAAAGAATTCTCCGCAACTTAATCCAGTTTTTTTTATTCATCAGGTTCTTTTAATTGCATGTTTCTTTAGTTTCCGCTTTCATTTGGCCTAATTGCATAATATTATTTATATGCTTGCAATTCTAAATTTTGATCATGATTATGTTTACGTTTAATAATTATAACTGCATGATTAAGTTTCAAATCATGCGTGGCTAAAGTTTTTGATATCAGTATGTAAGGACCGTCATCCCGACAGGATTCAGTAATAATTAGTGTTAATTTTTATAAGCTATTTTTCTGGTTGTGGTTTCCAATTCTAATTTAAAAAGGCTTTTGCACAAGAGTGAAAAGTCATTAAGGTTATAAATCAATAGAGCGAGAGTTTAAGATTTTAACCGGATAATGGTTTCTAGGCATTAATCCCTAACACAGCGAGCGCTTTAGGATTAATTAGAATTTATCAATTTCCAAAAATTACTTTTAATTCAGATGGGTGAGCGAGAGCAAAACATTTTGGCTTAAGAGAATAGCCCGAGTCAATAACACGAGAGTGTGAGATAAAGTCTTTTAAGTTGATATTTCCTACTGAAAGTGATTTACCTTATTTTATGCTAATTATTTACCGAATCCTCGAAGAATGATGTAATCTACATACCGAGGTCTCCTTATTGAATATTTTTATTATATTATTATTTCCTATTTAATTTTATTTCTAGTTTCCCTTAATCTAAAAAGAAAAGAAAAGAATCATTAATCTTAGCTTTACATAGTAACTTTAGATAGTGATAGTTTGGTTTTTGGTCCCTTGGGTTCGATATCTTTTTAAAACTACGCGATACGACTGTGCACTTGTAGTTAGACATTTCAATAGACATACTAAGTTCTGAATCCTAATATCCCTGAACCAGATATGGCTGCTAACCGTCCTTTAAGGGATTATGTTGGCCCATCTCAGGAGGAACCACACAGAAGCATTACTGCCCCTGCCATCGACCAAAATGATTTCTAGTTGAAACCTTCGCTGTTATAAGCTGTATAGCAAAACCAATTCTCTAATAGCCCTACAGATGACCCGAATCCCCATTTGTCAGTGTTTGTGCAATATGAAGATACAGTGAAAGCTAAAGGTGTTAATCCTGAGGCGATATGATTACGTCTTTTTCCCTTTTCTTTAAGAGACAGAGCTAGAGCTTGGCTCCAGTCTTTACCGTCCAATTTCATAACTACATGGGACAATTAAAGAATGCCTTCTTAGCTAGATATATCCCACCTAGTAAAACAACTATGCTAATGTCGCAACGCGAAAAACAACCGGCGGGGAAAATACAGAGTTGTCACCGATGCTATTCATCCTATGACGGAAAGGGAGCACAGAACTAACCTAAGAAAGGGAAAGGAACGGTCTTACGACCAGAGATTACAAGGTACGAGAGTCGGTTACACAAGGAGAAGGATTATCACCCCCTCACGTCCGCCGTACTCGACGGGATCCACGCTCAAAAGATAGGTCAAAGAGAAGGAAAGGGCTGCTGCTAATAAACTGCTCAAAGAAACTGCACAAACTGGAACAATAAACAGATGGGGGAGAGAAAGAAGACGAAGGAAGTGGACTCGGCAGGATGTTGCATCCTGGGCCTACGTAGTTTTTCAGAAACAAACATCAGAGTCGACGTAGTTCGGGAAAGGGAGACATGCTCGCTAAGACATCGCGTCTTATGCCTACGTATCTTCTCTATCCAGAGGAGAATCAGAGCACTCGTAGCTCGGCTAACGCACGCTGAAACAAGCCACCAAAAAGGGACGCTGAGACGTCAAAAGAAACACCCCAAAGGGAAACAGAATGCCAATACATGGACTTACACCTGACTCCCAACAATAACAAAAAGGAAACAGAATGCCAATACATGGACTTACACCCGACTCCCAACAATAACAAACAGGAAACAGAATGCCAATACATGGACTTACACCCGACTCCCAACAATAACAAACAGGAAACAAAATGCCAATACATGGACTTACACCCGACTCCCAACAATAACAAACAGGAAACAGAATGCCAATACATGGACTTACACCCGACTCCCAACAATAACAAACGCTAACCAGCGAACACCAAAGAGAAAGGTTATCAGAACGAACCCCAACAACGTAACCAAATATCCAGAATAAACCCCCCGATATGTATAACCAGTCACCACAAATGAACCCCAAAGATGAACCCCAATATGAATAACAATCGCCACAAATGAACCCCAAAGATGAACCCCAATATGAACCCCAAATGAATAACCATCATCACGAATGAACCCCGAAGATGAACCCCAATATGAACCCCAAGTGAATAACAATCATCACGAATGTACCCCGAAGATGAACCCCAAATGAATAACAATCGTCATAAATGAACCCCGATAAATAACAGAAGAAATCCCCCAAGGTATGAACATGCAACACACACGCTGAACAAATGGGTACTCACACAAAATATAAAAGAAAACAACTAAAGGGTGAACACACGCGAAAACAAAGAAAAGGGTGCCCAGACGCGAAAACAAAGAAAAGGATGCCCGGAGAGATTGTCCCCAACCTCCTGCCTACGTATCTCATCTGGTATGAGAATCAGGGCGGCGTAGTTCCCCTTACCAGGGGTAAAACACTCTCCTAACCAGAGACCGGGGAACAACAAACTAATAGGGAGACTAATACTCGAGCCTAATAGTTGTCATGCAATAAATATCCCTAAGTTGAGGTCTCTAACAAGAATTTGACTCATCCTGGACGCGAGTCAACTCAAGTCTAAACTCTACATACGTTCAACTTCCTCAAACGTTAATCGTACGACTCCTACAGAAATGGAGATGAGAAGAGGAAAGCAAATAAACACACCAACACAAGTGAACAAACATCACACTATATCCATACAAGAGTCTCAAACAATGGGTGGGCTTTAGTCAAGAGGGGTCATATCAACCTCGACAAACAAGCCAAACTGTAAGGGGTAATATGTAGCTCTTAACCACTGACATTGAACGTCAGGGTGAAGCTGATCAAAGTGGTAATGAGGATGAGACCTCATAGCTCTTAACCCTGGCCAGGGTGAGCTCATGACACAGAAAGCGTGGGGATCCAGAAAGTGGGATCCTTTTCCACTTGACAGACTCTGGACAAAAGATCTGGGGCACATGTTCAGAAGCATTAACACGTAGTGCAAGCATAAAGAACGACACACTGAATAACGGGGGATCGACTACTAATCCCTTTTATCCGTCAATTGCCTCTTCTCTTGGAGGTCTTATCAAATAACACATGCCTCTTCTTTGAGGTATTTGGGCACAATTTTAAACAAACACAAACAGAGCCTCTGAAGGAGGACTTGCCAGCAAAATGCCTGCCAAAAAGGTGATAGGACTTCAGACTACATGAAGTAAGAAGCTAACTGCCTGAGTGGTGTGTCAACCACAATCCAGTGCTCAAGCAAGAGCTAAAGCAAGTAAGCAACTAAGGTACCTGTACAAAGACCAAACAGTTAGTACTTCAGTCATAAAACCAGAAGACAAGCAGTGAAACCCTCTAACAGTTACACAATTCAATGCATAAGTGCCCTGGCACTCAAATGAGCTCATGAGCTCACCACATCAATTAAAACCCTACAAAACAAAAATAGGTCAGAACTCAATGCATCTCATAAGGTGAGAACAAACCCAATCATCAATGATGAGTATCCAAACCTGAAACACAAGACAAAGTTAGTTTATGTACATCCAATCAACACAACAAAGCATAAACAAACAATGGCATGGGATGAAGTGGATCAAGATCACTCCAAGTCAGAAGTAGGGTCATTCAAATGACCACCCAATAATCCATAATCCAATGATCCAAAATCAACCATAAACCCCTTGAAAACTCAAGTAGAACAAGCTTGCACTCAAAACTTGCTCACAATGGCTTCATACCTCTTCAAACACTTCTTAAAACCTCCAAAAGATGTGAGAACCCCATATAAACTCCAACCAATGATCACAAGCCCCAAACAGAAACATATGAACCCTTAAACATCAATCACCAAGGCCTAAGACCCACCATACCTCAAATACCATTCAGCTGCTTCAAAAGCTCCAAAAGAGGCCTAAATCACTTCAACAAGTCACCACAAGCCTCAAACCATTCCAAAGTTCAAAAGTCAGTAGGATCATGCTTCCAAAATCATCTCTAATGAGTCACAAATCCAGCTTGTAAGCCCATCAAGTCATCCCATACCAATAAGAACCTCCACTCCCTCAATAACTTATAAGTCTCCTTGAGAATTCACTTGTGTTCCCAACCTTCAAATAAGTACCAAATAATGTATGACTTGAACGAATGCACCAATCAAATGATTCAAGACTCACAAATCAGGGATCAAACCAATGCAAAAGAGGCAAAGGTTCACACTACAAAGAAAACCCCAAACCAAGTCAAAGGAGGGACCAAGAGCAAACCCTAAAATTGGGTCAAAACCCTAGTACAAAGACAAGATTCAAAACCTAACCAAATGACCAATCCAGGACCCCTCTTTTTGCACATCGCACATTCAAACACTCCCTTTAATGTCCTCAAAAGGACCAACATCAAATCCATGATCAAGTATCTCAACTTGCCTATGCCATGTAATGACAAACAATATGCACAAAATGAACTTCCAACTTAGAAAATTCATATCAAATCAGAAATGCATGTAATGACTTTGGGATTTTTTCTATGAGTTCCTTATGCCATGTATGTTCTATATGCAAAAGATCAAGTCAAGAATGATGCAAATGCTATGTGAACAAAAATGCACCAATTCAATGTCAAAAATGTGATACAAATTGTCACATTTTTCTCTATGTGTCAAAAATGATGATAACTTGTGAGAAAAAAATCCAAACCAGTGACCAATAATTGATGTCATGTACGAATGTCATGTATGCAAAAGAGTGGATCAAAAGGTTCAAAATTGAGGATTTCACAATACATTGAATGCACTAGGTCAATTTGGCACAACATTGATTCAAAAATTCCCACATAAAAATCCAGACATCAATAATTCTTGAATTTAACACCATAAAAAAGTAGACACAAATACAAAACTATGAAAAAAAATTGGGACCCAATTGGACAATTTTTGGATTTTTTATGAATTAAACAAAATGACCAAAATAAATGAAATATGAAATAGAAAATGGAGGGAAATGAATTATTTGAATTAATCAGGAAAAATCACAAGCCATTGGATCTGGCGCGCTTTTGAAATCAACGGCTCACATTTAAACTAATGAAATGCACCGTTTCATTAATCCTATCACTCACCCAGTCAGCGTTCAACGCACGCGTGGCCCTGGTCAAAGAAACACCATCCAATCATTCTTCCACGCAATGCACCACATGGCACACACTCAGCAAACCCTAGCCATGACACAGACGCCAGAGCTCCGCTCCGGTCGTCTTCTCCGACGAGCCCCCCGGTGGCTCCCACGGCGACGCCACCCAAGTGTTTTCCTGAAATTCACCAGACCACCACCGTTCCACTCATTTTTCCATGTTGATTCCAAATATCACCTTAGTTTCTCCTAATTCTTCCTAGGTTTGGAAAATCGAAGAGAATAAATTTCCAGATCCAAACTTTCAGTCGCCATGAAATCCTTAATACTCACTCAATCTCAATTCTAATCATATATTCATGACCTACACAACAAGATCTTCAATCCTATAACCTAAAATCAGCAAAAGGAGAGAGTGAAAATGGAGTCACCCGGAAATGGAGATCTCTGAAATCGCGTTCTCACAAGCTCAACTGCTCCAGATCAACTCCTTTGAACTTCCTTTGAAGCTTTATGCAAAAATAAATGGATGAAACCTCTTGAATGTGCCTCAATTTCCAAATTCGTTCATCATGATAATGCACTTGAACTACTTGAATTCTTGAGGAATTGCACCAAACGATGGATGATTCTTGATCAGTGAAGCATGAGGATCAAGAATATGCAATGATCTTTGAGAGTTGTGTGAAGAAAATGCAAATTCGAAGAGAGAGATTTTGAGAGAATTTCTTGAATTCTAGATCTAAAAATGCAGTTCTTGGCAGTTATGATTAGGGTTTCTCTATTTATACTCCTTGCTAATGACACTGATAATCATTTTAGCCATTTACTAATCATGATTAGTGAGTTATCATGCCAATTGCAAAAATGCAAAATGAGCTCCCATGGCCATAATGCACGTGCTCAGCCCCATGCTAGGATCTTAATCCACTCAAGAACAACCAATGGTCATGATTTGAAGGTTGTTTAGCTTGCATCTTAAGCCAAGAATGAATGGTGAAGATTTGCTTCATTTTGAACATGTGTGAAACAAGGAACATACACGCCACTTTCATGCCTGGCAATGGCTCAATTTTACTCAAATATGGTCTATGAAGAAAGCTGAAGTGAAGCCTTGCCTTGATTCTTTGTGAATATTGACTTGTAGCATGATATCATCCTTAGAACAAATGTGAAATAATGTGACTTTTGACCATGATTCCTTGAGGCTTAGCTTGCACAATTGAGTCAAATGATGTCATTTTGAGATGCCTTGAACATGAGGAGCACTTTGCAAAAAGAATGAACCAATTTGAAGCATTATATCAAAATCTATGCCATTTTGAATTTCCATGCACACCTTGTGATCAAATGACCATAACTCCTCAACCAATCATCATATGGACATGAATTAGGACTTTTTGGAAAGGGGAGACCAAGATCTACACCTTTCATGTTCACCAAAAATCCATTTGAAACTTCTTTGATATTGAAAAGTCAAGTTGAAAGTGGACCAAAACTTGCCAAATTTGGAAACTTTGAATTATAGGTCATTTTCCATTTTTAGTAACTTTTGCCATGACCTTTGAATCTTCAAGATGGATGTTTAGAATGATGAATAGACCCCATTTGAACATGATTGAGGTGTCTCAACTCATTTCCCCACCTCATAGCCCTCAGTTGACTGCACAGTTGACCTTTGATCCTCAAATGACCTTGAAATGTCTTGATCAATTTGAGCCTCTACCACTTGGTGAAATTGATTCAAAATGAAACCCTAGCTCATGTAAGCTCCTTATAATAATCATGTGATCCTCATCCCAAGAAAATACCTCATCTCTTTGAGAAACCCTAGTTGGAAGAATTGCATTGATTAGGGTTGACCAGAGGTCACAACCCTAATCCAGAGGAATTTGAGGATGAACTCTGACACCCTTGATGATGATAGAACCATGATGATGGTGATATATCCTTGCAGATAAGAAGATGCTCAAGACCTTTGAAGAATCAAGAAACCCTAATTGAAGCCCATACCCTCAGATGGTTGATGATCAATTCATAGAGACCCTCAGGCTTGAATCACCTAACTTCCCCATCTTTTGAAAAGACTTTGGAGGATGGCCTTCTCATTTTCATATGAGATGAAAAATGCAATGCCTAATGCCCTAAAACATGAAATGCAATGCCCCAAACTAGTCTCAAGAAGAGAAGGGCAAATTTTGAGGTGTGACAGCTGCCCCTATTCAATCCACTGTGAACCTGTCGATATGAACAGCCTCGGCTTTCAGAGGATCAGGGTGAAAAGTGGTTGAATACCCAGAACAAACGAATAATTTGCGCTCCACTGGAAATTTTCTTTTTGTTATTATATTTTTTTTTTGCTTTTCTTGAACCCCAAAAACTTCTTTGATTTTCTTGGACCCCTACACAAATATTTTCTCTTCCACGCGAATGATCCCTGATCACCGCATTTGAACCCCGACAACTTCATGTCACTCTTGCTGCCAAACAATGAACCCCGTTCTCCATTTGAACCCCAGTCGCCTGACGATAACTCTCGGTCGTCGTTGTGAACCCCACTCTTCAGAAGACACCATGTATCTCCTTTTCTCCATTTGAACCCCGTTCTCCATTCTCCTGTGCTAATTCCGTTGGCAACGTCGGAAATAACACCAACCACCACTCTGATGGCGACATACCAGAGGGTAGACCTTCACAAAAGGAAGGTAACATGTGCATTTATTCCCTTGAAGACACCCATAACGACTTCTGTTGGCCTCGCCAAAGTCTAAGGTGACACATGATCAGAAGACAATCCTGAGGACCTCATCCCAGATACAATCTTCAATTCCAATCTCCATCTCTAGTTGAACCCCGTTCTCCAGAAAATGCCCAGCACTTCCTTTTCTCCTGGTGGACCCCAATCTCCGCGCTGATCGCGTAACGTTCTCCAATCTTCATTTCCATCTCCGTACGACGGAATCTCTTCCTCCAATATCGCGCTACCGGGGAATACTTGTTGATTCAAAATCACGATGCCAAACTCCTGAGAGTAACATCTTCACCAACTAGCTAAACCAACTCTCAAACGGTAACCACGGCTCGAGACTAGCTTATGCTTGCAATGTCGATGCATGAGTTTTACAGCGTAATGCTCCATAACCATGGAAATGCTACGCAATTAGTTATGCAATATGTTATGCTTCTCTAAATGATGAATGCATAAAAAGTATCCCCCTCAGGGGACGGCACGAGAAACTCTGTTGAGGAACTCGATATCGCTCCAATCTCCAACCCTGCTTGGGATAACACTGATGCCGAGGAAAGAGTAACCCTCACTGGGGATGACCTCCACTGAACTCGATCTGCTTGGCGACTTCACTGGGGAAAAAACTACCAACGCACACCCCTGCCGGGGGAACAACAACCTCCAGGCCTGGCTGCCGAGGAAACACCGACCTCGAACCCGCTGGGGAGATACGGAATATTTGACATGGAACACCCGTTGACTCGTCGAACATTGGTATTCACCATCTAACCACAGTGTCAATTTTCCACTTTTGAGAGCTCTCGGAGTCATCCGGTCTTTTCCGATTTATCACCTTGTATTCTCGACTTCTCCCTACTCCAAGAAGATCGACCTCCTTAGGTTCGTGCCAACTCTCCGGTCCTCAGACTTTGAAGAGTCTTCTTGATTAACCCTCTAGGATCGTCACAATTATTTCGCCGTCTCTACACCATTCTTCAATTCCTCGTCCCTGATTGGACCTCAAAGGAATCTTTTGTAAAAAAGAAACGCTTCGCACCACATCCTGCAAGTGAGTGAAAATAACCAACAACACCTGCAAAAGGGATCGTCAGATAAAACGTGCCCCAGGCGCGCCAAAATTTCAACACCCAGGCCACTCTACCTTCCGAATAAGATTTCAAGTTTCAATCCTCTAAACATGCATTGGAAGAGACCCCTATATCTCAAAATGCTAAGATTCTTATCAAAATAAACGGATGTTTTTGCAATCAAAGCGGTAATGAAAACAAAAACAAAATTATTTGACTGAATATGCATTTTATTGATTGAAAACAGTGGCTCGTAACCGAGCAGTACACAGGAAGCAATCGTTGAAAAGAGGTAATTGCGCACAAAAGGAAAATCTATCCTAATGGAAATGTGAACCCGTGATCTCATTAAGTTCCAACCCGATTACAACCCATATGTCCTCAAGACTCTCCGCGCTTTCTGCCTTCTGAAACAAGACGCTTCCGACCGATCTCCGCTTTTAGATTATCCAAGTGTCATATCCAAAGTACAAACGACCATGCTAGACGCAGTTGTTCGTTTCACTCCCTCTTTTTCCTGGACCGCCCTTTCGGATTTTCAGTCCACCGGGATACCCTTTTTTGCCCAAGCCGCCCTTGCGGGGTTTTCGACTTGCCGGGTGTACAGTTTTTTTTCTTTTTATCCCTAATTTTTGCCCGAACCTTTTTCATTTTCATTTTTTTTGGTTCGCCGGGATGCCCATTTTTGCCTGGACTATTTTATTCTTTCCGTCCAGTGGGTCTCTTATACGAAGTATTTTTTAACCGCGTCCGCATTCACAGGGGATGGAAAATCCTCACCATCCATGGTCGTCAACAACAAGGCTCCGCCAGAGAAAACCTTCTTGACCATGAACAGACCTTCATAATTGGGTGTCCACTTGCCCCGACGATCGTTCTGAGGAGGAAGGATCATTTTCAACACCATATCTCCCACATGGTACACACGAGGTCGCACCCTTCGGTCAAAAGCACGCTTCATACGCTGCTGGTACACCTGCCCATGACAAATGGCCACCAGCCTCTTTTCCTCAATCAGGATCAACTCTTCATACCGAGTCCTTACCCATTCAGCCTCTTCCAATTTCACATCTATCAAGACTCTCAATGACGGAATCTGGACTTCAACTAGTAGCACAACTTCCATCCCATACACAAGCGAGAAAGGCGTTGCCCCAGTAGATGTATGCACTGAGGTTCGATACCCGTGCAATGCAAACGGCAACATCTCGTGCCAATACTTATAGGTCACGACCATTTTTTGCACAATCTTCTTAATATTCTTATTAGTCGCCTCGACCGCCCCATTCATCTTTGGACGATAAGGAGAAGAATTGTGATGCTCGATCTTGAACTCCTAGCACAGTTCTACCATCATCTTGTTGTTGAGATTAGAACCATTATCAGTGATGATTCTTTCGGGAACCCCATATCTGCAAATGATGTCTCTTTTCAGGAACCTGGCCACGACCTGCTTCGTCACGTTTGCATAAGACGCCGCTTCCACCCACTTGGTGAAGTAATCAATAGCCACTAATATGAACCGGTGCCCATTCGAAGTCGTAGGCTCGATCTTTCCGATCATATCAATGCCCCACATAGCAAACGGCCATGGAGACGACATTAAACTCAACGGATTTAGAGGCACGTGCACCTTGTCAGCATAAATCTGGCATTTATGACATTTCCGCACGAAGTTGAAACACTGAGCCTCCATTGTCATCCAGTAATATCCAGCCCTTAGCAACCTTTTCACCATCGCATTCCCGCTAGAGTGGGTACCAAACGATCCCTCGTGCACCTCTTTCATCAATTGGCTTGCTTCTTTGTCATCGACACATCTGAGCAAAACCCAATCAAAATTCCTCTTGTACAAAACCCCATCTTTATTTAGATAGAACGCCATGGCCAACCTCCTTAGAGTCTTTCGGTCCTTCCTAGACGCTCCCTCAGGATACTCTTGGGTCTCCAGATAACGCTTGATGTCATAATACCACAAATTTTCATCATCAGGCACTGTTTCGACAACAAACACATGAGCTGGTATATCCATCTGTCCCACCTCAACACTAGGAACTTGATTCCACCACTGCATTTTAATCAAAGTGGCCAGAGTAGCCAAGGCATCTGCTAAAGGGTTTTCTTCCCTCTACACATGGTATAATTCCACCTTGGTAAAGAATGTCAACAATCTCCTCGTATAAACCCAGTATGGAATTAAGTGGGATTGATGCATAAGCCATTTCCCGTTAACCTGGTTCACAACCAAAGCTGAATCTCCATAAATAACAAGGTTCTTTATTCACAAATCAATCGCCTCTTCGACATCCAAGATACAAGCTTCGTATTTAGCCACATTGTTGGTGCACTCAAATGTTAGCCGGGCAGCAAAAGGAATGTGGGATCCCTTCGGCGTAACCAAAACAACACCAATTCCGCTACCATTCACGTTAACGGCCCCATCAAACATCAGAATCCATTCGGACTCAGGGTCAGGCCCCTCCTCCGAGATAGGTTCCTCACAATATTTCGATTTGAGAAACATGATGTCCTCATCGGGGAACTCAAATTTCATCGGTTGATAATCCTCAATGGGTTGCTGGGCGAGGTAATCAGACAATACACTCCCCTTTATTGCTTTTTGAGAAGTGTACTGGATATCGTATTCAGTCAAAATCATTTGCCATCTCACAACCCGTCCGGTCAATGCTGGCTTCTCAAATATATACTTGATCGGATCCATCTTTGAAATCAACAAAGTGGTATGAATCAGCATATACTGTCTCAGTCGGCGAGCAGCCCACGCCAAAGCGCAACAAGTTTTCTCGAGCAGTGAATATCTTGTTTTACAGTCGGTAAACTTTTTGCTAAGGTAGTAAATTGCATGCTCTTTTCGACCAGACTCGTCATGCTGCCCCAGTACACACCCCATAGACCCCTCGAGGACCGTCAGGTACAGGATTAACGGTCGCCCCTCCACAGGAGGCATCAGAGTCGGAGGCTCCTGCAAATATTCTTTTATTTTTTCAAATGCCACTTGGCAATCATCATTCCACCTGACCGTTTGATCTTTTCTCAACAACTTGAATATGGGTTCACACGTGGCTGTTAGATGAGATATGAACCGTGAAATGTAGGTCAATCTACCTAAGAAACCACGAACCTCTTTTTCTGTTCTCGGTTTTGATTTCTTGTATCGCTTTTGCTTTAGCAGGATCAACCTCGATTCCTCTTTCACTTACGATAAACCCCAACAACTTGCCGGACCGCACTCCAAAAGTGTACTTATTCGGATTCAACCTCAATTTAAATTGTCTCAACCGGTCAAACAACTTGGCCAAGTCTACCAGATGCCCCTCTTTTGTTTGTGACTTCGCTATCATGTCATCAACATAGCATTCAATCTCATGATGAATCATATCATGAAACAAAGTCACCATAGCTCTTTGATACGTGGCACCAACATTCTTGAGACCGAATGGCATCACCTTATAACAAAAAGTGCCCCATGGTGTGATGAACGTTGTTTTCTCCATATCATCTGGCGACATTTTAATTTGATTATAGCCAGAAAAGCCATCCATGAAGGAAAACACCGAGAATTGAGCTGTATTATCTACCAACACATCGATGTGAGGTAATGGGAAATCATCTTTTGGGCTAGCTCTGTTCAAATCCCGGTAGTCCACACACATCCTCACCTTTCCATCTTTCTTCGGTACCAGCATAATGTTCGCGACCCAAGGCAGATAATTAGTGACAGCTAGGAAACCAGCATCCAGCTGCTTTTGTACCTCCTCTTTGATTTTCATGGCCATCTCGGGTCGAGTTTTGCGCAACTTCTGCTTCACTAGAGGATAATATTCTCTTAATGGAAACTTGTGTACAACAATATTGGTATCCAACCCTGGCATATCTTGATAAGACTAGGCGAAGATATCAACATACTCTTTCAACAGTGCTACCATTCTGCTCTTGACATTCATCTCCAAAGCGGCCCCAATTTTTACTTCCTTTCTGACCTCCTCGGTACCCAGATTAACAATCTCAACTGGCTCCTCGTGCGGTTGAATCACCTTCTCCTCTTGTTTCAACAACCTGGCTAACTCTTCTGGCAGTTCATAATCTTCTTCGCCTTCTTCTTCGGCATGATAGATCGGGTTGTCGAAGTCATATAGGGGTGTAATAGAATTGTCATCAATGAGATCCGGAGAATAATCGCATCTGCATGAATGTTGATTCATGCGTTGCTTTAGGGTCGGAACGAGACAAATTAAAAGGAAGGAAAATGAAAATAAACATTGCCATTTTTATTGTATTATTTTTTTAACTACAAAAATAAAGGAAAAATAGAGAACACCACTTTTAATGAAAAAACATCCGTTTATTAATGACGCAAATACTGCAAAATGAAACACATGAGGTGGCCCTTACAATGGACCATTACGTTTCGGGCAAAACGTATGGCTTTCATGCAAGCAGAATTAACAAACAAAAATATTACTCTTCACGTAGAGTGACCGTGATGATCTTTTCAGCTTTCCAGTTCTGGATCTCCATTCCTGGTATGCACGGTTTTATCCATGAGTCGAGCTCGCAGTCACGGTCAGTCTCTTCACCCACATCACAGATACGGTCCGGATCTAGCATTCCAGCACTGGTGAATGTGAACGGTTGGCGACGACCTTTATTCTGTCCAGACGAGCCTTGGCCTGACTGATAACCAATCCCAAACTTATCCTCCTTCACCGCAACATCTATCACTCTCCCCCAACCTGGGGCCTCTCCACTTTTCACTACTTCCACAGCCTGTTTATAAGAAGCAATGGACGGCTTTTTCTCTCTTTCAGCGAAAACGGCATTCTCCACCTTGACGGTTTCAAACGCCTGGCTTGGTGTTTCGAATATTTCACCGTCCATTTCCACATACTTAAATGATGACAAATGGCTGACAAAAATATCCTCCTCACCGCAAACTGTCACGACTTGCCCGTCCAAGATATACTTTAACTTCTGATGTAGAGTCGATGTTACTGCTCCAGCAGCATGTATCCATAGACGGCCCAACAAACAGCTGTACGCCGGCTGAATGTCCATGACACAAAACACAGATTTGAACACCTCAGGACCAATCTTTACGGGTAGCTCAACTTCCCCAAACACAGCCCTTTTAGAGACATCAAACGCTCTAACCACCAGATCAGTAGGCCTCAAAATCAATCCCTCACAGTCCAATTTAGCCAAGGCCTTCTTAGGCAACACATTGAGTGACGAGCCCGTATCAACCAAAACATGCGAAAGCACAGCTCCTTTACACTCCATCGAAATGTGTAGTGCCTTATTGTGATTGCGCCCGTCCATAGTAAGATCGAGATCAGTGAAACCCAACCCATGGCTGGCATTAACACCCGATACCACTGTCTCTAATTGATTGACTGTAATCTCCTGCGGAACATAGGCCCTCTTCAAGATCTTCAACAAAGCATCTCTATGACCTTCTGAACTCAACAGCAAAGATAAGATCGAAATTTTGGACGGAGTTTGCTGCAAATGATCAACAAGTTTATACTCAGACTTCTTAATAATTCTCAAGAACTCCTTGGCTTCAGCATCCAACTCACTTTCCGGCTCAATAGGCGCCTGTGCCGCTCTAGGAGTATCCTCATTCACCACCTGCTTTCCTTTTGCCCTGGCTAAAGCCTCGGCCTTATCTCTCTGTTCTTTTTCCACATCACCACCTCTCAACGCGTTAGGTGCAAAAAACCTCCCACTGCGAGTGAAACCACTAAGCCCGGCATTGTCCACCTTTGAAACGGTGGTATCAACTGCAACCTGATCTTCCTTCTTTTTCCCACTGCAATACACATCACCACCATAGTCCCATGGCACAGCACCATCATTTTCATACGGAATAGGTCCAGGTACCGTGATGGTAATTGGAACCACATCTGTCGGCACTGACAAGTGGACATGATCGAAATAGATGGTTATCGTTGAAATATCCTCATTCTCCAAGGCAACTTTCTCGAATCGGAGACTTCCCTCATCCATCATTTTCTGAACCGTCTCCCTCAACATTACACACCCATTTGGCAGTTACCGTACAAGCAACACAATGATTACCACAACCAGGAAAAACTCCATTCTTTAACAAATGACTCTTGACCATAGACATTGGGGTCCTCAACTGATCCACATCCGTCACCCCGATTTTACCTTTATCCTCAAAAATTGAATTCACCGTCATCTAACCATGCGTGGCATGGGATTAGCATTAACATTCGGCGTTGGTGCAAAATTAATGGCTTTGGAATCCACCAAGTCTTGAACAACATGCTTAAAGGCTTTACAACTCTCAATATTGTGCCCGGGAGCACCAGAATGGAACTCGCACTTGACGTTCTCATCATAACTTGTAGGCCTCTGATCTGGTCTTAACGGAGCTAACATCCTCAACTGTACCAACCTGAGATCCTTCAACTTCTTCAACAGATGGGCATATGTCATGGGTGGCCTATCAAACTGGCGATCTGCCATCCTTCCCCTAACTTGGTACCCAGCCTTTTGTGTTCTCTGCTGAGGTGGCTGCTGTTGCTGTTGTGCGGGTTGATTACCAGCAGGAATTGTTACTGCAGCAGTATGCTGGTAGTAATGATCCCTACCGTGTCCTCTTTGAGCATACACAACACTCGAGTCACCCTCTTTCTTGCGCTGACCATTTCTGAAGGGCTTCTTTAATCCAGATAATGGAGCATTTCCTTGTATTTTTCCCATTTTTAACCAGCTTTCAATCCTCTCCCCAGCCACTACTATATCCGTAAAACCAGTAACTGGACATCCCACCATCCTCTCAGCAAAAGTCCCCTGAAGATTACCCATGAACAAGTCTGACATCTCCCGATCCACTAATGGGGGTTGAACCCTGGCAGCCAACTCTCTCCACCTTTGTGCATACTCTTTAAACCCCTCGTTCGGCTTTTGAGACATACCCTGCAACTGGGTACGACTTGGTGCCATGTCAGTGTTAAATTGGTATTGTTTGAAGAAAGCATCCCCCAAACCCTGCCAGCTCTTTATATCTGACGATCTCAGCTTGGTGTACCACTCAAGAGACCCGCCAGATAAGTTATCCTGGAAAAAGTACATCCAGAGCTTCTGATCCATGGTGTAGGCAGATATCTTTCGAACAAAGGCCTGAAGATGAGTTTCCGGGCAGGAACTTCCATTGTACTTATCAAACGTGGGCACCTTGAAAATCTGTGGGATCACAATCCCCTCAACCAGCCCCATATTTGTCATGTTAATAGTCCCAGGAGTGGTATGGATTTCCAGAGCCCTAATCTTTTCTGCTAGTACCTGAATCTCTTTGTTCGGCGGTTGAACACCATACTGACCGAACTGCTCATTCAGCATAGAGAACTGATCCTCTTCTTTATCCTCCACAGCCCCAAAGAAAGGAGAAAACTGAGTTTCCTTCAGAATGTTGCCAACATGACCTGGGCCATTGCCTGCAGCAAAACCAAGACACCACCATTGTTGATGACTACACCACCATTAGTTGCCTTCTTTCTGGGATCGCCACCACCCCTAGAACCACCAGGACCATTGTTGGAGTTACCCTCTAGACTATTGCCATTATTGGCAACCGAAGCCAGCTCAAGCTTCTCCACCTTCTCGACGAGTGCTTTCTGCCCCAGGGCGAACCCTTGCATGGCGTTAATCAACTCACTCATCTTCTCTTTCAGCTCGAGAATGTCAGCGTTGGATGAATCCATCAGTCTGGGTTTATTGCGTCTGGTAAAGTATATGTGCAGGCGAGCTACGTGCCGAGGGATGACTCTGCGTGCGCGAGCAATGATTCCTGTCACAACCAAACACGTTAGAAACCGACACCTGCAAAATAGAAGACAAGTTATTATGATTCATGCATGAATGCAATGTCTATCCGTATGAGGAACATTCTGTCCTTCGATCCTGGCTTCATTGAGACGGATAATAATTTGACAGCAACATTCTGACATCAATCATCTGACTTTGTCGTACGGAACAGAAAGTTGTGCTTTAGCAAAGATATCACCCGACCATGTGTGTGTTAAGTAAATGTAACACGGAAGAGCAAATAAAGCTTTGAGATCAATCACTGAATGATAATAACCACTGTATAGCAAAAGTACGCAACATGTGTGAGAGTCATATATCATATCTGATACAAATCAACTTTACAATCCTCCAGAATCGGAAAGAATTACGAGCAAGTGAATTCCGTTAACATGCCTGACGGTAATCCAACACATGATAACAACTGCAATAAAAGTCTAATCCGAAGAAGGTCCCACAGAAGGCTCTGCATCATCGACCATCCCGGTAAACTTCATAGTGAACCTAAGCTCAGTGTTCTCATGTTGAAGTCTTCCCACCTCCTTCTGATGAATCTTCATCTGACGGAAATAATGGTCCCTCTCAGCAAGATAGTGATCTCTCTCGGCCATAATCTTCGCTTTCTCTTCTTCCTTAACCCTCAGCTTCGCTTCCCACTCTGTGGTAAGGGCTTTGGCTCTAGCTTCCCTCTGAGTCTTCACAAGGACTTGTCTCTTCTTTTCATCTTCAATGACCCTCAAAGCTCTAGCCAAATGCTCTTTGGTAAGGTCGTGCTCATTCGTAGATGACTCTAAAGCTTGGCTGATCTTGCCATAATAGGCGGTGTCTTTCTCAAAACGCTTCACCTCCTGAGCATGTCTCTTAGCCTGGTCTTCTGCTTTCCTCTTGACTTCCTGATTAGCTAGTTGAATTCCAGCAACACTCATTTCTATCTTAGTCTTCTCTGCTTGCAGTTGATCTCTTGCCCTCCTCATCTCAAGAAATTCTTCCATACTGACAGAAAAGCGTGGCTCCTCAATCAACGGATACCAAAGATCACCCACAGGAAATGGCAGACGAGTAAGCTCAACCCTCTTTCTGAGCCAATCATCAAATGGAGGAAAAGACCTGTTATTAGCTCTACCAAAAGGAATCTTGCCTTACCTTTGAATGCAGCGCCATGCATCAGACACTTGCTCCAACAATGATTGATTACCCTCCGCCGGGAAGTATAAAGACTCTTGAATCTCACGCTCGAGGGGAGGAACCTCCATAGCAAATCTCATTTGTCTCTTAAGAAGCGTCGGGTTATAATTAATACACCCTTTAACTCCTATAAGGGGCACATTGGGAAAACTCCCGCAACTGTAAATAAAATCTCGTCCAGCCATATCAATGTGAGTCCAAGCTATGTCCTTGGCTCGCAAACCCATCAACTTGGTTGCCCAATTTACAGTATGGTCAAGAAAGACAAAGGCACCCTTGGAAGGCAAGTATCCCACGAACCACTTATATAACAATTGAGCACAACATCTAACCAATCCTCCACGCCGCTTCTCGTTCCGATTATGGACCGAATAATAAACATCCCCAATCAGGGTAGGAATGGGATTCTTCTGAGCAAACACCCGGATGGCATTAATATCCACAAAATTCCTCTGATTAGGGAACAAAATAATTCCATAAATGCTTACGGCAAGCAAAGCACAAACAGTCTTCCAACTACCCAAAACAACATGTTCCTTGGCTTTGGCCTCCAAGAAACTCAGATGAAAACCGGGCAACTTTCCTTTCTCCTTCAAACCTTTCTTAGTCACTTCCGAGCTCAAATAAAGAGCACGAGAAATCTCAACAATATCAGGTTCTTCCTTAGTAACATAAAAGGAATTTGGTTTCTGACCCGAATGCCCAGAATATCGGCATAATCCTCCATCAAAGGTCCCAACAAATAGTATGGGAAGACAAAACATCTCAAACCCGGATCATAAAACTAGAGAAGAGTATGGATGACACTCCTATCCCCATCTGTGAGCCTGAAAACCATTTTCGTAATACTGTCATAAGCCTCACGGAACATCCCCACATGGTCAGGCGTAATCAATGCTATCATACCCTTCAGCACGCTAATCTCTGGATCAAAGAAACTGTAGACAACATCATATTTTAAGTCGGTCCTCATACCTGGAACAAAGATGTCTCTCAACCAAAATCTCAATCAAGAATGTACCCTGCATATGGATAAACATGAGTTAGATGCGGATAAATGCAAAATAGGAATGATGCAGATGCATGAATGCAATGCATAGTGCCATCCTCCAAGACGTCTGAACATCAACTGTACTGGATTCTAGTCTCAGAACTGATCACAACCATCCAAGGGACTAAGTAACCACAAATCCAACTCGGGGGTTCCGAAATAAACGGAACCAGATGATACATCACCATCATCACAGGAAAGTCACTGAACGGATAGCAACAAGATCATCTAAACAAGTAACCCCAAATCTAACCCGGGGATCCGAAATAAACGGAACCCGCCAATAAATACCACGGACAGAACTCTAGCGAGTCAGAAATAAATATCCATAAATCCAACGTATAAATAGAACCCCGATCACGAATCGAACCAAAGTCACCATCAAAGAGTCACCAACAGAACCTGTACCTGTAGGAACCAAACCCCTCCTCTCACAGGTGAATTCTAATAAGGTCATCCTAAGGCGGATAATCGGTCTCGACAATCGGACGAGATACTCAACGGGTTTGCCCTTTCGGGTGTGCCGTGCAACTCTCATAAGATCATCTAAACCAAAGATCCGGGAAAGAACGGTCACCGAAGTCAACAGCTCAAAAGAGATAACCCAACCATAGTGGAAACTCCACAAGGAAGAGCTCTCTCAAAAGAACCTCGTCCGGCTGTGGTATGCCATGTCGCAACAACATGTTGATCTAACATGTGAGGAAACATGAGACCACGCTAATCCTAGGTGTATACTCGGGCTTGGGTTTTAGCCCCACTCAGAACACCCACCCCCAAATCAGAGGAACCACATCTGTCCAGAATCTAGCACAGTGATAACATGATGCATGCAAACATATATGCAAATATACCTATAATCATAGTATAAGAATCACAAATGCAATAAATAAAGCAATAAAAGCAACCCAAACTACCCTAAAAACTACGCTAGAGAGCGCTAGGATTGACTCGCTTAGGGAAGATGGACCAGCAAGAGGTCAACCTCAGTCCCCAGCAGAGTCGCCAGCTGTCGCAACGCGAAAAACAACCGGCAGGGAAAATACAGAGCTGCCACCGACGCTATTCATCCTATGACGGAAAGGGAGCGCAGGACTAACCTAAGAAAGGGAAAGGAACGGTCTTACGACCAGAGATTACAAGGTACGGGAGTCGGTTACGCAAGGAGAAGGATTAGCACCCCCTTACGTCCGCCGTACTCGACGGGATCCACGCTCAAAAGATAGCTCAAAGAGAAGGAAAGGGTTGCTGCTAATAAACTTCTCAAAGAAACTACACAAACTGGAACAATAAACAGGTGGGGGGGGGGAGAAAGAAGACGAAGGAAGTGGACTCGGCAGGATGTTGCATCCTGGGCCTACGTAGTTTGTCCGAAACAAACATCAGAGTCGACGTAGTTCGGGAAAGGGAGACATGCTCGCTAAGACATCGCGTCTTATGCCTACGTATCTTCTCTATCCAGAGGAGAATCAGAGCACTCGTAGCTCGGCTAACGCACGCTGAAACAAGCCACCAAAAAGGGACGCTGAGACGTCAAAAGAAACACCCCAAAGGGAAACAAAATGCCAATACATGGACTTACACCTGACTCCCAACAATAACAAAAAGGAAACAGAATGCCAATACATGGACTTACACCCGACTCCCAAAAATAACAAACAGGAAACAGAATGCCAATACATGGACTTACACCCGACTCCCAACAATAACAAACAGGAAACAGAATGCCAATACATGTACTTACACCCGACTCCCAACAATAACAAACAGGAAACAAAATGCCAATACATGGACTTACACCCGACTCCCAATAATAACAAACAGGAAACAGAATGCCAATACATGGACTTACACCCGACTCCCAACAATAACAAACGTTAACCAGCGAACACCAAAGAGAAAGGTTATCAGAACGAACCCCAACAAAGTAACCAAATATCCAGAATAAACCCCCCGATATGTATAACCAGTCACCACAAATGAACCCCAAAGATGAACCCCGATATGAATAACAATCGCCACAAATGAACCCCAAAGATGAACCCCAATATGAACCCTAAATGAATAACCATCATCACGAATGAACCCCGAAGATGAACCCCAATATGAACCCCAAGTGAATAACAATCATCATGAATGTACCCTGAAGATGAACCCCAAATGAAAAACAATCGTCATAAATGAACCCCGATAAATAACAGAAGAAATCCCCCAAGGTATGAACATGCAACACACACGCTGAACAAACGGGTACTCACACCAAATATAAAAGAAAACAACTAAAGGGTGAACACACGCGAAAACAAAGAAAAGGGTGTCCGAACGCGAAAACAAAGAAAAGGATGCCCGGAGAGATTGTCCCCAACCTCCTGCCTACGTATCTCATCTGGTATGAGAATCAGAGCGACGTAGTTCCCCTTACCAGGGGTAAAACACTTTCCTAACCAGAGATCGGGGAAACAACAAACTAATAGGGAGACTAATACTCGAGCCTAATAGTTGTCATGCAATAAATATCCCTAAGTTGAGGTCTCTAACAAGAATTTGACTCATCCTGGACGCGAGTCAACTCAAGTCTAAACTCTACATACGTTCAACTTCCTCAGACGTTAATCATACGACTCCTACAGAAATGGAGATGAGAAGAGGAAAGCAAATAAACACACCAACACAAGTGAACAAACATCACACTATATCCATATAATAGGCTCAAACAATGGGTGGGCTTTAGTCAAGAGGGGTCATATCAACCTCGACAAACAAGTCAAATTGTAAGGGGTAATCTGTAGCTCTTAACCACTGACATTGAACGTCAGGGTGAAGCTGATCAAAGTGGTAATGAGGATGAGACCTCATAGCTCTTAACCCTGGCCAGGGTGAGCTCATGACACAGAAAGCGTGGGGATGCAGAAAGTGGGATCCTTTTCCACTTGACAGACTCTGGACAAAAGATCTGGGGCACATGTTCAGAAGTATCAACACGTAGTGCAAGCATAAAGAACGACACACTGAATAACGGGGGATCGACTACTAATCCCTTTTATCCGTCAATTGCCTCTTCTCTTGGAGGTCTTATCAAATAACACATGCCTCTTCTTGGAGGTCTTTGGGCATAATTTTAAATAAACACAAACAGAGCCTCTGAAGGAGGACTTGCCAGCAAAATGCCTGCCAAAAAGGTGATAGGACTTCAGACTACATGAAGTAAGAAGCTAACTACCTGAGTGGTGTGTCAACCACAATCCAGTGCTCAAGCAAGAGCTAAAGCAAGTAAGCAACTAAGGTACCTGTACAAAGACCAAACAGTTAGTAATTCAGTCATAAAACCAGAAGACAAGTAGTGAAACCCTCTAACAGTTACACAATTCAATGCATAAGTGCCCTGACACTCAAATGAGCTCATGAGCTCACCACATCAATTAAAACCCTACAAAACAAAAATAGGTCAGAACTCAATGCATCTCACAAGGTGAGAGCAAACCCAATCATCAATGATGAGTATCCAAACCTGAAACACAAGACAAAGTTAGTTTATGTACATCCAATCAACACAACAAAGCATAAACAAACAATGGCATGGGATGAGGTGAATCAAGATCACTCTAAGTCAGAAGCAGGGTCATTCAAATGACCACCCAATAATCCATAATCCAATGATCCAAAATCAACCATAAACCCCTTGAAAACTCAAGTAGAACAAGCTTGCACTCAAAACATGCTCACAATGGCTTCATACCTCTTCAAACACTTCTTGAAACCTCCAAAAGATGTGAGAACCCCATATAAACTCCAACCAATGATCACAAGCCCAAAACAGAACCATATGAACCCCTAAACATCAATCACCAAGGCCTAAGACCCACCATACCTCAAATACCATTCAGTTACTTCAAAAGCTCCAAAAGAGGCCTAAATCACTTCAACAAGTCACCACAAGCCTCAAACCATTCCAAAGTTCAAAAGTAAGTAGGATCATGCTTCCAAAATCATATCTAATTAGTCACAAATCCAGCTTGTAAGCCCATCAAGTCATCCCATACAAACAAGAACCTCCACTCCCTCAATATCTTATAAGCCTCCTTGAGAACTCACTTGTGTTCCCAACCTTCAAATAAGTACCAAATAATGTATGACTTGAATGAATGCACCAATCAAATGATTCAAGACTCATAAATCAGGGATCCAACCAATGCAAAAGAGGCAAAGGTTCACACTACAAAGAAAACCCCAAACCAAGTCAAAGGATGGACCAAGAGCAAACCCTAAAATTGGGTCAAAACCCTAGTACAAAGACAAGATTCAAAACCTAACCAAATGACCAATCCAGGATCCCTCTTTTTGCACATCACACATTCAAACACTCCCTCTAATGTCCTCATAAGGACCAACATGAAATCCATGATCAAGTATCTCAACTTGCCTATGCCATGTAATGACCAAAAATATGCACAAAATGAACTTTGAACTTAGAAAATTCATATCAAATCAGAAATGCATGCAATGACTTTGGGATTTTTGGTATAAGTTCCTTATGCCATGAATGTTAAATATGCAAGAGATCAAGTCAAGAATGATGCAAATGCTATGTGAACAAAAATGCACCAATTCAATGTCAAAAATGTGACACAAATTGTCACATTTTTCTCTATGTGTCAAAAATAATGATAACATGTGCGAAAAAATCCAAACCAGTGACCAATAATTCATGTCATGTACGAATGTCATGTATGCAAAAGAGTGGATCAAAAGGTTCAAAATTGAGGATTTCACAATACATTGAATGCACTAGGTCAATTTGGCACAACATTGATTCAAAAATTCCCACATAAAAATCCAGACATCAAAAATTCTTGAATTTAACACCATAAAAAAGTACACACAAATACAAAACTATGAAAAAAAATTGGGACTCAATTTGACAATTTTTGGATTTTTTATGAATTAAACAAAATGACCAAAATAAATGAAATATGAAATAGAAAATGGAGGGAAATGAATTATTTGAATTAATCAAGAAAAATCACAAGCCATTGGATCTGGCGCGCTTTTGAAATCAACGGCTCACATTTAAACTAATGAAACACACTGTTTCATTAATCCAATCACTCACCCAGTCAGCGTTCAACGCACGCGTGGCCCTGGTCAAAGAAACACCATCCAATCATTCTTCCACGCAATGCACCACATGGCACACACTCAGCAAACCCTAGCCATGACACAGACGCCGGAGCTCCGCTCCGGTCGTCTTCTCCGACGAGCCCCCCGGTGGCTCCCACGGCGGCGCCACCCAAATTTTTTCCAGAAATTCACCAGACCACCATCGTTCCACTCATTTTTCCATGCTGATTCCAGATATCACCTTAGTTTCTCCTAATTCTTCCTAGGTTTGGCAAATCGGAGAGAATAAATTTCCAGATCCACACTTTCAGTCGCCATGAAATCCTTAATACTCACTCAATCTCAATTCTAATCATATATTCATGACCTACACAACAAGATCTTCAATCCTATAACCTAAAATCAACAAAAGGAGAGAGTGAAAATGGAGTCACTTGGAAATGGAGATCTCTGAAATCGCGTTCTCACAAGCTCAGCTGCTCCAGATCAACTCCTTTGAACTTCCTTTGAAGCTTTATGCAAAAAGAAATGGATGAAACCTCTTGAATGTGCCTCAATTTCCAAATTCGTTCATCATGATAATGCACTTGAACTGCTTGAATTCTTGAGGAATTGCACCAAACGATGGATGATTCTTGATCAGTGAAGCATGAGGATCAAGAATATGCTATGATCTTTGAGAGTTGTGTGAAGAAAATGCAAATTCGAAGAGAGAGATTTTGAGAGAATTTCTTGAGTTCTAGATCTGAAAATGCAGTTCTTGGCAGTTATGATTAGGGTTTCTCTATTTATAGTCCTTGCTAATGACACTGATAATCATTTTAGCCATTTACTAATCATGATTAGTGAGTTATCATGCCAATTGCAAAAATGCAAAATGAGCTCCCATGGCCATAATGCACGTGCTTAGCCCCATGTTAGGATCTTAATCCACTCAAGAACAACTAATGGTCATGATTTGAAGGTTGTTTAGCTTGCATCTTAAGCCAAGAATGAATGGTGAAGATTTGCTTCATTTTGAACATGTGTGAAACAAGGAACATACACGCCTCTTTCATGCATGGAAATGGCTCAATTTTACTCAAATATGGTCTATGAAGAAAGCTTAAGTGAAGCCTTGCCTTGATTCTTTGTGAATATTGACTTGTAGCATGATATCATCCTTAGAACAAATGTGAAATAATGTGACTTTTGACCATGATTCCTTGAGGCTTAGCTTGCAAAATTGAGTCAAATGATGTCATTCTGAGATGCCTTGAACATGAGGAGCACTTTGCAAAAAGAATGAACCAATTTGAAGCATTATATCAAAATCTATGCCATTTTGAATTTCCATGCACACCTTTTGATCAAATGACCATAACTCCTCAACCAATCATCATATGGACATGAATTAGGACTTTTTGGAAAGGGGAGACCAAGATCTACACATTTCATGTTCACCAAAAATCCATTTGAAACTTCTTTGATATTGAAAAGTCAAGTTGAAAATGGACCAAAACTTGCCAAATTTGGAAACTTTGAATTATAGGTCATTTTCCATTTTTAGTAACTTTTGCCATGACCTTTGAATATTCAAGATGGATGTTTAGAATGATGAATAGACCCCATTTGAACATGATTGAGGTGTCTCAACTCATTTCCCTACCTCATAGCCCTCAGTTGACTGCACAGTTGACCTTTGGTCCTCGGATGACCTTGAAATGTCTTGATCAATTTGAGCCTCTACCACTTGGTGAAATTGATTCAAAATGAAACCCTAGCTCATGTAAGCTCCTTATAATAATCATGTGATCCTCATCCCAAGAAAATACCTCATCTCTTTGAGAAACCCTAGTTGGAAGAATTGCATTGATTAGGGTTGACCAGAGGTCACAACCCTAATCCAGAGGAATTTGAGGATGAACTCTGACACCCTTGATGATGATAGAACCATGATGATGGTGATATATCCTTGCAGATAAGAAGATGCTCAAGACCTTTGAAGAATCAAGAAACCCTAATTGAAGCCCATACCCTCAGATGGTTGATGCTCAATTCATAGAGACCCTCAGGCTTGAATCACCTAACTTCCCCATCTTTTGAAAAGACTTTGGAGGATGACCTTATCATTTTCATATGAGATGCAAAATTCAATGCCTAATGCCCTAAAATATGAAATGCAATTCCCCAAACTAGTCTCAAGAAGAGGAGGGCAAATTTTGAGGTGTTACAGCTAAGAAGCCAAATCAACGGATTTAGGAAAAAAGATAATGAATCACTTTTTGAAGTGTGAGAGAGATGTAAGGACATGCTAAGGATTTGCTTGCATCATGGGATTGAACCATGGCTTGTTATCCATACATTATATGGTGGTCTATCCTATAACACCAAACTAAACCTAGACGTTGCAAAATGGCGGCGCTATAATGGATAAACCATATGAAAAGGCCTATAAACTTATTGAAAATATGGCACAAAATCACTACTAGTGGGGAGGTGAGCGCACTTCTATAGAGAAATCTCAACCAAAAGGAGGTATGTACGAAGTCAGTGGCATAGATCACGTCAATGCTAAGGTAGACGCCCTGACTCAAAATATTGAAAGTTTGACCATAACTCCCGTGGCCACCGTGCCTGTCGTATCCCCAAGTTGCGAATTTTGTGGAGTACATGGACACAACGTTTCCGAAGACCAATTACTAACAGGCATCACACCTGACCAGTTAAACTATGCTTAAGGAAACCCGTACTCAAATACTTACAATCCAGGTTGGAAAAACCATCCTAATTGTAGCGGTAAATTCATGATCATCAAGCTATGGATAAGCAAGACATCAAATAACAAGAGTCGCCACCGCGCTTTTATTGTTTCCAAGGGAAAAGGGAAAAATTACGAACAAAACCCAAAAGTAAGAAGTTTTCAAATCAAAACTAATAAAACGTCAGAGATTACAGGTAAGGGGGTTGGTTACACAAAGGGAAGGTGTTAGCACCCAAAGTGTCCTAGGTACTCCTAGGGAGCCCTTTTTTGTGTCCATATGTATTTTGTAAAAAATGATGTTTACAAACAAATAGAGTGAGGGGGTGAGAAAAGAATTCATTAATTATATTTTTGTGTTTGACAAGACCTTCAGACTTGTGCCTACGTACCAACATAAAAATAAGGGATCAAAACCTCGTAGTTCGTGATACAAATTTCAAAATGGATGCATTAATTTTTAACAAAATTAAGTTTGAAAGGCACAAAGGCCTAAAAATGGTTTGAATGATTTAATTCAGTTTGGCTTTTGAAAGTTTAGTTCAAGTATAGTTAAGCCTATTTACAAGTTTGATTAAGAAAAGAAGTTTGAAAATGCAATGGCATAAGGCCAAAGTTTCTAGTTTGCAAAGTGGTCAAAATTTAGAAAATAACAAGTTCAAACAAAGAAGTTTTTTGAAAGGAGGAAGATATTTTGAAATTAAAGAAATGGGGAGGAGATGAAGAGACTAATCCTATGCACAAAATTAAAAGTTAAGAGTTGAAAAGATCTGACCGATGGGTAGTAATCCAATAGGCAAGAATGCCATATAGAAACCCCAAATTCCCTTGGATATTAGAATCAAGCAAAAAACAATGCATACAATATTAATCTTGAAGAGCAAGGCATCAAATAAAGATAGCCACATCCAAGCTTTAGCCACTCCATGATCTTCTTCAAATTAGCCCATCTAACAGATGAATTCCATAAGTCACAGGTTCAAAATAATAGCTTCACAATGATCATGTTGCAGATATACTCAAAGGGATCTTGAATGATGTATCAGATGAAGTTTCAAATTGCAATCACTTGGTTTCACAAAAGTTGGCATTAGCCAAGTCCTTTAGCATAGGGAGGTTACCTAAATTATAAGTCCAATTTGTCCAAGATCAAGCCAACAGTCCACACAAAAAGTTTTTTAGGGTTTTTGTTCTTATTATGTACATTAATGGTCCAAGACCACACAAATAAACAAAATATACACAAGCAAGATATACCACACACACAAAAAAATATGCAAAAGAGGTCGCTTAATCTCATCCATACTTATGTTGATTTTGCAATCAACTAGCCTTAGGACTTAGAGATATCATAGGCCAAATAAGATGAATGCATAAAGAAGGGAAATGAGATGAAGAGGGAAGAGAATGAATCAAAACTCAAATTGGTCAAAGGAGGATTTTTACCAAATTAATATCATTCATTCATTTTGGGGGATGAAATGTCCATTCCATCGATCCCCTAAATCCAATGACATTAACTTAACAAAGTCAAATCAACCTTGACCAAGGCCCAACAACATGAGTCAAACTTACACAAATCATCACAATAGGTCAACACAATTATTTGGCATTTATTCAAATTAAAAATATTAAAATAAGGCATTTAAATTAAATATGGTTTGTCAAATTCCTAAAACCTCATCAAAACACCAAAGAAATGGCCATGAGATTTTATCATAGGTCAAACAAGGTCAAAGGACCTTGGAGAAAATATTCACAAAATCAATTAAATCATGAAAAATATTAATAATGATCCAAAAAATAATTTTAATTTCAAAATATGAAAGAGGAAATTATTTGAAATTTTTTGGTGAAACTCTCATATTTTTTGGATCAATATTAAAATTAATATGAATTAATGAAAATCAAAGGAATAAAAATTAAAATAAATAAATCAAAAAAAACGTGGACCACTTGATTTCCCTCATTAATTGAGGTGGCAGATCAAGTGGTCTGAAACGCGCGTTCCACCAAACATACGAGTCAGCACGCTGTACCAAGGGTAATCACAATGAGCGCTCAGGATTAAAACATTTTGAAAGGATCCTATGACTGGGAGACGTGCCAACGCACCGCCGGAGCCAGAGCTCCGGTCTTCTTCTCTGGTGGACCTCACCGGACTGGTCCACCCTCAACCATCACCAAAATAAAAAAGGACATGATCTGAAAGAAAAAATGGCGTAGAGCACGAATCTGACCTCAATTTTATCTAACTCCACATATATAGAAAGATATGAGGAGTTGAATTTTGAGGTGTGTCAACTGAGTTGCTTCGATTTGACCTCTAAGCAACTCAATCTTCTTGCCTACATTAGTATGACTTCAGACAACCAAAGATCCAAGAGAATTAATGAGAATTGAGTGAGAATCGAAGAGATGAAGTTTTCTGAAAATTACCTTCAATGATATGCAGAACTTGAGGTTGCTTTCTTCAAACACGATCTGATCACACTTGAGAAGCTTGCAGGGAGTGGTTAGCAATGGTGAAAGGCTTTGCATCCTGGAGTTCTTGAATGTCCAAACAATTGAGATTCAAACTCAATTTTCAGATTGAAAATTATCAGGTTTTCCTTTAGAATGAGAGGGTTTTAATTGGGGGGCAAAGTTGGCTCACAATGTCTATTTGAAATGAGCTCAGAGGCCATGTATTTATAGCATTTGGGATTGATAATTACACACTTGAAAATTTGCTACATTTGGCAATGTGATGAACAAGCTTGCATGGGCGTGTATAGGCCCATGAAGCAATCCATTTTGATCCAATTGCAACTGTACTGAAGTTCAAATGATGCTTGATTGGCAAGGCAATGTGAAATGGAGTTTTGGACATTTGATTTCCTCCAATGGTGCAACTCTGTTAAAGCCATGCGCAACCCTAGCAAACTTCATCCAAAATGCATGAACTTGGGTTATTTGGAAAGCTTGGATCAAGGGGAACAAGTTTGATGTTGAACACTTTTTCATTTGGAGCTTGGATCATGGTGAATTTGAAGGTGGAAGTTTGGAAATTTCAACATGTTGAAAATTTTTCTAAGTGTCAAGCCATGTATCTCAATATTCCATCTTGCCTAACTTTTTATGTGAGCTTCAAATGAGAAAAGTGTCTTCATAAAAGTTGTATCTCTTTCAAATACCTTCAAAAGAGTCACCAATTTCATGTCATTTGGATTTAGAATGATAGATTTATGCATTTTTGAAGTTTGGAAAAATCACTTGTTCAATGGTATAGGTCAAAAATGACCTATAATGTATCCTCATATCACATACTCATAAAAGTTGATTTAGCCCTAACTCCAAACATAAAAGTTGAATTAGATATCTTGAATTTGATTTTGAAACTTAGAAATCATTTATCTCATAAAAATTGACCAAGTTATGGCCTTGGGAAGTTGACTTTCAAATTAAGGTTTAGACAAAATGACCTATAATGTTTCAACACAGAAAATGACTTTCCAAGAAAAACTAGCTCTAGGTATAAACATGAAAGTTGTTTGTAATGTCATTTAGAGTAACTTTTATCTTGTAATCATTTTCATATGGAGAAAATTGTAGGAATAGGGTCTAGGGAGACCCAGTTTTGATCAGAGGAATTCATTTGGCCAACCACCATCGACCAACTTGCTAAACTTCAATTCTCTTGACTTTCTTGGCTCATGGTAGATAATATATGCATAATATGATGAATTTTGAAGTGTCCCTTGATAAATTTGATCACTTGGTGAGATGGCTTGTTGGAGAAGTTACTCAAGATACCCAATCAAACTAGGGTTTCCAAGGCAAATCACCTTCAAACGCTTGAAGAAAACTTAATCAATATAACATGTAGGAATCAATGGAACTCATATATGATGCTTATAACCATGTGTGGTTCAATCCATGGTTGTTCTCTTTGCCATGAAGGTCTCAAACTCTAGATGTGATCTTGATAAATCAATGGGATCATGCCTTACCTACAAAAGAGTTAGGCAAATGCAAAAGACATATTTTTGGTATTTTGGTTAGTAAAATGATAATATACAAGTATGATACAATCACATAGTGCTTGGTGATCTCTCCCAAAACAAACCCAATGAGAGAGGGGTAAGGAGGATGCCAAGGTATGATCCCAATGTTAATGCTTATGATGAAATTTCATGAGGGATCTTAGGGTCAAAATTGGGGTCTTACAGTTGCCCCTATTTAAGGACATTCTAACTGAGGAGGTGAAGGTTAAAATCTTCGGCTCGACTCAGTAGAATGGGCTTAAATAATAACATATAGAAACAAATTTGGCCCCTAAGAGAGCTCATGATGCATATGATATGAATGTTAAAAGAAATCTTTATGGGGAAATGCTGCCACAAAGGAAAAGAATTCAGAGAGACCGAAGATCCGCAGGAGCGTAATGCATTCCATAAGGAAAACTCACTAGGGAGACAAATACTCTAGGGGGGAATAAACGAGGTTATGTGTAGGCCAGGCTACGACTTAAAACTGCTGGGGGACTAGAGGAATTCCATACAAAATGGAAAGACTTGGTCGGGGAAACAAAACATTTGCAGGGAAAGCAAATAGATCAGGATAACACTGAAGTACTTGAATCATGCAGAAAAAGCGATTTCACTAAGAAAATACGCACTCAACTCAACTGGGGAAGAAATAAACTTCAACATAAGAGGATCATAAATCTATTATCTACTACCTGCTACCTGCTACTTGGTAAGGAGATAATAAAGATTTGACAGAGAAGACATCCGTCATCTGTTAGGATGAACGTATCAAGGATGACTCATCGGGAACCACCAAGAGGGAGTATCCATTACCGGTTACTGGATAAGAATAGCCTTGCTGGGGAAAAACTGCAAAAAATAACCACCATTTACTGGGTAGATTACCTAAGATGAGAGTATCCATCATCGGTTAGGATGAACATATCAAGGATAAACTCAACAGGGAAGAAAATCTGTCATCGGTTAGGATGAACATATCAAGGATAAACTTGCCTGGGAATGTCAAGGAGGATACCCGTCATCGGTTAGGATGAACATATCAAGGATATACCAACTGAACCAAAAGTAGGAATTATATCTATCGAATGTTGGATAGAATACCATCAAAGAGAAAATACGTCACCGGTTAAGATGAACATATCAAGGATAGACTTTGGTGAGGAGAGAAAACAGGAATTACATCTATTAGTTACTGTATAGAATACCATGAGAGGATACCCGTCATCGGTTAGGATGAACATATCAAGGATAAAATCTGCAAAGGGGAAAAAAGCAGGATCTACAACTACCGGTTACTGGGTAGAAGATCGCAAAGAGAAGGAAACCCGTCATCGGTTAGGATGAATATATCAAGGATTAACTCTCTGAGGAACAAAATAGGGGTTACAACTACCTTTTTACTAGGTAGAATACCATGAAAGAGAAAATCCGTCACCGGTTAAGATGAACATATCAAGGATAGACTCTTGGAAAATAATCCACTGGGGACTCTACTGAGGAGAAAAACAGGGATACTTTCGTCGGGTATTGGGCAAGAAGTAACACACTGCAGACTAAGAAGAATATTACCAGTTACGGGGAAATAAACTCTTAGGAGACTCAAAGCATCTATCTAGGTAAGAGCTAGAAAGAAACGGCCAATCAAGACTCAACCCAATGAGGATATATCTCAAGGGGAGTGGTTCCATCCAGATAATCGACTGGGGAGGAAAAACTGAAACAATGATCATCCACGAGGAAATAACTCAGTGGGGAAAGGAGAAAGGTTAAAGTCTTTCTACTTAAGGGGCCGACCTTCTATAATTGAGAGATGACAGACACTGACTTGTATGGGGATAAAGTACCACCATAACAGAGCATAAGAATCTCAAACAATGATTCAACAAATATGAATATGCAAATATGAAATTATATGAATGTATATGTATATGTATATGTATATAAGATGATTATGCTGACAAAACGATCACAAAGGATACAAAGGTGTCGCGAAATTTGAATCATCGGTACAATCCTCGATCAATCCACAAAAGGGAAATAACTTCCAAAGAACAGAGAGATCCACATCCAAAAAGCTCAACCCTAGCTGGGGAAGGAGGAGATCTACTGAGGAAAGGAAACATCATTGAGTCTGCGGGGAATTTTAGGTCAACACCATATTAAATGGAAGATAACCATACAAAGGATAAATGAAAGATAGCTGCTCAGAAACCAGGAGAAAACTCTGACTGGAAGCGAGTCGGATGGAGACTGATGGAGACACCAACGCGATCTACTTGGGAATCAAAATACTCCACTGAGGACCAAAACTGTCGATGAATCCACAAACTTTGTCTGGGATCAAACTCAACTCTGCAGGGTACTAAATTAACCAACTTAGCTGGGAAACCTGAAGGGTTAACTGCTTGGGGAACCCTTAATGCTTCACACTGAAGACTTGCTACTTTTGAAATGCTGTTGATATTTCTTTTAAATTTGCTTTGAATTTTTTTTGCTTTTATATATTTAAGAAAAATGTTTTTGATTAAAATTTTAAATTTCAACATGATCATAATAAAATTTAAAACTATTGGCTGAAGTAAATAAGAGTGAAAATAATTGGATAAAATCTCAACTTTATTTAATGGAATGGTAGTCTGTAAATGACAAGACTCCATAGATTTTTACAAGGTTGAAAATGGTAATTTACATGGAAAAGGGTTACATTGAATACAAATGACCACTAATCCTTCTACCAACTCTTGATGTCTTATGTGCTTTTGGCCGCTATCGGGGATGATGAATTGATGTCAACCCTTGTGCTCAAAGTTTCTCCAAATTGAAGATCAACAGGATGCAGTTACTTGCCATAATCCCTAATTTTTGCATAAGTTTCCCCAAGGTGGGGTACTCAACTTATCGGGAAAGTTCTTTCTGTTTTATGTCTTTAACTTTTGCCTGGATCGCCCTTTCGGGGTTTCAATCCACCGAGAAGCTCATTTTTGCCTAAGCCTCCCTTTCAGGTTTTCAACTTAGTGAGTTGTTCTTTTCTTTTTTTAGGCGAAGTATTTCTTAACTGCATCTGCGTTCACAGAACGAGTGAACTCTTCATCATCCATAGTTGTAAGAATCAAAGCACCGCCTGAAAAGGCTCTCTTAATAACATATGGGCCTTCATAATTAGGGGTCCATTTCCCCCTAGAATCTGGTTTGAAAGATAAAATCTTCTTGAGCATAAGGTCACCTTCTTTGAACACACGGGGTTTAACCTTCTTATCAAAAGCTTTCTTCATTCTTTGCTGATATAACTAACCATGACATATGGCAGTTAATCTCTTCTCTTCAATTAAATTCAACTAATCAAACCTGGTCTGACACCATTCAGCCTCTATCAACTTGGCTTCCATGAGCACACGCAATGAAGGGATATCAACCTCTATGGGGAGTACTGCTTCCATACCATATACAAGAGAGAAAGGGGTTGCCCCTGTTGAAGTGCGGATGAATGTACAATACCCGTGCAAAGAAAATGGAAGCATCTCATGCCAATCCTTATATGTGACAACCATCTTCTGAATAATCTTCTTGATGTTCTTATTCGTAGCTTCAACAACCCCATTCATCTTGGGTCTGTAGGGAGAAGAATTATGATGTGCAATCTTGAAGTCTTTGCAAAGAGCTTCCACCATATTATTATTCAAGTTCGATCCATTATCAGTAATGATTTTACTTGGCACACCATAACGGCATATAATCTGATTCTTGATAAACTACATAACAACTTGCTTGGTTACGTTCGCGTACGATGCCGCTTCGACACATTTTGTGAAGTAGTCAATTGCCACCAAAATGAAACGATGTCCATTCGAAGCTTTAGGCTCAATCATCCCAATCATATCAATTCCCCACATGGATAAAGGCCATGGGGAAGAGATAACATTCAATATTGTCGGAGGAACATGAATCTTATCAGCATATATTTGACATTTGTGGCATTTCTTCACAAACTTGCAACAGTCAGATTTCATTGTCAGCCAATAGTAACCTACTCGCAACATCTTCTTTTCCATCGCGTGTCCAATGGAATGAGTACCAAAGGAACCTTCATGCACTTCAGTCATCAACAAGTCTGCTTCGTGTCTATCCACGCATCTGAGCAAAACCATGTCGAAGTTTCTCTTGTATAATATATCACCATTCAAGTAGAAATTGCCGGCAAATCTTCTCAAAGTCTTCTTATCTTTCAAAGATGCCCCAGACGGGTAAATCTGACTTTGGAGGAAACATTTGATGTCGTAATACCATGGCTTCTCTTCTTTGATTTCTTCAACAACAAACACATGAGCTGGCCTATCAAGACGCATTACAGACAAATTGGGAACTTCATTCCAATACTTCACTACAATCATAAATACCAATGTTGCAAGAGCATCGGCCATCCGGTTTTCATCTCGAGGGATATGATGAAACTCAGATTTTGTAAAGAAAGTTGAAATCCTCCTCACATAATCTCTATATGGTATCAAACCGGGTTGATTCATCTCCCATTCACCTTTGATCTGATTTACAACCAAAGTTGAGTCTCCGAAGACATCTAAATACTTGATTCTGAGATTCATGGCCTCTTCGAGCCCCATAATGCAAGCTTCATACTCTACCATATTGTTTGTACACTTGAAAATCAATCTAGTTGTAAAGGGAAAGTGCATGCCTTGAGGAGTAATAATCACCACCCCAATGCCATTTCTATATTGATTAACATCTCCATCAAATACCATGCCCCAACGGGAACCAGGTTCTGACCCTTCTTCAAGCAATGGTTCATCACAATCTTTCATTTTCAAGTACAAGATCTCTTCATCAGGAAAAATACTGTACTAACTAGTAATCTTTGATTGGTTGGTGAGCCAAATGGTCAGCCAAGACACTACCTTTGATTGCTTTCTGAGATCGGTATTCGATATCATACTCTGATAACAACATCTGCCAACGGGCAATTCTCCCGATTAAAGCAGGCTTCTCAAATATATACTTGATTGGATCCATTTTGGATATCAACCAAGTGGTATGATTCAACATATACTGACGCAGACGCTTAGCAGCCCAAGCCAATGCGCAACAAGTCTTCTCAAGCATAGAATACCGAGTCTCACATTCGGTGAACTTTTTACTGAGGTAGTAAATTGCAAATTATTTGTTTTCAGACTCATCTTGCTGACCTAGAACATAACCCATATTGTCTTCAAGCACAGTCAAATACATGATCAATGGTCTTCCTTCAACAGGTGGAGACAAAATCCGAGGTTCAAGAAAATATTCCTTGATACTATCAAAAGCTTTCTGGCAGTCTTCATTCCAATCACAAGAGTGATCTTTCTGAAGAAGCTTGAATATAGGCGCACATATGGCAGTCATGTGTGAAATGAATCTTGAGATATAATTCAAGCGGCCAAGAAACCCTCTGACTTGCTTCTCAGTTTTGGGCGCAAACATCTCTTGTATTGCTTTGACCTTGGCAGGATCAACTTCAATACCCTTCTCGCTGACAATAAAGCCCAACAACTTACCAGAACGAACACAAAAAGTACACTTATTGGGATTCAAGTGGAGTTTGTACTTCCTCAAACACTGGAATAGCTTCAACAAATGCTCAACATGTTCCTCATCATCAATCGATTTAGCAATCATGTCATCGACATAAACTTCAATCTCTTTATGCATCATATCATGAAAAAAAGTAGTCATTGCTCTTTGGTAAGTTGCACCAGCATTCTTTAGACCAAAAGGCATCACTCTATAACAGAATATTCCCCAAGGTGTAATGAATATGGTCTTCTCCATATCTTGGGTGCCATCTTGATCTGATTATATCTGGAAAATCCATCCATAAATGAAAAGACTTTGAATTTAGCAGTGTTGTCTACCAACATATCAATGTGTGGCAGAGGGAAATCATCTTTCGGACCGACTTTATTCAAATCTCTATAGTCAACACACATGAGGACTTTTCCATCTTTCTTCGGCAAAAGCACAATATTGGCCACCCATTGCGGATACTCAACGGTAAGGAAACTGGCATCAATCTACTTCTGCACTTCCTCTTTGATCTTCACAGCCATATCAGGATGCGTTCTTCTCAATTTCTGCTTGACTGGCGGGCATTCTGGCTTCAATAACAATCTATGCTCCACAATCTCAGAATCCAAACCAAACATGTCTTGATAGGACCAAGCAAACACATCTGAATATTCTCGAAGAAGATCAACCACCCCCTTCTTCGCATCTGGACATAGTCGAGACCCAATCTTGACTTCCTTCACATCATCCTCGAAACCCAAGTTGACTAACTCAATCTGCTCTTCGAACGGCTGAATGGCTTTTTTATCATGCTCAAGAAGACGAGATAATTCATCACTTACTTCTTTCTCACTTTCCTCCTCGGCCTCAAACACAGGGAATTCAAAATTTAGAGAAGGAGAAGGATCATTGTATTCAATAGGGTTAGGAACCAACCTGCATAATGATTTGATATTTTGATTTTAGAGAAGTGAATTTGTGACCAAATATTATGCAGATGGACAATTATATTGTTTATTTATGTTTTTTGTGATTACCATTTTCAGTATAAAGCAAAAAGCAAAAACAAAACATCATAGATGTGGATGAATAGAATTAATTTTATTAATGATCAATTTGAAAATGCCTAAACAATGTTCGCTTCTCCCTTAGGCATAGGAGAAGGACTTTGAAAACATATAAAAGCAATTACTTAGATCGATGCAAAATAATAGGAACATCAACAATAGTCCAATTGTTGCAAGCCTTTCCATGCATCACAAAATTGGTGCAGTCTTCCTCTTCGTCATCCTCTAGCACAACAGCTAAGTGTTGTTCATTGCCATGAATGAACCCTCTGCTACGGAAGCTATGTTGCATATCTTCAGACCTTGCAGTTGATGAACCTCACTGAAAACCCAGACCGGTTCTGCCTTTGTTGTCGGAGACCTCTACCATGCACCCCCACTGATCAACATTGCCTTCTTCTACAATCTTCTTTGCATCCTTCAATGAGGACATAGGTGCCCCAATTCTCTTTTCAGCAGCAATAGATAAGGCTTGGAACGGAGTTCCAACCTCATCCTCAACTTCAACATAAGAGAAATATGACAGGTGGCTAACCAACAACGCCTTCTCCCCGCCAACAATTACAAGCTTTCCATTCTTCACAAATTTGAGCTTCTGATGCAATGTGGAGGTAATAGCTCCCATCTCATGGATCCATGGCCTTCCCAACAAGAAACTGTAGGCCGGGTGGATATCTATTACTTGAAAAGTAATCTGGAAGTCACTCGGACCTATCATAACTAGAAGGTCCACTTCACCTATCACTGTCTTGCGCGAACCGTCAAAAGCTTTGACGATTACACTGCTATACCTCATAGGCGCTCCTTGATATGATAACTTTGACAATGTTGACTTTGGCAGTACGTTCAGCGAAGACCCGGTGTCAACAAGCACATTCGACAAAGCATCATCTTTGCAGTTCATAGAGATATGCAAAGCCAAGTTATGATTTCTGCCCTCCTCAGGGAGTTCTTCATCACAAAAGCTAAGATTGTTGTAGGAAGTGATGTTAGCCACAATATGATCAAACTGATCCACCGTAACATCATGTTCCATAAAAGCGTGCTCGAGAACTTTCTGCAGTGCTTCTCTGTGCGTTTCTGAGTTCATGAGCAGAGACAACATTGAGATCTTTGAGGGGGTTTGGAGCAGCTGCTCCACCATAATAAACTCACTTCTTTTGATCAATCTAAGTACCTCATCATCATTATTAGCCTTCAAATCGCTGGATTCATCAGACTTACCCTTTGAAGCACTAATCGGATCCACAACAAGCACTGTTACCTTCTTACTAACAACTGATTCTTCTTTATCCTTTGGGAACACTAGCCCAAACACACGACCACTTTGGGTCACCTTGGTAACATCATCAATGCTCACCACAGAACCGGTTGTCGGCAACGGGACCTCTTGACCATCCTTCATCATCGTAGCATTATACTGATACGGAACAACTTTATCATATGAATACGGGACTGGACCCGCTAACCGTATAACCAACGACGCTACTGATCTATTGCTGACATTGTTACTGTTGTTGTTGTATTGAATTACCAATCTCTCTGGCTGCTTGAAAATGGGCACTATGACATTTACATCATCATCTACATGACGAGATTGAACAATCTGAATCATGCCTTCATCCATTAGTCGTTGGATGTCTCTTTTCACAACTTCACAACCCCTTGAATTAACACTGCAAACAACACAACCCTCGTGATCATGCTCACAATCACTCACCAAGCAAATGTCCTTATCATACAAACTTTAATAGATTTTCAAAAGAGATAGAGAAATAGAAATTGTGCACCAAATTTATACTGGTTTAGTACATTTTTCATTACTAGTACTTGGTTCAATCTCTAATGGCGAACCATTTGAAAAAATTTGAGTGTTCAACTTATTTTACAAATTAATATAAGCATTTTTTACAACGGACAATCAAGACAATACCGAAAACTTCAAGCCAAAATACTAAGCACACAGAAGTCTAAATCTATATTTCCCTTCTATTGTAAGCATAACACTAAAAACTACCAAATCTTCAAGATTTTAACTTGATCTTGAGCCAATCATCTTTCTAGAACCAAAGTTTTTCACTAATATTCCGTATGTAATATTCTTCACTCAACCTTGCCGAGATTCTATTATGTGATCCTCTGTTCTACTGAAGGATCTTAGAAACTTGAAAACTTCGTTCGCAGCGGTCTTCACTCAACCTTAGTGAAATTTCCTTTGGATAAGAAATTAATTTTTTTTCTTTACTAAAAGTCAGTATCCAGACACCATAATCACAAGTCAAATTTTTAATCTGACAAAAGTTTAGAATTCTCAAAATAGAGTCAAACAAAATGTTTTACATAAGTCATAAATAAATAATCATACACTTGAACGACCTTCGCACTACGTCCTAAAAAATAGGCCAAGATGGGCTTGGTAAATTAAGGTCCTTGGCTTCTAAGGCATATATTGGAAAGAGTAATGCCTAACCACGACTACTCGTGTGACATTATTGATCCCAACATAACCTCCACCAAGTGAATGGGCTTGCAAGTCAACTTGCTAAGGAATAACTCCACACAAGTCAACAAGACTATGCCATTCTCCTATCCTAAGTGCACTCGAGTTCGGGTATAGAATTCATCTCACAAAGACCACCAAGCATACAAGCAATTAAATTATCAAACAATTCATGCATTACAAGCAATACAGTAATCCCAAATTTGCACAAAAATATGTCACAAATAATATAAACATTACAATACAACAAATGTGAAAAGTAGGCAAAACCCACTAGGCAAATGATCCCCAGCAGAGTCGCCACTTTTCTGTAGCGGGGTATTCGTTACCTTTAGATTTATTGACTAAATCAAAAGTAAATCATACAATTCGAGTCGCCACCGCACTTCTATTTATCCAAAGGAAAGGTTAGAAAGCGAACAAAAACCGAGAAGTTTTATCGAATCAAAAACTAATAAAAATGTCAGAGATCGGGGTAAGGGGGTTGGTTATGCAATGGGAAGGTTTTAAGCACCCAAAACATCCTAGGTACTCCTAGGGAGCCCTTTTCACAATTGTTGTAAGGTAGGTTGGTATTTTGTGAAAGTTATTTGTGGAAACATGATTGGGGAGATGAGAGAAGAATGTACAAATTATTTACAATTTTGTGTTTGAATGGATAAACCCATTGCCTACGTACAATCTTAAAAAAGATTAGGATCAAAACCTCATAGTTCGGGGTATAAATCTCAAAACAAGTTGGTGAATTGATTGGTCCAAAAGCCTTAAGGTCTTTTGTTATCCAAGGGAGAAAACTCAACCTAAAACCACAAGTCCACCATATGAGGATAACTTCAACATGATAGTGAGGGGTTAACCCTATAATAAGCATGGAAGACTCATTGTCCATCACTAAGGATATAGATAAGTATTATATCTACCTCAAGGATAACTCAAACCTAATAGCTAAATGTTATGAAATTTTTTTGATAAGAAGTGGCCATTGAAACCACAAAACATTTGAAGGAGTTATATTTACCAATGAAAGTATTTACAAAATATGGTCAAAGTTGACTTTAGGATTCAATTCAAAATAAGTGTTATGAAAAGAAGTTTGAAAAATCAAAAGCATAATGCTTAGGTTTCTAATGTTGGAAACAAATGTTAATGTTTGCACAAAAGTTTTGGCTTGGGTTAGAGTGGAGAGAAGAAGAAGAATGGCTAAGTCCTAAACATACAAGAGATGAAGGAAAAGAGATAAGACCACAAATGGAGTTCCCTTCTTGAGATCATATTGATGATCCAAGTAGCTCTCATCCTTTGGAATAAGCAAGCAAATAAGTGTACTCAAGCAATCAATCAATCAAGCAAAGCTCTTAGGAATCTTCCAATGGCTCTTGTATCTCTCACTTTAGATGCACATGACAATCGTTCTTCACTTTGGCTCAAATAGTCCCTAGCACAAGAACACACACATCAAAAAGTTCTATAATGTCAACAAGGAATGGACAAGAATGAGTTTAGAGGTTTGGTCCTTCCAATTCATCTTCAACATTAAGAACTTTTTACTCCATTTTGCATAGGGAATGTACTAGAATCTAAGTCCTTTTTTCCACTTGCATTTGGTTCACAATAATCAAAACAAAACACAAGCACAATAATATATACACAATTATGTGCTCAAGTGAGCAAAAGGCAAATTGCATTAACATAAACATGTGCTCAAATGAGCAAAGGGGAAAATCAAATGAATAATATGTACAAGAATAGTAAATTGCATAAATGTAAAGTGCAAGAATTAAATGTTAATGGTTAATGGTTAGTATTAGTGTGCCATAAGGCAATTCAGCGCTATGTTAAACAATCGTAAGTGGACTAATGTAGTAGTCACACCTATCTGAGGCCGGTCGATAAAATATAGGCAACAAACACAAGTTAGAGATCTTGATTAGTGAAGCAAGCTCCTACAACTTGCCATGCCAAAAGAAGATGAGAAATGATCTTGTATTGATTTAGGTTCTTTGCTTGATTAGGAAGCAACCTATCCGTAATGCAAAGCCATTCACTTGATCCATGATCAAGTTGAATTAAATTTGAATCAAGGAAGGAATCAAGGTCAAACATTAGTAAACAGAAGGAAAATGAAGATTAGAAGTTAAGAAACAAATAAAATATTTTTGGTATTTTTCAAAATTAAAATAATACTTGAATTAAATAATCAATTAAAGGTCAAACTTCAAATTCACTTCAAATCAACTTTGAAAAGTCCAAGTGAATCATCCTAAGTTCAACAAGGTCAAACAAAGTTTGACAAAGAATTTCAGCATTTTTAGAAACCAGAAACTATTTTTAATCAATTAAAATGCATAAAAAATAACTTAATTGAATTAAAATCTCAAATAAATCTCAAATCAATTAATAAATTGATGAGAATATTTTTCATAGATCCATCATCATTCAAAGAGGTTAAGAAAATATTTTTGTATTTTTTGAATATCAAAAACTATTTAAAATGAATTAAAAATAACCAGAAAAGAGAAAATTCATAAAAAATATCAAATGATAAAATAAAAAATATTAAAAATCATCTTTAGAAACTAGAAATTAAAAGAGAAATAATGCAATTGGTCTCACATTTTTTGGACCAATAATGAATGAGATATGATTTTTTGAAATGAAATGGAATAAAAGAAATAAAATGGAAATAAAAATCAGAAATTAAAAATGTGAAAAAACATGAGGCGTTGGATCAGGAGCTCATTAATTGAGCTGGCACATCACATGGATCATATGCGCGCATCCACCATACACTCAAGTCAAAGCGACACATGCAACTATTAATTAAGTCATAACAAGGAACGGTCCAGATTAGATCTGGAAACAAGATTGCACGGTCCAGATTTGATCTGGAATTAGAACGGTGATGTACACCACCGTCTTCTCCGGCGAGACCTCCGGCTCCGGTGAGAGTTGCAGACATGGCAACCTCAACCAAATGCCACGATCTATATAGCTATGGAAAGCTGGGGTGATGTACATCACCCCTGTGCCATCTATTTCCACTCTAGACTTCCATGGAGAGAGGAATCAAAGATTGAAAAAAATGGTGTTCAACTGAAACTTGATGGAAGTTCAAAATTCAAAGCACAAACAATTGCCTCTGATGAGAGGACTTCAGACAACCCAGTAAATGCAAGAAACAAGCTATGAATAAAGAGTTTCGAAGAAAATAAGTTTTTATGTCCACCTCTGGAATGTGGATCTTGAGAGCACAATTTTCCTTTGCTAATGCTTGCAGTGTAGTCTAATGATGGAGATGAGCAAGGTTTAGGAACTATAGATCTAGAAATCAACCAATGTAGCTGAGATTTAGATATGAAAATTTGAAGAGAAAAGAGAGAGTTTATTTAAGTGAGGCTATGGAGAGATTCTTGCAGCATAACAGATGCCTTCAGGTTGTGTAAATGTGAAGTTATGCACTCCTAGATATAGCAATTGGCAAGGTAGAAGCATGAACAAAGCATGTGCATGGATGAAGAGAGCCTCCATGCATGGGCCTGTACAAGCGCATGGAAGGCCCAATTCTGATTGGAAATGAATGCTTAACATCAGCAAATATGTTTTGGACGTGCAGAACTGATGTATTTAGCTTTTGCAAGGTGTTTTCAATAAGTTTCCAAAAATGCACTAAAATATTATCCTCTTTGAAAATGACATTTCCAAAAATGAAATATAGCCTTATGGGTAATGGTTGGAAAGCTATTGGCATGAGGATTAATTGTTATGTTGAACAAAACTTCATTTGGAATTGGGAAATTGGTGAAAATTGATCATGAAGTGCTAGGTGCAAAACATGTGTATGTGAAAATTTCAAAAATGGCCAAACTTCAAGCCCTTATGTTTCATTGATGCAAGCTCCAAATGACAAAACCTTCAACATACAAGTTGTAGATATTTTCAAGACAATCAATTTGGACTTAAATTTGGCATCATTTGGATTTTTTATGAGAAAGTTATGGGCACTTTAAGTTGGACTTTTTCACATTTCAATGCCTTTGGTCCAAAGTGACCTATAATGTTTTGCATTATCACATGTATTTATTTTAGGATTATGAAAATTTGTCCAACACAACAAATGAAGTAGACATCTTAAACTTTCCAATTCATTTTATACCACCTCAAAATCATGAAAAATTAAGGAGTTATGTTCTTGGGAATTTAACCTAAAATTAGGGTTTCAGTCAAAATGACCTGTAATGTTTTGAAATGGATGATGACATTCCAAGCTTCAAATGGATTTTTGATGAACATGAAAGTTGTTTATAGGGTTCTTAAGAACATTGTTTCTCTTGGTTTCATCTCCATTTGACAAATATATCAAAAGTTAGGTCTCAGTGTACTTCAAAATAGTCAGATGAGTTGACTGATCAACTTCTCAAGTCCATGCCTCAAATCTTGATGAATGAATGATTGAGGACACTTAAATAAGCTCAAAAATGCATGAAATGATTAATGGAAGAACTTCCCTTGATTGTATTTGATCATGGGTTGAGGTTTCTTCATGAGCAAGGCACAGTTGATGGACAGGTGAATTAGGGTTTCCTTGGGAAACAAGCCTCAAGCCCTTTGGTTTGATTTGATCAAAATGCTAAATTGAGATACTTGGGAGGCATATATGATGATTGAGAGCTTTGGGAACCATTTTCATGCTTGCTTTCACCTTCACCTGGCCATATCAATGAGCATAGGGTCTCCTAGGAGCCTCAGATCTTATGATTGCTCAAGCTACAAAACTGAAATTTTGGTATCAGATATAAGATGTCGAAGGTAATGTCACGACACTAATATCTGTTAACATAAATAGGATAAAGATACAGAATGGTAAAGCAAATGACACAAGCAATTGTTAACCCAGTTCGGTGCAACTCACCTACGTTTGGGGGCTACCAAGCCAGAAAGGAAATTCACTAAAATAGAATTAGTTCAAACACTCTCCGTACATTTCAACAAGTTACAGTCTTTCTCACCTAATCTCTACCCGTGAAATTTCTACCTAAGCACTCTTAGATGTGAGAACCCACTCATTTCCCTACAATCACACCTGTGATCTTAAACAACAATCCCTTGAGCAAAGAAAATACTTTTCAATTACACACTCTTGATTTTACTTCACAGTTTCAATCAAGAAGACACACTCTTGATCTTGCTTCACAACTTTGATCAAGAAGACACACACTCTTGCTTAACAGCTTTAGAGTGACAAATTACAACCACAAATCAGTCCAATTCAATCATCAATGGATGACTTGAATGGCTTACAAGTCTCACGACTAAACAGACACAAACCCTAGCTCTCTCTCTATATTTCACTCAGTATTGGTTGTGTGTTCAAACAGGTTTTCTAAGTCCCTTTTTATAGAAGCTTTCAGCTGGGCTTGGACATCTTGAAAACCCTAAATCTATTTTCCAATCAAATCTTTTTATAACAGCTGGTTAGATCTCCTTGGAAAATAAGTAAATCTGGTTGTAATCCATGATTGAATGCGCCAGCTAATCAAATCTTCAATCATACAAAGATTGCCATTAATTTTGCAATTATAAAACACCAGACATTCACACTGAATGTTCTGTGTACAGGATGTCATGACATCGGGTCTGACATCCTGGAAAAATCCTACATAATCCAATAATTCCTTTTATAACTTCCAGCAGGTACAACCATATCAGATGCCATGACCTTGTGTATGTCATCTGAAACAATCCTGCATGAACATGTCTTTCATTTAAGCTCCAACAGGTACATCCAATATCAGAAGCCATGGCATTGTATATGGCATTCTGAAACAATCCTGCATTAACATGTTCTTGAACTCCAGCAGGTACATAGGATATCTCATGTTAAGACATCACACATAACATCTTGTGAACACTCTTTGTTTTACCAAAATTGCTGCCAATACTTAGAATCAACAAACTCCCTCTTTGGCAAATTTTGGCTAAAACATATATCTGTCCTTTTTGTTCACAAGGTAAACTATCAGCAGTTAAACAACATAACAGTAGTTTAATCAGCAGCAGAAGCAAAAACAATTACTAGTTATAGCTACTAGTAATACACACATGCACAAGGGTACTTCTCCTCCCCCTAAATTTGTGCAACAAAAACAGAATTACTAGTTATGGATGCAACTATTAAGACACACAAATCCACAAGGGTACTCCTTCTCCCCCTCAATCTGTGCACACAACAAACAGTCTCCATGAACATAACAGCTACTGTAACTCCAACACCTGTACCAGCCAGAATGTCATTCTGACATCTGCTTCAACAACAACACTTGTGCACCATATCAGACATCCTCTTTGACATCTGTAAACAAAACAACATTCTTTTTTAACACCTGCGCACTTCCTTCAATAATAGCTGTCCTCCAGCTATATACATCTCATAACTTCCACAATAGCTTCCATATCAGCACTTCTCCCCCTTTTTAGTCAAAATTGACCAAAGGTGACCAATCAGACAAAATAAATGTCTATTAGCCTAACAGAGAAAGTTAGATCAGATGTTATAACATTAAGCATGTTAAAACATAATATTCAGGAAGTACAAACCATCATTATACACAGTTGTGATAGCTGGGATAATGAAAAAATCCAAGGAACTCTTTAAGATCCCTAAATATTACAAAACAGACATTAATGAGGACTGCCACACATCACACAATTTCCAAAAAAAAAACAAAAAAACTTCAGCATCCATATAGCAACAGCAGAACACCACCCAAAACATCAGACACAACAACTTCACAGTCTTCACAGCACACCTCATACAGTCTTCAGTCTTCAACAAACAAGAGGGGGAACCATCAATCAGAGGAAGAAGTATCACCTTCACCTTCAGGCCTTCAGAGCTTTCAGAACTGCCACTGGATTGGGCTTTTGCATCTAAATTCTTAGCAGCCTTCTCCATTTCTACTTTTTCCAGGATACCAATAAGAACTTTTAAAGCTTCTTTTCTTGCTTTGGCCACCCTTATACCATTTTCCAATTCCTTGCAAGTTTCTTTTAGTTGATCAATCAAGCTCTCTTGAGATGCAGGCTCCTTTCTGGCAGATGTCATGACAACATCATTGACATGATTTCCCTCAAAAAGCTTATAGTGAATTGATAGAAGGGACTTTCTCCAGCTTGGAATGTCATTTATACTTAGGATGCCTGGTTGTTGGCTCAGGATAATGCCCCAAATAATGGATGGGAAGGCAATGGGCAACTTCACAGCATTTGTGGAGGCATGTCTGATGGTTTGGTCAAACAAAAACTTTCCAAAATCATAGTTTATCTTGGTTCCAATTGCATGAATGATTCTTCCAAGAACAATGGAGATGGTAGAGATATGATTAGTAGGTACCCAATTAGCTAAACCAATCTTGTGCAACATGGCATATTTGACAGTTAGTTTACTAGCTGATAGGTGTTTCCTACTAGGTCATTCCTTAACTTGGCCAGCTGTAATAATCCTACAGACCTCATTGTCTGTGGTCTCTAGATCTACTCCTCCATCGGTTCCTCTCCCTAGGAACTTGTTGATGATGGTTGGTGAAAGTTTCACACATTTACCCCTTACAAAAACTTTGCAGACCTCCATGCTGCTCTTTTCATAAATCTCCTCAGGGATGTTCACAATGAATTCTTTTACTAACCCCTCATAGCACTGAGGCAGAGCAGTCACAGTTTTCATAAGACCAGCTGCCTTAATTAACTCCATGACTTCCTTTACTTCAACAACATTTTTTCCCAATTCTCTTTCAACCGCTACCCTTCTTTGAGTGACAAACTTCCATTTGACAGCACCATCTTCTACGTGAAAAGAGATATTGTCTAGATGAATAGCAGCCACTTTGTTTGGAGACTTCTTTACAGCCTTCCTTTTAACAAGGGAGATGTCTGGGACATCGTCTTCGACATCCTCATCAGATTCAGAGCTCTCACTTTCTTTCCTCTTCCTGACCTCTACTTTACTCCAAGACTTGGAGGGACCTATACCAGCAACCTTTTCCTCTCTCCTAGCTGTCCTTATCTCAGCCATACTCTTCCTTTTTCTCAGTTTATTAGCTACACTTGTTTTCACAAGATTGACCAAAGTGTCATCTTCTTCCTCAGACCTTTCTTCCTCAATATCCTGAGCAATATCAGGAGACATGCTAGGTAAATTCTTTCCAAGAGAACATAGTCCCTCAGCAGCTACTTCCTTTTCTGTCTTAGATGAGTCATTATCTTTCTCAGCTTGGGTTTCCACCTCAGGAGAGGGGTCCCTTCTGGACAGAGGGGTAAAAATATCCTTAACTCCATGTTCTTCATTCAGTATCCTAGTAACTAGGTTTCTTATGGTGCGATCAGTAAAGTGCATGTCCTCTTTATCAGGAGATTTTTCAGGAGTGTTACCTTGCTTAGCTCCAGCCATGGAAGAGGAGTCTGGGACGTTACTTGGTATCATACGCAGAGGAGTCACATCCATCAAATCTTCATCTAGAAACTCCATGGAGGGAGTTCTTGTATGAAGGGGTTTTGAGCTAGACGATGATGGATGTTGAGACATGTTGTTGAACTTTTGAGGAAAATTTCTTTGCCCTAGCAGAGGTTCTCTGAGTAGTTTGATGAAGATGGAAAGAATTGTGTTCAGGCAAAGCGTGCAAATGAAATAGACATTATTTCCAATACTAGATGATGATTCATTATTAATGTGGCTTTTTCTTTTCATTGGGCAGACAATATTTTTGTTACCTTTTCCACTCCATATTAATTGCCACATTTTCTCAAGAAACCAAGCCCCTAATTTCCCCCTTTCATATTTCAGTTGGACATCATACAAATCCCTTGCAGCCTTGTTAGTTAGTTGCATTTCATGTTGTAGAACTATGAGTTTGTTTTCCACATATTTTCTAATTGAGTGATGACAGCAAATAATGTACTTGGTCCAGCTGTGCTGAATATGATCTTTGGACATAGTTGTACCATACAGGTTGTCATAATACAATGTCATCGAGTGTGACATTGTATATAATTATCAGTAGATTCATCCAACCTGGTTGAGAATTGTTGCTTTCATCATAAACATCAGTTTCATCTTTCAAATATGTAGGAGCAGGTGTCCTTTCACTTTCTATCTCAATCTTCTTTACATTGTTCCTTGCACACATAGTCCCTTGTGGCCCAGTTCCAACAAAGCTCTCACTAATCTCAGACTGCATATAACCAGTCACATGTTCCCCTTTTTCAGATGTTTGGGCCATCATGACCTTCTCTTCATTGAGGTTAGGTCTTAGCTTCTGGTGTAACATCCTTGTCTGACATTTCCCACAGACTTGTCTTTCATTACCCTTGAAGGTTCTTCTAGCAACTCTACTCATCTTAGAGGAGTCATCCATTTGAGAGCTCCACATGTAACAGTTGTCTTTGGTCCTGATTCCTTCCATAATTACTTCACTGTCTTTGTTAATAATCAGACATTCAGTTTTAGTGAAGATGATATTCAGACCTTGATCCCCTAGCTGACTGATGCTTATTAGATTTGAAGTCAAGCCCTTGACAAGTAGAATATTGTCAAGTTTAGGAGCTCCAGGACACTCAAGCTTGCCTATCCCCTTTATTTCACCCTTTGCTCCATCACCAAAGGTTACGTGGCTTATGTCATGAGGGTGAAGATCAGTTATCAAGTCCGAGTTTCCAGTCATGTTTCTAGAACATCCACTATCAAAATACCACTCTTCTTTGAGGGGAATGTGAGCTATTAGACTTGTAACATTAGTCTTAGGAACCCATTGCTTCTTGTTGATAGGCCTGTGTTGTTTGGGTCTGGGTTGATAGTGAGTCTGTTGATGAACAGGGGTAGGGTAACCATACAGCTTATAGCAGAAGGGCCTTGAGTGACCAAATTTCCCACAGTAATGACATCTCCGTCTTTGGTGTTTGCCTTTCTACTGTTTTCTCTTCTGATGATGTGACATGTGATGTGACATCTTAGGACTGCTCTTACTGTTGCTGCATTTAGGTTTAGCTTGAGGTTTGCAACTAGTGTAACTGCTTTTAGCCTTAGATTTATGGTACCCTATTCTAGATTTGGATCATGTGATTAGTCCAGTTTGGAGAATCTTGTCTAAGGAGTCAGATCCATTGTTTAGCATCCTTACATACTTGGTTATCTCTTCTAGTTTTGAGTTTAAGAGCATAGCTTCAGTTTTTAGCTTGGAGATGGTTTCCACATGTTCTGTCTCTTCATTCTCCAGCTGTACTATCTTCTGGATTTCAACTTGTTGACTTTCATCTAGCTTGACCTTCAGAGCCACAACTTCTGTTTTCAATTTGGAGATGGTTTCCAATTTTTTTCCCTTCTCATTCTCAAGTTGAGTTATCCCCTTCTTCTGGCTTTCTACCTGTTTACACAGCTCTACACTTTTGTGACACAACTTTCTGTAGGTGGAGGCCAATGCTTCAAAAGTCACTTCTTCATCACTTGAGTCTTCATCAGAACCCCATTTTCCTGTTAATTCAGTCACCAGATTTGTAGCCTCTTCTGTATCACTCTCATCTGACCAGGTGGCAGCAAGACTCATCTTCTGCTTCTTGAGGTAGGTTCCACATTCAGTTCTAATGTGTCCATACCCATCACATTCATAGCACTTTCCTTCTTTTCCTTCTTTGGGCTTCTCATCTGACCTTACTCTTCTTCCATTTCTGATGTCAGGTGAGATGTTCTTGACATTTTCCTTGGATCTTACATCCATTTTCTTTAACAGTCTGTTGAACTGTCTCCCCAACATTGCAACTTCATTGGCCCACTCTTCATCCACATCTTGACTGGTTTCCTTTTCTGTGTTTGATATGAAGGCAATGCTTTTGATTTTCTTTTCAGTTCCATCATTCAATCCCATGTCAAAGGTTTGGAGGGAACCAATTAGCTCATCTACCCTCATGTTGGAAATGTCTTGAGACTCTTCTATGGCAGTCACCTTCATTGCAAATCTCTTAGAGAGTGACCTGAGTATTTTCCTTACTAGTTTTTCATTTGTCATCTTCTCTCCCAGGGCTCCTGAGGCATTAGCAATTCAAGGATACTCATGTGAAATTCATGAATGTTTTCATCTTCTTTCATCCTTAAGTTTTCAAACTTGGAGGTGAGCAGCTGAAGTCTAGACATCTTTACCCTAGAGGTGCCTTCATGAGTGGTCTTGAGAATGTCCCAAGCATCTTTGGCCACTTCACAATTGTTTACCAGCCTGAAAATATTCTTATCTATCCTATTGAATATTGCATTCAATACTTTAGAGTTTCCAAGAGCAAGATCATCCTCCTCCTTGGACCATTGTTCCTCAGGCTTCTTCTCAGTAGTGGCTTCTCCTTCTTTAGTAATGACAAGATGCACCCAACCTGTTAACACAGCTTTCCAAGCCTTGTTATCAAGAGATTTCAGAAAATCTACCATTCGAGGTTTCTAATAGTCATAGTTAGAACCATCCAAAATTGGTGGCCTATGAATAGATCCTCCATCTCTCTCCATTGTACCAGAAAGTATTGTCCCTAGATCTCACCCAGAACCAGAGCAGGATGCCTGCTCTGATACCAATTGAAATTTTGGTATCAGATATAAGATGTCGAAGGTAATGTCACAACACTAATATCTGTTAACACAAATAGGATAAAGATACAGAATGGTAAAGCAAATGACACAAGCAATTGTTAACCCAGTTCGGTGCAACTCACCTACGTTTGGGGGCTACCAAGCCAGAAAGGAAATTCACTAAAATAGAATTAGTTCAAACACTCTCTGTACATTTCAACAAGTTACAGTCTTTCTCACCTAATCTCTACCCGTGCAATTTCTACCTAAGCACTCTTAGATGTGAGAACCCACTCATTTCCCTACAATCACACCTGTGATCTTAAACAACAATCCCTTGAGCAAAGAAAATACTTTTCAATTACACACTCTTGATTTTACTTCACAGTTTCAATCAAGAAGACACACTCTTGATCTTGCTTCACAACTTTGATCAAGAAGACACACACTCTTGCTTAACAGCTTTAGAGTGACAAATTACAACCACAAATCAGTCCAATTCAATCATCAATGGATGACTTGAATGGCTTACAAGTCTCACGACTAAACAGACACAAACCCTAGCTCTCTCTCTATATTTCACTCAGTATTGGTTGTGTGTTCAAACAGGTTTTCTAAGTTCCTTTTTATAGAAGCTTTCAGCTGGGCTTGGACATCTTGAAAACCCTAAATCTATTTTCCAATCAAATCTTTTTATAACAGCTGGTTAGATCTCCTTGGAAAATAAGTAAATCTGGTTGTAATCCATGATTGAATGCGCCAACTAATCAAATCTTCAATCATACAAAGATTGCCATTAATTGTGCAATCACAAAACACCAGACATTCACACTGAATGTTCTGTGTACAGGATGTCATGACATCGGGTCTGACATCCTGGAAAAATCCTGCATAATCCAATAATTCCTTTTATAACTTCCAGCAGGTACAACCATATCAGATGCCATGACCTTGTGTATGTCATCTGAAACAATCCTGCATGAACATGTCTTTCATTTAAGCTCCAGTAGGTACATCCAATATCAGAAGCCATGGCATTGTATATGGCATTCTGAAACAATCATGCATTAACATGTTCTTGAACTCCAGCAGGTACATAGGATATCTCATGTTAAGACATCACACATAACATCTTGTGAACACTCTTTGTTTTACCAAAATTGCTGCCAACACTTAGAATCAACAAAAACAAAAGATGTTAGTGACATATTTTTGTGCTTTTGGTTAGTAAACAAAATAAGAAAAGCAATAATGTACAATTCAAGCATGCTTGGTGATCTCAAACCACTCACACAAGTCCCAACCCAAAGGCTTGGAGCCAAGATGCTATGATCCTTGAGGCAAATGCAAAGTGCAATGATATGATGCCATGAGGGATCTTAGGGTCAAAATTAGGGTTTTACATTGAGATTACGACAAAGAAGTGAGTTAGATTAGCATATAATGATAAGACTGAGGCTATATAATAATATAAACAATATAAAAAATAAAAAGGAAGAAGATATTGTAGCTACAAAAGTATGGAAAAAGTCTTCAACATTAGGAGTTTGAGGTGAAGAAGAAGATGTTGTGTATGTAATGAAAATTAAGAGGATGGAACAAAGTGATCATTGTATAATGGGTCAGAAAGATGTTCTTCACAAGGTTGAATATTGAATTTGTTGTCTAACCTTATGGTGGAGGGGGTAGAAGTTCAATTTTAGAAAGAATTCTCGCGGTTAATTGTTGTTTGTAAAGACTGTCTCGTGCTTGTTGCAAGAGGCATAGGTGTATCAAGACGAAGATTCTTTGGTTAGTTTTTTTTTTTGGAGAAATTTTGAGGTTCAATGGTTGTTGTAATAGGTAACCAGGAGTTCCAAGGGGTTTTGATATGGTGGATTTCTGAAGTCATTAAATCCGTTGTTGACTTTGTATTGTCAAGAATAGTAAATTTTGGTTGGATCTTTTTTTAGTTCTTGTTTTGGGTTTTGCAGTTCGGATGTTTGGTCTTTTGGGTAGCTAATATTGTTTTTATTTTCAAGGGTGGTCGCTTGGGGCTATGGATATTTCATCTTTAGCTTAGTTTCTTGTGTGTGGTTGGTTTTGACACTAATTGCGGTAGGTAGGTCTATTTATATTGTAGTTATCTTGTTTGTTTGGCTGGTGTCCCCTCTAGGTTGTCCTTTATTGAGGATTGACTTGTTATTTCCTCCTTTTGTATTTGGGTTAAGCAACCCTTGTGCTTACTTTTAATGCAATCTTTGCTTATAAAAAAACAACAACATCAATAATAATGATGGATTTAAAAAACTAAGATAGGTTAATTTGTTGTCTTAATTTTTTGAATTGATGGTTTCAGTGGTGGTGCTTGTCGAAGTAAGCCTCTCAATTTTTTAAATCAACCATCCATTTTATATGCAATTGAATTGTCTTTATTCCTATACATGAAATATAAACTTCTTGGGAATTTCTAATCTCACCCTATGAGGTGGAAAAATACCCTATGAAAATTCAAAAATGTCCCTCAGATTCTGGAGTTGTATCTTCAAACGTACCTTTTGCATCATTGAATGAAGCACCAAATGAGTCTCACACCGTTTCAAAACAAAGTTTTGTTTCAGAGATGCATATATGGACATATCTATTCAATTTATAATTTATTGACCATCCCAGTAGAATTTCTGGAAATACATCTCCAGAATTTTGAAGCGGCAATTTGAAAACCCATCACCTTTGCATATTCGTCATTTTCGAAGATGCACTTCCGGAAATATCAAATGTGTTTTTTTGATAAAATAACCACCTGCATGATCAATCCCCATTATTTTTCAAAAGCCTTCCCCAAAACCCTTCAATTCTCAATTAAGATATTTACTCTAAACCTTCATTCTTGTGTTTCATCACATCAAAAGTAGCAAAAGAAGTTGGAGTTCAGGGTAAATATCGTTTATTTCAGTCATCATTGCTCATATTAATCACTTTTTTTAGCTGAAAAAACTTATGTTTAATCCGAAAATGTATTTTAAGATTCTGTATAAATTCCCCCGGAAATGTATTTGTAGAGTCTGTCTATTTTCATTTTCCAGCTATCTGTTTTTAGTTTTAGTTGTTTTTTAGTATTTTATGTTATTGTTTTCATTAGATATCACTAGTGCAAAAAGAGGAATTTACACTCGTTTTTTTATACATTTTAGCCCGTTATTAGAGGGTTTAAATTTAAGGGATGAGAAATGTTTTACGAATCTACACCATTTTTAGAGAAAACGGGTGTAAATTGCTACATATATACATTTAAATCAAACAAATTTACACCCCAATTGATAAAAATCAGGTGTAAAATGAATAATAATGTCAACAAATGTACACCATATGTTCTTTAAATAGGGTGTAAAAATATGATATATTAGACCTATTTTAGTTATCACAGGTGTAAAATATTTGATAATCATATTAGATTTAATTTCATTTTCACCATATTTCATACAACCAAATATCTTTGTATACCGCTGAACATTCAGTAAACAAATACCTTATAACGTGTGCAAAAGAACTCCATTTATTTTTTAATGTTATATAAAAAAATCATTAAACCAAATATTTTTATATAACATTCACTCAATAAATAAAAAACACAACCAAAACAAGCATATTCTAACATTATCATATATAAGTCTTAGATCAAAATAGTATTATCTAATACCAAAAAATCATACATCAAAATCATATTATCTTGTACCAAGAAGTCATAATATTTCTTCATGTAACAACAACAAAATATTAAATCACAAGTCATAATATTTCTTCATGTAACAACAATAAAATATTCAATCACTTTCTTCATATAACAACTATAAAATATTAATGGAACAAAATATATATCTATATATAATTTTTCTTCCTTCGCTTTTGTTTTGGCAATATTTCTTTGTTTCCCTATGAGAGAAATGAAGAGCATAGTCAATCATATTAATAAAAGGCTAATAGACCTCATGGTTAATACGATAAATTAGAAATTATGACCAATCATAAGCATATTGATCAGTTATGAACATGGCACACACTCAGCATCCGTGCATAATATATGTCAAATTTTATATTTTTATCATTGTATTATAACATGCTTATTAGTCATCCAGTTACATTTACGGAAGTTGTTGTTTGGGTTTTTTTCCCACCTATTACCTAATAGAAGTTAGTCTTAGTGTTGGGAGGTAAAAGCCTTCCATGATATATTGGCAACATGCCGACATGTCAGTAATACTAGTTTACGAAAAAAATTAAAATATAGATGCATTATAATACATGATATTCTAAAGAGATGTTTTAAAATGTAACATACATGGTATCAAGTGCTTATACAAATGATAAGTGTAAATTTAAAATTTTGAGCAGTGCACCTGCAAACTCACGAGCTTGTAAAGACATAAAAAAAAAAGTCTAAATCATGGTCATAGAAATAGCCATTAATAAAGCATAGACAATTGGGAAGCTCTTGATCCCATATTGGGGTAGGATATCCCATTATGTCTTGAAAATTATTATGGTTGCTACTAAGGACGAACCAAAACATCTATTTTCTCACATTACAAGTCTTTGAGTATGCAAATCACTAAAGTATTCAGCTTCCCCTGCAAGTCATCTGGTTAACTACAATAACCTGAAAAGTCAAAGGAGAATCATTTTGAATTTTCTAAACCATTAATCCCAGTTTTAAATAACTAGTAGGTTAATATTATCAGGTGAATTAGAATAGTTGCGGATGACTTGTTTTGTTGGTGTAAATGGTTATTTAATATCTTGTTATTAATAATAGGATTAATTAGATTAATTAAATATGGATTAATATTAGTGATAAAATTAATTAGTTTTTGCTAATTTATAATTAGATTAATAAAATGTTAATTAATTTCGGATTTTAAATTAATTAGTTTTTAATTGACTTCTAATTAAGTCAATTTAACAGGTTAATTAGATTATTTTTTAGTGGATATGGGTTAAATTATCAGTTTAAATAAATAATTAAATTGTTATTTAATTAGGTTTTATTTTTTATTTTCAGAACTTTGTTGAAATTGGAGTTAGCTCAATCTGGGCCTCAACATAATTGGGTCAAGGGGATGACCCAAATTCCAATTGGGTCAAGTAAGGGTCATCCCCTTGACCCAATTTGATTTTGATGCTTTTGATCCGTTTTGGTTCCTCACTGCGCGTAGATTTAGGGTTTTCAAATTGGGGGCTGCTGGGGATGAACATGGATCACACTTGCCCCAGTCAAAAGCATCAAAATCAAATTCAATCAATTTTTTCTATTATTGAATCTATATACATTTCGGATCAGAGATTACATTCAAACTCATACCAAATACATTACAAATACCAGTTACAATTTGGAACCCCACATTTATTTTTGAAAAAAATTAAAATCTAATAAAACTACAATCAAATCAAATTCTAATAATTTTCCTAAATGAATCAATCTAATTGAGTAACTTACCTAAAATTAATCTATGTAAGCCTAAATATTAAACAGAATTGGTGACAGAGAAGAAAACCCTAAGGAAATACTTCAGTTACTGCAAATTCCAATCCTTCACCAAACCTCGAATTAACTAAGATTAAGGTTTCACACTGAAACCCTAATTCCTCTGAGCTTAGCCTCCATCAATCCACAAATACCTCGAACGAAGAAAAAAGAAGAAGTTAGAGAAGTGAAGAAGGGAAAGAAAGAAAGAGTAGAAACAAGTTAAATATTGTTACCTTTTAGCTGGAGAGAGACTCTTCTCCGTTGGTTGGTAGAATTCTGACTCATGCTTGTTGTTATTTGATGATTCATTTGTTATATGTGTATGATGATTGGGGTTAAAACTTGGGGATTAGGGTTCGGATTAATTGATTTTTTTGGTTTGTGATATGTTTAGGGTAAAATTATTGTTTGATGTTTGATTGAGATCCATGGGTTTGAGATATGTGGTTTGGTGAAGGTTTGAGTTAATTCTGGGTAGTTTAGGGTTTGATCTGGGTAAGGTTAGGGTTAGGATGAAGGAAGAAGATGAAGGTTCATTTTCTTCAGGGTTAGGATTCTTAGGGTTAGGGTTATGGTTCTTAGGTTTGAAGGGTTATGGGTAGGTCTTCATCATTCGGATGAGCATCGGTTGGACTTCAACCGGAGATCTGGAGGTTACGACGGTTCTAGGAAGGGAGATGGCGATGGTTGGTTTTTGGGGTGGATGTTCTTCATATTCATGATGAACATGAAGAACACGGTTGAAGGTGGTGGTTCCGGGATGGTTTAGGATGGAAGAAAGGGTGGTCGGAAAAGCAAAGGGAAGAGAGAAGAGAGAGGCTTAGAGAGAGAGAGAGAGAGAGAGAGAAAAGAAATGGAAGTGAACCATTTTTTAAGGGACTAGGTTCTTATACCTTGCCCCTGGATCCCCCTATTCTCCCGCACGTGTCCTCATCCGGAGCTATCAGATGAATTGACTTTGACTCATCTGATGAGGCTAAGTATACAATGCTCTTTGAGTTGACCCATGATCATGCCCTTCCATCTGGTTGACCTTACATCCAAAGGCTATAGACCCATCTTGCGGACCAAGTGGTCAGCGCATCTAATGGCCTCAGTAGAGAGTAAACCTATGATAAACATCAGTTGAAGATCCCGGTTGGACTTCAACTAGAGATTTGGATGTTTCGGTGGTTTTGGGAAGGGAGACGACGATGGTCGGTTTCTGGGGTGGATGTTCTTCATGTTCATGATGAACATGAAGAACACGATTGAAGGCGGTGGTTCCGGAATGGTTTAGGGTGGAAGAAAGAGTGGTCGGGAAAGTGAAGGGAAGAGAGAGAGAGAGAGAGAGAGAGAGAGAGAGAGAGAGAGAAAAGAAATGAAAGTGAACCATTTTTTAAGGGACTAGGTTCTTATACCTCGCCCCTGTATCCCCCCGTTCTCCCGCACGTGTCCCCATCTGGAGCCATCAGATGAGTTGACTTTGACTCATCTGATGAGGCTAAGTATACAATGCTCTTTGAGTTAACCCAGGATCATGCCCTTCCATCTGGTTGACCTTACATCCAAAGGCTATATTACCCATCTTGCTAACCAAGTGGTCAGTGCATCTAACGGTCTCAGTAGAGAGTAAACCCTGGACTCTTCTGAGTACACCATGCGCCCTATTGGGCTTCTTACGGATCTGGGTATCTCCTTCATTGTTGTTCACACCCCCAACATTGGCCCATTTTCTAATCCAGTATAAAAGACACCTTTTTGTTTTATTTTCTTTTTAGTTAATTAATTACTTAATTAACTATTAATTAAAATTTATCTATTTAATTTTTAGGGTCAATTCAATTAAATTAAAAATTAGTTTCTTTTATCATTTATTTATTCATGATATTTATTTATTTAATTTTATAGTAATATTATAATTAATTAGGGTTATTTATTATTAGGGTTAATTAAATCAGGTTATAGGATAGAATCAGGGATAATTTTTAGGGTTTTAGGGGACATAAAAATGGGATAAAATAGGGATAAGGGATATGCCTCCTGACATCTAATTTAATTTATCTAATTTGATTTATTTTGTATTATATTATTACATCACATTTAATATATTTTTATTAATTAAATTAAGTGATATTTTCAAAATAAAAATGGGACAAAGATATGGGATATAATTTGGGATAAAACTATGAGATTTTCAAGGGTTAAATTGGGGACTAAAACTGGGATAAAGGGTTATGCCAAGACAAAATTAGGATTCCTAATTTATTTTCTTAAATAAATTAAAACAATATTTTTGCAAGGGATAAAATCAATTCAAACTCACTTCAAATCGTAAGACCTCTACCTTATCATATTGAGGCATTTTTAAAATCAAGTACTTCTCCGCCCCCGATGCATGAGGACTTCTCAAGGGATAAAAACAACCAACCGACCAACATTTTCAAGAAGAACTATGGTACTCCGATCCTTCGCCTAACGCGAAGGTACATAGGCATAGAGTTGTAAACTCTAGCGAGTACAGTTATAAAAATCCTTTTTGGGTCTCCCATTAATTCAAATGAAATATCTTTGGTAAATATAATAAATAATTAATAGTTAATTAGTAATCAAGAAAACACCTTAGAAACACACATTAACCCTAGAATTGTAGGAGGATCCCATTGAGTACAATGGAGGTAAGGGGTGTCTAACACCTTCCCCTTACTTAAATGACTCTCGAACCTAGTCTCTCACCCTTAACTGTTAGGTTTTATCATTATTTCCATGTTCCTTAGGAACGAATAAAGGATGGTGGTGACTCTGTCATTTTTCCAGCCGCGACAACTGGCGACTCTGTTGGGGACATCTTATACTTCCCTAAAGAGAGTCCATCATAAACTCCGGTTTTAGGGTTTTGTGTGTTTCCTTGGTTTGCTTGCTTTTATTTATTTATTTGTTTTACTGCTTCTCATTTACTTATTTTATTTTATATTTTATTCTCCTTATTATTCTCTTATATTAAACTGTCATATCATTGGCTGGGATTGATACTATGTGAGAAGCTAAAACCCATGCTTGACAAAAAATAATAAGCTTAAGTAAGGGGTCATCTTATCTTGGCCACTGAGGTTCTCATCCCATGGGGTCTTTGATGATGATTCCGCCTAAATAGATCAATTCAAAAGATTCATCATAAGAAGGCTAGCACTTCTTCATGACGGAACTTTGAATTTGGTCCATGACTCTAGGGACCTCTTTTAGAACACCCTCAAATCGGGGTGACCTTATGTTATCAAACCATAAGGGTCGTTACTAAGGTCCCACCTAGATGAGACTTATCACGAAGGATTACCATATGAAGGATTACTCCTTCTCATAGTAAAACAAGGGTATAATCCATGACTCTATGGCTATTTTCTTACCCAAAGCTTTACATCCTACCAGTGAGGGGATTAGGTAGTCTAACCGTAGATCCAACCTAATCTTAAGAAGCCTACCCAATATAGAGCATACTTACATGATTACCCAAACCAAAAAAAACTTTAAAGTCAAGAGACATTCATATCATCATGCCATTTACATTAAAATAAACCTTATTGCATATATTTACCATCATTTGGGGAATTTCAAAATATGTTGTAGGTACTTAATGGAAATGAATTCAAATAAAAGGACAACCCTCTATATCAAGGCAACCATGCAAGATCTTCAAAGCTTAAAGGTTCTTCAAGGGTTGATGCCCAACTCCATTCAGATAAAGATCACAATCAAATATGGGAGGATTCTTGATCTCTTGAGAGTCCCTGTAAAAGTAGAGGCAGTCACTGCCTTGGCTCAATTATATGATTCATCTCTACGGTGTTTCTTGTTTCAAGACTTTCTCCTAGCCCCCACGCTAGAAGAGTTTAGGTTATACTTGGACATCCCTGAAGATAAAAAGGTACCCTATATGGGAATGAGGCGAAAAGTAAAGCCTAAGGAATTAGATGTGACTTTAGGGATACCCATTGAGGACCTTTTGTCACACTATAAAGAAGATAGAGACATCTAAGGTCTCAAGAGAAGTTACTTAGAGGGAGTATCCCATAGAATGGTTGGGGAAGAAAGGTGGGGGTCCTATGTTGACGTCTTATCTTTAATAATGTTTAGGGTAGTCTTCTTCCCTAATGTGAGTGACTTTGTTGATATCGCTGCTATTAGCATCTTTTGGGTTGTGAAGAATCTAGAGACAGATCCAGTGCTCGCTCTACTAGCTGATGTATATTACACCATGAGCATCTGCCATAGTAAAGAGAAGGGATCACTATCCTGTTGCATTATATTGTTGTACCAATGGTTTTCCTCACACCTTTATAAAGAGATCCATATGATAAAGATCAAGGGTAACCATGCTTGGGCTCAAAAGCTTATGTCCCTCAATGAAGGATCAATCCTCTAGTACCCAAAAAAGATAAATACCAGGGATATAATTATCAATTGTGGGAGTTTTCCCAATTTACCCCTTATTCGTTCCAAAGGGTGCATTAATTACAATCAAGTATTAGTTCTAAGACAATTGGGTCACCCCATATGGGATAGGCCTGAGGAAGACGAGTTAGAGGAGTTTATCTTGCATGGTGGTGAGACTTCACACAAAGAACTGCTTAAGAAGGTTACTCGTGCATAGGAAAAAGTGCATTTAAAGGAAAACAAGCTAAAGAGGAAGGATACTTCATCCTAAGAATCCTACACCCCTTAGGTTAAGGAAAGGGTCTGTTTAATTAAGATACCTTTTGTGATTGACCCAACTTATGTTCCAGACATACTTGATCTTATTCCAGTGTCCCTTGAGAAGGGCGACCATCTCAAAGCCGTTATTGCTAGGCTAGAACAAGATAAGGAAAGCTTGGAGCATAGTCTTTATGACGCGGCCTATGAAAAGAACCATATAAGTTATGACCTTGAGCAGAAGGACAAACAACTCCTTGAGAATATGAAGGAACTCCAGGCTGAAAGAAGCAAAATACAAAAGACTTTTGGAGGTTTATTCAGCACCGGAGTTAACTTTGAAAACCTTAATGGTAAATTAAAGGAGGCCCAAGCATAAGGTCAAAGGTGGAAGAGGTCATGGGAGCTAGCCGTGTGGGAACAATAGGAAAGGGAAAGCGCTATAATGACTCAAATTCGTGGATTCAAAGAGACACTCACAAAATCCCGAGCTATCACTTCTAGGCAACGACAACTAAGGATAGAAGCTGAGCATATGCTTCCACTTAATTGGAGGAGGATCTACCAAGAGCTCTTGATCCTTAAAGAGCAGGTACGTCTCCAAGACCAAGATCACAGAGTCTTGACAACCCAAGTCACACAGTTATAAGGAGAAATCTAGTACCTAAGGGACCTTTCCACTGCTGATCAAGTCATTATTCAGGAACAAGGTGACCGAGCTGAAGCATGGAGGGTTGAATATTCCAATCTGGTAGAGTTTGATAACAACTTAGTTCGAGACATCCCTAGGATGTACAGAAGAGCTGATGGTGTTGAAAACTTCCACAACTCTCCCTAAGAAGTATGTGAGTTTATCCGGTTGTGTGATGTCATGTTGAAGGAGTTTAAGGCCACTTGAAGAAGGCCATGGAGGCACCACTCTAGTTTTTGTTTTAAGAATCTGTCTTTCCGTTTTTTATTTTGATGTATTTTTATCAGCGAGCATCATCCCCGTATGAACCTTTACTTTAGATTTATGAATAAAGTTATTTTTATGTTATCTATAATTGTGTTCATATTCCTAAAAAATGTGAAATAACAGATTTTGAATGTTCCCTAAAGAAATAAAAACAAAACATTTTTACATGCATCATCATCCATTCATGCACACTTCATTTCATATGCATTGAAAAGAAAATAAAATCATTTTTCTCATACTTTTCGTTGTATCTTCGAATGTGACAAACTGACTCTTCAAACTCGAGCTCAAGGTAAGAAGGCCATTGAGCAACTTGAACAAAATCAGGCGGCACTTAGGGTGGATATGGACTCAGTCAAAGGGAATATGGAGGAAATGAAGGACAAGATGGATCAACTCACGAGAGCCATTACTAACATGTTGGCAAGGGAGGTGAGACTGAGAAAAGTAAGGTTGCTTCCATGTCTACCCTTCCACCCAGGGGATGGTAACCCTGTACAAGGATTTACTTCTGACATCCAAGGGGGAGAAGCCAAAAATGGTACCCTTCACCCTGAATGGTCTATCCCAACCCTTGTTCACAATGGGGCACCCCATCCCGTACAAATACCAATTCTGTAAGGCAACTATGTGGATCTAAGCTAACAATATGAGGAGGAAGATCCTAGGGGCATGGTCCAGGAAAGTAAACCAACTACTCACTCTGCTGTCACTATTGGGGAAACAAGAACTGAAGACAAGTATAAAATCCTAGAAGAAAGACTGAAGGTGATTGAAGGTTTTAGTATCTTCAGAGTTGATGTTATATGGATGTGCTTGGTACTGGACATTGTTATACCTCAAAAATTCAAAAACCCCGATTTTGAGAAATACACGGGGATCAGTTGCCCAAGGAACCATCTCAGGATGTTTGTCAGAAAAATGGCTGCCTACGCAGCAAATGAGAAACTAATGATGCATAATTTCTAGGATAGACTAAGTGGGGCATCCCTAGACTGGTACGTGCAGCTGGAAAGAACCCAGGTCAAGACTTGGGAGGACCTAGCTAATGCCTTCTTAAAGAAATACCAATATAACCTAGATATGGATCCCAATTGCATGCAACTTCAAAATATGTCTCAAAAAGGTAGTGAATCCTTTAAGGAGTATGCCCAAAGATGGAGAGAAATGGCTTCCCGCATACAACCTCCACTCTTGGAGAATGAGTTAGTGGACATGTTTATGGGAACCCTAAAAGGCCCTTACTACAAAAAGATGATCGATTCAGTATCTACCGGATTTGCTGACTTGGTAATAATTGGGGAAAGAATTGAGAATGGCTTGAAAAGCAGTAAGATTGGAAAACCATACTCGAATCAAAATAGTAACAAAAGGTATTCCAAGAATAACAATTCAAAGAAAGTTGGGACCAACGTTGTCACGGTTGAAGGGAGTTCTCAGGTACCTTACAATTCTTATATAATTGTAGTAGGTCCTAATCAGTATCCACAGTAGGCATACTCTAGGCCTCAAGCACAACAGGCTAGAGCACCGCCTCAACAAAATAAACAAAATGGGTACGCCAGAAGGGATCAGCAAAGGCCATGGAAGGAATTTAACCCCATACCTATAACATATACTTAGGTCTTTCCATACCTAATTCAAAAGGGATTGGTAGAGATTAAACCTCTAGCACCTCCGCCAAATCCGCCTCCCCGTGGTTAGGATGTTAATGCCAGGTGTGACTTCCATGCCGAGTCACCAGGACATACTACTAAGAATTGTTTGGCCTTCAAGTTCAAGGTACAAGACTTATTGGATCGCAAGATAGTCTCTTTCACTCCAGAGGGTCCAAATGTGAAGGGAAATCCAATGCCAAGACACGATGGTCCAACTATCAATGCGGTGGAAGGACTAGACGATACCGTTCTGACCTAAAGGATAGATCAAGTGAAGACTCACATATCAAAGATACGTGAAAAATTGATCGGCTAAAAAGCATTCGAAGAGTTACATGCTAACTGTAAAATTTGGCTAATCAATCCAGACACATGTGGAAGGATGAAGGAGTGTCTTCAACAAATGATGAATGAAGGTTTGGTTCAAATTGGGTATACCAGAAAGTTAGAAGATGTCTCATTTATAGAATCTTAGGGGCACACGCCTTTTGAGATCCCTTACCAGCAAATGAAAACTCCAACACCATTTCAAATAGTGTTTCTAATGTCTTCCCAAACATCGGTGCAAATACTAGTTCCAGTACCATATCAAATTCCATTTCAAATACCAGTAAAGTCAGAAGACCCTATTGTCTTCCATGTTACTGCACCGTTCTCATTTAAAAGCACTAAGTTTGTACCTTGGAATTATAACTCTACATCATATATAAGAGAAAAACCTATTTTAATAGAATCCACAGTCACTAATATTGCTGTAATCAGGGGCATGACCCAGAGCAACAGAGTGTTTGCTCCTGAACAACAATCGAAAGGAAAGATGCTTGAGAGTTCAAAAGAGAAGGAAGCTCAATCTTCCAAGAAGACTGTACTTTGGTGGTCAAGGCTTTTGATGGTTCTAAGAGGATGGTGATTGGAGAAGTTGATTTACCAATAACTGTGGGACCTTATAACTTCATGGTCACTTTTCAAGTCATGGACATCAATCCATCCTATAGTTGTCTCATAGGATGACCTTGGATTCATGTCGCAAGAGTTGTAACTTCAACCTTACACCAGAGGTTGAAATTCATAACCGATGATAAGCTAATAATCATCGAAGGGGGGAGGACATGTTCTTTATCCACCTTTCATCTTTCAGATACATAGAAGCTGGTGGAGAAACATTATCTTTCAGATACATAGAATTAGATGGATAAACATTGGAAATACCTTTTCAATTCTTAGAGATTGCAGTAGTCGATCGAAGAGGAGAAAAATCAACATCCCCATGGAAGAAGATGTCAAAATTAACCAAGGGCACCCAGGGTTGGGGCAAGCTATTAGAGATACCAGAGAAAAATGATCGGCTCGAGCTAGGTTACAAACCACCTAATGAAGAAGTTCACAAGACATACCATAAGAAGCTTTGTACACTTCAAGAAACTTTCCACATTGCGGGATATAGGGGTGAAGATCAAGTGGCTGTGGTTGAAGAGAAAGAAAAATGGATGTCCAACTTGGTGTCTCATTGCTCACTAAATGTAACTCTCAACAATTGAAAGGCCATTGAGATTCTAGAGGTGATTTCCAATTCAAAGTAATTTACTATTTTAAAAAATAATAATAAGTCTTTTGTTATGCTCAAGGCAAATGGACAAGATTCGTAGGGGGCCCCTTCATTTCAATTACTTATTTATGAATAAAATTGCATTTTTGTTTTCAATCAAGATCCTTTTCTTTCGTTTTAAATTTTCTTTTCAAAAAATGGCAATACCCTTTCATACTCTTTCATTTCTATCAAATCATCTAAAAGATAATAATAGATAATGAAATTCTGGTATTAGATATGAGATGTCGAAGGTAATGTCACGACACTAATATCAGAATAAAACAAACAGGATAAAAGATAAAGAATAGTGATGCAAGAGACACAAGCAATTGTTAATCCAGTTCGGTGCAACTCACCTACGTCTAGGGGCTACCAAGCCAATAAGGAAATCAACTAAATAGAATCAGTTCAAAGACTCTCAATAAACAACACAAGTTACAGTCTTTTTCACCTAATCTCTACCTGTGTGACTTCTACCTAAGAATTCTTAGATATGAGATCCCACTCACTCCCCCTCAATCACACCAGTGATAATAAACAAGAATTACTATGAAAAGAAGACACTCTTCAAAGACACATACTTGATCTTACTTAGCAGCTTCAATCAAGTAGACACGTACTTGTGCTTAAAAGCTTAGAGTGACAAATTACAACTCAAAAATCAGACCAATTCAATCATCTAAGGATGAATTGAATGGCTTACAAGTCACACGACCACACAAGACTAAAACCCTTATTCTCTCTCAATATTTCGCTCTGTATTTCTTGTGTATCAAATCAGGTTTTCCATGTCCTTTTTATAGAAGCATTCAGCTAGGCTTGGACATCATAAAACCCTAAAACTATTTTCCATCCATATTTTCTCATGACAGTTGATTAGATCTCTTTGGAAAATAAGTTAATCACGTTGTAATTACTGATTGATAGCGTGTTTAATTAACTCATCAATCAAACACAGATTGCCATTAAAAGCGCAATCACATAAACATAACATTCAGACTGAATGCTCTGTGTATAGATGTCATGACATCGGGTCTGACATCCTGGAGCAATCCTGCATAATTATATTTTAAACATCCAGCAGGTACAAGATATCTTATGTTAAGACATCACATATGACATCTTGTGAACACTCTTGGTTTTACCAAAATTGCTGCCAACACCTAGAACCAACAGATAAAAATCTTCCTCATGCAGATTAATTAATGAACCTATTGAAAATTACACTGCAATAATTCCTTATAACTTCGAATCCCCAATTAACCAAGTGGAAGTAGGTGATCGTGTGAATTCGCAAGTGCACGACTCGCGTCAAAGTAATATAAAAGAATATTGATCCCACAAAGACCAAATCATCAATCTATCGATTACTATCGTTACGATGTTTATCTAAGGCTGTATAAAAGAGATATTGGGTTTTGCAAAATAACGGTAAATAATAAATGCAGTGCAGATAAAGACAGGTTTGAATGTATATCACGTCAGTTAAGTGATGTTTCGATTGTCTAAATAGAACTACTTATGAGGCAATATTTTCTACTCTTGAAAAGAATCCATTTAACAAGAACTATCGCTTTCGCGTATTCAGAACCGAATTTACCCTTAAATTAAGGCCTTTTATTGTCACTTATAAAATGTGCGCAGAATGCTAAAGTAGTAAACTTATTTGTATGAAATGAGACTCATAAACTTAGTTGAAAAGTGATTTTGATCTGGAAAGTTTTACCCAAGGAGTTTCCTGATTTTAAATCTATCAACGCGTCCGAAAACAGTTTCAAAAATAGTTTTTCCTTAAAGTGATAAAAATTCCTAGTTAACTAAGCCAGGGTACTTTCGGACTCCTTGAATAGTTAAAACTAACCAAGCTTGTTTCAGAAAAGTCAAGTTAAAAATCAAAACAGCCTTAAAAGTATTTCTACAAATTCAATATGTGAAACATCTCTTTAACCGCGATCCTTACATTCTAACCTTTAAAAGATTTAGCCAGACATGGTAATACCAATAAACACAACGATATTGATCATGATGAAAAGTTATTTTAGAATGTGAGGCGTAAAGGACGAGTAAAGCGTGTAAAAATAAAGCGTAGACAGAAAGTAAACAAAAGTAAAACGTAGACAGAAAGTAAATAAAAATAAAGCATAGACAGAAAGTAAATAAAGTAAAGCGAGACAGGAAAGTAAATAAAATAAAGCGTAGACAAAAAATAAATAAAGTAAAGCGTAGACAGAAAGTAAATAAAATAAAAGCGAGACAAGTAAATAAATAAATAAAAGCGATAAATAAGAACCTGCTCCAAACAGAGGGCTTTAAATCTGGTACAAGAAAAATAAACCTTCGACTCTGAAGATAAAGACGACAGTAACTCGAAGTGACCCAACTCAATCTCACTAAGGTGCGATAACCCCCCGATGTGACGAATTACCGCTTTTACAAATGATAAATATAGGCTTAGTGTTATAAACTAAGTTGGATGATTTGAAAATGAAATGGAACGAACTATTTATAGAGGATTTCAGCAGCTTGCAAAGACCACGGTGCCCTCCAACTTCTCCTTAGTGGGAACGTGATTTCCAAAGGTGGCGCTCGCCATCCCTTCATGGCGCCCGCCATGTGTGTAAATGGGAAAGATCATGGGAACGTGGCGGTTACCTCCTGGTTGAGGACTGATTAGCCATGGCTTCTCCTATAGCGGCCGCCATGTGCAACGCCATGTGTACAATTTCCGCCAAAAAACCCTGATTTTAGGTCTTTTTGCTTCGTTTCTTCTAAAAGGGTCTGAAAGTGCTAAATATCTGAAAACAACATAAAAGAGAGCATAATACAAACAAAATGATAATAAAGTCCTAATAAACATGTGAAATCCGAGTCAAAAACACGATGTAATTCAGTGTGATCAAATTGTCCCACACTTAAACCTTTGCTTGTCCTCAAGCAAAACTCTTTATAGTTTATGCAAGAAAAACAGTATCAACTAGAGTTAATTCAAGGCAAAAAAGACTTATAAGTTCATTCAAGGAATGTATCGATAGGTACTAACAAATCGAACTAAGGATATTGTAGTGACATTTCCCGCAAATGCGGTCGTAGGCTTCGTTCCTATACAAATCAATGCACATTACCCCACCATACCTAGGCCTTCTTTTCGTTTTCTTAAAGTCCTTTTCATTCATGTGCAATGACATTAAGCCTGTTATCCGTACATACTCATAGTAAAGTGACCGGTTAGTGATTATGATCTTAAGCATGGGGCTCTGGTACATAAGTTGGTGTAACCCCTTTATTTAACCCAATTTGCAATTGTGGGGGATTGGATCGTAATCCACCCTACCAAGTTCAGCACCAGGTACCTCTGAACCAACCAACAAATAGGCTTATTATTTTTTTCATTTTTATAAGCATGAGACTCTGGTACATAAGTTGGTGTAACCCCTTTATTTAACCCAATTTGCAGTTATGGGGGATTGGATCGTAATCCACCCTACCAAGTTCAGCACCAGATACCTCTGAACCAACCAACAAATAGGCTTATTATTTTTTTATTTTTCTTCTGCATGTTCCGCATATGTCTTTATTTTGCTGGGTTAAATGACCGTGTGAGAGTCACCTAGCCCGGATTTTCATACGATTTGAGAACAAAGTAGGAATTTTTATGATCATTCACTTATTTTCATCGGTCCCCTACGTAGAGCATGCTTAAGCCGGAGCTGACTGCAAGGATAAACTACTTAAGGACTTATTTGGAACAAAAATTAGGGCCACAGTATATGGGGTATCGGGATCGACTCTTATAATCATGAAGCCTAAGGTGTTAAGACAAAACCTATTTTAGAAAAAGTTTTCCCAAGTCTTTTACATCTCGTCATAAACCTGTCTTATAGCCTGAATGTTCAAGATGTACTATTTTCTTTGCTCAATTTTTTTTGTAAGGTTAAAGAAATGGGAGAAATACGGATACACTACACAGATGACTCGTCATACACATGTTATTTTATTGAAAGGAAAAAGCAAACAACTAAAACACATAAAACATACTAAAAATAAAGGAAAGCGATAAAAAGCGATAAAAATAAAGGAAAGCGATAAAAATCTCCTCCCACACTTAAACCGAACATTGTCCTCAATGTTTCCATATGAGATAGGGTAGGAGTAACTTGGAAGAGAGAGAGAGAGATAGGACTAAGGGTGATCACCGATACCGTCACCGTCACCGCCCTGGTCAGGATGCTTGGGTCGACGAAGTCTTCTATGAGTACTAAATCCTTCCTACAGCTGCTGAGAGTGACCTAAGAGAGATCCTTGGGTGGCCTCGATAAAAGCGAAGTGACGATCGTTAGCCTATCATTGGCGATACTGCTCATTAGTGATTGCAAGTAACGACTCAATGATAGTCTGATGTGCTTGCTCACTACGCTGCTGGGAATCTACCATAAAACTCATATTATTTGTCAATTGTTGGTTTATGGTATTCAGAAGGGTGTCACGCCTTTCCTCACGAGCCAGGTGCTCGCGCCACATCTCCTCGGTGATGTAAAAACCGGGAGTGGTACCTGCAAAAATGTTAGAGGAAGAAGGTGCAGTGTATGCAGGTGATGTAGTAGGAATATCATCGTCCATATGAATGTTAGGTGGAAAAGGATCGGTAAAGGGTGGAGCAGCAAGATCATACGTCCAGTTCCTTGCATGTCACACATCTGTACACTGAGAGCAAGGTAAAACAACATTGGGTACAGCTGCACCATGTATCATGAGGTGAAAACCACCTGCTCGCCGCACCTTGCATGATTTCATATCTTTCAAAAACTTTAAGTTAATGGTGAAGTGAGGGAGTGGTTCCAAGGTGGCTAACTCAACGTTGAGATTTAACGCTCTAGCAATGGACGTAATCAAACCACTGAAAGAGATGGTTCCTCCCTTTTTAAGAATGGCAGACAAATGGGCCAACATAAAAGGAACAGGATTGATCATGCGATTAGTGAGGCAACCCTGTAAAACCAGCAACTCACGAGCATTTACTTTGTTAGAATTTCCCGGCCAAATATGGTATATGCCAAAAGGTATCTAAAAATACGTATGGCCGGGTTATGAATATTAGAATCCAAAATTCCTTCAAAGGAAGTGACAGTCACATTTGATAATTTATTCCAAAAAGTAAATGCCTTGAGTGCCCATTCAGCATCCAAGGGCATCTCACAGATAGTGCCCTCACCGTAAGGCATTCCTAGCAAACCCGCTAAAGCATCGGTAGTATACTCGTATTCCACATTAAAAATTCTAAAAAAAACGGTACCTACTGTGCTAGCAGTGCCAGGGAAAGCAGTGTAAATTAGGGAACTTAAAAATTTCCTAGTGAGCCTATCATATGTGGGTGCTTTACTAGCAAAGATATCGTGTAATCCTAAAGTATCAAGCATGTGGAAAACACTATGATATGTTCCTAAAGTGTACAAACAATCTTCGTCGACATACCTGGTAGCGAGGATCTCCCGAGATTGCAATTTTTGCAAAATCTTGTTTTGTCGCTCTCCGGGTTTTCCTCCACGAAGAATGATGTTGTTGAACTCCATTCCGGCCATTAATGGTGATAGTAGAGAAAAATGGGTATTTATAGAAAGGAAATGAAAATGGAGTTTTATTGGGTTTTTGGTGGAGAGATGGTTGAGTGAAGTTTGGAAATGGTAATGGCTTGGAGTTACAATGAGAAAGTTGGGATTTTTTTGTGAACTTGGGTGGAGTTGGGAGAAGGAGAAAATGGGTTTGGAGAGGTTGAAGAAGATGAAAATGGTGAAAAATAGGGATTCTGTCCGTTAAAGTTCTAGACATCATGGCGCCCACCATGAAGCTTATGGCGCCCGCCATGTCTTCGAATTTGGTTGGGTCGGATTTGGTCATTGCTACTTGGGCCTCAACTCTTTTGTCATCATTTTTGTAAGAGGGGTGCACATAGGTTTCTATGAATGTTGTTTTTGATTTAAGCTTGATAAAACAAAAAAACAAAAAAAAACAAAAAAAAATAAAGCAAAATAAAATAAAATGGACATAAAAACATATATACACACACACACACACACACACACACCACACACACACACATATATATATATATATATATATATATATATATATATATATATATATATATATATATATATATATAATATCACGGGTCCAGAGATCTTAGGAAAGATAAAGCAAGCATATGGTCAAAGGAAACAATAAAAGTAAGCATGAATAATAAATAACGGGAAAATAGGAAAATCAAACGGTATTTCTCGGTTCGTGATGGCATCAATGCTTAGGGTATAGTGGGGTCTTCTCGACTTCGTATCCTCGAAGCTCTGCGATCTAGCGTCGGAGGTCGGCGATCTCATCATTCAGTATATCAGTTTCAGTGTCATGTGAGGCAACTGATACTTCGACCTGCAAAGCAACGTAAGCAAGCTCCTGGCGAAGCTAGGCTATCTCCATGCGAAGCTTAACCATTTCAGACTGCATGCTCGGATTCTGGAGATTCGGATTGTTGGTGCGGACTTTGATTCTGATAGGTGCGATTTTCGGCTCGTCTATTGTCTCTCCATGCCCTTCTATGGCGTAGGCCCAGTTGGCCTGATCAATAACACAAGTTACCTGAGGGTCAGGCAAGGTGAAGTAGTGAATAGTCTCACCCTTGATTAATAGCCTGTACTGATCCGGTTGGAAAGAAGATCACCTCATGAGGCCACGGTCCAAACATAAATCAATATCCATCAAGGTGTAGCTGCAGTAAGACGTCAGGTGAGATAGTCTTCTATCAAGTCCCAGGGCTGAGGCTATATGAGTCACCGTGCTTCCAACGTGTATAGGGCTCACAGCGGAGCGAGCATTAAGATATAGACTCTCTATCAGGAAAGCTCCGCAATCTACTCGGTGTGACTGAGTGGTACAGTACATGAAGAAGATCTCTTCAGCACTCACATGCGTATTAGGGTCACTCTTCCCCAGGAAGGTGTGGGCAATGATCATCTGAAAGTATCTGAAAGCAGGGTTGTGAATCTTGTTGGATATTTGGGTGAAAGGGTCAGGACTACCTCCACATGTAATATCACTCCAAAACTTCTCGATGTCTCGACTCGTGAAATAGCTCATGGGGAGCTCAGATGAGGCATCATAGGCAGTTTGAAATCCCAGCAAGTCACCGAAACGCTTGTGGTTGAAGGTGTATTCTGCCCCAAACAATCTGAAATTAATGTATCCATCATCACTAGCGTGACCAACATAAGGCTCGTAGGTCAGCGAGCTCAAGAACTCCAAAGTCAGGTTCATGTAAGTCACATGCATAGCATCAGTATATTCATCCCATTGTAACTGATTGCACAAATGCCTGACACTAGGCTCAATGCCTAATTCCTTCATGCAGCTTGAGTCGGGATATCTGGTGGGTAGCATTGGTCGCTAGGAAAGCATGGCGTAGCGTTGCTCTTGAACTGGGTCACGAAAGATTACTGGCATAATGTCGCAATTTTCCATCCTAAAAAGTTAGATTAGAAATAGAGGACACCTGAAATCGCAAATATTATAACTATTAGTCTCCACATAGATATACGTATATATAAAACAAATAAAAATATAAATTGAAATAGTAAAAGTAAAGCAAAAGGAAAAGAAATCATGGGTTGCCTCCCATGCAGCGCTTGTTTAACGTCGTTAGCTTGACGATTCGAACTTTATATGTTAGAGGTAGGAACTGGAGGGTCGATCAGAGTTTGGTCATGGTATTCTGTGGGGATGTCACCTCCTTGGTATTGCTTCAGTCTTTGTCCATTTACCACAAATGGATTACAGGAACTGTTCCGGATTTCAACTGCTCCATATTTTAGGATTTTGGAAACCTCAAAGGGGCATGTCCATCTCGAACGCAGCTTACCTGGAAAAAGTCATAATCTCGAATTGAAGAGGAGAACAGAGTCTCCTATATTAAATTTCTTTTTCACAATCCTTTTGTCGTGCCAAGCTTTGGTTCTCTCTTTGTATATAACAGCATTCTCGTAAGCGTTCTGGCGGAGTTCCTCCAATTTGTGGATATCAAGGATTCGCTTCTTGCTAGATGCTAGGTAATCCAAATTCAGGGTCTTGATGGCCCAATATGCCTTGTGCTTGAGTTCAAAAGGTAAGTGGCATGACTTCCCGTAGACCAACTGGTATGGTGTAGTTCCAATAGGGGTTTTGTAAGCAGTTCTGTAAGCCCACGGTGCTTCTGGTAGCTTTTCAGACCAATCTTTTCTAGATATTGATACAGTTTTATCCAAGATCTGCTTAATTTCTCTGTTGGATACTTCCACTTGTAGTCTGGGGGTGATATGGTGTTGCTACTCTGTGTTTTACTCCATATTTCCTTAAAAGTTTATTAAATATCCTGGATATAAAATGTGATCCACCATCACTTATGACAAGTCGTGCTACTCCAAATCTGGGAAAAATATTATTCTTGAACATCTTGATGACTACTCTTGTGTCGTCGGTGGGTGCGGATATAGCTTCTATCCATTTGGACACATAGTCAACAACTACCAAAATGTACTTGTTTCCCATCGAAGATGGAAAAGGTCCCATGAAATCAATACCCCAAACGTCAAATAGTTCTACTTCTTGGATGTTCTTCAGAGGCATTTCGTCACGTCTTGAGATGTTTCCAGCGCACTAGCACCGATCACATCGGGCAATATAAGCATGGACATCACGCCATAGTGTTGGCCAATAAAGACCAGCTTGAAGGATCTTAGCGTATGTCTTGGATGTGCTTGAATGTCCACCATAGGGTGAAGAGTGACAATGCTCTATGATATTTCTGACCTCTTCTTCTGGGATGCAACGTCGAAATATGTTATCTGTTCCTCCTTTGAAAAGGAGTGGTTCGTCCCAATAGAAATTTCTTATATCCTTAAAGAACTTCTTCTTTTGTTGATAGTTGAGGTCAGGTGGTATGATATCAGGGGCTAGATAGTTCACAAAATCAATGTACCATGGTACTCTGCTAATTTCTGAAACTGTCCCAAGGTTGTCTCCATCAGGTTCAGGGGGAACGGTATCTAACTTAGCTATCAATCTGTCATAGGTGAAAGCATCATTTATAGGTAAATGGTCTGGCTTCAAATGCTCTAGTTTGGAAAGATGGTCAGCAACTACGTTTTCTGTTCCTTTTTTGTCTCTAATATCTAAGTCAAATTCTTGTAGCAAAAGGATCCACCTGAGTAATCTAGGTTTCGCATCCTTTTTGCTTAGAAGGTAACGAATAGCTGCATGGTCCGTATAGACTATAATCTTAGATCCTACAAGATAAACCCTAAATTTATTGATTGCGAAAACTACAGCTAGGAGCTCCTTATCTGTTGTTGTGTAATTTAATTGAGCGGCATCTAGGGTTCTACTTGCGTAATATATTACATGCAGTTTCTTATCTCTTCTTTGCCCTAAAACAGCTCCTATAGCGAAATCGCTAGCATCACACATTATTTCGAAGGGTTTAGTCCAATCCGGAGGTTGTAGAATGGATGCTGAAATTAGCGCTTGTTTTAACTGATTAAAGGATTTGATGCATTTTTCATCGAAAATGAATTCAATGTCTTTCATCAGAAGGTCGGTCAGGGGTTTTGTTATTTTAGAGAAGTCTTTTATGAAGCGTCGTTAGAAACCGGCGTGTCCGAGAAAACTACGGACTTCTCTAACTGTCTTAGGAGGGTTAAGGTTTTCTATAACTTCTATCTTTGCTTTATCGACCTCAATGCCTCTTTCAGATATTATATGCCCTAACACTATGCGTTCTTTAACCATAAAGTGGCACTTCTCCCAGTTTAACACAAGGTTAACTTCTACGTATCTCTCTAGGATTTTCTCAAGGTTAATGAGGCAGTCTTCAAAGTCTAACCCACACACCGAGAAGTCGTCCATGAATACTTCCATAATTCTGTTGAGATAATTTGGGAAGATTGATATCATACAACGTTGGAAAGTAGTTGGCGCATTACAGAGTCCAAACGGCATTCGTCTATAAGCAAACGTTCCGTAAGGACAGGTAAAGGTTGTTTTCTCTTGATCCTCGGGGTGTATGGGTATTTGGACAAATCCAGAATATCCATCCAGATAACAAAAGTAAGAGTGTCTGGAAAGACACTCAAGCATTTGATCTATGAATGGAAGGGGGAAATGGTCTTTCCTAGTTGCCTTATTGAGCTTCCTATAATCTATGCACATACGCCACCCGCCTTCTATATGTTTAGCTACATGCTCGCCCTTCTTGTTCTGCACGACTGTGATGCCTCCCTTCTTGGGTACCACATGTACAGGACTTACCCATTTACTATCAGAGATCTGATAAATTATAACAACTTTCAGTAGTTTAAGGACTTCCTTCTTTACTATCTCGCTCATTACAGGGTTGATTCGTCTCTGATGTTCTGGAAGGTTTTGAATCCTCCTCTAGCGAGATCCTGTGCATACACAGGATGGGCTTTTTCCTTTTAAATAAGAGATGTTTACCCTAAGGCAGAGAGGTATCTTCTTAAAACATTCAAGAGTCGATTCGTCTCGTCTTGGTTTAAGGTGGCACTAACTATTACTGGGCGGTTCATTTCTTCATCCAAAAACTCATATCTTAGGTTCTTGGGTAGTTCCTTAAGTTCTTGAGCTGGTTTTTGAGAATTTGGTGAAGGGTCTGGAGTAAAGTCCAAACATTCGTTAGTGTGAGGTTTCGTTTCCTCTAGCTCGTCATCCTTTTCATTCGGGTTTGAAAATGGTTCGATCATGGGTTCTTCTCGATCAAATTCTCTTATGCACTCATCTATGATATTGATCGCATAACATGCATCTCCTAGGATTGGTGCCATCAGGAATTTTGAAAGAATGAACTCGATCTTTTCATCCCCTACTTCGAAGGTTAATTTCCCTTTTTTGACATCTATTATAGCTTCAGCTGTTGATAAGAATGGTCTACCTAAAAGGATAGGGATATCATCGTCTTCCTTGATATCCATGACCACAAAGTCTGTTGGGATATAAAGTTGACCTATCCTAACTATGATGTTTTCTAAAATGCCTACAGGATACTTAACAGACCTATCAGCTAATTGGAGGGACATCTTAGTTGGTTGTAATTCTCCTAAGTTTAACCTTTTACACACAGCTAAGGGCATTAAACTCACACTAGCGCCTAAGTCTAGGAAAGCTTTGTCGATCACATGACTCCCTAAAATGCAAGGCATAGAAAAACTACCAGGGTCTTTCTCCTTCTTAGCAAGTTTATCCTCAGAAATAAAGTTGCATTCCAAGGGTTTTGGATCGTCAAGCCTACGCTTGTTGGTTAAGATGTCTTTGAGAAATTTGGCGTAAGAAGGAATTTGGGTGATGGCTTCGGTGAAAGGAATCTCTACATGAAGCTTCTCTATTACTTTTATAAATTTTTGGTATTGGTTGTTGACTTTGGTTTGTTTAAGTCTTTGCAGATATGGGATTGGTGGTTTGTACGGGGGTGGTGGTTTGTAAGTTTTATCCTTGGCTTCTCCTTCTTGGTCGGTTTGTTTCTCGGGTTCTACCGGTTCCTCTTCTTGGTTGGTAGGTATATTTTCTTTAGAAGTTTTGGACTCGCTCATCGCTGGGTTATGAGGCCCTTCGTAAGCGGTCCCACTTTGTAACGAGATAGCGTTAGCTTGCCCTCGAGGGTTTGGTTGAGGTTGTCCAGGGAATTGGCCTCCAGGTGTAGTCTGTGGGGCTTGGTTTTGTGCTACCTGTGAGATCTGGGTTTCAAGCATCTTGTTGTGAGTGATTATTTGATCAACCTTGGTTCCTAATTGCGTTATAAGTTCATTTACGTGAATGTTCTGGTTTAGGAATTCTTTATTTTGTTGAGTCTGGCCCGATATAAAGCTCTCCATGATCTTCTCAAGGTTAGACTTCTGGGGCACAACTTGCATAGGTTGGTTTGGTTTTTGGGCTTGATAACCTTGCGGTCTCTGAGGTGCATGATTTTGGATAGGGTTCTGGTTTTTATAGGAAAAATTCTGATGATTCTTCCATCCAAGGTTGTAAGTGTTTGAAAATAGGTTACCTTTGGCGTAATTCACTTGGTCGATGTTCAGGTTGTTCAAAAGGTTACACTCTGCCGATTCATGTCCTTTAGATTCACAAGGTTCGCACTCTGTGTGGACTACTGCTGCAGTGTTAGTGTTTGTAGACATATGTTCGATCCTAAGGGCTAAAGCGTCCATTTTCGCCTGCATCATGTCTAGAGAGCTTATCTCATGTATTCCATCTTGGGTCTCCTTTTTCTCTATTGATGCTCGTTCAGTTCCCCATTGGTAATGGTTTTGGGCCATATCCTCAATTAGGTCACAATCTTCAGGATAAGGTTTGTTCATTAGCGTGCCACCTGCGGCAGCGTCGATTCTCATCTTGGTGTTATAATGGAGTCCATTGTAGAAGGTATGAACGACCAGCCATTGTTCTAGGCCATGGTGTGGGCAAAATCTTAATAGCTCTGTATATCTCTCCCAGGCTTCAAAAAGCGATTCTCCTTGGTTTTGAGTAAATCTAGTTATTTGGTTTTGAAGAACAACAGTCTTACTAGGGGGAAATATCTAGCAAGGAATACTCTCCTAAGGTCTTCCCATGTAGTTATTGAATTAGCTGGAAGTGAATCTAACCATGAACGTGCTCTATCCCTGAGGGAGAAAGGGAATAATCTCAAACTGATCGCATCCGGTGAAGCACCGTTAGATTTAAAGGCGTCGGCCAGGTGGATAAAAACTTTTAAATGTTGATTCGGGTTCTCAGTAGCGAGACCCACGTATTGGTTCTGTTGCACTAATTGTGACAAAGACGGTTTAAGTTCGAAATTGTTAGCGGGAATAAGGGGGTTTACTATACTCGAACTAGGGTCCTCGTCAGAGGGTTGGGTGAATTCCTTAAGAGGTCTACGGTCGCGATTCTCGGCCATAGCTTTCTTAATTCGAATGAGTAAGAGGCGTGTACGAGTGTAACGTTCGGGTTCCGCTAAAGGATCTACTAAATTTCCGGTACTACAGGTTCTTCGCATTTATCGGCCAATAATTCCTTAGTCTAGACAGTGTAACAACAGGGTACGAAATTTGACGAAGTTGGTCCCCGGCAACGGCGCCAAAAACTTGATTGTGTGAATTCGCAAGTGCATGAATCGCGTCAAAGTAATATAAAAGAATATCGATCCCACAGAGACCAGATCGTCAATCTATCGATTACTATCGTTACGATGTTTATCTAAGGCGGTATAAAAGAGATATTGGGTTTTGCAAAATAACGGTAAATAATAAATGCAATGCAGATAGAGACAGGTTTGAATGTATATCACGTCAGTTAAGTGATGTTTCGATTGTCTAAATAGAACTACTTATGAGGCAATATTTTCTACTCTTGAAAAGAATCCATTTAACAGGAACCGTCGCTTTCGCGTATTCAGAACCGAGTTTACCATTAAATTAAGGCATTTTATTGTCACTTATAAAAGGTGCGCAAAAGGCTAAAGTAGTAAACTTATTTTTAAGAAATGAGACTCATAAACTTAGTTGAAAAGTGATTTTGATTTGGAAAGTTTTACCCAAGGAGTTTCCTGATTTTAAATTTATCAACGCGTCCGAAAACAGTTTCAAAAATAGTTTTTCCTTAAAGTGATAAAAAATCCTAGTTAACTAAGCCAGGGTGCTTTCGCACTCCTTGGATAGTTAAAACTAACCAAGTTTGTTTTAGAAAACTCAAGTTAAAAATCAAAACAGCCTTTAAAGTATTTCTACAGATTCAATATGTGAAACATCTCTTTAACCGCGATCCTTACATTCTAACCTTTAAAAGATTTAGCCAGACATGGTAATACCAACAAACACAACGATATTGATCATGATGAAAAGTTATTTTAGAATGTGAGGCGTAAAGGACGAGTAAAGCGTGTAAAAATAAAGCGTAGACAGAAAGTAAATAAAAGTAAATCGTAGACAGAAAGTAAATAAAAATAAAGCGTAGACAGAAAGTAAATAAAGTAAAGCGATACAGGAAAGTAAATAAAATAAAGCGTAGACAGAAAATAAATAAAGTAAAGCGTAGACAGAAAGTAAATAAAATAAAAGTGAAACAAGTAAATAAATAAATAAAAGCGATAAATAAGAACCTGCTCCAAACGGAGGACTTTAAATTTGGTACAAGAAAAATAAACCTCTGACTCTGAAGATAAAGACGACAACAACTCGAAGTGACCCAACTCAATCTCACTAAGGTGCGATAACCCCCCGATGTGACGAATTACCGCTTTTACAAATGATAAATATAGGCTTAGTGTTGTAAACTAAGTTGGATGATTTGAAAATGAAATGGAATGAACTATTTATAGAGGATTTCAGCAGCTTGCAAAGACCATGGTGCCCTCCAACTTCTCCTTAGTGGGAACGTGGTTTCCAAAGGTGGCGCTTGTCATCCCTTCATGGCGTCCGCCATGTGTGTAAATGGGAAAGATCATGGGAACATGGCGGTTACCTCCTGGTTGAGGGCTGATGAGTCATGGCTTCTCCTATAGCGGTCTCCATGTGCAACGCCATGTGTACAATTTCCGTCGAAAAACCCTAATTTTAGGTCTTTTTGCTTCGTTTCTTCTAAAAGGGTCCGAAAGTACTAAATATCTTAAAACAACATAAAAGGGAGCATAATACAAACAAAATGATAATAAAGCCCTAATGAACATGTGAAATCCGAGTCAAAAACACGGTGTAATTCAGTGTGATCAGTAGGCAATGAGGACGATTGTGAACTGCCAAAAGAGTTAGCAAGGCTGCTGAAACAAGAGGACAAAGAAATTCAACCTCATCAGGAACTAGTGGATATGATCAATCTGGGGACTGAAGAAAATAAGAAGGAGGTTAAGGTTGGCGCTTCCTTAAAATATGAAGTCAAGAAAAGGTTGATTGAGCTCTTACATGAATACTCATATGTGTTTGCTTGGTCATACAAGGATATGCCAGGGTTAGACATGGATATTGTCGTACAAAAATTACCGCTCAAACTAGAATGTCTGCCAGTTAAGCAAAAATTGAGAAGAACCAGGCCAAACATGTCTCTCAAGATCAGGGAAGAGGTCAGGAAACAACTCGATGTTGGATTCTTAGTTGTTGCAAAATATCCAGAGTGGATGGCTAACATTGTTCCCATTCCAAAGAAAGACGACAAGGTTAAAATGTGTGCAGATTATCAGGACTTGAATAAGGCAAGCCCTAATGATGACTTTCCACTACCGCACATTGATGTACTGGTAGATAACATCGCTCGATTCTCACTTTTCTTCTTCATGGATGGATTCTCATGTTATAACCAGATAAAAATGGATCATGCAGACATGGAGAAAATCATGTTTATTACTCCTTGGAGCACCTTCTGTTATAAGGTAATACCTTTCGGATTGAAAAATGATGGGCAACATATCAAAGGGAAATGGTGACCCTGTTCCATGATATGATCCACAAAGAAATAGAGGTCTACATTGACGATATGATTTCCAAATCACAAACTGAAGAGGATCACATAGTTAACCTACAAAAGCTATTTTATCGTCTAAGAAAGTTCAAATTATGTCTGAATCCAGCGAAATGCACTTTTGGGGTCAGATCAGGAAAGTTATTAGGGTTCATAGTCAACCATATAGGAATTGAAGTCGATCCCGATAAAGTGAAAGATATCTAAGAGATGTCAGCTCCAAGGATAGAAAAAGAGGTTCGAGGATTTCTAGGGAGATTCAATTACATTGCTAGGTTCATCTCACATCTTACGGCTATGTGTGAACCAATCTTCAAGTTACTCAGGAAAAATCAAGCCATTGAGTGGAATGAAGGTTGTCAAAAGGCCTTCGACAAAATCAAGGAATACCTGCAAGAGCCACATATCTTGGTACCACCAGTCTCAAGAAGACCATTTATAATGTACCTAACAGTAATTGGCAACTCTATGGGATGTGTACTGGGGCAACAAGATGAGACCGGAAAAAAGGTGCACACAATCTACTACCTAAGCAAGAAGTTCACTGATTGTGAATCCTGATATTCACTCTTGGAGAAGACTTATTGTGCCCTAGTTTGGGCTGCTCTGCGGCTCAGACAATATATGATGTGCCATACTTCACTATTGATATCCCGAATGGATCCTATTAAATATATCTTCGAGAAGCCTGTAGTAACTGGGAGAAAGCCTGATGACAGTGTTGCTAAAAGAATACGACATCCAGTATGTCACACAAAAAGCCATAAAAGGGAGTGTGCTAGCAGATTATCTCGCACATCAACCAACTGAAGATTACCAACCTATACAGTTTGACTTTCCTAACGAAGATATTATGGTAATAAGGGATTGTGAGACCCCATGTCCCGATGAGGGACTCGAACCAGGATCATGATGGAAACTGGTATTCGATGGTGCCTTGAATGTAACATGACACAGAATCGGAGTCGTCATAGCCTCCCCAATAGGGTACTATATTCCCTTCACGCCTAGGTTATGCTTTACTTGTACAAACAACATGGCAGAATATGAGGCGTGTATCCTAGGGATTGACGAAGCCATTGACCTAAGAATCAAGATCCTAGAAGTATATGGAGATTCGGCTCTCGTCATCAATCAAATCAGGGTTTTTTGAATTTTGTTTCTCTAACATGAAAGATGTTAGAAGAGTTAGATCGAATTCTTCTTGGAACCTAAGCCCTGGTCTGCTGAAGTTATTCCCTTGGTCGAAAGATTTCATCCCGAATAATGTTAACCATTCTTCTGCTCAAGTTTTGGTCAGGATTCTTGGGCTTCCTCAAGAATACTAGAGACCTAAAATCATTTTTGCAATCACTAGCAGCCTTGGTACTCCTATCTGTATTGATTCCAACTCTAATCGTTCCCGTTTGAAAGGGCCTTCGGTCATTTCGTTCGTGTTCTGGTGGATGTTAATTTACTATCTGAGCTCAGAGACAATATTCCGGTGGAGCGCTCTGACTTTGCATTTTTTGTAGGTATTGAATATGAGAAGTTGCCTGACTTTTGTCAATTCTGTAAATCCTTTGGTCACTTGGAAACAAACTGCATAAGAAAGACGAGTAAAGATGAAAAAAAAACAATACAGACGTAGTGGACAAACATAAAATATCCATGGCTCCATTTTACATAAAAAAAAGTCAATTTGAATGAGGAGATTAATTCTGATAGGAGCCAAAATTCTCCCATTAGGGAAACAAGTGGTGTTCCAAAGGATGCGACAATGGTTTGTAACTTGGAAACCATTGTCGATGTTGATGCTAATGCTAATGATACTACATTAAAGTTTGTGGATCATCCAATTGTAGGGCTTGACATTGAAAACACTATTGATAATTTTAGTTCTTCTAGTATGGAGGATTCAGAGTTTGTTAATTGATCGGTAAAATAACAAGTGTACTATTTGCACCAATGTAGTAATAAAATGAGAGTTATCCCGAGTATCGATCTCGAGGACTGCGTAATAAGTACCAATCTTTATAATAATTCAATTGAATAAAAGATCATAGGGGGTTTGATGAGAGTTTTCAAAAATAATAAGAACGAGAAATACAAATATTAAGCGTATAAAACTGTTTAACCGATATGAGAAAGCATGCTAGGGTCAGATGTGTGAATTACTTTGTAATACACTTCTTCCATATCATATAACATCTATGTTGTAATTATTCAAAACCAATTCTCTAGAATTGTTTTCTCTAATTCCTTAGTGGAAAACCATTAACAGTCAATTTCAATCCTAATTCCTTAGTTATTCAAATTGACGTTACAAAATATCTAATTTATCAAGAATTAACGGTTACTACGGTTTAATCCTCATTCCTAAGTGATTAAACCGAAGTTTTATTATACAACAAGCGATAAGGCGGTTTGTCCGACCTAAACCTTAACCAGAGATCAAAATTTCATTTGTCCGATAAAATAAACCATTAAGAACGTTGTATAATAATTTGAATGAAGAAAACATCGATGATCATAAAAACATAGGAAAAGTATTCATACAGTAGCAATTCAGGGACACCCCCCTAGCATTGGGGGGTTTAGCTTCTCATAATATTCAAAGACAGTAAATTACAAATTAGATACATTACAATTTGTTGTTGATGAAGGTTGATCTTCAATCTCTTCCGATCTTGAAGATCTCTTCTCCTCTAAACACCTTGCACGCTCGCTTCTTCTTTCTGTCTCTTTTCTTTCCTACGATCAAAAAGTCCTTTTCTCTATGCCAAAATCCAGACTAAATAGCTTCCGATCAACTAAAAACATCGCGAAATACCCAAATTGTTCTCCGGATGTACACATGGGTCACAACATGAAAAATCAGCAAACGGGGCGAAATAGCCAACACGGGCCGTGTCAGGTGACACGACTGCCCGTGTTGGCTCACTGTAAGTTTCCAAGCTCCAGCTCTTGCTGAAACGGGCCGTGTCAGTTGACACGGGCATCCGTGTCAGCCCCTGGATTCTAGATTCCACCATCCCTCTTCTGCACATGCTGACACGGGCCGTGTCAGCTGACACGGGCACCCGTGTCAGCCCCTTGTTTTTGTCTTTTTCCGCTTTACATGATGTCTTTGACTTCCATTCTTCCGATATGCACCTTTCGGACTTGTTGTTGGACCTGGAAACCAAACAGTACTACACAGAAATGCTAAAAATTCGACAAAAAGGGTTGAACTACTAATGCAACTTAAAATAAACAAAAATTTATAAAATGCGATAAACTTAAGAAATTAACTAAAATAAAGAACAAAATGCTATCGATTCTTGAAGATTCAATGTTGGATGGATGATGAAAACTAAGTGTAAATGGTGACCGATCACAATCCCAAACTTATCTCATTGCTTGTCCTCAAGTGATGTAAGAGACAACGCGGAGGTCAACCAATGATTTTCTTCTTTTCATAACACAGCTGATGCTATTCTCAACTTATCTCCCTCCTTCCCGATTAAGCTTTTGGTTTACCCATTCGAACTGTCTATTGCCTTATCATTTCAGAGTGTTCTTTTACCTGCAAACTTTTTCACACTACTCACCAAATCTCTCGGGGTTAAGGTGTTTAGCACTCATGATATCAAGGTATGCAATATCAACTCTTACTTTTTGAATAGATTCTACCTTAACTACACAAACACAATTCACACACTTTAAGAGGTCTTCTGGATTGTAACGGAGCTTAGGTACGGTGGAGGAGTAGACAAGAAAATGGATGACAAAAGGTTTTAGAACTCGGCATTCATGTTGTTGTTTTTCTTTATGCACGAATTTTTTAATGGGGTGTTGTCCAATCTTGACTCTTTTTCACTCAAATATATATATATATATATATATATATATATATATATAATATATATAATATATATATATATATATATATATATTTTAAGTATCACATTAAAGCATGAGTCTATGGCCTAGGCAAGTGCTTATACTTCATTTCTATTTTTCCATTTCTTTTCTCTTTTTTTTTCTGGTAGAAGCGGATGTTTCTATACAATTTTTCTTTTATTTTTGTTGCACTTGCCCCTTTTCCAAAATTTCTTCTAAGGATTACCACCCCAAACTTATCTTTTTGCACAAATTTTACACTACAACAGTCATGCCGAGCGAGGGTAGGAAGTGTTTGGCTTATGGTTAACATGACGGTTTACACAAACAAGGGGGTACAGGCTCAACGGGGTTAACAACGGATGAATAAAACATTATGGATGGCTAGAAAGGCTAAAAGGGTGAAAACAAACAACGTGCCTCAGTGTGCGTCTTTGTATTATGCTGTATCACTAGAACTTACACAAAATTAGAGAGATAAAGTCATACTTGAATGCGCTCTTTTGTGTTTGGTTAAGTTGAAATCTCACCATGTTGGATAAGCTTGCAGGCTCCCAACCACTCTTTATGACAGACAACTTCTTTTTCAGCTTGGGCTTACCTTCCCCTCTTTCGGTCTAGAGTTTCCAAGTTGCGTCCAACATTTTGTTTCTCAGCTGTATCACCTTCCAGGTTGCCTCGGGAGCAAATCTGGGGTTGCGTATTTCCCTCACTATTCACTAGTCCATCATTTATCCAACATAATCCACTTTCATATGTAACTTAAAAATATTAAACAACCACACAATGACAAACAAAGTAACACAACAGACACAACTAAAAATAAAATACAAAACAATTTAAAACCCCTCCACACTTGAACCAAACATTGTCCGCAATGTTTAATGTCAAGATAAGAGGGGTACTCACAATGTTTACTGTGGAGGTGGGGGCGGGTACGGATAATGCAACATCATGCGTTGCATCATCGCGTTCATCTCATCCAAAACCGTCCCTTGACAGCGTTGTTCGACTCCGAACCTGGTGAGCTCCTCACCTTGCCTAGATTACTCCGTGCGAAGGTGACCGATCTCATCCTGAATCCAACCCCATTGGTCTTGCGGCATGGAGTAGGACCCTGAAGCTTGAGTCGGTTCTTGCGGCTGCTGGTAAAACGGCTCCTCGGTGCTCGGTGCACCTCCCATCTGTTCATCTTCAGGCAAAGAGTCAGGAAAGTCTTCGTCCCCCTCATCCAGGTCGGGACAGTCATAAAGCCAGTTGGTTGTGTTAGTAATACTGATGAAATCATAAGCAGGTAAAGCAAGGACATGGACTTCTTGGCAAATAAGAGAATAATAATCTTGTTTTACCGCAATCATGCCTTGTTGGATCAACGCGGCCGGCCATGTCCAGTTTGTTTTTACCCGGTACCTATGGAGAGTCAGCCAGTGCAACACCAAATCCAAAATGATCGAAAATTTGTGTGATCATGCCGCCAACCAAAATGTCGCCTGAAGTAGCGCGACCAACTCTACCTAAGTAGTCAGCTGCAAATGCTGCTACGTTGACTGGAGTTTGTGTTGCCATACTGTACAGAAAGAACAGCTCCCTTTGGGTGGCGACACCGGTGCTATCTCCATGACCAAACATGGTGTACGCCAAAGTCTTCTACGCGTACCTGAAACACGGGTTATGGATACCTGATGCTTTTGCCCCTTTGGAAACATATTTAGTATTACCTGTTATAGCGGTCCAAAATTCCACCGGGACAAACGTATCGGGCACCGTTCCAGGGCCTACGATTGGGAGTTTTAAGATACTCTCTAACTCATCCATAGACAATTCCATATCAGTATTAAATAATTGAAACTGCAACATACCATAGTATTCTTTTTCCGTTCCATTCCACCTATTTTTCAGCTTAAATACAATGGTACTCGAGAATTCAAGCGTAATGCGTGCGAAAGTTGGCGCTTATAGCTGCATGAATTCCAACATCCCTAAGGTGTGGAACATACGGTGAACCTCAGCTTGCAATCCCAATTCCTGCAAAGTGCCATTACACATGTACCTGGTGGGGGTTAATTTTCTTTTAAGATGAACCGCATACCTCTTCTGGTGCTCTAAGTTCTCGAACACAATGTCGTGCTCATTTGGGGTTCTTCTCGCCCTTTGTCGTGGTCGGGATGATTCCGCCACATTTTTGCTTTTGTCTACTCGGCGAGACATATTCTTACCTGCACACAAAAAGAAACAAGAAATTGAAAAGAGAGATTAAACAAAAATATTACCGTAGGAAGGTCGAGGGTGGAAAATGGTAGAAGTTTTGTGAAGACGGATGGAGAAATGATGGAGATATGAGGTGAAAGTAGGGAGCTTTAAGTGAGAAAAATGGATTTTTTAGGTATTTTTGAGAGAAAGAGAGATGGAGGTGACAGAATAGGAAGGAGAAGAGGTTAATGAGGAGAGAATGGGTGAGAAAGTGGATTTATTTGGGGAAATTCCATGCTCCAACTATACAAAATTTTGAAAAAATTCACACTGCACTAGCCGAAACGACCGTGTCAGCGCACAACACCTCAAGGACACGGGTCGTGTCCTTCCAAAAAGAAGCTTGATTCACGCAGGGGTTGACACGGGCCGTGTCACCTGACACGGGCATCCGTGTCAGGCCCCTGGAAACCCCTTTCTTGACACTTCCTTGGTACCTCCTGACACGGGCCGTGTCACCTAACACGGGCACCCGTGTCAGGCCCCTGATTTTTCAATTTCCTTCTTTTGCTTTCTCGAGTTGTGCCCGACTTCTACTTCCGAATTTTTCAGAGACTTTTTGCACCCGCGATCTTTAACTCCTCTAGCAAACATTTTTCCCACCTACAAGTAAATAACACACAATCAAACAAAGAGAATAATTAGATACAAAAGTGTGGGTTGCCTCCCACGTAGCGCTTCGTTTAACGTCGTTTGGCTCGACGGTTGTGCATCTTATCAAACAAGATGAACAACATCAATTTGGCCCACTTCTTGCTTCACATTGTAAGGCTTCAATCTTTGGCCATTCACTTTAAAAATGTCCCCATTGGATGGATTTTTTATTTCGATTGCTCCATGGGGATATACCTTGTGTACCATAAACGGACCTGACCATTTCGGTCTCAATTTTCCAAAGAACAACTTCATCCTTGAATTAAGCAATAGTACCATTTGTCCTTCCCGAAATTCCTTCCTTTGGATTCTTCTATCATGCCATTTCTTAGTTTGATCTATGGCATTTTCATATGCCCGGTTCCTAAATTCTTCTAACTCATGGAGTTGAAGGATTTGAGATTTTCCCGCTTTCACAAGATCCAAGTTAAGGAATTTTGAAGCCCACAAGGCTTTGTGTTCAAGTTCCAAGGGTAGGTGACATGCCTTACCATAAACTAATTGATAAGGGGACATACCAATCGGCATTTTGAAAGTAGTTCGGTATGCCCAAAGCGCATCATCAAGCTTACTCGCCCAATCCTTGCGAGAAGCATTAACCGTCTTCTCCAGGATTTGTTTCAGCTGCCTATTTGACACTTCAACTTGACCACTTGTTTGCGGGTGGTACGGAGTGGCTATCTGATGTTTTACATTATACTTCAAGAGTAGCTTCTCCATTAGGTGATTTAAGAAGTGAGTTCCTTCATCACTTATTAGAGCTCTTGGCACTCCGAACCTGACAAATATGTTTTCTTTCAAAAACTTGACTACCACTTTTGCATCATTTGTTGGTAGAGCAACTGCTTCTACCCACTTGGATACATAATCCACCACCGCCAAAATGTAATTCTTTCCAAATGAAGGTGGAAACGGTCCCATAAAGTCAATACCCCAAACATCGAAGAGTTCAACTTCCAACATGGGGTTTTGCGACATCTGATTTCTTTTCGAGATGTTTCCCATCCTTTGACACTTAGCGCACTCTTTGATAACTTGTTGAGCGTCTTTGAAAAGTGTCAGCCACTATAAGCCTGACTTGAGGACTTTGGCAGCGGTTCTATCACCACTAAAATGTCCACCATAGTCAGAGTCATGACATGCTTTCAAGACATCTCTTTGTTCTTCTTCGGGAACACATCTTCTGACCAACCTGTCTACTCCTTTCTTGTACAAGAATAGGTCATCCCATAAGTAAAACCTGCAATCATGCACAAACTTTTTCTTTCGGTTAGAGTCAAATTCGCTAGGGATCACCCCGCCTACCAGATAGTTCGCGTAGTCTACGAACCATGGCATTCCAATAATCGCAAGGATGTGTTCGTCAACAAACTCATCCTTTATTGGACGCTTTTCCTCATTCTCCTCTATGGGGGACATTCAAGAGAGGTGATCTGCCACAATATTTTCACACCCTCTTTTGTCACGAATTTCCACATCAAACTCTTGGAGGAGTATGATCCATCTCAACAGTCTTAGCTTAGAGTCCTGCTTAGCAAATAAATACGTCAAAATAGCATGGTCAGTATAAACAATGACTCTAGAACCCAACAGATATTGCCTAAATTTATCAAAGGCATAGACCATAACTAGCAACTCCTTTTCGGTAGTCGCATAGTTCATCTGTGCAGGGTTCAAAACATGACTAGCATAATATATGACATGCAACAGTTTATCTCTACGTTGCCCAAGAACTGCTCCCACTGCAATGTCACTCACATCACACATGATCTCAAAAGATAGAGACCAATCTGGGGCAATGACAATTGGTGTTGTCACCAATTTATTTTTTATAGTTTCAAACGACACACTTTCTATCAAAGATGAAAGCCTTGTCCTTAACCAACAGGATAGTTAACAGTTTAGCTATCTTGGAAAAATCTCTTATGAACCTGCGGTAGAAACCCGCATGCCCTAAGAAACTTCTTATACCTTTTTTGTTCATGGGATGTGGTAGCTTTTCTATTACCTCGATCTTGGCTTGGTCCACTTCTATCCCTTTGTGAGAGATTTTATAACCTAAGACTATGCCTTCTCGCACCATGAAGTGACACTTCTCCCAGTTGAGAATCAAATTGGTCTGTTGGCATCTTTCTAACACAAGGGAAAGGTTAGTTAAACAATTATCAAAAGAAAAACCAAATACCCAGAAGTCATCCATGAAGACCTCCATATGCTTTTCGAGCATGTCCGCAAAAATGGAAGTCATGCATCTTTGAAATGTGGTTGGTGCATTACATAACCCGAATGAAATTCTTCTGTAAACAAAAATACCATAGGGGCAAGTAAAAGTTATCTTCTCTTGATCTTCTGGTGCAACCGCTATCTGATTGTATCCAAAGTATCCATCAAGGAAATAATAGTACTCATGACCTGCCAACCTTTCCAACATCTGATCAATGAATGGTAACGGAAAATGATCTTTTCTGGTCGCCAAATTCAACCTCCTGTAATCGATGCAAACACGCCACCCCGTGACCGTCCTTGTAGGGAGTAACTCATTTTTCTCATTCCTTATAATGGCAGTCCCTCCTTTCTTAGGAACCACATGAACAGGACTTACCCAAGAGCTATCGGATATGGGATAGATTAACCCAGCATCTAATAGTTTAACAACCTCTTTCTTAACCACTTCCTTCATTGCGGGATTTAGTCTTCTTTGGGGTTGCACCACTGGTTTGTGACCATCCTCCATGAGAATTTTTTGCATACAAACCGTAGGGCTCATTCCCTTCAAGTCTTCTATCGCCCATCCCATTGCACTTTTGTGCTTCTTTAGAACCTTGACCAACTTGTCTTCTTGAGAAACTTCTAGATTAGAGCTTATAATAGTTGGGCATTTCCTTTCGGGATCTAGAAAAACATACTTGAGATTTTCAGGCAATTGTTTCAGCTCAACCACTTTCTTGGTCTCATCTTTCTTTTCCTCAACCTGGGGTTCCCTTAAGTTTTCCCATTGGAGTGATCGGGATCCCTTAAAGGGTGGTTGTGTTGCCATCATAGTTAACACTTCCCTCTCCTTTTCATCAACTTCTTGAGTGTCTTCAGAAATTGATAGACTTAGAACTCTCTCCAAGGGCAATTTTTGTTCACCTAGAGGATTTTCTTTCAGAACCATTTGATCAATCACCTCTATGTGTTGACTGATGGCCACATCATCTTTGTATTTCATGGTGTTACACACATCAATTTTTAACTCTTCGTCAAAAACTTTTAGAGTCATGGTGCCCTCTTCTATATCTATCAAACATCTCTCGGTCTCCAAAAATGGTCTACCAAGAATGAGCGGTATCTCTTCATCTTCTGACATTTCTAAGATCACAAAGTCCACCGGAAATACAAACTTATCAATCTTCACAAGAACATCTTCCACCACTCCATAAGGTCTCTTCACAAAGTGGTCAGCAAATTGAAGTGTCATTCTGGTATCTTGCACTTTTCCAATCCCCAACCTCTTGTAAATGGATAAAGACATGAGACTCACACTTGCCCCCAAGTCTATAAGGGCCTTTTTGAAAGATCTATCCCCGATAGTGCAAGGGATAGTTACCGAGCCTCAATCTTTCTTCTTTACCGGAATCTTCATACCCTGCAAAATTGCACTACAAGTTTCTGTTAGTACAATAGAATCAGTGTCAGTGCTCCTCTTTTTTAAAATAATATCCTTCATAAATTTAGCATAAGAGGGCATTTGCTCAAGTGCCTCTAAGAATGGAATGTTAATCTCAAGCTTTTTGAACATCTTCAAGAATTTCTCGAAGTTCTTCTCATGTTGCTCTTTCTTCTTATTTCTTGTGGGGAAAGGGAGTTTGACAACCGACTTTGATTCACTAACTTTTTCTTTAACCACCAATTTAGGTACCACCATCTCTTCATTCACAACCTCATTTTCTTTTATTTCCAACTCAACTTCGAGCAATTGGTCTTCTTGGTTCTCATCTTTTTCAGGGACTTCTTTTGCTTTACCACTCCTTGTGGTTACCGCACTCACATTATTATGCTCTCATGGATTTGTAATTGTAGCACTCGGTAATGCACCCGGTGTTTGCGAACCCGCGAGTTGTTGAGCAATCTGACTCATTTGCACTTCCAAAAATTTTATTGAAGCACCAGTGTTTCTCAGATTACTTCTAGTCTCCTCTTGAAATTGTGAACTTTGAGTTTCCATTTTTTCAATGGCAATTTCCCAATCTGCTTTTCTCGGAACCTGTTGTTGAAATTGTTATTGGGATTGGTGAAACTGTTGCTGGTAAGGTTGTTATTGTTGTGGTCGATACTGTTGTTGTGGTTGGCTTTGATATTGGGTGGGCGCTTGCTTCTGAGCATTTCCTTGCTAGTCCTTCCAGGAAAAATTTGGATGATTTTTCCATCCAGGATTATACGTATTGGAGTAAGGATTGTTCTGCTTCAGAAAATTAATCTCTTCTACCTATTGTGCAGTTGCCACACAATGCATGGCGAAGTGAGGTCCTCCACAAATTTCACAACTAACTGCTTGAATAGGTTGAACCGGTTGCACTTGTGCCACCGTTTGAGTGTCAAGAGTCATTTTCTTGAGTCTTCTCTCTACTTCAGCTGTTATTTGATCTTCCATTTTCACAACTTGATTTGCTAGCTCGAGATCAATGATACCTTCAGGTTGACTTACACTGCGGTCATAGAGTTCCAGATGCTCATTTGCTGCAATGGCTTCAATGATTTTCTTTATTCCAGTGGCTGTTGTAAAATTTGTTGAGCCACCAGAAGCTGTGTCTATGAGTTGCTTAATCTTTATTCTAAGGCCATTCACAAAATTTTGCATCTGTTCAGTTGCATCCATGTTATGAGTAGGACATGCAACCAACAATCGCTTGAACCTCTTGTAAGCGTCTCCGAGTGACTCTCCTTCCTTCTGTTTGAAATTAACAATATCATATCTCTTGCAGATATACACAGAAGCAGGGAAGTACTCATTCAAAAATGTTGTCTCCATTTGTTGCCAAGTTGTTATGCTTCCCGCGGGTAAAGAGTAAAACCACTCTTCGGCATGTTCCGATAGTCTAAACGGAAACATCACCAACTTTTTAGCTTCCTCTGAGTGTCCCTCAATTTTTAACGATGTCGTCATGGTCAGAAATCTTTGTAAATGTTTGTTGGCATCTTCATTGATTTTTCCGGAGAATGGTCTCCTTTCGAGTTGACGAATCGTTGAAGGGTGTAGCTGAAAATGATCAACATTTACCGGTTGGTTCATAATTGTTAACCTTCCAGTAGAAGCATTGGCACCTCCATAGTCACCCAGAAGTCTTTCCGCAGGAGGTGGAGCTTCAACCATTGGTTCAGAAGCGGCTTCGGAGTCTTCTGAATGAACTGAAACAGCTTCTTCTTTTTCAGACTCAGAAACAATAGGGGTTGCTTCTAAAAGTTCCAACCTAGCTTTTCGTCGTCTTGCACGCAATAATCTTTCAAGTTCTGCGTCAAAAAGAAATTCAACTAAGGCCTTACGTCGCATACACAGATTAGACAATTATTATAATAAGCAATAATACAAAAAAAAATGGCTGCAGAGCAACAAAATTCCAATTGAATTATTTTTCAACTTATACTTTGGCAGTTCCCCGGCAACGGCGCCAAAAACTTGATTGGTAAAATAGCAAGTGTACTATTTGCACCAATGTAGTAATAAAATGAGAGTTATCCCGAGTATCGATCTCGAGGACTGCGTAATAAGTACCAATCTTTATAATAATTCAATTGAACAAAAGATCATAGGGGGTTTGATGATAGTTTTCAAAAATAATAAGAACGAGAAATACAAATATTAAGCGTATAAAACTATTTAACCGATATGAGAAAGCATGCTAGGGCCAGATGTGTGAATTGCTTTGTAATACACTTCTTCCATATCATATAACATCTATGTTGTAATTATTCAAAACCGATTCTCAAGAATTATTTTCTCTAATTCCTTAGTGGAAAACCATTAACAGTCAATTTCAATCCTAATTCCTTAGTTATTCAAATTGATGTTACAAAATATGTAATTATCAAGAATTAACGGTTACTACGGTTTGATCCTCATTCCTAAGTGATTAAACTAAAGTTTTATTATACAACAAGCGATAAGGCGGTTTGTCCGACCTAAACCTTAACCAGAGATCAAAATTTCATTTGTCCGATAAAATAAAGCATTAAGAACGTTGTATAATAATTTGAATGAAGAAAACATCGATGATCATAAAAACATAGGAAAAGTATTCATAGTGTAGCAATTCAGGGATACCCCCTAGCATTGGGGGGTTTAGCTTCTCATAATATTCAAAGACAGTAAATTACAAATTAGAGACATTACAATTTGTTGTTGATGAAGGTTGATCTTCAATCTCTTCCGATCTTGAAGATATCTTCTCCTCTAAACACCTTGCACGCTCGCTTCTTCTTTCTGTCTCTTTTCTTTCCTACGATCCAAAAGTCCTTTTCTCTGTGCCAAAATCCAAACTAAATAACTTCCAATCAACTAAAAACATCACGAAATACCCAAACTTCCCTTCGGACGTACATAAGGGTCAATACAGGAAAAATCAGCAAACGGGGCAAAATAGCCAACACGGGCCATGTCAGGTGACACGGTTGCCCGTGTTGGCTCACTGTAAGTTTCCAAGCTCCAGCTCTTGCTGACACGGGCACCCGTGTCAGCTCCCTGGATTCTAGATTCCACCATCTCTCTTCTGCACATGCTGACACGGGTCGTGTCAGCTGACACGGGCACCCGTGTCAGCCCCCTGTTTTTTGTCTTTTTCCGCTTTGCATGATGTCTTTGACTTCCATTCTTTTGGTAAGCACATTTCGGACTTGTTGATGGACCTGGAAACCAAACAGTACTACACAGAAATGCATAAAATGCGACAAAAAGGGTTGAACTACTAATGCAACTTAAAACAAACAGAAGTTTATAAAATGCAATAAACTTAAGAAATTAACTAAAATAAAGAACAAAATGCTACTGATTCTTGAAGATTCAATGCTGGATGGATGATGAAAACTAAGTGTAAATGGTGACCGATCATTAATACGACATAGATTAATCATCTTGATGATCCCATAGTTGTTATCCAACAGTCCAATGCGGATTTCCTCAAAAGTTCATGCGCAAACATGGCAGATACAATTGATTACCAATAACTGGATGAAGAAACAGAAGATATAAATAATTTCCAAATGGTGGTTTCAAAGTCACACAAAAATAAAAGAAGACAAACTCAAAAGCCTAAGGTTGCTCATGCTACCAAATCCATTGTTGGTACTACTAAAACTTCCTTATGAAGTGCCTCTTCTAGAACATAAGGGGACTTGCCAATTCCCCTTCCAAATTGGCTCTCAAGAATATTAGTAAAGCTAATAATACCGACCACTATCTGATTGCGGAACCGTGGATGAATCGTCAAAATTTACCTTTTGCATTTTGGGATAAAATGGATCTTAAATTTTTTGCAGTTAATGACATAAATCAGTTAAGCCCAAACCTTTGGTGCATATGCAAAAAATATTTAATCCCCCAACTTCATTCTTCTTCTGATCAGTATTTTTCTTTCACCATCATTGTTGATAACCACACACTTGGTTTTGTTGTTGTTTATGCTTCCATTTGCAATACAACGAGAAGAAGGCTTTGGTATGATCTTATCTCTTTTCCTTCCAACATCACTTGGTGTTTCATTGGAGATTTTAACTCCATCCTTGGCGCCCAAGACCATAGAGGTGTTAATAATCCTAACATTTCTCATATGCGGGGCTTTAAAGAATGGACTAAACAAAACTTGCTAATAGATGTTCCTTCTAAGGGAGTCATTTTCACTAGGTATAACGGTCGCAGTGGTCGTGCCTTTGTGGAACGGAAGCTGGATAAGGATTTTTGTAATAATAGTTGGGTAACTAATAGTCATACCTTAACTGTTACTACCCTTCCTAAGTTGATATCAAGTTATCATCCTATTATTCTTGACTCTTCCTTCACCATCCATCGGTACACCTCTCACTTCAGGTTTCTCTGTATGTGGACGCTTCATGATAATTGTCAGGAGTTTATTGCCAAAGTTTGGTCCACCTGTATCGTTGGTTACCCTATGTTTATTCTTTATAGGAAGCTTAAAATCCTCAAAGCTTGACTTAGAGTCTGGAATAAAGAGGTGTCTGGTGACATCCACTCCCTTGTTAAAGACCACATCGGTAATATCAAAACTATTCAAAAGTGTATTAGTTCTGATGGGCCTTCTGAAAACCTTAGAATAATGGAGAAGAAGGTGCAACTTCACTTAGAGAAAGTTCTCATCCAAGAAGAAGCTTTCTGGTCCGAAAAAGCCAACCTCTTCTGGCATTCTTGGAATGACAAGAATACGGCTTTCTTCCACTATATGGCCAAGATTAAAAGATCCAATAACATTATCACACACCTAAAATATGGTGATAACATTGTCACTAATCAGGTTGATATGGCTTCCATTGCGGTCAATTATTTTTCCAGCTTATTTGGTGAAGACAATATTTGTCTGGACAATGACCTGGTGGAACAGGTAATTCCTCAGATTATGGACAACAATACAAATCTCTTCCTGACTAGGGTTCCTTCCAAATAGGAGATTCATAATGCTTTCTTCGGTCTCAACAAGAACAACGCTCCTGGTCCCGATGGGTTTGAAGGTGTGTTCTTTCATACTTATTGGCATATTATTGAATCTGATGCGTGCAATGCTATCCTAGAATTTTTCACCAAAGATTGGATTTTGCCCAACTACAATGCCAGTACCATTATCCTAATTCCTAAGACCAAAGATGCATATTCAATGGACATGTATAGACCCATTGCTCTGGCGAATTTCAAGTTTAAAATTATCTCCAAAATCTTAGCTGACAAGTTGGCTTCCATTTTACCAAATATCATTTCTAAGGAGAAGAGAGGTTTCATTTACAAGAGAAACATTATGGATTTTACTTGCTTAACATCTGAAGCTATCAACAATCTGGATAACAATAACAAGCATAGAAACTTGGCTCTTAAAATGGTATTGCTAAGGTTTTCGATACGATAAATTGGGAGTTTCTTCTTAAAGTTATCAAATCTTTTGGTTTTTCTCAAAAATTCTACAATTGGATCAATACCATCATTAATTCGACCCATCTTTCCATTAATGTTAATGGGGTTCATCATGGCTATTTCAATTGCAAAAGAGGTGTTCGTCAAGGGGATCCCCTATCTCCCATCCTATTTTGTTTAGCGGAAGATTTTCTTAGCAGAAGCATCACTAAGTTGGTTTATGATGGCGGTCTTAGTCTTATCAAAGCTTCTAAGAACAATTCAGTCTGATCTCACATTTTCTATGCTGATGACATTATGATCTTTTGCTCGGGTAAGATGTTTAACATCCATGCTCTCAAGATTTTTTTTGTTCATTACTCTTATGCTTCTGGCCAGACTGTTAACATTGTGAAATCTCATGTTTATTCTGGATCCATCTCGAGAAGGAAGGTTAATTGGATCCTTGTCTCCACTAGTTTCAATAGAGGTATCCTTCCCTTTAATTATTTGGGAGTTCCCATTTTCAAAGGTCGTGTTAAAACGTGCTAAATTGTCTGCTTGGAAAGGCTCCATTCTCTATATGGCAAGTCGAACCACTCCTGTGAAGTCTAGTGTCCACAGTATGATTATATATTCCATCAACATTTATTCTTGGCCAATATCTCTTCTCAAAAAGATTGAAAAAGCTTGTAGAAATTTTATTTAGTGCAGTGACATTCATAAGAAGAAGTTACTCATGGTGGCTTAGAATAAAACTTGTCAGCCTTATGGTTCAGGTGGCCTTGGGTTGAGGTCCTTAATTCGGTTAAATGAAGCTACTAATCTCAAGTTGGGTTGGGATTTGTTAAACAACAATGAGTCTTTGGCTACCCTTCTCAAGAACCGAGTCTTGAGGAATCATGGTTGGATTAATTATCATATCTTCTCTACTATTTGGACAGGTATGAAATCTTCGTTTCCCATTATCCATCTTAACTTTAGTTCGTCATTGGAGTATGGTAGGTTGATTAAATTCTGGAAGGGTTCCTGGTGTGGTCTTCCGCTTTTGAGCCACACTTCTCAGGATTTTCTTCATGACAAATACATAAATGCCAATGTTGTGATTGTTGATCTAATCTTCAATAGGCAATGGTCATTTCTGCTTTGTTAGTATGATTGGTTCCGTTTCTTGGCTACTCTGCTCCATTTAGTTCCTGATTTCCATATTTGTAATAAGGACCTTAGGATTTGGAATGACACTGTTATGGGTATGCTTGCCATTAAGGAGGCTTTCTTGTTCATTTCTTATCCTTCTCCTTTTATTGATTGGGCTCGAAGAATTTGGAATGCCGATATTCCTCCCTCAAAATCTATTTTGGTTTAGAAGATCATGCATGACAAAATTCCTACGAATCTGCTCATCATGAAAAAAGGAACCTATTTGGCTTCCTGCTGCTCTTTGTGTCTGAAGGATATGGAAAGCACTGCTCATCTTTTCTTTCATTGTAGTTTTTCTAAAGCTCTTTGGTCTTGGCTTTGTAGGATTACCAATTCCGTTTTTGTTTCGGTGGAGCATTGGCTAGAGTTCTGTCATCAGGGTAACTCTAAGCAGTGTGCCTTGGTGTTAGTCGCGACTATGGTGTTAATCCTTAACCAAATATGGTTTTCGATAAACAATTACATCCATAACAATCAAAAGTCGAATATCTCCACATCCATTACTAAGATTCTAGCGCAAATAAAGATGGTGGGAAATCACTCTCTTTTGACTTCTTCTTCTTCCATTTCTGACTTCATCCTGATCAAAGCTTTTGATGTTATCATTCGCCCTCATAGGGCTCCTAACATTAAATAAGTGATTTGGTCCCCGTCGAACCTGTGTTGGCTCAAGTGTAACTGTGATGGTGCTTTCAATTCTTCTTCTACCTGTTATGGTGGCATTTTCAGAGACAATCTAGGTAATTTTTTAATGGATTTTGAGGAGAATTTAAGCTGGAATTCTTCCATTATTATCGAGTTTATTATAGTGTTAAGAGCATTGGATATTGCTAAGTCTAAAGGTTGACTTAAGCTTTTGGTTGAAACTGATTCTTTAACGATAGTCAAAGCTTCTTCCAACCGCTCTTTGGTCCCTTGGAGGTGTAAGACTCCAATTTTGACCCTAAGATCCCTCATGCTATCTCATCATATGCATTAGCATTGGGATCATACCTTGGCATCCTCCTTAACCCTCATCCATTGGGTTTGTCTTGAGAGAGATCACCAAGCACTATGTGATTGTATCATACTTTGTATTTTATCATTCACTAACCAAAATACCAAAAATATATCTTTGCATTTGTCTAACTCTTTTGTAGGTAGGGCACATGATCACCTTTGATTCATCAAGTTCATATCTAGGGTTAAGACCCTAAATGTAAGAAGCTCAATCAAGAAATGATCTACAATGGCTATAGGCATCATATATGAGTCCCCATGAGCTTAACATGGTATTATGATCAAGAATCCTTCAAGAGTTTGGAATTGGTTTGCCTTGGAAACCCTAGTTCATCTGGGTATTCTGAGTAACTTCTTCAACCATTGATAAAATATTTCAAGGGAAACCTCAAATTTCATCATATTATGCATATATGATCTCCCATGAGTCCCAAAAGTCAATAGAATTGCAAGTTAGAAAGTTGGTTGATGGTGGTTGAGCAGAGGAATTCATCGGATCAAAACTAGGGTTCCCTAGACCCTATCTCCTACAATTTTTATCATATGAAAATGATTCCAATATCAAAGTTACTCTAAATGACATTCCAAACGACTTTAATTTTTAGGTCTAGAGCTATTTTTGCTTGTAAAGTCATTTTTTATGTTGAAAGATTATAGGTTATTTTGTCTAAACCCTAATTTGAAAGTCAACTTCCCAAGGCCATAACTTGCTCAATGTTTAGGATATGAAATATTTCTAAGTTTAACAATAAACTTCGAGGTGCCTACTTCAACTTTGATGTTTGGAGGAATATCTAATTCAACTTTTATGAGCATGTGATATGAGGATACATTATAGGTCATTTTGGACTAATACCATTGAACAAGTGATTTTCCTCAACTTCAAAAATGAATAACTCATTAATCCCAAATCCAAATGATGTCAAATTGGTAACCATTTTGAATGATATTGAAATATATACAACTTTTATGAAGACACTTTTCTCGTTTGAAGCTCACATAAAAAGTTATCCAAGGTGGAATAAGTGAACATATGGCTTGGCACTTAGAATTTTTTTTGATATGTTAAAATTTCCAAACTTCCACCTCAAAATTCATCATGATACAAACTTCAAATAGAAGAGTGTTCAACATAAGAGTTGTTCCTCTTGATCTAACCTTTCCAAAGAGTCCAATTTCATCCATTTTGGACAAGGTTTGAGTGGTCTGCGTATGGCTTGAACAGAGCATCATCATTTGGCAAGGATCAAACTTCAAACAACTCCACACATTTGCCTTGCATTCCAATTCACTTTCAGACTCAATTACACTTTATTATGGACTTAATTGAGTGGCTTCATGGGCCTGTACATGCCCATGCAAGCATGCATCATCCATTTATAAATTTGGAATTTCAAATTCAAGGTGCAAATATCATGAGTTGCAGCTATAAATAAAAGCCTCTAGCATCAGAATTAAAGACCCTTGCGCGCCAGCTTTGATCCAAGACCTCAAACCCTCACATTTGAAAGGAGAAACCTGAGAATTTTCTTTTGAAAATTGAGTTTGAATCTCACTGTTTGGAGATTCAAAACTCCAAGGATTCAAAGCTTCTGTTCAATTCTAAACCACTTTTGCAAGCTTCCTGAGTAAGATCAAGCAAGAATCAAAGCAAGAGAGATCGAGTTCTGCACAACATTGAAGGTATTTTCCAGATTTTTTCTTCTCTTCGATTCTCTCTCAATTCTCATTAATTCTCTTGGATCCTTGGTTGTCTAAAGTCCTACCAATGTAAGCAAGAAGATTGAGTTGCTTTGAGGTCAACTAGAAGCAACTTAATTCATGTACCTCAAATTTCAACTCCATGTATCTCTCAATATATTTGGAGTTAGGATGAATTGAGATCAGATTCGTGATCAGTTCCATTTTTACTTTAAAATCATGTCCTTCTTTTTCATTTTTGTGATGGTGATGAGTGATCCAATCCGGCCAGGGTCGCCTGAGAAGGTGACAGACGTTTTGCTCCGGTGATGCGCTGGAATGGTTCAGAGCCGCATGATCATCTCATTTTATTTTAATCACGGGCGTTAGTTTTAAATATCATTGGTGTGGCGCGCTGACTCGTGTGCATGGTGGAACGCGCATTTGGATCCACTTGATCTGCCACCTCAATTAATGAGGGAGATCAAGTGGTCCATGTTTTTTCTGAATATTTGAATTTCATTTTATTTCCTTTATTTTCATTCATTCATATTAATTTTAATATTGATCCAAAAAATATGGGAGTTTCACCAAATTTTTTAAAATAAAATCCTCTTTCATTTTCTGATTTAAAATTATTTTTTGGATATTAATATTTTTCATGATTTAATTGATTTTGTGAATATTTATAATTGTTTAAAAATACTTTTAAGTTTCCAAAAATTATGAAATTTTTTCTCCAAGGTCCTTTGACCTTGTTTGACCTATGATAATTCTCATGGCCATTTATTTGGTGTTTTGATGAGATTTTAGGAAATTGACCAACTATTACTTAATTTAATGCATTTTTTTCATTATTTTTAATTGTTTAATGACAAATTAATTGTGTAGAGCCATTTTAATTGACTTTGTGAGTTTGACTTGTGTTGTTGAGCCTTGGTCAAGGTTGATTTGACTTTGTTAGGTTAAGATCATTGGATTTAGGGGATTGATGGAATGTACATTCCATCTCCCAAAATGAATGAATGATCTTTATTTGGTAAAAGTCCTCCTTTGACCAATTTGTGTTGAATCCATTCCCCCTCCCTCTTCATCTCATTCCCCTTCTATATGACATTCCTTTGACCAATTCTACATAAGTCCAATTACGATTTCTTAACATAATGCTATATTTTGATACAAAAAGGCATAGTATTCTAGTTAGTGAGATTGTAAGTCATTTAATTTCAAGTCATTTACTTTTATGCACTTTAATTTTTAAGCTTTTAATTTATTTTCCATTATTCATACCATCCAATTTGTTTACTTTAATGTTATTTTCACTTTGCCCACTTGGGCCATATTTTATGATACATTGTGTATGTTTATACTTGTTTGTTTGTTTGGTCTTTTGACCTTAATGTACATAATAAGAACAAAAACTCTAAAAACATCTTGTGTGGACTGTTGGTTTGATCTGAGACTATTGGACTTATAATTTAGGCAACACTCCCTATGCAAAGGACTTGGCCAATACCAACTTTCATGAAACCAAGTTGCTTATGAAGTGAAAATTCATCTGCTATAATATTGAAATCCATTTGAGTTCATCTGCAACATGATCATATTGAAGCTGTTATTTTGAACCAGTGTCTTATGCCATCTTTGGAGTCATCTGATACATGGGAAATTTTGGAAGAAGATCATGGAGTTGCTAAGCTTGGATATGGCTACCTTTATTTGATGCATTTCTCTTCATCTTGCTATTTGTGTATTGATATTGCTTGATTCTAAAGTCCAAGGGAATTTCGGGTTTCTATATGACATTCTTGTCTATTGGATTGCAGCCCATTGGTCAGATCTCTTCAACTCTTAACTTTTAAATTTGTGCTTAGAATTAGTCTCTTCATCTCCTTCCCACTTCTTTAATTTAAAATCTCTCCCTCCTTTTAAAATCTTCTTTGCTTGTGTTTGTTTTATAAAATTTGACCATATTGCAAATTAGAAACTTTGGCCTTATGCCATTTCATTTCCAAAACTCTTTTCTTAATCAAATTTGTAAATAAACTTAACTATACTTGACTTAAAATTTCAAAGACAAAAATAACTAACACTCATTCAAACCAATTTTAGGCCTCTTGTGCCTTTGTTAAAATTAAAATTTTGTTAAAAGCAATGCACTCACTTTGAAATTGATACCACGAACAACGAGGTTTTGATCCCTCATTTTTATGTTGGTACGTAGGCATAAGTTCGAAGGTCTTGTCAAACACAAAAATATAACTAATGAATTCTTTTCTCATCACTCCATTCCATTTTATTGCAAACCTCATCTGTACAAAAACACATATGCACATAAAAAAGGGCTCCCTAGGAGTACCTATGACACTTTGGGTGCTAACACCTTCCCTCTGTGTAACCAACCCCCTTACCTGTAATCTTTGGCATTTTATTAGTTTTGATTTAAAAACTTCTTATCTTTTGGGTTTTGTTCGTACTTTTCCCTTTTCCATTGGAAACAATAAAAGCGCAGTGGCGACTCTGGTTTAGTTGATGTCTAGCTTATCCATAGCTTGACGGTCATGAATTTACCGCTACAAGAGGCTTAGAAACAAGTGGAACTCGTGCTGGGATACTTCTAATAACACTAATATTGTTATCACACATATTTACATAGAAGGAAATTCTTGTGCAATTTTTTTGCCAACATAGATCTCACTACTAATTCCATCATTTTTTTATTCTATCCCTATTGGGATAAGTGTAGCGGTAAATTCATGACCATTAAGCTATGGATAAACTTAACGTCAATAAAACTAGAGTCGCTACCGCGCTTTTATTGTTTCCAAAGGAAAAGGGAAAAGTACGAACAAAACCCAAAGATAAGAAGTTTTCAAATCAAAACTAATAAAATGCCAGAGATTACAGGTAAGGGGGTTGGTTACATAGAGGAAAGGTGTTAGCCCCCAAAGTGTCCTAGATACTCCTAGGGAGTCCTTTTTTATGTGTGTATTATTTTTGGTATGAAAGATGTTTGCAATAAATAAAGTGTGGGGATGAGAAAGGAATTCATTAATTATATTTTTGTATTTGACAAGACCTTCGGACTTGTGCCTACGTACCAACATAAAATGAGGGATCAAAACCTCATAGTTCGTGGTATCAATTTCAAAATGAGTGGATTATTTTTAACAAAAATTAAAGTTTTAAAAGAGTCACAAAGGGCCTAAAAGAGTTTGAATGAGTGTTAGTTCTTTTTGTCTTTTTAAATTTGAAGTCAATATGGTTAAGTTCATTTACAAGTTTGATTTAAGAAAAGAGTTCAAAAATACAATGGCATAAGGCCAAAGTTTCTAATTTGCAATTAAGTCTAAGTTTGAAATCACAGGCAATGAAGGTTTTTGAAAAGAGGGAGAGATTTGAAATTTAAGAAGTGGGAGGAGATGAAGAGACTAATCCTAAGCAACAATTTAAAGTTAAGAGTTGAAAAGATCTAACCAATGGGATGCAATCCAATAGACAAGAATGTCATATAGAAACCCATTTTTCCTTTGGACTTTAAATCAAGCAATATCAATAAGCAAGTAGCAAAGTGAAGAGCAAGGCATAAAATAAAGATAGCCACATCCAAGCTAGCAACTTCATAGTCTTCTTCATAATCTTCCCATGTATCAGATGACATACTCCTTGAATGGCTCAAAATAAGGTATTAGACACAGGTTTAAAGTAACATTTTGCATCAAGATCATGTAGCAGATGAACTCAAGTGGATCCCAATACTTGCATCATATGAAAGCTCAAATCACAATAACTTGGTTTCAGAAATGTTGGCATTAGCCAAGTCCTTTTGCATAGAGAATTTTGCCTAATTCTAAGTCCAAAGCTCAGATCACATCCAACAGTCCACACAAAACATTTTTTAGGGGTTTTCGTTGTTTATTATGTACTTTAAGTTCCTAATACCACAAACACAAACATGATACGCCAACATATACATACAATCACAATATATGGCTCAAATGAGCAAAAGGGAAAATGGCATAAACATAAACAAGTTAAATAATATGTCAATGGCAAATGGTAAATGACTTGAGTTTAAATGACATGAAGCAAATGACTTGAAATTAAAAGTAATAAGAATAAAAGTTAGTCAAATGTTAGTTGATTAGATGTTAGGATTATTTTGCTTTTCCATTGATTAAGTCATTCTTTGGAGAACACTCAACCCTCTATTCACAAGCATGGATCCTTGAACCAAGACATCTTCCAAAGGAAGGAAAAAGGCTAAGTTTCCACACAATACCATGAAAGGGGGGAGACTTACAATCCCACTTACTAGAATGCTATGCCTTTTGGGTCAAAATTTAGCGCTATGTTAAGCAATCGTAATTGGACTTATGTAGAAGCCACAACTATCTGAGGCCGGGCAATAGAAATTTTGGTGTTAATGCATGTTAGAGATATGGTACAATGAACCATACTCCTAAAGCATACCACACACAAAAAGAAAATGATCAAATGATGGACCTAATCTCATTCATACTTGTATTGGTTCATATAACATGAAGTTGTTGATGAACCAATTAGCCTTAATATATTGAGATGTCATTGGTCAATGAAAGGGATGGGATAGAATGAGATTGAAGATGAAGAGGGGGGATGAGAGAAACACAAATTGGTCATGAGAGGAATTTTATCAAATTAAAATCATTCATTCATTTTGGGAGATGAAATGTACATCTCATCAATCCCCTAAATCCAATGATTTAATCCAACAAAAGTCAAATCAATCTTTACCAAGGCCCAAACACATAGTCAAACTTCACAAGTCAATAAAAATGGCTCAACATAATTTCTACACAATTAAACAATTAAAAAATCAAATTAAAAAGCATTTAAATTAAATTATGTTTTATCAAAAACCTAAAACCTCTTCAAAACACCAAATAAATGGTCAAGAGATTTATCATAGGTCAAACAGGGTCAAAGGACCTTGGAGAAAAAAATTCATTATTTTTGAAAAGTCAGAAGTATTTTTAAACAATTAAAAAAATGCACAAAAACAATTAAATCATAAAAAATATCAATATTAATCCAAAAAATAATTTTAATTCAGAAAATGAAAGAGAAAAATATTTGAAATTTTTTGGTGAAAGTCCCATATTTTTTGGATTAATAATGAAATTAATATGAATTAATTAAAAATAAGCAATTAAATGAAATAATCAGAAATTCAAAAAAATGAGAACCATCTGATCTCCCTCATTAATTGAGGTGGCATATCAAATGGATGAAAGCGTGTGTTCCATGGTGCACTGCAGTCAACGCGGCATAGGCTTGATATTCAAAAGCAGCGCATGAGATTAAAACATTTTAAAGGGATCTTATGGTTGAGATGCATGACAACACATCACCGAAGCCAGAGCTCCGGTCTTCTTCTCTAGTGGACCTCACCGGACTGGTCCACCATCAACCATCACCAAAATGAAAAGCAAGACATGAATTTAAAGAAAAAATGCTCAGGAGCTCGAATTTGACCTCAATTTTGTCCAATTCCAAGTATATAAAAAAATACAGGGATTTGAATTTTGAGGATCATGAACTGAGTTGCTTCGATTTAACCTCAAAGAAACTCAATCTTCTTGCCTACATTGTTAGGACTTCAGAAAATCAAAAATCAACAAGAATAGTGGAGAATTGAGGGAGAATCGAAGAGAAGAAGTTTTTGAAAAATCACCTTCGAGTTGATCTAATTCCACTTGATCTTGATCTGGATTTGATTGCTTTTTCCTCCTCTTGCTTGCAGAAACCAAATGAGATGAAAAGGGAAGTGAATTTCTGGAGTTTGAACTTCCAAACAGAAGATGAAGTTCAAGCTCGATTAAAAAGAAACCTTCAGAAATTCTATGGCAGTGGGGGTTTGAATTGGTCTAGCAAAGCTTGGGCAAGGTATTGATGATGAATCTGAAGCCTTAAGCTTGTTTAAATAGGCAATGCACTTGATATTTGCACCACTTGAAATTTGGACAAATTTGGAAACTCCTTTGCATGGGTGCATGAGCAATTATTTGGGCCTTAGGGATGATGCAATCCACTCCCAATTCGTGTACAAAGTATGCTGAATGCATCATTTGTAAGCATGCAAAAGAATTTGATCACTTGAAATCCAATCTTGCCAAAACACTTTCCATAATGAAGTCATGCGCAAGTCCTTCAATTTTGATCCAAATAAGATGATCTTGGATGTTTTAGAAATGTGAGATCAAGAGGAACAACTTTCATGTTGAACACGTTTTCATTTGAAGCTTGGATCATGATAAATTTTGAGGTGGAAGTTTGGGAAATTAAACATATTTGAAAATTTTCTAAGTCTCAAGTCAAATGTTCACTTCTTCCAGCTTGAATAACTTTTTCCATGGACTTCAAATGAGAAAAGTTCCTTCATTAAAGTTATATATATTTCAAACCTATTCAATTTGGTCACAAATTTGACCTCATTTGGATTTGGCATGAGGGAGTTATTCATTTTAGAAGTTGAGGAAAATCACTTGTTCAATGGTATTGGCCCAAAATGACCTATAATGTTTCCGCTTGGAACATGCATTTGAAAGTTGAATTTACACTTAATCCAAAAATAAAAGTTGAATTAGACATCTTGAATTTGATTATGCAATTTTAATGGCTTTCATCTCATAAAAATTGAGCAAGTTATGGTCCAGGGAAGTTAACCTCCAAACTAGGGTTCAAACAAAATGACCTATAATCTTTCACCATAAACAATGACTTTCCAAGCAAACTTAGATCTTGACTTCAACATTAATGTTATTTGTAATGTTACTTATAGTAACTTTTATCTTGGAATCATTTTCATATGACAAAAATTATAGGAGATAGGGTCTAGGGAACCCCAGTTTTGACCAATTGACTTTCTCTGGTCAACCACCATGAACCATCTTGCCAGCTTGACATTCTCTTAACTTTTGGGACTCATGGAGGATCATATATGCATAAGATGATGTAATTTGAAGTATCCCTTGAAATATTTAATCAATTTTTGAAGAAACCTGTTGAAGAAGTCACACAAGATACCCAAATGAATTAGGGTTTCCAAGGCAAACTAACTCCTAACTCTTGATGATTTCTTGATCAAAATAACATGTGAAGATCATGGGGATCCATATATGATACTTAGATCCAATGTGAACCATTTATAGATTGGGCTCATTGCATTGAGGGTCTCAAACCCTAGATATGAGCTTGATAGAGCATATGTGAGCATGTACACTACCTACAAAAGCAACAAACTATATATTGACATATTTTTAGTATTTTGGTTATTAAATAAAAGAAAAATTAAGTATGATACAATCAAATGTGCTTGGTGACCTCTCCCAATGCAAACCTAATGAATGAGGGGTAAGGAGAATGCCAAGGTGTGATCCCAATGCCAATGCATATCATGAGGGATCTTAGGGTCAAAATTGGGGTCTTACAATAAGGAATGATTTTATAAATAATATGTTAGGTATACCTTTATTTAGGTTCTATTAACATTGATGGGGTTAACTTTGATCCCCCTTTTTGTAACTTATTTTCCTTTTATTTATATTATCGGTGTTATTAAAAAAAGCATCATATACTATACTGTTTTTTGAATAAGCCAAATAGACTAGCTAAAGACTTGCAGCACCACCAAAATTAAATTAACAAAATCAAATATATCAAACTCCTAAATGTCAAATAAACTATGTAAACACTTGAAGCACCACCAAAGTTAAATCAACAAAATCAAATTGCTCAAAATCCTAAATTATACATTAGAAGTATGCAGGATAATCTAAAAATGGGAAGGGATGTTGTAGAGCATGTACCTCTATTTGTATAATAATAGTTTTGTCCAAGTAATTAAGTTATTTTTCCTTTTCACACAAAAAAAATTGTCATAAAATAATGTATGATCATAACTTAGAGATGATTATTATCATATAAAATAAAATAACACTTTTTTCGGTTTTTTTCCAATTTTATAGAACTATCGTTTTATAAGATTGTTTGGACTGGTGCCAACTCTGGTTCTAAGCCCAATCAGTTGAACTGGTTGGTCCAGTTTTTGAAACATTGCTACAATTATACTATCACTACTATCCATTTTAGGTGTTATTATGATCTAAATCAAGCTTAGAATTTAAAACCATATTCAACAAAACCAGTACCACTTCAAACCAAATCTTACAGCAAGAACACCATACCTTTGTAAATGAATCTATAACAAAAAAACACTTATCTTTGAATTTATAATAACATGATTTCCATGGCCCAAGGATTAGGGGCTAATATGTTAGACTGTTTTGGCAAATAAAACTCCAACCCGCACAATGTAAACATCAACCATAACTGAGTAAAACAAATGTCGCTCAAATGTCAATTAAAATTGCAAGCTCTTGACTATGAGTAACAACACAAACAAAGATTACAAATAAATCCAACCAAAAAAACTCTTGAACATAGAGTTTAACAGAAGCACTCTTCAGTACCAGTTGAAAAAAGTATTATATAAATTTGTAACAAGCGTACTCCCAGATACATAGGAATAAACAAATAAAAAAAATCACAACATTGTGCATTCACTCTTCTAACTTCCAAATCAATAGAAAAACATTAACAAATGTGATACAAATTGGTATAAATGAAAAATCAAAGGGTCAGTTTCTTCCTGGAGATGAGATGAGGGATAACAGAGAGAGGGAATAAACATTTCGAGGATTTTGATTTTGTATATGAGGAAACCTACGATTCTGTAACATCAGGGAATGAGACATATTTGCTTTGAGTTGATGTTGAATTTTCCTTGAGTATTTTTTTTTTAATAAACTTTTGAGGTTATGCCATAATTTGAATTCTACTATAAGGATGTTGACTTTATTTGAATAAAGTATGTATGTTTTGTTGGAGTAATATCCTAAAATGTGATTTTCTCTTTTATAATTAAAAGTTGAGGTTTAGGGTGTTACAACAGTCAGAGACATCAACTGAGAGCCAAAGGAAAGCATAAGGTTGGAAGCAGGTGAGAGAAAAAAAAGAAACAACAATTACATTCCTAGGAAATACATGGCAACGATCTACATTGGAAGGAGAATCAATATGAAAGGATAGAATCAAAGGCGTTAGAAGACAAAATATAGTACGTAGTACACCCACTACCATGCAACAAAAAGGATAAATGCCTCCTACAACTCTGTACCAGCACTCTACCACACTACACCTTGTCCCCCACAATTGTCTGTACCTGATTTCCATGATGTATGAATCATATAAAAACAAGGGAAATTTGTTGATTTTATCTTGGGCCTGATTTGATTTATTCTTTAGCCCATGATCCAAGACAAATGGAAAAAACCTAGCTGAAGAACCTATAAAATCAACTCTTGAAGAATAAAGAAGAAGTTCAACATCTGCTAGAAAGATTCACATAGAAGAAACCAGTGAGGAAAAGAGTTTAGGGAAAATGAAGTTTCTTCTTCTCACCATCTCTAAAGCTTACTACTAAATCTTGACGCGACAAAAGTTATCTCTTGTTGATTATCCATTGCAAGAAAATAAGACACTACTCTTAAGTTGTTATCCCTTTTACACTTTGTGTTTAAGAATGATTAGCTTAAGGACCTGCATTGTAGTTTGTACTCAACTCATTATGACCTAAACCTTTGTTTGTTGAGCAATGAAAAGTTGATATAATGTAGTTTTTATGTTAAGTGATGTGTTTTTAATGCTTTGTTTTGTCATGTGTTAAAATGTTATAAATCTGTTTATTTGATTGATCAATTTGGAAAAAGATAAAAACATGTTATTGTGAGATATCCAACAACAAGAGGATTTCATGATAAAAGTGGTTGAAAATAGTATGATAAAGATATTCATTAGAATAGATTCTTAGGTATGAGTAGCTACAAACTTAAAGGATTTTCAGAGTAAAAACAAACATGCTTTAGGGTTACAAGTGAGGCTTAGAGATTTGTTCCTTTGCCCTAAAACATATGCTTTTGATGTTGTAGAGATACACCTTTAGATCACTTTCTGACCTTTCCTGGCATGACACAACATATCATGTACACATAAATGATTATGTTATATTAATGAATCATTTCCTAACATACTGTCCATCATTGCATTCAACCCACATTTTTTACATTGTTCTATATATGTTTACTATTCAGCTGGACCTATGAATATCATATATTATTTTTATCTTGCTCATGTTGATTTACTAAAAGATAGTTTCTTACAAAAATCAACCTAAGTTACTTTCCATTCCACGTGGGTTCAATATCCTTACTTTTTATCACTTTCTACTTTAAAACATACATATATTCTTGCATTCACATTTTCAAATAACAAGTTTTTGGTGCCGTTGTCGGGGAGTGTGTAAAAGATGAAATTTTGATTTTGTTTGTCATACTATTTTTTTAAACTGGCATTTGTGCTTTTGATGGTCTCTGTATTCTGGAATCACGACAGGTGCTGAGCTATTGCATGCGTAGGTTGCTAAAATCAGTCTACAGAGGAGACGCTGAACCTAAGAGAACATTTAGATTGCTTCAGATATTTCAACTTACTGGACATTTACCAGGAAGCCCTCCTTATTTTCTTGTTTTTGATATAGAGGAGGAACTAGTTTAGGCAGATCGTGTCATGGTAGATAACGACATCATTGGCATTGCCAATGATAGAGCAAAGAACATCAGGGACTATGCAGTCTTTGATCCTAATTCTATGAACATTGGTATTATTCATCCAGAGATCATTGTAGTCCAGTTTGAGTTTAAACCAATGATGTTTCAGTTGTTGCAAACCATTAGTCAATACCTAGGCACTGCAAATGAGGACCCACACTTGCCTTTGAGACAATTCCTAGAAGTGGCAAGTAACTTCAAGATCCTAGGAATTACTGATGACGCCTTTAGGTTGAGATTATTCCCGTACTCTCTAAGGGATAGAGCCAAGAGTTGACTAAATTCTTTAGAGCCGAATTCCATAGCCACATGAAAATGCCCTAGCTGAATTTTTTTAGCTAAATACTTTTCTTCTGTCAAGAATGCTAAGATGAGGAATGGGATAACTTCGTTTAGACAAGGAGATGATGAATCTTTATTTGATGCTTGAGAGATATTTAAGGAGTTGCTTAAACAATGTCCACATCATGGGATACCAATTTGCATCAAACTAGAAGACATCCTCTCACGAGCTGGCATATCTTCTTGCAAAACTTGTCCAACTCCAGTTGATATAAAATCAAGGATGAGTTCCACACACAATGTCCCCTACGAGGATCCATCTCTCTACCATAGTCTTACAAGTGCTCTTCAGTATCTCACCTTCACACGATCTGATATCTCATACGCGGTACAATTAATATATCTATTTATGCATAATCCAATGGACACTCACATGCATGAAACACTACGATTTACATCTGTATCCCTCATCTACTACTTCATTAATCTCATATACAGATGCTGATTGAGGAGAATGTCCTGATATTAGACGTTCCACTTCCGGCTACTGTGTGTTCCTTGGAGACAACCTACTCCTTTGGTCGTCAAACGACAACCACACTACCTCGATCTAGTACCGAAGCAGAATATTGTGGAGTTTCCAATGTGATCTTTGAATCATGTTGGTTACGAAACCTTATATTGGAGTTACATTTTCCTATTCATAAGGCCACCATGGTATAATGTAACAACGTCAATGCCATCTATCTCTTGGGTAACCTGATTCAACATCAATGAACAAAACACATTGAGATGAACATTCATTTTGTCCGCAAAAAGGTAGCTCGGGGTCAAGTCCGAGTTCTCCACATACCCACAAAACATCAAATTACAGATATTTTTTTACCAAAGATCTTCCCCTTTTCGACTACAGGGGAGTATTAAAATATCTATATACTTAATATAATCATATTAGAATGTCTCTATATTTAGTATAATCATATCGGCATATTATTAATTTTCAAATATAAAAATTATCATACTTGTATATTATTGCAAATCATATCCATGAAAATGCAAGTGATTCAATTCTTACAATAACATGATAATAACAAATAAGTAAATAAAAAGAAGTAAAACTTTCTAAATTTTTATCATTTGTTAATCACTTAATAATTTTAGATAATATTATTTATTTCAATAAAAAACCAAATTATATATTGCATTTCTCTCTTATATTTTTAGCTAGACATTTGATTACTTCCTTCAGTACATGTTTTCCTTTCATTTAAATTTTCTTCCCATAAATACATTAAAATACATTGAAATGAAAATGACTTTCTTTCATTGCCACAAAAAATAAGCTTTTCATTTTCATATAAACTTTGTTTTCAAATCCAACTCTACATTGATTCCATAGAAAAAGCAGTGACTTAAATGCAAACAATGTGGGCCATCTTCATTTCAAGGTAAACACTGACAAGCAACCACAACTACCACGTTTCTTTCTTCACTTCATTTCACTTCCACCGACTCATTCACTCTCTTCTCTTCCTTTCACTATGGAAGATGGGGATTGGGTTCTGGTGCGCGCTCCCTCACAGAAACACCTGTGGAAACCATCTTTACCAAATGCTGATGATCTTGATGGTGATGAACCTTCAAGACCATTGAAGGTTACTTTTTCTAGCCCTGCAAAGTACTGGACCGATGCAATCCCAATCGGTAATGGCCGTCTTGGTGCCATGGTTTGGGGCGGTGTTCACACTGATGTTCTACAGCTCAATGGTAAAATAAAATGCTGCTTTCATAGAGAAAATTTACATTCTTATTTTGGTTTAGTATCATTTATCATAGTATGTATGTGTAATTTAACCTATAAAAAGGGGATGTATGTGTTGTCAAAATTCATTGTGAGTTTGTGAATTGAATGAGCTTAATAACTTCCAATTAGATAAGCTTATTCCCTTGGTCTTTGATTAGATTGATTAAATCTCTAAAAAAAAGGTGTCTGTGTCCGTGTCAGACACCAGCACGCCATTGACACTTGTGATTTTGTTTAATTAATTTAGTTTTTTAAATATTACTAGAATCGACATGTCAGGGTGGATGTCGTGGATGTCGTGTCTGGTGTTCGTGTCTGCGTGGCCGTGCTTCATAGGATTCAATGCAGTGCAGTATTTAGTATGGTTATCAGATATATTAGACTATGGTATTGGTTGATTTTCTGTGGGACTCTATTATGTTAATGATTGTTTCGGACAATGGCTAATGTCTGAGTGATAAATCCTGCGAATAGGCTTTGATTTGAAGGGAAGATTGTTGTGTACACTTAATTTAGCATCGACCATTTTGTAGTTCCTTCAAGATATTTGTTGGATTTAATGTGGTTCATTGTGAAAAATCTGCGCTGCAAATAATTTTTTTATGTATACGGGTTACATTAGTACTATAGGCATTTTCTAGTTACAAAGTTATATGATTGAGATATTTGGGATAAGGTCATGCTGCAGTATCCGTGATAAAATCAATTTGATATGTGTTTGGGTTTTTCTCATTTAAAAAACTTACTAATTTGGGGTTCGATTTCTTTTTTCATAGAGGACACACTATGGACTGGGGTACCTGGCAACTACACCGACAAAAATGCTCCTGAGGTGCTGGCTGAAGTCCGGAAACTTGTTGATGACAAAAAATATCCCGAAGCTACAACAGCAGCTGAGAAATTGTCAGGAATTCCTTCTGAAGTATGTAACATACTGCAAATTGATATAACCCTTTTTCTGCAATTTATGAGGAACTACGATATTTATTAGATTAATGTTAGGGGTTTATAACCAAGGAATATGATATATAAACCGAGGAGTCCAAGAAGTTGCTATTTTTCTACAATATAAATCACATACACGTTTCATTCTTTTTATATTTTTTTATTTTTTAAATGAAGGTATACCAACTTCTTGGCGATATTAATTTAGAGTTCGATGATGCTCATCTTAAATATTCGGAAGAGTCTTATCACAGAGAACTTGATTTGGATACTGCGACAGCAAAAATAAAATACAATGTGGGTGATGTAGAATTCACCAGAGAGCATTTTTCTTCTAATCCGGACCAAGTGCTAGTGACAAAGTTTTCCACTAGCAAGTCAGGGTCATTATCATTTACAGTATCTTTGGATAGCAAATTACATCACAATTCACGTTTAAGCGGCCAAAATCAGATAATATTGGAAGGAAGTTGTCCTGTCAAAAGGATCGCGCCACACCTCAATTCCAATGGTGAACCAAAGGGAATTCAGTTTTGTGCAGTTCTTGATCTGCAGATTAGTAATGGCAAAGGAGTTATACATGCTTTGGATGATAAGAAGCTTAGAGTTGAAGGTGCAGACTGGGCTATTTTGCTTCTGACAGCTTCCTCGTCTTTTGATGGTCCATTTACTTATCCTGAAGACTCTAAGAAGGATCCTACTTCCGAGTCCTTGAGTAAAATGAAGTCTGTGAAAAGCTTTTCATATGATAATATATATGCACGCCACTTGGATGATTATCAGCATCTATTTCATCGGGTCTCATTGCAACTCTCTAAAAGTTCCAAGACTAATATCTCTCAATTGGGAGGTGATGATACCGTTCCAACTTCATCAAGAGTCAAATCATTTCAAAAGGATGAAGATCCTTCCTTTGTGGAGCTTTTGTTTCAATATGGCCGATATCTACTAATCGCTTGTTCACGTCCTGGAACTCAGGTGGCAAACCTACAGGGTATATGGAACCAAAATGTTTCTCCTGCATGGGAGTATGTATTCACTTCAATTTTTATCCCTCCTCTAGCAATAAATAAATATGTATACGGAAAGTAAAGACATTAGGTTTTATAAAATGTCTTAGAGTTTCTAATTCTATATGGATAAGGCGTATCAAATAACTATCTAGAAGTAATTTTATAAAGAATTCACGAGATTTGATAATTTGTCTGTTTTTTTTTGTCATCCAGTGGGGCTCAGCACTTGAACATAAATCTTCAAATGAATTATTGGCCATCCCTTTCTTGCAACCTACATGAATGTCAAGAGCCATTATTTGATTACATTTCCTCTATGTCGGTCAATGGTAGTAAAACTGCAAAGGTATTTTCTCTGTTTACTCTTTCTTTCATACAACTCTTGACATTCTATGTAACAAAGAAATCGGCTATAATTATGCTTGTCAGCTATCAGTAACTTGTTAGTAGACCTTCTATTAATCAAGTCTATGCTAGGCGCAAGCCCAAGTAATTAGGCACAATTTAAAGTAATTGTGTGTTTTAAATAGAAAGGTAGGAATGGGACTGTAGTGAATTTCATTTGATTTGGCATGCAGGTGAACTATGAAGCAAATGGTTGGGTTGCACATCAGGTTTCTGACTTATGGGTTAAAACATCCCCAGATCGAGGTCAGGCTGTTTGGGCTTTATGGCCAATGGGTGGAGCTTGGCTTTCTACCCATCTATGGGAGCATTACACTCATACAATGGACAAAGTAAGCTCTGATTTTTTTAAGAAACTATCTAAGCATTAATCTCATTGACTCAAAAATATAAATATCGCAAAAACATCTATATTAGTAGGGGATCTAACAAGTATAGATTTCCCGAGTTATTAAATTTGCAGAACAATAAACGTTTTTACCATGAAGAGCTTAATCTTTCGGACATGCCAAATTAACCTTCCATTTTCGTGGCATTACTATAAGTTGTACTAGAGAAGATGGGAGCATGAGTAACCCACGTTGAGCAATTTTTGGTTATTATTATTTATTTACAAAATGAGATTTCAAGCTGGTTTTAGTCCAACTAATACCTTATTTAACTATGATGATTAATATTTTTAGGAGATTGCTGTTAAATCATTGCAAAAGGCCAAAAAACACTATAAAATTTCATGTTTCATTTTATGGATGTAAGGGTGCAACTTATTTACTGCTGTCATTATCAACAAACCTTTGAGATTATTATTATGGAACAGGTAAAAGATGAGGGGTGGAAAATATAATATACTATATACTATAATGATACATATATGTGTCTGTGCAAATAACTACTGTTTTCTTAAACTAGATTTGCTCTATCGGCTGTGCTATTACATACACACATTCCAGATATTCGGAAAGTAATGCTTGATTTTTCTTTTATATTAGGAATTTCTAAAAAATAAAGCATATCCTTTGTTGGAAGGATGTACATCATTTTTGTTGGATTGGTTAATTGAAGGCCCTGGTGGACGATTGGAAACTAACCCATCAACTTCACCAGAGCACATGTTCATTGCACCAGATCAAAAGCAAGCTAGTGTGAGCTACTCATCAACCATGGATATTTCAATCATAAAAGAAATTTTCTCTATAATCATTTCTGCTGCTGAGGTGAACTTATCTTAGTTCTCAAACCAATACTAGTCACTAGTTTGTATTTTTTTTTTAAATATTAGGCACTAGATTTTAGCTATCCTAATTGTATATTGGTTACCGAGTTGTCAAAAACAGGTTTTGGGAAGACATGATGATGCTATTATCAAAAGAGTAATCGCGTCTCAGTCTAAGCTTCCTCCTACAAAAATTGCTAGGGATGGGTCCATTATGGAATGGGTATGCAATTATGTTCAATATTAATAGCACTCCTTTTCTTCATTTCCGACATATCAATTTGTCTAGTGAATTTCATCTAATTTCTTCTAATTTTAAATGACAAACTTGGATTGTAGTCTGGCAATTCCATGTTAAATTTAACGCCTTATTTATTTGACAGGCTGAAGATTTCCAGGACCCAGAGCCATATCATCGACATGTTTCACATTTGTTTGGCTTGTTTCCTGGACACACAATAGATCTTGAAAAAACTCCAGATCTCTGTAAAGCTGTTGATAATAGTCTAATTAAAAGAGGTTTTTTTACGAGAATACTAATTACCATGTTCATGCTCAACCTTGTATGACAAAATGACATAAGGCTGAATTTTTTCAGCTATAATACTTTGAAATAATATAATTCAATAGTAAATGTCATTCTTGCATTGTGTTACAGGAGACGACGGTCCCGGATGGTCAACAACTTGGAAAGCTGCATTGTGGGCTCATCTTCACAACAGTGAGCATGCATATCGCATGATAAAACACTTGATTATCTTGGTGGACCCTGAGCATGAGGCAGATTACGAAGGAGGACTTTACAGTAACCTGTTCACAACACACCCTCCATTCCAAATTGATGCAAACTTTGGGTAAATCTCAACTTTAACTGTAATGTTTCTGTACCTTGTCGGTTTCACATTCATCATATGAAAGCTTGAACTGAAATTTTGAATAAAATTGGCTGAGAAAAGCTTTATTGTTTGGTGTGTCAGTTTTTCATCAGCAATTGCAGAAATGCTTGTTCAAAGCACAACAAAGGATCTCTACTTACTTCCCGCGTTGCCTCGGGATAAATGGGCAAATGGTTGTGTGAAAGGATTAAAAGCTCGTGGTGGGGTGACTGTTAACATCTGTTGGAAAGAAGGAAATCTGCATGAATTTGGGCTTTGGTCACAAAACCAAAACTCCAAATTGAGATTGCATTATAGAGGGAGCATGGTTATGGCAAATTTATCACCAGGCAGAGTTTACTCATATGATAATGGCTTGAAGTGTGTGAAGACATACTCCCTTAACGAAGTTAATCCTTGATTTTTGTCTTCCAATTTTCCAATAAAGTTTTAAGGAACAACATTCATTACTTTTTACAATATGTTATTGGACATGTTTGTTGGATCATGACATATCTTATTGTTTCCTATAATTATTCCCCATGAGTCATTTAGCCTCGGAAGATGTAATTTAATGGAGAAGCATTAATGCAATTGTTGTGTTGTGTTGTTTTAGCTGTGCATATTAGTTTCATTTTATTATTTGTTATTGGACCAGACTCTTTCTTTCCCCTAGTCTCTAAGAAGTCCAGAAAACTTAAAAATGGTCTTCGGATTTTAGGAACTGGGACGTTTTTTTTAAGAGGATTATTTCTGGGCATTATTTTATCCACCCTATGGGATGAGGGTGAATAGACTGAAAACCTGATTTTGTTCTTTTCATATTTCAGAGATACACTCTAAACGCGTTTAAAATGCATACAGTGCTTTATAAGTGAGTCATTAACCCCATATTTGTTAAAAAAATGGTTTGAAGGTGTATACAGAATTGTCTTAGAAAAATTACGGAGTTGCATCTTCGGATTAACTTTTGAAAGCAATTTGCGCTTCACAAGTGAACCATTCACCCAAAATTTGTCAAAAAAAAGGTATGGAGAGACATTTTCTTAATTTTTAGGAGTGATTCTGTAAATGTATCTTTTGAATAACCTTGAAAGCATCTGAGAGTTTTTGTTTTGGTAGCAAGTGTCCCAAATTGATTTTTTTTGCCATTTTCACTAAGGATATATTAACACGATGCTAATTAGTTAATTTAAGGATGTTATATATAAATTCAAACGATAATACAAATCTAAACATTAATCAATTAATTGAAAATGTTAACACAATATATAATTTGGTCAGAAAATAAAATTGTTACCAAAATACAAATAAAAAATAAACTATTACAAGGCATTCCGTATCTCAAGAAAGATGACATGTATGACGACAATACCATAATTGCCTTCCTCAAAATCTCATCTCTCTATGACATCTCTCGCAATTGTCACAATACGTTGACAGATGGATAACAGATCCTGGGTGTGGTCATCCCCCACCTGTTGCACTTCTAATATCTCCTGATAAGCTGGTATAGGTTGTGTTTCTGCAACATTTAGTGTCATGTAAGGATGTGACACTCAATAAAATCTTTGGATGTATCTGTGCTGCAACCCATGGATAAGGAGCTGGAACACTGCATGCATCGTCTTATACCAGATGATTATAGAAATCATTGATTCTGGTATCAAGATCTCTACGGAGGACTATCGAATGAGCAAACACTGATGGAGGTCTTGGAATAATTTGAAGAAACCCGAACTGGCGCAAGACCCTCTCAGACAGATATGGATACATCATGCGCGACACACAATCCAACCATTCAGATTAGAAGGCTATGTCGTCCAAGTGACACGTCTGACGCTGACCGTCGTACGGGAAAATCATATGTCATACAATATAGTGCGGTTAATAAACACTCGAAATGACTTTATCACCTAATTCTCTCTATACGGGCTAAAAGCATAAGCACATGGCCAATTCTCGATGTAGTTATTCTCAGGTTCCCAACCGAATATATGAAGAAAGCGAGAGACGATCCAAACCTGAAAATGGTCTAGATAAATACTAGTAATAAGTGTAACCCAAGTGTTATGAAAATATTTGTAATAGTAAAGATTGCAAATATATTTTCGTAATCAATGTGCAACTTCCTGTCATTTGTCTTTTCTTCCAAAGACAAGCTTCACATAGTTTCGAGTACAGATAAACCAAACATGCGCCCCCCCAATTGTACTCGTGGATCCGCTCTAAGTCGGTAAAGTATGTCAGGTAGAATACATCGACGTAGGTTGCACTTTTGTCTACAAATATTATAGTGCCAACCAAATACAGGAAGTATGACCTCAATGCACATTGTCTGTGGAACAAAACCTGCTCGACATCACCTTTGGCCTCCACTGCCGCAACCATGTGGTATTTGTACAGTTCCTCCATGTATGCAAATAGGGCACACTCGTCTCTCATGGCATCAAGCTTCTCTTGGGCCTCACCTGGGTTAGATCCCAAATATTTTACAATCATTTCAACTGTCTAGATCTGTTGATCTGGGAATGGTTTAGTAATCTTCCCCTAATTGAAAGATGTAGAAGGTGTGAGACATTCTCAAGGGTGATGAATATCTCACCATGACGAATGTGGAAAAATGACGTCTCCTTGTGCCATTCATCCACAAAATCCGCCAATATGCCATGGTTAATGGTCTTGTATCCAGTTGCGTATAAACCTACCAACCCAAAGTAACTAACTAAATCTTGAAACCATGCTTCTTTATTCTGTTCCAAGTTCAAAATCTTTCTGGCATGATAACATATTTTATTGTTTAACGCTCCTGAAATTCTAGTGTAGTCGGAGTTCAGATGTTCTACTCCAAGTCATGACATCTGATCCAACATTGTTACTAATACAGCAAGACAGTTATACAAATTAAAACCCAGTACTAATATGCACACATTCACAGATGTCACGACATCTGCTATATATCACCATAGAATGGAAGAACACCCAGTTTTGTCCATCTGCTACAAAGACACAGCAGAGATCAAACATAGCACTTACTTCTGTTGAGCCTGCACAGTTATCAGCATGATGTCTCAATATTGATTTGAACATCACCTGTTATAGTATTACAGTTTGTTGGACTTGTACTTGTATTTCCTAAAATAAAGGTTAAACAAGTTAACCTAATTTCCACATATTAGGGTGCTAACAAATAGGCTATTTGTTAGGTTCATTAATTGTAGCTCAGTAGTTAGTTTCCTGGATTTTAGCTCAGCTGTTGGATTCCTGAAGAATAGCCTGAGAAAAATGCTGAAACAGAAAAACTAACCATCCTACAATTTAGCATATGCTGTCAAGAATGAATGTCACAACATTCAGTTTGACGTCCAGATCATAGACCATATGCTAGGTCTGTTATTCTCCTGAAAACAGACTGTACTGAATGTTGTACTGTAAAAGGCCAACCAGTCTATTATTCAGTATATGCTGTCAATGATGAATGTCAAAACATTCTGTTTGACATTTAGACAGTAGGCTATGTACCAGGTCTGTTATTCTCTTGATAAACAGACTGAAATACATGTTGAGTTATAACAGAAAGGATTATAACGTGCAGAAGGTAAAAACACAAGTAATTGTTAACCCAGTTCGGTACAACATCACCTACTCTGGGGGCATACCAAGCCAGGAAGAAGATCCACTATCAGCAGTATTAATTCAGAGTTAAACTCCCCCGTTTACAACTCTTCACTTAATCCCTACCCAATGCAATCTATACCTAGGAACTCATAGATAGAAACCACCAGTTTCCATTCCTATCACTACAATTTCAATGTAATGCTAAACAACTTGAACTTGCTTCACAGCTTCGTTCAAGACCATAACTACTCTTACCTACAGGCTTTGAGTTACAAATAATCTCATGCTTTGAGCACTGAGAAACACATGGTAACCTTCCCACAGGTTGGGAGGTTTACCTCACACACACCCCTAATTTTACATTGTTTGAGGCTTATGAAACCTAGGTTACAATCTGCTATTTATAACCTAAACACCCAACTGGATTTGGGCCTTCAGAAATCGCAGCAAACTTCTCCTTTGCTGTTACAAATCCAGCAGAAAACTTCTGCTATAATCAAGGTCTTTAACCTTTTAGTTCCTAAAATATCTCCATATTTAGAAACTGTATATTCACCAAATATTCTGATTGAGTCTTCAAGACCTCCACAAATAACGCCACATAGGATTCTAACTAATCCCAGAATATTGAATCAGTTAACACATTACAGAATTAACTAATTCAGTTTTATACAGATGCGCGATGTCATAGTCACGATGTTATGACATCCTACATGACATGTTGGTCCAGCTGTTGAACTTCTTCAACCCAACATATTAAAACAACAAAGGTGATTACATTATTTGTTTTACAAAATTAATGCCAATCCTAAGGTACTAACAATCTCCCTCTTTGGCAAATTTTAGCTAAAACAAATAAACATTACATTAGACACCACATCCTAATATGGGTCTGCACTTCCTCTTTGTCATTATCAGCACCATCACGAACACCAACTTTGGTGTACATGACGAAGAAGCTGTACAAGAATCAGCTGCATCACAACCCTTCCCCTCAACCCTAGAGCTTCCTGAAGAATATGTAATGTTGAGTACATAGATAATGTAACTCAGATCACAAGACATAACTGTCCTCTTAACTCAGATCACAAGACACAAGTGATATACCCAGTTAGTGACTTTTGTGCCTGAAGCCAACTTCTGCTCGCTACCACATTTTGCTTGCTTTTGGTACATTCTCAGGACAATGTTTCTCTCCCCCTTTTTAGCTAAACATTTATAAATGAACCCTTCACAAAACCAGATCCAGACGCAGTATGCCCAAATCTTAACAAACCCCATGGTTTAGAGGGAATGGAATGCCGCTCTTATGAGAAGAGGAGTGCTGATACATCCTTTAAATAGGGCATACCGTGCTTAGGAATTAACGGTAGGAGTAAATGCTTGGTCAAGATCCATAAATATTTGCTGAGAATCAGTCAGAGAATCACCAACAATATCTCAGACTATCTTTGAATACCTTTTATAGCTCTTGACTGTTTCTTTTCAGAAACAACAGTCCCAATGCATGTAGACTATTCCATATATGCTGTCAGACACGTTGCAAGCGATGTCTTAACATTCAACACGGCTTTTGCCTGCATTCTTCATGTATTCTCCCTATCATCATTTCCTAAAACCACTTTCGTACCTCCAGTGGTAGCTTGACATCTGGCACCACACATCCAAAATCACAAACACCAGTAGATGGTTACTCCCCCTGTACCACACAACTATAACACTTAGGCTTATTCTAATATATCATAATGAGACATACCACATCCATATTTCCTCATGACTGTAAGTTTCAGAAGGAAATAACAGTATTGTCCAAGGCAATGTCATGACATCCGGTCAGACATTCTTCTGCTCACTCAGCCTTGACACACACCACATCATCCCAATAACTAACAAGGTGTCATACCTTGTTATCTGAGAACACATAGACCACAAGCTTGATGATTACTTGCAGCGCAAAGACAGAACTCCCCCTGTCATGAACAACCAACTCTCCTCTTGAAACTTGGAGATCACACATGAACATATCCAACACCCCAAAGTTGGAACTTCACATACTTCCTGATTCAAAGAGAACCCAGACCACTTGATGAATGAAAACATAAGACGCATCTTCATGTCTTCAAGAGCACTCCCTCTGTTCAACCTTCTTGGCTGAACACATTCACACTCTGTGTCAATCTCTCTTCTAACCAGAACAGAAAGCCACTTCACAAAATGTTCTAACATAAGTTAGGACATCCTTCACAACATAACAAAGAACCCCATCTGATAATCTTCAGATATCACTGAGTCACCAGCTTGATCCAAAAGAACCCAGACACAAATTGGGACAGATACATTCTCATCTCATTACAAGAGATAATCTTCCATAGATAGCTCAGAACTCCTACCACAAGCTCCAAGAGATGAATAGAAAACACCTCCTTTTGTCTTCAACTTACTACTTTTCTGCTCAAAAGTAATTTGTCTTAGACTTTCCTCAAGAATAATCAGCTGCCATAAGTTGATCATCTTGATTCTTCGAACTCACTTCTGAGATAGACCAAATGTCACTGGTTGATTACCTCCTTCATGAATCCTCATATGAAAAGGTCAAATGCCACTTTTTGACCTCTCCACGTTCATCAGACTTCTCCCAAAGATATTCTGACGTACCAAGTGAGACTTGAACTTCAAGCTACATGTTAAACAAAACTTGGATTCTCTAAGACATGAACATGTAACATCCTCTCCATCCAGCAACTCCAAAGACTGCAATGAGAACGATCTTTTTGAAGTACCCAATCTACAACTCTGTAGACCCTTCTATCTTAAGTGGATGTGCCACTTTACCAACTAAGATTCTGATGTTGAACCATATGTCACAACATTGTGTTTTAACATCTAGCTGTTGAATTCAGCTCCTTCTTCTGCCACTTGAAAGAACCTCTTCCCTTCACAGAACAAGGGTTCAACGTTCTCATAGACTTGATTTGTGGAACCAAGTTTGAGTAAACAACCTCCATCCTGCAGGTTTGCAGTTAAGTCATCCAAGCTCACACCTTGATGAATCCCTGCTTCTACTCCAAAGACATCAGACATTCTGATGCATGAGTCTTCAGAAAGACCAGTTAGAAACTAACCCTTCAGCTATACCAAGGATGTCAAGAATGCTACCACTTGTTCTTAACTCCACAGTGTGCATTAGTCAATGCACTTCCTTTCCTAGATCAGCAGTAAACTGATCAAAATAACCACCATCAAGACTATGATGTCTTCTTCTTCTTGTACACACCAAGGATGAACATGTTTCTTGCCAGGAAACCTTTTCAGAGGTCATATGCTTTTGCTGCCACCAAAGTGATAGATCATAAACCAATGTACTATCCTTCCTGTGATTCTGCACAGGGTCTTGAAGTAGAGATGTTCCAACATTTTTAAGAAGACCAGTTATCTTGAGCTCCAAGGATAGTCAATTAAATACTTGTACTTGGCACAAGTAGACATTGATTTTAAATCCTTTCCCAATTATCCTTTCAGATACTTCCACCATAAGAATACTTTGAAAATACTCTTCTTGTGTCAACATCTTCTGCTTGCAAGCACCTCAACCGTTTTGAGAATCTTTCCAGATTATATTCACCCTTAGGAATGAGAGAGATGAATCCTTCCTTGCAAATGTGTCAAACAACAGCCAGAACCCATGTGACACAGGTCAACACCCAACCAGAACCTAGGCTGACCAAACGTGAGGAGGTTAACCAAAACTCCCCCTCAAATTAACACTCATGGAAACTCCACACCAATATCCAGGCATTGTACACAAATGTCTCAACATGACATACACCATCCCTACCAGTGGCAACTAACTCTATGAGTTATACCTATACATACTCCAATCATACCAATCAGACTCCAGCTAACCATAAGTACTAGAAAAAAACAACACCAGTCAATAGTAGATATGCATTGCCAGAGCATACTCCCTCAACCAACCTCTGAATCTTCATATTCTCACTCCTTGAAGGAACTGTCACTTCTGAGCGTGGTGTTTGAATAACAAGATTCATGGTCCCAATCCTCTTAAATGAAATAGCAATCAGGTTACCCCATTATTGACTTCTAACATCCAGGAGACTTGTCTTCCAACACAACATAGTACTTCAGGGAACAATTATCCAACCCTGATCAATCTACAGGAATAACACAAACAGCGGGAAATTGCACATTGTCACATCTCAACCAGCTCCATTTCTAGAGATCAGACGTCTAAAAGTGACCTTCTTGAGCACACACACAGTTGACCCTACCCTTGTCAACTTAGCACACACAGATGTCTCCTCTTCCAGGTCAGGAGTAGGTTCCAAACACAAGTATCCCTTTGTTTGACACCCAAAAACATCTGCTCTTCAACGACTAGCTGCATACTTGTTGAACAACATGTTTTAACATCACATAGAACATTAGTTCCACCTCCTTGGAACAAACCCTCCTTGAAAGTCTTCAAGGTCTTCATATGCACTACCCAAGAGAGTAAGATAATCAGTGATCAGGTGATTTTTACCATCCTGAAGTGAGAACGTCATGATGAGTGGACTTGAGGAGACTCAAGTATCTTTGACATCTTCAGTAGATTATGATAAAATCTTGAATACAACAGCCTTTCATCCACATGAGGGGAAACTACATCAGAGTTTGAGTTTTGCCAGGTATTATGCAGCAGAAGTCATAATATAACTCAACCTATGAACACACACTTCACCAGATCAGCCTCCAAGAACATACCTGTAGCACCTCAAATTTGCACCTACCTTTTGTACATACATTTTCATATTAGGTCATTAACATAACATAGTCCACTGCATAGCATTGCATTGTCCTTTGCCCAAGTGCAAGTCCTCAGACAAGATTAGGTCAACTGGTTAGGAGGATCAGTCAATCAAGCAAGCAAGTGCATTTCTCAAGGAAGCAAAGCCCTATGGTTGATTCAACAAGGTAATATGACTTAGGGATCATGTTGAAGTGGTTTGGCCAAAGATTGGATGCTCAGAAGTCATCAGTCAAGCTGAATTGCATCTGGAACCCTAGAAAGTCAACTGTGGTCAACTATGGTCAACTGTGCCTGAATTCATGGATTTGAAGGTGGGAGATGGTTTGAAAGGCTTCATTCATGTCCATACAAGTCTCATTTGACATTTCAAAGATCAAGATTGAAGAATTTGAGGTCAGATGAAAAGTTTCCAAAAATAGTAAGTGACTTGTAATTTCAAACTGCCAAAAATGGAAAGGTCTTCTCCTCAAATTTACATCATCATACAAGCTTCAAATGGAATTTTGTCCAACATGAAAGTTGAAGATCTTGCTCTCACCTTTCCAAAAAGTCCAAGAACATCCATTTCTCATTTGTGGGTGGCAAGTTATGATCAAATCATTGTCCAAAAAAGTTGAACTTCAAGGAGGCATAACTCTTGAACCATTTGGCCAATTTGAGTGATTCTTTTTTGAGAAAACTCCATTTGACATGCACTATCATAATCCATCATTACATTTCATCAGAAATCATCATATAAAAAGTCCATTTTTCAAGTGACTTGAATTTAAAAAGAGAGGGAAAAAAGTGACTTTCCAAAATGTGCATTTTCTACACTTCCCACCATTTGAATTTGGTCTAAAATGAAAATTGGAGTGTGTTTGGCAAGAGAAACGTGCACTGTAGCAAGGCATTGCATAACATGAGGGTGGCATGACCAATTTAGCATGAAAATGCATTTTCACTAATTCACTTCCATTTCAGCTAATTGAGATTAACAAAGTGATTAACAACACATATAAATAGTTAATCCTAACTGAATCCATCATTAACAATCATTTCAAACAGATCTAGATCAAGAATTGCACAATTCTCTCAACTTTTCATCTCCATTTTTTTTGCAAATCTTCATAGAACTTGCATTGGATCTTCATTGCTCGAGCATTCACAAGCCTTGCTGAAGAAGATTGAAGTCGGGATCTTCCATTTTCGAGCAAATTCAAGAGCTGCTACATAGAGCTTCATCAATGGCAGATCAGAATTAGAGCATCCTCAAGCATCATTGAGCTAAAGTCTTTCACTCATTCATCAACTGAAGCACCATAGAAGTTCTGTTTCACCATTACAAGGCCAAGGAATCACGATTTCAGATCTGCTCTTCGATTAAGGTTGGAATTCGATCCTTACAATTCTTGAAATCATGATATGCGTTGGATAGATCTTGCCATGCTGATTGTGCTGCACTTTGTAGAATCGAATTTCATTGAGAATTGATTGAGTTATCTTGATTTAAAGTTTGATTGTTAAAACTTCTTTGGCTCGATCTGGACTTGTTAGTTAGAGATAAGCTTAATTGTTGTTAGATTATTGATGTGCATGATGAGACGAGTATAAAGGTGTATCATTTGTCAATTTCTGTGCAAAAAAGTTCTTGATGACGAAGAACATATGAATGTGCGTATGAACCCTAATTTCTGCATTTCCAGAAGCTGTTTGATCCATTTCCCGTGCGTTTTGCATGTAATTCGTGTTTTTGTGCCATGCTGCGAATCAGAACGCGCCACGCACTTAAGTGAAACGCAGCGTTTCACTTAAGTGGCGCCGGAATTACATGTTTGCCATTATCTCCATTTATTTCCTTTAATTCATTTTTGATTTCAAATTTTAATTTCATTTTCATCTTCAATCTTAGAAAAATCATAACTCCTTCAATATTTGTCCAAATAATGTGGGATTTTTTGTGAAATGTTCCTCATGATCTCTAGTTTTTTATGGTGATTTTTCCAGAATTTATGCACGTGTGGATTTCTGTTTTGCCTAGGGTTTGTTCATGTGTATCCAACTTGTACCTTCCATGCCATTTTGCTTGTGAAATGATGATGCTTAATCCAATGAGGCTGAAATTTTTTGTGCTCAATCTAGACACCTTTAGGAGAATTTTGATATGTGGTTTGTGATTTTTGAGTTTCTGGATTGTGAGATATGATTTTTTGAATAGAGGTGTGACAATTTGTGTCACACCATTCTTGTCCAATTTGATGATTTTTGTTACCATGCCATATGAACTCAAAATGACCTGAATTTTTTCATGTTGAATATTATGGATGTTAAGTTTGAATGTGAATTTTTCCTGGATTTTTTGAGTTCATTTCCTATTTGATTGAGATTTTCTCTCCTGTTTGACCAATTGTGGACCTTTTGTGAGTCATGATTTTATTTGATTTGGGAAATTCTTGTTGTTAATTGGATGAGCTTGAAATTTGGCATGAGTATTATAGACATCTTGAAGTTTGTCATGGATTTGATTTCATTCATTTATCATGCTTGGTATCTGTTTTATGATTGCTTGAAGTTGATGCATGTTTGGATGCCTTGTATGAGCTTGTTTGAACTTGTGTTGACTTGATGAATTTCAATGACTTGCTTCCCTTGGTCCAAATGACTTGAAATTTGGTATGATTGTCATGTTATGAATGCTGTTTGACCATGAATTTTTTGGGGATTTATTGAAATGTTTGTGAGTTTATTTGAGTTGAATCATTTTGTTTGGTTCTATGAACTTCAAATTGCACACTTTGCACTCTTTGCTTCATGAAATGATAATGGTTGATGATATGAAGGTGAAACCACTTGGATTTGATTCTTATTTGATTGATCTTGATTTTTGATAAGTTTCATGTTCTGTTTTGACTTTTTGCTCTCATTTTGACCCTAGTCTTGTACTAGTGGTTTGTGTTCTCACATTTGAGCTTTGTTTCAGGTTAAGAGCACAATTGCTTATGATTGATGATGTGCACTCAATTGGAGTTGGTTTATTGATTGTTTATGACTAACTTTGAGTTTATTTTGTAGGCATTGAGACTTGTGCTTATGCCTTGTGGCTTGCACCTTTGTGCATTGATACTTGTTATCTGTTTGTGCTGTGGACTTGTAATTGTCTGTTTGCCTTTTGTTTAAGTTGAGTACTGATTATGTTGGATTGATTTCAGGTACCTTAGTTGCTATAGTTCATTGTGAACTTGCTTGCTTTGCTTGCTAGCTTGAGCATTGAGGTATAATGATCTCTTCTCCATGTAGTCTGGAAGACCTGGCCTGTTACTTGGCCAGGCACCTGTCTGAAGTCCTCCTTAAGAGGCAATGTTTGTGATTGTTTATATTTGTCCCCAAGCAGGGAAAGACCTTTGATAAGGCAATTGGCAGATACAAGAGATGTGCAATCCATCTCCTGCTCTTCTGTTGAGTCGTCCCTTTGCTCATACAACTGGTGTTGATGCATTGTGGACATTAACCCAAGATTCTTGTACAGTTGTACAGTTGAGTCAGTGTCATAAGTGTAGAAGGGTTCCCGCTTTCTGAACCCACACTTCATTGTCTAAAGCTCTCCCAGGCCAGGGATAAGAGCTGTGAAGTCTCATCTTCACTCACCTTTCATCAGCTTCACCTTGACTCTCAATGTCAAGGTTAAGAGCTAACATTACCCTGATACAGTTGGCTTGCTCCTGCGGCCTAACCCTTGTTTGAGCCTCACTTGTGTGTATATAGTGTGTGATATTTGTGATTGTTTGCTTTGCTGTTTGTGCTGATAGGATAGCTTGCTCCCTGTGCAAGTTAGCTAGAAACCTTGACTTAGGGACGATATGCATGATAACATCTAGGCTCGAGTCGTAGTCTCCCTAGTTGTGTCTCCCTCTGTTATCTGGTTAGGCTAGTCCTGTGTCCCTCCGTAGGGGAACTACGTCGCCCTGATCCTCATACCTGATGAGGTACGTAGGCAGGAGATGAGCAGATCTCTTCGGGCGCCCTTTTTGTTTTGTCTTTGCGTGTGTTAGGAGATAGATGTAAGCCCAGCGATTGGCATTCCGTATCCTCTTGTTGTGTGCTTGGAAGCTGATGTAAGTCCAGCGATTGGCATTCGGGTTCCAGTGTGGGTGTGTTTGGTTCGGAAGCTGATATAAGTCCAGCGATTGGCATTCGGGTTCCATGTTTGCCGGTTTTGTGTGGAGTTTGACGTAAGCCCAGCGATTGGCAGTCGATTTCCTGTGTGGTTTTGTTTGGCGTGTGTTAGCCGAGCTACGGATGCTCTGATTCTTCTTAGTCCCAGAAGATACGTATGCATAGGATGCGACATCCTAGCGAGCATGTTTTCCCCCGATCCGAACTACTTTGACTCTGATGTCTATGCTTGATAGACTAAGTAGGCCCAGGATGCGATATCCTGCCGAGTCAGTCTTGTTTGTTTTCTTGTGTCTCTTTCAGCCAGTATTTGTTTGTTTGTGAGCAGTGTTTTAGCAACCATTTTCCTTCCTATTGTGCGTGGATCCCGTCGAGTACGACAGATGCGTAGGGGTGCTAATACCTTCCCTTCGCATAACCGACTCCCGATCCCATTCTCTTTGGTCGCGAGACCATGTCTTTTCCAGGTTTACTCTGAGCGTTTCCTTTCCCTCTTTTGGGATAAATAACGCACGGTGGCGGCTCTGTTGTTCTTGTTTCCCGCCGGTTTTTCGCGTAATGTGACAATACCTAGTTTGAATATGATTCAATACTAGCACAACTGTCCCACACAAAGGCCAATTGCCAACCTCTAGAGACAGGTACACACAGTTCCTGTCATGAATAGTCCATCCACCTACTTCAAGGGACCATTCAGGGAAATCACAGAACCTTCCACAGGTTCCAACATCAGTACTAACATAACTCCTTGCAAGATACCAGAAAGTATCACCCATGGATCTCATCCAGAAATAGAACAGGATGCCTGCTCTGATACCAATTGAAATTCTGGTGTAGTCAGAGTTCAGATGCTCTACTCCAAGTCATGACATCTGATCCAACATTGTTACTAATACAGCAAGACAATTATACAAATTAAAACCCAGTACTAATATGCACACATTCACAGATGTCACGACATCTGCTATATATCACCATAGAATGGAAGAACACCCAGTTCTGTCCATCTGGTACAAAGACACAACAGAGATCAAACATAGCACTTACTTCTGTTGAGCCTGCACAGTTATCAGCATGATGTCTCAATATTGATTTGAACATCACCTGTTACAGTATTACAGTTTGTCGACCTTGTACTTGTATTTCCTAAAATAAAGGTTAAACAAGTTAACCTAATTTCCACATATTAGGGTGCTAACAAATAGGCTATTTGTTAGGTTCATTAATTGTAGCTCAGTAGTTAGTTTCCTGGATTTTAGCTCAGCTGTTGGATTCCTGAAGAATAGCCTGAGAAAAATGCTGAAACAGAAAAACTAACCATCCTACAATTTAGCATATGCTGTAAGGAATTAATGTCACAACATTCAGTTTGACGTCCAGATCATAGACCATATGCTAGGTCTGTTATTCTCCTGAAAACAGACTGTACTGAATGTTGTACTGTAAAAGGCCAACCAGTCTATTATTCAGTATATGTTGTCAATGATGAATGTCAAAACATTCTGTTTGACATTCAGACAGTAGGCTATGTACCAGGTCTGTTATTCTCTTGATAAACAGACTGAAATACATGTTGAGTTATAACAGACAGGATTATAACGTGCAGAAGGTAAAAACACAAGTAATTATTAACCCAGTTCGGTACAACATCACCTACTCTGGGGGCATACCAAGCCAGGAAGAAGATCCACTATCAACAGTATTAATTCAGAGTTAAACTCCCCCGTTTACAACTCTTCACTTAATCCCTACCCAATGCAATCTATACCTAGGAACTCCTAGATAGAAACCACCAGTTTCCATTCCTATCACTACAATTTCAATGTAATGCTAAACAACTTGAACTTGCTTCACAGCTTCGTTCAAGACCATAACTACTCTTACCTACAGGCTTTGAGTTACAAATAATCTCATGCTTTGAGCACTGAGAAACACATGGTAACCTTCCCACAGGTTGGGAGGTTTACCTCACACACACCCCTAATTTTACATTGTTTGAGGCTGTAACACCCCAAAATTTGCCCTCCTCATTCATGCATTCATATTGCATTTCATCATGTCAATCAGAATTAGATCCAAGAAACTTTTTTTAAAAATAAAAAATAAAAAATAAAAAATAAAAATAAAATAAAATAAAATAAATAATAAAAAAATAAATAAAATATAATAGAAAAAACTTGGACTTGGACCTCTCTCATTTGAGCCCACAAAGCCATGAAAATCAGGTTATAAACGAGGGAGATCAGACAGAAAAAGACAGAGAAGCAAAATACTCTGAGGTTTCCTTGGAACAAAACCCTGGACAAAACCTGAAGAGAAACCTAATAGAGAACTCAGAGCAACCCCCAGGCAGCTCTGAAAAATTCAATCTGACTCACACACTTTCATCTCACGCAAACCCTAACATTGCCTTGCAAACCCAGCCGTGCCATTTGATTTCAACCGGTCTCTCCCATAAGGTTTGCCTCATTCCCATGATTTTATGCTCTTAATTTGGATCATCTGAATGTATGAGGTATGATGGATGAATTTCATTATGTTTTTGCCCACGGGTTTAATTATGCATGAATGGGTGAAATCTATGCCTTGAATGTTTAATCACATGATTTCTGAAATGTATGCCACAGGGTTTGAGGTTTCTGAAACCATACTGTTATCCATGAAAAAAATGCTTATCGTGTTTCACTAACCCTTTTGTTGAGTTTTTGTGAGGACTCACAGACTCTTGCAGAGATGGTTTGCATGGTTTTCCCACTTTATTTGTGGGATACCCCCTGGAGGTTCATTCCGATTACCTGTACTGACTCACCTTTCTTTGATGGCATTAGCTTGGGAGATCCCTGGGTTTCTTACTCCTTTAATTGTTGTTACTTCGGATCTTTATCCGTGTGGTACTTTTACCTCTTTTCCGCATTTTATCGCTTTCTTAGCTAGAAGACCTCGATAGGAGGCATTTGTTTTCTTTTATTTATTTACTTCTGAGCCCCTTGTTGGCACATTTACTTTATACATGTTTGTTTTGTATGTGTTCGTATCCCTGCAGGTAGCGCGGTTCCTTCGTCAAGGACTGCCTTTTTGCCCTTGAGCATCCCAAACCCTAAAACCCAAAGCAACACGTTAACTCCTTCTACTACAGGCGAGTAAGTCTCCAAAGGTCGAGCATCCGGTAGATTGCGTAGTGACGTCGTTCGTCCAAAACCCAATCCATAACCCCATAGTTAGCCGAACTACGTTTTGCTCTGATTCTCAGGCCAGATGAGATACGTAGGCATAAGACGCGATGTCTTAGCGAGCACACATCCCCCCAACCCATAGGTCAGCCGAGCTACGAAGACTCTGATTCTCATATTCAGATGAGATACGTATGCAGTGGATGCGACATCCACGCGAGTCATTTTCATTTAACCCTTTTTTTTGGTAAACAGCACAAGATAAACTCACACCCTTTAGACAAGAACTACAAAAGTGGATCCCGTAGAGTACTACGGATGCGTAGGGGTGCTAATACCTTCCCTTCGCATAACCGACTCCCGAACCCAAGATTTGGTTGCGAGACCCCGTCTTGTCCTTTCCTTTTTCAGGTTTACTTCGAGCGTTTCCTTTCCCTCCTTTGGGATGAATAATGCACGGTGGCGACTCTTCTGTCATTTTCTTTCGCCGGTTGTTTTTTCGCGCACTGTATTTTTCAGGTTGCTACAGCTGGCGACTCTGCTGGGGATTGAAAGAAGTTGACCTCTTGCTGGTCCATCTTCCCTAAGCGAGTCCCTCTTAGCTTGTGTGATTTCTTGTTTATCGGGTGTTCATGCTTTTGTACATTTATTTGCTTACCTGCTTGCATGCATCTGTTGTATCTGTTAGATCTGTTTGTTTGTTTGTTGGGATGGGGTGTTCTATGAGAGATAAGCCCATTACCCAGGCTTGAGTGTACACACAGGTTTTAGAGTGGATAATCATGAGGCTTGCGTGGCGTGTTGCTACGTTAAGTCGTTCGTGAAGAACCACACCCAGACGAGGTTTCTTCTGGATATATTATGTCTTACGGGTGTTCCGTAACGGCAGGATGTTCCTCTAGAAATCGTCGACTCTGGTGACCATTTCCCGAGAACTCAGTCGAGGCCTCTCCTCCAAGACGTGATTATGTTAGCTCTGGTGGGCGCATTCTCGCTGCTCAATCCGAGGATCCCGAGACTGGGAACTTGCTATTAGGATGTCCTGTTGAGGGGAGTCAATGGAGGTCTTTTGTCTCGTAATAATACCAAACCTTCAGTGGTAAACGTATTATTCGCGACTGAAGGGCTGAAGCTGACGAACTTCTGTTCTTAGAACCTACCAGTGAGGGGCGGGCTAAATTCAGGAAACCTTAACCTCCAACCAACCCGGTTTTCTGGAGCAGAGTTTTGGTCTTGTATTATATTCCTCAGTGAATTTCTCTCCAGGCAATGCAACCTGACAGATGTTCAAGTGGATCCATCAATTCTGATTGACATGCCTCTGCATTGCATAACATCATCTGCATATTTGCATCCAACATCTCATGCTTATTCATTTGCAGGGTATTCCCTTTCAAAACGGGGGTGCCTTAAAACTGAACAAGCAGTGCATCGCATACCATGCATATTAACCCTTGTCTGTTTTGCAGGTGTCACCGTAGTGTCTAATGTTTGTTCCCTGTATCAGGAAGTTATTGGTCCCAAGCGAGTCCACAGGTACCCGACAAAGGAAAATCGTCCACAACTAGCGATGGACCAAGTACAGAAAGAGCTGGCTGATATGCGTGAAAGGATGGATCAGTTCATGACATTGATGACTGGTATGGCAGAAGGCCAGGAAAAGCTGAGGGAATTGGTTGAGCAACCGAGACCCGATCCGGAGGTGGAGATACCAAATGCTGAGGGAAACCCTGGTAACCCTGGGAACGCTGATGACCCTGTGAACACTGGTAACGCAAATGCTGATGGAAACCCGGGTAATGTTGGCAACACAGGGAATGTTGGAAATGGTATTGGCGGAAGGTACAATGTGAATCAAGGAATTCGGATTAACGGGCGCCCCGTTACTGAAGATTATCAGTATGATCAATTTTCTTTGCACGACGAGGCCCTCGAGACCACTCGCCGTATGGATGAGCTTGCTGAGAAGCTCAAATCTTTGGAGTCTCAAAATTCCTTAGGCTTTGATGTCACAAATCTTGGTCTGGTTCAGGGAGTAAGGATTCCTCACAAGTTCAAACCCCCTACTTTTGAGAAATACAACGGGGCTTCTTGCCCACGCACTCATCTCCAATCTTATTTGGGAAGGTTGGGAGCTCACACGGAAGATGAAAAGCTGTGGATGTACTATTTTGAAGACAGTCTAACTGGAGCTTCTCGTGAATGGTATTCTCATTTGTCTCGTACTACCATCAAGAGCTGGAAAGACTTGGCATAGGCTTTTGTCAAGCAATATCAATACAACTTGGACATGGCTCCAAATCGGACCTTGTTGCAAGGTATGTCTCAGACTGCCAAGGAAACCTTTAGGGAGTATGCTCAGCGTTGGAGACAGATTGCTGCGTTCGTCCAACCCCCTATGTCTGAAAGGGAGATGGCAGACATGTTCATGAACACTCTTCAAGGCAATTATATTGAGAGATTGGCTGCTTGCCCGTCAATCAGCTTTGCAGAGATAGTAATTGCTGGAGAAAGAATCGAGAGTCTGTTGAAGATGGGCCGAATTCAAGACAATAGTGCTTCCAACTCATCAGGTCCCAAGAGACCGTTTGCTGGTAACGGTCAGCGAAGAAAAGAAGGCGAGGCAAGCGTTGTGTATGCCGGCAGAGGCAGGGGTAGAGGACGCCCTAATTATTATCAAGATCAAGTGGCCGCAGTCACTATTCCAACACCTGTTCCTCAACCGCAATATCATCCGCAACAACAACCCAGGTACAACAATCAACAACAAGGAGGTAATCCGGGTCAGCAGAGACACTATCAACAACGTCCAAGGCAGACGGAACGGGTCATCGAGCCAATCCCAATGCCTTATTCAGTATTACATCCCAAGCTGATTGACATGAATCTGGTTACGTTGAGAACTCTGGCCCCACCAATCGATCCCAATAATTTGCCTAGAGGTTATGATGTCAACGCCAGATGTGCTTTTCACTCCAACGCACCTGGCCATACTACAGATAATTGCAAGGCTCTCCAGTTAAAGGTACAAGATTTGAGAGATGCCCAGGCTATCAATTTTGCTCCGGTGCCTAATGTTATCCAGAACCCGATGCCGGCTCACGGCGGGCAGAGGATTAATGCTGTTGATAGTGGGGAAACTTTGAATTTGGTTTCTGATGTGACTAAGGTGAAGACTTCGCTATCGGTGGTTAAAGATCGACTTCTGAAAGGACAGATTTTCCCGGGCTGTGGGGAAGAATGCAGAAATTGTTAAGCTGCCGAAAACGGATGTGACAGTTTGAGAAGGGGTATTCAGCAACTGATAGATGAAGGTTGTCTTCAGTTCGATCAGGCCCGTCCAGTGAAGAATGATGTATCGACGGTGACGTTTTATTTCACTCCTGAAGAAATATATGTTCCCGAGAGACTCGCTCCGACAACAATATATTTCCCAGAAAGTATATAACCAGCAGCGGTGAACATTGAAAGTTCAGCACCAGTTGCAATTTACTCTGACAGCCCTCAACCGACTTTGGTTGGTCCGATCACCATCACAATACCAGGACCCGTTCCGTATGAGAAAGACAGTGCTATCCCGTGGCACTATGGGGCTGATATCTACTGCCAGGGGTAGAAAGTTAACGAAGAAGACATTGACATTGGTAGCTCCGCTGTAGACAATGTTGGAAGGGTTGGTGGCTTCACTCGCAGTGGACGCCTATTTGCACCATCAACATTACGCGCGAATACTGAAGCCGAGGCAGCTGCCAAGGCTAAAGGGAAACAGATGGCCGCCGAAGAGGTTACTACTGAGGAAGATCCTCCTAAGACCGCATTCGAGAAGGAAGTGGACGAGTTTATGAGGATTATCAAGAAAAGTGACTACAAGGTAGTCGACCAGCTAAATCAGACACCCTCAAAGATCTCCATTCTCTCACTATTGCTGTGCTCTGAGGCGCACAGAGCAACCTTGTTGAAAGTACTGAATATGACCTATGTTCCACCAGAGATAACTGTTAACCAGCTGGAGTCGGTGGTTTCCAATGTAAACGCTAGCCGGGGGCTAGGTTTCACCGATAATGACCTGACATCTGAGGGCAGGAATCACAACAAAGCCTTGCATATCACAATGGAGTGCAAAGGGGTGATGCTTTCCCATGTTTTGGTTGATACAGGCTCTTCTCTGAATGTTCTTCCAAAGAAAGCCTTAATGAAGTTGGATTGCGATGACACCATCCTGAGGCCAAGTAACTTAGTTGTGAGGGCTTTTGATGGCTCTAAGAGAGCTGTCTTTGGCGAAGTTGAGTTGCCAGTTAAGATTGGACCGCAGGTGTTCAAGAGCACCTTTTATGTGATGGATATCCAACATGCCTATAGCTGTCTGCTAGGCCGGCCTTGGATTCATGTTGCCGGTGCTGTTACTTCTACCCTCCACCAGAAGCTCAAATATGAACTAGAAGGTCAGGTCGTCACTGTCTGTGGTGAAGAGGATATTTTTGTTAGCCACCTGTCTACATTTAAGTATGTAGAGATGGACGGCGAGATGCACGAGATGCTGTGTCAGGGCTTCGAAGCCATAAACATCAATGAGGTCGCGCCCGAAGCTGTCTTTTCACCTGAGTTTGAGAAGGTCGGGACTTCTATCTCTTCATACAAGCAAGCTGTCGAAGTGGTTAAAGCTGGTAATGCCCAAGGCTGGGGAAAATTTGTGGAGCCAGTCATCAAAGAAGACAAGTTTGGATTGGGGCATGCTCCGGGATCTCAGAAGAATGAAACCGGTACTCTCTCCAGCAGGGGTTTAGTTTCTCCCCACATCGTCAATGCTGCAGATGAAGACAAGGCTGACAGCGATTGTGACTTAGATAGCTGGATTCGCCCGTGTGTCCCGGGAGAAAAGCTCGACAATTGGTCGTCTGAAAAAAACCGTCCGGGTTACTCTACTGAAAGAGTGATTTTTATTGTTTTCCTTTATTACATGCATAATAAAGTCTTACACTTTGCCCAAGGTGTAACGGCTCATTTGTAGGGCCATCCATTTAGTTACATTTCACAATTATTTTTATCATCAATAAAGGACGGCTTTTGCAAACAATTTTGTGTTCTCTTTCTTTCAGTTTTTTTTTTTACTTTTACAAAAAAAAATGCCAATGTTTCTTTTTTCGTTTTTTCTTTCTTTCCAAAAAAAAAACTCTCATTCTAAGGTAGAGCATGATCCTCCATCATGCAGAGCGGACCACCCGGATCTCACTACTAACGACACTGCTATGGCCAAGTATGACTTCGACAATCCTATCTATTAAGCCGAAGAAGGGGTTGAGGAAGATTGTGAATTGCCTGAAGGGTTAGCCAGATTGTTGAAACAGGAGGACCGAGCTATTACACCTTATCAGGAGGTGATTGAGACCGTCAACATCGGTACCGCAGACGACAAGAAAGAGATCAAGATCGGGGCAAGTCTACAGGCCGAGAGGAAAGACCGTTGATCATGTACTTGACCGTGTTAGAAAGGTCAATGGGTTGTGTGCTCGGTCAGCATGACGAGTCAGGTCGAAAAGAGCATGCAATATACTACCTTAGCAAAAGTTTACCGACTGTGAACAAAGATACTCATTGCTCGAGAAAACTTGCCGCGCTTTGGCATGGGCTGCTCGCCGACTAAGACAGTATATGTTGACTCACACGACTCTATTGATATCAAAAATGGATCCAGTCAAGTATATTTTTGAAAAGCCAGCACTTACCGGAAAGGTTACTAGGTGACAAATGATACTGACAGAGTATGACATCTAATACACTTCACAAAAGGCCATCAAGGGAAGTGTCTTATCAGACTATCTTGCAGAGCAACCGATTGATGATTACCAACCTATGAGGTTTGACTTTCCTGATGAGGACATCATGTTTCTCAAATCGAAAGATTGAGAGGAACCACTCCCGGAGGAGGGGCCTGACCCTGAATCCAAATGGGTTATGATGTTTGATGGGGCGGTCCACGTCAATGGTCGCGGAGTTGGTGTAGTGTTGATCACACCGGAAGGGGGTTCATATGCCATTTGGTGCCAGAATAACTTTTCCCTGCACCAATAATGAAGCCGAATACGAAGCTTGTATCCTAAGACTTGAGGAAGCCGTCAATATACAGATTAAAACCCTGGATGTATACGGGGATTCAGCTTTGGTCATCAATCAAACCAACGGGAAATGGTATACACCTCAGCCTCATCTGGCTCCTTACAGAGACTACACGAGAAGATTGTTGACTTTCTTTTGAAGAAAACCAATTTGCTGATGCTTTGTTTACCTTGTCTTCGATGATTAAGGTGCTATGCTGGAACTACGTACCCAGAATTGACGTATCTCGGTCAGAGACGAATGAAGAAAGCATTTGGTCAGAAAGTGCGCCCTCGGGGTATCAAGTCGGTGAATTGGTACTCAAAAGATTTCTTCCTCCCAACACAGATCACAGGGGCAAATGGACACCGAACTATGAGGGTCCGTACGTGGTTAAAAGGATTTTCTATGGCGGAGCTTTGATGCTAACAACCATGGATGGCGAAGGATTCCCGTCCCCTATTAACTCAGACGCAGTTAAAAAAAAATACTTCGCATAAAATAGACCCGCTGGACGATAAAAAGAATAGTCCAGGCAAAAAAAGGGCATCCCGACGAACAAAAAAAAAAAGAATAAAGAGGTTCGGGCAAAAATTAGGGATATAAAAAAAGAGTACACCTGGTGAGTCGAAAACGCAAAAGGGCGGCTCAGGCAAAAATGGGTATCCCGGTGGATTGAAAACCCGAAAAGGGGGCGATCCAGGCAAAAGTTAGGGAATAAGCGAATGACTGTGATCTGAGTTCATCAGTGTTATATCACCGTTTCATTCAATCCGGCAATCTTCGAAGGTTAAAGATCGACTAATCATCCACTTCAGAAAGCAAGATGAGCAGAGCGTCTTGAGGACATACGAGCCATAGCAGAGTCGAAACTCGGTGGGACCCCGTATCCCATTGCCATTAGGATAGTTCTCTTTTTATAGCGATCACCTCTTTTCAGGGATCAGCTTCCTGATACCCTCGCCTATTCCTGGCACAAATTTTCTCCCCAGTAAGAGTCGAATAATTCAGTTAAAGAGCCTCTTTATTTTTCATTTATCAGTTTGTTTGCAAAAATGTCCGAATTTTTGATAAAACATATTGCATATGAACATAATGGTGGCTTTTGCAGATGATTTGCACAGGAAAACATTTAAAATTGCTTTGAATGTGCTTAATCCCGGACGGTGAATTCAAACCGAGTAATTCCCCCGAGGCATACGTGTATTTTTGGTTGCAGGTCACAGGAACCGGGATGCCAAGTCATGAATCCTCATCCCCAAGCGGTTGACAAAGTCTCTCCTCAACAGAGCATGTTCCCCAGCAGAGTTGACAGTATCCAGACTATATATCCCCAGCGGAGTTGACAGTGTCAGACTGTATCTTCCTAGCAACAGCGGAGTGGTTGCATAACCAACAGACGAGAGGGTGGTGTTCCCAATGTTCATCTCATTCCCCAGCAGATTATTTTTAACAGATTTGTTAATCCCCAGCTTGAGGGCGATTAGCAAGTTCATATCCCCAGCAAAGGTCGTTTCCTACGACATTTCCCCAGGAAGTGTTTTCCCCACAGACTCTCCTCACAGAGCCTCGCCGAACAAAGTTTCCATAGTTGATACTCCCCCCGCAAGGTCAACTTTTCAAGCAGCCAATTTATTTTTGGTGGCTCATTGGTCCCAGCAGACGGATCATTCCCCACAGAGCATTGGTCCCGGCAGACGGATCATTCCCCACAGAGCATTCAAGGATTGATACAGTGATCTGTTCCCTACCGGAGTTTGCTTCCCCAAGCAGATTTCTTTTTACACTATGCATAACATTTGCATTTGCATGCATATCATATCAAGCATACACATAAGCTGATAAACAGGTTCTTCCAAGCAGACTGAAGAATTACTTTACAACCAAGGTCATGAGATCCAGCCAGAGGATCAAGCGTGAGTGATCCAGCGTGAGGGTCGTTTTGAAGATTCAGCTTGAGAATCGTTTTCCAGTGATCCAGCCTGAGGGTCGTTTTGGAGATTCAACCTGAGAATCGTTTTCCAGTGATCCGGCCTGAGGTTCATTTTGAAGATTCAGCCTGAGAATCGTGTTCCAGTGATCCAGCCTGAGGGTCATTTCGAAGATTCAGCCTGAGAATCGTGTTCCATTAAGCCAGCCTAAGGCTCAATTTGAAGATTCCCCAGTGAAGTCGCCTACAAGCTTTATTTCCCCAGCAAGCCCAATTGAGGAGTCGTTACAACATGTTCTAGCCCGAAGAATATGTACGAAGCCCAAAAGTGGAATATTCTCGAAGCTGCATATCTAATATGAAGGTTGGGTGTAGATTTCAAAAGAGGGTCAACCAGCGCATGCCTCAGATGCGAGATCCTAATGATGGGAATTTATCATCAAAACAATCCAGATCTAGCCAGAAGATCGAAGTAGATTCAGCCAGAGAATCGAAACAAAGAAGATCTAGCAAAAAAATCGAAAATCGCAACAATTCAGATCTAGCCAGAAGATCGAAGTAGATTCAGCCAGAGAATAAAAGGAAATAGATTCAGCTAGAGAATTGAAACGAAGGAGATCTAGCCAGAAGATCGAAGAAGATCTAGCCAGAAGATCAAAATCGTATCCAGCCCGAGGATCAAAATTAATATCCAACCAGAGGACTAAATTGAGTATAGGTTCATCCAGATGATCGAAACTCCAGATTAAGCCAGAAGACTGATTCAGATCCAGCCAGAGGATCGGAAGAAAAATAAACAGCGCGGTGTATTTCCGCGTTTTTGTGGTGTTCTCGGAGCGTAAATTTTCGGTCTGTCTTTGGTATTCAATCACAGCTCACCCCGTTTGTCTGATAAGCTGTTCACTTTCATCCTACTCGGGTTAGCTGATGATTGAATAGGGGCAGCTGTAACACCCCAAAATTTGCCCTCCTCATTCATGCATTCATATTGCATTTCATCATGTCAATCAGAATTAGATCCAAGAAACTTTTTAAAATAATAATAATAATAATAATAATAATAATAATAATAAATAAATAAAAATATAATAGAAAAAACTTGGACTTGGACCTCTCTCATTTGAGCCCACAAAGCCATGAAAATCAGGTTATAAAAGAGGGAGATCAGACAGAAAAAGGCAGAGAAGCAAAATACTCTGAGGTTTCCTTGGAACAAAACCCTGGACAAAACCTGAAGAGAAACCTGACAGAGAACTCAGAGCAACCCCCAGGCAGCTCTGAAAAATTCAATCTGACTCACACTTTCATCTCACGCAAACCCTAACATTGCCTTGCAAACCCAGCCGTGCCATTTGATTTCAACCGGTCTCTCCCATAAGGTTTGCCTCATTCCCATTATTTTATGCTCTTAATTTGGATCATCTGAATGTATGAGGTATGATGGATGAATTTCATTATGTTTTTGCCCACGGGTTTAATTATGCATGAATGGGTGAAACCTATGCCTTGAATGTTTAATCACATGATTTCTGAAATGTATGCCACAGGGTTTGAGGTTTCTGAAACCATACTGTTATCCATGAAAAAAATGCTTATCGTGTTTCACTAACCCTTTTGTTGAGTTTTTGTGAGGACTCACAGACTCTTGTAGAGATGGTTTGCATGGTTTTCCCACTTTATTTGTGGGATACCCCCTGGAGGTTCATTCCGATTACCTGTACTGACTCACCTTTCTTTGATGGCATTAGCTTGGGAGATCCCTGGGTTTCTTACTCCTTTAATTGCTGTTACTTCGGATCTTTATCCGTGTGGTACTTTTACCTATTTTCCGCATTTTATCGCTTTCTTAGCTGGAAGACCTCGATAGGAGGCATTTGTTTTCTTTTGTTTATTTACTTTTGAGCCCCTTGTTGGCACATTTACTTTATACATGTTTGTTTTGTATGTGTTCGTATCCCTGCAGGTAGCGCAGTTCCTTCGTCAAGGACTGCCTTTTTGCCCTTGAGCATCCCAAACCCAAAAACCCAAAGCAACACGTTAACTCCTTCTACTACAGGCGAGTAAGTCTACAAAGGTCGAGCATCCGGTAGATTGCGTAGTGACGTCGTTCGTCCAAAACCCAATCCATAACCCCATAGTTAGCCGAACTACGTTTTGCTCTGATTCTCAGGCCAGATGAGATACGTAGGCATAAGACGCGATGTCTTAGCGAGCACACATCCCCCCAACCCATAGGTCAGCCGAGCTACGAAGACTCTGATTCTCATATTTAGATGAGATACGTATGCAGTGGATGCGACATCCGCGCGAGTCATTTTTATTTAACCCTTTTTTTTTGGTAAACAGCACAAGATAAACTCACACCCTTTAGACAAGAACTACAAAAGTGGATCCCGTAGAGTACTACGGATGCGTAGGGGTGCTAATACCTTCCCTTCGCATAACCGACTCCCGAACCCAAGATTTGGTTGCGAGACCCCGTCTTGTCCTTTCCTTTTTCAGGTTTACTTCGAGCGTTTCCTTTCCCTCCTTTGGGATGAATAACGCACGGTGGCGACTCTTTTGTCATTTTCTTTCGCCGGTTGTTTTTTCGCGCACTGTATTTTTCAGGTTGCTACAGAGGCTTATGAAACCTAGGTTACAATCTGCTATTTATAACCTAAACACCCAACTGGATTTGGGCCTTCAGAAATCGCAACAAACTTCTCCTTTGCTGTTACAAATCCAGCAGAAAACTTCTGCTATAATCAAGGTCTTCAACCTTTTAGTTCCTAAAATATCTCCATATTTAGAAACTGTATATTCACCAAATATTCTGATTGAGTCTTCAAGACCTCCACAAATAGCGCCACATAGGATTCTAACTAATCCCAGAATATTGAATCAGTTAACACATAACAGAATTAACTAATTCAGTTTTATACACAGGCGCGATGTCACAGTCACGATGTTATGACATCCTACATGACATGTTGGTCCAGATGTTGAACTTCTTTAACCCAACATATTAAAACAACAGAGGTGATTACATTATTTGTTTTACAAAATTAATGCCAATCCTAAGGTACTAACAGCTCCTGTAATAATAAATATATTAACATTAGTCACAACTCAATTAATTTGAAATATATGTAATATAAAAGTAAATAAATATACCTCTCCTTCCTACACATGCCTAGCAACATGCTCTACAAAGAGAGGAAGTAAGGAGCAACAACAGTAGCATGTTCCTGCTGTTGGGCTTCATGGGCTATAGGAGAAACAGGGGAAACACGCATTCTGGATGACGACGTCGAATACATGTGAGCTTCAGAATTCGAATCTTTCGAATAAAATGAATTCGTATCAACTTGTGGCCTCAAGCGCATCTCCCTCTCCCTACGAACGGATGCATGTTGGGATGCACGACCGTGTCTCAATCTGCCATAGTTTTCATCAATTGTATCTAGAATACAAACCAGAAGATCATATCAAAATCAAGACAAGTGAAATATGTAGATAAATCTTCGGAAAACAGGAAATGCAAAATTCGGAGATGCATCTCCGTATAAATGCGTGATTGCAGAAAAATGAAGAATATCCCATAAACACTAATAAATGTGAATGCATGTATATACAAACTACCTATTTTGAATGGAACTACAACCTAATGTATTTTAAATCACATATTTTACATAATGCATGCATCACAACTAAAAAATATAAAGGAAATGAGAAACGGATTGAGAGTTATTGTGTGAAAACTTGAAGGGAGTGAATGAAATATACTGGGATTGATTGCAATGAGGTAGAAATAGTGTTGAAGTTTAAAAAATGGCGCACTTGAATCTTGCTCACGAGCTCTTTGAAGGGTTTGAGAAAGTGTAGCAAATGAAGAAGGAAGAGAGAAGATTCTAGTGTGAGGCATATGAATTAAAACCCGTTCGAATATATATCTCCATAAAACTCACTTAACGTAAAACACTGAGTTTTAAAATAAGAGTTATTACAAAAATGCATCTTCGGACACATTTTAAGAGAAAATGAGATGACTCACTCACGAAAGTGTTTGAAATGATTAATATGTGTGCGTCTGGAGATGCATTTCCAGAATCTTAGAGTATTTATGATTTTTTACCATGGTGAACTAACATTCAGTGGAATGGATAAAATAATACCTTTACTTCTTATATACTGAGTGGTGCCCCATCACTTTTTGAAAAACCAAAGACATCCATAAAATTTATAAATACATTTTTAGACGCACCTCAAATACGTCAAAGTAGTGATTGAAGTAAAGATGAGTTTTGAACCGTGGATTTGGTATTGCAAGCCCGAACAAAAAAAAAAAGAATATTTGAAAAAAAGTAGTGGATACTGTTTTTGAGTCATATACACCATGTGTAATAAACACTATAAATACTCTTGTTATTTGAACTTCAAATTTGGTTCTTACGGGAGTGTGTTTGTATAATAGAGTATGCCTTATTACTTTTACTGCCAAAGTTCAAAAGATTTTGTTTGAAATCAAATTATGGTAATATTCTTGGAATGTTGGTTAGTTAACGTGTTTTAAAAACTAAATTCTATCGAAGTATATACTTTAGGAAGTATATTTTTGATTTTTTTTTTATAAAAGGAGGATACGAGTTACTTATCATGAATGATGTATTTAAAGAAAGTTCAAAAATATATTTTTGAATTTGTAGGAGTACTTTTAGATTTTTATAGGCCGTTTCTCCATTATTTAGAGTCGGAGAAATAATCATCTTTTTTAAATGTTGGATTTTGAAATTTTGAAATCCAAATTACATTTTAGTTACCATCTATTTTTTATTTTTTTAATCTTTTGTGGTATTGTGATGCTTTTTGTCTATAAATAGACATTTTTACTATCATCCCTTACTTGTTTGTTTATATATTTATGATGTAATGTTTGATGTCTTTTGTTGGTCAAACAATTTTTTTATTGTCTTCTTTTAATGATTTTAAAAGCCAAAATGGGAGTTTTTTTTTGTCATTTCCATGAAATTATATTTTCAAAATGTCATCCTCTAAAAAAAATCCATAATTGCAACTTTTTTTGTCCTTTTGTGGTATATTTTAATGTTTTTCCAACACCCTCCATCCTAGATAGCGGGCACCCAGAAATGCAGTTGTGATGGAGTCCTTTTTTTTTTCTTTTCATTTTTTAAATTCTGAATTATCGATTAAGATTATTTTTTAATATTAAATATAATTAAAATATTATATTTATATAATATAATTAATTTTTTTAAATAAATTAAATACTTTTTTACATAATATTTTTAATAAATATTTAATATTAATTAAAAATTAATATTAAATATAAATTTGAATAATTTTTTTTAATAAATTAAATAAATTGTTACATAATATTTTTAATAAATATTAAATATTAAATAAAAAAAATTAATATTTAATATAATTCAGGGAGAATTGAAGCCAACCGAAGAAATTTTAATTGGCTTCGAAATCTTCCATTACAATACACGTCAATAGAACAACTATTTATTGAGCCCCGTCAGCACTGTTCCGCATCACAGATGTCGACTCCACCACGACCACAATTAACAAACCCCCAAACACAAATCCCTCCCAACCAACATTATACTCAAACGTCGACTTCCACCCAATATGAACCACAAACTCAATATACACAACCCTTCCAACAACAAACACAGTACACCCAATACCATTAACTAAACTATCAAATCCAAACACAACACACCTCATACCAACAACCAAACTACCACACACAAACACAACAAACACCAACTAATTACGCATATCAAACACCACAAAAACCTACAAACTACCATTCTCAAAACCAACAACAACCATACCTACGTCCACCACATAACTACGCACCCATCCCACCACCTAACTTTGATTACTCAAATACCCGTCAACAATCAACAATCACCGATGTGAGCGACTATTACATCGCAATCATAGAACCTTCAAACCCAAATCCCGCCTCATTTACACAAATATTAAAAAACTTTTCTCCTAATATGGATTTCGACAATTTTGAAGCATTCAAAATTTTTCGTGAACAACCACCCATTTTTGAAACCACTACTTATCCGTCTACAACATCAACCTCTCCTATACCTACCTTAACACAACCATTAGGTCATGGTCACCGGGCTCGAGTTCGTGCAAGATGTGGAACCAGTAGTTATTTCGTCGATGAAGATCCCAATCAACGTAGAAATTAATTACTTTTTAATTTTTGTAATTTGTAATTATACTTTAATAATATTAAGAATGTAACCATTGTAAGCATTGTTTTTGATTAATATTATATGAAATATTATTATTTTTATTTAATATTTATTAAAAATAATATGTGACAATGTATTTTATTTATTAAATTATTTTTTTAAAATTATATTAAATATTATTTTTTTTTTTTTTATTTAATAAAATATTATGTAACAATTTATTTAATTTATTAAAAAAAATATTCAAATTTATATTAAGTATTAATTTTTAATTAATATTAAATATTTATTAAAAATATTATGTAAAAAAATATTTAATTTGTTAATTTTTTTAAAATTAAATTAAACATAATATTTTAATTATTATTTAATATTAAAAAATAATTTTAATCAATTAAGAATAATTCAAAAATTAAAAAACAAAAAAAAAAACTTTATCCCAGATGACGCATCCCGACTGCATTTCTGGGATGTCCGTCATCTAGGATGGAGGGTGCGGAAAAAACATTAAAAAATGTCAATTATAATTTTTTTTTCTTAGAAGGGTGACATTTTGGAAATATAATTTGATGGAAATGACAATGAGGTAAAAAGCTCCCAAAATGGGTCTTCGAAGACCATTTTTTAATAGACTATCTCGCCATTAAAAGCTGTCTTCCTTGTTTATTTATACATTTTTAATGTGGCATTTGATGTCTTTGGTTGATTAGACAAATTGTTTTTATTGTCTCCTCTTCAACAATCAATCCATCAAAAGTTTATTGCATGCATTTCCTGATTTGTCCTACCACTTTTTCAAACATACACTAATTAAAGGACAAAACCGTAATCAGCTAATGTCCAATATTTTATTCAAACAAACCTCTATCTCCATGCCAAGTGTCAATAATTTATTCGTTAACTTACCCCCAATGTATATTTGCACCTTCCCACAAAAACCATATCACACGCTATCAACATCATTTCTCTATCAGTAACATTTGCACCTTCCATCTCTATCAACAACATTTCTCTCCGACCCATTTTCCGGCGAACTGCTCGGTCCCTAAGCCATAACAGGTCACAAACTTTTGCACAACTAATCTCTAACACAGTTGATTATTTCTTTTATGTTCGTGTTACTTTCTATTTTTCATGCTTTTATTCAACTTTTTTTTGTGTGTTATTAACGAGTTTTACAATCCTTTTGTGTTATGTTCATGTATCAGGAATTTAGTTTCTGTTGCAAAGTTGGATGAATTGAATTTTAATTTTAAAGTTATTTGAATTGAATTGATTCGTAATATATGGAAGGAATCAAGTTGATGAATAATTTGTGACCGCCATTATCCGATCATTTCAATTCATTAAACAACTGTTAGTAAAATTTTATGTTTTGGATCTTGATATCATGATTTTCACAGTGTTTTAGATTCTATAAATAAAATCGTAAAAGCGTACCCGGATCCATGACGTCGATTCTTGTCTGATTTATTGATCCTTGTTTGCAATTGTTTTCTCCTCTCTTCCTTCTTCCTTCTTTGTATCTTTGATGATGAAGATACTTTTGTGTATTTGTGAGAAAATGAGAAAGAATGAGAAAAGTTGGTGTTGGTTGCCTAAATGTGTCATTTTATAGACACTTTATTCCAACAGTCATATTCCACCCCAAGAGTCATGTCCCAACAGTCATGAAGAGAGAGAAGAGGGATTTGTATTTTGAATTTCAAAATAAAACCCCATTGACTTAATTATCCATCTACCAAAATAATCATCACATTTAGGTGTCTTTTATTTAAGCCAAATATTGTTTACATGAGTCACACCTAATTAATAATAAATTAATCCAACAGTCTCCCACTTGACTCATGTGACATCTTGATGTTTCAATCTTATACCATAATTGTGCACCATTCATTGAAAGCACCAAGTTATTATCTTTAATGAATTGAAATGATCGGATCATGGCGGTCACAAATTATTTATCAACTTGATTCCTTCCATGTATCACGAATCAATTCAATTCAAATAACTTTAGGGGATACAATAATGTGTCTCTCATGTCTTTTCAAAGACACCTAGTCATCACATATTACAATAACATGTATAATATAATATGGATGTCAAAACTCAACAGAAACATAACTTTAATTGAATTCACAATTGTCATATAATACGAACATCAAACTATACTTGTATATATACCAAAAATAATACAATGTTAACAAGGACTTTTACATAATGCCCATCCTTTCTACATGACCAATAAATGTTTTGGGCGGTAAACCTTTAGTTAACGGATCCGCTATCATTAAATCTGTTCCAATATGTTCAAATGACACCTTTTGTTTCTGCACTTCTTCTTTCACTGATAAGTATTTCAATTCCATGTGTTTAGCACCTTTTGAATATTTATCATTCTTAGAGAAGAACACAGCTGCAAAATTATCACAATAAATCCTTAGCGGCCTAACTATACTGTCGACAATACCAAGCCCTAAGGTGAAGTTCCGCAACCATAATGATTGAATTGTGGCCTCAAAGCATGCCACGAATTTTGCCTCCATAGTAGAAGTAGCAATGATGGACTGTTTTCCACTCTTCCATGATATTGCTCCTCCAGCCAGAAGAAAAACATATCCAAATGTGGATTTTCTTGAGTCCACACATCCTGCAAAGTCTGAATCTGAGTAGCCAACCACTTCAAGGTGATCTGACCTTCTATATGTGAGCATGTAATCTTTGGTTCCTTGTAAGTACCTAAGAACTTTCTTTGCAGCTTTCCAGTGATCCATTCCAGAATTACTTTGATATCGACCTACCATACCAACAACAAAACTAATATCCGGTCGGGTACATGTTTGGGCATACATCAAGCTCCCAACCACTGATGCATAGGGAATAGACTCCATTTCTTTTCGCTCTAATTCATTTTTGGGACATTGCATTTGACTAAACTTGTCCCCTTTCTGAATAGGAATTGTCCCTCCAGAGCATTTGTCCATTCTGAATCTCTCTAAAATTTTATTTATATAGCCTTTCTGAGACATTCCCAATAGTCCTTGTGATCTATTACGGAATATTTCTATTCCTATCACATATGATGCCTCACTCATATCCTTCATTTCAAATTTATTGGAGAGAAACTTCTTTACATCATGTAACAAAGCAAAATCATTGGCAGCAAGTAAAATATCATCAACATATAAGACTAAAATTATGAATTTGCTCCCACTGGCCTTCTTATAGATACACCGGTCTACAGTGTTCTCTACAAAACCATATGACAAAATAGTATTGTTAAATTTAAGATACCATTGTCTAGAAGCCTGCTTTAATCCATATATTGACTTCTTTAATTTACACACTAAATTTTCTTTTCCTGCAGTAACAAAACCTTCAGGTTGAGCCATATACACTTCTTGGATTCAAACTAATTGTAACTTTAATCAAGTATCTAAATTCACCTTTGGGTGATATCTACATACATTTCAATAACATACTCAAAAGAACATGCATGTCTATCTTTGGATATACAAGCAACAAGTATGATAAAAACTTTAATTTTATTAATTATAAGTCATGATTCATCTTTGGATGATCTCTATATATCTTATAATAATAAATACTATTATTTAACATAAACATGTTATTTGTATACCATCGGATTAAAATTATACACTTTAATAAATTTGATCACTTTGGTGATTGCAAATTTTAATATAATAATTTCAAAATAATAAATTATATCTATAAAAAAAATAACGATACACAATTTTAAAACAGTAACATTTAAATGAGATTTAGCATGGCAATGTTGCAACTCAATCAAACCAGGATATGAACACACAAAATTTAAAAAGGTAACATAACTAAAAATAAACGACTTTATATACGAAGTTACGTAAATGAATATACTACGCATATATAGGATATTTTGGATTGTCTATTAACACATGCATTGGGAATTTTGGGACATGTATATAAATTCCAGTGCCATCACCGTAACGTCTTTGAAAAAAAAATTCAAAAGCAATTTTATGCATAGCATACATACATATCATGATACTTTCTAATATAAACTATAATTCTCATTAAACAATCACTACTAAAAAAAATAAATCATAATATCGATAATCAACACCGAAAAATCATAATACCGGTAACCAGACTCTGATACCAACTGTTAGTAAAATTTTATGTTTTGGATCTTGATATCATGATTTTCACAGTGTTTTAGATTCTATAAATAAAACCGTAAAAGCGTACCCGGATCCATGACGTCGATTCTTGTCTGATTTATTGATCCTTGTTTGCAATTGTTTTCTCCTCTCTTCCTTCTTCCTTCTTTGTATCTTTGATGATGAAGATACTTTTGTGTATTTGTGAGAAAATGAGAAGGAATGAGAAAAGTTGGTGTTGGTTGCCTAAATGTGTCCTTTTATAGACACTTTATTCCAACCGTCATATTCCACCCCAAGAGTCATGTCCCAACAGTCATGAAGAGAGAGAAGAGAGATTTGTATTTTGAATTTCAAAATAAAACCCCATTGACTTAATTATCCATCTACCAAAATAATCATCACATTTAGGTGTCTTTTATTTAAGCCAAATATTGTTTACATGAGTCACATCTAATTAATAATAAATTAATCCAACATTTATTTTCTTTTAAGACGTTGTCTATGAAGATTCAACGTTTTCGTGTCGGCAACCTCATTTTCATTTCAATTAACAAGTCGTTTGTGTTCACTGCCACTACTGTCCAACAATGAAGTAGTGCTGAAAAATAGTGATTTTGATATTAAATCTTTTTCTATTGGAGAAATAGTGATTTTGATATTAAATCCTTTTCTGTCGAACAATGAAGATTCACTGCACTTTTTACTTTGCTCTATCATTGGCATTGTAATATCTATGGATTTTTGTTTCTCTTCATAGTTGATGAAAATATTTTTCTGCTGCACTTTTTACTTTGCATTGTCATTGGCTCTACAGTTCATTGGATGTCACAAATTTTATTGCTTGTGTAAAAAATTCAGCTATTTTTGTTTGTGTTAACTAAAGCATGTTATTTGTAGAGATATGGCTGCCTGTCAGCAAAATAGATTATTAGCATACATTACTTAGATCCAAACTGTTATTGTTTTGATGCAATATGAGAAATTATGATTGTTTTCCATGTTTATATGAAACTTTACAAGAGTGTTTTTGGGGAAGATGCCCCTACTGTATAAGGTTATTCCATGATAATCATGACCACTTTTTATTGTGATGTAGGCTAAGGAGTGGTATTAATGAGGAGATTCAGCACACTACACCATTTGTAACGATTTAAAGTGCATCACTATGTGCGTTTACGTAATGTCCTTGTGCATGGCCTTTTGAATTGCATACACAAACACTACGCCAAATAAGGGAAAAGAGGGCGCTTATTTTGGCCTATAACAGCGCTTTTAAGCGCCCTCTAAAGTGGCACTGGCATAGGTAAAGACAACGCTTTGTTTTCCTAGAGAAAGCGCTCTCTAAAGTGGCCCTTTAAGGGCCACATTATAGTGCGCTTTCAGAAAAAAGCGCCCTCTGGAGTGGTCCATAAAGGGCCACCTTAGAGGGCGCTTTCTGGACAAAGCGCCCTCTAAAGTTGTCAATGTAAAGTGTTTAGAGGGCGCTTCCTACAGAAAGCGCCCTCTAAAGTGTTAGTTATTTTAAAAAAAATTGTTTGAAAAACAGTGGGTATTTAATTGGGAACCTGTTCGCATGCTGCAAAAGTGTAAAATTCATATTGATTTCATCCTTTAATCCAATGTTATACACCATTAATCCATTGATATATACAACATGAATCCATTTATATACAACATTAATCCTCCATATATACAACATTAATATATTGATATTCATGCATGTACAACAACATTCCATACATATATGTACAACAACTACAACCTATATGATTCTATGATCAATAATGAATTGACACAATTCATCCTTCATTTCATCCAAATGAGCTCTTGAGTAAGATTTGTATTCGTCAAAGTACTACAATTAAGAGAATAAAACATATTCATGATTTAGTAACAAATTAGATGAAATATCCGATAATATTAAAATAAACCCTAAGTTATTATTCCATACCATTTTTGGGATGTCTATACGATTCAACGCAATGATATCTCTCATAAATCTCAATACAAAAAATCCGCAATCGATTGAATTGTTTTGCTGAGGACACTACACAGAAAAACAAACAATATATATATATATATATATATATATATATATATATATATATATATATATATATATATATATATATAGTTAATTTCTTACAAACACTATTATAAGCAAAAAACAAACACTATTATAAGCAAAAATAAGAAACTTAATATATACCTGAACTCTGACCCAGGTAATGTCCTTCCTATTACGATAATTCTTTTTCGATCTAAATTTTAGTATTGCCCTAACAAAATAAAAACGTATATTGAGATCAATCTGACAGACATAATTAAATATACAAATACACACGAATATTTAGGGGAATTTCACTTACGCGTCAACCGTCTTCTTCATACTCGGATATTTACTCCAATCACCCGGTAACGAATCGAGATAATACACCATTAGTCTCGAAAGATCCATAGCAACCAACAACCAGTGACCACTGTAAAATAAAACAAAAATTTATATGCATGAAAATTTTCTACGTAAAAGATATACATAGATTAGAATGAAATTATTAGAAAGAAAATCTAACCCGTTGCTAGAATTAAACGGTAAAAAATACAAACTGGGTGTAGTATTATCGTCGTCCACCATGAATCGACTAGTTCATTCATTACGGATGTTGGATTTTTCGTTATAAACGTTGTGTTGATACGGGAAGCAGCAATAAAATTGAATCGGTTACACAATTCAGTTCCCCGCATCAATGTGTCATACATATACCTTAAATAGAAACATAATAAACATTAGACTACTCATTGAAATGTGTAAATAAATTGTTCAACTAAGTAAATAATAGATTGATCGGAGTACCATATGTATGTATGAATGACAGCGATGCCCAATTCTTCGTGTTCAAAAAGTTGTTGCATGTCCTCCTTTGCAATTATTTCTGAATGAGCAATTCCGAAAACACCTTCATCCATATCTACACTACGGATGGCGCCGTGCATAATATCTGACTCTTCCACCATTTTCTCAAGACGCATCATAATTTGAGATTTTGTCCCGGACGTCGTTGGAATTTCCTTACTAGCTTTTTTCAACATTCGACCGGGAACCTAAAAATTCATATAAATTAAATCATGACTTTTTGTGATGCAACAGAATCGTTGTGTATATAATTCAATGGGTATATATATTTGTACCTCTTTTTTAGATTTAGGATTTGTTTTTGTCCCGGACTTCGTTGGAATATCCTTACCAGCTTTTTTCAACATTCGACCGGGAACCTAAAAATTCATATAAATTAAATCATGACTTTTTGTGATACAACAGAATCGTTGCGTATATAATTCAATGGGTATATATATTTGTACCTCTTTTTGAGATGCAACCGACTCGATGCGTCTTGAAATCCCTTTACCAGCTTTATGTGTGGGTCTTGTAGGAGTCTAACATTACCATGTAATAAGGATTGATTAAATATCATAATTGTAGCTAAATTGAAATGTGAATACTAAATATTCATAATCATTTAGAACATATATACCTCGGCATCTGGGAAAATTAGATCTGACGGCCATCCAACAAAGGATCCGACTGCATCTCGCATCAATGTTGTCTCTGAAACAACGTCCGGTAATGGTAGAAGCGCGTCCGTATCTAATACAAGGTCAACCGAAACTTTCATATATCCCACCGGGAGGGGATTATGGTGAAGTAATTCACCCGAAGTGTTGTGCACTTTTCCCTTGCCAACTATGTGATAAGTTGGTGACGATAGATACAGCTGACAAGGTGTAATGCCCTAAACCAATAATAAATATGTTATTGTTAACGTGTATATGTGTCAAGTAAAAAAGTGCTATTTTAATTTCATAATGACATATATAATTACCTCGGGAAATTTCGGTTGACAATTGATACTAGCTCGGTCACTAGTATCTTTTGCCTCAGAATCGCGTCTTTCCTCTCTATACCTTGCATTCTCCTTTTGCAGTTCGAGTACTTGTGCCCTTAACTCCGCCAAGGTCTCCATCACCTCTTTGTTGGTTGGATTTTTTGTTTTTGGTTTTTTATAAAATGACGACGGAGTCACACCAAAACCCTTACCCCTCACACGACCGGAATACTCAGGAACATTTAGTACTCGACTAAGTAGGCTCCTGCAATCCTGGACCTCGGTTGAAGGTAAGGTTTGGGATAAAGTCTCCTGAAATATTATTAGAGGAGATTAAAAATGAATTATATGTCTAACAAAATTTTCGATATAATTAAAGAAATAATGTTATATACACTTACACATTCGTCATAAACACTTTGAACCGCTTCAACGACAGCCCCATCCTTCCCAACCCGAGCAGCCTTCCATAATACGTGCTCCAGAAGAGATGTTGCGTCACTTTTCTCCTCGGCTAGCTACACATTGAATCAGATTATAAGATCATCAATTATAACATATTGTGACAATGTATAAGCTCATAGCATTTGAATATACTCACAATTCTTTGTTGTAACCGTGCATATCCTGTACGCCCTTTTTTGTACGGATACGCGGGTTTTGATGCCCTTTTCCGATTTTTGTCGCTTACTTCCTAGATAAAAAAGTTTAAGGCATATCAGAACCAAGTAACTTAACAATTGTATAATACCATAATTAATAGACATTACATGGAATTTTTCGTTTCTTCGTTTGGCGATAAAGTTATCCCATTCTTCAGTTGAAATAATCTCCGCATACTTCATTGGCCGTTCTGCTTCAACAAATTTTCCTTCCTCATCCTTGAGAATTTTGTTGGACAAAAAGGATCGAAATCCTCGAAGTCTTTTTCCGGCCAATTGAATACAATATTTTTGCCGGCTTTCATCGATGTGAAAGGATCTCTAAAAAACATACACATGGAGTGTGTTATTATAAGTAATATTATAACAATATATGGTCAACAAATAGTCAACAAAAAAAACATATAACAATATATGGTAAGTACCTGTATCTCGGACCATATTTTTTCTTTGCCAACCTTCAATTCCGAACTTCTCCAATTATCACATGTAATCGGAATATGTTGTCGAACAAGGAAACCAATGTAACTTGCCAACATTTAACCGTTAGGCTCAATTAGTTGGTCTTCAACACTCCAATGTACTTCGAATTTTTCACCCTTGTCTCTTGCACGAATGATTGACTTCATAACAATCAATCCTCGTTTGATTTCATTTTCAACATTGTTATGTGATCCACTCGCGTCATGGGTATCGTCTTGGTTACTAGCCATTTTATCTGTAATATAGAAATGATTCAATAAGACCCAAGTAAGACAATGACCATATTCGTGAAGCTACACAAAAAACACATTCATATACCTTCCATTTCTCTCATGTTACAACAATCTAAACTCTCTCTTTTTTTCATCATTATTGAATACAAACTCACACACACCTACTGCATACAAAAGACCAATGCAAACTTATGGTGTTTGGAACATGAACAAACTTGCATCCATAATCATCAAACTTCCAAGCACAAGCTCAAACACACTCCAAATGACATCAGTTTTCAATCAGAAATAAAAAACCTTACATAACCATACAACATACAACATTCAGTGATCAAAACCATACACAAAAAAATAACAAAAATGATTTTCAACAAGGTGCTCATGAACACCATATAGTGCTCGTTTGCCCTAAACAACATTAATCAACATAATGCACAAAATGTAAAACTCAGTTTAGAAAATGCCCTAATCAAACACCTGAAAATACAAACTATTGAGAGAAATACCTTCAAGGTGACGGTAACGATGGAGAAGAAAGTGAACATCGACGGTGGACGCAGATAACTCAGTGAACGTGAACGCAACAGCAGAAAAAGGCGACGGCGACGACGATGGTGAGGGAGGGAGAACGAACGGAGGACGAGAGTAATCGCAGTAGAGAGTAATCGCAGTAGAGAGAAAACCCAGTTACGTAAACGAAATAGCATATAGCGAGGGAAAATAAAGAGACATGCAGTATATGTTATAATTTTAATGTTTACTAAAGGGGACCTTAGAGGGCGCTTGTGTAAAAAAAGCGCCCTCTAAAGGGGGCCTAAGAGGGCGCTTCTAAAAGCGCTCTCTAAGGCTTTCCAAAAGCGCCTTATAAACTGGAAATGTACATGGACTTAGAGAGCGCTTTTTTAAAAGCGCCCTCTAAGGGTACCCTTAGAGGGCGCTTTCATAAACGCGCCCTCTATTGGTGTCCCTTCATTTCCTCATTATTTTTTCGCTTCACTTTAGAGGGCGCTTCGTTACAAAAGCGCCCTCCTCTAAAGCTTTCCAAAAACGCCTTATAAACTGGAAATGTACATGGACTTAGAGAGCGCTTTTTTAAAAGCGCCCTCTAAGGGCCACCTTAGAGGGCGCTTTCATAAACACGTCCTCTATTGGTGTCCCTTCATTTCCTCATTATTTTTTCGCTTCACTTTAGAGGGCGCTTTGTTACAAAAGTGCCCTCTAAAGTGCGCTGTCTATTCCAGTTGTTCGCTCCTTATTTTTTCTCTTCACTTTAGAGTGCGCTTTTGTAATAAAGCGCCCTCTAAGGTGCGCTGTCTATTCCAGTTTTTGGCGTAGTGAAAGCTTTTCTTGCTGCATACCCGGCATTTCTACTATTTTCTCAATCTTATAACTTCCATTATGCAGTAACATATCTATTTTCAGATTATAGCTTTTCTTAGCTTAACCCTTTGAGGAAATACGATCAAATAATAAATAATTATTTTTATTTACAAATATACCTCAACAGAGGATGTAAACAAAGTTAAAAATGTATACAATGAAATTATTTGTTGTTTGAATAGTTTTTTTTCCTTGGGTAGAGCTTCTTCTCTAAATGTTTGTTCTTGAAAATTCTTTATTTCTCAAAATTTTGTTCTATTCAAAGGTTATTTAGAGTTGTCAATATTGTGAAATCTTGTGAATAAAATGGTGATAGGTTAAGAATAAATATATCTTCTTTGAATTGATTGTTGCTTGAGTTAAACGTTGGAAAAAAAGTCGTTATGATCTGGTATTATTTAGAGCATGTTAATTTCACAACCATCTCACAACAAGAATTGTCACACACTACTTTGTACTACATTGTAGTGAATAATTTGTGTTTTTTCATTGTGTATTATTTTCTAGTTGTCTCTCAATTTTGAATTATTCACGTTGGGAGTGAAATCATCAAATTAATTCTCCAAAGAATAAACTTCTTGAATCTTTATTGATGGTCACCAGAGAGAATTAGAATCAGTAGAGGATAACAACTTGATCAACTAATAGAGGATAAAAAAGTTTATTTTGTTGGCCAAATAACTCAAAATATAAGAGAATAGTGAATTGTGATATTTGAATTTCAAAAACTGAGTTAAACAAATACTTTTGGTTTAAAATAATTTATGTTAGAAGACATAAATAACCATAGATGAAGCAGCAGAATGATAAAAATGAGAAGAAATAGATAAATAAGCACCATAATAAAGATAAATAACAGAAAATAAAAGAGATAAATATATAAAGATCACACCAAAGACTTATCCTGGTTTGACCTAAATCATTTTTCTTACTCCAGTCTCCAAGAGTTTCCCCTTGAGATTTTCACTAAAACAAACTTAAGTTTTTTATAGGATCGATCCAAACAACCTTTCAAAATAACATGAGCTTTTGCACATGATCGACCAAAAAACCTTAAACGAATAACCAAAGTTTTTACACAGGTTCAACTCAATAACCTTAACCAAAGCTTTTACATAAGCTCAACTCAATAACTTTCACCCAAACTTTTTGTAGGTTTAACTTGCAACCTTCAAATATTTTACAAAGAGAACACAAGAGAACTAATCTCTTGAATAATAAATTACATCATAACACAGGTACACCATCACTCTCAAATGAAACTTTTTACTCTCTTGTCACTAAGGAAAACTCTAATGAAAAAGAACTTTACGAGAGAATGAGAGAAATAAAGATAATAGAAAGTTTCTATTCAGTAAACCAGTGTATATTGAAATTAGTAGTAACCTCTTTCATATAGAAAAAAATATGGCTAAAAAAAGAAACTAATACATATGTATTTTAACATTTTAATCAATTAGTTTCACTAAAAAAAGAAACTTTGAGTTTTGACGTCAGTCAATTGATTAATTGCTTAATTGATTAAGAAGAATTTCACGTTGTTTTAATTGAATAGAATCAAGTATTAATCGATTAACCATTGTGTTTTACCTTCCTAATTGAGCAAACAAACTTCTTAATTGTTTAAGCAGTTGTCTGAATTAGTTTAAAGAAGTTTATAAAAAAGATCAGAGATTTGAAATACTTTGTGTGTGCATTGCCTTAGTACCTCAAGACCTATTCTTACTTAATTTTAATTAAATAATGAAAAACTAGATAGAATGCTAAGCACACAATCATACGAGCTTTCACATTTTTGTTGGAATATTTTATAATTTTAAAAATATTATTTAATTATTATATTTCAATAATTATTATGTGGGTATATATATTTTAATTATATTAGCTATATAAATTTAAAAGCCTATTTAGATTTCTATTTAGTAATTAATTAATTAAGTAATTGGATATGGACTCAAATATGAATGGATGTCGGGATGACCCATTTCGGAATAATGAGAACCTAATTGGCCATCATCCTATATATAGGCTATGGTCCCCAATATACCGTACAAATAATTTATCTCTTCTCCACATATGAAGAGTATTCAAGGCATTAGGAGTACCGATTAAGGAAGAACCATACAAGCCACCAGGTATTTGTTTGTTTGTCTTCAAACTTTCAGGATTACCGCCAACAAAAACTTTCTCAATAGATCCAAATATATCTGTAATCTCTTCACTCATATACCAGCATGTCATAGATCCTGTAATTATATACATGTTCATATTATCTATTTTATTCCGCACTAAAGTATATGATATAATATGTAGAACATGTATATGTGATTAACTGTTATTGATTTAATTCCAACAAGTGATATCAGAGCAGGTCTATAGGTTAAGTTTATTGAGATTTATCCACTAAACTTCAATTTTTTTATGGATATGCGTTTATGAAACATATATTTGAAATTCCTGATTGTGTGAAATTTGTTTTTCAAGACATGAATTTTTTTATATAATATTTGGGGATGTTTTCTTTTATTTGTTAAATCATTGTGATAATACGAAATTTATGATTGTGTGTATATTTCTTTTGAAACAATTGGTATGGTTTAAGTTCTTCCATATAAATTAATATGTACCCATGTTCTTTTATGTTCTTTCAAATAAAGGAATATACATATTCTATATATAAATATATATAAATATTTATTTATGAATATTGCAATTGTTTGATCCTTAATTGTATTATAATCTTAAGTATTTGTTTTGATCATGATTTTGTATAAAATAAAAACCAAATAAATATATTAGAAATAAAATTTTTGTTTTATTTGAAATTAAATATTTTATTGTGATATATATCATAAATTTTAGATTTGATTCAAGTATAATTTGTTGTCATCAAATAACGTTTTGGATTTGACTCGCAAATTATATGATAAAGTTTTGATTCAAAATAACATCTTTATGTTTTTTTAGAAGAAAAGTATTTGTGAAAATTGTGATTTTCTTTGAGATATGTTATTTAATATATATTATGCTAAATATATTTGGAATCACATATATGGTTATGATGGATGATTGAGAATCATAAAAATATATTTTCATTAAAGATTTTAATTTTCAACATTTTATTTGTGGCTAGAGAGTATATATTTAAAAACTAGTAAAGGACCCGTGCGTTCGCACGGGTCGCGCAAGTGCAATAATTTATTTTAAAAAAATTTAAATATAATATATTTTTTTGTTTATATATATATATATATATATATATATATATATATATATATATATATATATATATATATATATATATATATATATATATATATATATATATATATATATATATATATATGGTTGGATCAACGTACATAAATAATTTAAATATGTTGAGTTATAATACTATATATGATGACATGAGATTGGTAAAAGTATAGTTGCATGCTTAACTTAATCATTTCAAACAAACAATGTAGATTTTCCATTACCAATCAAAAGACAATTCACTGTATATGATAATTATACCTTGTTTTTTTTTATAAATCCTTAATTCAGTTGAATGCAAGATTCAAACATTGCTCCAACATTTCTGAACTACCTGCAATTTTAACATATGTATTAGACTTTGAAAAAAATTGTAAAAAAATGTGTTTCTATGTGTTTTCTATAATTAGTTTTGAAGGATTTCATAATAAATTTTTATGTAATTGTTTTTTTAATTTCTAACACCATTAGGCATGCTGAAACCAAACATGACATGCAATAATCTATTTATAATTTAGTCGTATACACATATTTCATAAGATGACAACGTATTTTGTTATCAATCTAAAATACTTATTAACATTTGAAGATATGATACTCATATAAATTTTGTAGTTGAAAGAACACACAAAACACAATGTTCAACATAACAACATGGGATTTTGAATAATTTCACACACATGAATTAAATACTCATTATCATCCTTTAAACCATACATGAAATATAAATGTCAATTGTAATCCCACAAAATAAACACTTCAAAAAAGTAAGAACACATCCTACAACCAAAACATATCATGTTCTTAACAACTTCATACTTAAACTCATTCTGGTGCTAAAAAGTTCATAAAATATGTTTCAATATCAAATTTCCGAAAATTCTAATTAAGAAGATGGTTCTATCTTTAATTTCTTGGATGGTTTGGTGCCTGATAATTGCGTAGCGCCAGACGCTTCAAAATCAACTTCTTCACCCTTGTCAGCAATTACAACATCCTTAGCCGGAGTCATTAGAATGATTGATTAGGATCATTTTCACCAGATGCAGATAATGTTTGCTTGCAATATAAAAAATTAATTGTCAGATATAAAATGAATTATAATAATACAATATTTATCATAGAAAATTATTATGTTAACAAATGAAGATACTTACTGCGGAAGTTTCCAAATTTTCTTTGTTAGGGACCAACTTTGCATATTCAGTTTTAGACTGATTCTGCACATTGAAACATCGAATATTTATTATACTTGTTAAATGTTTAAATAATACATGAATTAAGTGAATATTATACGTCTTCTACTATGTAGTCATTTTCAATCTCTTTAACAAAGGCTTCATCATCACAAAGCTTCCAAACAGACGCTTGGGAAAACGTTGGCTGCACCTTAACTCTAAAAGCCATTTTCTTATTCAACAGCATTTCAAGCTCATCAGGATAAACCATTGGATCATATTCTCCATTCTAATGGAAAAATAAAATATCAACCATGAGTGATAATCTGAACTTTACAACTCGATAAACTATTAACATTTTAACTTATGTATAACAATGTACCTCCACCATAGAGTTATGCATAAATTCAGCAGTCATTCCAAGTATAGCAGCACATTCGGAATCCCAGAATACAAATCGATATTTTGATTCACCATTGCTAACATATATCTCAATCTTGTACCTATAGTATTTTAAACGAAGAAAATAATATGATTAATAACAAATCCATTACCAAATTTATTTGCAATTCATCTAGATTATATGTACCTTGGTATAGGCTGTTCGACGTTTTGCCCACATGAACATTCATAAGCTTTTTCAGGATTAGGTGCCTTCGAAGAACACCTTGTGCAACCATAATAAAACCATCCATACTTTGAGACAGTAAATTTCAATGTGGTTGCTACAGTAACACATAAAGTTTCCTAAAAGCAAATCAAAAATGATATTAATTTCAAAAAGCAAACAATATAATTGTAATAGTAAAGATAAATTCGGCTCTATAGTATTCAACTTACATGTTTGATTTTGCAGAATGACTTAAGGACATACATTTTGCATTATGAACAAACCTTTCTACTTAGACATAAAATTGTTTTTGAAATTAAAAATTATGTATAATAATCTGAATATAAATAAATAAATAAAATCCATACTTAGACATAAAATCTTGAATTTCAGGGATGTCTTCATTTATCAACAATTTGGAACCACTCCATGCATTTGACACTGTAAATTGTATAATTAATATAAAAATTATTGAACGTATAATGAAAAATACAAATCAGCTATGTATTTATAAAGTCTGATAGTGTAATACCTTGGCCATCTTTTACCATTGCATGAGTGAGCAGAATTACAATAGCTCCATTGTTTTTAGGATCATTGTAGTAAGCCAAAAATTTTGATCCATAGATTTCCCATAAATTGCAATTTATGCAATTACCCCTATTTTGCAATATAAATAAACAATATTATATGATGGGATTCAGTGATGCAAAATATATAAATTTATCAAACACATAAGTTATGAAAACAATGCGCATTACTTCAAATCTTTCAGCACAACAGAAACAACAACTTTCTTCCCCGGAGTGTTGGATTGGATATGGTTTATCTCACTAACAACACCAATAATATCTACATTAAAGTAAGGTTCATTATTGAATGTGTTTGCAAATATATAAGTTATACAAGTTATAATAGAATTTAAATTACCTTCCAGTCTATCGGTTTTGCATTTGCCTTGAAGTATCTCACCAAAATCTTTAAAGAAATATCCTTTAGGTGGAATATTTTGAAGTTCGATTGCCTTCATTGTGGTACCACCAAGAAACACAAGTTTTTTTGAATGATCACATACCTTCCACTGAAAATCATTATTATAGACACTGCCATTGTTTATAATGCAGGTCATATTCTCCTTAATGACCTCTTTCCATTTCAGTAAATGGTCATGACGAATAAGGACCTGAATCCGATCACCCTAACAAAATGAAAATAATCTTCTTTTTATATGTTATACAAAAAAACATTTTGTTGTAATTACTAACTATCATACAAAAATCTATACTTAAAAAAAGAAAAGCAATTTACCAAGGAATCCATAACAATCATCTCCAAATGTTCAATACCCTTATTATTCACAACACTCCAAACATCCATTATTCGAACAGCAAGACGCCAAGTTTCTTTTGAGTTATTGATGTCTTTCACAGAATCAACCTTTCTACTCATTTTCACTGAAAAAAAATTCAAAAATTAATGTAACTGCAAATTTAGATGACTATAAAATTACAAACCTAATAACCTGGAAAAAAAAAGAGTATATAAATTTGATAGAGGTGTGTGGCAAAATGCTGAAAAGGATCCAACCTTTGATGTTACACATATATAACATCGTTTTGATTATATAATTATATGTTATTAAATTATAACTTTAAATTAAAAATAACTATTTAATATAGTTGATTAATATTAATTGAGTAATTTAATATTATTGTCAATTTACCTACCAATTAATTATTATTATTGTTATTATTATTATTATTGATATTTACCCGCCATATATGATAAGAATATTTTTAAAATTTAAATAGTATATTTATTATTTGATTTGATTTGATTTAATTGAGATCCAAACTCTATAAATTAAAATCGGTTACTTATTATGAACAATAATATAGGGTCATTCCAATGTCAATCTATTATTAATTGAATTTTACATAGATGTAATTTTGCAATAACACGCTGGCATATTGAATCTTATACCGCTGTTATCTTTGCACTAACATATTTTATCCTTTCAACAAAATAATTATAGTAAATAGGTACATTCTGTATACCGAATCATAATAAAAATGTATTAAAATCAAAAGCAATAAAACTGTTTACAGTAAATAAAAATATAGTCTAATTTCTTCATGATCATAAATATTTAAAGAAAAATTCATTGAAATAAAAAATCAATAATAAATCAAAAGTTGAAATAAATGCTAATGACACAACATATATTTAAATTTTTATTTGATATATTTTTATATAATAAATAAATTAGTAATAAGTAAATGAATAATCAAATAGAATAGAATTTTAAGATGTTATTCTATATTTTTATTTACCGTAAACAATTTTATTGCTTTTGATTTTAATACATTTTTATTATAATTCAGTATACAGAATGTACGTATTTACTATAATTATTCTGTTGAAAGGATAAAATATGTTAGTGCAAAGATAACAGCGGTATAAGATTCAATATGCCAGCGTGTTATTGCAAAATTACATCTATGTAAAATTCAATTAATAATAGATTGACATTGGAATGACCCTATATTATTGTTCATAATAAGTAACCGATTTTAATTTATAGAGTTTGGATCTCAATTAAATGAAATCAAATCAAATAATAAATATACTATTTAAATTTTAAAAATATTCTTATCATATATGGCGGGTAAATATCAATAATAATAATAACAATAATAATAATTAATTGGTAGGTAAATTAAGAATAATATTAAATTACTCAATTAATATTAATCAACTATATTAAATAGTTATTTTTAATTTTAAAATTATAATTTAATAATATATAATTATACAATTAAATATTCATTTTGTCATTTAAAGAAAATCAAGTAACGATAATATTTGGCAAAAAAACTACAATGATAATTAATTTGATTTCAGAATATTGATTTCATTTTGGAATGATAAGATTGCAACAACAATAAAATAACGGTAATATTTTTTAGTAGTATAAATAGAGTTTAGTACGAAATTACTTATAGGAACATGAAAGTAGCTGTATTATGGATTGTAATTAGGGTAATTAAGTAATTATGGTGGTAATTAACTTTTATATATTAAAAGTAGATTTATATTTATGTCAATTATTTGGGAAAGATAAATATTGAATTAAAATCTTATTTTGGTGATTTGATTCTTGATTTTGAATTAAAAAAAATTATTAAATTATTTTATTTGATTTTTAATTATTGTTTATCTTTCCACTTGATTCATATAAAATCTACACATGAATTTAGATTTTGAGAGATAAGACAAATAGTAATTTGTTTAATATATATTTAGTTATTATATATTATTTATGGAATTTTTTTGAATATTTTGAATGTCTCTCAAAATTATAAGGTAAAACTAAATATTTGATTCTTTAAATTCTGGATATTTTGGATTTTAGAATTGGTTTTGTTGATTCTAAAATGATTTATTTAAAGAATTATTTGGTGTATATGTGAATTTATTTGACACTTATTTTGGATATATAAATATTTAATATTTATGTGATTTTAAGTTATACATTTAGCATAATTATGTTATTTGAGTTTATTGTTATTTAGTTTTATACAATAATATTTTTTTTAATCATGCAATTTATATAAATTCATAAAACTTATGTTTTATTGAGAATTTGTTCACACACTAAGGACTTTCAAGAAATATTATTATTACTAAACGATATTCTAAATGAATATGACCTGCATTTATGGGTAGTGCCTTGTATTGAAGACTCTTCCCATTGAATTTATTAAAATATATAGTAATTTCGATTGAAGCAACATTTTACAAAAATAATCTCATTTGTGTAAATTTGATTCAATCAAAATTACAAAAGATGTAGTTGTCGCTACCGAGATTTCACGATAATGAAACCGGGACTAAAGAGATGCCAAAGAGAGGCAAGATCAGAAGAGTCGCCACCGAATTTTATTTAGTTTACCTCTATCAGATATGTGTCGTACCTCAATGGAAAAAATGAGAACACGACCTATGCGAAGCGCGATCGCACGCTCGCAATGATGGACTGAACAGAGTCGCCACCGAACTTTATTTATTCCTAAAAAGGAAAGGGGAAATATCGATAAAAACCCAAGAAAGAACGACAATGATATTGGTTGTCGCAACCAAATCAGGGTTCGGGAGTCGATTACGCAAGGGGAAGGTATTAGCACCCCTCACGTCCGTTGTACACAACAGGAACCATTAGGTCAGTTGTGTGCATTAGTGTTAGTTTAAAATGTTAGGCTTTTCAAGTTATTAAGTGGGAAAGAAAGAATAGAAGAGAGGAGAATATTTTTGGATTTTTGACGAAGGACTAAACCTAAGTTTTTTATTAGTGGGCCTGACAAGATTTACAAATCCTGCTCCTACGTATCTCAATAGAGAAATCAAAGCTTACGTAGTTCTGGGTAGAAAAATGTTTCTTTGTTGGTCGATTTTAGCGAAAGCTACTTTGTGTCAAATCGACAAAAACATTGTTGGACTACCAAAACCAGGTGGAAAAACATCGCCTTGCATCGTTTTGAAACAAAGTACCTTTCGTTTGAGAAAAGGTTTGGAGGGTTAATCGCACGGCGGTGAGAAAAAGAAATTGATTGGTTTGATGTGTTTTGAGTAATGGTGAGAACTTGGATGAGCGAGATATCCATCTCGAATCCTAGTCTCAGGAGTGCGTGGTATACACCGCGTTCCATTTCCATCTTATTTGCAAAAATGTTTAATAAGCATTAAGTGTTTTTTGAGGTTTGATTGAGAAAGGGTTTAAAGAAACCGTATTGACAATTTTAAATGATGGCAAGAGCTAAGATAGGCGAGGCATCCGCCTCGAATCTTAATCTCAGGAGTGCATGGTATACACCATGTTCTATTTCCATCTTTATTGAAAAAAATGTTTAGATAGGACTTAAGTATTTTGAGTTTTATTGTAAAAACGACTTGACATTAGATCAAGCATTTGATGAGCGATTGAGAAAGATTTGAATGAAGGTTTGAGAGAAAACAAAGTGGATAAATTTGGATGATGGCGAGAACTAGGATGAGCGAGACATCCGTCTCGAATCCTAGTCTCAGGAGTGCGCGGTATACACCACGTTCCATTTCCATCTTTATTGGAAAGGTCTTGAATATGAATTAATATTTTTGAGTTTTTGATTATGAGAAATGGCTTGACGTTGGATCAAGCGTTTGATGAAAGTTTGAAAGAAATGAAATAGAATGGGAAGAAGAAATGGATTGATTTGTTTATTGAGAAAATACTCGACGTTGGATCGAGTCTTATTTTTTGATATTTTGGAAATGGTTGATTTTATTCTTGTGTTAGTAGCTAACTAAACAGTCAAGCAATAACAAAGAAATAAAAAGCGATAAAATTATTACATGCCATGGGAGTGGGGATACATTTTGTCATATGGGGATTCAAAGTAAAGGAATAATTAAATCAGATCAATCAATGAATGAACAAGGAATGAGTGTAGGTGCAAGGGAAACTGTCTCATTGTAAGAAGGCCCAAGAGTAAGCCATGTGAAGAAAATAAATAACACAACAAGTTATATTTACAAAACACTCAAAAATTAAATTGAAAAAGGGTAAAATCAGGATTTGCACGGATGGAAATTGAGGGACACATAAAACCTAAATAATGTACTCAAAGCCGGTTTGCGCATGTTGACAATAATTGAAATGTCATATGCGATTAATCGAAACGCGGCGAAATACTATCAATATATCGATAAAAATATCATGGATAAATAACATGGGAATTGTTGGATCCGTAAATTAAAATCGATGTTTAAATAATAAACCAAGTCAAAGAAAAATGCTAAAATCAGCAAGTGTTGGAGAAATGAGAATAAAAAAGGATTTAAAATTCATTAAAAGATTAAAACTGAAAAAATAATTAAAAAAAAGTATGTGCCAAGGATTGAACCCACGACTATCTGGTGGAGTGCCAAGAGTCTTTACCGCCCAGCCATGACCGTCCACTTGCCAGAGTAACGAAATCAATAATACATGAAATGAGTGTTTAAATCACACAAAAGGAACGAAATCATAATGGGCATAGCGACATGGGTCTGGGTAAGTTTGACTCGTTTGAAATCGAGGTCCAACAGAAAAAAGTATAACAAATCAGGTAAAAAAATAAACCCTAAACTTGATTTGTTTGACCCACCGTCTCCTTCTTTCCCAAATCAAGATTCCCTCCCCCTTTTCAGAACAACAAGAATGGTCGTGACCCAACACATAAACCGGACAGAAGCATCACAAAACAACCCCGAGGTTCTCGCTTCCGATTTCAATTATAAAGCGCGAATGGAAAAAAAGGTGATACCGGTGATGGATTTTCGAACAACGACAACAAACAGCGGTAAACAATCGAATGCATCATGCATAAAGAGAAAGTGGTAACCTGTGAAACCGCGGACGCGACGACGATTTGGTCGATTTGGTCTTCCTTCGAACTGCCTCCGCCTCCTTTTCTTCGTAGTGGTGGCTTCAGGTAATTTAACTCGATTGAATTTAATGCACTGTGCGAAAGGATATTGTGAGATTGATGAAAAATTTCGTAGCTGCCGCTCCCATTCTAGGGTTCTTGTGAATAGTAACCTCCTTTTTATACAGGACCCCCTCTTTCCTCTGTTGCGTTTTCTACTGTGTAGTGGAGCCTTCGTACGGAGGATGCTAAAGGTTTTGTCTTCATCCTAGCTTGGTGGTCCAGGGTCTCAATTCTCTTCATTTCGAAACTTCACCGTTGGTAAAAACTTTTACCCTCATAAGTTACTCAACTGAAAAGTTTGCGTTTTTGGAATTAACTGATTTCGTGTTGTTATTGATTTGCAGATGCTGTGACGAAAACAGGAGTTGAAGAGAGTAAGCAAATGTGAGTGTGTCTGTATCGTGAGGTGAAACAACAGATGATGGTTGGTAGGATGGAAGTGGTGTAGGGCCATTTCTAAGATTAGGGTTTTCGTGAAGGTTTAGATCTTGTCCTACAGGTTTTGGAGCGAGCTTTCCAATCAGATTGAACAACATACTTCTTAGAGCACTTATCACACTTCCACTTTTTCTCACCGTGCTTTCTGCAGAAGTGCTTCTTGATACTAGTTAGGTCTCCTAAGGCTCTTGATGGGTCATGGTGCACACAAGTTGGCTCTGGACATACCTATACGTTCTTCCTTATTTTCTCATTGCCTGTTCTCTGCTTCAACTTCCATGGTAAATTGTGTCCTCTTTTATGAAGTTGAAGATTCTGATTTCTTTGAAATCCTTTGTTGCAGATCTCACATATGAATCTATTCGTTTCCATAAGTGTCTTCGGCGATAGAGCTATAACTTCAGCTTCCGGGTCTGGATTTCCAGGAAGGTTTCTCCTTTTCTTAGGTGGAGTCTCACCATGAGTTTGAGTTTGAGTGAAAATAAAGGGGTGAGTTGAATTTTTAATGAAAAATGTTCCTGTCATGAAAAATCAGATGCAGGTTGAATGTACTTTTATTGGAATTGTTTTTATTGGCCTTTTCTCTATTGCAAGTGGACTGAATGGCTTGGTTTACATTGGTATTGCAGATGGACATGGCATGGTGATGAATTAGAATGCTATGGATTATGCTCATGGAGGATTGCAATTGCTGCAATGTGTTTTGCTCTTCATAACCAAAGATTATTTTTGAAGTATACATCAAAATGCATTCGACATATAGCGTCTTCATTGAACCATCTATTTCAAAAGTTTTAAGAATGCGACGAGCCAATAGGAGACCGGTGCAATAGGCTGCAACATAATTGGTAAGACCTACTTCAGACCATAGTGGGGAAGTTCTTGCGCATAAGCCTCTCTTCTCTGAAACTTGACTTGAAAACTCTTGAAGTAAGCCTTGCTTGAATATTTATTTTGACATTTCGCTTCTTTGATCGATTTGGTAGGTTGGTGGCTCGAGTTGTAAAACATGGAAATGGCGGAGAGCGTATTCAAATTTGAAGCAAACTCTTATCTTGAAGTAAAGAGCTCGACTTAGGACACTACATGTTGCTGACTATAAGAGGTTTTGGAACCTGTAAAAATCTTCAATGCTTTGGATGGTTACAATGACCCTCAATGTATTAAAAAAAGTTCTGTTGCATTATGCTAGCATTAGCCTGGACTCGATTTGTTTCCATGGCTCGAAACACTTATGGTTGGACCAAGTTTCAATAGCTTTTGGCGTACATTGCAAGCTTGCTTTCATAAGTTAAAACTTGAGTTTCTTCACCTGTTTCAGGTAACATTGTAGCAGAAATACTCCAGCCTGAACTTCGGGCTGCGGCGGCTAGAAGAAATGCAAAATTGGCATGGCTTTGAGATGCAGGGAATAACTTTTGGATCTCCTATCACAGGTAGCACGATAACCTTACATTCAGATGCCTTAGTGACTCGATTTATGTGATGGAGGTCAGTGAGAAAGGTTGTTGCGTTGTTATTGCAGGAAGATATCACGCTGTGTTGAGTTTGTGAGCATAAAGGTTGGAAGCACCTGCTAGCATGTCCTTTTGCAAATTGAGTTCCATGGCCAACTTCTGATGAGAAGAGAAGTGCAAGTTTTGTCCTTGTGGAGAATAATGATTGCATCATAATAGTTCAGAAGAGTCCGTAAACGGCACTCACATCTATTTGGACCCATCTTCTCCTGAAATGTAAGTTTTCTCAACAAAATTGCACTGCATTTTGCCCATTCTCTCTGTGACCTTCTCTTTGTATCAAAAAGTTTTCATTTACTTCTTTTACATCACCTTGGCTCAAGTCATTATTTATGTCAACAACAAGGGAGAAAAGAAGAAAAAGAAATCGAGTCATGGTGTGAGAGCAAAACTGCAGGAGTCTTAAAAAGTCCAGTGACCCGTGAGCAGTGAGCATCAAATGGCAAAGGGTTGAGAAAGAGATATGCAGCCGATAGTTCAAAGGCCTCCTCTACCAAACAAGCAGAAAATAGATGCGAAGCAGGCCATCATTGTAAGTCCTTGTTTGGTTCTTCATGAGAAAACTTTTCAGCTGCTTTCAAGCTATTTTTATGTAGCAACTGACCAGGATAAACAATTCTTATCTCCTTAAACTAAATGTGGTTATCTTGCATTTCCAGGTCCATTGCTCAAGTATGGTTAGATAGGAGCCTCAATTTGTGTCTGAAGGAATCTTGATATAACCAAAAACTTCTAACGAGACAGAGCTGGTGAATGGCAGTAGTCCTGTCACCTAATTTCTCTTTCCTAACCTTGAAGGTTAATTGAGTTGTAGCTTGTTGAAATCTAGCTCTTTCTTATTTGCCCCACCAGATGCAGTGTTGTTGCACTCAGAAGATAGATCTGGTGGTGGATGTCTCAAATTTGTAATATTATTGTTAGATAAATATAACACGTTGGTGTTGAAACTTGTGACACATGAATTAAGTTCTTCATTTTTTCATTATGTTTATAAAATACTTTTGAAAACACATATTCTCCATTCTTCTCATCTTCATCATTCCCAGGATGGTACTGATGCATTTTCCAGTCAGATTTGTAGGATTTTGACTCTTTCCCAGATCTTATATACAAAACCAAGATCTTCTTATAGCCCTTATGTACTCCATATTCTATTACAGCTTTGGTCTTACCAGTCTTGTGCCAGCGTACATGATCTTTAGTTGAACCATGATGTTGAGTATTTTGACGCTTTTGTTTACCAGTACTATATGCATTCATTGTTCTGTGAAAAAAAGTGAATGCTACTCCCATCTTTCTTAGCACCTGGAAGATTTTTAAGGACATGTATAACAGATGCCTTGGTCTCCTTCCAATGTTGGTATGAACTCGTCGATAAACATGTGAGGATTTGCATTACTAACACCACATTTAGACGCTAAATGGTCTAATAATTCTACATCAGAATGATCAAACTTTATACCAATCGGAAAGCCAGGCCACTCGCTAGAAACATCACTATTGTCTATACGACAGTGACAGTTTGGACATTCCCGATATGCGCCACAATCCTTTATCTGATTAGCTAAAGAGAGTGTAGTTCTTTTCACTTTCTTTGCAAATCCTCCCATGTCAATAAGCCAACTCCTAGCCATTATTGGTATGAAGGAAATGAATGATGAAGAAAACACACTCAATAGAGAGCAATGAATGAATGAGTGAATGAATGAAGTAGTCGAGATATGAATGAGTACGTGGAATTTCTTGAATATGAATGGAAAATTTTCCAATGTGAATGAAGAAAATATGAATGTAAGTTTAGAATGTGAAAAACGTAAAAAATATGGAATAATAAACATGAACATGAATGAAGAAATAATGCAAACAAGTGATCGATGGAGAAAAATTTCAGGGCCAAAATCGGGGTATGACAGTTGCCCCTATTTGAACATCCTCCGCCAGAGGAAAATGAAACAGAACTTTTCATCGGATCGTAGTGAGGGATGGTTAAATACCACGAAGACCCAGATTTTGAACTTAAAAAATGAAAATGCTATGATATAATATGCATGGTGAAAGACTCTATATATTTTTTTGAATTTATCTGTTAGGGACACAGTGAATCCTTAACAGGAGATGCTACTGGAAAAACCGATCTGTGGGGAATGCTGATGGTCCACAGGGAGACAGACAAATGGTAAAAACCAACTCGTTGGGGAAAATAATCCTGCTGGAGAAACAGACACACACTAGAGAGTACTCAAAGTAAAACTCGATGAACGACACTTAGAATACAAGAGATTTCGGCAGTAAGTTCACACATGACTTACTAAACCCGAATAAGAAAAATTTCTACAACAGGTTCATACATGACCTGATAACACTGAAACAATCATAGAGAAAGATTCTTCAAAACGGGTTCATACATGACCTGGTAATACTGGAATAAAGGCTCAACAGCAGGTTCATACATGACCTGATAATGCTGGGGAATATCAAGAAGTTCTGACAGCAGGTTCAAACATGACCTAACAAACTCAGAAAAATTCAAAAAGATGATATCAACAGGTTCATACATGACCTGATGACAAACTTGAATACTTTGAGAAAAATTCCACAACAAGTTCATACATGACTTGACAACACTGGAATAATCAAAGAGAAAGATTCTTCAAAAACAAGTTCAGATATGACCTGGTAATACTGGAATAAAAGCTCAACAGCAACGGGTTCATACATGACCTGACAATGCTGGAAAATACTAAGAATTTCTGACAGTAGGTTCAGACATGACCTAACAAACTCAGAAAAATTCAAAAAGAGTATATCAACAGGTTCATACATGACCTGATGACAAACCTGAACATTTTGAGAAAACTTCCACAACAAGTTCATACATGACTTGATGACACTGGAACAAAAGGTTCAGCAACAGGTTTATACATGACCTGATAATACTGGAATAAAGGCTCAACAGCAAAGGGTTCATACATGACCTGACAATGCTGGAACATTCAAAGAATTTTCAACAACAGGTTCATACATGACCTGACAACACATGGAAAAAATCAAAGGGAGCTTTACCAATAGGTTCATACATGACCTGAGAATATTGGAAAACATACAAAGAAAGTTTCATCAATAGGTTCATACATGACCTGACATCACTTGGGAAAAAATCAAAGGGAGTTTTACCAATAGGTTCATACATGACCTGAGAATATTGGAAAACATACAAAGCAAGTTTCATCAATAGGTTCATACATGACCTGACACTGTAGAATACATCTGATAGTTCTGGAGATTTCTCACAAGAAATTCATCCAATCACAGATTTTGGAGATTCCTATCAGGGAATTTATGCAAAACAAAGATAAACGGGAGTCTTCTTATAAGTAGATCATCCACGCAAAAAGCTACGATGATTCTTTATAAAGAAATCAAACAAAACCAACATCATTGGAGTTTTCTAACACGAAAAACCTCCAAGCTTCTGGGAATTCCTCAATATGGTGAGTCATACATGACTTTCACGGAACCATCAGGAAAGACAAGGTATTTCAAACTCTCTGTATGTGCCAACAACAATTGGACTTTGACCGTAAGCAATGGATTACAACCAGATTCTTTAACGGATATTGCCAACAACAATTGGACTTGATGAAAGCCAATAGTAAGCCATTACCGGCTACAACGGAGTTTGCCAGCAACAACTGGACTTGAAATGATGTTGGCGACAACCAAACTTCAGATATCAATCACAAATGTATTTACAAACAGACTGACAGTGATGCCAACGACAATTGGGTTTAAAACAAATGCTGGTTACAACCAGACCTTAAAGGATACCAGTTACAACTGGATTTGGTCAAAGACACTGGTGACAACCAGACTTAACAGACGATGCCAGTAATAACTGGTCTCAGAGGTCAAGGGATACAATCAACAACGAGACCTGAGATTATGCAAATGAGCGCGAAGCACTTCGGGCTATGCATGATTTGGATTTTGCTTATATGCATGATGTATGAATGATCATGAAATGCAAATGCTGACAATATACAGACTGGAAATTAGGGAAAGCTTTATAGAGGTACTAAATCCTCAACACCAATAACTCAACCAAAAGAGTGAGTAAATGCATCAAAGGGGATCCATCGAGCTGAACAGTTACAACTGGCCCAGTAATCCTTCCAGAGAATGATAAATTTATGCTCTCTGGAGATAGATGTTGATCATCCAAGGGGAGTCTTGCAACTTGAGACTTGCAGGGAAAGACGAAAGATTTCCTTTTAATATTTCCACATGTCAAAGCAAAATTGTGTTTCTCAATATGTTGAAAATTTCTTTTTGAGTTCAAAATTCATTATTAACAAATAAATGACATTTTGTATAACAAAGAGAACCAGAGAAAAATAGCAAATGATAGAATTTGATAGGCAAACTTGTATTTATTCAAGAATGGTAGCACACAAATGGCGTAGCTCCATGGAATGTTACAAATTTGAAAATGGCAATAGGGAAAGGTTTACATTGAATCACAATGACTACTACTATCCCTAATAACAATGACTCCACAAAACTTCGCTTCTGAAGGAAGTAACTAGATTGATCTTCCATTTTTAGCTCTTCTGTGTTGATCAGTGACGAACCGATCCAGTCTATGCCTTTTATCCCTAATTTTTGCCTGGATCGCCCTTTCAGGTTTTCAATCCACCGGGACGCTATTTTTTTTGCCTAAGTCGCCCTTTCAGGTTTTCGACTTAGCGAGCTACCATTTTTTATTATCCCTAATTTTTGCCTGGACCGCCCTTTCGGGTTTTCAGTCCACCGGGATTTGTCAGGCATAGCATCTTTTGACTGCATCAGAATTCATAGGGTGAATGAGCTCTTCACCATCCATAGTTGTGAGAAATAGAGCACCTCCAGAGTATGCTCTTTTTACAACGTATGGGCCTTCATAGTTGGGAGTCCACTTCCCACGTGAATCTTTGTGTACTGGCAAGATCTTCTTGAGCACGAGATCTCCTTCCTTGAACTCTCGAGGACAAACCTTTTTGTCAAACGCCTTCTTGATTCGTTGCTGGTACAATTGTCCATGGCACAGTGCGGTCATCCGCTTCTCATCAATGAGATTAAGTTGATCATAGTTGTTTTGGATCCATTCAGCTTCGTCCAGCTTGGCTTCCATCAATATTCTCGTTGAAGGTATCTTTACTTCGAATGGGAGAACTGCGTCCATCCCATACACTAAGGAGAATGGGGTTGCCCCTGTTGAAGTGCGACCGAGGTCCGGTATCCATGCAAAGCAAAGGGTAGCATCTCGTGCCAATCATTATAAGTTTTCACCATCTTTTGCAGGATCTTCTTGATATTTTTGTTGGCAGCTTCAACAACACCATTCATCTTTGGACGGTATGGAGAAGAATTATGGTGGTCAATCTTGAAACTCTCACATAATTCTGTCATTGTCTTGTTGTTCAAGTTTGAACCGTTGTCGGTGATGATCTTGCTTGGGATTCCATAGCGACAGATAATCTCCTTCTTGATAAAGCGAGCAACCACATGTCTCGTCACATTGGTGTAGGAAGCAGCCTCTACCCACTTAGTAAAGTAATTGTAAGACCCCAATTTTGTCCCTAAGATCCCTCATGGCATCATATCATATCATTGCATAGCCTCAAGGATCATTGGACACCTTGCTTCCTTCCCTGTGGGTGGGTTATCCTTTTTTGAGTGGTTCTTGATCACTAAGCATTCCTTGCATTTATATGTCATTGCTTTTCTTTTAATCACTAACCAAAAGTACAAAAATATGTCATCTAACCTTTGTCTTGCAGATGAAGCAATAACAGGTCAAAGTAATTAAAGGCATTCATTGAGCAATAAATGGTGGTCATTCTTGAGATTTGGACCCCACAATCAGTCACAAGAGTTCATATGAGTTATGATGTCATTTTGAAGCAAAATCCCAAGTGGTAGAGGCTTGAATTTCATCAGAAACATTTTCAGGTCATCTGAAGACCTAGAAAGTCAACTGCAAAGTCAACTGTGGATTTGGAGGTGGGAAGTGATTGGAAATACTTCATTCATGTTCAAACAAGTCTCATTTGACATTTCAAACACTCACATTGAAGAATTTGAGGTCCAGTCAAAAATTTCCCAAAATAGAAAGTGACCCATAATTTGAATTTTCCAAAAATGGAAAGGTTTTGGACCAAATTCAACTTAATCTTACATCATCAAAAAAGTTTCAAATGAAATTTTGTTGAACATGAAAGTTATAGATCTTTCTCTCCCATTTCCAAAATGTCCAAGATCATGAGCATATGATGTGTGGTTGAGGAGATATGATCAAATCATTGCCAAGTATGCATGGGACTTCAAATGGCCATATCTTTTGATTCAAAGCTCCAAAATGAGTGGTTCTTTTTGCAATATTCTCCTTTTGACCTCTAATTTCCAAATCATGCATCACATTACATGAATTGTCATCACATAATCACTTGATAATCCATGCCTTTTTTGGAGGGAAATTGCAAAATTCAAAAATGGTGCATTGTATGGACTTTCTACCATTGCCATTGAGTTTAAAAAATGATTTTTAGTGAAAATGATGAAGCAATTGGTACTGTTCACGTGTAAATGGTACATGCACCATGCAAATTTAGATTTTTGGCAAAACACCTTATTATCATTAACCAAGTTAATTATGGATTAGCAAAGTGATTAGGGCTTCATATAAATACCTAAATCCTAACAGAATTGAAGGAGGTTAATCATTTTTTCACATTTCAAGATCCAAATTCTCTCTCACTTCAAATTTTCTCTCATTCATAATTCAATTTTCTTCCAAATAGCATTGCATTTTGATTCATATTCTTGTTCCCTAGATTGGATTTAGTGTAGATCAAGTGCTGTTTTGTAGAATTCGTGCAGGGATCAAGTGGTGGAAGTTCATGAAGATGACAATGGAGTTTCTGTTTTGAGCTAGATCTAGTACCATTCAAGCTTCAATTGCTTCATCAAACTTCATTTCAAGTATTATAGAGTAGATTTGGACCAGTACAAGCTGTGGATCGTGTGAATTCAAAGGCTCTGCACTTCAAGAGGTCATAATTCGAACCTTTTAATTTTGAAATCCATGTATATATTAGTGTAGATCTTGTTCTCCTGGTAATTCTGGTGAAAGAATCGTGTGATTTGGTGCGTTTTTGAGCTAGATATGTATGATTGAATATTTAACATGTTGAAATGATTCTGTTCGATTCTCTATTTTCTTGATGAATTACGCTTAGCCATTGCTTGATCCGTGTTCACCATGAAAAGATCTGTGGAATGATGTTATTGTTTTTGATTTCTGGAGTGTTCTGGATTTTTCTGGAATTTTGTATGAAGTTCATCTTCATCTTCATCTTCAACCTCATGAAGAAGATGAAGATCATGTGTTTTTCCAGGATAGCTACAATTTAGCTAGGAGACCTTCATCATTAGCTACGAAATTCTGGATTTGTTTTCAGGCTTAGGGTTTTGTCCAAAACGCTACCGTTTTGGAAGCGCGCTCAAATTCAAATCTGGCCAAGGTTCGACCCTGGCCGAGCGTGCTTATTCAAATTGCCTTGCATTTTCACATGTTTCCCTCCTTATTCCATGCCTTGGTTCATTTTGATTTCAATTTTTTTTCCAAACTTCATAAAATCATATAAAATTGAAAAATCATCCAAATTGATCCCAATTTTTTGCAAAATGCTCCTTATTCTGTCTAGTTTTTTTTGATCATAAATTTGCAAATTGTGCATGGCTGGATTTTATTTGGTTCTAGGTTATGTGATCATGTGTCCACTTGTGACCTTGCCTTGCTTATCTCATTGTGAAATGCTTGTTTTTAATCCAATGAATGTGAAATTTTTCATGTTGATTCTAGACACATTGCTGGACATTTTGGTTTTGGTTTGACATTTTTCTCAATTACCATTTCTATTTTATGCTTGTGTTAACTTGGTGTGACAATTTGTGTCACACCTTTGATTGTCCAACTTGTGCCATTTAATTTCCATGCCAAATGATCTTTGATGCTTCTGATTTTTGTATGTTGATCATGTTAGATGTCTTGAATGTTCATGAATTTTTCCAGATTTATTTGAATCATTTCTGTTTTGATTTGAATTTTTCATTCATGATGATCACATATGAGCTTTGGAATTGTCTTGGACTTCACTTGATCATGAAATGCTTTTGCTTAATGATTTTGGTGTGAGCCTTTTTAGGATATGTCAATATGTGTTTGAAGTTACTTTGTGTTGAATTTCAGCTCCTGTTTTGAATTTTTTCTTCATCTTTGACCCTAGGCATTGACCTAGTGGTTTGTTGCTTACATGTGAGCTTTGATTTCAGGTTTAAGCATCCAAATGCCATGGTTGATGATGCTTCATCATGTGAATGTTGATGTTTGCAATTGATTACTAACATTTGTGTGTCTCGTAGGTTGATGCTAACTCATTTGAGTCTGCCTTATGGCTTACACATTTTGTACATTGGGATTGTCTGTTGCTTATTGACTGTTGTCTGTTTGTCTGAGCATTGTACTGATTTGTTTAGTGTTTCCACAGGTACCTAAGTTGCTTTAAGTTCATTTGAACTTTGCTTTTGCTTGGTTGCTTAACCACTTAGGTATAATCCCTAATCTTCATGTAGTCTGGAAGACCTGCCATGTTACTTTGGCAGGCACCTATCTGAAGCCCTCCTTAAGAGGCAATGCTTGTGATTGTTTAATTTTGTGCCAAGCAGGTAAAGTCCTCTTAAGAGGCAATTGGCAGATAAAAGAGATGTGTAATCCATCTCCTACTACTCAGTGTGTCATTCACTTTGCTCACACCATGTGTTGATGCATTGTGAATAAGAACCCAAGATCTTATAGAGTCAATCATTTGTGGAGAAGAGTTCCTACTTTCTGAACTCCCACACTTTCTATTGTTTAAAGCTCTCCCTGACCAGGGATAAGAGCTATGAGGCACACCCCTCATCTCCATTTCATCTGCTTCACCCTAACTCTCAATGTTATGGTTAAGAGCTCAAAACACCCCATTCCAGTTGGCTGTAAAGCCTAACCTTGCTTGAGCCTAATTGATTGTGTATAGTGTGTGCTAATTGACTTGATTGTTTGCTTACTTGATTCATCTGTACATGTTTGCTTATGTGTGCCTTTGTGCATTTATCATCATTACTTGTATATCATTTCATAAACATTGTTCATCACTTTGTAACATTTTGTTTTGTCCATGGAGGAAGCAAGCATAAGTCCATTGATTGGCAGTTGTTTCCTGTGATATGGTAGGAGACTAGTATAAGTCCATTGATTGGCATCTGGTATCCATGTTTTGTTTGTTTTAGGAGACTAGTATAAGTCCATTGATTGGCATCTGGTATCCTTGTTATTTTGTTTTGTGAGACTAGTATAAGTCCATAGATTGGCATCTGGTATCCATGTTTCTCTTTGTTTTAGGAGATTGGTATAAGTCCATTGATTGGCGTCCGGTATCCATTTTGTTTTGTGAGATTGGAATAAGTCCATTGATTGGCATCCGGTATCCATTTACTTTGTTCACCTGTTATTTGTGTTGCATATTCCAAAGGAATCACTTGAATCATCTACATATGATCTCAAGAGGTGAACATCTAAGAAGTTTTACATCCCTTAACCCTCCCACCTTTTGTTTCTTTAAACCTCCATTTGCATGTTAACCCAAAACTTGTAAAACTATTGTGCGAACATTTTCATCTATTTTTTTCAAATTAGAAACCTAGGCCCTAAGCCTCTGATTTTCAAACTACATCTTCACAATACTTCTTCTGAATTGAATTCTAATCATACTTTGACTTCATTTTTGTGAACACTCCAACTGGTTAATTTCACTCACTCAATTGCTTTTGTGGCCCAAGTCCACTTCTTCATCAAGTTTTCATACATTAGCCATAGATCTCAATTATCTTAATGGTTGATGTTAATCTCGCCTTTTGTCCTTAGTGATCGAACCGTAAGACTTCCATACTGAAAACAGGGTTAACCCCTCTATTATGTTGAAGCTATTCTCACATGGTGGACTTGCTGTTGATATAGGCTGAGTTTTCTCCCGTGGATAATGAAAGACCTTAGGGCTTTTGTTTAAAATCAATCCACTCACTTACTTTTGGAAATCTTTTAGCCGAACTACGACGTTTTGATCCTTACCTTCCATGGAAAGGTACGTAGGCAACAGGTTCATCCGTTCAAACAACAAAAATAATAACTTGTATATTCTTTTCTCATCCCTTCAATCCATGTTTGCACAATAAATATTTCATAAACAAATAACATTTCATACAACAAGTTGTGAAAAGGGCTCCCTAGGAGTACCTAGGACGTTTTGGGTGCCTAACACCTTCCCATTGCGTAATTAACCCCTTACCCAGATCTCTGATCTTTTCATTAGTTTTCTATGTGTAAAACTTCTTAGGCTTTTGTTCGCTTTTTAGCCATTCCTTTGGATAAATAAAAGTGCGGTGGCGACTCGATTCTTTGTATGCTTTGCTTTTGATTTAATCAATAAATCATAAAGTGACGAATACACCGCTACAGAAAAGTGGCGACTCCACTGGGGATGACATTGTCCTTGGTGGTTTTGCCTACTTTTCACCCTTGTTGTATGATATTTGTTTATTTGTTATATGACATATTTTTGTATAATTTGGGATTACTGTATTGATTGTAATGATTGAATTGCTTGATATACAATTGCTTGTTTGCTTGGTGATCTCTGTGATGAGTTCTATACCCGAACTCGAGTGCACCTTAGGATAGGAGAATGGCATAGTCTTGTCGACTTGTGTGGAGTTATTCCTTAGAAAGTTGACTTGCGAGTCCATTCACTTGGTGGAGGTCATGTTGGATTAATAATGTCACACAAGTTATTTGTGGTTAGGCATTATTCTTTTAACATGTGCCTTAGAAGCCAAGGACCTTAGTTTACCAAGCCCATCTTGGCCTATTTTTAGGACGTAGTGCGGAAGTCGTTCAGATGTAAGATCTGATACGATTGTTACGCGATACTACACTCATAAGAGTCTCTCTTGAGAATATTTTTGGAATACGAGTATTCGTTCCTCCGATAATATTCGAAAGATGGGATGATGACTATGGGAACCTCTTGTAGAACATGTTCGGCAGGTTTAAACCCTAGTACACTCCCTTTGGGTGGTTCTTAACCGAGACTCCATGCTCGTGACTCTCAACAAACCCGTGATTCATGGTTGAGTCGTTCAGACATCCTTAATATCAATGGAACTTGGGTGTCCATAAGGTGAAAACCATAATCCACCAAAATGGATGATTGATATTAAGGATGCTATGAGCTTTCCCATGACCTTTGTCTGGTGTGATTTGCTTGATCCTCGAGTGTGATTGTTGCATTCATACATTCATGCATTCATCTGCATTCATGTCATCAGAAAAATCAGAAAATTTTTAAGGAACTTAAAGGGTTTATTTGCAAAATTTTCAGATATGGAAAGACCAAAAAGGCATACAAAGAAGTACAGCTTTAGACAGCCCGATCTGAAAGAGTTAAGGAATTTGACATCCTATGTATTAGATCCCTTGGGTTTCAAAGCTCGCTATGGGAAGCTTCTGCCTCTGTTGACTACTCAGGTCGACGAAGGGTTGATGAGTACTTTGGCGCAGTTCTATGATCCTCTGTATCACTGCTTCTCTTTTCCGGACTTTCAGCTATTGCCTACGCTTGAGGAGTATGCTCACCTTGTGGGTATTCCTATTTTGGATCAGGTGCCGTTCAGTGGCTTGGAGAGTATTCCAACTTCTCGAGAGATCGTAGACTTGTTGCACATAGATGAATCCCTGATTGAAGCGCATATGACCACCAAAGGTGGAATTCAGGGTCTTCCTTCTGATTTCCTCATCGCTCAAGCTACCGTTTATGGGAAGGCCATGAGTGAGGATGCCTTTGAGGCCATATTCGTGCTGCTCATCTATGGTTTGGTATTGTTCCCCAACATCGACAAATTTGTGGATGTGAACGCCATTAGGATCTTTTCTGTTCTTAATCCCGTTCCGACTCTGTTGGGTGATACCTATTTCTCTTTGCATCTAAGGAATGCAAAGGGTGGAGGAGCTATTATGTGTTGTTTGCCTCTGTTGTATAAGTGGTTTATTTCTCACTTACCGCAGACGGTTGCTTTCAAGGAGAACAAGGGATGTCTACGGTGGTCTACGAGACTTATGTCTCTCACTAATGACGATATCTCTTGGTATGATCGCGTGTATGACACAGTTCATATTATTGATTATTGTGGTGAATTCCCTAATGTGCCTCTTCTTGGTACATGTGGTGGGATCAGCTACAACCCTATCTTAGCACGTCGTCAGCTTGGGTTCCCCCTAAAGGATAAACCTCATAACATTTTGTTAGAAGGTGTGTTCTTTCAGGAGGGTAAAGATCCCCAAGGCCTGAAAGCCAGGATGGTCCGCGCTTGGCGCAAGATTCACAAGAAGGGTAGAAGTGAGTTGGGTCCGAAGAACTGCATTGCTTTGGAGTCGTATACGACTTGGGTCAGGCAGAGAGCATCAGAGTATCTCATGCCTTATGATTATCCGAGACCTACACCTTTGGATGTGGCTGGGCCTTCAACCCTCCCTAACCAAGGCGTAAAGGAGTTGAGAGACGAAGACCTTTCACGTGCCTGGATCCGTGAAAGAGAAGAGTTGCTTCAACAGCTTAAGGAGAATGACGCTCTGATCGAATTCCTCGGGCATCAGGTGATAGATGATCCGAATGATACCTGGACTTCTCTGCTTCCTCAGTCTTCCAAATTCTGGAAGAGGAAGTATGATCGAATTGCTAAGGAGAAAGCGGATATGGAAGCAGCATATGAGAGAGAGATCAAGAGGCTTTGTGCATCTCGTCTTCCAGCATCTCGAGCTTCTAGGGATCCATAGGATGTTTATTTTCCTTTTCCCTTGTAATATGATTAACAATGCTGTACTTCTTTGTCTCGAATATATATTTGATGAGATGTTTTCCATATGCGATTAAATGCTTTAAATTTCAAAATTTGCAAATGATACCCTAAAAGTTCCTTGAAATAAAAACAAAGCATATGCACGAGCATTGCATGCATCATTTGCATAAGCAGGTGTTGTTCTGGTCTTCTTGTCTGTGGCCTAACTCTGTGATCTTCATTTATTTTGAAGACAAGCTGACTCATCGGTACTACACCCGAGCTAATTCTGCAAGAGTGATGGATCAACTCGAACAAGAGAACCGTGAGCTGAAGGAAGAGGTCGCCAGACTGAGTGCTCTGATGGAGCAATTCTTGGCTGCTCAGAATCAACTGTCTCCGACTCCTGCAACTCCTCCCCAGAGGACTGTTATTTCAGAGGTTGCTTCATCAACAATGCCAGCTGCCAGTGCCCATTTTATGCCGAATGCCATGCCACCCGGGTTTCCTTGGGGTATGCCTCCTGGTTTTATGCCTGATATTCCAGCTCCTACCTTTCCTTCTATGCCGGCATCTAGCCCGGTCCTTGCGATGCCTCCTCCTGTCGTGCATACCATTCCCAGGGTAGACGACACCATCTATCATTCTGAGCCGTCTGAGGGCCCAGATGTTAATGAGAAGATGGATGCGATGAATGACCAATTCTTTGAACTCCGCAAGGAATTGAAGACCCTTCGAGGGAAAGATTTGTTCGGCAAATCTGCAGCCAAACTCTGTTTGGTTCCCGGTGTGAAGATTCCCGTCAAATTCAAAGTCCCTGACTTTGAGAAGTATAAGGGGAACACCTGCCCGCTCAGTCACCTGGTTATGTACGTCAGGAAAATGTCTACTCAAACAGATAATGATCAGTTGCTGATTCATTATTTCCAGGATAGTTTGTCAGGTGCTACTCTTCGTTGGTATATGAGCCTTGATAGTGCAAACATCCGTTCCTTCAACGATCTTGGCGAAGCTTTCGTCAAGCAGTACAAGTATAATATTGATATGGCTCCTGACCGTGATCAACTCAGAGCCATGTCTCAGAAGGACAAAGAGACACTCAAGGAATACGCCCAGAGGTGGCGAGAGCTGGCAGCTCAGATTACTCCTCCGCTGGAAGAGAAGGAAATGACTAAGATCTTTCTGAAGACTCTTAGTTCATTTTATTATGAGCGGATGATTGCAAGTGCTCCCTCTGATTTCACTGAAATGGTGAACATGGGGATGCGATTGGAGGAAGGAGTCCGGGAAGGACGTTTGTCTAAGGATGAAGGCTCTTCTAAATAATATGGGGCGTTTAAGAAGAAAGATAGGGAGGCACATGCTGTGCAATCCCATGTTAAACCCAGAAGACCCTTTGATAAGAGGAAGCCAGTGCGTCATCAGCATCAGGTGGCTAGTGTAGCACCTGTCTTCAGGGATAATTATCAACATCAGCAACACAATCAACAACAATCTCCTCAACCGTATCATAACCAACAGCATCGCCCTCAACAGCAGGCTTACCAACCTCGCAGTAGTAATCCAGCTGGTCAGAATTATGAAAGGAAGAAGATCACTTTCGATCCGATTCCTGTATCGTATACAGAGCTGTATCCCTCTTTAATAGAGCGGAAATTGATTACTCCTAGGGATCCTCCGGCTATACCTGCTAACCCTCAGTGGTGGTATAAGCCTGATTTGCACTGTGTCTATCATTCTGGCGTTCCGGGCCACGATGTAGAGAACTGCTTTCAGTTGAAGACTAAGGTTCAGGACCTTATGAGATGCGGCATTCTAAGCTTTGAGGACTCAGGCCCCAATGTTAAGAAGAACCCATTGCCCGAGCATGGGAAGTCAGTTAACATGGTCCAGGGTTGTCCTAGAAAATACAATGTCAAATATGTAAGCCATATTCGACAGTCATTGGTCGAGTTGCATCGGTTGCTGTGTGATTATAGTCATCTGGAGCACGACCATGACAGATGCCGTATCTGCTCTGTCAATAGATTGGGTTGCCGCCAAGTGCGAAAGGATCTTCAAGAGTTGCTAGATGATGGGACTATTGAGATTCTGCAGAACAGAAATGTTGACGAAGATGAACCTGAGGTGAATTTGATTTCTCCTATGTTCAAGATCCCAGAGCCTGTTGTCATCCGATATGACGGTAGCAAACATAAGTCTTCTTCTTCTCTGGTCATCAAGCCCGCAGGCCCTGTGCCTTATTCTTCTGAGAAAGTGATTCCCTTTCGTTACAGTGTTGTTGCTGTTGAAGATGGGAAAGAGGTGCCGTTGCCTTCAACCTCTATAGTAAATATTGCTGATGTGAGCGGGTTGACCCGTAGTGGTCATGTGTTTTCTGCACCCCCGAAGACTCATGTTGTTTCTGATTCTGCTGAGCGTCCGGTTGGGACTGCAGTGAATGTTCCGAATCCGGCACCTGTTGCCAAACCCTCCTCTGTACAAAAGACTCCTACTTCTTCTGTTGGCCCGAGTGGCACTGTGAATGAAGAGTGTGATGAGATGCTGAGGCTCATCAAGAAGAGTGAGTACAATGTTGTAGATCAGCTTCTACAAACGTCGTCAAAGATCTCCGTGCTATCTTTGCTTATGAATTCAGAACCTCATAGGGAGGCTCTGCAGAAAGTGTTGGATCTGGCTTATGTTGATCATGATGTCACGATTGAGCAGTTTGACAGTATTGTTGCAAACATTACTGCTTGCAACACTTTGAGTTTCTGTGACGCTGATCTCCCTGAGGAGGGAAGAGACCACAACATGGCTTTACATATTTCTATGAACTGCAAGAACGACGCCATGTCCAACGTGCTGGTGGACACTGGGTCATCTTTGAATGTATTGCCGAAGACCACTCTTTCAAGATTGTCATATCAGGGGCCTCCCATGAGGCAGAGTGGTGTTGTTGTGAAAGCTTTCGATGGGTCGCGCAAGACCGTGATTGGGGAAGTTGATCTCCCAATTAAGATTGGACCAAGTGATTTCCAGATCACCTTTCAGGTTATGGATATCCACCCATCTTATAGCTGTCTCCTTGGTAGACCATGGATTCACGAGGCTGGCACCGTGACATCCACCCTACACCAGAAGCTGAAATTCGTCAAGAATAAGAAACTGGTCGTGGTAGGGGGAGAAAAGGCTCTCCTGGTTAGCCACTTGTCTTCTTTCTCATATATTGATGCTGAGGATGAGGTTGGAACGCCTTTCCAAGCTTTGTCTATTGCTGAGCCAATTGAGAAGAAGTCTCATTCATTTGCTTCCTATCGTGATGCGAAACTGGCCATTGAATATGGTGCAGTTGCTGGTTTAGGGAAGATGATCGAGCTTGAAGACAACAAGTCCCGGGCTGGCATTGGCTATTCTTCTGGGGCATTCAACGAGCAAGGGCTGTTCAAGAGTGGAGGTTTCATCCACGCCGATCAGACTGAAGAAACTACTGCTATTCTGGAAGAGGATGCAGAGGATTTGAGCAACTTTGTTATTCCTGGTGGTGTCTGCCACAATTGGGTCGCTGTGGATGTTCCTACGGTCATTCATAAGTCAGCGTAATTTGTTCACTTTGTTCAAAAACCCTTCTCCCATGCCAAAAGGAGAAGTGAGGACATTGTTGGCATCATATATACAATGATATTTTCATTCAATTAATGCATTGTTAAACATTTGTTTTTCCATTTGTTTTCACTTTTTGTTTTTGCATGAAATTAGTGATCACAAAAAACCCTAAAAAACAAGAATAAAAGCAATCTTTTCATCTGCATAATGATTTGTTTGTTTAAATTCTAAAGTTTTATTATCCAAAATCATTATGCAGGTTGATTCTAAAACCCATTGAACATAATGATCCAACGCCATCTCCCAATTTTGAATTCCCTGTATTCGAGGCAGAGGAAGATGATGTCGAAGGGATTCCTGACGAGATTTCCTGTCTCCTTGAGTACGAGAAGAAGATCATTCAGCCGCATCTCGAGAATCTGGAAACAGTCAACTTGGGGTCTGAAGATTGTGTTCGTATGGTGAAGATTGGGACACTACTTGAAGAGTCTGTCAAGAAGGGGTTGATCAGTTTGCTACGAGAATATTCTGATATCTTCGCTTGGTCGTATGAAGACATGCCAGGTTTAGATACAGATATTGTGCAACATTTTCTGCCTTTGAAGCCTGAGTGCGTGCCAGTGAAGCAGAAGCTCAGAAGAACTCATCCAGATATGGCAGTGAAGATCAAAGAGGAAGTTCAGAAGCAAATTGATGTGAGGTTTCTGGTGACTTCTACATATCCTCTATGGGTGGCCAATATTGTGCCTGTGCCTAAGAAGGACGGAAAAGTCCGTATGTGTGTTGATTACAGAGATTTGAATAAAGCTAGTCCGAAAGATGATTTTCCTCTACCACACATTGACATGTTGGTAGACAATACAACTAAATTCAAAGTCTTCTCGTTTATGGACGGATTTTCCGGATATAACAAGATCAAGATGGCACCCGAGGATATCGAGAAGACAACATTCATCACACCTTGGGGAACATTCTGTTATCGAGTGATGCCCTTTCGGTTTGAAGAACGCCAGAGCCACGTATCAACGTGCTATGACTACCTTGTTTCATGATATGATGCACAAGGAGATAGAGGTCTATGTCGATGACATGATTGCTAAGTCTAGAACGGAAGTTGAACATGTTGAACATTTGTTGAAGCTTTTTCAGCGTTTGAGGAAGTACAAGCTTCGTCTGAATCCGAACAAATGTACATTTGGAGTCCGTTCTGGCAAGTTGTTGGGCTTTATAGTCAGCGAGAGAGGTATTGAAGTTGATCCTGCAAAGGTCAAAGCAATACAAGAGATGCCTGCGCCCAAAACTGAGAAGCAAGTCCGAGGTTTTCTTGGCCGCTTGAACTATATTTCCAGATTTATATCCCACATGACTGCCACATGTGCGTCGATATTCAAGCTCCTCCGGAAAGATCAGTCTCATGATTGGACCGAGGATTGCCAGAAAGCTTTCGACAGTATCAAAGAGTATTTGTCTGAACCTTCGATCTTGTCTCTGCCTGTAGAAGGAAGACCTCTGATCATGTATCTAACTGTTCTTGAAGACTCGATGGGTTGTGTACTCGGTCAACAAGATGAATCAGGGAAGAAAGAATCTGCTATTTACTACCTCAGTAAGAAGTTCACTGATTGTGAGTCTCGATACTCTATGCTTGAGAAGACGTGCTGTGCTTTGGCTTGGGATGCTAAGCGTCTACGCCAGTACATGATAAATCATACAACTTGGTTGATATCCCGAATGGAACCAATCAAGTATATCTTCGAGAAGCCTGCTTTAACAGGGAGAATTGCCCGTTGGCAGATGTTGTTGTCTGAGTATGATATCGAGTATCGAGCTCAAAAAGCTATCAAAGGTAGTATCTTAGCTGACCATTTGGCACACCAGCCGATTGAAGATCATCGGTCTGTTCAGTATGACTTCCCAGACGAGGAGATTCTGTATTTGAAAATGAAAGATTGTGATGAGCCTACACTTGATGAAGGTCCAGAACCTGGTTCCAGATGGACGATGGTGTTTGATGGCGCTGTAAATCAGTATGGAAATGGAATTGGGGCAGTAATCATTACTCCTCATGGCACACATATTCCGTTTACATCAAGACTAACTTTCAAATGCACGAATAATATGGCTGAGTATGAAGCTTGTATTATGGGACTGGAAGAATGTATTGATTTGAGAATCAAGTATCTTGATGTGTATGGTGATTCGGCCCTGGTTGTCAATCAGATCAAGGGTGAATGGGAGACGAATCAGCCAAGTCTTATTCCATACAGAGATTATGCGAGGAGGATTTCAACGTTCTTTACTGAAGTTGACTTTCATCATATTCCTCGAGAGGATAATCGGATGGCAGATGCTTTTGCTTGCTTCGATGATTGTAGTCAAGTATTGGAATGAAGTTCCCAACATCACCGTGATGCGCTTGGACAGACCAGCTCACGTATTTACAGTTGAAGAAGTGAAAGATGACAAGCCTTGGTATTTTGATGTCAAGAATTTCCTCCAGAACCAGGTCTACCCGCCTGGAGTATCTGTGAAAGACAGGAAAACTTTGAGGAGATTGTCAGGCAGTTTCTACCTCAGTGGTGAAGTGCTTTATAAAAGAAATTATGACATGGTTCTGCTCAGATGCGTGGATAGACACGAAGCAGACCTGTTGATGACTGAGGTCAATGAGGGTTCATTTGGTACTCATTCCAATGGACATGCCATGGCGATAAAAATGTTGAGAGCAGGCTACTATTGGCTGACAATGGAGTCTGACTGCTGCAAATATGTGAAGAGATGCCACAAATGTCAGATTTATGCGGATAAGATTCATATTCCTCCGACACTTCTGAATGTGATTTCATCACCATGGCCTTTCTCCATGTGGGGAATTGACATGATTGGCATGATTGAACCAAAAGCGTCCAACGGACACAGGTTTATTCTCGTAGCAATTGACTACTTCACCAAATGGGTTGAAGCCGCATCGTGTGCGAATGTGACCAGACAGGTGGTTGTGAAGTTTATCAAGAATCAGCTTATTTGCCGTTATGGTGTGCCAGATAAGATCATTACCGATAATGGATCTAATCTAAATAACAAGATGATGGAAGAGTTGTGCACTGAGTTCAAGATTGCACACCATAATTCCTCTCCCTACAGACCCAAGATGAATGGGGCTGTTGAAGCGGCTAACAAGAATATCAAGAAGATTATCCAGAAGATGGTTGTTACGTACAAAGATTGGCATGAGATGCTGCCATTTTCTTTGCATGGATATCATACATCTGTCCGCACTTCAACAGGGGCAACCCCTTTCTCTCTTGTTTACGGCATGGAGGCTGTTCTCCCAGTAGAGGTGGAGATCCCATCAATGAGAGTCTTGATGGAAGCCAAGTTGACTGATGCTGAATGGATTCAGAGTCGTTACGACCAATTGAATCTGATTGAAGAGAAGCAATTGACTGCCATGTGCCATGGTCAGTTATATCAACAGAGAATGAAGAAAGCATTCGATAAGAAGGTCAAGCCTCGTGTGTTCCGAGAAGGTGACCTCGTGCTCAAGAAAGTTTTGTCTTTCGCGCCCGATTCCAGGGGCAAGTGGACTCCAAACTACGAGGGTCCATATGTTGTCAAGAGAGCCTTTTCAGGCGGAGCTTTGATGCTCACAACTATGGATGGGGAGGATTTCACTCGTCCTGTGAATTCAGATGCAGTCAAGAAATACTTTGCCTAAAAAAAAAGTATATGGGAAAAAACAGAATAGCTCGCTAAGTTGAAAACCCGAAAGGGCGGCTTAGGCAAAAATGAGCGTCTCGGTGGAAAACCCGAAAGGGCGATCCAGGCAAAAATTAGAGACATAAAAGAAAAAAATGAATTTGCATCCCGCTAGATTGAGTACCTCACCCTGGGGCAATCTAGGCAAAAATTAGGGATTTGGCAAGTAACTGCATCCTGACAAGACTTTCTGTTTCACAACCGTCTTTTCGTCAGAGATTCTCGATTCGTCGTCAACTGAAGCTTCGAGTACATCGAAATTCAAATTGGTAGAGAAAGGATCATTATGTTCAATGTAGCCCTCTTCCAATATATATCACTGATTTCAAACTTGTACAGATCTATGGAGTCTTGCCATTCGCAGACTACCATTCCATCAAATCAATTTGAGCTTTTATCCAATTATTTGCACTCTTATTTGTTTCAATTCAACAAATGTTTTGCATGTTTTAATTGATAAAATGTCATTGTTTAAACAAATGAATTTTTCAAATTGTTGTTTTAAACAAAGTGAACATTCACAATGATGAAAGGATACCTAAGAATTTCTCAGTGCTCTCCCAAGGGTGACATGATTTCCAACAGGGTAAGACATTTGTTCATATTCCTGGCATGGTTGTATTCTCTTTCTCCAGATCGTTGTTGGGGTTGCTCCCCAAGCAGAGCTTCTGTCGAGTTTGTTGGTGTTCCCAGAACAGAGTGCTTATTGGAAACTTCAGTTTTCCTCTCTTACAACATTCTCCCCCCAGCACGGTCGCTTTCCGTTTGGAAGATTCAGTAGTTGGTGGGTTGACTCCCCGTTACTTTGTCTTTTTCCCCGGTGAAGTCGCCAGAGGACTTGTTGATATGATATTTCATCTATGATATCTCCCCATCAGAGTGCTTGTTGAGGTTTTCACCTCCCCTCCCCTCGGCAAAGTAGTGATTCTTTCCTCCTTAGCAGTTGTGGTATTTTGTGCAGGTTTGGTATTTGATGGTTGATTCCCCAGCCCTCCTTCTCTTTCTTAGGTAAATCTCCAGTAGATTGGTTGCATGGTGGATTGTATCTGTGTTGATTTCTCCCCTGCAGAGAGTGGGTGATTTCCTGATGTTTTGATCCCCAGTAGAGTGGCTTGTATGGCAGAATCTACTTGTGTGATCTTTTCTCCCTCAGTGGGTTGTTCCCCAATGGAGTCGCTGACAGTATCCCCAGTAGAGTTGCTTGTGCGGCTAGATTCTACTTGTGTGTTCTGTTCTCTTCAGCAGTTCTTGCCTGTGCAGCGAGCACCTTTTTCTCAGATGAGAATGTTAATCTCTTGCAGAAATCTCATGATTTCTCTACATCCCTAACAGAGTTGCTTCCGTGGCAGTTTCTGCTTGCTGTGAACTTCTGTTCCCCAGTTGGGTTGGTTGTTGATCCATCACTCAGAGATTTTGTGATTTCTTTGATATCTCTGATCTCTTGCTTCCTCGCAGATCTTTGCTTTTTAGCATTCCGATCTCCAGCTTCCAGTTGGATTTCTTGGATTTTCCTCTGGTGGTGTAGTACCGGGCGTTTGTTCCTTGGGCCTGTTTGTGTTAGAAATGTCTGTTTTGTCAGCATTCATCAAACATAAATCACGCATATTCATGCATAATCATAAACATACAAGTATTCATGTTGCATTTTTGCCATATATCTTTTGTTTGTTGTCTCCTGCTAATGGTGATATAGATCTCCCCAGTAGATCTTCCCAAGCAGATGTCGGGTGTCTAATCTCTCAATATTGAGTCAGCCCTTAAGCAGAAAGTGTCTATCCTTTCCTGCCATTTCCCCACTGAGATACATCCTCGTGGATGACGGTTGTTTCCGTTTCCTCCCAACACACATAATGGGACGGGTTTTCCCATTTGAGTTATATCCTCATTAGGATGAGTCTTGATTTAGTTCGCCTTTTTGGTTTGATCCTAAATTGGCCCCCTTTTTTCAACTGTCTCTCGTGCTTCCCTATGGTATAAATGAATAGTTGCTTACTAACCGACGCTCATTCATCTTATCCTCAGTGGAACTCTTGGCTTTCCGCCTACTAACCGGCAGTCGTAAGTCCTATCTGTGTGGTTTATTACCTACTAACCGGTAGTTATAAACCCTATTTTCCCCCCCTAGCAGAGTTAACTTTGTTGTTCATCCCAACCGATGACAATTACTCTTCTGTGGTTTTCTACCCAGTATTTGGTAGATGTAATCCCCTCTTTGTGGTTATCTTCATTCAGTATTCGATGTTGATTTTCCCTCTCTCTTCTGGGTAATTGCTCTGAGTAAGCAATTTTATCCCCAGCGGGTCCTTTCACCGTTTGCCAGTGATTGTGTTCCTTGGATCATTGATTTTCATCAATGTATTCCCAGCGAGTCTTCTTCCATTTACCTTTTTGTTGGTAATGTCTGTGGCTCCCTTTGATCGGTCATCATTATATACCTAGTTTGGTATCCCGATGCCTTTCTTTTCGGATGATTTATCCTTTAACAACCTACAACCCAGTTATGGATAATCTTCCATGCAAGGTTATTATCTACGTTTTGACGGCTATAGATAATATATCTCATGCACTCTTCGGTCGAAGCCTTTCGTGTTTCCCCAGTCGAGTAAGATTCGTTGTCCTTTGCGGAACCGAATATTCACCCCTTCCTCCTGGATAATTGCCGGATGCTTGCAATTTATCCTCAGTGAGTTATCTTTCGTCTACCCTGTTGTTGTTGGTAACGATTGTTTCTCTTTCCGGTTGATTTATCCTTTAACAACCTACAACCCGGTTATGGATAATCTTCCATGCGAGGTTATTATCTATGTTTTGACGGCTATAGATAATATATCTCATGCACTCTTCGGTCGAAGCCTTTCGTGTTTCCCCAGTCGAGTAAGATTCGTTGTCCTTTGCGGAACCGAATATTCACCCCTTCCTCCTGGATAATTGCCGGATGCTTGCAATTTATCCTCAGTGAGTCATCTTTCGTCTACCCTGTTGTTGTTGGTAACGATTGTTTCTCTTTCCGGTTGATTTATCCTTTAACAACCTACAACCCGGTTATGGATAATCTTCCATGCGAGAGTATTATCTACGTTTTGACGGCTATAGATAATATATCTCATGCACTCTTTGGTCAATCTTTCGATTGTTTTCTCCAGCAGAGTAAGATTCGTATTCCTTGTGGAATCGAATGACCATCCTATAAACAAGTCTTCTTTTCTAGCTTTCTTCAGGATGATGAGTGTTTTGGAACACAAACCAATTCACGATTTTGGTCGATTTTATCCTTTAACAACCTACAACCCGGTTATGGATAATCTTCCATGCGAGTATATTATCTACGTTTTGACGGCTATAGATAATACATCTCATGCACTCTTTGGTTGAATCCTTTGTTTATTTCCCCAACTGAGTAAGATTCGCATTCTTTACAGAATCTAATATCCATCCTATAAACAAGTCTGCTTTTCTAGCTTTCTTCAGGATGATGAGTGTTTTGGAACACACACCAATTCACGCCTTGGTCGGTCACCTGTTATATACCTACAACCCGATATCCTTGGTGTTCCTTCCTGTCCGCTCCCTATTGCGACCTTGGTCCCTTGTGGAGTCAGATTTCCCTGAGTTGAAGTATACCTTTTTCAGGTTTTTCCTCAGATGATTTGGTCGATTGATATCTCTCACCCGTACACAGGTCTTAGATATTCTTTCTTCCCGAGCATGTTACTCACTAACTGGTAACATCTCATCCTTTGGCTTCCCCTGGAAAGTCTTTGTTAGCTTTCCCCAGCGGAGTTGTGGTTATATTTCGTTTTTTGTTGTACAAGCAGAGTTGTCTTGTCAGCTCTTTTCCCCATTCTGAGGCCAGATTTTCATCCGAGACGTCCTTTGTGGATGGTTTGAGTCAGCTTGAGTCTTTCCAATGGATGTGTCTTCCTTTGGAACTCTTTCCTCCCCAGTTTGAGTCCTTTACTCCCCGGTAAGGTCTCCAGTCCAGTCTTGTCCTGCTCACGCAGCGTCAGTTTTCCCTAATTCAGAGTCGTGTCCTGCTCACGCATTTTTCTTCTTATCCCCATGAGAGTCCTGTTAAAGTCTTTGTTCCTGGTGAGTGTATTACTCCGATGGATCGTCTTTTCTCCTTTGTGGACTCATATTCCCCACAGAGATAGTTTGTTTTGCATTCATACATCTGCATCATGAGGTCTCTCAGGGACCAAAATTTGTCTCATTATTGTTATTTAAGCCCATTCTACCGCGTCGAGATGAAGACTTTAACTTTCCACTTCTCCGGCTAGAATGACCTTAAATAGGGGCATCTGTAAGACCCCAATTTTGTCCCTAAGATCCCTCATGGCATCATATCATATCATTGCATAGCCTCAAGGATCATTGGACACCTTGCTTCCTTCCCTGTGGGTGGGTTATCCTTTTTTGAGTGGTTCTTGATCACTAAGCATTCCTTGCATTTATATATCATTGCTTTTCTTTTAATCACTAACCAAAAGTACAAAAATATGTCATCTAACCTTTGTCTTGCAGATGAAGCAATAACAGGTCAAAGTAATTAAAGGCATTCATTGAGAAATAGATGGTGGTCATTCTTGAGATTTGGACCCCACAATCAGTCACAAGAGTTCATATGAGTTATGATGTCATTTTGAAGCAAAATCCCAAGTGGTAGAGGCTTGAATTTCATCAGAAACATTTTCAGGTCATCTGAAGACCTAGAAAGTCAACTGCAAAGTCAACTGTGGATTTGGAGGTGGGAAGTGATTGGAAATACTTCATTCATGTTCAAACAAGTCTCATTTGACATTTCAAACACTCACATTGAAGAATTTGAGGTCCAGTAAAAAATTTCCCAAAATAGAAAGTGACCCATAATTTGAATTTTCCAAAAATGGAAAGGTTTTGGACCAAATTCAACTTAATCTTACATCATCAAAAAAGCTTCAAATGAAATTTTGTTGAACATGAAAGTTGTATATCTTTCTCTCCCATTTCCAAAATGTCCAAGATCATGAGCATATGATGTGTGGTTGAGGAGATATGATCAAATCATTGCCAAGTATGCATGGGACTTCAAATGGCCATATCTTTTGATTCAAAGCTCCAAAATGAGTGGTTCTTTTTGCAATATTCTCCTTTTGACCTCTAATTTCCAAATCATGCATCACATTACATGAACTGTCATCACATAATCACTTGATAATCCATGCCTTTTTTGGAGGGAAATTGCAAAATTCAAAAATGGTGCATTGTATGGACTTTCTACCATTGCCATTGAGTTTAAAAAATGATTTTTAGTGAAAATGATGAAGCAATTGGTACTGTTCACGTGTAAATGGTACATGCACCATGCAAATTTGGATTTTTAGCAAAACACCTTATTATCATTAACCAAGTTAATTATGGATTAGCAAAGTGATTAGGGCTTCATATAAATACCTAAATCCTAACAGAATTGAAGGAGGTTAATCATTTTTTCACATTTCAAGATCCAAATTCTCTCTCACTTCAAATTTTTCTCTCATTCATAATTCAATTTTCTTCCAAATAGCATTGCATTTTGACTTCATATTCTTGTTCCCTAGCTTGGATTTAGTGTAGATCAAGTGCTGTTTTGTAGAATTCGTGCAGGGATCAAGTGGTGGAAGTTCATGAAGATGACAATGGAGTTTCTGTTTTGAGCTAGATCTAGTACCATTCAAGCTTCAATTGCTTCATCAAACTTCATTTCAAGTATTGTAGAGTAGATTTGGACCAGTACAAGCTGTGGATCGTGTGAATTCAAAGGATCTGCACTTCAAGAGGTCATAATTCGAACCTTTTAATTTTGAAATCCATGTATATATTAGTGTAGATCTTATTCTCCTGGTAATTCTGGTGAAAGAATCGTGTGATTTGGTGCGTTTTTGAGCTAGATATGTATGATTGAATATTTAACATGTTGAAATGATTCTGTTCGATTCTCTATTTTCTTGATGAATTACGCTTAGCCATTGCTTGATCTGTGTTCACCATGAAAAGATCTGTGGAATGATGTTATTGTTTTTGATTTCTGGAGTGTTCTGGATTTTTCTGGAATTTTGTATGAAGTTCATCTTCATCTTCATCTTCAACCCCATGAAGAAGATGAAGATCATGTGTTTTTCCAGGATAGCTACAATTTAGCTACGAGACCTTCATCATTAGCTACAAAATTTGGAAGCGCGCTCAAATTCAAATCTGGCCAAGGTTCGATCCTGGCCGAGCGCGCTTATTCAAATTGCCTTGCATTTTCACATGTTTCCCTCCTTATTCCATGCCTTGGTTCATTTTGATTTCAATTTTTTTCCAAACTTCATAAAATCATATAAAATTGAAAAATCATCCAAATGGATCCCAATTTTTTGCAAAATGCTCCTTATTCTGTCTAGTTTTTTTTGATCATAAATTTGCAAATTGTGCATGGCTGGATTTTATTTGGTGCTAGGTTATGTGATCATGTGTCCACTTGTGACCTTGCCTTGCTTATCTCATTGTGAAATGCTTGTTTTTAATCCAATGAATGTGAAATTTTGCATGTTGATTCTAGACACATTGCTGGACATTTTGGTTTTGGTTTGACATTTTTCTCAATTACCATTTCTATTTTATGCTTGTGTTAACTTGGTGTAACAATTTGTGTCACACCTTTGATTGTCCAACTTATGCCATTTAATTTCCATGCCAAATGATCTTTGATGCTTCTGATTTTTGTATGTTGATCATGTTAGATGTCTTGAATGTTCATGAATTTTCCAGATTTATTTGAATCATTTCTGTTTTGATTTGAATTTTTCATTCATGATGATCACATATGAGCTTTGGAATTGTCTTGGACTTCACTTGATCATGAATTGTCTTGTACATTGGGATTGTCTGTTGCTTATTGACTGTTGTCTGTTTGTCTGAGCATTGTACTGATTTGTTTAGTGTTTCCACAGGTACCTAAGTTGCTTTAAGTTCATTTGAACTTTGCTTTTACTTGGTTGCTTAACCCCTTAGGTATAATCCCTAATCTTCATGTAGTCTGGAAGACCTGCCATGTTACTTTGGCAGGCACTTGTCTGAAGCCCTCCTTAAGAGGCAATGCTTGTGATTGTTTAATTTTGTGCCAAGCAGGTAAAGTCCTCTTAAGAGGCAATTGGCAGATAAAAGAGATGTGTAATCCATCTCCTGCTACTCAGTGTGTCATTCACTTTGCTCACACCATGTGTTGATGCATTGTGAATAAGAACCCAAGATCTTATAGAGTCAATCATTTGTGGAGAAGAGTTCCTACTTTCTGAACTCCCACACTTTCTATTGTTTAAAGCTCCCCCTGACCAGGGATAAGAGCTATGAGGCACACCCCTCATCTCCATTTCATCTGCTTCACCCTAACTCTCAATGTTAGGGTTAAGAGCTCAAAACACCCCATTCCAGTTGGCTGTAAAGCCTAACCTTGCTTGAGCCTAATTGATTGTGTATAGTGTGTGCTAATTGACTTGATTGTTTGCTTACTTGATTCATCTGTACATGTTTGCTTATGTGTGCCTTTGTGCATTTATCATCATTACTTGTATATCATTTCATAAACATTGTTCATCACTTTGTAACATTTTGTTTTGTCCATGGAGGAAGCAAGCATAAGTCCATTGATTTACAGTTGTTTCCTGTGATATGGTAGGAGACTAGTATAAGTCCATTGATTGGCATCTGGTATCCATGTTTTGTTTGTTTTAGGAGACTAGTATAAGTCCATTGATTGGAATCTGGTATCCTTGTTATTTTGTTTTATGAGACTAGTATAAGTCCATAGATTGGCATCTGGTATCCATGTTTCTCTTTGTTTTAGGAGATTGGTATAAGTCCATTGATTGGCGTCCGGTATCCATTTTGTTTTGTGAGATTGGAATAAGTCCATTGATTGGCATCCGGTATCCATTTACTTTGTTCACCTGTTATTTGTGTTGCCTATTCCAAAGGAATCACTTGAATCATCTACATATGATCTCAAGAGGTGAACATCTAAGAAGTTTTACATCCCTTAACCCTCCCACCTTTTGTTTCTTTAAACCTCCATTTGCATGTTAACCCAAAACTTGTAAAACTATTGTGCAAACATTTTCATCTGTTTTTTTTCAAATTAGAAACCTAGGCCCTAAGCCTCTGATTTTCAAACTACATCTTCACAATACTTCTTCTGAATTGAATTCTAATCATAGTTTGACTTCATTTTTGTGAACACTCCAACTGGTTAATTTCACTCACTCCATTGCTTTTGTGGCCCAAGTCCACTTCTTCATCAAGTTTTCATACATTAGCCATAGATCTCAATTATCTTAATGGTTGATGTTAATCTCGCCTTTTGTCCTTAGTGATCGAACCGTAAGACTTCCATACTGAAAACAGGGTTAACCCCTCTAGTATGTTGAAGCTATTCTCACATGGTGGACTTGCTGTTGATATAGGCTGAGTTTTCTCCCGTGGATAATGAATGACCTTAAGGCTTTTGTTTAAAATCAATCCACTCACTTACTTTTGGAAATCTTTTAGCCGAACTACGGCGTTTTGATCCTTACCTTCCATGGAAAGGTACGTAGGCAACGGGTTCATCCGTTCAAACAACAAAAATAATAACTTGTATATTCTTTTCTCATCCCTTCAATCCATGTTTGCACAATAAATATTTCATAAACAAATAACATTTCATACAACAAGTTGTGAAAAGGGCTCCCTAGGAGTACCTAGGACGTTTTGGGTGCCTAACACCTTCCCATTGCGTAATTAACCCCTTACCCAGATCTCTGATCTTTTCATTAGTTTTCTATGTGTAAAACTTCTTAGGCTTTTGTTCGCTTTTTAGCCATTCCTTTGGATAAATAAAAGTGCGGTGGCGACTCGATTCTTTGTATGCTTTGCTTTTGATTTAATAAATCATAAAGTGACGAATACACCGCTACAGTAATCAATGGCAACCAGGATGAAACGGTGACCATTGGAAGCTTTAGGCTCTATAGCACCAATCATGTCGATGCCGCACATTGAGAAAGGCCACGGTGATGTCAAAACATTCAGTAGTGTTGGCGGTACATGCACCTTATCAGCATAAATTTGGCATTTATGACATTTTCTTGCATAGCTGAAACAATCGGACTCCATGGTCAACCAATAATAGCCAGCTCTCAAAATCTTCTTGGCCATGGCATGTCCATTAGCATGGGTTCCAAAAGATCCTTCATGAATCTCCTTGATTAACATGTCTGCTTCGTGTCTATCCACGCATCTGAGCAGAACCATGTCATGGTTTCTCTTGTAAAGCACATCATTGCTCAAAAAGAATTTGGACGATAACCTCCTCAGAGTTTTCTTATCCAACAATGTAGCATCTTCTGGATACTCTTGACTTAAAAGATATCGCTTGATGTCATGAAACCATGGTTTACCATCAGTTTCTTCTTCAATCAGCTGACAGTAGGCAGACTCATCTCTTCGCTCGATTCAAATAAGTGGAGCTTCATTATGGAATCTGACTTGGTACATTGATGCTAATGTTGCCAAAGCGTCAGCCACTTGATTTTCTACTCTTGGGATGTGATGGAAAGTGATATCGTCGAAGTATTCTATCATCTTCACAACATGAGCGTGATACGGGATCAACTTCGCATCGCGAGTTTCCCATTCTCCTTTGACTTGATAGATCACTAAGGATGAATCTCTATACACCTCAAGGATCTTGATTCGGAGATCAATTGCAGCTTCAAGACCAAGGATACAAGCTTCATATTCAGCGACATTATTCGTACAATCAAAGCACAACCTTGCTGTGAAAGGGGTAAAGCCACCATTTGGATTCATCAAAACAGCTCCCACACCATGACCACTATAATTGGAGGAACCATCGAACACGAGCTTCCATCGAGATCCTGGTTCTGGTCCTTCATCTGGGCCTGGGGTCTCACAATTTTTTATCACCATTATATCCTCATCGGGGAAATCAAACTTCAATGGCTGATATTCTTCAACTGGTTGGTGAGCAAGATACTCTGCTAAAACACTTCCCTTGATTGCCTTCTGGGTTACATACTGGATGTCGTACTCTGACAAGAGCATCTGCCAACGGGCAAGTCTCCCAGTCAAGGCAGGTTTCTCAAAGATATACTTTATTGGATCCATCTTCGAGATCAACAAAGTAGTATGGCAAATCATGTACTGCCTCAAAAGAGAATATCGACTTTCACAATCGGTAAACTTTTTACTTAGATAGTAAATAGCATGTTCTTTCCGACCAGTTTCATCATGTTGTCCTAGCACGCATCCCATTGATCCCTCAAGCACAGTCATATACATGATTAATGGCTTTCCTGGGACAGGTGGAATCAAAGTAGGAGGCTCTTGTAAGTATTGACGAATCTTCTCAAAAGCATTTTGACAATCAGAATTCCATTCAACGACTTGATCTTTTCGAAGCAATTTGAAGATAGGCTCACATGTGGTCGTGATATGTGAGATAAACCTTGAGATATAATTCAAACGTCCCAGGAAACCTCTAACTTCTCGCTCAGTGCATGGAGCAGGCATTTCTTGTATAGCTCGGACCTTGTCAGGGTCCACCTCAATTCCTCGTTGACTAACGATGAAACCAAGCAACTTCCCTGAACGAACACCGAATGTGCATTTTGCAGGGTTTAACCGTAATCTAAACTTTCTGAGATGTTCAAACAGCTTCTTCAGATGGCTCATATGATCTTCTTCATTTTGATATTTAGCGATCATGTCGTCAACATAGACCTCTATCTCCTTGTGCATCATATCATGGAAAAGAGTGACCATAGCTCTTTGGTTAGTTGCCCCAGCATTTTTGACACCGAAAGGCATTACCTTATAGCAAAAAATGCCCCAAGGGGTAATAAAAGTGGTCTTCTCCATGTCATCTGGAGCCATCTTGATTTGATTGTATCCCGAAAAACCATCCATGAAGGAGAAGACAACAAATCTTGCAGTGTTGTCTACCAGAGTATCAATGTGTGGTAGAGGGAAATCGTCCTTCGGACTAGCTCTGTTCAGATCCCTATAGTCAACACACATCCTCACCTTTCCATCCTTTTTAGGCACAGGTACAATGTTAGCTACCCATTGTGGGTACTTCGCCACTGCGAGAAAACCAGTGTCAAATTGTCTTTTGACTTCTTCATGAATCTTCAGAGCCATGTCTGGTCTTGTTCTTCGGAGTTTCTGTTTTACTGGCGGGCAGTCCGGCTGAAGCGGTAGCTTGTGCTCAACGATGTCGGTGTCTAGACCTGGCATATCCTGGTATGACCATGCAAATACATCCACGTATTCTTGTAGCAGCTTAACCAATCTCTCTTTGACGCTTGCTTCAAGTGTGGTGCCGATTTTGACTTCTTTCCTTTCTTCCTCTGTGCCAAGGTTGATTGTTTCCACCGGTTCTTCATGTGGCTGAAGGGCTTTGGACTCGTGCTCGAGCAACCTTGCCAATTCGTCGGGGATGTAACAATCTTCTTCCGCTTGGTAGATAGGGGAGTCAAAGTTATGAGAGGGAGTAAAGTCATTGGATTCAATGGGGTTATCATTTATTCTGCATGTTTGAATGATTGATTTCTTTTAGAAAAGTATAAAAAATTAAAGATGCATAAATGAAAAGTTTTTTTTTTTTTTGAAAAGATTGCCATTTTCTTAAGAGAAAGCAAGATGAATGAATAAGAATTTAACAAAATGTCTTTTATTCACTGATAATGATTATTTGAAAATGAAAAGGGCCCCTACAACATGATCCATTAGCCTTGAGCAGAGCTAAGGATTTGAAAGGAAAAAGACAACAATTATTACTTTGACAAAGGAAAAATTTCGGGGATCTCAACCGCCTTCCAGTTGTTCAAAGCTGTCTCACACCGGTAAACCAAATATGGCTCATCTTCATTTGCGGTGTTGTCTTCAATTGCATTGACCTGATCTCCATGGATGAATCCTGTGCTAAGGAATACTTCCTGGATGCTTCAGGTGTTGTCCTTTGCAGGGACTCGGGCTCCTTTCGCACCGGAAGGCACATATCCCAGACCAAAGCGATCATGCTTCTCACGAATATCGATAAGCTGACCCCAACCTTCAGGGTTTCCTCCTTCAATACTAGACTTTGCGCTTTTCAGAGACGCGAAAGATGAACAAGCTTTCCCAACAGGGTCCTTCATCTCCACAAAAGTGGCATTGGCTATTTCAAGAGCTTGGAAAGAAGTTTCCAAAGCGTCCTCATCCGCCTCAATATATCTGAAGGATGAAAGGTGACTGACCACAAAGTCCTCCTCTCTAGAAATGATGATTAATTGATTGTCCACTACAAACTTCATCTTTTGGTGTAAAGTGGAGGTGACTGCCCCTGCAGCATGAATCCACGGACGTCCCAGTAAGCAGCTATATGCTGGATTAATATCTATGACTTGGAAATTAATCGGGAATACATGAGGGCCAATCAATATGGGCAATTCAACCTCTCCAATCACGGTTCTCCTGGAACCATCAAAAGCTTTCACTACCAAGGCACTAGGCTTCATAGTTGGTCCTTGATAAGATAACTTGGCGAGTGTTCTCTTTGGCATAACATTCAGAGAAGATCCGGTATCAACCAACATTCCTGCCAAAGCATCATCTTTGCATTTTACTGAGATATGGAGAGCACGATTGTGATTTTGTCCATCCTCAGGTAATTCCTCTCCACTGAAGCTCAAAGTGTTGCAGGCTGTGATGTTTGCAACTACCCCATCAAACTGGTCTACCGTTATGCTTTGTGTTACATGAGCTTGAGCAAGCACCTTCAACAAAGCCTCCCTATGGGCTTGGGAGTTCAACAACAGAGATAAAATAGAGATCTTAGACGGCGTTTGATGCAACTGGTCCACAACCTTGTAGTCACTTTTCTTGATCAACTTCAAGAATTCAACAACATCTTCAGATTGAACCACTTCGGGTTCTTTGGTAGGAGTTACAACTGTTGATTCCTTGTTTGGCCCTTGAGGAGTCACATTGAATTCGGGCGTATAGATTCAACCACTACGGGTCATTCTGCTCATCCCTGCAATATTGGTGACGTCTCCACTTACACCTTCTGTCACTTCAGCGTCTGAACTTCCTTCAACTACCTTATCCACAACGGTAATCTCATATTTCCAAGGCACAACCTTGGTGCTCTCGTAGGGAAAAGGCGTGGGCATACATATTTCCACAGGCGACGACTTACTATTCACTGGAACCACTCCACCACTATAATATGGGATTTCAACTGGTTCAGGTAAATTGAAACAAGGTTGAATTACCAACACGTCTTCGTTCTTCGCAACACTGGATATCTCCTTTATCCATCAAGTTTTGGATATTGTCTCGCACTATCTGACACCCTCTTGGATGTGTGGCACACTCTTCACAATTTTCATGATTTACATTAATCAGGCCAGCTTCCACCAATCGGGCATGGAATGCTGCCAAAGGAGTCTTCACATCGTCCACCTTATCCACCGTAACACCAACAGAAGTGTCCTCAATGGCATTTACCACAGGATTTCCATGTGGAGGAAGAGGATTGTTCTTCACATTCGGTCCCATGTCCTTAAAAGATAAGATCTTGCTCTCAATCAATTCACGAACCCTATGCTTCAGAGCGTAGCAACCCTCTAGGTCATTCCCGGGGGCACCTTCATGAAAAGGACAGTGTGCATTAGGGTTGTACCATGGAGGAAGTCGATCGGGTGGAGGTCTCATAGGTCTGGGAACCACCAACCCCTTTTGCAATAGGGAGGGATACAACTCAGTGTACGACATTGGGATTGGATTGAAGGTCGCCCTCTCCCCTTGCCTTCTGTTCTGGTTTTGAGCATTTTGCCTTGGCGCTTGAGCTCTCGGCTGTTGATAAACAGGAGCTACTGGTGCTTGTTGATAAGCTGGAGGAGCCGTGATGCGTTGGAAAACTTGATGTTCGCAAGTATACGAACGCGTCAGAGTAATATAAAAGATTATCATATCCACAGAGACCAAGTGTCAATCTATCGTTATCTGTCGTTATGGTGTTTATCAAAGACGGTCAAAATAAGTGTTTTGTAGTGTGCAATAAAAAGTAAAGTATTGAAATAGAGTATAATTAATAAAGACAGAGTCGAATGTAATTCACGTAATCAATTGATAATCCAAGTACTTGCTAATAGAACTACTTATGGGCAATGTTTCCTACTTTGAAAAGAACTAATTTAACAGGAACTGTCGCTTTCGCGTATTCAGAACCGAGTTGTACTCCCTAATCAAACCCTCTTATTGTCACTTATAAAAAGGCGCGCAATGCGTTAGAGTAGTAAACCTATTTTTAAGAAATATAGTATCTTGACTAAGTTGAAAAGTATTATAACCTGGATTTCTTAACCAAAAGAGGTTCTCACGAACCAGACTCTAAACTTATAAACGCGTCCAAAAATAGTTTTAAAATCTCTTTTCTTCTTGATGTTAAAAACTCCTAATGAACTAAACAAAGCGCTTTCGCTGTTTTTGAAATAGTTAAAAACAATTAAGTTTATAAAGACGTTGGACGGCTTTCGATCTTACCCAACGGAATTGAAGTGCGGGAAAACTTAAGTTGAAAGTTAAAATAGCCCTTTAAGTGTTTCTACGAACAATTATCCGGATTACTGGTTTAATTACGATCCTTACATTCTAGCCTTATAAATTTAGCTAGACATGGTAAAGTAAAAGTGCATTAAAATAAATAAAAGTAGTGCGAGTGCGGAAAGTAAATAATTTAAAGCGAGTGCGAGGAAATAAATAAAGTAAAGCGAGTGCCGGAAATAAATAAAGTAAAGCGAGTGCGGGAAATAAATAAAGTAAAGAGAGTGCGGGAAATAAATAAAGTAAAAGCGAGTGCGGGAAATAAATAAAGTAAAGCGAGTGCGGGAAATAAATAAAGTAAAGGCGAGTAATAAAAACCTGCTCCAATCGGAGGGCTGAGTAAATTGCAATGCGGAAAAGAAAATGGCGGCAGGATTAACTTCCTCCCAAAGTGCTCCAAACTCGATTACAGACTCTATCACAGACTTGATGACACAATTGTGGTAACACTCCAATGCGAAGCGATTACCACTATAAAATACTGAATATATGCCTAAGTGAAACAAAGTTGCTTCTGAGTTTGCCTCTGCTCTAAGTTTGGATGATTGTAAAACTGAATTCGCGTTTCTATTTATAAGCAAACAAAAAAGGTGGAATTAACTTGGATGCCCTTCAACTTGAAAATAGAGGAAACCGTTTACTTCTTGTGGTGCCCGCCACAAGGCTATGGAGCCCGCCACAAGCACAAAGTGGGGCGCCTTAGTGGATGAAGTGGGGAAACGTGGGAGTTGAGGAAGTTAGACTTGGACACGTCATGGCTTGGTCTGTGGCGCCCGCCATGGGGTAGGCCATAAGCACAAAATGCTGAATTTTAGGGTTTTTAGCTCTTTTTCACTCCTTTTCTCGATCGGGGCTCCGATTAAAGTAAAAACCTGTAAACAAAGAAAAACATAGCAATAACACAATAAAATGATAATAAAACAACTAGAATGCATATGAAATCGGAGTCAAAAATACGTAAATTTTAGTGTGATCAAACTCTCCCACACTTAAACCTTTGCTTGCCCTCAAGCAAAACATTGAAAAGCCCATAAAAGAAAATTTGTGTAAACGAGTGCTTCAGGTAAAAATTCTAAGTTCAAGTCGGGATGCAGTGATAGGTACTAACTGAGTGAACTAAGGGTATCATGATGACACTAATCCGCAAATACGGACATAAACTTCATTCCTATATTAACCAACCCATATTATCCCACAATACCTAGGCCTGCCTCTTCATCTCTTTTTGTGTCCTTTTCATTCAGGCGCAATCACATTAAGCCCGTTATCCGTACATGCTTCATAGTAGAGTGGCTTGTTAGTGATTATGATCAGAGCTTGGGATTTCTGGCACATAAACATGTGTAAACCCTTTTATTGGACCCAACTGTAGTTGTGGGGGATCGGATCGTAATCCGCCCTACCGAGTTCAGTGCCAGATACCTCTGAACCAACTAACAGTGAGTACTGCTTTTCTTTTTCTTTTTCTTTTTTTCTTTTTCTTTTTGTAGCAATTTTTTTACAATTCTTGGGTTTAAATGACTTTGTGAGGGTCACCTATACCGGAGTTTCCTTTTTGCTTTCTTTTATTTTTTTGTTTCTCTGGATCATTCACTTATTTGCATCGGTCCCCTACGTAGAGGATGCGTAGGCCGGAGCTGACTGCTGAGATAAACTACTAAGGACTTATACGGAAATGATGATTAAGGCCATGGTATATGGGGTTTCGGGAATGATTCCTATATTTACGAAGCTTATGGTGCTAAAACAGATACTGATGTTTCGCAAAGTTCTCCCAAGTCACCGCATCCTTACTCAAAACATGTCCTTAAAACCTGAAAACTTTCGAAATAACACTATTTTCTTTTGCAAAAAAATTTTGGTGGGGCTAAAGGTATGGGGAGGTAGGATTGTACTAAGGATCTACTATATTTGGTGACTCGTCAGACTCATGCATTATACTAAAAAGAAAAATAAACAACTAAAAGGGAAATTAAACAACTAAAAGGAAATAAACAGTCTAAAAACAGCAAATAAAACTGAAAAATAAAAGGAAAACGATAAATGCTCCTCCCACACTTAAATCGAACATTGTCCCCAATGTTTCGAAATAAGATAAGGGAAGAGTTACCTGACAACCTATTGCTGACCACTAGTGCCCTCGCCATCCGGAGGTGGACGACGGGATCGGGTACGACGACGGTCTCTCTGATCCATCCTCGCATGCAGGGCATCCTGAGCGGTCCTCACGTCTCGAAGGTGACCTAAAATGGTACCCTGAATGTTTTCTACGAGAGCAATGTGTTGCTGGTGGTAATGTTGTTGACGGGCTTGCGTATCGGTGAAGCTTGAATGTTAGGAGGAAGAGGACCCAAAACAGGTGGAGCATCTAAATCGTAGGTCCAATTCCTTTCATCACGTATATCAGTACGTCTAGTGCAAGGTAGAATAATAGATGGGATGGCTACACCATGAACCATAAGTGTATAACCTCCTTCTCTCCTTGAGCGACACAATTTCATGTTTCTCAGAAATTTTAAGTTAATTGTGCGAGGAGGTAAGGGGTCTAGGGTAGCCATATCATTGTTCAGGTTGAGTGCCCGAGCAATAGACGTAATCAATCCACCAAAAGAAATTGGTCCCGCTTTATTCAGAGTTAAAATCATGTGGGCGAGCATAAACGGAACCGAATTAATTCTCCTATTTGTGAGGCTTCCTTGCAAATATAGAAGCTCTCTAGCATTAACCTTATTTGGATTCTCCCGGCCAAAAATAGTGCATGCCAACAGATATCTAAAAACTCTGATGGCCGGGTTATGGATAGTTGAGGCAAGAACTCCTTCAAAAGAGTTTATGGAAGTGTTTGATAAACGCTTCCAGAAGGAAAATACCTCAATAGACCATTCGGAATCCAAAGGGGCCTCACAAATAGCACCTTCCCCATGAAGGATCCCTAACAGACTGGCTAGTTCGTCGGTACTGAATTGGTATTCAACAGCAAACATTCTAAATTTGACAGTACCAATTGTGCTAGCAGTGTTAGGGTTGACAATATAAATTAAGGAACTTAAAAATTCGATTGTCAGCCGCTCATAGGTGGGTTCTTTGTTGATAAAGAAATTATGTAAACCTAAGATGTCTAATAAATGAAAAATGCTATGGTAGATACCTAAAGTATAGAGACAATTTTCGTCAACATACCTTGTCGGGAGAATTTCCCGATTTTGCAACCGTTCAATGATTTTTCTTTGTCTCTCCCCTGGTTTCCCTCCTCGAAGAATGAATCCGTTGAACTCCATTTGAATGCTCTTGATAATGTGGATGAAGAAGATGAAGTGGTTGGTGAAAAGGTTGGATTTTTACAAAATCCGGCGGATGAAATCGAAAATGGAAAGTGGATTAATGATTTGTGTGGTACGATGGTTAGGAAAGTATGAGCTTTTTGTGGGTTCAAGGGTTTTTTTCCAAGGTGAAAAAATGGGTTTTGGAGGTTGTAAGTTGCAAAAATGGTGAAGAAAAGTGGTCTGCCCCGACCATTTACAGACACTGTGGCGGGCGCCACAGGTCCTATGGCGGGCGCCACAAGGCAAAATCTGGCTGGGCCAGATTTTGGTCCTTTGGTTTGGGCTTCGCTTGTCTTTTGGCTTTGAGGGGTCTGGATAGCATTTGTCTTGTGATTCTCCTAGTTTCTTTGACTTGCATAATTTTATAAAAGTAAAAACAAAAAATAAAAAGTGAAACTGAAACAAAAACAAAAACAGAAATTAAATATAAATAAATAAATAACTGAAAAATTAAAATGCAAATAAAATATAAAACATATATAGATAAAAATAGAAATACTAATGTATAGTAGTGGTTTATATAATATTCTTAATGCGATAATATAAAATAGATAATGCAAATACGATAAATATATAAAAGAGAAATAAAGTGAAATGAAATGGTGAAATCAGGTATTAGGGGTGTCGTCTGCCTGAGTGGATCCACGGAGCACGGCTATCTCCTGCCTGAGCTCTGCGATCTCCTGATATAGACAATCGACTTTAGTAGCATGGGTGAGATCAGACACTCCTATCTGTAAAGTCAGGTCCGCCACTTTCTGTCTAAGCTCTGCAATCTCTCTACGGCACTCAGCAATCTGGGTGCGTATGTCGAGTGTCTGCAATGAATGATTATTAGAGAGAACAGTGATTCTAGGAGATGGTGGTGTAGGCGTGTATTCAGAAACAGGTGTCGATCTCGGCTCCTCAACGGTCTCTCCCTGGACCTCTAGAGCATAACTCCAATTCGCTGGATCATGCACACTGGTCATCATATGGTCTGGCAATGTGAAGTAATGGATGGCCTCGCTGTCGACTAGCAGTCGGAACTGACATGGGTGGAAAGAGGCTCTCCTCATCAATCCTCTGGTCAAACAGAAATCGATGTTCATGGTAGTATATCCACAGTAGGTCCGAAGATGCAACAGCTTGCGAGACAGACCCAAAGCGACTGCAATCTGTGTGATGATTCCACCAACATGGATGACTCCTTCGGTGGATCTAGAGATACCGCTGAGATTATTCAATAAAAAGTTCCCACATGCTACCGGGCGAGACTGGGATGCGCAAAATAATAGGAAGATCTCCTCTTCACTTTGTAGTGTCTCTGCATCCGGTCTTCCCAGGAAGGAATGTGCTAATATCATCTGAAAATATCTGAAGGCTGGGTTATGTATGACATAAGATAACTGTGTAGATGGATCCTGGCTTCCGCCACCTGATATATCACTCCAAAACTTCTCCACTTCCTTACCCAGGAAATATCCCAAAGGTGTCTCCGGGATAGCATCAAGAGTAGTCTGGAAACCTAATAAGTCGCCGAACTCTTTCTGGCTGAAAGAGTACTTAACTCCAAAGAGCCTGAAAGCAGCATACCCATCTGGTCCAGAATATGGGTCGTAGTCGAATGAACTCAGGAACTCCAAAGTCAGGTTCCTATATGTGTTACTCAAGTCATCAGCAAATTCGTCCCAGTGGAGCTGGTGGCTAAGGAATCGGATACTAGGCTCGATACCCAGTGCCTCCATACAATGCTGATCAGGGTAACGCGTGGGTGCCATAGGGCGCTGGTATAAAGCAATGTAGCGCTCCCTCTGAGCATTGTCTCTATAGGCAACATGCATGTCATCAAAACCCTGCATCCTGTAAAAGTTAGGAAAGTGATCCTGAAAATACAAACCATTCAAACTTTAGTCTCAATGCAAAATAAGATAAAATAAAATAAAAATAAATGTAAATAAATGCGAAAAAAGTAAAATGAAAAGAAAAACCATGGGTTGCCTCCCCCGCAGCGCTTGTTTAACGTCATTAGCTTGACGGTTAGAATTTATACACCTGTAGTAGTATGAATCGGCGGATCAATCAGGGTGTGGCTCGAGTAGTATGCTGGAATGTCTCCTCCTTCGTAGAGCTTCAGTCTTTGTCCATTTACAATGAATGGACTACAGGTATCGTTCTTGATTTCTACGGCTCCGAATCTCAGAATCTTGGATACTTCGAAAGGACCAGTCCATCTTGAACGTAGTTTTCCAGGGAAGAGTCGTAACCTAGTGTTGAAAAGGAGAACAGAATCGCCTACATTGAAGTTTTTCTTTACTATTCTTTTGTCATGATAGGCTTTTGTCCTCTCTTTATATATTTTTGCATTCTCGTAGGCAGATTGCCTAAGTTCTTCTAATTTATGAATGTCTAGGGTACGCTTTTCTCCAGCGGCTAGGTAGTCTAAATTCAAAGTTTTAATGGCCTAATAGGCCTTATGCTCTAATTCGAATGGTAAGTGACAAGATTTTCCATAGACTAGTAAATAAGGAGTAGTTCCTATAGGGGTTTTGAAAGAGGTTCTATAGGCCCATAACGCTTCTTGAAGCTTCTGAGACCAGTCTCTCCTAGAAATAGAAACAGTTTTCTCTAGGATTTATTTTATCTCCCTATTAGATACTTCTACTTGGCCACTAGTTTGTGGGTGGTACGGTGTTGCTACTCTATGCCTAACTCCATATTTTCTTAAAAGTTTGTCAAATATTCTCGATATAAAGTGTGATCCTCCATCGCTTATGACTAAACGTGGTGTTCCAAATCTAGGGAATATATAGTTTTTGAATAGTTTGATTACTACCCTAGTGTCGTTTGTGGGTGCAGCTATAGCTTCAATCCACTTAGGCACATAGTCTACAACTACTAAGATATACCTGTTTCCTAAGGATGGTGGAAAGGGTCCCATGAAATCTATACCCCATACATCAAAGAGTTCTACTTCCTGAATGTTTCTTAGAGGCATTTCATCACGTCTTGAAATGTTTCCAGTGCGTTGGCATCTATCACACTTGACAATGAAAGCATAGACATCATGCCACATGGTAGGCTAGAATAGGCCAGCTTGAAGAATCTTGGCGTACGTCTTAGAGGTGCTCGCATGTCCACCATAAGGTGCAGAATGACAATGCTCGATAATATTATTTACCTCTTCCTCTGGAACGCAACGGCGAAAAATGCCATCTTTACCCCTTTTGAAAAGGAGCGGTTCGTCCCAATAGAAGTTTCTCACATCGTGGAAGAATTTCTTCTTGCGGTGGTAGTCAAGATCAGGGGGTACTATATCAGCAGCTAGATAATTAACGAAATCTGCATACCAGGGTACGTTACTGTCATACCCCAATTTTGTCCGGGCATATTTAAATTGTCGTTGAATTAATTTCATTTTTAAACTTAGCATCATATGCATAGCATGACATACATTTGCATCACGAATAATACCTAAAATGTCAGTCAGAATGAATTCATTTGAGAATACAGATAAATCGGTTGAATCGTTAAAATTTGAAGAAAAGACTGTATTTTTTTAATAAATATATTTTGTCCTGACAATCTTAGTGTGACCGGTTCAATTTTCCGAACGAGTTTGCACCCGGTTTCTATTTTTTTGATGGGTCAATGTTTTGTGTAGTTATTTAATTAAAATGATTAAAATTTGTTTTAATTAAATACTAATTAGTTTTTTATGTTTTATTATTTAGGTATTTAATAATTATGAGAATATGTATATATTTGCATTGGATTCTCTTTCTTAAATAAAAAAAACACAAATAAATAAATACTAAAAAAAGAAATAAAAAAATCTCCTAGGATCCTCTTCAATCCACTCCCAACGGATCTATCAGCAAAAAATCTCTAAAAAATCTCTCATCCTCTCTGCCACGCGTCCCTCACCCTCACAAAATCCCTCTAACGGATTCTCACACTCTCATTTTCATTCCGCCCACTCTCCACTACAACTACCTCACTCACGCTCTCACTCCCTCAACACTGCTATTCACTCTCTCTCAGAAAACCCGCTCAACTCTCACCTCAGTCACGCTCACTCTCCAAATCTCTCACTCTCATCATCAGTAACAAAAACGCTTCGCTCACCATCACCGAAATCCTCCTCACATTCTTCACCACCAACAAACCCTCTCCGACGAAACCCTCGACTGTTCCTCAACCACCACCCCAAATCGCCTCCGCCATCTTCATCGTCCACCCTCGACCATCACAATCGCCACGTCCCAAACCCTAAACGCCGCCACCCAAACACCACCGTCAAGCTCCATCACAACCTCCGCCTCCTCTCACGAAACCCAAATCGCTCATTCCGCCGCCATCACAAAGCCACCGTCGCCGTTCTTCATCACAAACATCCATCACCACTTCACACCACCGTCCGAAACCCTCATCTTCAAAACCGTAAACCTCCGTCACCTACAACCCACCTTCAACGGCCACAAACTCGAACAGCAAGGAAATCTATTATTTCAATTCTATTGGTGGGTTTATTCGTTTTTTGCAGGAAACGGTCCGGTTAAGACTCGGAACCGAAGGTTGACAAGCTACCATCGTTGGAGCTATTTGAGCCCCATTCGCTTTAGCTGAAGTCATCAGCCGTGAAATACAGTGAGGTGTGGTTAGTCAGCTTCGAGAGAAGAAAAGGGTTGTACCGATCCGTGCCACAAGTCGAACCACCGTTGAAGCAGAACGATTACACGACTTTGGGTATTTTCTGCTGAACCATTGCTAAAAAAATTTCTGTTAGTTTATCAGTTGTACTAATTTATAGTTATGTTAATTTTGCTGAGTTTTGTCAATATGTTGTTATACTTGAGACGGCTTAAGAATGACACTACTGCTATTGGTATTTTGGGAATCGATTCGCTTTAGTCGTTTTGATTTTTAGTTGAATTTTTTTATTGTTGGATTGCATTCTGTTGAGAACATTGTTTTGATTTCGAAATTGCTAATTTGCGGCAATCCTTGTAATAGTTTCATTTGCAAAATCATTAGACTACTTGTTTTGTCTTAATCATGGTAAATTACTTTGTAAATATTACATTGAGTTGTTGTTGTTTAAGCTTAGTACATGTTAAATCAGATTTTTTTTTAAAACTATGGATTCGGTAATTCATTGCCGTTATGCCGCCCAAAGTTCTAATATATTAATTTGTACATTTTCACCGCGTTACAACCTCGCATAGGACATCAATCATATTGTCAGTATGCTCAAACCGGTTTCGAGAACATCTTCATCAACACGTACCGATTAAATCAATGTTAATACCCATTTTTTCCTCTTTGAACTTAATTGATTGATTAAAATCTTTAATTAGTTTAATTTCTATTAATTAATTTTAGTTAACTTGATTATTTGAATTAATTAAATAATTTTGATAATTAATTTTAATTAATTTAATTAATCAATTTAATCAAATTTTAATAAATTAATTTTGTTAAAAAGAACTTTGATTAACTTCTCCCACTCTTACAAATTTCACATTTCAAACAAAAAACTATTTCATCACTTCATAAATCATTTTCAATCTTATTTCAATTTCAATTCAAACAACACAAACCAAATTTCAAAAAACACATCATGCAATTCTCGATTTAAATATCGAGCCCTTTTTCAAATACCCTTGTAAGTCGATTGCTCTTAGCATCGCCATCAACCTCACATAGCTTACTCTTGGGCTTCCTTACAATGAAACCTACTTGGTTATTGATTAATCGAGTAGATGAAATAATACACTAAATAAATTTCATTTCATTCATTTCATAAACTCAAACCATTTTCCAAACCATTCAATTTCAAAAGAATTTTATCTTAAACATAAACTTGGGATGAAAAGGAGATAGGAAGCGTACGCTTCACTATTTCTCAATTACTCGAATAATTGGCGTACGCCATATTGCACGAGTTTTTGTCACCCGATTAAATCTTAAAATTTGCAAATTCAATCATTTTTCAAAATCAAATATAATTTTTAAATTCAAATTATTCAAACCACAACACTTCAAATCATACTATTTCAAATCATTTCTACAAATTCCAAATCCTTTTAATTCCACATTTCAGATGAAAAGGAGAATAGTGAGCATCCGCTTCATTATCTCTCGATTATTCGAATAATTGGCGTACGCCACATTGCTCGGATCTTCGTCATCAGATTAAAATGCAATTGAATACGATATCCAAACATATTTTTTACAATTTAAACTTCGGATGATAAAAGATGAGAGGCGTACGCCTCGCCATCTTTCGATTATTTGAATAATTGGCAAACGCCATATTGCACAAATTATCGACATCCGACTAAAACACGTTAAATAAACTTGGATAAAGGAATAAGGGGCGTACGCCTCATTATTCTTTGAATAAGCAAGTAGGGGGCGTACGCCTCACTACCGTGCATATTCAACATCCACAAACAAACTTTCAAAATAATTCGAACGAAAAAGGAATAGAAGGCGGACGCCTTATTACTCCTCGAAAGAATTGGACGATTGGTGAACACCATATTGCTCAATCTTTCGTCGTTCTCCAAAAACATCTCAAACAAATCAAACCTAACTTCTCGCCCCCGTGCGATCGAAACCAAACCAAAACACCCAAACATCAATCCAACTTGTCACCCCCGCGTGACTAAAACCTCTTCAAAAGAACACTGTCAATCCTTTCTAATGCGCACAACAAACCAGTGCTAGAGCCTCCACCGAGAGTAGACATGCCAGCGTTTAGCCGTTAGAACGCCGACTTACACAGTCGTTCATCAAAACAAAACCCACCAATTATTCGTAGTAGCCCGAACTACGAATGCTCTGATTTCCTTATTGCACTATAAGGATACGTAGGCAGGAGATTGCTGTATCTTCGCGAGCACACTAATAAAAAACCTCCCATTTTCCCCTCCTGAGGTCTTCATCCATATCTATCATCAATTCTAATCACTCGAAGCAAGCAGATAAACAGTCAATTAACAGTCAAATAGCAAAATCAGACTAAGAGGTTCCCGTTGAGTACAACGGACGTAAGGGGTGCTAATACCTTCCCCTTGCGTAATCGACTCCCGAACCCGAATATGGTTGCGATGACCATTATTCTATTTTCTTAAAGGTTTTCTCGATATTTTCCTATTCCTTCCTTGGAATGAATAAAGTTCGGTGGCGACTCTGTTTCAAACATTTTTCCGCGTCCTATCGCGAGGGATCGCATTTTTGAGGTGCGACAGACTGGCGACTCTGCTGGGGACACTGCTCCAAGCAAGAGAGAGTCTAGCCTAACTTAGTTTAATTTTGCTATGACTGTTGGAAGATATTCTTTCTTTCCATCTTTATCTCTCTGTATTTTATTTTGATTACTCGTGTTGTATATAATGTGTTGATACTTTGATATGGTGCTTGATGTATGCTGTGAGATAAGCTCCATACCCGAGCTTCGAGAAAAAACTTAGAACCCGGAGTTGTGTAGTATTGAACCGGGGGGTGTACACCTCATTGGGACAATACGAAAACTCCACCTAGAGTAGATCTGTTTGGAGTTTCCATCACAATATGGCTAGCCCATCATTGTGGGGGAGGTTCTAAACACGATCTGTGACTCTAGGGACCTCGCCTTAAACCCAAGTTTTGTTTTCATGATTGGTGATTGTGTAGTATTGAACCGAAGGGTCTACACCCTGTTCGTACAATACGAGAATCCCACTTAGATTAGATCATTTCAGAACTCCCATCACGATGTGGCTAGCCCATCATTGCGAGGAAGTTTTGAACTTGATCAGTGAGTCTAAGTTCCTTCCTTGAAAACATAACTTTAGAACCTACCTTTGGGAATTTCTAATCAGAGAAACCCGTGTTTTTTCCTATTATCTTGATGTACTCGACATGTGGATAATTTTGAGTCTGTATTCCTCTGTGAAAAAAAAACATGGCAAAACTTCATGCATTTGCATATCATCAACATGCATTGCATATCATCTCCCAGAAACAAAATCTCACACCATGTTCTACCCTTTGTCCAGTAACACTGACTACTCGACACCGGTACGAGACACGCCGCAACTACAAGATGACACTTGAACAACTTGAAGCTAACCAGGTTTCGATGAGGACTGACATTGACTCCATGCAAGCAAAGATGGATCGCTTGCTTGAGACCATGTTACTCTTGGCCCAAAAGGAAAAGGATGCTGAGACTAACGCCGAAGCCAGGAAAGTTGTCGCCCAGTTTGGATCACCATCACTTAGCATTCCTGGAGTAACTGATCTTGATGGTAACCCTAATCAGCTTAGAGGAGGACCCATCCCTATTCCTGTTCCCATGGACAACATGAACCCCCATGAGCATTCTGCTACATCTGCTCGCCATGGATCCATGATGGGTGATGAAGATCTGTATGACGCTTTCTTCATGCCACAACCTGTCAAACCTGATTTCTTAGAATGAAGGCAATCATTATGCCATTTTTACCATTTTGCATTCTTGTAATTTGATCTTGTTTGTCTAAGTACTGTATGCTTTAAAACATTGTTATTTGTATTTGGTCTTATTAATGGGATGATTATGCATGCTTTGAATCAATCTTTCATATTCACTCATCTATCACATTTGCAAATCATAAACACATACTTTTCCACCTCACTTTCTTTCATCACACTATTGTTAGTAAATGTTGGAAGGAGGATGACGAAAACAAAATACTCATAATTGTTGATTGTATGCTTTCGGATAAAACCTTGCTGATGATGTACAAGCATTGTTTCAAATCCCCAAACACTGGAGAGATAAGGAGTTAATCCCTAGTCAACCACTTCGAGCCTAGAAGTAGGAGTTTCTTTCGGATCTACAAACCCTTACACTTAACCTGGGGCAGGGTAGTGTTCAGTTGATTCGACTACACATTCAAACTACAAGATGAAATATCCCATACGAGGATCAACCATACGACACTCTTCACACACATCCTGAAGTGTCGAAGGAACCATACAAATTTTATGTCGGTTGTTCTTCAATGACCAGTGACTTGGCAGTCACAATTTTCAAAAAAAATCAATCAAAGAAAAAGCCCGCTAAGTCAGACACCCTAAAAAGGAGACTTAGGCAAAAACAGGGGCAATCCCGATGGATTAAAGCTTCAAACAAAGCGGTCCATGCAAAAGTTAGGGATCAAAACAAAAATCGAAAGAGACAGTGAAAGTCTCCAACAAAACAAAACAAGATTCAGTGACCATCATACCAAAATCAAAGGGTCACCGACATCCAAAAAACGAAATAAGGTGGCTGCCATTCCAAGAGACCTTGAATCACCATCTTTATCCTTACACCCGCAAAAGACGAACGTGTGTGAGTTAACTGAACGTAGGATTGGAGATCATCATGAAGAAGGGGTGGGTTAAAATAAACTTTGAGCCTTATATCCTTTCGTTTCAAAAACCATGAACCAAGCCACGTTACAACCCTCAAAAGACCTAATTGAAGTAGGGTTTATTCTGAAAGCATACTATAGCAAGGTTGAGTAAACTGACTCCGAGTGATTTGCTAATATTCTATTCTCACTATATCAATCACACACTACACCAAATCAGCACCGCGTTTGGACTCATGGTCCACTCGCCACACACTACCACAACACTTCCAAATGAATAATTGTGTTTCAAAACTTGCATAACTGTTGCATTAAAATCACCATTTCTTGGATAGCAATTCTTAATTGTCAGTCAGTACTTGACATCAAGAAAATTCCAACAAGAAGCAATTCAAGAGGCACTTGATCGTTGGTGCTGACACGAATCAAGACCATCCTGTGAATCAGGGGCATGGCATCTTTTGATCACGTTGACCTAAGAAGCAGTCAATACAAGACAAATCTCTAAGCATCGGTTGATCAAGGAGGAAAAACACTTCAACACTCATCCCGCCTGGGGCAGGTCCCTCAAAGGCTAGTCTGGGGCAAGATAAGTTGCAAGGGGCAAGTTCCCTTCGTATCTTCAAGACAATCAAGCAGATTGCATCAAGACATTAGTGATTGCTTGAATTCACAACCAAGTGTCGAAAGTTCATACCAGTACAACATCACATCTTAACAAGAATCTTAGGGGCACGTCAAAAGCGCAATCATCATGCGTTGATCACGTCGCTATGCTCAGTTACAGGCTGGCCAAACACTTCAGAAGAAATCGAGATCTTCTCAGAGACAAATACACAATATATCAGCAAGAGAGCAAACTTGGGGTACCAAGAGTATCTGCATCTATTGCGTGTTCATCACATCATCAACTACAGGGTGTCGGGAAGTCAGATCCTTTCACCAACCAACAATCCAATCCACAACGACAATTACCAGAAAAAGCAAAAGCCCACCTTGCTGGCACCCACACAAAAGCAAATACAACCAGCACTGGTTTCCAGAAAACACATTGCCTTTGAAAGGGGGGCCAATCCCAAACAAACCAATCATTCTTTGCATACAAACATGCATTTCATGCATCATATGCATCACCTCGTACATAATATATACATATCATTCATGTACATAACACAAATCAAAATCCAAGGTTTAGTCATAGGCATCCAGGCCAACCCTCAGTTGAGTCATTGTTTTCCTCTAAGTAAGTCCCTACCAGTGGGCGTTCCCCATTGATTTACATCCTTCAACCTTTTGTTGGTAAGATGTTATCCTCAGCTTCGTTAAACAATGTTTCTTTAAACACCTACTTTGTTTCGCGTTGAGCGTCTCTCAATGAGTCGTTTCCTGCAACCTTTTGTTGATAGAAACTACATCTCCCCAGAGAATATTGGTTTTCCAACCTTTTGTTGTTGATACCCCCAAGCAAGTCTTACTCGGTAATGTTCCAACACTACCCAACAAATCAGGTTTACTGAACTTTGACAGCAACCTTGTTTTTCCAATATTTTTCTCACTATCATCCTGTTGGTGAAAGTCCGTTGAGGAATAATATTAATCATCACCCTGTTTACGATCACCATTATCCTTTTGGTAATGGTAAATCCTTGGCATTTGTGATATTACCGTCATCCTTTTGGTGTCGGCGATCCTTGAAGTTTTGGGCCTAACCTTCATCCTTTTGGTGAATGATGACCCCTGCAATTACTACGGCTTACCGTCATCCTTTTGGTGTCGGAGATCCTTATGGTGATAAGGATCCTTGTCATTTTGGTTCAATCATCATCCTTTTTGGTGATGACGTCCAGTTCAATCTAAATATCATCCTTTTGGTGATAGAGACTATGAAGTTTGGTTTATGCTATCATCCTTTTGGTGATGGTGACATTTGGAAAGTCCAACCCCACTGTCATCCTTTTGGTGTCAGCAATATTTGAAGATATTATAACTTATTATCATCCTTTTGGTGGTAACAAGTTTTGAAGTCATGATCTCACCTTCATCCTTTTGGTGATGGTGATTGTGGATTCATTATCATCCTTTTGGTGATAACGAGTTCTGTTGTTTGTAGTACCTTCATCCTTTTGGTGATGGTGACTATTGACTTATTATCATCCTTTTGGTGATAACAAGTTTTGTTCATTGGTCTTACCTTCATCCTTTTGGTGACGGTGACCATTTGAGTTATGGGCTCATTATCATCCTTTTGGTGATAACGAGTTTTGTTATGATCTTACCCTCATCCTTTTGGTGATGGCGATCATTGAGTCTGTTCCAGCTTATTATCATCCTTTTGGTGATAACAAGTTTTGAAGTTCTGTCCTTATTATCATCCTTTTGGTGATAACAAGTTCAGTTTGTTTGATCTTACTGCCATCCTTTTGGTGTCAGTGATATTTAAGGTTATTGACTTATTATCATCCTTTTGGTGGTAACAAGTTGTGTCTTTTGACAATACCTTCATCCTTTTGGTGATGGTGATTGTTGACTTCTTATCATCCTTTTGGTGATAACAAGTTTGTCTTGATCCTACCTTCATCCTTTTGGTGATGGTGATCAATTGCGTTGTGTACTTATTATCATCCTTTTGGTGGTAACAAGTTGTGTCTTTTGACAATACCTTCATCCTTTTGGTGATGGTGATTGTTGACTTATTATCATCCTTTTGGTGATAACAAGTTGGTGTCTTGATCCTACCTTCATCCTTTTGGTGATGGTGATCAATTGCGTGTGTGCTTATTATCATCCTTTTGGTGGTAACAAGTTTGGTCGTTTGACAATACCTTCATCCTTTTGGTGATGGTGATTGTTGACTTATTATCATCCTTTTGGTGATAACAAGTTTGTGTCTTGATCCTACCCTCATCCTTTTGGTGATGGTGATCAATTGCGTGTGTGCTTATTATCATCCTTTTGGTGGTAACGAGTTTGTCGTTTGACAATGCCTTCATCCTTTTGGTGATGGTGATTGTTGACTTATTATCATCCTTTTGGTGATAACAAGTTTATCTTGATCTTACCTTCATCCTTTTGGTGATGGCGATCAATGGCGTTGTGTACGTATTATCATCCTTTTGGTGATAACAAGGTTTTGTGTCGATCTTACTATCATCCTTTTGGTGATAGGGATCCTTTGAGTTGTGCAACTTATTATCATTCTGTTGGTGGTAACAAGTTTTATCTTGTATCTTACCTTCATCCTTTTGGTGATGGTGATCATTGAGTTTCGACTTATTATCATCCTTTTGGTGATAACAAGTTTGTTGTGTGACTATACCTTCATCCTTTTGGTGATGGTGATCATTGAAGTTATTTGACTTATTATCATCCTTTTGGTGATAACAAGCTTTGTTGTTGGATCTTACCTTCATCCTTTTGGTGACGGTGATCTTTGAAATTGATGAGTCAACTGTCATCCTTTTGGTGATAGCCTTGATACTACACTCTCGGTACTGGGAAACTTTATCAGAATAACCATCATCCTTTGGTGACGGACATCATCCTTTTGGTGATGGGAATCTTTGGATTTTATTGTGTCTAGCTTTCATCCTTTTGGTGATAGTGAGATTTGTTGTTGATCTTACCATCATCCCTCTGGTGATGGCGACCTTTGTTGTAGCCACTGTAACCATCATCCTTTTGGTGATGACTACTTTTGGAAGTTCGGTTTATCCATCATCCTTTTGGTGATGACGATCCTGGAAATCATGGTGAATTACCATCATCCTTTTGGTGATAGCAATTAATTCCACTGTCATCCTTTTGGTGCCAGAAAACATGTACAGTTTTGTCTTTCAGCAGAAACGACCTTTACAAGATTTGAATGTTGACTCGAGGGTTGGCATTGATATGGCATTCTACCCCTATTACCTTGGTGTTGTTATAATCCATTGCATTTTCTTTCTGCATCCATTCCACTGCATTTCAAAGGACAAAATTTGAGTCTTTTCGTATTTAATTACCTTCCACCACGAATGTATGAAAACCGTTGTCATTCTTACCTTCTGGTTCAAGATAATTAAATAGGGGCAGCTGTCATACCCCAATTTTGTCCGGGCATATTTAAATTGTCGTTGAATTAATTTCATTTTTAAACTTAGCATCATATGCATAGCATGACATACATTTGCATCACGAATAATACCTAAAATGTCAGTCAGAATGAATTCATTTGAGAATACAGATAAATCGGTTGAATCGTTAAAATTTGAAGAAAAGACTGTATTTTTTTAATAAATATATTTTGTCCTGACAATCTTAGTGTGACCGGTTCAATTTTCCGAACGATTTTGCACCCGGTTTCTATTTTTTTGATGGGTCAATGTTTTGTGTAGTTATTTAATTAAAATGATTAAAATTTGTTTTAATTAAATACTAATTAGTTTTTTATGTTTTATTATTTAGGTATTTAACAATTATGAGAATATGTATATATTTGCATTGGATTCTCTTTCTTAAATAAAAAAAACACAAATAAATAAATACTAAAAAAAGAAATAAAAAAATCTCCTAGGATCCTCTTCAATCCACTCCCAACGGATCTATCAGCAAAAAATCTCTAAAAAATCTCTCATCCTCTCTGCCACGCGTCCCTCACCCTCACAAAATCCCTCTAACGGATTCTCACGCTCTCATTTTCATTCCGCCCACTCTCCACTACAACTACCTCACTCACGCTCTCACTCCCTCAACACTGCTATTCACTCTCTCTCAGAAAACCCGCTCAACTCTCACCTCAGTCACGCTCACTCTCCAAATCTCTCACTCTCATCATCAGTAACAAAAACGCTTCGCTCACCATCACCGAAATCCTCCTCACATTCTTCACCACCAACAAACCCTCTCCGACGAAACCCTCGATTGTTCCTCAACCACCACCCCAAATCGCCTCCGCCATCTTCATCGTCCACCCTCGACCATCACAATCGCCACGTCCCAAACCCTAAACGCCGCCACCCAAACACCACCGTCAAGCTCCATCACAACCTCCGCCTCCTCTCACGAAACCCAAATCGCTCATTCCGCCGCCATCACAAAGCCACCGTCGCCGTTCTTCATCACAAACATCCATCACCACTTCACACCACCGTCCGAAACCCTCATCTTCAAAACCGTAAACCTCTGTCACCTACAACCCACCTTCAACGGCCACAAACTCGAACAGCAAGGAAATCTATTATTTCAATTCTGTTGGTGGGTTTATTCGTTTTTTGCAGGAAACGGTCCGGTTAAGACTCGGAACCGAAGGTTGACAAGCTACCATCGTTGGAGCTATTTGAGCCCCATTCGCTTTAGCTGAAGTCATCAGCCGTGAAATACAGTGAGGTGTGGTTAGTCAGCTTCGAGAGAAGAAAAGGGTTGTACCGATCCGTGCCACAAGTCGAACCACCGTTGAAGCAGAACGATTACACGACTTTGGGTATTTTCTGCTGAACCATTGCTAAAAATTTTTCTGTTAGTTTATCAGTTGTACTAATTTATAGTTATGTTAATTTTGCTGAGTTTTGTCAATATGTTGTTATACTTGAGACGGCTTAAGAATGACACTACTGCTATTGGTATTTTGGGAATCGATTCGCTTTAGTCGTTTTGATTTTTAGTTGAATTTTAGAATTGTTGGATTGCATTCTGTTGAGAACATTGTTTTGATTTCGAAATTGCTAATTTGCGGTAATCCTTGTAATAGTTTCATTTGCAAAATCATTAGACTACTTGTTTTGTCTTAATCATGGTAAATTACTTTGTAAATATTACATTGAGTTGTTGTTGTTTAAGCTTAGTACATGTTAAATCAGATTATTTTTTTAAACTATGGATTCGGTAATTCATTGCCGTTATGCCGCCCAAAGTTCTAATATATTAATTTGTACATTTTCACCGCGTTAAAACCTCGCATAGGACATCAATCATATTGTCTGTATGCTCAAACCGGTTTCGAGAACATCTTCATCAACATGTACCGATTAAATCAATGTTAATACCCATTTTTTCCTCTTTGAACTTAATTAATTGATTAAAATCTTTAATTAGTTTAATTTCTATTAATTAATTTTAGTTAACTTGATTGTTTGAATTAATTAAATAATTTTGATAATTAATTTTAATTAATTTAATTAATCAATTTAATCAAATTTTAATAAATTAATTTTGTTAAAAAGAACTTTGATTAACTTCTCCCACTCTTACAAATTTCACATTTCAAACAAAAAACTATTTCATCACTTCATAAATCATTTTCAATCTTATTTCAATTTCAATTCAAACAACACAAACCAAATTTCAAAAAACACATCATGCAATTCTCGATTTAAATATCGAGCCCTTTTTCAAATACCCTTGTAAGTCGATTGCTCTTAGCATCGCCATCAACCTCACATAGCTTACTCTTGGGCTTCCTTACAATGAAACCTACTTGGTTATTGATTAATCGAGTAGATGAAATAATACACTAAATAAATTTCATTTCATTCATTTCATAAACTCAAACCATTTTCTAAACCATTCAATTTCAAAAGAATTTTCTCTTAAACATAAACTTGAGATGAAAAGGAGATAGGAAGCGTACGCTTCACTATTTCTCAATTACTCGAATAATTGGCGTACGCCATATTGCACGAGTTTTTGTCACCCGATTAAATCTTAAAATTTGCAAATTCAATCATTTTTCAAAATCAAATATAATTTTTAAATTCAAATTATTCAAACCACAACACTTCAAATCATACTATTTCAAATCATTTCTACAAATTCCAAATCCTTTTAATTCCACATTTCAGATGAAAAGGAGAATAGTGAGCATCCGCTTCATTATCTCTCGATTATTCGAATAATTAGCGTACGCCACATTGCTCGGATCTTCGTCATCAGATTAAAACGCAATTGAATACGATATCCAAACATATTTTTTACAATTTAAACTTCGGATGATAAAAGATGAGAGGCGTACGCCTCGCCATCTTTCGATTATTTGAATAATTGGCGAACGCCATATTGCACAAATTATCGACTTCCGACTAAAACACGTTAAATAAACTTGGATAAAGGAATAAGGGGCGTACGCCTCATTATTCTTTGAATAAGCAAGTAGGGGGCGTACGCCTCACTACCGTGCATATTCAACATCCACAAACAAACTTTCAAAATAATTCGAACGAAAAAGGAATAGAAGGCGGACGCCTTATTACTCCTCGAAAGAATTGGACGATTGGTGAACACCATATTGCTCAATCTTTCGTTGTTCTCCAAAAACATCTCAAACAAATCAAACCTAACTTCTCGCCCCCGTGCGATCGAAACCAAACAAAAACACCCAAACATCAATCCAACTTGTCACCCCCGCGTGACTAAAACCTCTTCAAAAGAACACTGTCAATCCTTTCTAATGCGCACAACAAACCAGTGCTAGAGCCTCCACCGAGAGTAGACATGCCAGCGTTTAGCCGTTAGAACGCCGACTTACACAGTCGTTCATCAAAACAAAACCCACCAATTATTCGTAGTAGCCTGAACTACGAATGCTCTGATTTCCTTATTGCACTATAAGGATACGTAGGCAGGAGATTGCTGTATCTTCGCGAGCACACTAATAAAAAACCTCCCATTTTCCCCTCCTGAGGTCTTCATCCATATCTATCATCAATTCTAATCACTCGAAGCAAGCAGATAAACAGTCAATTAACAGTCAAATAGCAAAATCAGACTAAGAGGTTCCCGTTGAGTACAACGGACGTAAGGGGTGCTAATACCTTCCCCTTGCGTAATCGACTCCCGAACCCGAATATGGTTGCGATGACCATTATTCTATTTTCTTAAAGGTTTTCTCGATATTTTCCTATTCCTTCCTTGGAATGAATAAAGTTCGGTGGCGACTCTGTTTCGAACATTTTTCCGCGTCCTATCGCGAGGGATCGCATTTTTGAGGTGCGACAGTTACTTATTGCTAAGGAATTTTGGGAATGCTCATAAGGATCTAGGTTATTGTCTTCAATGGTTTCTACTCTAGCGATCAGTCTATCATAGGCGAAATCATCATTTATGGGTACTAGTTCAGGTTTTAGATGTTCTAGCCTAGAAAGGTGATCGGCTACTACATTTTCAGTGCCTTTTTTGTCTCTTATGTCTAAATCAAACTCTTGTAGTACTAGAATCCATCGGAGTAACCTGGGCTTGGCATCTTTTTTACTTAATAGGTAACGAATGGCAGCATGATCGGTGTAAACAATAATTTTTGCTCCTACTAGATAAGATCTAAATTTGTCTATAGTGAAAACTACAGCGAGTAATTCTTTTTCGATTGTTGCGTAATTAAGTTAGGCAGCATCTAGGGTTCTACTGGCATAATAAATGGCATGTAATTTTTTATCTTTCCTTTGTCCTAGAACGGCTCCAACTGCATAATCACTAGCATCGCACATTATCTCAAAAGGTTCCGACCAATCGGGCGGTTTCATAATGGGTGCAGAGATTAATGTTTGCCTTAAAAGATTAAATGCGTCATTACATTTTTCGTCGAAAATGAATTCAGCATCTTTCATTAAAAGTCCGGTTAACGGTTTAGTTATTTTGGAGAAGTCCTTAATAAAACTCCGGTAGAATCCAGCGTGTCCAAGAAAGCTTCGGACTTCTCTGATGGTTTTTGGTGGTTTTAGGTTTTCTATAACTTCTATTTTAGCTTTATCTACCTCTATACCTTTTTCGGAAACTATATGTCCTAAAACTATTCCTTCGGCCACCATGAAATGACATTTTTCCCAATTTAGCACGAGGTTCACCTCCACGCATCTCTCCAGGATTTTCTCAAGGTTAGCAAGACAAATGTGAAAATTGAATCCGCAAAGCGAGAAATCATCCATAAACACTTCCATGATACCATCTAGGTAATCTGCGAAGATTGACATCATGCAGCGTTGGAAAGTAGCTGGGGCGTTACAGAGGCCGAACGACATTCGTTTGTAGGCAAAGGTTCCATAGGGGCATGTAAAGGTAGTTTTTTCTTGATCTTCGGGGTGAATAGATATTTGGAAGAATCCAGAGTATCCATCTAGATAGCAGAAGTAAGAGTGTCTGGCTAGACGCTCCAACATCTGGTCAATAAATGGTAAAGGGAAATGGTCCTTCCTAGTTGATTTATTTAATTTTCTATAATTTATACACATCCGCCATCCTCCTTCTAAACATTTTGCTACATGTTCGCCTTTATCGTTTTGCACGACTGTGATGCCTCCCTTTTTAGGTACTACATGCACAGGGCTCACCCACTTACTATCCGAGATCTGGTAGATTATACCTGCCTCAAGTAACTTAAGAACTTCCTTCTTAACAACATCACTCATTATAGGGTTTATTCTTCTTTGATGCTCCCTAGAGGGTTTTGAATCTTCTTCGAGCGAAATCCGATGCATGCATACGGATGGGCTTATACCTTTCAGGTCAGAGATATTATATCCTAAGGCTGAGGGATGTCTTCGTAAAACGTTTAAAAGTTGGTTCGTTTCCTCATGGCTCAAGGTAGCACTAACTATAACTGGACGGTTCATCTTTTCATCGAGGAACTCGTACCTCAGGTTCTTAGGCAGTTCCTTAAGTTCCAAGGTTGGTTTCTTAGGGCATGGCATAGGATCTGGAGTAAGGGATAAACATTCGTAAAGGTTATCATCGATGTAAGGTTCTTTAAAGTCATCATCTTCCTTTACGGGGGTTGATGGTAACTTAATTGTTTTTATAATTTCTTTTTGTTCTAATTCTCTAACACATTCATCAATGATATCTAAGGCATAACACGAGTCTTCCATCACAGGTGCCATAAGAAATTTCGAAAGTATAAATTCTATTTTCTCGTCACCTACCTCAAATTTCAACTTTCCTTTCTTGACATCTATTATGGCTCCTGCAGTCGATAAGAATGGTCTACCTAGAAGGATTGATATATCATTGTCCTCTTTGATGTCCATGACGACAAAATCAGTAGGGATAAATAGTTGACCTATCCTAACAGGAACATCTTCTAGAATGCCTATCGGATATTTGACAGATCTATCGGCTAACTGAAGTGACATCTTAGTGGGTTGTAATTCTCCTAAGTTTAACCTCTCACAAACTGCTAGAGGCATTAAGCTCACACTAGCTCCTAAGTCTAGAAAAGCTTTATCGATGACATGATTATCTAAAAGACAAGGAATGGAGAAATTTCCAGGATCTTTATCTTTCTTTGCTAATTTGTCCTCGGAAATAGCATTACATTCCAAAGGCTTCGGATTGTCAAGTCTACGTTTGTTGGTAAGGATGTCTTTCAGAAACTTTGCATAAGAAGGTATTTGGGTGATGGCTTATGTGAAAGGGATTTCTACATGAAGTTTTTCTATAACTTTAATAAATTTTTGGTACTGTTTATTGAGTTGGGTTTGTTTGAGTCTTTGGGGATATGGTATAGGTGGTTTATATGGCGGGGGCGGTACGTAAATTTTATCTTTAGGTTCTTCTCCTTTATCTCGACCTTCCTGATTTTCAGATTCCTCTGGTTCCTTTACTTCGTCTGGGGGTTTGGTACATTCCTTAGAAGTTTCGGGTTCACTTAATCTTGGGTTTGGTGGCTCATCATAAGCGTTCCCACTTCTTAGGGTAATGGCATTGGCTTGTCCTCTCGGATTTTGTCAAGGTTGTCCAGGGAATTGTCCTCCAGGTGTAGTCTGAGGGGATTGGTTTAAAGCTACCTGAGAGATCTGGGTTTCAAGCATCTTGGTATGAGTAACTATTTGGTCAACCTTGGTTCCTAACTGAGTAATCAATTCGTTAACATGAATGTTTTGATTCATGAACTCCTTGTTTTGTTGGGTTTGAGCGGTGATAAAATTTTCCATGATTTTCTCAAGGCTCGGCTTTGGTGGTACAGGTTACATAGGTTGATTTGATCTTGGGGCTTGATAACTAGGTCTCGGAGGTGCATTATTTTGAATAGGGTTATTGTTTTTATAGGAGAAGTTCGGGTGATTCCTCCATCCAGGGTTATAGGTATTCGAATATGGGTTCCCTTGGGTGTAGTTCACTTGCTCGGAGTGGGTTCCGTTCAATAGACTGCATTCTGCGGATTGGTGTCCTTGGGTTCCAAATATCTCACAATCCGACGAAACTGCGGCTACAGTATTCGGGTTTATGCACATATGCTCGACCTTAAGGGCTAATGCGTCCATTTTAGCCTGCATCATGTCTATAGAGCTTAGTTCATGCACTCCTCCTTGGGCTTCGTTCTTCTCCACTGTCGCTCGTTCGACTCCCCATGATTGATGGTTTTGAGCCATGTCTTCAATTAGGTCACTAGCTTCAGGATAAGGTTTGTTCATCAGAGCACCGCCTGCGGCAGCGTCGATGGTCATCTTTGTGTTATAATGAAGTCCATTATAGAAGGTTTGAATGATTAACCAATTTTCTAAACCATGATGTGGGCATGCTCGTAACAACTCTTTATATCTCTCCCAAGCTTCGAACAGCGATTCTCCATGGTTTTGGGTAAATCTAGTTATATGGTTTCGAAGAACGGCGGTCTTACTCGGGGGAAAATATCTAGCAAGAAAAACTCTTCTTAGGTTATCCCAAGTCGTAATGGAATTGGGTGGAAGGGAATCTAACCATGATAGGGCTTTATCTCTGAGGGAAAAAGGAAATAATCTTAAACGTATTGCCTCAGGAGAAGCTCCATTGGTTTTAAAAGTATCTGCTAATTGAAGAAATATTTTTAAATGTTGGTTAGGGTTCTCGGTAGCGAGACCCGCGAAATGTCTCTATTGCACTAATTGCAACAGGGATGGTTTAAGTTCAAAATTATTGCCTGGGATGATTGGGTTTACTATACTAGAACTAGGTTCTTCGTTAGATGGTTGAGCGAAGTCCTTAAGAGGTCTTTGGTTTTGATCTTCGGCCATAGCTCTCTTAATTCTATGAAAGAATAAACTTGCGCGAGCGTAACGTTCAGGTTCCGCCAGAGGGTTTACTAAGCTTAAACTTCCGGTACTGTGAGTTCTTCGCATCGACCGGCGGGAAATAACCTAAGTCTAAACGATATAACAACAGGAAAATGAAATTTGACGAAATTGGTCCCCGGCAACGGCGCCAAAAACTTGATGCGTTGGAAAACTTGATGTCCGCAAGTATACGAACGCGTCAGAGTAATATAAAAGATTATCGTATCCACAGAGACCAAGTGTCAATCTATCGTTATCTGTCATTATGGTGTTTATCATTGGCGGTCAAAATAAGTGTTTTGTAGTGTGCAATAAAAAGTAAAGTATTGAAATAAAGTATAATTAATAAAGACAGGGTCGAATGTAATTCACGTAATCAATTGATAATCCAAGTACTTGCTAATAGAACTACTTATGGGCAATGTTTCCTACTTTGAAAAGAACTAATTTAACAGGAACCGTCGCTTTCGCGTATTCAGAACCGAGTTGTACTCCCTAATCAAACCCTCTTATTGTCACTTATAAAATGGTGCGCATTGCGTTAGAGTAGTAAACCTATTTTTAAGAAATATAGTATCTTGACTAAATTGAAAAGTATTATAACCTGGATTTCTTAACCAAAAGAGGTTCTCACGAACCAGACTCTAAACTTATAAACGCGTCCGAAAATAGTTTTAAAATCTCTTTTCTTCTTGATGTTAGAAACTCCTAATGAACTAAACAAAGCGTTTTCGCTGTTTTTGAAATAGTTAAAAACAATTAAGTTTATAAAGACGTTGGACGGCTTTCGATCTTACCCAACGGAATTGAAGTGCAGGAAAACTTAAGTTGAAAGTTAAAATAGCCCTTTAAGTGTTTCTACGAACAATTGTACGGATTACTGGTTTAATTACGATCCTTACATTCTAGCCTTATAAATTTAGCTAGACATGGTAAAGTAAAAGTGCATTAAAATAAATAAAAGTAGTGCGAGTGCGGAAAGTAAATAATTTAAAGCGAGTGCGAGGAAATAAATAAAGTAAAACGAGTGTGGGAAATAAATAAAGTAAAGCGAGTGCGGGAAATAAATAAAGTAAAGCGAGTGCGGGAAATAAATAAAGTAAAAGCGAGTGCGGGAAATAAATAAAGTAAAGCGAGTGCGGGAAATAAATAAAGTAAAGGCGAGTAATAAAAACCTGCTCCAATCGGAGGGCTGAGTAAATTGCAATGCGGAAAAGAAAATGGCGGCAGGATTAACTTCCTCCCAAAGTGCTCCAAACTCGATTACAGACTCTATCACAGACTTGATGACACAATTGTGGTAACACTCCAATGCGAAGCGATTACCACTATAAAATACTGAATATATGCCTAAGTGAAACAAAGTTGCTTCTGAGTTTGCCTCTGCTCTAAGTTTGGATGATTGTAAAACTGAATTCGCGTTTCTATTTATAAGCAAACAAAAAAGGTGGAATTGACTTGGATGCCCTTCAACTTGAAAATAGGGGAAACCGTTTCCTTCTTGTGGCGCCCGCCACAAGGCTATGGCGCCCGCCACAAGCACAAAGTGGGGCGCCTTAGTGGATGAAGTGGGGAAACGTGGGAGTTGAGGAAGTTGGACTTGGACACGTCATGGCTTGGTCTGTGGCGCCCGCCAGGGGGTAGGCCATAAGCACAAAATGCTGAATTTTAGGGTTTTTAGCTCTTTTTCACTCCTTTTCTCGATCGGGGCTCCGATTAAAGTAAAAACCTGTAAACAAAGAAAAACATAGCAATAACACAATAAAATGATAATAAAACAATTAGAATGCATGTGAAATCGGAGTCAAAAATACGTAAATTTTAGTGTGATCAAGCCGCAACACGTTGTTGAACTGGAGCTGGTCGATAGACTGGAGGCGCTTGATAAGCCTGAGTAGGCTATTGATTGAATGCAGGCGTCACAGCAGCTACGTATGGTTGCGGGGCGTACTGGACGAGATACATGGGTTGCTGATAGGGAATTGGTTGTTGAACATACTGTTGAGGTGAGTATTATTGTGGTCTCCTTCTTGGAGGAGCTCTTCCTTGACCAACAGTCACAACATTTGTTTCCCCTTCCTTCTTCCTGGGAAACCCTCCAGAGAACTTCTTTTGATTGGCATTTGAAGCTCCAGCTACAGCCGCCAGTTTTCCATTCCTTACACCATATTCTACACGAGCTCCTATAGCCACAAGCTCCGAGAATCCCAGGGAAGCACTTCCAACCATCTTCTCATAGAATTGAGGTTGGACAATGTCGATAAATAGTTTCGCCAATTCCTTCTCAGCCAGAGGTGGTTCAACCTGAGAAGCCAGTTCCCTCCATCTTTGAGCGTATTCTTTGAAGGACTCCTTGTCATGTTGGAACATGCTCTGCAACTGTCTTTTGTCAGGTGCCATGTCCATATTATATTTGTAATGTTTTATGAACGCGTCTAACAGGTCTTGGAAACACCTGATCCTATTCTGATCCAGACTTAGGTACCATTTGGAAGGAGCCCCACTCAAGCTATCTTGAAAACAATGGATCATCAGCTTGTCGTCCTCCACGTGTGCAGCCATTTTTCGATAATACATGATGAGATGGCTCTTTGGACAAGTATGCCCCTTGTATTTGTCGAAGTCCAGATTTTTGAATTTGGCCGGAATCACCAACCCGGATACCAGGCACATTTCTTTGGCAGCAGATCCAAAGACGTGGTCTCCTTCTAAATCTCGGAATTTCTTCTCAAGGAGCTGCATGTTCTCCTTTACCTCTCTGAAATCCTCAAACCTTACTTCGTCACCAGCAACTGTTGAGTCAATAGTCTGATACATGTGGTTTTGATCTTCATAATGAGGAATATGCCTAGCATAGGCAGCTGGTGGAACCACAGTATGGATGACTGGACGTGCGCCAGTGTAAATCGGTAATGGCACGGCTTGTTGGACATATTGCCCCATTTCGTGCACCACCTCCGCTCGGGGGACGAAGTCATAAGGTAGCCCATATGGAGGAAGGGTTGAGGGTAACGTCCTCTGAGGTGGGACTTCCATTGCTGGGCCCGTGGTCTCTGAAATCATGGTCGCTTGCGGAATCTCAAACCTGAAGGTCAAAGCTTGCAGCATCTCTCGCATCTGGGACATGCCTCCTTTGATCTCATCTAGTTCAGCTCTAACTCGGGCGCTCTCTTGTTCTTGTTCATCCATTCTCTGTCTTGCTCTGGCACGAGTATTATATCGGTGTTGAAAATTCAGCGTGAAACTGGAGGAAGAAAGGGCAGAGTGAGACTTTTTTTTTTTGTAAATGTATGAATGCATGTATGGATGCATCTTGTTTGCAAAACTCTTGGTTAGTTTCAGTCATTCATTTCAGAAATGCCACAATACTTGTTTGCAAATATTTAAAATAATAAGGAAATGAAACACAATAAAAATGAATCTCAAAAGCGATTTTTCATTAATCTCATATCAAAGTTCAAATACAAAGACGTGTTTATGGCTTATGGGCTTTCCGAACCGTAGCAAGGTCGATAGTCAGCCCTTCTAGCATTGCTTTACAAAACTTAATGAAATTAAAGACTTGATGCGGGGTGTTCTTTGGACACATGCACCAATCAGCTTCTTGCAGCTTCTCAGGTAGCTCTCGCATGATGGAACTCGCAAATCCCGACAGCCTCAGAAATTTGCCCTTCCACTCAGTGTAAAGCCCTTGGAGATCTTGAATGATGCGCAAGTCTTCAGCCTTGGTCACCTCTATGTCCCTATAGAGGTTTCTCAAATATCTGCTTTCACCTAGCAACACCATATAGGCAGCATCCTGATCCCCACCTTCAAGTGCCTGGATTCTAGCATCGGCTCGTTCCAAATGATATTTCAGCCGTGTGCAAACTCTTTCTGACTCTTCAGTCTTCAGCTTCTCGCGTTCCAGAGTATCCTTGTATTTCTGAATGGTATTCTCCAGTTCACGAGTATGAATCTCGGAAATAAGCCGTGCTTCCCTTTTCATTTCAAGGGTCAGTTCCAGAGTCTTGTTGAGTTTTTGAATCCGGAGTAAAGCTCTATCCAACTCTTCCTCTTTTAACTTGAATACAGATTTAGTGCTATAGAGCGCTTGCCTGAATTTTTCCCTCCTTGCTTCAGATTCTCTAGCTCTTTTGTTGGAGATTTCAAGCTCTTTGTCCTTCTTTTGTTGACCGTCTTTCAAGTTCCCATTCTCTATCGAGACTCGGCCGAGCTTAATTCTCAAATCAGCATTTTCCAACTCCAACTCCTTAATACGGGCATTGAGCTTCTCTACATCTTCAGGTAATATGGGCTCTGGCTCAGGAACCAATGGATAGATAGAAGGATCAAATGGAAAAGGGAGTTTAATCATCTGAACCCTCTCTCTAACCCAACAAGTGTAAGGCTCTTGAGCAATGACATTTCTCTTACCCAACTCTTTACCTTTTCTGATAACTGCTTGCCAAGACCTCTTGATCTTCTTCACCATGGGATGATCTGCTTCAACACTGTGTAAGATGAAAGGCTCTAAAGCTTCAGTTTTTGGAGGGCCATTCATAGGGTACCCATGCTGCCTCAGAGATAACATGGGGTTATAGTTAATGCAACCCTTGGTTCCTATCAAAGGCACATTGGGGAGGTCTCCAATGCTGACAATGACATCCTTGGTTTCCCAATCCCTGATATACCACTTAACATGACTGGAGGTGAGGGAAGCTAACTTCTGGGAAGGCTTGAGTTCCTTTGAGACAAAAGGGCCTTCTTCGGGCATATGGGATCTCAACCATGCATGCAACAACTGCGCACAACATAAGATGATTCCTCCCTTCTTCTCGTGGCGATCGTGGAGAGCGTAGTGGAGGTCTGCCAAGAGGAACGGTACAGGGTTACCAGAGAGGAAAATTCTCACCGCCAGGTGGTCCACAAAATGGTCAATATTTGGGAAGAGAACTATCCCATATACCAACACGGCTAACACAACATAGAAGGCTTCCCAATTACCTTCTTTCTCCATCTTCTTAGCTTAATCTTCCAAGAATTTCCTAGAGAAACCATTGAAAGCTCCCTTCACATCCCAATTGTCCACGACTTCAGAGACTTTCAAACCCAAAGCTAAAGTTATCCTCTTGGGAGGAATATCTTCATCGAACCTGGGAAATGGATTATGATTCTTCAAATTCCGGCCTATGATCCTCTCAAACTCCTCCAAGGTAGGAGCCAATTGGAAGTCAGAAAACGTGAAACAACGTAGAGCTGGATCGTAGAACTGAGCAATAGTCATTGTGGTCATCATGTCCATCTTCTCATTTAGGATGTCCAGAATTCTTCCATAGTTTTGCACAAAGCTGTTGAGTTTGATTGGTGTTACTTTGGCACTCAACTTCTGCAGGCTGACAAGGTCCACGTTCTTGTATTTGAACTGAAAAGTGCCTCTTCTCTCAGGATTCATCTTGCTAACAAGTCTTGGATTCCTGAAATAATGCGAAACAAACTAAGAGTTTTGCTTTTTATGCATGTGCAATGAATGGATGGATGCAATGTTTTTTTGGTATAAGTTCAAAGGTCCGAGGTATGGATAAATTTGATTGCTTTCCAAAATAGGGGTTCTCACCGGGTATGATCTAGGGCTTTGTTACAAAGGGTCCCCAGAGTCATTGATTCACAAGAATGTTTGACGCTTACGGGAAATACTTTCCGGTCGTCAACTCCATCAAGGGAATCTATTCTGGGTGAGGTTCTCGTACCGACTCTTACGAAGTATTCACCTCGGGAGTCCGCACTACGCAACCATCGACTCGGTTCTAGACAGGGTACTCAGAGTCATGGATTCAAAAGAATGTTTGACGCTTACGGAAAATACTTTTCGATCGTCAACTCCATCTAGAGAATCTATTCTGAGCGAGGTTCTCGTATCGATCTTTACGAAGTATTCACCTCGGGAATCCATACTACGCAACCATCATTTCTAGTTGGCCAAAGGTTCAATGTTCTAAAAGGTTCTTAGAGTCATGGACCCCTTTGAAACATCGAAGCTTACGAGGTATACACCTCGGGCGAAATATCGATAAAAACCCAAGAAAGAACGACAATGATATTGGTCGTCGCAACCAAATCAGGGTTCGGGAGTCGATTACGCAAGGGGAAGGTATTAGCACCCCTCACGCCCGTTGTACTCAACCGGAACCATTAGGTCAGTTGTGTGCATTAGTGTTAGTTTAAAATGTTAGGCTTTTCAAGTTATTAAGTGGGAAAGAAAGAATAAAAGAGAGGAGAATATTTTTGGATTTTTGACGAAGGACTAAACCTAAGTTTTTTATTAGTGGGCCTGACAAGATTTACAAATCCTGCTCCTACGTATCTCAACAGAGAAATCAAGGCTTACGTAGTTCTGGGTAGAAAAATGTTTGTCTGTTGGTCGATTTTAGCGAAAGCTACTTTGTGTCAAATCGACGAAAACATTGTTGGACTACCCAAAACAGGTGGAAAAACATCGCCTTGCATCGTTTTGAAACAAAGTACCTTTCGTTTGAGAAAAGGTTTGGAGGGTTAATCGCACGGCGGCGAGAAAAAGAAATTGATTGGTTTAATGTGTTTTGAGTAATGGCGAGAACTTGGATGAGCGAGATATCCATCTCGAATCCTAGTCTCAGGAGTGCGGGGTATACACCACGTTCCATTTCCATCTTATTTGCAAAAATGTTTAATAAGCATTAAGTGTTTTTTGAGGTTTGATTGAGAAAGGGTTTAAAGAAACCGTATTGACAATTTTAAATGATGGCAAGAGCTAAGATAGGCGAGGCATCCGCCTCGAATCTTAATCTTAGGAGTGCATGGTATACACCATGTTCTATTTCCATCTTTATTGAAAAAAATGTTTAGATAGGACTTAAGTATTTTGAGTTTTATTGTAAAAATGACTTGACATTAGATCAAGCATTTGATGAGCAATTGAGAAAGATTTGAATGAAGGTTTGAGAGAAAACAAAGTGGATAAATTTGGATGATGGCGAGAACTAGGATGAGCGAGACATCCGTCTCGAATCCTAGTCTCAGGAGTGCATGGTATACACCACGTTCCATTTCCATCTTTATTGGAAAGGTCTTGAATATGAATTAATATTTTTGAGTTTTTGATTATGAGAAATGGCTTGACGTTGGATCAAGCGTTTGATGAAAGTTTGAAAGAAATGAAATAGAATGGGAAGAAGAAATGGATTGATTTGTTTATTGAGAAAATACTCGACGTTGGATCGAGTCTTATTTTTTGATATTTTGGAAATGGTTGATTTTATTCTTGTGTTAGTAGCTAACTAAACAGTCAAGCAATAACAAAGAAATAAAAAGTGATAAAATTATTACATGCCATGGGAGTGGGGATACATTTTGTCATATGGGGATTCAAAGTAAAGGAATAATTAAATCAGATCAATCAATGAATGAACAAGGCATGAGTGTAGGTGCAAGGGAAACTGTCTCATTGTAAGAAGGCCCAAGAGTAAGCCATGTGAAGAAAATAAATAACACAACAAGTTATATTTACAAAACACTTAAAAATTAAATTGAAAAAGGGTAAAATCGGGATTTGCACGGATGGAAATTGAGGGACACATAAAACCTAAATAATGTGCTCAAAGCCAGTTTGTGCATGTTGACAATAATTGAAATGTCATATGCGATTAATCGAAACGCGGCGAAATACTATCAATATATCGATAAAAATAATCATGGATAAACAACATGGGAATTGTTGGATCCGTAAATTAAAATCGATGTTTAAATAATAAACCAAGTCAAAGAAAAATGCTAAAATCAGCAAGTGTTGGAGAAATGAGAATAAAAAAGGATTTAAAATTCATTAAAAGATTAAAACTGAAAAATAATTAAAAAAAAGTATGTGCCAAGGATTGAACCCACGACTATCTGGTGGAGTGCCAAGAGTCTTTACCACCCAGCCATGATCGTCCACTTGCTAGAGTAACGAAATCAATAATACATGAAATGAGTGTTTAAATCACACAAAAGGAACGAAATCATAATGGGCATAGCGACATGGGCCTGGGTAAGTTTGACTCGTTTGAAATCGAGGCCCAACAGAAAAAGTATAACAAATCAGGTAAAAAAATAAACCCTAAACTTGATTTGTTTGACCCACCATCTCCTTCTTTCCCAAATCAAGATTCCCTCCCCCTTTTCAGAACAATAAGAATGGTCGTGACCCAACACATAAACCGGACAGAAGCATCACAAATCAACCCCGAGGTTCTCGCTTCCGATTTCAATTATAAAGCGCGAATGGCAAAAAAGGTGATACCGGTGATGGATTTTCGAACAACGACAACAAACAGCGGTAAACAATCGAATGCATCATGCATAAAGAGAAAGTGGTAACCTGTGAAACCACGGACGCAACGACGATTTGGTCGATTTGGTCTTCCTTGGAACTGCCTCCGCCTCCTTTTCTTCGTAGTGGTGGCTTCAGGTAATTTAACTCGATTGAATTTAATGCACTGTGCGAAAGGATACTGTGAGATTGATGAAAAATTTCGTAGCCGCCGCTCTCATTCTAGGGTTCTTGTGAATAGTAACCTCCTTTTTATACAGGACCCCCTTTTTCCTCTACTGCGTTTTCTACTGTGTAGTGGAGCCTTCGTACGGAGGATGCTAAAGGTTTTGTCTTCATCCTAGCTTGGTGGTCCCGGGTGTCAATTCTCTTCATTTCGAAACTTCACCGTTGGTAAAAACTTTTACCCTCATAAGTTACTCAACTAAAAAGTTTGCGTTTTTGGAATTAACTGATTTCGTGTTGTTATTGATTTGCAGATGTTGTGACGAAAACAGGAGTTAAAGAGAGTAAGCAAATGTGAGTGTGATTGTACCGTGAGGTGAAACAACAGATGATGGTTGGTAGGATGGAAGTGGTGTAGGGCCATTTCTAAGATTAGGGTTTTCGTGAAGGTTTAGATCTTGTCCTACAGGTTTTGGAGCGAGCTTTCCAATCAGATTGAACAACATACTTCTTAGAGCACTTATCACACTTCCACTTTTTCTCACCGTGCTTTCTGCAGAAGTGCTTCTTGATACTAGTTAGGTCTCCTAAGGCTCTTGATGGGTCATGGTGCACACAAGTTGGCTCTGGACATACCTATACGTTCTTCCTTTTTTCTCATTGCTTGTTCTCTGCTTCAACTTCCATGGCAAATTGTGTCCTCTTTTATGAAGTTAAAGATTCTGATTTCTTTGAAATCCTTTGTTGCAGATCTCACATATGAATCTATTTGTTGCCATAAGTGTCTTCGGCGATAGAGCTATAACTTCAGCTTCCGGGTCTGGATTGCTAGGAAGGTTTCTCCTTTTCTTAGGTGGAGTCTCACCATGAGTTTGAGTTTGAGTGAAAATAAAGGGGTGAGTTGAATTTTTAATGAAAAATGTTCCTGTCATGAAAAATCAGATGCAGGTTAAATGTACTTTTATTGGAATTGTTTTTATTGGCCTTTTCTCTATTGCAAGTGGACTGAATGGCTTGGTTTACATTGGTATTGCAGGTGGACATGGCATGGTGATGAATTGGAATGCTATGGATTATGCTCATGGAGGATTGCAATTGCTGCAATGTGTTTTGCTCTTCATAACCAAAGATTATTTTTGAAGTATACATCAAAATGCAATCGACATATAATGTCTTCATTGAACCATCTATTTCAAAAGTTTTAAGAATGCGACGAGCCAACAGGAGACCGGTGCAATAGGCTGCAACATAATTGGTAAGACCTACTTCAGACCATAGTGGGAAGTTCTTGCGCATAAGCCTCTCTTCTCTGAAACTTGACTTGAAAACTCTTGAAGTAAGCCTTGATTGAATATTTATTTTGACATTTCGCTTCTTTGATCGATTTGGTAGGTTGGTGGCTCGAGTTGTAAAACATGGACATGGCGGAGAGCGTATTCAAATCTGAAGCAAACTCTTATCTTGAAGTAAAGAGCTCAATTTAGAACACTACATGTTGCTGACTATAAGAGGTTTTGGAACCTGTAAAAATCTTCAATTCTTTGGATGGTTACAATGACCCTCAATGTATTAAAAAAAGTTATGTTGCATTATGCTAGCATTAGCCTGGACTCGGTTTGTTTCCATGGCTCAAAACACTTATGGTTGGACCAAGTTTCAATAGCTTTTGGCGTACATTGCAAGCTTGCTTTCATAAGTTAAAACTTGAGTTTCTTCACCTGTTTCAGGTAGCATTGTAGCAGAAATACTCCAGCCTGAACTTCGGGCTTCGGCGGCTAGAAGAAATGCAGAATTGACATGGCTTTGAGATGCAGGGAATAGCTTTTGGATCTCCTATCACAGGTAGCACGATAACCTTACATTCAGCTGCCTTAGTGACTCGATTTATGTGATGGAGGTCAGTGAGAAAGGTTGTTGCGTTGTTATTGCAGGAAGATATCACGCTGTGTTGAGTTTGTGAGCATAAAGGTTGGAAGCACCTGCTAGCATGTCCTTTTGCAAATTGAGTTCCATGGCCAACTTCTGATGAGAAGAGAAGCGCAAGTTTTGTCCTTGTGGAGAATAATGATTGCATCATAATAGTTCAGAAGAGTCCGTAAACGGCACTCACATCTATTTGGACCCATCTTCTCCTGAAATGTAAGTTTTCTCAACAAAATCGCACTGCATTTTGCCCATTCTCTCTGTGACCTTCTCTTTGTATCAAAAAGTTTTCATTTACTTCTTTTACATCACCTTGGCTCAAGTCATTATTCATGTCAACAACAAGGGAGAAAAGAAGAAAAAGAAATCCAGTCATGGTGTGAGAGCAAAACTGCAGGAGTCTTAAAAAATCCAGTGACCCGTGAGCAGTGAGCATCAAATGGCAAAGGGTTGAGAAAGAGATATGCAGCCGATAGTTCAAAGGCCTCCTCTACCAAACAAGCAGAAAATAGATGCGAAGCAGGCCATCATTGTAAGTCCTTGTTTGGTTCTTCATGAGAAAAAATTTTAGCTGCTTTCAAGCTATTTTTATGTAGCAACTGACCAGGATAAACAATTCTTATCTCCTTAAACTAAATGTGGTTATCTTGCATTTCCAGGTCCATTGCTCAAGTATGGTAAGATAGGAGCCTCAATTTGTGTCTGAAGGAATCTTGATATAACCAAAAAACTTCTAACGAGACAGAGCTGGTGAATGGCAGTAGTCCTGTCACCTAATTTCTCTTTCCTAACCTTGAAGGTTAATTGAGTTGTAGCTTGTTGAAATCTAGCTCTTTCTTATTTGCCCCACCAGATGCAGTGTTGTTGCACTCAGAAGATAGATCTGGTGGTGGATGTCTCAAATTTGTAATATTATTGTTAGAGAAATATAACATGTCGGTGTTGAAACTTGCGACACATGAATTAAGTTCTTCATTTTTTCATTATGTTTATAAAATACTTTTGAAAACACATATTCTCCATTCTTCTCATCTTCATCATTCCCAGGATGGTACTGATGCATTTTCCAGTCAGATTTGTAGGATTTTGACTCTTTCCCAGATATTATATACAAAACCAAGATCTTCTTATAGCCCTTATGTACTCCATATTCTATTACAGCTTTGGTCTTACCAGTCTTGTGCCAGCGTACATGATCTTCAGTTGAACCATGATGTTGAGTATTTTGACGCTTTTGTTGACCAGTACTATATGCATTCATTGTTCTGTGAAAAAAAGTGAATGCTACTCCCATCTTTCTTAGCACCTGGAAGATTTTTAAGGACGTGTATAGCAGATGCCTTGGTCTCCTTCCAATGTTGGTATGAACTCGTCGATAAACATGTGAGGATTTGCATTACTAACACCACATTTAGACGCTAAATGGTCTAATAATTCTACATCAGAATGATCAAACTTTATACCAATCGGAAAGCCAGGCCACTCGCTAGAAACATCACTATTGTCTATACGACAATGACAGTTTGGACATTCCCGATATGCGCCACAATCCTTTATCTGATCAGCTAAAGAGAGTGTAGTTCTTTTCACTTTCTTTGCAAATCCTCCCATGTCAATAAGCTAGCTCCTAGCCATTATTGGTATGAAGGAAATGAATGATGAAGAAAACACACTCAATAGAGAGAGCGATGAATGAATGAGTGAATGAATGAAATAGTCGAGATATGAATGAGTACGTGGAATTTCTTGAATATGAATGGAAAATTTTCCAATGTGAATGAAGAAAATATGAATGTAAATTTGGAATGTGAAAAACATAAAAAATATGGAATAATAAACATGAACATGAATGAAGGATATGAAGGTGAATGAAGAAATAATGCAAATGAGTGATCGATGGAGAAAAATTTCAGGGCCAAAATCGGGGTATGTCAATATGCGAAGGGAAATAGTCGATAAAACCCTCAAAAGATACGTGCACGAGAAGTGCTAAAAGAGAATAAGAAATCGGTCTCACAACCGAGATTTGGGTTCGAAAGTCGGTTGCGCAAGGGGGATGTATTAGCACCCCTTGTGTCCATGGTACTCCATGGGAACCATTTGGATTGTTTTACATACATGGGGATTTATCTATCATTGTGTTATTTTCAAAAGAATGTGTGTGAAAGAGAGGGTGTTTTATTATTATAGTGCTCGCCAAGGATTGGGGCCCTTGTACCTACGTATCACTCATTCGGGGATGAGGAATCAGAGCTCCGTAGTTCAAAGTAGAAAATATTTGTGTGTTGGTTGATTTTACCTTTGAGAAAAGGGTTTTCGGGATGATGCCATAAGGCACAAAAATGAGTTTGATGAGTTGTATTATTTTACCTTGAATAAGGGTTTTATGAAAAGAATGTTTGTGATTGTATTATACTAAAAGTCTATGGGCGGAGGTGATTATTCTAGACAACAAGCCAAGCATCTTGCGTCCAAAATAATCAGAGTAAGGGTAGGAATGCTCCATTCTTACTCATTCTCCACCACTTAAGGCTCGTGGAGCACAATAATAATCGTAATTTTATTGTATTTTTGAATTTGATTATGAAAATGCCACTTGACCTTGAATCAAGGGTTTGACTTATTTGATTATGAAATTTGGCTTATGAAACATGAATGCAAAGTAACCAACAAGAAAATAAAGGGTCTCATTGTAAGGTAGCCCAAGAGTTAGCCTTGTGTGTACAAAAGTGACCTAAGCTAAACAAGGATAATGGGCTTACAAATATGTCCCCCTAAGGTGGTGCCATGATGCCATTCTTACAACATGAATGTAAGTTACGGAAGAAAAACCAAGTATTTACAAAGTATCACAAAGAGTAATGAAAAGGCCTCCAAGCAAAGATCCTAAGATGAAATCCTCTAAGTCCAAGTTGATTAAGAGTGGAATGAATATTTTTGATCTTATCATTTTATCATGTCTTTGTTTTTTTTAATGTTTGATGAAAATAAAATAAATAACAAGTAAATAAACATGCATGATGAGTTTGTACAATGATGATATTAGTGAATACTTGAATGTAAATTACAAGGTAATGACATAAAAGTAAATTACAAGATAAAAAATGACAATATCACAATAATAATGGTTAGTGGATATAAATTACATTAAAATAAATAACAAGTTAGTAGTACCAAAATCACAATAACAAAGGTTAATGATAAACAAAGTTATTGAAGTATAATTAGTGGTTAGTAATATGTACAAAATGAACATCTTGAGGACTATTTTCATAGGTGAAAAAGACTCAAAATATGTCACATTAAGGGATAGCTTATCATTGATGCAAAATATTGAAGATGATTAAAAAATCAACTAACAATAGATTTGTAACAAAGAAAGTTATACAACCCTAAGTCCATTTATCAATATTTTAACAAGTTATGATTTATTCTATTTCTTTTGTTTTTTACTTCTTTTTATTTAGCAAGGTAGTAAAAGAGTAAATAAATTAGCATAATATAAATGATATGGTTAGATAACAATAAACATAAATATAAAGTACTTGAAAATAAAATGAGCAATAAAATAAATTGCAAGGAAATACAGTGCAATAATATAAATGTTAGGAGTTAGCAGTTAGTGGTTAGTAGAATAACAATAAGCAAATGGATTAGCAAGTTAATGTAAAGAACATAGTTTCATCTATGCATCAAATGACTCAAATATGGTTGAAATAGAGGCAATCTATCAATGCCTCAAAGTATCATGAATGATCTGTTGATCAACCATTAATAGGTTTGAAATATTGAAGGTTTAATCAACTCTAAACAACCATGGTCATCATCTAATAGACCTCATCAACCAAACAAATGCAACAATAAATCCACAATAAAATAAAATGATAACAAACACAAAGCAAGACTAAAAAAGGTGAATAAAAAGGTAGTAAGAGCAAGAAATCTTTAAAAAAGTGTGTAAACCAAAGTTAATCATTTTTTGCAAGCTTGAATCTAAACCCTCTCAAAAGATCAACCAAGAACAAACAACCATTTTTCAACACAAAACAAAACCAAAAAGTTAACAAAGTTTAAGTTAAAATCATTACCCAAAAATGTGAAAAAAAGTTAGGTTGAAATGGTGTTGAGCTTGAATATGAAGCAAGGGGTTTGGGATGAAAGTATTTATGGTAGAAGCTTAGTGAATGGGCTGAGTTGTGAGTGTTAGAGAGTGGGAAGTTTTGGAAAAAAATGTGAAGTGGAAAAAAATTGGTGGGGGTGACTTTTGGGAGAGAAAGTTTTTTTTGTTTTGACCTAGGTTTAGAGAGGAGAGTGAATGATGTTTGGACAAAAATTTTGGGGGCTAGAAAGCATGGAAAATGAGGGGAAATAGTGTCCCTATTTATAGGGAAGGCAAGTGGGTAAGGGGGTGAAACAAAAGTCACTATGTGTAAAAAACCGAGTTACTGCTGCTGTCTACGCAGGTGTAATCGATTACCATGATTGGGGTAATCAATTACACCAGCCAAAATGGCATGGGAACCTGATTTTTGCCCGGCAATCGATTATACAGTAAAAAAATTGATTTTCCCTTATTTTGTTGGTGTTTTCTCAGGTATGAAGACCATGCCTTGAGCCCGTGCAACACGCCTTTGGTTATGGATGTTAATGCAATTATGGTGATCGAACGATGAATGTATGTAGGAGTAATAGGGACATGGATCAGATGAAAGTTGTATGGGGGTAGGGTGAATTTTGGGGTATGACAGTAGTGTGTAATTGTTCATGCGAACTGTTATAGTCGGTCAAAAAGGAAGAAACATTTTAGCCGAACAATTGCATATCTGTGATGGTAAATATGTAGTAATTATTAATTTAATCCATGTGGTTAATAATTGATGTTAAAGACGTCTATCATCTGACCGAATTTATTAATAATGTTTGATCATTGCGTGAGAGTACCGTTTACGGTTAATTTTTGCAATCAAAGATTGAGAATAAATAGTGTGTTTGGTATCTTGTTTGAGTCTTTTAATTTATAAGTAAAGATGAATGACTATATAATAATTTATTCATATATCAGTAATGATATTGTATGAGTGTAAATCTTTCAAGTGTTTATTTGATTGGACTCACACATATAATGCAAACATGTGACAATTGTAAGAATTTGTTATTCATAAATATTAATTGTCAGTGTTTGATCCTTGGAAATAAATACTATTAGCAATTGATTTTACTGTCTAAAGACTTAATATCAATGGTGAATTTGATAATTTGGTGAGTAAAACCCTATAGTTTCGTCAGTTAGGTGACTTTGTCGAAATTTAAGCATATGACATTCTCTTTGCACAATTAAGTTTATAACTATTAAAGTTAGAAACTATTATTTAATAGAATAATTTCATAAAGTATGCAATAAAGAAAAGATTGAAGCAAGAGAAAATAAAATAGTGCTCATTCAGTAACTAACTCAAAGGATAAACACAAATAAGAATAATAAGAAAATATGATCTGAGCTAACAAATGTTCAATGATGTTGAAAGATACATCAATTTAAAGGGGACAAATTTGATGAAGATTGATATTTTTCTTATTTATTTTTAACTATTTTAGATTGTCATTATAAGCTTAAATTTGTATTTAAAAGACAATTTGGTGAATGAATAAAGTTTTGTTATAATATGATAATTTATTCTTTTTTATTATTTAAATGATGGATTCAATTTGTCTTTTAAATTTAAATATCATTATAGTTAATTCAGTCATGACTTGTGACAATCTAGAATTGTTGAAAAGTTTGAGAAATATAAACTTTAGTCCTAAGTTAAAGATAATTTTGAGATAAATATTGCAATGTGTCTTGAGAATATTGAGTTTGGAGGAGATATATGGTCAAAGAACAAAATTGAGTGGGAAAGAATTGGTTATAACTTAATTCACATAGTTGCTATTTATATAGCAAATTTAGACCCTCATACGAATATTATTGTTCTTTCTCTCAATTAAATTAAGAAATTAATTCTTGGAGATCAAACTCAATAACCTCAAGAACTAAAGTATCAAGTGTCATAAAGAATTGACTGAAAATAGAAATTCTATTCGGTATGTGTAACAACCCGTATAATATATATCTAGAATAATATCACACACGTGTTATGATTTGGTACTGATACAACATAAGAGCCTAAAGGCATCATTTACATACTTGACCAAAATAAAAGATACAACCTATGGTACAAGATATGGAAAGTACCAAAAATAAAAATCTAAGATCTAAGTACAATGTCAGTCATTGTACAAGGTACACAACGGAAGATCTTAACATACTGCACCCCTAGAAAACATCAATGCACAATTCCTCTTGTATAATGTAACCTGCAACAAAACCTGAAAGGCAGCAAGAATATTGGGGTGAGATAATAATCTCAGTGGGTTCCCTATCTTATGGGTCCACTCGGCTCTACATGGTTTTTTAAACGAATCCTAACTCAAGTCCTCATCTCTCGCTACTTGTATATAATTCACACAAGATAACCAAGACTCGAGTGTCTAAGGGATATTCTCAATGCATGGAATCATGTCACAAGAGTTATCATAACTCAAACAATCACTATTCGGATTCACGAAACATCAATCCCCGAACGGACCTACATCTAAGCCAGGTTCGGTTCATACATGCCCGTATGATTCAACTTTCATGGTGGATATCGGGTCCTCTATGAGGCTTAATCCTCAATTCAAGCGACTATCACCCGTATGGTCCTCTAACCCACTTAGGGTATCTTTCACCGTATGAGCCTCTAACCCACTTAGGTGTCCACCTTTCCCCCATGTCCGCCATGGTTAGGGATCAAACCCAATTGAGGCATGAATCATTGGTGCCACATCCCCACTTACCGCTTTACCTAAGCATTTGAAGTGGTATGTGCACAATTCATATCCAAATATGTGATTAGGTCTCAACAACAAATAGGACTTTCGGAGCAAGGCTCCTCACTAAAATAGGACTTTTGGAACAAATGTTCCTCACCAAATATCAACCAATTCTCATGGTGTTCATCAAATACTAGGTGATCATATCCACCCATCCACAAAGTATTCAACATGTACCATTCAATGCACATTGATTCATAAACAAGCGAATATTTGTTCGCAATACACACTGAGGTATCATTGCATCCAAGCATCACCGTATACTCATTTCCATAACCTAGATTATCTTTCTAAGTCATTCTCCTACTTATACTCCTAGGTCTCCTCACACATCTTTATAAAGTTTTCATCATGTTATTTCACATTCACCACAACAACAATGCTTAGCATACATCATAATATGATTCATAACATTCATAAGGCAGACAGGGTAATATAACATGCTACAATAATATAATCACCTACATTATCATTCTAATGCATTCGTCCGCGTCTAAAACGAAATTACAACACTCAAATAATTTAACAAGGAATTAATTCATGTCAATTGATTGACCAAATGAAACAATCGATTGAATGGGATAATTCTCAAAAAAGTGCATTAAACCAATCAATTGAGTGGGAGGATCAATCGATTGGTTGGATCTCGATTTCTAAAATCGACTGGTCCCTGTTATGCTCTAAAAGTTTCCCACCTGTAACATATTTGTTCACTTCCAACAACCAATCTTTTATGCCCTAATTTTTTATCCCTAAGATACAAACTCTTTTGACATCATTTCATATCATCAAAATATCTCATACATCATTTCATATCTCTAACCATTTAAAAATATAAAAATATATTTTGTCTTGTTTGATTCTTTCACAAGGTAGGTGTGTTGGTTTAAGGAGCTCAAGTGATTGTCTGGTCACGATTATGGGCATTCCTCAGAAATTAAAGCTTCTCATTCATTCATAATATTAAATTTATTTACATTCATCATAATCAAGTTCAAAATTGCATCCATTCTAGACCAACAAGTTCCAAATTCATCTGATGCCTAAATTAGGGTTTTGATCATGTTTGCTATGATGTTGACTTTTTGACCAATACATGATCTAATGGTTTGAAATATGATTCAAGGTCCTCAAATTCTTTATTATGATCCATTCATGTGCTTCAATTGGCTAAATAAGTTTGATTCATTGATCATTGAAGATTTTGAATTCATTTGATGAAAAGTCAACTACTCAAGGTCAAAGTTTGGCTTTTGAGATTTTTTCGTCAACCATGGGCTTCTCAAGTCAATAATCATGAAAATATGGTTTATGAATGCATTTGATCAAGTTAAATCAAGAAAATCAAGAAAAAGTTCAAGAATGCCAAATTTAGGGTTTTCAAAATTTCTCAAAGTTATGAAATTGCATGTTCATGAAGCCCACTTTAGAAGTTTGTAACTTCTTCCTCAAGCCATAATTTTTCATGCTCAAAGGATGTAATTATATATGATGTTCCATATTTCAACTTTGGATAAGGAATGAACAAAATATATCATAAGGATTGGAAGATATAAAGTGATGAAGATGAGATCTCAAAGTTGTAAAATTGCTCAACACTTGGAAAATTTTCCACGTGTTTAGTAGTTAAGATTGTCAAATTAATGGCCAATTATCTCCATGATCCAAGCTGAATCTCTTCAAATGTACAACATGAAAGTTGTAGAGGCTGGGAAAATCTTCCCAAATAGCCCATTGGAATGAATTTATCACACTTGAGCTAGGAGTTTCAAAGAAGGAAAGCCACCATGTTAGGCCAAATTGAGAGTCCATCTTCATGTCAAGTTTCATGTTCATACCAAAGACAAACCTCAAGGTCTTGCTTTTCAGCCTATGATGCTTCTAAATCTCAGCATAATGAATGTTTTACACAAACCATTTATGCATTATACAAGGGCTTGAACCATTATCCAAACAACATACCATTCATGGATCATTTTGCCATAAAGCTTCATTCCCATTTCTATAAAGATCACTTTTCTCAACCATTATTTCTTGGAGCTTTATAAATAGATTTTTCTTTGATCTTAGTCTATCTAAACACCAGAAGCAAGGTCCCTAAACTTAGGAAAAGCAATCCCACTCTCCCTTAATCACTTCATGCTTTCTTGGAACCATAATGCACCATTAACCTTTTTCTGTAACTTGATGGCCAAAATAGCATCAAGACACAACCAAGATCAATTCCATTCAGTTATAAGACCAAAACCGAACCTCTATAAAATGGAATCAAGGGCTCAGAAGTCAAACACACCAAGTTTCACACAAAAACTCCATTGTTGAAATTTCAAAAACTCCATTTTCGAATTCCATATTTTCTCTAAGTTCTTGGTGTTTTTTTCTCCATTGAATCATCATCAATACACTTCATACAAACTTATGTATGCACTGGAATTAATTTGAAACACCTCCATCACCATATCCATCTCTCACGTATTTAAGCTTGCAACTTGACTTGGTCAGAACAATTGAGAAGGTTTCAAAGCAAACTATCCATTACAATACATTCCTGGGGGTCCAAGGGTGATAAAGAGATCCTTTCCACCATTGAAAGTGCTTGAATCAAAGACTGCATCTTCACCTACAAGGTTTTGACCTAATTGCTTGATAATACTCGTGATGATGATACATGCTTGATTCTTGTCCTCGATGACTAATTTTTAACCCCTTCGTTGCTATGATGATTATCTTGTCTTTGTTTATGTTACAATCCAAGGGAATGGGATGGTATTGACTAGCATTGTCAAGGTACTCACCCTTTTTATATTTATTTATTTAAACTTTCTTTCATGCTTTGTAGTGTTAAAGCTTAGCATTTTAAAATCCTTTTGCCACTTTGGCTTGTTATCTTTAAACCTCTTAAGATTAGACATGAGTCATTCTTAGTTGATATTTAATCCTCCTATCCCCATTATTTGAGATGATATTGATTCTTTCCATTTGAGTTGAGCTAGTGGCATAGTTATATATATATATATATATATATATATATATATATATATATATATATATATATATATATATATATATATATATATATATATATATATATATATATATATATATATATATATATATATAAGGTTTGAGAAATGAATATGTTACATATTTGAAATATTATGATGTTACCATTTTACCCCCTTAAAATAGTTTCATCCTCTAAACTACATAAACATAAAAATACTCTCTCGTAAACTTATAAACTTGTAAAACTAAATTATAAAAAAAATTAATTCTCATTATATCGAGTATATGAAGTAATTTATTAAAATTTTAAGTTATTGCATTCTACCCACCAAATAAATAATTTTTTTTCATGAAAACAAACCCATAACTACCCCCTAAAAAATTACAAATAAATAACATATAAAATTTACCATTCATTTGATTTAAAATCACATTTGAAAATAACTTTTTGTTTTTATCAGTAATGAATTGTAGATTACTCCTCTAAATAAATACATACAGAAATCAAATAAATTTACGTGAATAATTAAATATATAACATCAATTAAAATGAAACAGTCATTTGTCGATGTGTTGTGTAATATCAATAGTTAAATTTTTTTATATAAAGAAATAATTAAAAATAATAATTGTTTCAAACAAATATATTAATAATTAAAGTTGAGACCAATGTCACATCCCGAAGTGAGTATTATATATTTATATCTCATATAAATAATTAGGAATGACATTTTTGCATATTAAAATCGACCTTTAACAAAAACTAAATAATATCCAATATATATAAATAGATAAATATTGAAGTAAAGTAATGAAAAATATAAAAATAGTTTAAATTTATTTATTTATTTTCTTTTCCAGCATCTTCTTTACCCTCTATAAATTTCATTTCAGTATATATACTATTTTCATTATTTTTGTGTGAATATTTGTACCACGGAGAAGGAGATCAAATGGTGCATAGAAAGTGAAAGTTAAACAAATGATAGAATGTTTAGAAAGTTACACCAACGATGACTAAAATTTAAGATATTAGTGATGTAATATTAAATTGGGTCAATTGACCATTTATTTAAATGGAACCCAATTCAAAGTTGTTAAATGGAAGAGAAAAAAAAAAGTTAAATTATAATATTTATTATCAAGGAATAAAATAATAAAAATGGAGATAAGGATGAAAATATAAAAGAAACAGAATAAAATTCTTTCAAGAAAATATAATTACATAAAATGGAGACTCAATATGAAGTTAGCCCACAAAAATCAATAAGTATCCTTGAATAAAATATACTTAATGTTAACACTTTAGAAATTAACCGAAGTTACAATCTTACCTCTTACTGAAGAAATTAATATATAAAAAAAATATTATTTTTAAATTTTTTCATTTATAAATATAAAAAACTTATTTTTTGTATATAAATATAAATAAATTTTGTCGTCGTGGACTAAAACCTAGAAAAAAACTTACACCCGTTTCACTCATCTAGTGAATACCAGTGGAGCTACCCCATCCATCGTATTAACAAATTAATGTAAATTCTCAACAGTTTGCATAAAAAATTACTAATTAAAATACCTCAACAAATCATCCATTAACAAAATATGTCAATATAAGGTATTTTTCTTTTCTTAAGTCAAATTCCATTACTCAAGAAATAGATATTCTAAAATTCTTATTAATTAATGATGAAATAAAAATTAAGTTATATAAATTCAATAAAACTAAGGATGCTACCATTTCACAATATTCCTACCTCATAAAACAATTTATTAAATGATATAAGGTTTGAGAAATGAATATGTTACATATTTGAAATATTATGATGTTACCTTTTAAGAATATATATTGGGTAAAATAAAGTAATCATTCAAATTGATTAATATAATCAAGTTGTAATATTCTAGTCATTTTTATTTTGTTGTAAACTATATCCATGAATACTGAAAATTTGAATTTGCATCAAATACAAATTCGGATCTATTCGCTATATATATCATTTTATAATTTTGTTATAAAGTGTTTCTACTACACAATCAGAAAAAGTATAGTTTTCCCATTTTGATAACATAAATCGTAAAACTTATTTTGATTTTATTCATTGTTATATTACTTTACGTTTTAAAGCACCGAACATCTTATAAATATTCTAGTGACTCTCATTTCGAAAATCAGTTTCGATTTTTTGGGAAAGAGCCTTGTCATTATGTATTTTTCTTCCGATCATTTCTTTCAAATTCCCTTTTTAATAAGATAAATCGTAAAACATATTTTGATATTATTCATTGTTATATAATTCTACTTTATTAAAGCATCCAACATCTTATAATTATTCTACTGACTCTCATTTCAAAATTTAATTCGATTTTAGGGAAAAGAGCCTTGTCATTTTGTGTTTTTCTTCCAATTAGTGCTTTTTAATTCCCACACTTGAACAAAATATCGTGAGGATAATATGGACTTTCATAAACTGCATACTATTTTCATTATTTTTGTGTGAATATTTTGTGCCACGGAGAAGGAGATCAAATGGTGCATAGAAAGTGAAAGTTAAACAAATGATAGAATGTTTAGAAAGTTACACCAACGATGACTAAAATTTAAGATATTAGTGATGTAATATTAAATTGGGTCAATTGACCATTTATTTAAATGGAACCCAATTCAAAGTTGTTAAATGGAAGAGAAAAAAAAAGTCAAATTATAATATTTATTAGCAAGGAAATAAAATAATAAAAGATGGAGATAAGGATGAAAATATAAAAGAAACAGAATAAAATTCTTCCAAGAAAATAAAATTACATAAATACAAGAACGAATACAAAGGAAATACTAAAAAAGGAATGACAAATTTATACCGTCTTAACCAACTTAATACTTTTGTAATAAGTGTAAGGAATAAAACATAACATTACATTTCATAATTCCACTCAAAATAACTAGTGTGCGTTCTTTTTATATATTTGTTATCACTAGCGAGACTCAATATGAAGTTATCCCACAAAAATCAGTAAGTATCCTTGAATAAAATATACTTAATGTTAACACTTTAGAAATTAACCGAAGTTACAATCTTACCTCTTACTGAAGAAATTAATATATAAAAAAAATATTATTTTTAAATTTTTTCATTTATAAATATAAAAAACTTATTTTTTGTATATAAATATAAGTAAATTTTGTCGTCGTGGACTAAAACCTAGAAAACAAACTTACACCCGTTTCACTCATCTAGCGAATACCAGTGGAGCTACCCCATCCATCGTATTAACAAATTAATGTAAATTCTCAACAGTTTGCATAAAAAATTATTAATTAAAATACCTCAACAAATCATCCATTAATAAAATATGTCAATATAAGGTATTTTACTTTTCTTCAGTCAAATTCCATTACTCAAGAAATAGATATACTAAAATTCTTATTAATTAATGATGAAATAAAAATTAAGTTATATAAATTCAATAAAACTAAGGATGCTACAATTTCACAATATTCCTACCTCATAAAACAATTTATTAAATGATATAAGGTTTGAGAAATGAATATGTTACATATTTGAAATATTATGATGTTACCATTTTACCCCCTTAAAATAGTTTCATCCTCTAAACTACATAAACATAAAAATACTCCCTCGTAAACTTATAAATTTGTAAAACTAAATTATAAAAAAAAATAATTCTCATTATATCGAGTATATGAAGTAATTTATTAAAATTTTAAGTTATTGCATTCTACCCACCAAATAAATAATTTTTTTCTCATGAAAACAAACCCATAACTACACCCTAAAAAATTACAAATAAATAACATATAAATTTTACCATTCATTTGATTTAAAATCACATTCGAAAATAACTTTTTGTTTTTATCAGTAACAAATTCTAGATTACTCCTCTAAATAACTACATACAGAAATCAAATAAATTTACGTGAATAATTAAATATATAACATCAATTAAAATGAAACAGTCATTTGTCGATGTGTTGTGTAATATCAATAGTCAAATATTTTTATATAATGAAATAATTAAAAATAATAATTGTTTCAAACAAATATATTAATAATTAAAGTTGAGACCAATGTCACATCCCGAAGTGAGTATTATATATTTATATCTCATATAAATAATTAAGAATGACACTTTTGCATATTAAAATCGACCTTTAACAAAAACGAAATAATATCCAATATATATAAATAGATAAATATTGAAGTAAAGTAATGAAAATATAAAAATAATTTAAATTTATTTATTTATTTTCTTTTCCAGCATCTTCTTTACCCTCTATAAATTTCATTTCAGTATATATATTGTAATCCTAAATCTCAACAGGAAAAACAGAAAAAGGTGAATTTTTTTCAATGGCCTTCACGTTAATCAATCGATCGTATTTTTGCTTGATTTTGTTCATTTCTATGATCCTGCTTTCAGGTAATGAATAAAAGTTTATTTTTATCTCTCTAGTCGTATGCTTCATATAGGATCAAAAAACTCTTAAGAACACAAAATCTATAGTTAATTTTTTGTTGTTGTGGCAGGTTTATCAAGTGGTGAGTATGGCGTCATGGATATAAAATGTCAGGATGGTAATTGTGCGTCTGATGGACAATGCAATTCAGACTGTCTTAAAAAGGGATTTAAGAAAGGTGGTGTTTGTAGAATAATTTTTCCTAGTTCTAATAAATGTTGTTGTACTATAGGATGATTTATTTTGTCCTTTAAGAAAACTAAATGAATAAAAGGAATACCTAATGTATGTTTCGATTGAAGATTTTGTAAGAATATATATTGGGTAAAATAAAGTAATCATTCAAATTGATTAATATAATCAAGTTGTAATATTCTAGTCATTTTTATTTTGTTGTAAACTATATCCATGAATACTGAAAATTTGAATTTGCATCAAATACAAATTCGGATCTATTCGCTATATATATCATTTTATAATTTTGTTATAAAGTTTTTCTACTACACAATCAGAAAAAATATAGTTTTCCCATTTTGATAAAATAAATCGTAAAACTTATTTTGATTTTATTCATTGTTATATTACTTTACGTTTTAAATCACGGAACATCTTATAAATGTTCTAGTGACTCTCATTTCGAAAATCAGTTTCGATTTTTTGGGAAAGAGCCTTGTCATTATGTATTTTTCTTCCGATCATTTCTTTCAACTTCCCTTTTTAATAAGATAAATCGTAAAACATATTTTGATATTATTCATTGTTATATAATTCTACTTTATTAAAGCATCCAACATCTTATAAATATTCTACTGACTCTCATTTCAAAATTAAATTCGATTTTAGGGAAAAGAGCCTAGTCATTTTGTGTTTTTCTTCCAATTAGTGCTTTTTAATTCCCACACTTGAACAAAATATCGTGAGGATAATATGGACTTTCATAAACTGCATACTATTTTCATTATTTTTGTGTGAATATTTTGTGCCACGGAGAAGGAGATCAAATGGTGCATAGAAAGTGAAAGTTAAACAAATGATAGAATGTTTAGAAAGTTACACCAACGATGACTAAAATTTAAGATATAAGTGATGTAATATTAAATTGAGTCAATTGACCATTTATTTAAATGGAACCCAATTCAAAGTTGTTAAATGGAAGAGAAAAAAAAAGTCAAATTATAATATTTATTAGCAAGGAAATAAAATAATAAAGATGGAGATAAGGACGAAAATATTAAAGAAACAGAATAAAATTCATCCAAGAAAATAAAATTACATAAATACAAGAACGAATACAAAGTAAATACTAAAAAAGGAATGACAAATTTATACCGTCTTAACCAACTTAATACTTTTGTAATAAGTGTAAGGAATAAAACATAACATTACATTTCATAATTCCACTCAAAATAACTAGTGTGCGTTCTTTTTATATATTTGTTATCACTAGCGAGACTCAATATGAAGTTAGCCCACAAAAATCAGTAAGTATCCTTGAATAAAATATACTTAATGTTAACACTTTAGAAATTAACCGAAGTTACAATCTTACCTCTTACTGAAGAAATTAATATATAAAAAAAATATTATTTTTAAATTTTTTCATTTATAAATATAAAAAACTTATTTTTTGTATATAAATATAAGTAAATTTTGTCGTCGTGGACTAAAACCTAGAAAAAAAAACTTACACCCGTTTCACTCATCTAGCGAATACCAGTGGAGCTACCCCATCCATCGTATTAACAAATTAATGTAAATTCTCAACATTTTGCAAAAAAAATTATTAATTAAAATACCTCAACAAATCATCCATTAACAAAATATGTCAATATAAGGTATTTTTCTTTTCTTCAGTCAAATTCCATTACTCAAGAAATAGATATACTAAAATTCTTATTAATTAATGATGAAATAAAAATTAAGTTATATAAATTCAATAAAACTAAGGATGCTACAATTTCACAATATTCCTACCTCATAAAACAATTTATTAATAGATATAAGGTTTGAGAAATGAATATGTTACATATTTGAAATATTATGATGTTACCATTTTACCCCCTTAAAATAGTTTCATCCTCTAAACTACATAAACATAAAAATACTCTCTCGTAAACCTTTAAATTTGTAAAACTAAATTATAAAAAAAAATAATTCTCATTATATCGAGTATATGAAGTAATTTATTAAAATTTTAAATTATTGCATTCTACCCACCAAATAAATAATTTTTTTCTCATGAAAACAAACCCATAACTACACCCTAAAAAATTACAAATAAATAACATATAAATTTTACCATTCATTTGATTTAAAATCACATTCGAAAATAACTTTTTGTTTTTATCAGTAACAAATTCTAGATTACTCCTCTAAATAAATACATACAGAAATCAAATAAATTTACGTGAATAATTAAATATATAACATCAATTAAAATGAAACAGTCATTTGTCGATGTGTTGTGTAATATCAATAGTCAAATATTTTTATATAATGAAATAATTAAAAATAATAATTGTTTCAAACAAATATATTAATAATTAAAGTTGAGACCAATGTCACATCCCGAAGTGAGTATTATATATTTATATCTCATATAAATAATTAAGAATGACACTTTTGCATATTAAAATCGACCTTTAACAAAAACGAAATAATATCCAATATATATAAATAGATAAATATTGAAGTAAAGTAATGAAAATATAAAAATAATTTAAATTTATTTATTTATTTTCTTTTCCAGCATCTTCTTTACCCTCTATAAATTTCATTTCAGTATATATATTGTAATCCTAAATCTCAACAGGAAAAACAGCAAAAGGTGAATTTTTTTCAATGGCCTTCACGTTAATCAATCGATCGTATTTTTGCTTGATTTTGTTCATTTCTATGATCCTGCTTTCAGGTAATGAATAAAAGTTTAGTCGTATGCTTCATATAGGATCAACAAACTCTTAAGAACACAAAATCTATAGTTAATTTTTTGTTGTTGTGGCAGGTTTATCAAGTGGTGAGTATGGCGTCATGGATATAAAATGTCAGGATGGTAATTGTGCGTCTGATGGACAATGCAATTCAGACTGTCTTAAAAAGGGATTTAAGAAAGGTGGTGTTTGTAGAATAATTTTTCCTAGTTCTAATAAATGTTGTTGTACTATAGGATGATTTATTTTGTCCTTTAAGAAAACTAAATGAATAAAAGGAATACCTAATGTATGTTTCGATTTAAGATTTTGTAAGAATATATATTGGGTAAAATAAAGTAATCATTCAAATTGATTAATATAATCAAGTTGTAATATTCTAGTCATTTTTATTTTGTTGTAAACTATATCCATGAGTACTGAAAATTTGAATTTGCATCAAATACAAATTCGGATCTATTCGCTATATATATCATTTTATAATTTTGTTATAAAGTTTTTCTACTACACAATCAGAAAAAATATAGTTTTCCCATTTTGATAACATAAATCGTAAAACTTATTTTGATTTTATTCATTGTTATATTACTTTACGTTTTAAAGCACGGAACATCTTATAAATGTTCTAGTGACTCTCATTTCGAAAATCAGTTTCGATTTTTTGGGAAAGAGCCTTGTCATTATGTATTTTTCTTCCGATCATTTCTTTCAACTTCCCTTTTTAATAAGATAAATCGTAAAACATATTTTGATATTATTCATTGTTATATATTTCTACTTTATTAAAGCATCCAACATCTTATAAATATTCTACTGACTCTCACTTCAAAATTTAATTCGATTTTAGGGAAAAGAGCCTTGTCATTTTGTGTTTTTCTTCCAATTAGTGCTTTTTAATTCCCACACTTGAACAAAATATCGTGAGGATAATATGGACTTTCATAAACTGCATACTATTTTCATTATTTTTGTGTGAATATTTTGTGCCACGGAGAAGGAGATCAAATGGTGCATAGAAAGTGAAAGTTAAACAAATGATAGAATGTTTAGAAAGTTACACCAACGATGACTAAAATTTAAGATATAAGTGATGTAATATTAAATTGGGTCAATTGACCATTTATTTAAATGGAACCCAATTCAAAGTTGTTAAATGGAAGAGAAAAAAAAAGTCAAATTATAATATTTGTTAGCAATGAAATAAAATAATAAAAGATGGAGATAAGGATGAAAATATAAAAGAAACAGAATAAAATACTTCCAAGAAAATAAAATTACATAAATACAAGAACGAATACAAAGTAAATACTAAAAAAGGAATGACAAATTTATACCGTCTTAACCAACTTAATACTTTTGTAATAAGTGTAAGGAATAAAACATAACATTACATGTCATAATTCCACTCAAAGTAACTAGTGTGCGTTCTTTTTATATATTTGTTATCACTAGCGAGACTCAATATGAAGTTAGCCCACAAAAATCAGTAAGTATCCTTGAATAAAATATACTTAATGTTAACACTTTAGAAATTAACCGAAGTTACAATCTTACCTCTTACTGAAGAAATTAATATATAAAAAAAAATATTTTTAAATTTTTTCATTTATAAATATAAAAAACTTATTTTTTGTATATAAATATAAATAAATTTTGTCGTCGTGGACTAAAACCTAGAAAAAAAACTTACACCCGTTTCACTCATCTAGCGAATACCAGTGGAGCTACCCCATCCATCGTATTAACAAATTAATGTAAATTCTCAATAGTTTGCATAAAAAATTTTAATTAAAATACCTCAAGAAATCTAAAATTCTTATTAATTAATGATGAAATAAAAATTAAGTTATATAAATTCAATAAAACTAAGGATGCTACAATTTCACAATATTCCTACCTCATAAAACAATTTATTAAATGATATAAGGTTTGAGAAATGAATATGTTACATATTTGAAATATTATGATGTTACCATTTTACCCCCTTAAAATAGTTTCATCCTCTAAACTACATAAACATAAAAATACTCTCTCGTAAACTTATAAATTTGTAAAACTAAATTAAAAAAAAAAATTAATTCTCATTATATCGAGTATATGAAGTAATTTATTAAAATTTTAAGTTATTGCATTCTACCCACCAAATAAATAATTTTTTTCTCATGAAAACAAACCCATAACTACACCCTAAAAATTACAAATAAATAACATATAAATTTTACCATTCATTTGATTTAAAATCACATTCGAAAATAACTTTTTGTTTTTATCAGTAACAAATTCTAGATTACTCCTCTAAATAAATACATACAAAAATCAAATAAATTTACGTGAATAATTAAATATATAACATCAATTAAAATGAAACAGTCATTTGTCGATGTGTTTTGTAATATCAATAGTCAAAAAAATTTATGTAATGAAATAATTAAAAATAATAATTGTTTCAAACAAATATATTATTAATTAAAGTTAGAGACCAATGTCACATCCCGAAGTGAGTATTATATAGTTATATCTCATATAAATAATTAAGAATGACACTTTTGCATATTAAAATCGACCTTTAACAAAAACGAAATAATATCCAATATATATAAATAGATAAATATTGAAGTAAAGTAATGAAAATATAAAAATAATTTAAATTTATTTATTTATTTTCTTTTCCAACATCTTCTTTACCCTCTATAAATTTCATTTCAGTATATATATTGTAATCCTAAATCTCAACAGGAAAAACAGCAAAAGCTGAATTTTTTTCAATGGCCTTCACGTTAATCAATCGATCGTATTTTTGCTTGATTTTGTTCATTTCTATGATCCTGCTTTCAGGTAATGAATAAAAGTTTATTTTTATCTCTCTAGTCGTATGCTTCATATAGGATCAACAAACTCTTAAGAACACAAAATCTATAGTTAATTTTTTGTTGTTGTGGCAGGTTTATCAAGTGGTGAGTATGGCGTCATGGATATAAAATGTCAGGATGGTAATTGTGCGTCTGATGGACAATGCAATTCAGACTGTCTTAAAAAGGGATTTAAGAAAGGTGGTGTTTGTAGAATAATTTTTCCTAGTTCTAATAAATGTTGTTGTACTATAGGATGATTTATTTTGTCCTTTAAGAAAACTAAATGAATAAAAGGAATACCTAATGTATGTTTCGATTTAAGATTTTGTAAGAATATATATTGGGTAAAATAAAGTAATCATTCAAATTGATTAATATAATCAAGTTGTAATATTCTAGTCATTTTTATTTTGTTGTAAACTATATCCATGAGTACTGAAAATTTGAATTTGCATCAAATACAAATTCGGATCTATTCGCTATATATATCATTTTATAATTTTGTTATAAAGTTTTTCTACTACACAATCAGAAAAAATATAGTTTTCCCATTTTGATAACATAAATCGTAAAACTTATTTTGATTTTATTCATTGTTATATTACTTTACGTTTTAAAGCACGGAACATCTTATAAATATTCTAGTGACTCTCATTTCGAAAATCAGTTTCGATTTTTTGGGAAAGAGCCTTGTCATTATGTATTTTTCTTCCGATCATTTCTTTCAACTTCCCTTTTTAATAAGATAAATCGTAAAACATATTTTGATATTATTCATTGTTATATAATTCTACTTTATTAAAGCATCCAACATCTTATAAATATTCTACTGACTCTCATTTCAAAATTTAATTCGATTTTAGGGAAAAGAGCCTTGTCATTTTGTGTTTTTCTTCCAATTAGTGCTTTTTAATTCCCACACTTGAACAAAATATCGTGAGGATAATATGGACTTTCATAAACTGCATACTATTTTCATTATTTTTGTGTGAATATTTTGTGCCACGGAGAAGGAGATCAAATGGTGCATAGAAAGTGAAAGTTAAACAAATGATAGAATGTTTAGAAAGTTACACCAACGATGACTAAAATTTAAGATATTAGTGATGTAATATTAAATTGGGTCAATTGACCATTTATTTAAATGGAACCCAATTCAAAGTTGTTAAACGGAAGAGAAAAAAAAAGTCAAATTATAACATTTATTAGCAAGGAAATAAAATAATAAAAGATGGAGATAAGGATGAAAATATAAAAGAAACAGAATAAAATACTTCCAAGAAAATAAAATTACATAAATACAAGAACGAATACAAAGTAAATACTAAAAAAGGAATGACAAATTTATACCGTCTTAACAAAATTTTTACTTTTGTAATAAGTGTAAGGAATAAAACATAACATTACATGTCATAATTCCACTCAAAATAACTAGTGTGCGTTCTTTTTATATATTTGTTATCACTAGCGAGACTCAATATGAAGTTAGCCCACAAAAATCAGTAAGTATCCTTGATTAAATATACTTAATGTTAACACTTTAGAAATTAACCGAAGTTAGAATCTTACCTCTTACTGAAGAAATTAATATATAAAAAAATATTATTTTTAAATTTTTTCATTTATAAATATAAAAAACTTATTTTTTGTATATAAATATAAATAAATTTTGTAGTCGTGGACTAAAACCTAGAAAAAAACTTACACCCGTTTCACTCATCTAGCGAATACCAGTGGAGCTACCCCATCCATCGTATTAACAAATTAATGTAAATTCTCAACAGTTTGCATAAAAAGTTATTAATTAAAATACCTCAACAAATCATCCATTAACAAAATATGTCAATATAAGGTATCTTTCTTTTCTTCAGTCAAATTCCATTACTCAAGAAATAGATATACTAAAATTCTTCTTAATTAATGATGAAATAAAAATTAAGTTATATAAATTCAATAAAACTAAGGATGCTACAATTTCACAATATTCCTACCAAATAAAACAATTTATTAAATGATATAAGGTTTGAGAAATGAATATGTTACATATTTGTTATATTATATTTGTTACCATTTTACCCCCTTAAAATAGTTTCATCCTCTAAACTACATAAACATAAAAATACTCTCTCGTAAACTTATAAATTTGTAAAACTAAATTATAAAAAAAAATTAATTCTCATTATATCGAGTATATGAAGTAATTTATTAAAATTTTAAGTTATTGCATTCTACCCACCAAATAAATAATTTTTTTCTCATGAAAACAAACCCATAACTACACCCTAAAAAATTACAAATAAATAACATATAAATTTTACCATTCATTTGATTTAAAATCACATTCGAAAATAACTTTTTGTTTTTATCAGTAACAAATTCTAGATTACTCCTCTAAATAAATACATACAAAAATCAAATAAATTTACGTGAATAATTAAATATATAACATCAATTAAAATGAAACAGTCATTTGTCGATGTGTTTTGTAATATCAATAGTCAAAAAAATTTATGTAATGAAATAATTAAAAATAATAATTGTTTCAAACAAATATATTATTAATTAAAGTTGAGACCAATGTCACATCCCGAAGTGAGTATTATATAGTTATATCTCATATAAATAATTAAGAATGACACTTTTGCATATTAAAATCGACCTTTAACAAAAACGAAATAATATCCAATATATATAAATAGATAAATATTGAAGTAAAGTAATGAAAATATAAAAATAATTTAAATTTATTTATTTATTTTCTTTTCCAACATCTTCTTTACCCTCTATAAATTTCATTTCAGTATATATATTGTAATCCTAAATCTCAACAGGAAAAACAGCAAAAGGTGAATTTTTTTCAATGGCCTTCACGTTAATCAATCGATCGTATTTTTGCTTGATTTTGTTCATTTCTATGATCCTGCTTTCAGGTAATGAATAAAAGTTTATTTTTATCTCTCTAGTCGTATGCTTCATATAGGATCAACAAACTCTTAAGAACACAAAATCTATAGTTAATTTTTTGTTGTTGTGGCAGGTTTATCAAGTGGTGAGTATGGCGTCATGGATATAAAATGTCAGGATGGTAATTGTGCGTCTGATGGACAATGCAATTCAGACTGTCTTAAAAAGGGATTTAAGAAAGGTGGTGTTTGTAGAATAATTTTTCCTAGTTCTAATAAATGTTGTTGTACTATAGGATGATTTATTTTGTCCTTTAAGAAAACTAAATGAATAAAAGGAATACCTAATGTATGTTTCGATTTAAGATTTTGTAAGAATATATATTGGGTAAAATAAAGTAATCATTCAAATTGATTAATATAATCAAGTTGTAATATTCTAGTCATTTTTATTTTGTTGTAAACTATATCCATGAGTACTGAAAATTTGAATTTGCATCAAATACAAATTCGGATCTATTCGCTATATATATCATTTTATAATTTTGTTATAAAGTTTTTCTACTACACAATCAGAAAAAATATAGTTTTCCCATTTTGATAACATAAATCGTAAAACTTATTTTGATTTTATTCATTGTTATATTACTTTACGTTTTAAAGCACGGAACATCTTATAAATATTCTAGTGACTCTCATTTCGAAAATCAGTTTCGATTTTTTGGGAAAGAGCCTTGTCATTATGTATTTTTCTTCCGATCATTTCTTTCAACTTCCCTTTTTAATAAGATAAATCGTAAAACATATTTTGATATTATTCATTGTTATATAATTCTACTTTATTAAAGCATCCAACATCTTATAAATATTCTACTGACTCTCATTTCAAAATTTAATTCGATTTTAGGGAAAAGAGCCTTGTCATTTTGTGTTTTTCTTCCAATTAGTGCTTTTTAATTCCCACACTTGAACAAAATATCGTGAGGATAATATGGACTTTCATAAACTGCATACTATTTTCATTATTTTTGTGTGAATATTTTGTGCCACGGAGAAGGAGATCAAATGGTGCATAGAAAGTGAAAGTTAAACAAATGATAGAATGTTTAGAAAGTTACACCAACGATGACTAAAATTTAAGATATTAGTGATGTAATATTAAATTGGGTCAATTGACCATTTATTTAAATGGAACCCAATTCAAAGTTGTTAAACGGAAGAGAAAAAAAAAGTCAAATTATAACATTTATTAGCAAGGAAATAAAATAATAAAAGATGGAGATAAGGATGAAAATATAAAAGAAACAGAATAAAATACTTCCAAGAAAATAAAATTACATAAATACAAGAACGAATACAAAGTAAATACTAAAAAAGGAATGACAAATTTATACCGTCTTAACCAAATTTTTACTTTTGTAATAAGTGTAAGGAATAAAACATAACATTACATGTCATAATTCCACTCAAAATAACTAGTGTGCGTTCTTTTTATATATTTGTTATCACTAGCGAGACTCAATATGAAGTTAGCCCACAAAAATCAGTAAGTATCCTTGATTAAAATATACTTAATGTTAACACTTTAGAAATTAACCGAAGTTAGAATCTTACCTCTTACTGAAGAAATTAATATATAAAAATATTATTTTTAAATTTTTTCATTTATAAATATAAAAACTTATTTTTTGTATATAAATATAAATAAATTTTGTAGTCGTGGACTAAAACCTAGAAAAAAAACTTACACCCGTTTCACTCATCTAGCGAATACCAGTGGAGCTACCCCATCCATCGTATTAACAAATTAATGTAAATTCTCAACAGTTTGCATAAAAAATTATTAATTAAAATACCTCAACAAATCATCCATTAACAAATATGTCAATATAAGGTATCTTTCTTTTCTTCAGTCAAATTCCATTACTCAAGAAATAGATATACTAAAATCTTCTTAATTAATGATGAAATAAAAATTAAGTTATATAAATTCAATAAAACTAAGGATGCTACAATTTCACAATATTCCTACCAAATAAAACAATTTATTAAATGATATAAGGTTGAGAAATGAATATGTTACATATTTGATATATTATATTGTTACCATTTTACCCCCTTAAATAGTTTCATCCTCTAAACTACATAAACATAAAAATACTCTCTCGTAAACTTATAAATTTGTAAAACTAAATTATAAAAAAAATTAATTCTCATTATATCGAGTATATGAAGTAATTTATTAAAATTTAAGTTATTGCATTCTACCCACCAAATAAATAATTTTTTTCTCATGAAAACAAACCCATAACTACACCCTAAAAAATTACAAATAAATAACATATAAATTTTACCATTCATTTGATTTAAAATCACATTCGAAAATAACTTTTTGTTTTTATCAGTAACAAATTCTAGATTACTCCTCTAAATAAATACATACAGAAATCAAATAAATTTACGTGAATAATTAAATATATAACATCAATTAAAATGAAACAGTCATTTGTCGATGTGTTGTGTAATATCAATAGTCAATATTTTTTATATAATGAAATAATTAAAAATAATAATTGTTTCCAACAAATATATTAATAATTAAAGTTGAGACCAATGTCACATCCCGAAGTGAGTATTATATAGTTATATCTCATATAAATAATTAAGAATGACACTTTTGCATATTAAAATCGACCTTTAACAAAAACGAAATAATATCCAATATATATAAATAGATAAATATGGAAGTAAAGTAATGAAAATATAAAAATAATTTAAATTTATTTATTTATTTTCTTTTCCAACATCTTCTTTACCCTCTATAAATTTCATTTCAGTATATATATTGTAATCCTAAATCTCAACAGGAAAACAGCAAAAGGTGAATTTTTTTCAATGGCCTTCACGTTAATCAATCGATCGTATTTTTGCTTGATTTTGTTCATTTCTATGATCCTGCTTTCAGGTAATGAATAAAAGTTTATTTTTATCTCTCTAGTCGTATGCTTCATATAGGATCAACAAACTCTTAAGAACACAAAATCTATAGTTAATTTTTTTTTGTTGTGGCAGGTTTATCAAGTGGTGAGTATGGCGTCATGGATATAAAATGTCAGGATGGTAATTGTGCGTCTGATGGACAATGCAATTCAGACTGTCTTAAAAAGGGATTTAAGAAAGGTGGTGTTTGTAGAATAATTTTTCCTAGTTCTAATAAATGTTGTTGTACTATAGGATGATTTATTTTGTCCTTTAAGAAAACTAAATGAATAAAAGGAATACCTAATGTATGTTTCGATTTAAGATTTTGTAAGAATATATATTGGGTAAAATAAAGTAATCATTCAAATTGATTAATATAATCAAGTTGTAATATTCTAGTCATTTTTATTTTGTTGTAAACTATATCCATGAATACTGAAAATTTGAATTTGCATCAAATACAAATTCGGATCTATTCGCTATATATATCATTTTATAATTTTGTTCTAAAGTTTTTCTACTACACAATCAGAAAAAGTATAGTTTTCCCATTTTGATAACATAAATCGTAAAACTTATTTTGATTTTATTCATTGTTATATTACTTTTCGTTTTAAAGCATCGAACATCTTATAAATATTCTAGTGACTCTCATTTCGAAAATCAGTTTCGATTTTTTGGGAAAGAGCCTTGTCATTATGTATTTTTCTTCCGATCATTTCTTTCAACTTCCCTTTTTAATAAGATAAATCGTAAAACATATTTTGATATTATTCATTGTTATATAATTCTACTTTATTAAAGCATCCAACATCTTATAAATATTCTATTGACTCTCATTTCAAAATTTAATTCGATTTTAGGGAAAAGAGCCTTGTCATTTTGTGTTTTTCTTCCAATTAGTGCTTTTTAATTCCCACACTTGAACAAAATATCGTGAGGATAATATGGACTTTCATAAACTGCATACTATTTTCATTATTTTTGTGTGAATATTTTGTGCCACGGAGAAGGAGATCAAATGGTGCATAGAAAGTGAAAGTTAAACAAATGATAGAATGTTTAGAAAGTTACACCAACCATGACTAAAATTTAAGATATTAGTGATGTAATATTAAATTGGGTCAATTGACCATTTATTTAAATGGAACCCAATTCAAAGTTGTTAAATGGAAGAGAAAAAAAAAAGTCAAATTATAACATTTATTAGCAAGGAAATAAAATAATAAAAGATGGAGATAAGGATGAAAATATAAAAGAAACAGAATAAAATACTTCCAAGAAAATAAAATTACATAAATACAAGAACGAATACAAAGTAAATACTAAAAAAGGAATGACAAATTTATACCGTCTTAACCAAATTAATACTTTTGTAATAAGTGTAAGGAATAAAACATAACATTACATGTCATAATTCCACTCAAAATAACTAGTGTGCGTTCTTTTTATATATTTGTTATCACTAGCGAGACTCAATATGAAGTTAGCCCACAAAAATCAGTAAGTATCCTTGAATAAAATATACTTAATGTTAACAGTTTAGAAATTAACCGAAGTTAGAATCTTACCTCTTACTGAAGAAATTAATATATAAAAAAATATTATTTTTAAATTTTTTCATTTATAAATATAAAAAACTTATTTTTTGTATATAAATATAAATAAATTTTGTCGTCGTGGACTAAAACCTAGAAAAAAACTTACACCCGTTTCACTCATCTAGCGAATACCAGTGGAGTTACCCCATCCATCGTATTAACAAATTAATGTAAATTCTCAACAGTTTGCATAAAAAATTATTAATTAAAATACCTCAACAAATCTAAAATTCTTATTAATTAATGATGAAATAAAAATTAAGTTATATAAATTCAATAAAACTAAGGATGCTACAATTTCACAATATTCCTACCTCATAAAACAATTTATTAAATGATATAAGGTTTGAGAAATGAATATGTTACATATTTGAAATATTATGATGTTACCATTTTACCCCCTTAAAATAGTTTCATCCTCTAAACTACATAAACATAAAATACTCTCTCGTAAACTTATAATTTGTAAAACTAAATTAAAAAAAAAATTAATTCTCATTATATCGAGTATATGAAGTAATTTATTAAAATTTTAAGTTATTGCATTCTACCCACCAAATAAATAATTTTTTTCTCATGAAAACAAACCCATAACTACACCCTAAAAAATTACAAATAAATAACATATAAATTTTACCATTCATTTGATTTAAAATCACATTCGAAAATAACTTTTTGTTTTTATCAGTAACAAATTCTAGATTACTCCTCTAAATAAATACATACAGAAATCAAATAAATTTACGTGAATAATTAAATATATAACATCAATTAAAATGAAACAGTCATTTGTCGATGTGTTGTGTAATATCAATAGTCAAAATTTTTAATATAATGAAATAATTAAAAATAATAATTGTTTCCAACAAATATATTAATAATTAAAGTTGAGACCAATGTCTCATCCCGAAGTGAGTATTATATAGTTATATCTCATATAAATAATTAAGAATGACACTTTTGCATATTAAAATCGACCTTTAACAAAAACGAAATAATATCCAATATATATAAATAGATAAATATTGAAGTAAAGTAATGAAATATAAAAATAATTTAAATTTATTTATTTATTTTCTTTTCCAGCATCTTCTTTACCCTCTATAAATTTCATTTCAGTATATATATTGTAATCCTAAATCTCAACAGGAAAAACAGCAAAAGGTGAATTTTTTTCAATGGCCTTCACGTTAATCAATCGATCGTATTTTTGCTTGATTTTGTTCATTTCTATGATCCTGCTTTCAGGTAATGAATAAAAGTTTATTTTTATCTCTCTAGTCGTATGCTTCATATAGGATCAACAAACTCTTAAGAACACAAAATCTATAGTTAATTTTTTTTTGTTGTGGCAGGTTTATCAAGTGGTGAGTATGGCGTCATGGATATAAAATGTCAGGATGGTAATTGTGCGTCTGATGGACAATGCAATTCAGACTGTCTTAAAAAGGGATTTAAGAAAGGTGGTGTTTGTAGAATAATTTTTCCTACTTCTAATAAATGTTGTTGTACTATAGGATGATTTATTTTGTCCTTTAAGAAAACTAAATGAATAAAAGGAACCTAATGTACTAAATGAATAAAATGAGTAAATTGCAATGCGGAAAAGAAAATGGCGGCAGGATTAACTTCCTCCCAAAGTGCTCCAAACTCGATTACAGACTCTATCACAGACTTGATGACACAATTGTGGTAACACTCCAATGCGAAGCGATTACCACTATAAAATACTGAATATATGCCTAAGTGAAACAAAGTTGCTTCTGAGTTTGCCTCTGCTCTAAGTTTGGATGATTGTAAAACTGAATTCGCGTTTCTATTTATAAGCAAACAAAAAAGGTGGAATTGACTTGGATGCCCTTCAACTTGAAAATAGGGGAAACCGTTTCCTTCTTGTGGCGCCCGCCACAAGGCTATGGCGCCCGCCACAAGCACAAAGTGGGGCGCCTTAGTGGATGAAGTGGGGAAACGTGGGAGTTGAGGAAGTTGGACTTGGACACGTCATGGCTTGGTCTGTGGCGCCCGCCAGGGGGTAGGCCATAAGCACAAAATGCTGAATTTTAGGGTTTTTAGCTCTTTTTCACTCCTTTTCTCGATCGGGGCTCCGATTAAAGTAAAAACCTGTAAACAAAGAAAAACATAGCAATAACACAATAAAATGATAATAAAACAATTAGAATGCATGTGAAATCGGAGTCAAAAATACGTAAATTTTAGTGTGATCAAGCCGCAACACGTTGTTGAACTGGAGCTGGTCGATAGACTGGAGGCGCTTGATAAGCCTGAGTAGGCTATTGATTGAATGCAGGCGTCACAGCAGCTACGTATGGTTGCGGGGCGTACTGGACGAGATACATGGGTTGCTGATAGGGAATTGGTTGTTGAACATACTGTTGAGGTGAGTATTATTGTGGTCTCCTTCTTGGAGGAGCTCTTCCTTGACCAACAGTCACAACATTTGTTTCCCCTTCCTTCTTCCTGGGAAACCCTCCAGAGAACTTCTTTTGATTGGCATTTGAAGCTCCAGCTACAGCCGCCAGTTTTCCATTCCTTACACCATATTCTACACGAGCTCCTATAGCCACAAGCTCCGAGAATCCCAGGGAAGCACTTCCAACCATCTTCTCATAGAATTGAGGTTGGACAATGTCGATAAATAGTTTCGCCAATTCCTTCTCAGCCAGAGGTGGTTCAACCTGAGAAGCCAGTTCCCTCCATCTTTGAGCGTATTCTTTGAAGGACTCCTTGTCATGTTGGAACATGCTCTGCAACTGTCTTTTGTCAGGTGCCATGTCCATATTATATTTGTAATGTTTTATGAACGCGTCTAACAGGTCTTGGAAACACCTGATCCTATTCTGATCCAGACTTAGGTACCATTTGGAAGGAGCCCCACTCAAGCTATCTTGAAAACAATGGATCATCAGCTTGTCGTCCTCCACGTGTGCAGCCATTTTTCGATAATACATGATGAGATGGCTCTTTGGACAAGTATGCCCCTTGTATTTGTCGAAGTCCAGATTTTTGAATTTGGCCGGAATCACCAACCCGGATACCAGGCACATTTCTTTGGCAGCAGATCCAAAGACGTGGTCTCCTTCTAAATCTCGGAATTTCTTCTCAAGGAGCTGCATGTTCTCCTTTACCTCTCTGAAATCCTCAAACCTTACTTCGTCACCAGCAACTGTTGAGTCAATAGTCTGATACATGTGGTTTTGATCTTCATAATGAGGAATATGCCTAGCATAGGCAGCTGGTGGAACCACAGTATGGATGACTGGACGTGCGCCAGTGTAAATCGGTAATGGCACGGCTTGTTGGACATATTGCCCCATTTCGTGCACCACCTCCGCTCGGGGGACGAAGTCATAAGGTAGCCCATATGGAGGAAGGGTTGAGGGTAACGTCCTCTGAGGTGGGACTTCCATTGCTGGGCCCGTGGTCTCTGAAATCATGGTCGCTTGCGGAATCTCAAACCTGAAGGTCAAAGCTTGCAGCATCTCTCGCATCTGGGACATGCCTCCTTTGATCTCATCTAGTTCAGCTCTAACTCGGGCGCTCTCTTGTTCTTGTTCATCCATTCTCTGTCTTGCTCTGGCACGAGTATTATATCGGTGTTGAAAATTCAGCGTGAAACTGGAGGAAGAAAGGGCAGAGTGAGACTTTTTTTTTTGTAAATGTATGAATGCATGTATGGATGCATCTTGTTTGCAAAACTCTTGGTTAGTTTCAGTCATTCATTTCAGAAATGCCACAATACTTGTTTGCAAATATTTAAAATAATAAGGAAATGAAACACAATAAAAATGAATCTCAAAAGCGATTTTTCATTAATCTCATATCAAAGTTCAAATACAAAGACGTGTTTATGGCTTATGGGCTTTCCGAACCGTAGCAAGGTCGATAGTCAGCCCTTCTAGCATTGCTTTACAAAACTTAATGAAATTAAAGACTTGATGCGGGGTGTTCTTTGGACACATGCACCAATCAGCTTCTTGCAGCTTCTCAGGTAGCTCTCGCATGATGGAACTCGCAAATCCCGACAGCCTCAGAAATTTGCCCTTCCACTCAGTGTAAAGCCCTTGGAGATCTTGAATGATGCGCAAGTCTTCAGCCTTGGTCACCTCTATGTCCCTATAGAGGTTTCTCAAATATCTGCTTTCACCTAGCAACACCATATAGGCAGCATCCTGATCCCCACCTTCAAGTGCCTGGATTCTAGCATCGGCTCGTTCCAAATGATATTTCAGCCGTGTGCAAACTCTTTCTGACTCTTCAGTCTTCAGCTTCTCGCGTTCCAGAGTATCCTTGTATTTCTGAATGGTATTCTCCAGTTCACGAGTATGAATCTCGGAAATAAGCCGTGCTTCCCTTTTCATTTCAAGGGTCAGTTCCAGAGTCTTGTTGAGTTTTTGAATCCGGAGTAAAGCTCTATCCAACTCTTCCTCTTTTAACTTGAATACAGATTTAGTGCTATAGAGCGCTTGCCTGAATTTTTCCCTCCTTGCTTCAGATTCTCTAGCTCTTTTGTTGGAGATTTCAAGCTCTTTGTCCTTCTTTTGTTGACCGTCTTTCAAGTTCCCATTCTCTATCGAGACTCGGCCGAGCTTAATTCTCAAATCAGCATTTTCCAACTCCAACTCCTTAATACGGGCATTGAGCTTCTCTACATCTTCAGGTAATATGGGCTCTGGCTCAGGAACCAATGGATAGATAGAAGGATCAAATGGAAAAGGGAGTTTAATCATCTGAACCCTCTCTCTAACCCAACAAGTGTAAGGCTCTTGAGCAATGACATTTCTCTTACCCAACTCTTTACCTTTTCTGATAACTGCTTGCCAAGACCTCTTGATCTTCTTCACCATGGGATGATCTGCTTCAACACTGTGTAAGATGAAAGGCTCTAAAGCTTCAGTTTTTGGAGGGCCATTCATAGGGTACCCATGCTGCCTCAGAGATAACATGGGGTTATAGTTAATGCAACCCTTGGTTCCTATCAAAGGCACATTGGGGAGGTCTCCAATGCTGACAATGACATCCTTGGTTTCCCAATCCCTGATATACCACTTAACATGACTGGAGGTGAGGGAAGCTAACTTCTGGGAAGGCTTGAGTTCCTTTGAGACAAAAGGGCCTTCTTCGGGCATATGGGATCTCAACCATGCATGCAACAACTGCGCACAACATAAGATGATTCCTCCCTTCTTCTCGTGGCGATCGTGGAGAGCGTAGTGGAGGTCTGCCAAGAGGAACGGTACAGGGTTACCAGAGAGGAAAATTCTCACCGCCAGGTGGTCCACAAAATGGTCAATATTTGGGAAGAGAACTATCCCATATACCAACACGGCTAACACAACATAGAAGGCTTCCCAATTACCTTCTTTCTCCATCTTCTTAGCTTAATCTTCCAAGAATTTCCTAGAGAAACCATTGAAAGCTCCCTTCACATCCCAATTGTCCACGACTTCAGAGACTTTCAAACCCAAAGCTAAAGTTATCCTCTTGGGAGGAATATCTTCATCGAACCTGGGAAATGGATTATGATTCTTCAAATTCCGGCCTATGATCCTCTCAAACTCCTCCAAGGTAGGAGCCAATTGGAAGTCAGAAAACGTGAAACAACGTAGAGCTGGATCGTAGAACTGAGCAATAGTCATTGTGGTCATCATGTCCATCTTCTCATTTAGGATGTCCAGAATTCTTCCATAGTTTTGCACAAAGCTGTTGAGTTTGATTGGTGTTACTTTGGCACTCAACTTCTGCAGGCTGACAAGGTCCACGTTCTTGTATTTGAACTGAAAAGTGCCTCTTCTCTCAGGATTCATCTTGCTAACAAGTCTTGGATTCCTGAAATAATGCGAAACAAACTAAGAGTTTTGCTTTTTATGCATGTGCAATGAATGGATGGATGCAATGTTTTTTTGGTATAAGTTCAAAGGTCCGAGGTATGGATAAATTTGATTGCTTTCCAAAATAGGGGTTCTCACCGGGTATGATCTAGGGCTTTGTTACAAAGGGTCCCCAGAGTCATTGATTCACAAGAATGTTTGACGCTTACGGGAAATACTTTCCGGTCGTCAACTCCATCAAGGGAATCTATTCTGGGTGAGGTTCTCGTACCGACTCTTACGAAGTATTCACCTCGGGAGTCCGCACTACGCAACCATCGACTCGGTTCTAGACAGGGTACTCAGAGTCATGGATTCAAAAGAATGTTTGACGCTTACGGAAAATACTTTTCGATCGTCAACTCCATCTAGAGAATCTATTCTGAGCGAGGTTCTCGTATCGATCTTTACGAAGTATTCACCTCGGGAATCCATACTACGCAACCATCATTTCTAGTTGGCCAAAGGTTCAATGTTCTAAAAGGTTCTTAGAGTCATGGACCCCTTTGAAACATCGAAGCTTACGAGGTATACACCTCGGGCGAAATATCGATAAAAACCCAAGAAAGAACGACAATGATATTGGTCGTCGCAACCAAATCAGGGTTCGGGAGTCGATTACGCAAGGGGAAGGTATTAGCACCCCTCACGCCCGTTGTACTCAACCGGAACCATTAGGTCAGTTGTGTGCATTAGTGTTAGTTTAAAATGTTAGGCTTTTCAAGTTATTAAGTGGGAAAGAAAGAATAAAAGAGAGGAGAATATTTTTGGATTTTTGACGAAGGACTAAACCTAAGTTTTTTATTAGTGGGCCTGACAAGATTTACAAATCCTGCTCCTACGTATCTCAACAGAGAAATCAAGGCTTACGTAGTTCTGGGTAGAAAAATGTTTGTCTGTTGGTCGATTTTAGCGAAAGCTACTTTGTGTCAAATCGACGAAAACATTGTTGGACTACCCAAAACAGGTGGAAAAACATCGCCTTGCATCGTTTTGAAACAAAGTACCTTTCGTTTGAGAAAAGGTTTGGAGGGTTAATCGCACGGCGGCGAGAAAAAGAAATTGATTGGTTTAATGTGTTTTGAGTAATGGCGAGAACTTGGATGAGCGAGATATCCATCTCGAATCCTAGTCTCAGGAGTGCGGGGTATACACCACGTTCCATTTCCATCTTATTTGCAAAAATGTTTAATAAGCATTAAGTGTTTTTTGAGGTTTGATTGAGAAAGGGTTTAAAGAAACCGTATTGACAATTTTAAATGATGGCAAGAGCTAAGATAGGCGAGGCATCCGCCTCGAATCTTAATCTTAGGAGTGCATGGTATACACCATGTTCTATTTCCATCTTTATTGAAAAAAATGTTTAGATAGGACTTAAGTATTTTGAGTTTTATTGTAAAAATGACTTGACATTAGATCAAGCATTTGATGAGCAATTGAGAAAGATTTGAATGAAGGTTTGAGAGAAAACAAAGTGGATAAATTTGGATGATGGCGAGAACTAGGATGAGCGAGACATCCGTCTCGAATCCTAGTCTCAGGAGTGCATGGTATACACCACGTTCCATTTCCATCTTTATTGGAAAGGTCTTGAATATGAATTAATATTTTTGAGTTTTTGATTATGAGAAATGGCTTGACGTTGGATCAAGCGTTTGATGAAAGTTTGAAAGAAATGAAATAGAATGGGAAGAAGAAATGGATTGATTTGTTTATTGAGAAAATACTCGACGTTGGATCGAGTCTTATTTTTTGATATTTTGGAAATGGTTGATTTTATTCTTGTGTTAGTAGCTAACTAAACAGTCAAGCAATAACAAAGAAATAAAAAGCGATAAAATTATTACATGCCATGGGAGTGGGGATACATTTTGTCATATGGGGATTCAAAGTAAAGGAATAATTAAATCAGATCAATCAATGAATGAACAAGGCATGAGTGTAGGTGCAAGGGAAACTGTCTCATTGTAAGAAGGCCCAAGAGTAAGCCATGTGAAGAAAATAAATAACACAACAAGTTATATTTACAAAACACTTAAAAATTAAATTGAAAAAGGGTAAAATCGGGATTTGCACGGATGGAAATTGAGGGACACATAAAACCTAAATAATGTGCTCAAAGCCAGTTTGTGCATGTTGACAATAATTGAAATGTCATATGCGATTAATCGAAACGCGGCGAAATACTATCAATATATCGATAAAAATAATCATGGATAAACAACATGGGAATTGTTGGATCCGTAAATTAAAATCGATGTTTAAATAATAAACCAAGTCAAAGAAAAATGCTAAAATCAGCAAGTGTTGGAGAAATGAGAATAAAAAAGGATTTAAAATTCATTAAAAGATTAAAACTGAAAAAATAATTAAAAAAAAGTATGTGCCAAGGATTGAACCCACGACTATCTGGTGGAGTGCCAAGAGTCTTTACCACCCAGCCATGATCGTCCACTTGCTAGAGTAACGAAATCAATAATACATGAAATGAGTGTTTAAATCACACAAAAGGAACGAAATCATAATGGGCATAGCGACATGGGCCTGGGTAAGTTTGACTCGTTTGAAATCGAGGCCCAACAGAAAAAGTATAACAAATCAGGTAAAAAAATAAACCCTAAACTTGATTTGTTTGACCCACCATCTCCTTCTTTCCCAAATCAAGATTCCCTCCCCCTTTTCAGAACAATAAGAATGGTCGTGACCCAACACATAAACCGGACAGAAGCATCACAAATCAACCCTGAGGTTCTCGCTTCCGATTTCAATTATAAAGCGCGAATGGCAAAAAAGGTGATACCGGTGATGGATTTTCGAACAACGACAACAAACAGCGGTAAACAATCGAATGCATCATGCATAAAGAGAAAGTGGTAACCTGTGAAACCACGGACGCAACGACGATTTGGTCGATTTGGTCTTCCTTGGAACTGCCTCCGCCTCCTTTTCTTCGTAGTGGTGGCTTCAGGTAATTTAACTCGATTGAATTTAATGCACTGTGCGAAAGGATACTGTGAGATTGATGAAAAATTTCGTAGCCGCCGCTCTCATTCTAGGGTTCTTGTGAATAGTAACCTCCTTTTTATACAGGACCCCCTTTTTCCTCTACTGCGTTTTCTACTGTGTAGTGGAGCCTTCGTACGGAGGATGCTAAAGGTTTTGTCTTCATCCTAGCTTGGTGGTCCCGGGTGTCAATTCTCTTCATTTCGAAACTTCACCGTTGGTAAAAACTTTTACCCTCATAAGTTACTCAACTAAAAAGTTTGCGTTTTTGGAATTAACTGATTTCGTGTTGTTATTGATTTGCAGATGTTGTGACGAAAACAGGAGTTAAAGAGAGTAAGCAAATGTGAGTGTGATTGTACCGTGAGGTGAAACAACAGATGATGGTTGGTAGGATGGAAGTGGTGTAGGGCCATTTCTAAGATTAGGGTTTTCGTGAAGGTTTAGATCTTGTCCTACAGGTTTTGGAGCGAGCTTTCCAATCAGATTGAACAACATACTTCTTAGAGCACTTATCACACTTCCACTTTTTCTCACCGTGCTTTCTGCAGAAGTGCTTCTTGATACTAGTTAGGTCTCCTAAGGCTCTTGATGGGTCATGGTGCACACAAGTTGGCTCTGGACATACCTATACGTTCTTCCTTTTTTCTCATTGCTTGTTCTCTGCTTCAACTTCCATGGCAAATTGTGTCCTCTTTTATGAAGTTAAAGATTCTGATTTCTTTGAAATCCTTTGTTGCAGATCTCACATATGAATCTATTTGTTGCCATAAGTGTCTTCGGCGATAGAGCTATAACTTCAGCTTCCGGGTCTGGATTGCTAGGAAGGTTTCTCCTTTTCTTAGGTGGAGTCTCACCATGAGTTTGAGTTTGAGTGAAAATAAAGGGGTGAGTTGAATTTTTAATGAAAAATGTTCCTGTCATGAAAAATCAGATGCAGGTTAAATGTACTTTTATTGGAATTGTTTTTATTGGCCTTTTCTCTATTGCAAGTGGACTGAATGGCTTGGTTTACATTGGTATTGCAGGTGGACATGGCATGGTGATGAATTGGAATGCTATGGATTATGCTCATGGAGGATTGCAATTGCTGCAATGTGTTTTGCTCTTCATAACCAAAGATTATTTTTGAAGTATACATCAAAATGCAATCGACATATAATGTCTTCATTGAACCATCTATTTCAAAAGTTTTAAGAATGCGACGAGCCAACAGGAGACCGGTGCAATAGGCTGCAACATAATTGGTAAGACCTACTTCAGACCATAGTGGGAAGTTCTTGCGCATAAGCCTCTCTTCTCTGAAACTTGACTTGAAAACTCTTGAAGTAAGCCTTGATTGAATATTTATTTTGACATTTCGCTTCTTTGATCGATTTGGTAGGTTGGTGGCTCGAGTTGTAAAACATGGACATGGCGGAGAGCGTATTCAAATCTGAAGCAAACTCTTATCTTGAAGTAAAGAGCTCAATTTAGAACACTACATGTTGCTGACTATAAGAGGTTTTGGAACCTGTAAAAATCTTCAATTCTTTGGATGGTTACAATGACCCTCAATGTATTAAAAAAAGTTATGTTGCATTATGCTAGCATTAGCCTGGACTCGGTTTGTTTCCATGGCTCGAAACACTTATGGTTGGACCAAGTTTCAATAGCTTTTGGCGTACATTGCAAGCTTGCTTTCATAAGTTAAAACTTGAGTTTCTTCACCTGTTTCAGGTAGCATTGTAGCAGAAATACTCCAGCCTGAACTTCGGGCTTCGGCGGCTAGAAGAAATGCAGAATTGACATGGCTTTGAGATGCAGGGAATAGCTTTTGGATCTCCTATCACAGGTAGCACGATAACCTTACATTCAGCTGCCTTAGTGACTCGATTTATGTGATGGAGGTCAGTGAGAAAGGTTGTTGCGTTGTTATTGCAGGAAGATATCACGCTGTGTTGAGTTTGTGAGCATAAAGGTTGGAAGCACCTGCTAGCATGTCCTTTTGCAAATTGAGTTCCATGGCCAACTTCTGATGAGAAGAGAAGCGCAAGTTTTGTCCTTGTGGAGAATAATGATTGCATCATAATAGTTCAGAAGAGTCCGTAAACGGCACTCACATCTATTTGGACCCATCTTCTCCTGAAATGTAAGTTTTCTCAACAAAATCGCACTGCATTTTGCCCATTCTCTCTGTGACCTTCTCTTTGTATCAAAAAGTTTTCATTTACTTCTTTTACATCACCTTGGCTCAAGTCATTATTCATGTCAACAACAAGGGAGAAAAGAAGAAAAAGAAATCCAGTCATGGTGTGAGAGCAAAACTGCAGGAGTCTTAAAAAATCCAGTGACCCGTGAGCAGTGAGCATCAAATGGCAAAGGGTTGAGAAAGAGATATGCAGCCGATAGTTCAAAGGCCTCCTCTACCAAACAAGCAGAAAATAGATGCGAAGCAGGCCATCATTGTAAGTCCTTGTTTGGTTCTTCATGAGAAAAAATTTTAGCTGCTTTCAAGCTATTTTTATGTAGCAACTGACCAGGATAAACAATTCTTATCTCCTTAAACTAAATGTGGTTATCTTGCATTTCCAGGTCCATTGCTCAAGTATGGTAAGATAGGAGCCTCAATTTGTGTCTGAAGGAATCTTGATATAACCAAAAAACTTCTAACGAGACAGAGCTGGTGAATGGCAGTAGTCCTGTCACCTAATTTCTCTTTCCTAACCTTGAAGGTTAATTGAGTTGTAGCTTGTTGAAATCTAGCTCTTTCTTATTTGCCCCACCAGATGCAGTGTTGTTGCACTCAGAAGATAGATCTGGTGGTGGATGTCTCAAATTTGTAATATTATTGTTAGAGAAATATAACATGTCGGTGTTGAAACTTGCGACACATGAATTAAGTTCTTCATTTTTTCATTATGTTTATAAAATACTTTTGAAAACACATATTCTCCATTCTTCTCATCTTCATCATTCCCAGGATGGTACTGATGCATTTTCCAGTCAGATTTGTAGGATTTTGACTCTTTCCCAGATATTATATACAAAACCAAGATCTTCTTATAGCCCTTATGTACTCCATATTCTATTACAGCTTTGGTCTTACCAGTCTTGTGCCAGCGTACATGATCTTCAGTTGAACCATGATGTTGAGTATTTTGACGCTTTTGTTGACCAGTACTATATGCATTCATTGTTCTGTGAAAAAAAGTGAATGCTACTCCCATCTTTCTTAGCACCTGGAAGATTTTTAAGGACGTGTATAGCAGATGCCTTGGTCTCCTTCCAATGTTGGTATGAACTCGTCGATAAACATGTGAGGATTTGCATTACTAACACCACATTTAGACGCTAAATGGTCTAATAATTCTACATCAGAATGATCAAACTTTATACCAATCGGAAAGCCAGGCCACTCGCTAGAAACATCACTATTGTCTATACGACAATGACAGTTTGGACATTCCCGATATGCGCCACAATCCTTTATCTGATCAGCTAAAGAGAGTGTAGTTCTTTTCACTTTCTTTGCAAATCCTCCCATGTCAATAAGCTAGCTCCTAGCCATTATTGGTATGAAGGAAATGAATGATGAAGAAAACACACTCAATAGAGAGAGCGATGAATGAATGAGTGAATGAATGAAATAGTCGAGATATGAATGAGTACGTGGAATTTCTTGAATATGAATGGAAAATTTTCCAATGTGAATGAAGAAAATATGAATGTAAATTTGGAATGTGAAAAACATAAAAAATATGGAATAATAAACATGAACATGAATGAAGGATATGAAGGTGAATGAAGAAATAATGCAAATGAGTGATCGATGGAGAAAAATTTCAGGGCCAAAATCGGGGTATGTCAATATGCGAAGGGAAATAGTCGATAAAACCCTCAAAAGATACGTGCACGAGAAGTGCTAAAAGAGAATAAGAAATCGGTCTCACAACCGAGATTTGGGTTCGAAAGTCGGTTGCGCAAGGGGGATGTATTAGCACCCCTTGTGTCCATGGTACTCCATGGGAACCATTTGGATTGTTTTACATACATGGGGATTTATCTATCATTGTGTTATTTTCAAAAGAATGTGTGTGAAAGAGAGGGTGTTTTATTATTATAGTGCTCGCCAAGGATTGGGGCCCTTGTACCTACGTATCACTCATTCGGGGATGAGGAATCAGAGCTCCGTAGTTCAAAGTAGAAAATATTTGTGTGTTGGTTGATTTTACCTTTGAGAAAAGGGTTTTCGGGATGATGCCATAAGGCACAAAAATGAGTTTGATGAGTTGTATTATTTTACCTTGAATAAGGGTTTTATGAAAAGAATGTTTGTGATTGTATTATACTAAAAGTCTATGGGCGGAGGTGATTATTCTAGACAACAAGCCAAGCATCTTGCGTCCAAAATAATCAGAGTAAGGGTAGGAATGCTCCATTCTTACTCATTCTCCACCACTTAAGGCTCGTGGAGCACAATAATAATCGTAATTTTATTGTATTTTTGAATTTGATTATGAAAATGCCACTTGACCTTGAATCAAGGGTTTGACTTATTTGATTATGAAATTTGGCTTATGAAACATGAATGCAAAGTAACCAACAAGAAAATAAAGGGTCTCATTGTAAGGTAGCCCAAGAGTTAGCCTTGTGTGTACAAAAGTGACCTAAGCTAAACAAGGATAATGGGCTTACAAATATGTCCCCCTAAGGTGGTGCCATGATGCCATTCTTACAACATGAATGTAAGTTACGGAAGAAAAACCAAGTATTTACAAAGTATCACAAAGAGTAATGAAAAGGCCTCCAAGCAAAGATCCTAAGATGAAATCCTCTAAGTCCAAGTTGATTAAGAGTGGAATGAATATTTTTGATCTTATCATTTTATCATGTCTTTGTTTTTTTTAATGTTTGATGAAAATAAAATAAATAACAAGTAAATAAACATGCATGATGAGTTTGTACAATGATGATATTAGTGAATACTTGAATGTAAATTACAAGGTAATGACATAAAAGTAAATTACAAGATAAAAAATGACAATATCACAATAATAATGGTTAGTGGATATAAATTACATTAAAATAAATAACAAGTTAGTAGTACCAAAATCACAATAACAAAGGTTAATGATAAACAAAGTTATTGAAGTATAATTAGTGGTTAGTAATATGTACAAAATGAACATCTTGAGGACTATTTTCATAGGTGAAAAAGACTCAAAATATGTCACATTAAGGGATAGCTTATCATTGATGCAAAATATTGAAGATGATTAAAAAATCAACTAACAATAGATTTGTAACAAAGAAAGTTATACAACCCTAAGTCCATTTATCAATATTTTAACAAGTTATGATTTATTCTATTTCTTTTGTTTTTTACTTCTTTTTATTTAGCAAGGTAGTAAAAGAGTAAATAAATTAGCATAATATAAATGATATGGTTAGATAACAATAAACATAAATATAAAGTACTTGAAAATAAAATGAGCAATAAAATAAATTGCAAGGAAATACAGTGCAATAATATAAATGTTAGGAGTTAGCAGTTAGTGGTTAGTAGAATAACAATAAGCAAATGGATTAGCAAGTTAATGTAAAGAACATAGTTTCATCTATGCATCAAATGACTCAAATATGGTTGAAATAGAGGCAATCTATCAATGCCTCAAAGTATCATGAATGATCTGTTGATCAACCATTAATAGGTTTGAAATATTGAAGGTTTAATCAACTCTAAACAACCATGGTCATCATCTAATAGACCTCATCAACCAAACAAATGCAACAATAAATCCACAATAAAATAAAATGATAACAAACACAAAGCAAGACTAAAAAAGGTGAATAAAAAGGTAGTAAGAGCAAGAAATCTTTAAAAAAGTGTGTAAACCAAAGTTAATCATTTTTTGCAAGCTTGAATCTAAACCCTCTCAAAAGATCAACCAAGAACAAACAACCATTTTTCAACACAAAACAAAACCAAAAAGTTAACAAAGTTTAAGTTAAAATCATTACCCAAAAATGTGAAAAAAAGTTAGGTTGAAATGGTGTTGAGCTTGAATATGAAGCAAGGGGTTTGGGATGAAAGTATTTATGGTAGAAGCTTAGTGAATGGGCTGAGTTGTGAGTGTTAGAGAGTGGGAAGTTTTGGAAAAAAATGTGAAGTGGAAAAAAATTGGTGGGGGTGACTTTTGGGAGAGAAAGTTTTTTTTGTTTTGACCTAGGTTTAGAGAGGAGAGTGAATGATGTTTGGACAAAAATTTTGGGGGCTAGAAAGCATGGAAAATGAGGGGAAATAGTGTCCCTATTTATAGGGAAGGCAAGTGGGTAAGGGGGTGAAACAAAAGTCACTATGTGTAAAAAACCGAGTTACTGCTGCTGTCTACGCAGGTGTAATCGATTACCATGATTGGGGTAATCAATTACACCAGCCAAAATGGCATGGGAACCTGATTTTTGCCCGGCAATCGATTATACAGTAAAAAAATTGATTTTCCCTTATTTTGTTGGTGTTTTCTCAGGTATGAAGACCATGCCTTGAGCCCGTGCAACACGCCTTTGGTTATGGATGTTAATGCAATTATGGTGATCGAACGATGAATGTATGTAGGAGTAATAGGGACATGGATCAGATGAAAGTTGTATGGGGGTAGGGTGAATTTTGGGGTATGACAGTAGTGTGTAATTGTTCATGCGAACTGTTATAGTCGGTCAAAAAGGAAGAAACATTTTAGCCGAACAATTGCATATCTGTGATGGTAAATATGTAGTAATTATTAATTTAATCCATGTGGTTAATAATTGATGTTAAAGACGTCTATCATCTGACCGAATTTATTAATAATGTTTGATCATTGCGTGAGAGTACCGTTTACGGTTAATTTTTGCAATCAAAGATTGAGAATAAATAGTGTGTTTGGTATCTTGTTTGAGTCTTTTAATTTATAAGTAAAGATGAATGACTATATAATAATTTATTCATATATCAGTAATGATATTGTATGAGTGTAAATCTTTCAAGTGTTTATTTGATTGGACTCACACATATAATGCAAACATGTGACAATTGTAAGAATTTGTTATTCATAAATATTAATTGTCAGTGTTTGATCCTTGGAAATAAATACTATTAGCAATTGATTTTACTGTCTAAAGACTTAATATCAATGGTGAATTTGATAATTTGGTGAGTAAAACCCTATAGTTTCGTCAGTTAGGTGACTTTGTCGAAATTTAAGCATATGACATTCTCTTTGCACAATTAAGTTTATAACTATTAAAGTTAGAAACTATTATTTAATAGAATAATTTCATAAAGTATGCAATAAAGAAAAGATTGAAGCAAGAGAAAATAAAATAGTGCTCATTCAGTAACTAACTCAAAGGATAAACACAAATAAGAATAATAAGAAAATATGATCTGAGCTAACAAATGTTCAATGATGTTGAAAGATACATCAATTTAAAGGGGACAAATTTGATGAAGATTGATATTTTTCTTATTTATTTTTAACTATTTTAGATTGTCATTATAAGCTTAAATTTGTATTTAAAAGACAATTTGGTGAATGAATAAAGTTTTGTTATAATATGATAATTTATTCTTTTTTATTATTTAAATGATGGATTCAATTTGTCTTTTAAATTTAAATATCATTATAGTTAATTCAGTCATGACTTGTGACAATCTAGAATTGTTGAAAAGTTTGAGAAATATAAACTTTAGTCCTAAGTTAAAGATAATTTTGAGATAAATATTGCAATGTGTCTTGAGAATATTGAGTTTGGAGGAGATATATGGTCAAAGAACAAAATTGAGTGGGAAAGAATTGGTTATAACTTAATTCACATAGTTGCTATTTATATAGCAAATTTAGACCCTCATACGAATATTATTGTTCTTTCTCTCAATTAAATTAAGAAATTAATTCTTGGAGATCAAACTCAATAACCTCAAGAACTAAAGTATCAAGTGTCATAAAGAATTGACTGAAAATAGAAATTCTATTCGGTATGTGTAACAACCCGTATAATATATATCTAGAATAATATCACACACGTGTTATGATTTGGTACTGATACAACATAAGAGCCTAAAGGCATCATTTACATACTTGACCAAAATAAAAGATACAACCTATGGTACAAGATATGGAAAGTACCAAAAATAAAAATCTAAGATCTAAGTACAATGTCAGTCATTGTACAAGGTACACAACGGAAGATCTTAACATACTGCACCCCTAGAAAACATCAATGCACAATTCCTCTTGTATAATGTAACCTGCAACAAAACCTGAAAGGCAGCAAGAATATTGGGGTGAGATAATAATCTCAGTGGGTTCCCTATCTTATGGGTCCACTCGGCTCTACATGGTTTTTAAACGAATCCTAACTCAAGTCCTCATCTCTCGCTACTTGTATATAATTCACACAAGATAACCAAGACTCGAGTGTCTAAGGGATATTCTCAATGCATGGAATCATGTCACAAGAGTTATCATAACTCAAACAATCACTATTCGGATTCACGAAACATCAATCCCCGAACGGACCTACATCTAAGCCAGGTTCGGTTCATACATGCCCGTATGATTCAACTTTCATGGTGGATATCGGGTCCTCTATGAGGCTTAATCCTCAATTCAAGCGACTATCACCCGTATGGTCCTCTAACCCACTTAGGGTATCTTTCACCGTATGAGCCTCTAACCCACTTAGGTGTCCACCTTTCCCCCATGTCCGCCATGGTTAGGGATCAAACCCAATTGAGGCATGAATCATTGGTGCCACATCCCCACTTACCGCTTTACCTAAGCATTTGAAGTGGTATGTGCACAATTCATATCCAAATATGTGATTAGGTCTCAACAACAAATAGGACTTTCGGAGCAAGGCTCCTCACTAAAATAGGACTTTTGGAACAAATGTTCCTCACCAAATATCAACCAATTCTCATGGTGTTCATCAAATACTAGGTGATCATATCCACCCATCCACAAAGTATTCAACATGTACCATTCAATGCACATTGATTCATAAACAAGCGAATATTTGTTCGCAATACACACTGAGGTATCATTGCATCCAAGCATCACCGTATACTCATTTCCATAACCTAGATTATCTTTCTAAGTCATTCTCCTACTTATACTCCTAGGTCTCCTCACACATCTTTATAAAGTTTTCATCATGTTATTTCACATTCACCACAACAACAATGCTTAGCATACATCATAATATGATTCATAACATTCATAAGGCAGACAGGGTAATATAACATGCTACAATAATATAATCACCTACATTATCATTCTAATGCATTCGTCCGCGTCTAAAACGAAATTACAACACTCAAATAATTTAACAAGGAATTAATTCATGTCAATTGATTGACCAAATGAAACAATCGATTGAATGGGATAATTCTCAAAAAAGTGCATTAAACCAATCAATTGAGTGGGAGGATCAATCGATTGGTTGGATCTCGATTTCTAAAATCGACTGGTCCCTGTTATGCTCTCAAAGTTTCCCACCTGTAACATATTTGTTCACTTCCAACAACCAATCTTTTATGCCCTAATTTTTTATCCCTAAGATACAAACTCTTTTGACATCATTTCATATCATCAAAATATCTCATACATCATTTCATATCTCTAACCATTTAAAAATATAAAAATATATTTTGTCTTGTTTGATTCTTTCACAAGGTAGGTGTGTTGGTTTAAGGAGCTCAAGTGATTGTCTGGTCACGATTATGGGCATTCCTCAGAAATTAAAGCTTCTCATTCATTCATAATATTAAATTTATTTACATTCATCATAATCAAGTTCAAAATTGCATCCATTCTAGACCAACAAGTTCCAAATTCATCTGATGCCTAAATTAGGGTTTTGATCATGTTTGCTATGATGTTGACTTTTTGACCAATACATGATCTAATGGTTTGAAATATGATTCAAGGTCCTCAAATTCTTTATTATGATCCATTCATGTGCTTCAATTGGCTAAATAAGTTTGATTCATTGATCATTGAAGATTTTGAATTCATTTGATGAAAAGTCAACTACTCAAGGTCAAAGTTTGGCTTTTGAGATTTTTTCGTCAACCATGGGCTTCTCAAGTCAATAATCATGAAAATATGGTTTATGAATGCATTTGATCAAGTTAAATCAAGAAAATCAAGAAAAAGTTCAAGAATGCCAAATTTAGGGTTTTCAAAATTTCTCAAAGTTATGAAATTGCATGTTCATGAAGCCCACTTTAGAAGTTTGTAACTTCTTCCTCAAGCCATAATTTTTCATGCTCAAAGGATGTAATTATATATGATGTTCCATATTTCAACTTTGGATAAGGAATGAACAAAATATATCATAAGGATTGGAAGATATAAAGTGATGAAGATGAGATCTCAAAGTTGTAAAATTGCTCAACACTTGGAAAATTTTCCACGTGTTTAGTAGTTAAGATTGTCAAATTAATGGCCAATTATCTCCATGATCCAAGCTGAATCTCTTCAAATGTACAACATGAAAGTTGTAGAGGCTGGGAAAATCTTCCCAAATAGCCCATTGGAATGAATTTATCACACTTGAGCTAGGAGTTTCAAAGAAGGAAAGCCACCATGTTAGGCCAAATTGAGAGTCCATCTTCATGTCAAGTTTCATGTTCATACCAAAGACAAACCTCAAGGTCTTGCTTTTCAGCCTATGATGCTTCTAAATCTCAGCATAATGAATGTTTTACACAAACCATTTATGCATTATACAAGGGCTTGAACCATTATCCAAACAACATACCATTCATGGATCATTTTGCCATAAAGCTTCATTCCCATTTCTATAAAGATCACTTTTCTCAACCATTATTTCTTGGAGCTTTATAAATAGATTTTTCTTTGATCTTAGTCTATCTAAACACCAGAAGCAAGGTCCCTAAACTTAGGAAAAGCAATCCCACTCTCCCTTAATCACTTCATGCTTTCTTGGAACCATAATGCACCATTAACCTTTTTCTGTAACTTGATGGCCAAAATAGCATCAAGACACAACCAAGATCAATTCCATTCAGTTATAAGACCAAAACCGAACCTCTATAAAATGGAATCAAGGGCTCAGAAGTCAAACACACCAAGTTTCACACAAAAACTCCATTGTTGAAATTTCAAAAACTCCATTTTCGAATTCCATATTTTCTCTAAGTTCTTGGTGTTTTTTTCTCCATTGAATCATCATCAATACACTTCATACAAACTTATGTATGCACTGGAATTAATTTGAAACACCTCCATCACCATATCCATCTCTCACGTATTTAAGCTTGCAACTTGACTTGGTCAGAACAATTGAGAAGGTTTCAAAGCAAACTATCCATTACAATACATTCCTGGGGGTCCAAGGGTGATAAAGAGATCCTTTCCACCATTGAAAGTGCTTGAATCAAAGACTGCATCTTCACCTACAAGGTTTTGACCTAATTGCTTGATAATACTCGTGATGATGATACATGCTTGATTCTTGTCCTCGATGACTAATTTTTAACCCCTTCGTTGCTATGATGATTATCTTGTCTTTGTTTATGTTACAATCCAAGGGAATGGGATGGTATTGACTAGCATTGTCAAGGTACTCACCCCTTTTTATATTTATTTATTTAAACTTTCTTTCATGCTTTGTAGTGTTAAAGCTTAGCATTTTAAAATCCTTTTGCCACTTTGGCTTGTTATCTTTAAACCTCTTAAGATTAGACATGAGTCATTCTTAGTTGATATTTAATCCTCCTATCCCCATTATTTGAGATGATATTGATTCTTTCCATTTGAGTTGAGCTAGTGGCATAGTTATATATTATATATATATATATATATATATATATAGATATATATATATATATATATATATATATATATATATATATATATATATATATATATATAATATATATATATATATATATATATATATATAAGGTTTGAGAAATGAATATGTTACATATTTGAAATATTATGATGTTACCATTTTACCCCCTTAAAATAGTTTCATCCTCTAAACTACATAAACATAAAAATACTCTCTCGTAAACTTATAAACTTGTAAAACTAAATTATAAAAAAAATTAATTCTCATTATATCGAGTATATGAAGTAATTTATTAAAATTTTAAGTTATTGCATTCTACCCACCAAATAAATAATTTTTTTTCATGAAAACAAACCCATAACTACCCCCTAAAAAATTACAAATAAATAACATATAAAATTTACCATTCATTTGATTTAAAATCACATTTGAAAATAACTTTTTGTTTTTATCAGTAATGAATTGTAGATTACTCCTCTAAATAAATACATACAGAAATCAAATAAATTTACGTGAATAATTAAATATATAACATCAATTAAAATGAAACAGTCATTTGTCGATGTGTTGTGTAATATCAATAGTTAAATTTTTTTATATAAAGAAATAATTAAAAATAATAATTGTTTCAAACAAATATATTAATAATTAAAGTTGAGACCAATGTCACATCCCGAAGTGAGTATTATATATTTATATCTCATATAAATAATTAGGAATGACATTTTTGCATATTAAAATCGACCTTTAACAAAAACTAAATAATATCCAATATATATAAATAGATAAATATTGAAGTAAAGTAATGAAAAATATAAAAATAGTTTAAATTTATTTATTTATTTTCTTTTCCAGCATCTTCTTTACCCTCTATAAATTTCATTTCAGTATATATACTATTTTCATTATTTTTGTGTGAATATTTTGTACCACGGAGAAGGAGATCAAATGGTGCATAGAAAGTGAAAGTTAAACAAATGATAGAATGTTTAGAAAGTTACACCAACGATGACTAAAATTTAAGATATTAGTGATGTAATATTAAATTGGGTCAATTGACCATTTATTTAAATGGAACCCAATTCAAAGTTGTTAAATGGAAGAGAAAAAAAAAAGTTAAATTATAATATTTATTATCAAGGAAATAAAATAATAAAAAATGGAGATAAGGATGAAAATATAAAAGAAACAGAATAAAATTCTTTCAAGAAAATATAATTACATAAAATGGAGACTCAATATGAAGTTAGCCCACAAAAATCAATAAGTATCCTTGAATAAAATATACTTAATGTTAACACTTTAGAAATTAACCGAAGTTACAATCTTACCTCTTACTGAAGAAATTAATATATAAAAAAAATATTATTTTTAAATTTTTTCATTTATAAATATAAAAAACTTATTTTTTGTATATAAATATAAATAAATTTTGTCGTCGTGGACTAAAACCTAGAAAAAAACTTACACCCGTTTCACTCATCTAGTGAATACCAGTGGAGCTACCCCATCCATCGTATTAACAAATTAATGTAAATTCTCAACAGTTTGCATAAAAAATTACTAATTAAAATACCTCAACAAATCATCCATTAACAAAATATGTCAATATAAGGTATTTTTCTTTTCTTAAGTCAAATTCCATTACTCAAGAAATAGATATTCTAAAATTCTTATTAATTAATGATGAAATAAAAATTAAGTTATATAAATTCAATAAAACTAAGGATGCTACCATTTCACAATATTCCTACCTCATAAAACAATTTATTAAATGATATATGGTTTGAGAAATGAATATGTTACATATTTGAAATATTATGATGTTACCTTTTAAGAATATATATTGGGTAAAATAAAGTAATCATTCAAATTGATTAATATAATCAAGTTGTAATATTCTAGTCATTTTTATTTTGTTGTAAACTATATCCATGAATACTGAAAATTTGAATTTGCATCAAATACAAATTCGGATCTATTCGCTATATATATCATTTTATAATTTTGTTATAAAGTGTTTCTACTACACAATCAGAAAAAGTATAGTTTTCCCATTTTGATAACATAAATCGTAAAACTTATTTTGATTTTATTCATTGTTATATTACTTTACGTTTTAAAGCACCGAACATCTTATAAATATTCTAGTGACTCTCATTTCGAAAATCAGTTTCGATTTTTGGGAAAGAGCCTTGTCATTATGTATTTTTCTTCCGATCATTTCTTTCAACTTCCCTTTTTATAAGATAAATCGTAAAACATATTTTGATATTATTCATTGTTATATAATTCTACTTTATTAAAGCATCCAACATCTTATTATTATTCTACTGACTCTCATTTCAAAATTTAATTCGATTTTAGGGAAAAGAGCCTTGTCATTTTGTGTTTTTCTTCCAATTAGTGCTTTTTAATTCCCACACTTGAACAAAATATCGTGAGGATAATATGGACTTTCATAAACTGCATACTATTTTCATTATTTTTGTGTGAATATTTTGTGCCACGGAGAAGGAGATCAAATGGTGCATAGAAAGTGAAAGTTAAACAAATGATAGAATGTTTAGAAAGTTACACCAACGATGACTAAAATTTAAGATATTAGTGATGTAATATTAAATTGGGTCAATTGACCATTTATTTAAATGGAACCCAATTCAAAGTTGTTAAATGGAAGAGAAAAAAAAAGTCAAATTATAATATTTATTAGCAAGGAAATAAAATAATAAAAGATGGAGATAAGGATGAAAATATAAAAGAAACAGAATAAAATTCTTCCAAGAAAATAAAATTACATAAATACAAGAACGAATACAAAGGAAATACTAAAAAAGGAATGACAAATTTATACCGTCTTAACCAACTTAATACTTTTGTAATAAGTGTAAGGAATAAAACATAACATTACATTTCATAATTCCACTCAAAATAACTAGTGTGCGTTCTTTTTATATATTTGTTATCACTAGCGAGACTCAATATGAAGTTATCCCACAAAAATCAGTAAGTATCCTTGAATAAAATATACTTAATGTTAACACTTTAGAAATTAACCGAAGTTACAATCTTACCTCTTACTGAAGAAATTAATATAAAAAAAATATTATTTTTAAATTTTTTCATTTATAAATATAAAAAACTTATTTTTTGTATATAAATATAAGTAAATTTTGTCGTCGTGGACTAAAACCTAGAAAACAAACTTACACCCGTTTCACTCATCTAGCGAATACCAGTGGAGCTACCCCATCCATCGTATTAACAAATTAATGTAAATTCTCAACAGTTTGCATAAAAAATATTAATTAAAATACCTCAACAAATCATCCATTAATAAAATATGTCAATATAAGGTATTTTACTTTTCTTCAGTCAAATTCCATTACTCAAGAAATAGATATACTAAAATTCTTATTAATTAATGATGAAATAAAAATTAAGTTATATAAATTCAATAAAACTAAGGATGCTACAATTTCACAATATTCCTACCTCATAAAACAATTTATTAAATGATATAAGGTTTGAGAAATGAATATGTTACATATTTGAAATATTATGATGTTACCATTTTACCCCCTTAAAATAGTTTCATCCTCTAAACTACATAAACATAAAAATACTCCCTCGTAAACTTATAAATTTGTAAAACTAAATTATAAAAAAAAATAATTCTCATTATATCGAGTATATGAAGTAATTTATTAAAATTTAAGTTATTGCATTCTACCCACCAAATAAATAATTTTTTTCTCATGAAAACAAACCCATAACTACACCCTAAAAAATTACAAATAAATAACATATAAATTTTACCATTCATTTGATTTAAAATCACATTCGAAAATAACTTTTTGTTTTTATCAGTAACAAATTCTAGATTACTCCTCTAAATAACTACATACAGAAATCAAATAAATTTACGTGAATAATTAAATATATAACATCAATTAAAATGAAACAGTCATTTGTCGATGTGTTGTGTAATATCAATAGTCAAATATTTTTATATAATGAAATAATTAAAAATAATAATTGTTTCAAACAAATATATTAATAATTAAAGTTGAGACCAATGTCACATCCCGAAGTGAGTATTATATATTTATATCTCATATAAATAATTAAGAATGACACTTTTGCATATTAAAATCGACCTTTAACAAAAACGAAATAATATCCAATATATATAAATAGATAAATATTGAAGTAAAGTAATGAAAATATAAAAATAATTTAAATTTATTTATTTATTTTCTTTTCCAGCATCTTCTTTACCCTCTATAAATTTCATTTCAGTATATATATTGTAATCCTAAATCTCAACAGGAAAAACAGAAAAAGGTGAATTTTTTCAATGGCCTTCACGTTAATCAATCGATCGTATTTTTGCTTGATTTTGTTCATTTCTATGATCCTGCTTTCAGGTAATGAATAAAAGTTTATTTTTATCTCTCTAGTCGTATGCTTCATATAGGATCAAAAACTCTTAAGAACACAAAATCTATAGTTAATTTTTGTTGTTGTGGCAGGTTTATCAAGTGGTGAGTATGGCGTCATGGATATAAAATGTCAGGATGGTAATTGTGCGTCTGATGGACAATGCAATTCAGACTGTCTTAAAAAGGGATTTAAGAAAGGTGGTGTTTGTAGAATAATTTTTCCTAGTTCTAATAAATGTTGTTGTACTATAGGATGATTTATTTTGTCCTTTAAGAAAACTAAATGAATAAAAGGAATACCTAATGTATGTTTCGATTGAAGATTTTGTAAGAATATATATTGGGTAAAATAAAGTAATCATTCAAATTGATTAATATAATCAAGTTGTAATATTCTAGTCATTTTTATTTTGTTGTAAACTATATCCATGAATACTGAAAATTTGAATTTGCATCAAATACAAATTCGGATCTATTCGCTATATATATCATTTTATAATTTTGTTATAAAGTTTTTCTACTACACAATCAGAAAAAATATAGTTTTCCCATTTTGATAAAATAAATCGTAAAACTTATTTTGATTTTATTCATTGTTATATTACTTTACGTTTTAAATCACGGAACATCTTATAAATGTTCTAGTGACTCTCATTTCGAAAATCAGTTTCGATTTTTTGGGAAAGAGCCTTGTCATTATGTATTTTTCTTCCGATCATTTCTTTCAACTTCCCTTTTTAATAAGATAAATCGTAAAACATATTTTGATATTATTCATTGTTATATAATTCTACTTTATTAAAGCATCCAACATCTTATAAATATTCTACTGACTCTCATTTCAAAATTAAATTCGATTTTAGGGAAAAGAGCCTAGTCATTTTGTGTTTTTCTTCCAATTAGTGCTTTTTAATTCCCACACTTGAACAAAATATCGTGAGGATAATATGGACTTTCATAAACTGCATACTATTTTCATTATTTTTGTGTGAATATTTTGTGCCACGGAGAAGGAGATCAAATGGTGCATAGAAAGTGAAAGTTAAACAAATGATAGAATGTTTAGAAAGTTACACCAACGATGACTAAAATTTAAGATATAAGTGATGTAATATTAAATTGAGTCAATTGACCATTTATTTAAATGGAACCCAATTCAAAGTTGTTAAATGGAAGAGAAAAAAAAAGTCAAATTATAATATTTATTAGCAAGGAAATAAAATAATAAAAGATGGAGATAAGGACGAAAATATTAAAGAAACAGAATAAAATTCATCCAAGAAAATAAAATTACATAAATACAAGAACGAATACAAAGTAAATACTAAAAAAGGAATGACAAATTTATACCGTCTTAACCAACTTAATACTTTTGTAATAAGTGTAAGGAATAAAACATAACATTACATTTCATAATTCCACTCAAAATAACTAGTGTGCGTTCTTTTTATATATTTGTTATCACTAGCGAGACTCAATATGAAGTTAGCCCACAAAAATCAGTAAGTATCCTTGAATAAAATATACTTAATGTTAACACTTTAGAAATTAACCGAAGTTACAATCTTACCTCTTACTGAAGAAATTAATATATAAAAAAATATTATTTTTAAATTTTTCATTTATAAATATAAAAAACTATTTTTTGTATATAAATATAAGTAAATTTTGTCGTCGTGGACTAAAACCTAGAAAAAAAACTTACACCCGTTTCACTCATCTAGCGAATACCAGTGGAGCTACCCCATCCATCGTATTAACAAATTAATGTAAATTCTCAACAGTTTGCAAAAAAAATTATTAATTAAAATACCTCAACAAATCATCCATTAACAAAATATGTCAATATAAGGTATTTTTCTTTTCTTCAGTCAAATTCCATTACTCAAGAAATAGATATACTAAAATTCTTATTAATTAATGATGAAATAAAAATTAAGTTATATAAATTCAATAAAACTAAGGATGCTACAATTTCACAATATTCCTACCTCATAAAACAATTTATTAATAGATATAAGGTTTGAGAAATGAATATGTTACATATTTGAAATATTATGATGTTACCATTTTACCCCCTTAAAATAGTTTCATCCTCTAAACTACATAAACATAAAAATACTCTCTCGTAAACTTATAAATTTGTAAAACTAAATTATAAAAAAAAATAATTCTCATTATATCGAGTATATGAAGTAATTTATTAAAATTTTAAGTTATTGCATTCTACCCACCAAATAAATAATTTTTTTCTCATGAAAACAAACCCATAACTACACCCTAAAAAATTACAAATAAATAACATATAAATTTTACCATTCATTTGATTTAAAATCACATTCGAAAATAACTTTTTGTTTTTATCAGTAACAAATTCTAGATTACTCCTCTAAATAAATACATACAGAAATCAAATAAATTTACGTGAATAATTAAATATATAACATCAATTAAAATGAAACAGTCATTTGTCGATGTGTTGTGTAATATCAATAGTCAAATATTTTTATATAATGAAATAATTAAAAATAATAATTGTTTCAAACAAATATATTAATAATTAAAGTTGAGACCAATGTCACATCCCGAAGTGAGTATTATATATTTATATCTCATATAAATAATTAAGAATGACACTTTTGCATATTAAAATCGACCTTTAACAAAAACGAAATAATATCCAATATATATAAATAGATAAATATTGAAGTAAAGTAATGAAAATATAAAAATAATTTAAATTTATTTATTTATTTTCTTTTCCAGCATCTTCTTTACCCTCTATAAATTTCATTTCAGTATATATATTGTAATCCTAAATCTCAACAGGAAAACAGCAAAAGGTGAATTTTTTTCAATGGCCTTCACGTTAATCAATCGATCGTATTTTTGCTTGATTTTGTTCATTTCTATGATCCTGCTTTCAGGTAATGAATAAAAGTTTAGTCGTATGCTTCATATAGGATCAACAAACTCTTAAGAACACAAAATCTATAGTTAATTTTTTGTTGTTGTGGCAGGTTTATCAAGTGGTGAGTATGGCGTCATGGATATAAAATGTCAGGATGGTAATTGTGCGTCTGATGGACAATGCAATTCAGACTGTCTTAAAAGGGATTTAAGAAAGGTGGTGTTTGTAGAATAATTTTTCCTAGTTCTAATAAATGTTGTTGTACTATAGGATGATTTATTTTGTCCTTTAAGAAAACTAAATGAATAAAAGGAATACCTAATGTATGTTTCGATTTAAGATTTTGTAAGAATATATATTGGGTAAAATAAAGTAATCATTCAAATTGATTAATATAATCAAGTTGTAATATTCTAGTCATTTTTATTTTGTTGTAAACTATATCCATGAGTACTGAAAATTTGAATTTGCATCAAATACAAATTCGGATCTATTCGCTATATATATCATTTTATAATTTTGTTATAAAGTTTTTCTACTACACAATCAGAAAAAATATAGTTTTCCCATTTTGATAACATAAATCGTAAAACTTATTTTGATTTTATTCATTGTTATATTACTTTACGTTTTAAAGCACGGAACATCTTATAAATGTTCTAGTGACTCTCATTTCGAAAATCAGTTTCGATTTTTTGGGAAAGAGCCTTGTCATTATGTATTTTTCTTCCGATCATTTCTTTCAACTTCCCTTTTTAATAAGATAAATCGTAAAACATATTTTGATATTATTCATTGTTATATATTTCTACTTTATTAAAGCATCCAACATCTTATAAATATTCTACTGACTCTCACTTCAAAATTTAATTCGATTTTAGGGAAAAGAGCCTTGTCATTTTGTGTTTTTCTTCCAATTAGTGCTTTTTAATTCCCACACTTGAACAAAATATCGTGAGGATAATATGGACTTTCATAAACTGCATACTATTTTCATTATTTTTGTGTGAATATTTTGTGCCACGGAGAAGGAGATCAAATGGTGCATAGAAAGTGAAAGTTAAACAAATGATAGAATGTTTAGAAAGTTACACCAACGATGACTAAAATTTAAGATATAAGTGATGTAATATTAAATTGGGTCAATTGACCATTTATTTAAATGGAACCCAATTCAAAGTTGTTAAATGGAAGAGAAAAAAAAAGTCAAATTATAATATTTGTTAGCAATGAAATAAAATAATAAAAGATGGAGATAAGGATGAAAATATAAAAGAAACAGAATAAAATACTTCCAAGAAAATAAAATTACATAAATACAAGAACGAATACAAAGTAAATACTAAAAAAGGAATGACAAATTTATACCGTCTTAACCAACTTAATACTTTTGTAATAAGTGTAAGGAATAAAACATAACATTACATGTCATAATTCCACTCAAAGTAACTAGTGTGCGTTCTTTTTATATATTTGTTATCACTAGCGAGACTCAATATGAAGTTAGCCCACAAAAATCAGTAAGTATCCTTGAATAAAATATACTTAATGTTAACACTTTAGAAATTAACCGAAGTTACAATCTTACCTCTTACTGAAGAAATTAATATATAAAAAAAAATATTTTTAAATTTTTTCATTTATAAATATAAAAAACTTATTTTTTGTATATAAATATAAATAAATTTTGTCGTCGTGGACTAAAACCTAGAAAAAAAAACTTACACCCGTTTCACTCATCTAGCGAATACCAGTGGAGCTACCCCATCCATCGTATTAACAAATTAATGTAAATTCTCAATAGTTTGCATAAAAAATTATTAATTAAAATACCTCAAGAAATCTAAAATTCTTATTAATTTAATGATGAAATAAAAATTAAGTTATATAAATTCAATAAAACTAAGGATGCTACAATTTCACAATATTCCTACCTCATAAAACAATTTATTAAATGATATAAGGTTTGAGAAATGAATATGTTACATATTTGAAATATTATGATGTTACCATTTTACCCCCTTAAAATAGTTTCATCCTCTAAACTACATAAACATAAAAATACTCTCTCGTAAACTTATAAATTTGTAAAACTAAATTAAAAAAAAAAATTAATTCTCATTATATCGAGTATATGAAGTAATTTATTAAAATTTTAAGTTATTGCATTCTACCCACCAAATAAATAATTTTTTTCTCATGAAAACAAACCCATAACTACACCCTAAAAAATTACAAATAAATAACATATAAATTTTACCATTCATTTGATTTAAAATCACATTCGAAAATAACTTTTTGTTTTTATCAGTAACAAATTCTAGATTACTCCTCTAAATAAATACATACAAAAATCAAATAAATTTACGTGAATAATTAAATATATAACATCAATTAAAATGAAACAGTCATTTGTCGATGTGTTTTGTAATATCAATAGTCAAAAAATTTATGTAATGAAATAATTAAAAATAATAATTGTTTCAAACAAATATATTATTAATTAAAGTTGAGACCAATGTCACATCCCGAAGTGAGTATTATATAGTTATATCTCATATAAATAATTAAGAATGACACTTTTGCATATTAAAATCGACCTTTAACAAAAACGAAATAATATCCAATATATATAAATAGATAAATATTGAAGTAAAGTAATGAAAATATAAAAATAATTTAAATTTATTTATTTATTTTCTTTTCCAACATCTTCTTTACCCTCTATAAATTTCATTTCAGTATATATATTGTAATCCTAAATCTCAACAGGAAAAACAGCAAAAGCTGAATTTTTTTCAATGGCCTTCACGTTAATCAATCGATCGTATTTTTGCTTGATTTTGTTCATTTCTATGATCCTGCTTTCAGGTAATGAATAAAAGTTTATTTTTATCTCTCTAGTCGTATGCTTCATATAGGATCAACAAACTCTTAAGAACACAAAATCTATAGTTAATTTTTTGTTGTTGTGGCAGGTTTATCAAGTGGTGAGTATGGCGTCATGGATATAAAATGTCAGGATGGTAATTGTGCGTCTGATGGACAATGCAATTCAGACTGTCTTAAAAAGGGATTTAAGAAAGGTGGTGTTTGTAGAATAATTTTTCCTAGTTCTAATAAATGTTGTTGTACTATAGGATGATTTATTTTGTCCTTTAAGAAAACTAAATGAATAAAAGGAATACCTAATGTATGTTTCGATTTAAGATTTTGTAAGAATATATATTGGGTAAAATAAAGTAATCATTCAAATTGATTAATATAATCAAGTTGTAATATTCTAGTCATTTTTATTTTGTTGTAAACTATATCCATGAGTACTGAAAATTTGAATTTGCATCAAATACAAATTCGGATCTATTCGCTATATATATCATTTTATAATTTTGTTATAAAGTTTTTCTACTACACAATCAGAAAAAATATAGTTTTCCCATTTTGATAACATAAATCGTAAAACTTATTTTGATTTTATTCATTGTTATATTACTTTACGTTTTAAAGCACGGAACATCTTATAAATATTCTAGTGACTCTCATTTCGAAAATCAGTTTCGATTTTTTGGGAAAGAGCCTTGTCATTATGTATTTTTCTTCCGATCATTTCTTTCAACTTCCCTTTTTAATAAGATAAATCGTAAAACATATTTTGATATTATTCATTGTTATATAATTCTACTTTATTAAAGCATCCAACATCTTATAAATATTCTACTGACTCTCATTTCAAAATTTAATTCGATTTTAGGGAAAAGAGCCTTGTCATTTTGTGTTTTTCTTCCAATTAGTGCTTTTTAATTCCCACACTTGAACAAAATATCGTGAGGATAATATGGACTTTCATAAACTGCATACTATTTTCATTATTTTTGTGTGAATATTTTGTGCCACGGAGAAGGAGATCAAATGGTGCATAGAAAGTGAAAGTTAAACAAATGATAGAATGTTTAGAAAGTTACACCAACGATGACTAAAATTTAAGATATTAGTGATGTAATATTAAATTGGGTCAATTGACCATTTATTTAAATGGAACCCAATTCAAAGTTGTTAAAGGAAGAGAAAAAAAAAGTCAAATTATAACATTTATTAGCAAGGAAATAAAATAATAAAAGATGGAGATAAGGATGAAAATATAAAAGAAACAGAATAAAATACTTCCAAGAAAATAAAATTACATAAATACAAGAACGAATACAAAGTAAATACTAAAAAAGGAATGACAAATTTATACCGTCTTAACAAAATTTTTACTTTTGTAATAAGTGTAAGGAATAAAACATAACATTACATGTCATAATTCCACTCAAAATAACTAGTGTGCGTTCTTTTTATATATTTGTTATCACTAGCGAGACTCAATATGAAGTTAGCCCACAAAAATCAGTAAGTATCCTTGATTAAAATATACTTAATGTTAACACTTTAGAAATTAACCGAAGTTAGAATCTTACCTCTTACTGAAGAAATTAATATATAAAAAAATATTATTTTTAAATTTTTTCATTTATAAATATAAAAAACTTATTTTTTGTATATAAATATAAATAAATTTTGTAGTCGTGGACTAAAACCTAGAAAAAAAACTTACACCCGTTTCACTCATCTAGCGAATACCAGTGGAGCTACCCCATCCATCGTATTAACAAATTAATGTAAATTCTCAACAGTTTGCATAAAAAGTTATTAATTAAAATACCTCAACAAATCATCCATTAACAAAATATGTCAATATAAGGTATCTTTCTTTTCTTCAGTCAAATTCCATTACTCAAGAAATAGATATACTAAAATTCTTCTTAATTAATGATGAAATAAAAATTAAGTTATATAAATTCAATAAAACTAAGGATGCTACAATTTCACAATATTCCTACCAAATAAAACAATTTATTAAATGATATAAGGTTTGAGAAATGAATATGTTACATATTTGTTATATTATATTTGTTACCATTTTACCCCCTTAAAATAGTTTCATCCTCTAAACTACATAAACATAAAAATACTCTCTCGTAAACTTATAAATTTGTAAAACTAAATTATAAAAAAAATTAATTCTCATTATATCGAGTATATGAAGTAATTTATTAAAATTTTAAGTTATTGCATTCTACCCACCAAATAAATAATTTTTTTCTCATGAAAACAAACCCATAACTACACCCTAAAAAATTACAAATAAATAACATATAAATTTTACCATTCATTTGATTTAAAATCACATTCGAAAATAACTTTTTGTTTTTATCAGTAACAAATTCTAGATTACTCCTCTAAATAAATACATACAGAAATCAAATAAATTTACGTGAATAATTAAATATATAACATCAATTAAAATGAAACAGTCATTTGTCGATTTGTTGTGTAATATCAATAGTCAAAATTTTTTAGATAATGAAATAATTAAAAATAATAATTGTTTCAAACAAATATATTAATAATTAAAGTTGAGACCAATGTCACATCCCGAAGTGAGTATTATATAGTTATATCTCATATAAATAATTAAGAATGACACTTTTGCATATTAAAATCGACCTTTAACAAAAACGAAATAATATCCAATATATATAAATAGATAAATATTGAAGTAAAGTAATGAAAATATAAAAATAATTTAAATTTATTTATTTATTTTCTTTTCCAACATCTTCTTTACCCTCTATAAATTTCATTTCAGTATATATATTGTAATCCTAAATCTCAACAGGAAAAACAGCAAAAGGTGAATTTTTTTCAATGGCCTTCACGTTAATCAATCGATCGTATTTTTGCTTGATTTTGTTCATTTCTATGATCCTGCTTTCAGGTAATGAATAAAAGTTTATTTTTATCTCTCTAGTCGTATGCTTCATATAGGATCAACAAACTCTTAAGAACACAAAATCTATAGTTAATTTTTTTTTGTTGTGGCAGGTTTATCAAGTGGTGAGTATGGCGTCATGGATATAAAATGTCAGGATGGTAATTGTGCGTCTGATGGACAATGCAATTCAGACTGTCTTAAAAAGGGATTTAAGAAAGGTGGTGTTTGTAGAATAATTTTTCCTAGTTCTAATAAATGTTGTTGTACTATAGGATGATTTATTTTGTCCTTTAAGAAAACTAAATGAATAAAAGGAATACCTAATGTATGTTTCGATTTAAGATTTTGTAAGAATATATATTGGGTAAAATAAAGTAATCATTCAAATTGATTAATATAATCAAGTTGTAATATTCTAGTCATTTTTATTTTGTTGTAAACTATATCCATGAATACTGAAAATTTGAATTTGCATCAAATACAAATTCGGATCTATTCGCTATATATATCATTTTATAATTTGTTATAAAGTTTTTCTACTACACAATCAGAAAAAGTATAGTTTTCCCATTTTGATAACATAAATCGTAAAACTTATTTTGATTTTATTCATTGTTATATTACTTTACGTTTTAAAGCACGGAACATCTTATAAATATTCTAGTGACTCTCATTTCGAAAATCAGTTTCGATTTTTTGGGAAAGAGCCTTGTCATTATGTATTTTTCTTCCGATCATTTCTTTCAACTTCCCTTTTTAATAAGATAAATCGTAAAACATATTTTGATATTATTCATTGTTATATAATTCTACTTTATTAAAGCATCCAACATCTTATAAATATTCTACTGACTCTCATTTCAAAATTTAATTCGATTTTAGGGAAAAGAGCCTTGTCATTTTGTGTTTTTCTTCCAATTAGTGCTTTTTAATTCCCACACTTGAACAAAATATCGTGAGGATAATATGGACTTTCATAAACTGCATACTATTTTCATTATTTTTGTGTGAATATTTTGTGCCACGGAGAAGGAGATCAAATGGTGCATAGAAAGTGAAAGTTAAACAAATGATAGAATGTTTAGAAAGTTACACCAACGATGACTAAAATTTAAGATATTAGTGATGTAATATTAAATTGGGTCAATTGACCATTTATTTAAATGGAACCCAATTCAAAGTTGTTAAATGGAAGAGAAAAAAAAAGTCAAATTATAACATTTATTAGCAAGGAAATAAAATAATAAAAGATGGAGATAAGGATGAAAATATAAAAGAAACAGAATAAAATACTTCCCAAGAAAATAAAATTACATAAATACAAGAACGAATACAAAGTAAATACTAAAAAAGGAATGACAAATTTATACCGTCTTAACCAAATTAATACTTTTGTAATAAGTGTAAGGAATAAAACATAACATTACATGTCATAATTCCACTCAAAATAACTAGTGTGCGTTCTTTTTATATATTTGTTATCACTAGCGAGACTCAATATGAAGTTAGCCCACAAAAATCAGTAAGTATCCTTGAATAAAATATACTTAATGTTAACAGTTTAGAAATTAACCGAAGTTAGAATCTTACCTCTTACTGAAGAAATTAATATATAAAAAAATATTATTTTTAAATTTTTTCATTTATAAATATAAAAAACTTATTTTTTGTATATAAATATAAATAAATTTTGTCGTCGTGGACTAAAACCTAGAAAAAAAACTTACACCCGTTTCACTCATCTAGCGAATACCAGTGGAGCTACCCCATCCATCGTATTAACAAATTAATGTAAATTCTCAACAGTTTGCATAAAAAATTATTAATTAAAATACCTCAACAAATCTAAAATTCTTATTAATTAAATGATGAAATAAAAATTAAGTTATATAAATTCAATAAAACTAAGGATGCTACAATTTCACAATATTCCTACCTCATAAAACAATTTATTAAATGATATAAGGTTTGAGAAATGAATATGTTACATATTTGAAATATTATGATGTTACCATTTTACCCCCTTAAAATAGTTTCATCCTCTAAACTACATAAACATAAAAATACTCTCTCGTAAACTTATAAATTTGTAAAACTAAATTAAAAAAAAAATTAATTCTCATTATATCGAGTATATGAAGTAATTTATTAAAATTTAAGTTATTGCATTCTACCCACCAAATAAATAATTTTTTCTCATGAAAACAAACCCATAACTACACCCTAAAAAATTACAAATAAATAACATATAAATTTTACCATTCATTTGATTTAAAATCACATTCGAAAATAACTTTTTGTTTTTATCAGTAACAAATTCTAGATTACTCCTCTAAATAAATACATACAGAAATCAAATAAATTTACGTGAATAATTAAATATATAACATCAATTAAAATGAAACAGTCATTTGTCGATGTGTTGTGTAATATCAATAGTCAAAATTTTTAATATAATGAAATAATTAAAAATAATAATTGTTTCCAACAAATATATTAATAATTAAAGTTGAGACCAATGTCACATCCCGAAGTGAGTATTATATAGTTATATCTCATATAAATAATTAAGAATGACACTTTTGCATATTAAAATCGACCTTTAACAAAAACGAAATAATATCCAATATATATAAATAGATAAATATTGAAGTAAAGTAATGAAAATATAAAAATAATTTAAATTTATTTATTTATTTTCTTTTCCAGCATCTTCTTTACCCTCTATAAATTTCATTTCAGTATATATATTGTAATCCTAAATCTCAACAGGAAAAACAGCAAAAGGTGAATTTTTTCAATGGCCTTCACGTTAATCAATCGATCGTATTTTTGCTTGATTTTGTTCATTTCTATGATCCTGCTTTCAGGTAATGAATAAAAGTTTATTTTTATCTCTCTAGTCGTATGCTTCATATAGGATCAACAAACTCTTAAGAACACAAAATCTATAGTTAATTTTTTTTTGTTGTGGCAGGTTTATCAAGTGGTGAGTATGGCGTCATGGATATAAAATGTCAGGATGGTAATTGTGCGTCTGATGGACAATGCAATTCAGACTGTCTTAAAAAGGGATTTAAGAAAGGTGGTGTTTGTAGAATAATTTTTCCTAGTTCTAATAAATGTTGTTGTACTATAGGATGATTTATTTTGTCCTTTAAGAAAACTAAATGAATAAAAGGAATACCTAATGTATGTTTCGATTTAAGATTTTGTAAGAATATATATTGGGTAAAATAAAGTAATCATTCAAATTGATTAATATAATCAAGTTGTAATATTCTAGTCATTTTTATTTTGTTGTAAACTATATCCATGAATACTGAAAATTTGAATTTGCATCAAATACAAATTCGGATCTATTCGCTATATATATCATTTTATAATTTTGTTATAAAGTTTTTCTACTACACAATCAGAAAAAATATAGTTTTCCCATTTTGATAACATAAATCGTAAAACTTATTTTGATTTTATTCATTGTTATATTACTTTACGTTTTAAAGCACGAACATCTTATAAATATTCTAGTGACTCTCATTTCGAAAATCAGTTTCGATTTTTTGGGAAAGAGCCTTGTCATTATGTATTTTTCTTCCGATCATTTCTTTCAACTTCCCTTTTTAATAAGATAAATCGTAAAACATATTTTGATATTATTCATTGTTATATAATTCTACTTTATTAAAGCATCCAACATCTTATAAATATTCTACTGACTCTCATTTCAAAATTTAATTCGATTTTAGGGAAAAGAGCCTTGTCATTTTGTGTTTTTCTTCCAATTAGTGCTTTTTAATTCCCACACTTGAACAAAATATCGTGAGGATAATATGGACTTTCATAAACTGCATACTATTTTCATTATTTTTGTGTGAATATTTTGTGCCACGGAGAAGGAGATCAAATGGTGCATAGAAAGTGAAAGTTAAACAAATGATAGAATGTTTAGAAAGTTACACCAACGATGACTAAAATTTAAGATATTAGTGATGTAATATTAAATTGGGTCAATTGACCATTTATTTAAATGGAACCCAATTCAAAGTTGTTAAATGGAAGAGAAAAAAAAAGTCAAATTATAATATTTATTAGCAAGGAAATAAAATAATAAAAAATGGAGATAAGGATGAAAATATAAAGAAACAGAATAAAATACTTCCAAGAAAATAAAATTACATAAATACAAGAACGAATACAAAGTAAATACTAAAAAAGGAATGACAAATTTATACCGTCTTAACCAACTTAATACTTTTGTAATAAGTGTAAGGAATAAAACATAACATTACATGTCATAATTCCACTCAAAATAACTAGTGTGCGTTCTTTTTATATATTTGTTATCACTAGCGAGACTCAATATGAAGTTAGCCCACAAAAATCAGTAAGTATCCTTGAATAAAATATACTTAATGTTAACACTTTAGAAATTAACCGAAGTTACAATCTTACCTCTTACTGAAGAAATTAATATATAAAAAAAAAATATTTTTAAATTTTTTCATTTATAAATATAAAAAACTTATTTTTTGTATATAAATATAAATAAATTTTGTCGTCGTGGACTAAAACCTAGAAAAAAAACTTACACCCGTTTCACTCATCTAGCGAATACCAGTGGAGCTACCCCATCCATCGTATTAACAAATTAATGTAAATTCTCAACAGTTTGCATAAAAAATTATTAATTAAAATACCTCAACAAATCTAAAATTCTTATTAATTAATGATGAAATAAAAATTAAGTTATATAAATTCAATAAAACTAAGGATGCTACAATTTCACAATATTCCTACCTCATAAAACAATTTATTAAATGATATAAGGTTTGAGAAATGAATATGTTACATATTTGAAATATTATGATGTTACCATTTTACCCCCTTAAAATAGTTTCATCCTCTAAACTACATAAACATAAAAATACTCTCTCGTAAACTTATAAATTTGTAAAACTAAATTAAAAAAAAAATTAATTCTCATTATATCGAGTATATGAAGTAATTTATTAAAATTTTAAATTATTGCATTCTACCCACCAAATAAATAATTTTTTTCTCATGAAAACAAACCCACAACTACACCCTAAAAAATTACAAATAAATAACATATAAATTTTACCATTCATTTGATTTAAAATCACATTCGAAAATAACTTTTTGTTTTTATCAGTAACAAATTCTAGATTACTCCTCTAAATAAATACATACAGAAATCAAATAAATTTACGCGAATAATTAAATATATAACATCAATTAAAATGAAACAGTCATTTGTCGATGTGTTGTGTAATATCAATAGTCAAAAAATTTTATATAATGAAATAATTAAAAATAATAATTGTTTCAAACAAATATATTAATAATTAAAGTTGAGACCAATGTCACATCCCGAAGTGAGTATTATATAGTTATATCTCATATAAATAATTAAGAATGACACTTTTGCATATTAAAATCGACCTTTAACAAAAACGAAATAATATCCAATATATATAAATAGATAAATATTGAAGTAAAGTAATGAAAATATAAAAATAATTTAAATTTATTTATTTATTTTCTTTTCCAGCATCTTCTTTACCCTCTATAAATTTCATTTCAGTATATATATTGTAATCCTAAATCTCAACAGGAAAAACAGCAAAAGGTGAATTTTTTTCAATGGCCTTCACGTTAATCAATCGATCGTATTTTTGCTTGATTTTGTTCATTTCTATGATCCTGCTTTCAGGTAATGAATAAAAGTTTATTTTTATCTCTCTAGTCGTATGCTTCATATAGGATCAACAAACTCTTAAGAACACAAAATCTATAGTTAATTTTTTTTTTGTGGCAGGTTTATCAAGTGGTGAGTATGGCGTCATGGATATAAAATGTCAGGATGGTAATTGTGCGTCTGATGGACAATGCAATTCAGACTGTCTTAAAAAGGGATTTAAGAAAGGTGGTGTTTGTAGAATAATTTTTCCTAGTTCTAATAAATGTTGTTGTACTATAGGATGATTTATTTTGTCCTTTAAGAAAACTAAATGAATAAAAGGAATACCTAATGTATGTTTCGATTTAAGATTTTGTAAGAATATATATTGGGTAAAATAAAGTAATCATTCAAATTGATTAATATAATCAAGTTGTAATATTCTAGTCATTTTTATTTTGTTGTAAACTATATCCATGAATACTGAAAATTTGAATTTGCATCAAATACAAATTCGGATCTATTCGCTATATATATCATTTTATAATTTTGTTATAAAGTTTTTCTACTACACAATCAGAAAAATATAGTTTTCCCATTTTGATAACATAAATCGTAAAACTTATTTTGATTTTATTCATTGTTATATTACTTTACGTTTTAAAGCACGGAACATCTTATAAATGTTCTAGTGACTCTCATTTCGAAAATCAGTTTCGATTTTTTGGGAAAGAGCCTTGTCATTATGTATTTTTCTTCCGATCATTTCTTTCAACTTCCCTTTTTAATAAGATAAATCGTAAAACATATTTTGATATTATTCATTGTTATATAATTCTACTTTATTAAAGCATCCAACATCTTATAAATATTCTACTGACTCTCATTTCAAAATTTAATTTGATTTTAGGGAAAAGAGTCTTGTCATTTTGTGTTTTTCTTCCAATTAGTGCTTTTTAATTCCCACACTTGAACAAAATATCGTGAGGATAATATGGACTTTCATAAACTGTATACTATTTTCATTATTTTTGTGTGAATATTTTGTGCCACGGAGAAGGAGATCAAATGGTGCATAGAAAGTGAAAGTTAAACAAATGATAGAATGTTTAGAAAGTTACACCAACGATGACTAAAATTTAAGATATTAGTGATGTAATATTAAATTGGGTCAATTGACCATTTATTTAAATGGAACCCAATTCAAAGTTGTTAAATGGAAGAGAAAAAAAGAGAAGTCAAATTATAACATTTATTAGCAAGGAAATAAAATAATAAAAGATGGAGATAAGGATGAAAATATAAAAGAAACAAAATAAAATACTTCCAAGAAAATAAAATTACATAAATACAAGAACGAATACAAAGTAATACTAAAAAAGGAATGACAAATTTATACCGTCTTAACCAAATTAATACTTTTGTAATAAGTGTAAAGAATAAAACATAACATTACATGTCATAATTCCACTCAAAATAACTAGTGTGCGTTCTTTTTATATATTTGTTATCACTAGCGAGACTCAATATGAAGTTAGCCCACAAAAATCAGTAAGTATCCTTGAATAAAATATACTTAATGTTAACACTTTAGAAATTAACCGAAGTTACAATCTTACCTCTAACTGAAGAAATTAATATATAAAAAAATATTATTTTTAAATTTTTTCATTTATAAATATAAAAAACTTATTTTTTGTATATAAATATAAATAAATTTTGTCGTCGTGGACTAAAACCTAGAAAAAAAACTTACACCCGTTTCACTCATCTAGCGAATACCAGTGGAGCTACCCCATCCATCGTATTAACAAATTAATGTAAATTCTCAACATTTTGCATAAAAAATTATTAATTAAAATACCTCAACAAATCATCCATTAAGAAAATATGTCAATATAAGGTATTTTTCTTTTCTTCAGTCAAATTCCATTACTCAAGAAATAGATATACTAAAATTCTTATTAATTAATGATGAAATAAAAATTAAGTTATATAAATTCAATAAAACTAAGGATGCTACAATTTCACAATATTCCTACCAAATAAAACAATTTATTAAATGATATAAGGTTTGAGAAATGAATATGTTACATATTTGAAATATTATGATGTTACCATTTTACCCCCTTAAAATAGTTTCATCCTCTAAACTACATAAACATAAAAATACTCTCTCGTAAACCTTTAAATTTGTAAAACTAAATTATAAAAAAAAAATTCTCATTATATCGAGTATATGAAGTAATTTATTAAAATTTTAAATTATTGCATTCTACCCACCAAATAAATAATTTTTTTCTCATGAAAACAAACCCATAACTACACCCTAAAAAATTACAAATAAATAACATATAAATTTTACCATTCATTTGATTTAAAATCACATTCGAAAATAACTTTTTGTTTTTATCAGTAACAAATTCTAGATTACTCCTCTAAATAAATACATACAGAAATCAAATAAATTTACGTGAATAATTAAATATATAACATCAATTAAAATGAAACAGTCATTTGTCGATGTGTTGTGTAATATCAATAGTCAAAATTTTTTAGATAATGAAATAATTAAAAATAATAATTGTTTCAAACAAATATATTAATAATTAAAGTTGAGACCAATGTCACATCCCGAAGTGAGTATTATATATTTATATCTCATATAAATAATTAAGAATGACACTTTTGCATATTAAAATCGACCTTTAACAAAAACGAAATAATATCCAATATATATAAATAGATAAATATTGAAGTAAAGTAATGAAAATATAAAAATAATTTAAATTTATTTATTTATTTTCTTTTCCAGCATCTTCTTTACCCTCTATAAATTTCATTTCAGTATATATATTGTAATCCTAAATCTCAATAGGAAACACAGCAAAAGGTGAATTTTTTTCAATGGCCTTCACGTTAATCAATCGATCGTATTTTTGCTTGATTTTGTTCATTTCTATGATCCTGCTTTCAGGTAATGAATAAAAGTTTATTTTTATCTCTCTAGTCGTATGCTTCATATAGGATCAACAAACTCTTAAGAACACAAAATCTATAGTTAATTTTTTGTTGTTGTGGCAGGTTTATCAAGTGGTGAGTATGGCGTCATGGATATAAAATGTCAGGATGGTAATTGTGCGTCTGATGGACAATGCAATTCAGACTGTCTTAAAAAGGGATTTAAGAAAGGTGGTGTTTGTAGAATAATTTTTCCTAGTTCTAATAAATGTTGTTGTACTATAGGATGATTTATTTTGTCCTTTAAGAAAACTAAATGAATAAAAGGAATACCTAATGTATGTTTCGATTTAAGATTTTGTAAGAATATATATTGGGTAAAATAAAGTAATCATTCAAATTGATTAATATAATCAAGTTGTAATATTCTAGTCATTTTTATTTTGTTGTAAACTATATCCATGAATACTGAAAATTTGAATTTGCATCAAATACAAATTCGGATCTATTCGCTATATATATCATTTTATAATTTTGTTATAAAGTTTTTCTACTACACAATCAGAAAAAATATAGTTTTTCCATTTTGATAACATAAATCGTAAAACTTATTTTGATTTTATTCATTGTTATATTACTTTACGTTTTAAAGCACGAAACATCTTATAAATGTTCTAGTGACTCTCATTTCGAAAATCAGTTTCGATTTTTGGGAAAGAGCCTTGTCATTATGTATTTTTCTTCCGATCATTTCTTTCAACTTCCCTTTTTAATAAGATAAATCGTAAAACATATTTTGATATTATTCATTGTTATATAATTCTACTTTATTAAAGCATCCAACATCTTATAAATATTCTACTGACTCTCATTTCAAAATTAATTTCGATTTTAGGGAAAAGAGCCTTGTCATTTTGTGTTTTTCTTCCAATTAGTGCTTTTTAATTCCCACACTTGAACAAAATATCGTGAGGATAATATGGACTTTCATAAACTGTATACTATTTTCATTATTTTTGTGTGAATATTTTGTGCCACGGAGAAGGAGATCAAATGGTGCATAGAAAGTGAAAGTTAAACAAATGATAGAATGTTTAGAAAGTTACACCAACGATGACTAAAATTTAAGATATTAGTGATGTAATATTAAATTGGGTCAATTGACCATTTATTTAAATGGAACCCAATTCAAAGTTGTTAAATGGAAGAGAAAAAAAAAGTCAAATTATAATATTTATTAGCAAGGAAATAAAATAATAAAAATGGAGATAAGGATGAAAATATAAAAGAAACAGAATAAAATTCTTTCAAGAAAATAAAATTACATAAATACAAGAACGAATACAAAGTAAAAACTAAAAAAGGAATGACAAATTTATACCGTCTTAACCAACTTAATACTTTTGTAATAAGTGTAAGGAATAAAACATAACATTACAGGTCATAATTCCACTCAAAATAACTAGTGTGCGTTCTTTTTATATATTTGTTATCACTAGCGAGACTCAATATGAAGTTAGCCCACAAAAATCAGTAAGTATCCTTGAATAAAATATACTTAATGTTAACACTTTAGAAATTAACCGAAGTTACAATCTTACCTCTTACTGAAGAAATTAATATATAAAAAAATATTATTTTTAAATTTTTTCATTTATAAATATAAAAAACTTATTTTTTGTATATAAATATAAATAAGTTTTGTTGCCGTGGACTAAAACCTAGAAAAAAAACTTACACCCGTTTCACTCATCTAGCGAATACCAGTGGAGCTACCCCATCCATCGTATTAACAAATTAATGTAAATTCTCAACAGTTTGCATAAAAAATTATTAATTAAAATACCTCAACAAATCATCCATTAAGAAAATATGTCAATATAAGGTATTTTTCTTTTCTTCAGTCAAATTCCATTACTCAAGAAATAGATATACTAAAATTCTTATTAATTAATGATGAAATAAAAATTAAGTTATATAAATTCAATAAAACTAAGGATGCTACAATTTCACAATATTCCTACCTCATAAAACAATTTATTAAATGATATAAGGTTTGAGAAATGAATATGTTACATATTTGAAATATTATGATGTTACCATTTTACCCCCTTAAAATAGTTTCATCCTCTAAACTACATAAACATAAAAAATACTCTCTCGTAAACCTTTAAATTTGTAAAACTAAATTATAAAAAAAAATAATTCTCATTATATCGAGTATATGAAGTAATTTATTAAAATTTTAAATTATTGCATTCTACCCACCAAATAAATAATTTTTTTCTCATGAAAACAAACATTTAACTACACCCTTAAAAATTACAAATAAATAACATATAAATTTTACCATTCATTTGATTTCAAATCACATTCGAAAATAACTTTTTGTTTTTATCAGTAACAAATTCTAGATTACTCCTCTAAATAAATACATACAAAAAATCAAATAAATTTACGTGAATAATTAAATATATAACATCAATTAAAATGAAACAGTCATTTGTCGATGTGTTGTGTAATATCAATAGTCAAATTTTTTTATATAATGAAATAATTAAAAATAATAATTGTTTCAAACAAATATATTAATAATTAAAGTTGAGACCAATGTCACATCCCGAAGTGAGTATTATATATTTATATCTCATATAAATAATTAAGAATGACACTTTTTCATATTAAAATCGACCTTTAACAAAAACGAAATAATATCCAATATATATAAATAGATAAATATTGAAGTAAAGTAATGAAAATATAAAAATAATTTAAATTTATTTATTTATTTTCTTTTCCAGCATCTTCTTTACCCTCTATAAATTTCATTTCAGTATATATTTGTAATCCTAAATCTCAATAGGAAACACAGCAAAAGGTGAATTTTTTTCAATGGCCTTCACGTTAATCAATCGATCGTATTTTTGCTTGATTTTGTTCATTTCTATGATCCTGCTTTCAGGTAATGAATAAAAGTTTATTTTTATCTCTCTAGTCGTATGCTTCATATAGGATCAACAAACTCTTAAGAACACAAAATCTATAGTTAATTTTTTGTTGTTGTGGCAGGTTTATCAAGTGGTGAGTATGGTGTCATGGATATAAAATGTCAGGATGGTAATTGTGCGTCTGATGGACAATGCAATTCAGACTGTCTTAAAAAGGGATTTAAGAAAGGTGGTGTTTGTAGAATAATTTTTCCTAGTTCTAATAAATGTTGTTGTACTATAGGATGATTTATTTTGTCCTTTAAGAAAACTAAATGAATAAAAGGAATACCTAATGTATGTTTCGATTTAAGATTTTGTAAGAATATATATTGGGTAAAATAAAGTAATCATTCAAATTGATTAATATAATCAAGTTGTAATATTCTAGTCATTTTTATTTTGTTGTAAACTATATCCATGAATACTGAAAATTTGAATTTGCATCAAATACAAATTCGGATCTATTCGCTATATATATCATTTTATAATTTTGTTATAAAGTTTTTCTACTACACAATCAGAAAAAGTACAGTTTTCCCATTTTGATAACATAAATCGTAAAACTTATTTTGATTTTATTCATTGTTATATTACTTTACGTTTTAAAGCACGGAACATCTTATAAATGTTCTAGTGACTCTCATTTCGAAAATCAGTTTCGATTTTTTGGGAAAGAGCCTTGTCATTATGTATTTTTCTTCCGATCATTTCTTTCAACTTCCCTTTTTAATAAGATAAATCGTAAAACATATTTTGATATTATTCATTGTTATATAATTCTACTTTATTAAAGCATCCAACATCTCATAAATATTCTACTGACTCTCATTTCAAAATTTAATTCGATTTTAGGGAAAAGAGCCTTGTCATTTTGTGTTTTTCTTCCAATTTGTGCTTTTTAATTCCCACACTTGAACAAAATATCGTGAGGATAATATGGACTTTCATAAACTGTATACTATTTTCATTATTTTTGTGTGAATATTTTGTGCCACGGAGAAGAAGATCAAATGTTGCATAGAAAGTGAAAGTTAAACAAATGATAGAATGTTTAGAAAGTTACACCAACGATGACTAAAATTTAAGATATTAGTGATGTAATATTAAATTGGGTCAATTGACCATTTATTTAAATGGAACCCAATTCAAAGTTGTTAAATGGAAGAGAAAAAAAAAGTCAAATTATAATATTTATTAGCAAGGAAATAAAATAATAAAAAATGGAGATAAGGATGAAAATATAAAAGAAACAGAATAAAATTCTTTCAAGAAAATAAAATTACATAAATACAAGAACGAATACAAAGTAAAAACTAAAAAAGGAATGACAAATTTATACCGTCTTAACCAACTTAATACTTTTGTAATAAGTGTAAGGAATAAAACATAACATTACATGTCATAATTCCACTCAAAATAACTAGTGTGTGTTCTTTTTACATATTTGTTATCACTAGCGAGACTCAATATGAAGTTAGCCCACAAAAATCAGTAAGTATCCTTGAATAAAATATACTTAATGTTAACACTTTAGAAATTAACCGAAGTTACAATCTTACCTCTTACTGAAGAAATTAATATATAAAAAAAAATATTATTTTTAAATTTTTTCATTTATAAATATAAAAAACTTATTTTTTGTATATAAATATAAATAAGTTTTGTTGCCGTGGACTAAAACCTAGACAAAAAACTTACACCCGTTTCACTCATCTAGCGAATACCAGTGGAGCTACCCCATCCATCGTATTAACAAATTAATGTAAATTCTCAACAGTTTGCATAAAAAATTATTAATTAAAATACCTCAACAAATCATCCATTAAGAAAATATGTCAATATAAGGTATTTTTCTTTTCTTCAGTCAAATTCCATTACTCAAGAAATAGATATACTAAAATTCTTATTAATTAATGATGAAATAAAAATTAAGTTATATAAATTCAATAAAACTAAGGATGCTACAATTTCACAATATTCCTACCTCATAAAACAATTTATTAAATGATATAAGGTTTGAGAAATGAATATGTTACATATTTGAAATATTATGATGTTACCATTTAACCCCCTTAAAATAGTTTCATCCTCTAAACTACATAAACATAAAAATACTCTCTCGTAAACCTTTAAATTTGTAAAACTAAATTATAAAAAAAAAAAATTCTCATTATATCGAGTATATGAAGTAATTTATTAAAATTTTAAATTATTGCATTCTACCCACCAAATAAATATTTTTTTTCTCATGAAAACAAACCCATAACTACACCCTAAAAAATTACAAATAAATAACATATAAATTTTACCATTCATTTGATTTAAAATCACATTCGAAAATAACTTTTTGTTTTTATCAGTAACAAATTCTAGATTACTCCTCTAAATAAATACATACAAAAATCAAATAAATTTATGTGAATAATTAAATATATAACATCAATTAAAATGAAACAGTCATTTGTCGATGTGTTGTGTAATATCAATAGTCAAATTTTTTTATATAATGAAATAATTAAAAATAATAATTGTTTCAAACAAATATATTAATAATTAAAGTTGAGACCAATGTCACATCCCGAAGTGAGTATTATATATTTATATCTCATATAAATAATTAAGAATGACACTTTTTCATATTAAAATCGACCTTTAACAAAAACGAAATAATATCCAATATATATAAATAGATAAATATTGAAGTAAAGTAATGAAAATATAAAAATAATTTAAATTTATTTATTTATTTTCTTTTCCAGCATCTTCTTTACCCTCTATAAATTTCATTTCAGTATATATATTGTAATCCTAAATCTCAATAGGAAACACAGCAAAAGGTGAATTTTTTTCAATGGCCTTCACGTTAATCAATCGATCGTATTTTTGCTTGATTTTGTTCATTTCTATGATCCTGCTTTCAGGTAATGAATAAAAGTTTATTTTTATCTCTCTAGTCGTATGCTTCATATAGGATCAACAAACTCTTAAGAACACAAAATCTATAGTTAATTTTTTGTTGTTGTGGCAGGTTTATCAAGTGGTGAGTATGGTGTCATGGATATAAAATGTCAGGATGGTAATTGTGCGTCTGATGGACAATGCAATTCAGACTGTCTTAAAAAGGGATTTAAGAAAGGTGGTGTTTGTAGAATAATTTTTCCTAGTTCTAATAAATGTTGTTGTACTATAGGATGATTTATTTTGTCCTTTAAGAAAACTAAATGAATAAAAGGAATACCTAATGTATGTTTCGATTTAAGATTTTGTAAGAATATATATTGGGTAAAATAAAGTAATCATTCAAATTGATTAATATAATCAAGTTGTAATATTCTAGTCATTTTTATTTTGTTGTAAACTATATCCATGAATACTGAAAATTTGAATTTGCATCAAATACAAATTCGGATCTATTCGCTATATATATCATTTTATAATTTTGTTATAAAGTTTTTCTACTACACAATCAGAAAAAGTATAGTTTTCCCATTTTGATAACATAAATCGTAAAACTTATTTTGATTTTATTCATTGTTATATTACTTTACGTTTTAAAGCACGGAACATCTTATAAATGTTCTAGTGACTCTCATTTCGAAAATCAGTTTCGATTTTTTGGGAAAGAGCCTTGTCATTATGTATTTTTCTTCCGATCATTTCTTTCAACTTCCCTTTTTAATAAGATAAATCGTAAAACATATTTTGATATTATTCATTGTTATATAATTCTACTTTATTAAAGCATCCAACATCTTATAAATAATTCTACTGACTCTCATTTCAAAATTTAATTCGATTTTAGGGAAAAGAGCCTTGTCATTTTGTGTTTTTCTTCCAATTAGTGCTTTTTAATTCCCACACTTGAACAAAATATCGTGAGGATAATATGGACTTTCATAAACTGTATACTATTTTCATTATTTTTGTGTGAATATTTTGTGCCACGGAGAAGGAGATCAAATGGTGCATAGAAAGTGAAAGTTAAACAAATGATAGAATGTTTAGAAAGTTACACCAACGATGACTAAAATTTAAGATATTAGTGATGTAATATTAAATTGGGTCAATTGACCATTTATTTAAATGGAACCCAATTCAAAGTTGTTAAATGGAAGAGAAAAAAAAAGTCAAATTATAATATTTATTAGCAAGGAAATAAAATAATAAAAAATGGAGATAAGGATGAAAATATAAAAGAAACAGAATAAAATTCTTTCAAGAAAATAAAATTACATAAATACAAGAACGAATACAAAGTAAATACTAAAAAAGGAATGACAAATTTATACCGTCTTAACCAACTTAATACTTTTGTAATAAGTGTAAGGAATAAAACATAACATTACATGTCATAATTCCACTCAAAATAACTAGTGTGCGTTCTGAAATTCAGGCGTAGTCAGAATTCAGATGTTCTACTCCAAGTCATGACATCTGATCCAACATTGTAACTAATACAGCAAGACAGTTATACAAACTAAACCCTGTACTCAAGCACGCTTTCACAGTAGTCACGACATCTGCTACTGTATTACCTTAGAATGGAAGAACACCTAGTTCTGTCCTTCTTGTACAAAGACACAACAGAGATCAAACACCACACTTACTTCTGTTGTGTTTGGACAGTTATCAGCATGATATATCAATATTGATTTGCACATCACCTGTTACTGTATTCCAATTTGCTGGCATAGTACTTGTGTTTCCTAAACTAAAAGTCAAACAAGGTAACCTAATTTCTACACATTAGGGAGCTGACAAATAGGCTATTTGTTAGGTTCATTAATTGTAGGTTGGTTGTTATTTTCCTGGTTTTTAGCTCAGCTGTTGGATTTCTTAAATTAGCTTGAGAAAATTGCTGAAACAGAAAAACTAATTATCCTACAATTTAGCACCAACTGTCAGGTGTGAATGTCACAACATTTAGTTTGACATTCAGAACCTATACCTCATGCTGATTCTGTTATGTTCCTAAAAACAGACTGTGCTAACTTTACTATACTGTGAAAGACTAATCAGTCTCTACTTCAGTGTCAGCCTACACGTACAACTGTCAAGACGTCCAGTTTGACAGTTTCACTATGATCCTTTGGCCAGGTCAGTTATCCTCTTGAAGACCAGACTTAACTAAATACTGAACTGAGATCAACATGCCTATTATTCAGTATGTGTTGTTAATGATGAATGTCAAAACATTCTGATTGACATTCAAACAGAAGGCTGTGTATCAGGTCTGTTATTAACTTGATAAGCAGACTAAATTACAACCTGAGTTATGGCAGACAGGATTATAACATGCAGAAGGAAAACAAACACAGAAAATTCTTTACCCAGTTCGGTCCAACATGACCTACATCTGGGGGCTACCAAGCCAGGAAGAAGATCCACTATCAGCAGTATTAATTCAGAGTTAAACTCCCCCGTTTACAACTCTTCACTTAATCCCTACCCAATGCAATCTATACCTAGGAACTCCTAGATAGAAACCTCCAGTTTCCATTCCTATCACTACAAATACAATGTAATGTTAAACAACTTGAACTTGCTTCACAACTTCATTCAAGAACAAACAACTCTTACCTACAGGCTTTGAGTTACAAATACTCTCAGCTTTGAACACTGAGAAACACATGGTAACCTTCCCACAAGTTAGGAGGTTTACCTCACACACACCCCTAATTTTTCATTCTAAGAGGCTTACTAAAACTAGGTTACAATAAGCTATTTATAACCTAATCACCCAACTGGATTTGGGCCTTCAGAAATCGCAGCAAACTTCTTCTTTGCTGTTACAAATACAATAGAAAATTTCTGCTACAAACAAGGTCTTCAATCCTAAAATCTCTCCATGTATATCTCCATATTTGGAGCCTATATATATTCTGATTGAGTCTTTAAGACCTCCACATGGGAGTTAGGATATTCACCAAATATCCTCACTAATCCCAGAATATATACTGAATTAATTAATTCAGTTTTCTACACATGTACGATGTCACAGGAATGATGTCGTGACATCGTACATGACATGTTGGTCCAGATGTTGAACTTCTTCAACCCAACATATTAAAACAACAGAGATGATTACATTATTTGTTTTACAAAATTAATGCCAATCCTAAGGTATTAACAATCTCCCCCTTTGGCAAATTTTAGTTAAAACAAATAAGCCTCTGTCATTATCTCCACCACCACAAACACCAAAGTTGGTGTACATGAGGAAGTAGAGGTACAAGAATCAGTTGCATCAGAACCCTTCCCCTCAACGGTAGAGCTTCCAGAAGAATATGTAATGCTGAGTACATAGATAATGTAACTCAGATCACAAGACACAACTGTCCTCTTAACTCAGATCACAAGACACAAGTGATATGCCTAGTTAGTGACTTTTGTGCCTGAAGCCAACTTCTGCTTACTACCACATTTTACTTGCTTCTGGTACATTCTCAGGACTATATTTCTCTCCCCCTTTTTAGCTAAACATTTGTAAAGGAACCCCTCACAAATCCAGATCCAGGCACAACTTGCCCAAACCTTAACATACCCCATGGTTTAGAGGGAATGGAGTGTTTCTCTTGTGAGAAGAAGAGGGCTATTACATCCTTTAAATAGTCCAGCCCGTGCTTAGGAATTAACGGTAGGAATAAATGCTTGGTCAAGATTCATTAATATTTGCTGAGAAACAGTCAGAGAATCACCAACAAAATCTCAGACTATCTTTGAATACCTTTTATAGCTCTTGACTGTTTCTTTTCCAAAACAGCAGTTCCAGTGCATGGAGATTATTCCCTATATGCAGTCAGACACGTTGCACGCGATGTCTTAACATTCAACGTGGCTTTTGCCTGCATTCTTCAAGTATTCTTCCTATCAACATTTCCTAAGACCATTTTCGTACCTCCAGTAGAAACTTGACATCTGGCACCACTAAAGCCAAAATCACAAACACCAGTAGATGGTTACTCCCCCTGTACCACACAACTGTAACAATCAGGCTTATTCTAATTTATCATAATTAGACACACCACATCCATATTTCCTCATGACTTTAAGGTTCAGAGGGAAATAACAATATTATCCAAGGCAATGTCATGACATCCGGTCAGACATTCTTCTGCTCCCTCAGCCTTGACACACAACACATCAACCCAATAACTAACAAGGTGCCATACCTTGTCATCTGAGAACACATAGACCATAAGTTGGATGATTAATTGCAGCACAAAGACAAAACTCCCCTTGTCATGAACAACCAACTCTCCTCTTGAAACTTGGAGATCACACATGAACATATCCAACACCCCAAAGTTGGACCTTCACATATTTCCTAATTCAAAGAGAACCCATACCACTTGATGAATGGAAAACATAAGACGCATCCTCATGTCTTCAAGAGCACACCCTCTGTTCAACCCTCTTGGCTGAACACATCCACACTCTGTGTCAATCTCTCTTCTAACCAGAACATAAAACCACTTCACAAAATGTTCTAACATTAGTTAGGACATCCTCACAACATAACAGGGAACACCATCTGATAATCTTCAGATATCACCGAGTCACCAGCTTAATCCAAAAGAAACCAGACACAAATTGGGACATATACATTCTCATCCCATTCCAAGAGATAATCTTCCATAGATAGCTTAGAACTCCTACCACAAGCTCCAAGAGATGAATAGAAAACACCTCCTTTTGTCTTCAACTTACTACTTTTCTGCTCAAAAGTAATTTGTCTCAGACTTTCCTCAAGAATAATCAGCTGCCATATGTTGATTATCTTGATCCTTCGAACTCACTTCTGAGATAGACCAAATGCCACTGGTTGATTACCTCCTTCATGAATCCTCATATGAAAAAGTCACATGCCACTTTTTGACCTCTCCAAGTTTATCAGACTTCTCCCAAAGATATGCTGACCTTCCAAGTGAGACTTGAGCTTCAAGCTACATGTTAAACAGAACTTAGATTCTCTAAGACATGAACATGTAACATCTTCTCCATCCAGCAACTCCAAAGGACTGCAATGAGAACGACCTTTTTGAAGTACCCAATCTACAACTCTGTAGACCCTTCTATCTTAAGTTGATGTGCCACTTCACCAACTAAGATTCTGATGTTAAACCAAATGTCACAACATTGTGTTTCAACATTTAGCTGTTGAATTCAGCTCCTTCTTCTGCCACTTGAAAGAACTTCCTCCCTACACAGAACAAGAGTTCAATGTTCTCATAGACTTGATTGTGGAACCAAGTCTGAGTAAACAACCTCCATCCTGCAGGTTTGCAGTTAAGTCATCCAAGCTCACACCTTGATGAATTCCTGCTTCTTCTCCAAAGACATCAGACACTCTGATGCATGAGTCTTCAGAAGGACCAGTTAGAGACTAACCCTTCAGCTATACCAAGGATTCTACTTCCTAAAGTAAAGTTGTTTCCATGATGTTAAGAATGTTTCCACTTGTTCTTAACTCCATAGTGTGCATTAGCCAATGCACTTCCTTACCTAGATCAGAAATAAACTGATCCAAGTAACCACCATCAAGACTATGATGTCTTCTTCTTGTACACCACAAGGCTGAACATGTTTCTTGCCAGGAAACCTTTTCAGAGATCATATGCTCTTGCTGCCACTAAGGAGATAGATCATAGACCAATGTACTATCCTTCCTGTGATTCTGCACAGGGTCTTGAAGGAGAGATGTTCCAACATCTTTAAGAACATCAGTTATCTGGAGCTCCAAGGATAATCAATTAAATACTTGTACTTGGCACAAGTAGACATTGATCTTAAATCCTTTCCCAATTATCCTTTTAGATACTTCCACCATAAGAATACTTTGAAAATACTCTTCTTGTGGCAAGATCTTCTGCTTGCAAGCACCTCAACAGTTTTGAGAATCTTTCCAGATTATATTCACCCTTAGGAATGAGAGAGATGAGTCCTTCCTTGCAAATGTGTCACACAATAGCCAGAACCCATGTGACACAGGTCAACAGCCAATCAGACCCTAGGCTGACCAAACGTGAGGAGGTTAGCCAAACTCCCCCTCAAATTAACAATCATGGACACTTCACACCAATATCCATGCATTGTACACAAAAGTCTCAACATGACATACACCATCCCTACCAGTGGCAACTAACTCTATGAGTTATACCTATACATACTTCAATCACACCAATCAGACTCCAGCTGACCATAAGTACTAGTGATAACAAAACAACACCAGTTAATAGTAGATATACATTGCCAAAGCATACTACCTCAACCAACCACTGAATCTTCATATTCTCACACCTTGAAAGAACTGCCACTTCTGAGCGTGGTGTTTGAATAACAAGATTCATGGTCCCAATCCTCTTAAATGAAATAGCAGTCAGGTTACCCCATTATTGACTTCTAACATCCAGAGGACTTGTCTTCCAACACAACATAGTACTTCAGGGAACAACTATCCAACCCTGATCAATCTACAGGAATAAGGCACACAGCAGGGATTGCACAATGTCACATCTCAACCAGCTCCACTTCTAGAGATCAGACTTCTAAAAGTGACCTTCTTGAGCACACACACAGTTGACCCTACCCTTGTCAACTTAGCACACACAGATGTCTCCTCTTCCAGGTCAGGAGTAGGTTTCAAACCAAAGTATCCCTTTGTTTGACACCTAAACACATCTGCTCTTCAACCAGTAGCTGCATACTTGTTGAACAACATGTTCTAACATCACATAGAACATTAGTTTAACCTCCTTGAAACAAACCCTCCTTGAAAGTCTTCAAGGTCTTCATATACACTACCCAGGAGAGTACAAGAATCAGTGATCAGGTGATTCTTACCAAGAAGAGTGGACTTGATGAGACTCAAGTATCTTTGACATCTTCAGTAGATTATGATGAAATCTTGAATACATCAGCCTTTCATCCACATGAGGGGAAACTACATCAGAGTTTGAGTTTTGCCAGGTATTATGCAGCGGAAATCATAATACAACTCAACCAATGAACACACACTTCACCAGATCAACCTCCAAGAACATACCAAGTTTGAATATGATTCAATACTAGCACAGCTGTCCCACACAAAGGCCAATTGCCAATCTCCAGAGGCAGGTGCACACAGTTCCTGTCATGAATAGTCCATCCACCTATTTCAAGGGACCATTCAGGGAAACCACAAAACCTTCTACAGGTTCCAACATCAGTACTAACATAACTCCTTGCAAGATACCAGAAAGTATCACCCATGGATCTCATCCAGAAACATAACAGGATGCCTGCTCTGATACCATTTGAAATTCTGGCGTAGTCAGAATTCAGATGTTCTACTCCAAGTCATGACATCTGATCCAACATTGTAACTAATACAACAAGACAGTTATACAAACTAAACCCTGTACTCAAGCACGCTTTCACAGTAGTCACGACATCTGCTACTGTATTACCTTAGAATGGAAGAATACCTAGTTCTGTCCTTCTTGTACAAAGACACAACAGAGATCAAACACCACACTTACTTCTGTTGTGTTTGGACAGTTATCAGCATGATATATCAATATTGATTTGCACATCACCTGTTACTGTATTCCAATTTGCTGACTTAGTACTCATGTTTCCTAAACTAAAAGTCAAACAAGGTAACCTAATTTCTACACATTAGGGAGATGACAAATAGGCTATTTGTTAGGTTCATTAATTGTAGGTTGGTTGTTATTTTCCTGGTTTTTAGCTCAGCTGTTGGATTTCTTAAATTAGCCTGAGAAAATTGCTGAAACAGAAAAACTAATTATCCTACAATTTAGCACCAACTATCAGGTGTGAATGTCACAACATTTAGTTTGACATTAAGAACCTATACCTCATGCTGATTATGTTATGTTCCTGAAAACAGACTGTGCTAACTTTACTATACTGTGAAAGACTAATCAGTCTCTACTTCAGTGTCAGCCTACACGTACAACTGTCAAGACGTCCAGTTTGACAGTTTCACTATGATCCTTTGGCCATGTCTGTTATCCTCTTAAAGACCAGACTTAACTAAATACTGAACTGAGATCAACATGCCTATTATTCAGTATGTGTTGTTAATGATGAATGTCAAAACATTCTGATTGACATTCAAACAGAAGGCTGTGTATCAGGTCTGTTATTAACTTGATAAGCAGACTGAATTACAACCTGAGTTATGGCAGACAAGATTATAACATGCAGAAGGAAAACAAACACAGAAAATTGTTTACCCAGTTCGGTCCAACATGACCTACATCTGGGGGCTACCAAGCCAGGAAGAAGATCAACTATCAGCAGTATTGATTCAGAGTTAAACTCCCCCGTTTACAACTCTTCACTTAATCCCTACCCAATGCAATTTATACCTAGGAACTCCTAGATAGAAACCTCCAGTTTCCATTCCTATCACTACAAATACAATGTAATGTTAAACAACTTGAACTTGCTTCACAGCTTCATTCAAGAACAAACAACTCTTACCTACAGGCTTTGAGTTACAAATACTCTCAGCTTTGAACACTGAGAAACACATGGTAACCTTCCCACAAGTTGGGAGGTTTACCTCACACACACCCCTAATTTTTCATTCTAAGAGGCTTACAAAAACTAGGTTACAATATTCTATTTATAACCTAATCACCCAACTGGATTTGGGCCTTCAGAAATCGCAGCAAACTTCTTCTTTGCTGTTACAAATACAACAGAAAATTTCTGCTACAAACAAGGTCTTCAATCCTAAAATCTCTCCATGTATATCTCCATATTTGGAGCCTATATATATTCTGATTGAGTCTTTAAGACCTCCACATGGGAGTTAGGATATTCACCAAATATCCTCACTAATCCCAGAATATATACTGAATTAATTAATTCAGTTTTCTACACATGTACGATGTCACAGGAATGATGTCGTGACATCGTACATGACATGTTGGTCCAGATGTTGAACTTCTTCAACCCAACATATTAAAACAACAGAGATGATTACATTATTTGTTTTACAAAATTAATGCCAATCCTAAGGTATTAACACGTTCTTTTTATATATTTGTTATCACTAGTGAGGCTCAATATGAAGTTCGCCCACAAAAATCAGTAAGTATCCTTGAATAAAATATACTTAATGTTAACACTTTAGAAATTAACCGAAGTTACAATCTTACCTCTTACTGAAGAAATTAATATATAAAAAAGATATTATTTTTAAATTTTTTCATTTATAAATATAAAAAACTTATTTTTTGTATATAAATATAAATAAATTTTGTCGTCGTAGACTAAAACCTAGAAAAAAAAACTTAGACCCGTTTCACTCATCTAGCGAATACCAGTGGAGCTACCCCATCCATCGTATTAACAAATTAATGTAAATTCTCAACAGTTTGCATAAAAAATTATTAATTAAAATACCTCAACAAATCATCCATTAACAAAATATTTCAATATAAGGTATTTTTCTTTTCTTCAGTCAAATTCCGTTACTCAAGAAATAGATATACTAAAATTCTTATTAATTAATGATGAAATAAAAATTAAGTTATATAAATTCAATAAAACTAAGGATGCTACAATTTCACAATATTCCTACCTCATAAAACAATTTATTAAATGATATAAGGTTTGAGAAAAGAATATGTTACATATTTGAAATATTATGATGTTACCATTTTACCCCCTTAAAATAGTTTCATCCTCTAAACTACATAAACCTAAAAATACTCTCTCGTAAACTTATAAATTTGTAAAACTAAATCATAAAAAAAATTAATTCTCATTATATCGAGTATATGAAGTAATTTATTAAAATTTTAAGTTATTGCATTCTACCCACCAAATAAATATTTTTTTCTGATGAAAACAAACCCATAACTACACCCTAAAAAATTATAAATAAATAACATATAAATTTTACCATTCATTTGATTTAAAATCACATTCGAAAATAACTTTTTGTTTTTATCAGTAACAAATTCTAGATTACTCCTCTAAATAAATACATACAAAAATCAAATAAATTTACGTGAATAATTAAATATATAACATCAATTAAAATGAAACAGTCATTTGTCGATGTGTTGTGTAATATCAATAGTCAAATTTTTTTATATAATGAAATAATTAAAAATAATAATTGTTTCAAAGAAATATATTAATAATTAAAGTTGAGACCAATGTCACATCCCGAAGTGAGTATTATATATTTATATCTCATATAAATAATTAAAAACGACACTTTTGCATATTAAAATCGACCTTTAACAAAAATAAAATAATATAAAAGATATATATAAATAGATAAATATTGAAGTAAAGTAATGAAAATATAAAAATAATTTAAATTTATTTATTTATTTTCTTTTCCAGCATCTTCTTTACCCTCTATAAATTTCATTTTAGTATATATATTGTAATCCTAAATCTCAATAGGAAAAACACTAAAAGGTGAATTTTTTTCAATGGCCTTCACGTTAATCAATCGATCGTATTTTTCCTTGATTTTGTTCATTTCAATGATCCTGCTTTAAGGTAATGAATAAAAGTTTATTTTTATCTCTCTAGTCGTATGCTTTATATAGGATCAACAAACACTTAAGAACACAAAATCTATAATTAATTTTTTGTTGTTGTTGTAGGTTTATCGAGTGGTGAGTATAGCGTTATGGATATAAAATGTCAAGGTGGTAATTGTGCGTCTGATGGACAATGCAATTCAGACTGTCTTAAAAAGGGATTTAAGAAAGGCGGTGTTTGTAGAATAATTTTTCCTAGTTCTAATAAATGTTGTTGTACTATAGGATGATTTATTTTGTCCTTTAAGAAAAATAAGTGAATAAAAGGAATACCTAATGTATGTTTTGAATTATGATTTTGTAAGAATATATATTGTGTAAAATAAAGTTATCATTCATTAATCAAGAAATAGATATACTAAAATTCTCATTAATTAATGATGAATTAAAAATGAAGTTATATATATTCAATAAAACTAAGGATGCTACAATTTGACAATGTTCCTACCTCATAAAACAATTTATTAAATAAAATATAAATATTAAATGATAAAATTTTTAAGAAATGAATATGTTACATATTTGAAATATTATGATGTTACCACTTTACCACCTTAAAAAAGTTTCATCCTCTAAAGTGCATAAACATAAAAATACGCTACCGTAAACTTATAAATTTGTGAAACTAAATTATAAAAAAATTAATTCTCATTATATCGAGTATATGAAGTAAATTACTAAAATTTTAAGTTATTGCATTCTACCCACCAAATAAATAATTTTTTTCTTGAAAACAAACCCCTAACTACACCCAAAAAAATTACATATAAATTTTACCATTCATTTGATTTAAAATCACATTCGAAAATAACTTTTTGTTTTTTTAAGTAATAAATTGTAGATTACTCCTTTAAATAAATACATACAAAAATAAAATAAAATTTACGCGAATAATTAAATATATAACGTCCGTTAAAATAAAACAGCCATTTGTCGATGTGTTGCATAATATCAATAATTTAAAAATAATAACATGAAATAATTAAAAATAATAATTGTTTCAAATAAATATATTAATAATTAAAGTTGAGACCAATGTCACACCCGAAGTGAGTGTTATATATTTGTATCTCATAAAAATAATTAAGATTGACATTTATACATATTAAAATCGACCTTTAACAAAAACAAAATAATATAAAATATATATAAATAGATAAATATCGATGTAGAGTAATGAAAATATAAAAATAATTTAATTGAATTTATTTATTTTCTTTTCAAGCATCTTCCTTGCCCCCTATAAATTTCATTTCAGTATATATATTGTAAGTCCTAAATCTCAACAGAAAATCAGTAAAAGGTGAATTTTTTACAATGGCCTTCATGTTAATCAATCGGTCGTATTTTTGCTTGATTTTGTTCATTTCTATGATCCTGCTTTCAGGTAATGAATGAAAGTTTATTTTTATCTCTCTAGTCGTATGCTTCATATAGGATCAACAAACTCTTAAGAACACAAAATCTATAATTAATTTTTTGTTGTTGTTGTAGGTTTATCAAGTGGTGAGTATAGCGTTACGGATATAAAATGTCAAGGTGGTAATTGTGCGTCTGATGGACAATGCAATTCAGACTGTCTTAAAAAGGGATTTAAGAAAGGCGGTGTTTGTAGAATAATTTTTCCTAGTTCTAATAAATGTTGTTGTACTATAGGATGATTTATTTTGTCCTTTAAGAAAAATAAGTGAATAAAAGGAATACCTAATGTATGTTTCGAATTAAGATTTTGTAAGAATATGTATTGTGTAAAATAAAGCTATCATTCAAATTGATTAATATAATCAAGTTGTCATATTCTAGGGATTTTTATTTTGTTGGAAACCATATCCGTGAATACATAAAATTAGAATTTGCATCAAATACAAATTCGGATCTATTCTCTATATATATCATTTTATAATTTTGTTGTAAAGTTTTTCTACTACACCATCAACAAAAATATTTTTTCCCATTTTAATAACATAAACCGTACAATGTGTTTTGATTTTATTCATTGTTATATTACTTTATTTTTTTAGGCATCCAAACATCTTATAAATATTCTACCGACTCTCATTTCGAAATTTCATTTCGATTTTTTGGGAGAGAGCCTTGTCATTATGTATTTTTCTTACGATCATTGCTTTGAAATTCCCTTTTTAATAAAATAAATCATACAACATATTTTGATATTATTCATTGTTACATAATTTTATTTTATTAAAGCATCCAAACAGCTTATGAATATTCTACTGACTCTCATTTCAAAATTTATTTTGATGTTAGGGAAAAGAGCCTTGTCATTTTGTGTTTTTCTTCCAATTAGTGCTTTCAAATTCCCACACTTGAATACTACATCGAGATGATAATATGGACTTTCGTAAACTATATACTATTTTAATTATATTTTTTTTTGAATATTTTGTGCCACTGACAAGGAAATCAAATGTTGCATAGAAAATGAAAGTTAAACAAATGATAGAATGTTTAGAAAGTTACACCAGCGATGACTAAAATTTAAGATATTAGTGATGTAATATTAAATTGGGTCAATTAACCATTTATTTAAATGGAACCCAATTCGAAGGCGTTAAATGGAAGAAAAATAAAGTCAAATTATAATATTTATTAGAAAGGAAATAAAATAATAAAAAATGGAGATATGGATGAAAATATAAAAGAAAAAGAATAAAATTCTTTAAATAAAATAAAATTACATAAATACAAGAACGAATACAAAGTAAATACTAAAAAAGGAATGACAAATTTTTACCGTCTTAACCAACGTAATATTTTGTTAATAAGTGTAAGGAATATAGCATAACATTACATGTCATAATTCTACTCAAAACAACTAGTCTGCATTATTTTTATATATTTGTTATCACTTGTGAGACTCAATATGAAGGTCGCCCACAAAAATTAGTAAGTATCATTGAACAAAATATACTTAATGTTAACACTTTAGAAATTAACCGAAGTTACAATCTTACCTATTACTAAAGAAATTAATATCTAAATATTATTTTTAAAGTTTTTCATTTATAAATATAAAAAAATTATTTTTTGCATATAAATATAAATAAATTTTGTCGTCGTGGACTAAAACCTAGAAAAAAACTTACACCTGTTTCACTCATCTAGCAAATACCAGTGGAGCTACCCCATCCTTTGTATTAGCATATTAATATAAATTCCCAATAGTTTGCATAAAAAATCATTACTTTAAATACCTCAACAAATCGTCCATTAAAAAAATATGTCAATATAAGGTATCTTTCTTTTCTTCAGTCAAATTCCATTAATCAAGAAATAGATATACTAAAATTCTCATTAATTAATGATGAATTAAAAATTAAGTTATATATATTCAATAGAACTAAGGATGCTACAATTTGACAATGTTCCTACCTCATAAAACAATTTATTAAATAAAATATAAATATTAAATGCTAAAAATTTTAAGAAATGAATATGTTACATATTTGAAATATTATGATGTTACCACTTTACCACCTTAAAATAGTTTCATCCTCTAAAGTGCATAAACATAAAAATACGCTACCGTAAACTTATAAATTTGTGAAACTAAATTATAAAAAAATTAATTCTCATTATATCGAGTATATGAAGTAAATTACTAAAATTTTAAGTTATTGCATTCTACCCACCAAATAAATAATTTTTTTCTTGAAAACAAACCCCTAACTACACCCAAAAAAATTACATATAAATTTTACCATTCATTTGATTTAAAATCACATTCAAAAATAACTTTTTGTTTTTTTTAAGTAATAAATTGTAGATTACTCCTTTAAATAAATACATACAAAAATAAAATAAAATTACGCGAATAATTAAATATATAATGTCCGTTAAAATAAAACAGTCATTTGTCGATGTGTTGCATAATATCAATAATTTAAAAATATTATAACATGAAATAATTAAAAATAATAATTGTTTCAAATAAATATATTAATAATTAAAGTTGAGACCAATGTCACACCCCGAAGTGAGTGTTATATATTTGTATCTCATAAAAATAATTTAGATTGACATTCTTACATATTAAAATCGACCTTTAACAAAAACAAAATAATATAAAATATATATAAATAGATAAATATCGATGTAAAGTAATGAAAATATAAAAATAATTTAATTGAATTTATTTATTTTCTTTTCAAGCATCTTCCTTGCCCTCTATAAATTTCATTTCAGTATATATATTGTAAGTCCTAAATCACAACAGAAAATCTTTAAAAGGTGATCCCGGAGTATAAACATTCACACAGTGTTGGAGCTAAGGATATCTTAAATGTCATAAGTGTACCGTTGTGGATGTACAAATTGAGGATGGAGTTACAAGTCACCACAAGTCAGATTGGTAGTTTTGAAATTGGGATTTTCGAAGGTGTAGTGCATAGTTGGTCATCTGTAGAGAGTTCATGGAAGTCAGATGTGTGGGGGGAAACCAACCTGATAAACCATGATGGATTACAAGAGAAGGGAAACGAATGGAGTAGAGGCTTGCAGCATGTAGCATTATGCCAGGTGAAGTTTATAAGATTACCGGTAGATGGATTACAAGTTTGACACATTTGTTGAAGGAATAATAAGGGAAGAGTAGTCAATATTGTGTGGTTAAGGAATCAATAAATTTTCTTATGGAGAATTAATGGGTATTGATTAACCAAGTCGAGATAAGATGTCATAATTATGTTTTGTGTAATTTAATGCAAGTAAGGGAAGTCATGGTTTCCAGGAAGAAAGTGACCCACTGATGTTGAGCGGTATATAAGAGGAATTAAGTGGGAGCAAGTTTAAATGTTAATCCAATATCAGAATGAGATTGTGATGGAAATCAAGAAATTTCGAGAGTGCATGAAGAAGGAAATTTGTCAGCAAAGATAAGTTAGAAGAATAAGTATGTTAGAGACTTGGAATTGAAGAGAAGTCAAGTGTTGGTCTAAGATGTTGATTCAAGGTTTGTTTGTTTGTTGAGTAAAGGAAATTCGGGGGCGAATTTCAATTTAAGGGGGGGAGAATGTAATATCCCATATTCCCTTAAATGCTCAATTAGTTGTCAGTTGAGATCAATTGAGTACCTGTGTACTATATCTTTTGTTAGTTGTGCCAATTAGAGCTCCTATGTGCTCTAAATATTGTCAATTGGGACCAATAGAGTAACCAGTGAACTCTGAAGGGATTGATTATTAATAAAGAGACAAACCAATATTAATAAGTACAAGAGAGGACATTTTTGGTAACATTAATAATTGGTCAATTGGTGCTGGAAGATAAAATATCAATTGAGGTATTTTATGATACTACTTAATATTATATATTATTTATATATATTATATAGTATATGTGTGGTGGAAAAGAAAAGAAGAAGAGGATAAGAATAGAAGAAGAGAGAGTGAGAGATATCAGGAAGGAAAAGGAAAAGAAAGAGAAGAAAAGAGAAGAGAAAGAGGAAAAGAGAAGGAAGGAAGAAGAAGACTCATGGGAGAAGAAGAGGAAGGAAACCTCCATCATCATCTCATCTTCATCATCAACAACTTCATCTTCTTCATCTACTAGGTGAGTTCTTAGATAGTTTTAGCATTGGGGGAAAATAATCTATATTTGTGGGGTTAGGGTTTGTGTGAATTGTGCCCTATCCATGCTATGTGTTGATATTATGTTGGTTGTTGTTAAAAAAATCATGTTATGTGAAAATGGTAGATGGAAAGGAAAATAAAATAGGAGTTATTAAAGGAAAGAGGTTAATCGGTTAAGGTTAACATTGAAATAGAATTAAATTTTCTGTCTGTGCAGAATTTGTCACCAATGGGGTTCGAACCTAGGACCTCCTTGAAATTGTACATGCCTTACCACTAGGCCAAAGAAGTTGTTGTTGAATACTTATGCAATGAATAAATATTATTCTAAATCTTGATTAAGATAGATTAATGAATTAATTGAGCATTATAGCTCCGTTTTGGATTCGGACGGATGCATTAGTAAGATAATGAAAAAGGCTATTATTATGATATCATATTATAGTATATTATGTGTCTTACAAATTAAATGAATTATAATTATGATGGGTGTTAAACATGGTTGATATGTTTGATTGTGAAATAACATGATTGAAAACCTTTACCAAAGGCAAGTGAGGAAACCTATGAGGATAAAATGATTAATAACTTAGTAAGATAATCTAGGTTATGAAATATGTGTGATATATGTATGAGAATACGGTATTCATTCGTACGACGCTTATGTGAGGTCGTGGACGAATTGTTACCATGATTGAGAATGAGACGCATTGTATGGAACATGCCATATTATTATTTGTGTATTATGGTGAATGAAGTCACCTATGATTGATGAATTTGTTATGGTTCGTGGAACCAATGTTTTGTGGAACCGATCATGTATTCAGAATGTGTGTTTTTCTGTGATGGTACACATCTCTATTGGTATGCTTAAACGTGTAAGCATTGGGATGTGGGACCAATGATTCGAGCCTCAATTGCGTTTGAGCCCCAACCATGGCGGACATGGGGGAAAGGTGGACACCTAAGTGGGTTAGAGTCCCATACGGTGAAAGATACTCAAAGTGGGTTAGAGTCCCATACGAGTGATGGTTCTTAAAAGTGGGTTAGAGTCCCATAGGGGAACCTGATATCCACCGTGAAAGTCGAATCATACGAGCATGCATGAACCGAGTCTGGCTTAGACGTAAGTCCGATCGGGAATTGATGTTTCATGATCTGAATAATGATCGTGGTTGAGTTATGAGAACTCAGATGCATGTTGCCATACAATTGTGACATAGTTTCCCTATCGCTCAAGTCTTCGTTCCCTTGTTGACTTAAGTTGGATATGAGTTGAATATCGATTAGAATACCCTGTAGAGCCGAGTGGACCCACAGGATAGGAGAACTCACTGAGATTATTATCTCATCCCATTGTTGTTGTTATTTTTCAGGTATTCTTTACAGGTTGAATCTAAGAGAAACTGTTATGGATTTTCAAGGGTTGCTGTTCATTATGATCTTCCGCTGTGGAGTTATGTGCAATGAAGATATTGTACATAGTTCTTAGATTTTTTTTATTGTTTAGGCATTATTGTATAACATGTTCCATTGATGTTTTTAGTTTGGACATGTGTATATCTTAATGCCATTAGGCACTTATGTTGTGACAGTACCAAAATTTAACACTTGTATGATATTATTCTAGATATATATTATACGGGTTGTTACAGTTGGTATCAGAGCAGGTCGATTCTCGACCTAGCCTTGAAACATCATAAGTAAATCTATTCCTGCCTCATATGTGTGTATAGCCAACATGATTCTTAATATCACTGTATATAGTATTGGGCCTGATCAACCTAATGCTATGTCCATGGTAGGTAGGATCATGGTTAAGCGACCACGAGGACTCCGAAGTGTGGGTTGAACTTGTGCTTTGAGAATAGGCTCAAGCCAAGAGTTAGAAAGTAAGGAGAACTAGATGGCCCAGTTGAAGTTTCAGAGGCGTTGTGATTTGGGTATTATGGAATTGAAGAGTAGTGTATCATCCAAGCGATTCTGCGGTGTTAACAGCGTTAAGAAGTTAAGGATCTCTATTGGATAAATTGTCAGAGCTTTGAGAGAGGTGTGAATTGCTAGCTGAGTAAGATATACTCACTAATGTGGAATAGTATTGCGAGTGATTCTGTATGGTAAAGGAGGAAGAATGGTTATGTTACGCATATGTCATAAGGTCTGGAAGTGAGGTAGTGTATTAGTGTTTCAGCTTCTAAGGCCACTAAAATATTTTGGAAGAACAAGAGTACTTAATGGAATATATATTTGGAATGGTACCTTGCAAGTGGTTAAAGACTTGAGGGATAAGGACATTCAGTTTTGTTGGGAGCCTAAGGTAGTGGTGAAGTCTAAGGAGAGACTCGAGGACATGGTTGCCTATTCCAAGTGAAACATGTATGGACAAAATGGAGGTTATAAGATAAACCAAGTATGTTCAGTTTTAGAAGGGAGATCGGATTGAAGATAGCTCGTCAGCGGTTCAGTGTTAGTAAGAGACCATAATGGAATGATGAGTTACCTAAGGATCAATTATAAGAGTTTGTGTTGGAGAGAGATAACGCCCATTATATAGTAATGGAAGCTCCAGTGAGTTTGGTTATATGGGATCTGGTTGAGGAGAAGAGCAATTAAGTTGGATTTAAGGACTTCTAGTAGAATGGTTTTGTAATTGGAACTGAGAGAATTACCATGGGAAGACAAGTGAACACCGAGTGTGGAAGTAGTGAGGATGTTGCAATACGACCGTTGTAATGAGGAACATTTTAGATAAAGGCGTAATTGAACCATTAAGATTCATTAAGACAAAGTTATGGGCGTGTAGTTGATGATTGTTCACATCGAGGATTTCTAGAGTATGTAGTGTGTAACACCCGAGGTCGGAGAGGCCGAAGAGTGGTTACATGTAACATCCGAGGGCGATGGAGTGGTTGTCGATGCATGATGCATGACAATGAGACACTCCTAGCAACTTCTAGGGGAAAAACCAAATTCACATCGGAATGAGAGGGATCCTAAGGCTGTGCAGGTATGAGACTACATGGTTGAAAGAAGACTTATAAGGATTAACTGGTACTACCTATATCAACAAGATGCATCTTCTTTTCGGTATCCTAACCAATAAGAACTCCATAGTTAAGCGTGCTTGACTTGGAGTAGTATTGGGATGGGTGACCTTCTGGGAAGTTTCCTGAAAAGCGTGCGAGTGAGGACAAAACATGTTGAAAAAGGCCCGTGTTGATTTGTGGGGTTAGTTGATAATCCTGAAAGCAGTATGGGGTGTTACATAGTGGAATAGAGGAAGTTAAACCTTGGTGTTAAGAGAAGTATGTGATAGCAGTATTATGGTCACAAGTAAGTGTAATGGATTCCTTGTCTTGAGATGGATGTAAAGTAACATACATTTCTTTGAGCAGTGAGTCTTGTATTCTAAGAAGTTTAGTTGATGATAGCCAACAAAAGATAAGCTAAGCTGGAGCATGTGGACTAAGTGTAGAATGTGGAATGTTTTATGTTGCAAGAGTTTATTGGGAGGCAATGAGGATTATTCGTGGGAAGTTATAGAGACAAGTAACCCCGGTATAATGCAGTGTGTAGTAGGTATTGGTTTAGAAGAAAATTCTAGTCATAATTGTGTGGAAATGATAAGGTTCATCTTAAGTGAATTTTATTTGGATTGAAAGAGTAATATTGGCTTATTGGAAGTCTGGTTGTTATTTATCTTCTTGAGGAGTGTTTGGTTGGTTGATCCCGGAGTATAAACATTCACACAGTGTTGGAGCTAAGGATATCTTAAATGTCATAAGTGTACCGTTATGGATGTACAAATTGAGGATGGAGTTACAAGTCATCACAAGTCAGATTGGTAGTTTTGAAATTGGGATTTTCGAAGGTGTAGTGCATAGTTGGTCATCTGTAGAGAGTTCATGGAAGTCAGATGTGTGGGGGGAAACCAACCTGATAAACCATGATCAGTTTAAGTAAGTCTGGGAAGTACCACTATTATGATTATGAATAACTATACGGAACGGACTTGGAAGAGACCTACTAAGTGGTGATCTGGAAGAGATTATCTAGGTATGTGGTATAAATTGATAGGGTGTGAAGCGGTTGGTCATGGTATGAAATTGATTGATTCATTTGGATTCATAGCCTTAGATGTAGACTCCCTGAGAGTGGTAATGGATGTGTACGATGATACTCTACCCTATTGGAGGATTCATGAGTTATACTTCCCAGGAGGAACGAGAATCAGTTATTCCTAAAGTTAAACATGTAACTCGGATGGTATGTTAGTAAGAGCATGAGCTAAGATCATAGAAGACGGGACAAAACGATTGAGATGAATGATTTTGGATACGAAGTGAAATGTTGTCTCTAGATATGTGTGAAGTATTGTGTGTGACTCTACGAGATGTATGGACACTCATAGTTATGTTCTAGATTGCTTAAGTTCCTTAGAAGTGGTGTTTTGTTGATAATTTAAAGTTCCTTGACGGTGTTACTTTGTTATTGGCCGAGATTATGTGTCGGGAGAAATCTTGAGTGAATCAAAACCCTATAAGAGGATTGATATGGAATATAGTAACCGGAACCGGATATTGTCAAACTAATTTGGTATAGCTGCATCAAACACATGATGAATTTGGATGTTCTATGTTTTTATGGTTGTAGCCATGTAACTCCTGGATACCTATATTCTGAAGAGTGTTGGTCTTATTATAAACTTTTGTGAGTCATCAAGGAAGTTATTCTACTAATGGGAGTCGGTAAGGTTCTTGTATACGGTAGGCACTCTGGAGGGTAAGTGTGTTTCTTTGTGGATTGTTATCTAAATAGTAGTGCCTAGGAATCCCAGGTGTCCCACTGTTGGAATCAGAGTACCACAATGGAAGGTGACGAAAGAAAGAGATCAATCAAGTCTATGGGGATCATGGGGATAGTTACTCATAAGAATGAGAGTGAGACAATCTCGTGCTAATGGTGATATCTTACTGGAGTAGTACGAGAGAAGGGAAACGAATGGAGTAGAGGCTTGCAGCATGTAGCATTATGCCAGGTGAAGTTTATAAGATTACCGGTAGATGGATTACAAGTTTGACACATTTGTTGAAGGAATAATAAGGGAAGAGTAGTCAATATTGTGTGGTTAAGGAATCAATAAATTTTCTTATGGAGAATTAATGGGTATTGATTAACCAAGTCGAGATAAGATGTCGTAATTATGTTTTGTGTAATTTAGTGCAAGTAAGGGAAGTCATGGTTTCCAGGAAGAAAGTGACCCACTGATGTTGAGCGGTATATAAGAGGAATTAAGTGGGAGCAAGTTTAAATGTTAATCCAATATCAGAATGAGATAGTGATGGAAATCAAAAAATTTCGAGAGTGCATGAAGAAGGAAATTTGTCAGCAAAGATAAGTTAGAAGAATAAGTATGTTAGAGACTTGGAATTGAAGAGAAGTCAAGTGTTGGTCTAAGATGTTGATTTAAGGTTTGTTTGTTTGTTGAGTGAAGGAAATTCGGGGGCGAATTTCAATTTAAGGGGGGAGAATGTAATATTCCATATTCCCTTAAATGCTCAATTAGTTGTCAGTTGAGATCAATTGAGTACCTGTGTACTATATCTTTTGTTAGTTGTACCAATTAGAGCTCCTATGTGCTCTAAATGTTGTCAATTGGGACCAATAGAGTAACCAGTGAACTCTGAAGGGATTGATTATTAATAAAGAGACAAACCAATATTAATAAGTACAAGAGAGGACATTTTTGGTAACATTAATAATTGGTCAATTGATGCTGGAAGATAAAATATCAATTGAGGTATTTTATGATACTACTTAATATTATATATTATTTATATATATATATTATATAGTATATGTGTGGTGGAAAAGAAAAGAAGAAGAGGATAAGAATAGAAGAAGAGAGAGTGAGAGATATCAGGAAGGAAAAGGAAAAGAAAGAGAAGAAAAGAAGAGAAAGAAAGAGGAAAAGAGAAGGAAGGAAGAAGAAGACTCATGGGAGAAGAAGAGGAAGGAAACCTCCATCATCATCTCATCTTCATCATCAACAACTTCATCTTCTTCTTCTACTAGGTGAGTTCTTAGATAGTTTTAGCATTTGGGGGAAAATAATCTATATTTGTGGGGTTAGGGTTTGTGTGAATTGTGCCCTATCCATGCTATGTGTTGATATTATGTTGGTTGTTGTTAAAAAAATCATGTTATGTGAAAATGGTAGATGGAAAGGAAAATAAAAGAGGAGTTATTTAAGGAAAGAGGTTACTGAGAATTAATGGAAATCCGGTTAACCGGTTAACGCGTAGCAAAACTCACTTTCTGGGCAGTTTCGTGAGTGGTTAATCGGTTAACACTGAAATAGAATTACATGCCTTACCACAAGGCCAAAGAGGTTGTTGTTGAATACTTATGCAATGAATAAATATTAATCTAAATCTTGATTAAGATAGATTAATGAATTAATTGAGCATTATAGCTCCGTTTTGGATTCGGATGCATTAGTAAGATAATGAAAAAGGCTATTATTATGATATCATATTATAGTATATTATGTGTCTTACAAATTAAATGAATTATAATTATGATGGGTGTTAAACATGGTTGATATGTTTGATTGTGAAATAACATGATTGAAAACCTTTACCAAAGGCAAGTGAGGAAACCTATGAGGATAAAATGATTAATAACTTAGTAAGATAATCTAGGTTATGAAATATGTGTGATATATGTATGAGAATACGGTATTCATTCGTATGACGCTTATGTGAGGTCATGGACGAATTGTTACCATGATTGAGAATGAGACGCATTGTATGGAACATGCCATATTATTATTTGTGTATTATGGTGAATGAAGTCACCTATGATTGATGAATTTGTTATGGTTCGTGGAACCAATGTTTTGTGGAACCGATCATGTATTCAGAATGTGTGTTTTTCTGTGATGGTACACATCTCTATTGGTATGCTTAAACGTGTAAGCATTGGGATGTGGGACCAATGATTCGAGCCTCAATTGGGTTTGAGCCCCAACCATGGAGGACATGGGGGAAAGGTGGACACCTAAGTGGGTTAGAGTCCCATACGAGTGATGGTTCTTAAAAGTGGGTTAGAGTCCCATAGGGGAACCTGATATCCACCGTGAAAGTCGAATCATACGAGCATGCATGAACCGAGTCTGGCTTAGACGTAAGTCCGATCGGGAATTGATGTTTCGTGATCTGAATAATGATCGTGGTTGAGTTATGAGAACTCAAATGCATGTTGCCATACAATTGCGAGATAGTTTCCCCATCGCTCAAGTCTTCGTTCCCTTGTTGACTTGAGTTGGATATGAGTTGAATATCGATTAGAATACCCTGTAGAGCCGAGTGGACCCATAGGATAGGAGAACTCACTGAGATTATTATCTCATCCCATTATTGTTGTTATTTTTCAGGTATTCTTTACAGGTTGAATCTAAGAGAAACTGTTATGGATGTTTCAAGGGTTGTTGTTCATTATGATCCTCCGCTGTGGAGTTATGTGCAATGAAGATATTGTACATAGTTCTTAGATTTTTTTTATTGTTTAGGCATTATTGTATAACATGTTCCATTGATGTTTTTAGTTTGGACATGTGTATATCTTAATGCCATTAGGCACTTATGTTGTGACAGTACCAAAATTTAACACTTGTATGATATTATTCTAGATATATATTATACGGGTTGTTACAAGCATCTTCCTTGCCCTCTATAAATTTCATTTCAGTATATATATTGTAAGTCCTAAATCTCAACAGAAAATCAGTAAAAGGTGAATTTTTTACAATGGCCTTCATGTTAATCAATCGATCGTATTTTTGCTTGATTTTGTTCATTTCTATGATCCTGCTTTCAGGTAATGAATGAAAGTTTATTTTTATCTCTCTAGTCGTATGCTTCATATAGGATCAACAAACTCTTAAGAACACAAAATCTATAATTAATTTTTTGTTGTTGTTGTAGGTTTATCAAGTGGTGAGTATAGCGTTACGGATATAAAATGTCAAGGTGGTAATTGTGCGTCTGATGGACAATGCAATTCAGACTGTCTTAAAAAGGGATTTAAGAAAGGCGGCGTTTGTAGAATAATTTTTCCTAGTTCTAATAAATGTTGTTGTACTATAGGATGATTTATTTTGTCCTTTAAGAAAAATAAGTGAATAAAAGGAATACCTAATGTATGTTTCGAATTAAGATTTTGTAAGAATATATATTGTGTAAAATAAAGCTATCATTCAAATTTATAATATAATCAAGTTGTCATATTCTAGGGATTTTAATTTGTTGGAAACCATATCCGTGAATACTTAAAATTAGAATTTGCATCAAACACAAATTCGGATCTATTCTCTATATATATCATTTTATAATTTTGTTGTAAAGTTTTTCTACTACACAATCAACAAAAATATTTTTTCCCATTTTAATAACATAAACCGTACAATGTATTTTGAATTTATTCATTGTTATATTACTTTATTTTTTAGGCATCCAAACATCTTATAAATATTCTACCGACTCTCATTTCGAAATTTCATTTCGATTTTTTGGGAGAGAGCCTTGTCATTATGTATTTTTCTTACAATCATTGCTTTGAAATTCCCTTTTTAATAAGATAAATCATACAACATATTTTGATATTATTCATTGTTACATAATTTTATTTAATAAAGCATCCAAACAGCTTATGAATATTCTACTGACTCTCATTTCAAATTTATTTTGATGTCAGGGAAAAGAGCCTTGTCGTTTTGTGTTTTTCTTCCAATTAGTGCTTTCAAATTCCCACACTTGAATAAAACATCGAGATGATAATATGGACTTTCGTAAACTATATACTATTTTCATTATATTTTTTTTGAATATTTTGTGCCACTGACAAGGATAGAATGTTTAGAAAGTTACACCAGCGATGACTAAAATTTAAGATATTAGTGATGTAATATTAAATTGGGTCAATTAACCATTTATTTAAATGGAACCCAATTCGAAAGCGTTAAATGGAAGAATAATAAAGTCAAATTATAATATTTATTAGAAAGGAAATAAAGTTATAAAAAATGGAGATATGGATAAAAATATAAAAGAAAAAGAATAAAATTCTTTAAAGAAAATAAAATTACATAAATACAAGAACGAATACAAAGTAAATACTAAAAAAGGAATGACAAATTTTTACCGTCTTAACCAACGTAATATTTTGTTAATAAGTGTAAGGAATATAGCATAACATTACATGTCATAATTCTACTCAAAACAACTAGTGTGCATTATTTTATATATTTGTTATCACTTGTGAGACTCAATATGAAGGTCGCCCACAAAAATTAGTAAGTATCATTGAACAAAATATACTTAATGTTAACAATTTAGAAATTAACCGAAGTTACAATCTTACCTATTACTAAAGAAATTAATATCTAAATATTATTTTTAAAGCTTTTCATTTATAAATATAAAAAAAAAAAAAATTTGCATATAAATATAAATAAATTTTGTCGTCGTGGACTAAAACCTAGAAAAAAACTTACACCTGTTTCACTCATCTAGCAAATACCAGTGGAGCTACCCCATCCATCGTATTAGCATATTAATATAAACTCCCAATAGTTTGCATAAAAAATTATTAATTTAAATACCTCAACAAATCATCCATTAAAAAAATATGTCAATATAAGGTATCTTTCTTTTCTTCAGTCAAATTCCATTAAACAAGAAATAGATATACTAAAATTCTCATTAATTAACGATGAATTAAAAATGAAGTTATATATATTCAATAAAACTAAGGATGCTACAATTTGACAATGTTCCTACCTCATAAAACAATTTATTAAATAAAATATAAATATTAAATGATAATTTTTTTAAGAAATGAATATGTTACATATTTGAAATATTATGATGTTACCACTTTACCACCTTGAAAAAGTTTCATCCTCTAAAGTGCATAAACATAAAAATACGCTACCGCAAACTTATAAATTTGTGAAACTAAATTATAAAAAAATCAATTCTCATTATATCGAGTATATGAAGTAAATTACTAAAATTTTAAGTTATTGCATTCTACCCACCAAATAAATAATTTTTTTCTTGAAAACAAACCCCTAACTACACCCAAAAAAATTACATATAAATTGACCATTCATTTGATTTAAAATCACATTCGAAAATAACTTTTTGTTTTTTTAAGTAATAAATTGTAGATCACTCCTTTAAATAAATACATACAAAAATAAAATAAAATTTACGCGAATAATTAAATATATAACGTCCGTTAAAATAAAACAGTCATTTGTCGATGTGTTGCATAATATCAATAATTTAAAAATATTATAACATGAAATAATTAAAAATAATAATTGTTTCAAATAAATATATTAATAATTAAAGTTGAGACCAATGTCACACCCCGAAGTGAGTGTTATATATTTGTATCTCATAAAAATAATTAAGATTGACATTTTTACATATTAAAATCGACCTTTAACAAAAACAAAATAATATAAAATATATAAATAGATAAATATCGATGTAAAGTAATGAAAATATAAAATAATTTAATTGAATTTATTTATTTTCTTTTCAAGCATCTTCCTTGCCCTCTATAAATTTCATTTCAGTATATATATTGTAAGTCCTAAATCTCAACAGAAAATCAGTGAAAGGTGAATTTTTTACAATGGCCTTCATGTTAATCAATCGATCGTATTTTTGCTTGATTTTGTTCATTTCTATGATCCTGCTTTCAGGTAATGAATGAAAGTTTATTTTTATCTCTCTAGTCGTATGCTTCATATAGGATCAACAAACTCTTAAGAACACAAAATCTATAATTAATTTTTTGTTGTTGTTGTAGGTTTATCAAGTGGTGAGTATAGCGTTACGGATATAAAATGTCAAGGTGGTAATTGTGCGTCTGATGGACAATGCAATTCAGACTGTCTTAAAAAGGGATTTAAGAAAGGCGGTGTTTGTAGAATAATTTTTCCTAGTTCTAATAAATGTTGTTGTACTATAGGATGATTTATTTTGTCCTTTAAGAAAAATAAGTGAATAAAAGGAATACCTAATGTATGTTTCGAATTAAGATTTTGTAAGAATATATATTGTGTAAAATAAAGCTATCATTCAAATTTATTAATATAATCAAGTTGTCATATTCTAGGGATTTTTAATTTGTTGGAACCCATATCCGTGAATACTTAAAATTAGAATTTGCATCAAACACAAATTCGGATCTATTCTCTATATATATCATTTTATAATTTTGTTGTAAAGTTTTTCTACTACACAATCAACAAAATTTTTTTTTCCCATTTTAATAACATAAACCGTACAATGTATTTTGAATTTATTCATTGTTATATTACTTTATTTTTTTAGGCATCCAAACATCTTATAAATATTCTACCGACTCTCATTTCGAAATTTCATTTCGATTTTTTGGGAGAGAGCCTTGTCATTATGTATTTTTCTTACGATCATTGCTTTGAAATTCCCTTTTTAATAAGATAAATCATACAACATATTTTGATATTATTCATTGTTACATAATTTTATTTTAATAAAGCATCCAAACAGCTTATGAATATTCTACTGACTCTCATTTCAAATTTATTTTGATGTCAGGGAAAAGAGCCTTGTCGTTTTGTGTTTTTCTTCCAATTAGTGCTTTCAAATTCCCACACTTGAATAAAACATCGAGATGATAATATGGACTTTCGTAAACTATATACTATTTTCATTATATTTTTTTTGAATATTTTGTGCCACTGACAAGGATAGAATGTTTAGAAAGTTACACCAGCGATGACTAAAATTTAAGATATTAGTGATGTAATATTAAATTGGGTCAATTAACCATTTATTTAAATGGAACCCAATTCGAAAGCGTTAAATGGAAGAATAATAAAGTCAAATTATAATATTTATTAGAAAGGAAATAAAATAATAAAAAATGGAGATATGGATAAAAATATAAAAGAAAAAGAATAAAATTCTTTAAAGAAAATAAAATTACATAAATACAAGAACGAATACAAAGTAAATACTAAAAAAGGAATGACAAATTTTTACCGTCTTAACCAACGTAATATTTTGTTAATAAGTGTAAGGAATATAGCATAACATTACATGTCATAATTCTACTCAAAACAACTAGTGTGCATTATTTTTATATATTTGTTATCACTTGTGAGACTCAATATGAAGGTCGCCCACAAAAATTAGTAAGTATCATTGAACAAAATATACTTAATGTTAACAATTTAGAAATTAACCGAAGTTACAATCTTACCTATTACTAAAGAAATTAATATCTAAATATTATTTTTAAAGCTTTTCATTTATAAATATAAAAAAAAAAATTTTTTGCATATAAATATAAATAAATTTTGTCGTCGTGGACTAAAACCTAGAAAAAAACTTACACCTGTTTCACTCATCTAGCAAATACCAGTGGAGCTACCCCATCCATCGTATTAGCATATTAATATAAACTCCCAATAGTTTGCATAAAAAATTATTAATTTAAATACCTCAACAAATCGTCCATTAAAAAAATATGTCAATATAAGGTATCTTTCTTTTCTTCAGTCAAATTCCATTAAACAAGAAATAGATATACTAAAATTCTCATTAATTAACGATGAATTAAAAATGAAGTTATATATATTCAATAAAACTAAGGATGCTACAATTTGACAATGTTCCTACCTCATAAAACAATTTATTAAATAAAATATAAATATTAAATGATAAAATTTTTAAGAAATGAATATGTTACATATTTGAAATATTATGATGTTACCACTTTACCACCTTAAAAAAGTTTCATCCTCTAAAGTGCATAAACATTAAAATACGCTACCGTAAACTTATAAATTTGTGAAACTAAATTATAAAAAAATTAATTCTCATTATATCGAGTATATGAAGTAAATTACTAAAATTTTAAGTTATTGCATTCTACCCACCAAATAAATAATTTTTTTCTTGAAAACAAACCCCTAACTACACCCAAAAAAATTACATACAAATTTTACCATTCATTTGATTTAAAATCACATTCGAAAATAACTTTTTGTTTTTTTAAGTAATAAATTGTAGATCACTCCTTTAAATAAATATATACAAAAATAAAATAAAATTTACGCGAATAATTAAATATATAACGCCCGTTAAAATAAAACAGTCATTTGTCGATGTGTTGCATAATATCAATAATTTAAAAATATTATAACATGAAATAATTAAAAATAATAATTGTTTCAAATAAATATATTAATAATTAAAGTTGAGACCAATGTCACACCCCGAAGTGAGTGTTATATATTTGTATCTCATAAAATAATTAAGATTGACATTTTTACATATTAAAATCGACCTTTAACAAAAACAAAATAATATAAAATATATATAATAGATAAATATCGATGTAAAGTAATGAAAATATAAAAATAATTTAATTGAATTTATTTATTTTCTTTTCAAGCATCTTCCTTGCCCTTTATAAATTTCATTTCAGTATATATATTGTAAGTCCTAAATCTCAACAGAAAATCAGTAAAAGGTGAATTTTTTACAATGGCCTTCATGTTAATCAATCGATCGTATTTTTGCTTGATTTTGTTCATTTCTATGATCCTGCTTTCAGGTAATGAATGAAAGTTTATTTTTATCTCTCTAGTCGTATGCTTCATATAGGATCAACAAACTCTTAAGAACACAAAATCTATAATTAATTTTTTTGTTGTTGTTGTAGGTTTATCAAGTGGTGAGTATAGCGTTACGGATATAAAATGTCAAGGTGGTAATTGTGCGTCTGATGGACAATGCAATTCAGACTGTCTTAAAAAGGGATTTAAGAAAGGCGGTGTTTGTAGAATAATTTTTCCTAGTTCTAATAAATGTTGTTGTACTATAGGATGATTTATTTTGTCCTTTAAGAAAAATAAGTGAATAAAAGGAATACCTAATGTATGTTTCGAATTAAGATTTTGTAAGAATATATATTGTGTAAAATAAAGCTATCATTCAAATTTATTAATATAATCAAGTTGTCATATTCTAGGGATTTTTAATTTGTTGGAACCCATATCCGTGAATACTTAAAATTAGAATTTGCATCAAACACAAATTCGGATCTATTCTCTATATATATCATTTTATAATTTTGTTGTAAAGTTTTTCTACTACACAATCAACAAAAATATTTTTTTTCCCATTTTAATAACATAAACCGTACAATGTATTTTGAATTTATTCATTGTTATATTACTTTATTTTTTTAGGCATCCAAACATCTTATAAATATTCTACCGACTCTCATTTCGAAATTTCATTTCGATTTTTTGGGAGAGAGCCTTGTCATTATGTATTTTTCTTACGATCATTGCTTTGAAATTCCCTTTTTAATAAGATAAATCATACAACATATTTTGATATTATTCATTGTTACATAATTTTATTTTAATAAAGCATCCAAACAGCTTATGAATATTCTACTGACTCTCATTTCAAATTTATTTTGATGTCAGGGAAAAGAGCCTTGTCGTTTTGTGTTTTTCTTCCAATTAGTGCTTTCAAATTCCCACACTTGAATAAAACATCGAGATGATAATATGGACTTTCGTAAACTATATACTATTTTCATTATATTTTTTTGAATATTTTGTGCCACTGACAAGGATAGAATGTTTAGAAAGTTACACCAGCGATGACTAAAATTTAAGATATTAGTGATGTAATATTAAATTGGGTCAATTAACCATTTATTTAAATGGAACCCAATTCGAAAGCGTTAAATGGAAGAATAATAAAGTCAAATTATAATATTTGTTAGAAAGGAAATAAAATAATAAAAAATGGAGATATGGATAAAAATATAAAAGAAAAAGAATAAAATTCTTTAAATAAAATAAAATTACATAAATACAATAACGAATACAAAGTAAATACTAAAAAAGAATGACAAATTTTTACCGTCTTAACCAACGTAATATTTTGTTAATAAGTGTAAGGAATATAGCATAACATTACATGTCATAATTCTACTCAAAACAACTAGTGTGCATTATTTTTATATAGTTGTTATCACTTGTGAGACTCAATATGAAGGTCGCCCACAAAAATTAGTAAGTATCATTGAACAAAATATACTTAATGTTAACAATTTAGAAATTAACCGAAGTTACAATCTTACCTATTACTAAAGAAATTAATATCTAAATATTATTTTAAAGCTTTTCATTTATAAATATAAAAAAAAAATTTGCATATAAATATAAATAAATTTTGTCGTCGTGGACTAAAACCTAAAAAAAACTTACACCTGTTTCACTCATCTAGCAAATACCAGTGGAGCTACCCCATCCATCGTATTAGCATATTAATATAAACTCCCAATAGTTTGCATAAAAAATTATTAATTTAAATACCTCAACAAATCGTCCATTAAAAAAATATGTCAATATAAGGTATCTTTCTTTTCTTCAGTCAAATTCCATTAAACAAGAAATAGATATACTAAAATTCTCATTAATTAACGATGAATTAAAAATGAAGTTATATATATTCAATAAAACTAAGGATGCTACAATTTGACAATGTTCCTACCTCATAAAACAATTTATTAAATAAAATATAAATATTAAATGATAAAATTTTTAAGAAATGAATATGTTACATATTTGAAATATTATGATGTTACCACTTTACCACCTTAAAAAAGTTTCATCCTCTAAAGTGCATAAACATTAAAATACGCTACCGTAAACTTATAAATTTGTGAAACTAAATTATAAAAAAATTAATTCTCATTATATCGAGTATATGAAGTAAATTACTAAAATTTTAAGTTATTGCATTCTACCCACCAAATAAATAATTTTTTTCTTGAAAACAAACCCCTAACTACACCCAAAAAAATTACATACAAATTTTACCATTCATTTGATTTAAAATCACATTCGAAAATAACTTTTGTTTTTTTTAAGTAATAAATTGTAGATCACTCCTTTAAATAAATATATACAAAAATAAAATAAAATTTACGCGAATAATTAAATATATAACGCCCGTTAAAATAAAACAGTCATTTGTCGATGTGTTGCATAATATCAATAATTTAAAAATATTATAACATGAAATAATTAAAAATAATAATTGTTTCAAATAAATATATTAATAATTAAAGTTGAGACCAATGTCACACCCCGAAGTGAGTGTTATATATTTGTATCTCATAAAAATAATTAAGATTGACATTTTTACATATTAAAATCGACCTTTAACAAAAACAAAATAATATAAAATATATATAAATAGATAAATATCGATGTAAAGTAATGAAAATATAAAAATAATTTAATTGAATTTATTTATTTTCTTTTCAAGCATCTTCCTTGCCCTTTATAAATTTCATTTCAGTATATATATTGTAAGTCCTAAATCTCAACAGAAAATCAGTAAAAGGTGAATTTTTTACAATGGCCTTCATGTTAATCAATCGATCGTATTTTTGCTTGATTTTGTTCATTTCTATGATCCTGCTTTCAGGTAATGAATGAAAGTTTATTTTTATCTCTCTAGTCGTATGCTTCATATAGGATCAACAAACTCTTAAGAACACAAAATCTATAATTAATTTTTTTGTTGTTGTTGTAGGTTTATCAAGTGGTGAGTATAGCGTTACGGATATAAAATGTCAAGGTGGTAATTGTGCGTCTGATGGACAATGCAATTCAGACTGTCTTAAAAAGGGATTTAAGAAAGGCGGTGTTTGTAGAATAATTTTTCCTAGTTCTAATAAATGTTGTTGTACTATAGGATGATTTATTTTGTCCTTTAAGAAAAATAAGTGAATAAAAGGAATACCTAATGTATGTTTCGAATTAAGATTTTGTAAGAATATATATTGTGTAAAATAAAGCTATCATTCAAATTTATTAATATAATCAAGTTGTCATATTCTAGGGATTTTTAATTTGTTGGAACCCATATCCGTGAATACTTAAAATTAGAATTTGCATCAAACACAAATTCGGATCTATTCTCTATATATATCATTTTATAATTTTGTTGTAAAGTTTTTCTACTACACAATCAACAAAATTTTTTTTTCCCATTTTAATAACATAAACCGTACAATGTATTTTGAATTTATTCATTGTTATATTACTTTATTTTTTTAGGCATCCAAACATCTTATAAATATTCTACCGACTCTCATTTCGAAATTTCATTTCGATTTTTTGGGAGAGAGCCTTGTCATTATGTATTTTTCTTACGATCATTGCTTTGAAATTCCCTTTTTAATAAGATAAATCATACAACATATTTTGATATTATTCATTGTTACATAATTTATTTTAATAAAGCATCCAAACAGCTTATGAATATTCTACTGACTCTCATTTCAAATTTATTTTGATGTCAGGGAAAAGAGCCTTGTCGTTTTGTGTTTTTCTTCCAATTAGTGCTTTCAAATTCCCACACTTGAATAAAACATCGAGATGATAATATGGACTTTCGTAAACTATATACTATTTTCATTATATTTTTTTGAATATTTTGTGCCACTGACAAGGATAGAATGTTTAGAAAGTTACACCAGCGATGACTAAAATTTAAGATATTAGTGATGTAATATTAAATTGGGTCAATTAACCATTTATTTAAATGGAACCCAATTCGAAAGCGTTAAATGGAAGAATAATAAAGTCAAATTATAATATTTGTTAGAAAGGAAATAAAATAATAAAAAATGGAGATATGGATAAAAATATAAAAGAAAAAGAATAAAATTCTTTAAATAAAATAAAATTACATAAATACAATAACGAATACAAAGTAAATACTAAAAAAGTAATGACAAATTTTTACCGTCTTAACCAACGTAATATTTTGTTAATAAGTGTAAGGAATATAGCATAACATTACATGTCATAATTCTACTCAAAACAACTAGTGTGCATTATTTTTATATAGTTGTTATCACTTGTGAGACTCAATATGAAGGTCGCCCACAAAAATTAGTAAGTATCATTGAACAAAATATACTTAATGTTAACAATTTAGAAATTAACCGAAGTTACAATCTTACCTATTACTAAAGAAATTAATATCTAAATATTATTTTTAAAGCTTTTCATTTATAAATATAAAAAAAAAAAATTTTGCATATAAATATAAATAAATTTTGTCGTCGTGGACTAAAACCTAAAAAAAAACTTACACCTGTTTCACTCATCTAGCAAATACCAGTGGAGCTACCCCATCCATCGTATTAGCATATTAATATAAACTCCCAATAGTTTGCATAAAAAATTATTAATTTAAATACCTCAACAAATCGTCCATTAAAAAAATATGTCAATATAAGGTATCTTTCTTTTCTTCAGTCAAATTCCATTAAACAAGAAATAGATATACTAAAATTCTCATTAATTAACGATGAATTAAAAATTAAGTTATATATATTCAATAAAACTAAGGATGCTACAATTTGACAATGTTCCTACCTCATAAAACAATTTATTAAATAAAATATAAATATTAAATGATAAAATTTTTAAGAAATGAATATGTTACATATTTGAAATATTATGATGTTACCACTTTACCACCTTAAAAAAGTTTCATCCTCTAAAGTGCATAAACATTAAAATACGCTACCGTAAACTTATAAATTTGTGAAACTAAATTATAAAAAAATTAATTCTCATTATATCGAGTATATGAAGTAAATTACTAAAATTTTAAGTTATTGCATTCTACCCACCAAATAAATAATTTTTTTCTTGAAAACAAACCCCTAACTACACCCAAAAAAATTACATATAAATTTTACCATTCATTTGATTTAAAATCACATTCGAAAATAACTTTTTGTTTTTTTAAGTAATAAATTGTAGATCACTCCTTTAAATAAATATATACAAAAATAAAATAAAATTTACGCGAATAATTAAATATATAACGCCCGTTAAAATAAAACAGTCATTTGTCGATGTGTTGCATAATATCAATAATTTAAAAATATTATAACATGAAATAATTAAAAATAATAATTGTTTCAAATAAATATATTAATAATTAAAGTTGAGACCAATGTCACACCCCGAAGTGAGTGTTATATATTTGTATCTCATAAAAATAATTAAGATTGACATTTTTACATATTAAAATCGACCTTTAACAAAAACAAAATAATATAAAATATATATAAATAGATAAATATCGATGTAAAGTAATGAAAATATAAAAATAATTTAATTGAATTTATTTATTTTCTTTTCAAGCATCTTCCTTGCCCTCTATAAATTTCATTTCAGTATATATATTGTAAGTCCTAAATCTCAACAGAAAATCAGTAAAAGGTGAATTTTTACAATGGCCTTCATGTTAATCAATCGATCGTATTTTTGCTTGATTTTGTTCATTTCTATGATCCTGCTTTCAGGTAATGAATGAAAGTTTATTTTTATCTCTCTAGTCGTATGCTTCATATAGGATCAACAAACTCTTAAGAACACAAAATCTATAATTAATTTTTTGTTGTTGTTGTAGGTTTATCAAGTGGTGAGTATAGCGTTACGGATATAAAATGTCAAGGTGGTAATTGTGCGTCTGATGGACAATGCAATTCAGACTGTCTTAAAAAGGGATTTAAGAAAGGCGGTGTTTGTAGAATAATTTTTCCTAGTTCTAATAAATGTTGTTGTACTATAGGATGATTTATTTTGTCCTTTAAGAAAAATAAGTGAATAAAAGGAATACCTAATGTATGTTTCGAATTAAGATTTTGTAAGAATATATATTGTGTAAAATAAAGCTATCATTCAAATTTATTAATATAATCAAGTTGTCATATTCTAGGGATTTTTAATTTGTTGGAACCCATATCCGTGAATACTTAAAATTAGAATTTGCATCAAACACAAATTCGGATCTATTCTCTATATATATCATTTTATAATTTTGTTGTAAAGTTTTTCTACTACACAATCAACAAAAATATTTTTTTCCCATTTTAATAACATAAACCGTACAATGTATTTTGAATTTATTCATTGTTATATTACTTTATTTTTTTAGGCATCCAAACATCTTATAAATATTCTACCGACTCTCATTTCGAAATTTCATTTCGATTTTTTGGGAGAGAGCCTTGTCATTATGTATTTTTCTTACGATCATTGCTTTGAAATTCCCTTTTTAATAAGATAAATCATACAACATATTTTGATATTATTCATTGTTACATAATTTTATTTTAATAAAGCATCCAAACAGCTTATGAATATTCTACTGACTCTCATTTCAAATTTATTTTGATGTCAGGGAAAAGAGCCTTGTCGTTTTGTGTTTTTCTTCCAATTAGTGCTTTCAAATTCCCACACTTGAATAAAACATCGAGATGATAATATGGACTTTCGTAAACTATATACTATTTTCATTATATTTTTTTTGAATATTTTGTGCCACTGACAAGGATAGAATGTTTAGAAAGTTACACCAGCGATGACTAAAATTTAAGATATTAGTGATGTAATATTAAATTGGGTCAATTAACCATTTATTTAAATGGAACCCAATTCGAAAGCGTTAAATGGAAGAATAATAAAGTCAAATTATAATATTTATTAGAAAGGAAATAAAATAATAAAAAATGGAGATATGGATAAAAATATAAAAGAAAAAGAATAAAATTCTTTAAAGAAAATAAAATTACATAAATACAATAACGAATACAAAGTAAATACTAAAAAAGGAATGACAAATTTTTACCGTCTTAACCAACGTAATATTTTGTTAATAAGTGTAAGGAATATAGCATAACATTACATGTCATAATTCTACTCAAAACAACTAGTGTGCATTATTTTTATATATTTGTTATCACTTGTGAGACTCAATATGAAGGTCGCCCACAAAAATTAGTAAGTATCATTGAACAAAATATACTTAATGTTAACAATTTAGAAATTAACCGAAGTTACAATCTTACCTATTACTAAAGAAATTAATATCTAAATATTATTTTTAAAGCTTTTCATTTATAAATATAAAAAAAAATTTTTTTTGCATATAAATATAAATAAATTTTGTCGTCGTGGACTAAAACCTAGAAAAAAACTTACACCTGTTTCACTCATCTAGCAAATACCAGTGGAGCTACCCCATCCATCGTATTAGCATATTAATATAAACTCCCAATAGTTTGCATAAAAAATTATTAATTTAAATACCTCAACAAATCGTCCATTAAAAAAATATGTCAATATAAGGTATCTTTCTTTTCTTCAGTCAAATTCCATTAAACAAGAAATAGATATACTAAAATTCTCATTAATTAACGATGAATTAAAAATGAAGTTATATATATTCAATAAAACTAAGGATGCTACAATTTGACAATGTTCCTACCTCATAAAACAATTTATTAAATAAAATATAAATATTAAATGATAAAATTTTTAAGAAATGAATATGTTACATATTTGAAATATTATGATGTTACCACTTTACCACCTTAAAAAAGTTTCATCCTCTAAAGTGCATAAACATTAAAATACGCTACCGTAAACTTATAAATTTGTGAAACTAAATTATAAAAAAAATAATTCTCATTATATCGAGTATATGAAGTAAATTACTAAAATTTTAAGTTATTGCATTCTACCCACCAAATAAAAATTTTTTTCTTGAAAACAAACCCCTAACTACACCCAAAAAAATTACATATAAATTTTACCATTCATTTGATTTAAAATCACATTCGAAAATAACTTTTTTTTTTTTTAAGTAATAAATTGTAGATCACTCCTTTAAATAAATATATACAAAAATAAAATAAAATTTACGCGAATAATTAAATATATAACGCCCGTTAAAATAAAACAGTCATTTGTCGATGTGTTGCATAATATCAATAATTTAAAAATATTATAACATGAAATAATTAAAAATAATAATTGTTTCAAATAAATATATTAATAATTAAAGTTGAGACCAATGTCACACCCCGAAGTGAGTGTTATATATTTGTATCTCATAAAAATAATTAAGATTGACATTTTTACATATTAAAATCGACCTTTAACAAAAACAAAATAATATAAAATATATATAAATAGATAAATATCGATGTAAAGTAATGAAAATATAAAAATAATTTAATTGAATTTATTTATTTTCTTTTCAAGCATCTTCCTTGCCCTTTATAAATTTCATTTCAGTATATATATTGTAAGTCCTAAATCTCAACAGAAAATCAGTAAAAGGTGAATTTTTACAATGGCCTTCATGTTAATCAATCGATCGTATTTTTGCTTGATTTTGTTCATTTCTATGATCCTGCTTTCAGGTAATGAATGAAAGTTTATTTTTATCTCTCTAGTCGTATGCTTCATATAGGATCAACAAACTCTTAAGAACACAAAATCTATAATTAATTTTTTTGTTGTTGTTGTAGGTTTATCAAGTGGTGAGTATAGCGTTACGGATATAAAATGTCAAGGTGGTAATTGTGCGTCTGATGGACAATGCAATTCAGACTGTCTTAAAAAGGGATTTAAGAAAGGCGGTGTTTGTAGAATAATTTTTCCTAGTTCTAATAAATGTTGTTGTACTATAGGATGATTTATTTTGTCCTTTAAGAAAAATAAGTGAATAAAAGGAATACCTAATGTATGTTTCGAATTAAGATTTTGTAAGAATATATATTGTGTAAAATAAAGCTATCATTCAAATTTATTAATATAATCAAGTTGTCATATTCTAGGGATTTTTAATTTGTTGGAACCCATATCCGTGAATACTTAAAATTAGAATTTGCATCAAACACAAATTCGGATCTATTCTCTATATATATCATTTTATAATTTTGTTGTAAAGTTTTTCTACTACACAATCAACAAAAATATTTTTTTCCCATTTTAATAACATAAACCGTACAATGTATTTTGAATTTATTCATTGTTATATTACTTTATTTTTTAGGCATCCAAACATCTTATAAATATTCTACCGACTCTCATTTCGAAATTTCATTTCGATTTTTTGGGAGAGAGCCTTGTCATTATGTATTTTTCTTACGATCATTGCTTTGAAATTCCTTTTTAATAAGATAAATCATACAACATATTTTGATATTATTCATTGTTACATAATTTTATTTTAATAAAGCATCCAAACAGCTTATGAATATTCTACTGACTCTCATTTCAAATTTATTTTGATGTCAGGGAAAAGAGCCTTGTCGTTTTGTGTTTTTCTTCCAATTAGTGCTTTCAAATTCCCACACTTGAATAAAACATCGAGATGATAATATGACTTTCGTAAACTATATACTATTTTCATTATATTTTTTTTGAATATTTTGTGCCACTGACAAGGATAGAATGTTTAGAAAGTTACACCAGCGATGACTAAAATTTAAGATATTAGTGATGTAATATTAAATTGGGTCAATTAACCATTTATTTAAATGGAACCCAATTCGAAAGCGTTAAATGGAAGAATAATAATGTCAAATTATAATATTTATTAGAAAGGAAATAAAATAATAAAAAATGGAGATATGGATAAAAATATAAAAGAAAAAGAATAAAATTCTTTGAAGAAAATAAAATTACATAAATACAATAACGAATACAAAGTAAATACTAAAAAAGGAATGACAAATTTTTACCGTCTTAACCAACGTAATATTTTGTTAATAAGTGTAAGGAATATAGCATAACATTACATGTCATAATTCTACTCAAAACAACTAGTGTGCATTATTTTTATATAGTTGTTATCACTTGTGAGACTCAATATGAAGGTCGCCCACAAAAATTAGTAAGTATCATTGAACAAAATATACTTAATGTTAACAATTTAGAAATTAACCGAAGTTACAATCTTACCTATTACTAAAGAAATTAATATCTAAATATTATTTTAAAGCTTTTCATTTATAAATATAAAAAAAAAATTTTTGCATATAAATATAAATAAATTTTGTCGTCGTGGACTAAAACCTAGAAAAAAACTTACACCTGTTTCACTCATCTAGCAAATACCAGTGGAGCTACCCCATCCATCATATTAGCATATTAATATAAACTCCCAATAGTTTGCATAAAAATTATTAATTTAAATACCTCAACAAATCGTCCATTAAAAAAATATGTCAATATAAGGTATCTTTCTTTTCTTCAGTCAAATTCCATTAAACAAGAAATAGATATACTAAAATTCTCATTAATTAATGATGAATTAAAAATGAAGTTATATATATTCAATAAAACTAAGGATGCTACAATTTGACAATGTTCCTACCTCATAAAACAATTTATTAAATAAAATATAAATATTAAATGATAATTTTTTTAAGAAATGAATATGTTACATATTTGAAATATTATGATGTTACCACTTTACCACCTTGAAAAAGTTTCATCCTCTAAAGTGCATAAACATAAAATACGCCACCGCAAACTTATAAATTTGTGAAACTAAATTATAAAAAAATTAATTCTCATTATATCGAGTATATGAAGTAAATTACTAAAATTTTAAGTTATTGCATTCTACCCACCAAATAAATAATTTTTTTCTTGAAAACAAACCCCTAACTACACCCAAAAAATTACATATAAATTTGACCATTCATTTGATTTAAAATCACATTCGAAAATAACTTTTTGTTTTTTTAAGTAATAAATTGTAGATCACTCCTTTAAATAAATACATACAAAAATAAAATAAAATTTACGCGAATAATTAAATATATAACGTCCGTTAAAATAAAACAGTCATTTGTCGATGTGTTGCATAATATCAATAATTTAAAAATATTATAACATGAAATAATTAAAAATAATAATTGTTTCAAATAAATATATTAATAATTAAAGTTGAGACCAATGTCACACCCCGAAGTGAGTGTTATATATTTGTATCTCATAAAAATAATTAAGATTGACATTTTTACATATTAAAATCGACCTTTAACAAAAACAAAATAATATAAAAATATATAAATAGATAAATATCGATGTAAAGTAATGAAAATATAAAATAATTTAATTGAATTTATTTATTTTCTTTTCAAGCATCTTCCTTGCCCTCTATAAATTTCATTTCAGTATATATATTGTAAGTCCTAAATCTCAACAGAAAATCAGTAAAAGGTGATTTTTTTACAATGGCCTTCATGTTAATCAATCGATCGTATTTTTGCTTGATTTTGTTCATTTCTATGATCCTGCTTTCAGGTAATGAATGAAAGTTTATTTTTATCTCTCTAGTCGTATGCTTCATATAGGATCAACAAACTCTTAAGAACACAAAATCTATAATTAATTTTTTGTTGTTGTTGTAGGTTTATCAAGTGGTGAGTATAGCGTTACGGATATAAAATGTCAAGGTGGTAATTGTGCGTCTGATGGACAATGCAATTCAGACTGTCTTAAAAAGGGATTTAAGAAAGGCGGCGTTTGTAGAATAATTTTTCCTAGTTCTAATAAATGTTGTTGTACTATAGGATGATTTATTTTGTCCTTTAAGAAAAATAAGTGAATAAAAGGAATACCTAATGTATGTTTCGAATTAAGATTTTGTAAGAATATATATTGTGTAAAATAAAGCTATCATTCAAATTTATTAATATAATCAAGTTGTCATATTCTAGGGATTTTTAATTTGTTGGAACCCATATCCGTGAATACTTAAAATTAGAATTTGCATCAAACACAAATTCGGATCTATTCTCTATATATATCATTTTATAATTTTGTTGTAAAGTTTTTCTACTACACAATCAACAAAAATATTTTTTTCCCATTTTAATAACATAAACCGTACAATGTATTTTGAATTTATTCATTGTTATATTACTTATTTTTTTAGGCATCCAAACATCTTATAAATATTCTACCGACTCTCATTTCGAAATTTCATTTCGATTTTTTGGGAGAGAGCCTTGTCATTATGTATTTTTCTTACGATCATTGCTTTGAAATTCCCTTTTTAATAAGATAAATCATACAACATATTTTGATATTATTCATTGTTACATAATTTTATTTTAATAAAGCATCCAAACAGCTTATGAATATTCTACTACTCTCATTTCAAATTTATTTTGATGTCAGGGAAAAGAGCCTTGTCGTTTTGTGTTTTTCTTCCAATTAGTGCTTTCAAATTCCCACACTTGAATAAAACATCGAGATGATAATATGGACTTTCGTAAACTATATACTATTTTCATTATATTTTTTTTGAATATTTTGTGCCACTGACAAGGATAGAATGTTTAGAAAGTTACACCAGCGATGACTAAAATTTAAGATATTAGTGATGTAATATTAAATTGGGTCAATTAACCATTTATTTAAATGGAACCCAATTCGAAAGCGTTAAATGGAAGAATAATAAAGTCAAATTATAATATTTATTAGAAAGGAAATAAAATAATAAAAAATGGAGATATGGATAAAAATATAAAAGAAAAAGAATAAAATTCTTTAAAGAAAATAAAATTACATAAATACAATAACGAATACAAAGTAAATACTAAAAAAGTAATGACAAATTTTTACCGTCTTAACCAACGTAATATTTTGTTAATAAGTGTAAGGAATATAGCATAACATTACATGTCATAATTCTACTCAAAACAACTAGTGTGCATTATTTTTATATAGTTGTTATCACTTGTGAGACTCAATATGAAGGTCGCCCACAAAATTAGTAAGTATCATTGAACAAAATATACTTAATGTTAACAATTTAGAAATTAACCGAAGTTACAATCTTACCTATTACTAAAGAAATTAATATCTAAATATTATTTTTAAAGCTTTTCATTTATAAATATAAAAAAAAAATATTTTTGCATATAAATATAAATAAATTTTGTCGTCGTGGACTAAAACCTAGAAAAAAACTTACACCTGTTTCACTCATCTAGCAAATACCAGTGGAGCTACCCCATCCATCATATTAGCATATTAATATAAACTCCCAATAGTTTGCATAAAAAATTATTAATTTAAATACCTCAACAAATCGTCCATTAAAAAAATATGTCAATATAAGGTATCTTTCTTTTCTTCAGTCAAATTCCATTAAACAAGAAATAGATATACTAAAATTCTCATTATTTAATGATGAATTAAAAATGAAGTTATATATATTCAATAAAACTAAGGATGCTACAATTTGACAATGTTCCTACCTCATAAAACAATTTATTAAATAAAATATAAATATTAAATGATAATTTTTTTAAGAAATGAATATGTTACATATTTGAAATATTATGATGTTACCACTTTACCACCTTGAAAAAGTTTCATCCTCTAAAGTGCATAAACATAAAAATACGCTACCGCAAACTTATAAATTTGTGAAACTAAATTATAAAAAAATCAATTCTCATTATATCGAGTATATGAAGTAAATTACTAAAATTTTAAGTTATTGCATTCTACCCACCAAATAAATAATTTTTTTCTTGAAAACAAACCCCTAACTACACCCAAAAAAATTACATATAAATTTGACCATTCATTTGATTTAAAATCACATTCGAAAATAACTTTTTGTTTTTTTAAGTAATAAATTGTAGATCACTCCTTTAAATAAATACATACAAAAATAAAATAAAATTTACGCGAATAATTAAATATATAACGTCCGTTAAAATAAAACAGTCATTTGTCGATGTGTTGCATAATATCAATAATTTAAAAATATTATAACATGAAATAATTAAAAATAATAATTGTTTCAAATAAATATATTAATAATTAAAGTTGAGACCAATGTCACACCCCGAAGTGAGTGTTATATATTTGTATCTCATAAAAATAATTAAGATTGACATTTTTACATATTAAAATCGACCTTTAACAAAAACAAATAATATAAAATATATATAAATAGATAAATATCGATGTAAAGTAATGAAAATATAAAAATAATTTAATTGAATTTATTTATTTTCTTTTCAAGCATCTTCCTTGCCCTCTATAAATTTCATTTCAGTATATATATTGTAAGTCCTAAATCTCAACAGAAAATCAGTAAAAGGTGAATTTTTTACAATGGCCTTCATGTTAATCAATCGATCGTATTTTTGCTTGATTTTGTTCATTTCTATGATCCTGCTTTCAGGTAATGAATGAAAGTTTATTTTTATCTCTCTAGTCGTATGCTTCATATAGGATCAACAAACTCTTAAGAACACAAAATCTATAATTAATTTTTTGTTGTTGTTGTAGGTTTATCAAGTGGTGAGTATAGCGTTACGGATATAAAATGTCAAGGTGGTAATTGTGCGTCTGATGGACAATGCAATTCAGACTGTCTTAAAAAGGGATTTAAGAAAGGCGGTGTTTGTAGAAGAATTTTTCCTAGTTCTAATAAATGTTGTTGTACTATAGGATGATTTATTTTGTCCTTTAAGAAAAATAAGTGAATAAAAGGAATACCTAATGTATGTTTCGAATTAAGATTTTGTAAGAATATATATTGTGTAAAATAAAGCTATCATTCAAATTTATTAATATAATCAAGTTGTCATATTCTAGGGATTTTTAATTTGTTGGAACCCATATCCGTGAATACTTAAATTAGAATTTGCATCAAACACAAATTCGGATCTATTCTCTATATATATCATTTTATAATTTTGTTGTAAAGTTTTTCTACTACACAATCAACAAAAAATATTTTTTCCCATTTTAATAACATAAACCGTACAATGTATTTTGAATTTATTCATTGTTATATTACTTTATTTTTTTAGGCATCCAAACATCTTATAAATATTCTACCGACTCTCATTTCGAAATTTCATTTCGATTTTTTGGGAGAGAGCCTTGTCATTATGTATTTTTCTTACGATCATTGCTTTGAAATTCCCTTTTTAATAAGATAAATCATACAACATATTTTGATATTATTCATTGTTACATAATTTTATTTTAATAAAGCATCCAAACAGCTTATGAATATTCTACTGACTCTCATTTCAAATTTATTTTGATGTCAGGGAAAAGAGCCTTGTCGTTTTGTGTTTTTCTTCCAATTAGTGCTTTCAAATTCCCACACTTGAATAAAACATCGAGATGATAATATGACTTTCGTAAACTATATACTATTTTCATTATATTTTTTTTGAATATTTTGTGCCACTGACAAGGATAGAATGTTTAGAAAGTTACACCAGCGATGACTAAAATTTAAGATATTAGTGATGTAATATTAAATTGGGTCAATTAACCATTTATTTAAATGGAACCCAATTCGAAAGCGTTAAATGGAAGAATAATAAAGTCAAATTATAATATTTATTAGAAAGGAAATAAAATAATAAAAATGGAGATATGGATAAAAATATAAAAGAAAAAGAATAAAATTCTTTAAAGAAAATAAAATTACATAAATACAATAACGAATACAAAGTAAATACTAAAAAAGGAATGACAAATTTTTACCGTCTTAACCAACGTAATATTTTGTTAATAAGTGTAAGGAATATAGCATAACATTACATGTCATAATTCTACTCAAAACAACTAGTGTGCATTATTTTTATATAGTTGTTATCACTTGTGAGACTCAATATGAAGGTCGCCCACAAAAATTAGTAAGTATCATTGAACAAAATATACTTAATGTTAACAATTTAGAAATTAACCGAAGTTACAATCTTACCTATTACTAAAGAAATTAATATCTAAATATTATTTTTAAAGCTTTTCATTTATAAATATAAAAAAAAATATTTTTTGCATATAAATATAAATAAATTTTGTCGTCGTGGACTAAAACCTAGAAAAAAACTTACACCTGTTTCACTCATCTAGCAAATACCAGTGGAGCTACCCCATCCATCATATTAGCATATTAATATAAACTCCCAATAGTTTGCATAAAAAATTATTAATTTAAATACCTCAACAAATCGTCCATTAAAAAATATGTCAATATAAGGTATCTTTCTTTTCTTCAGTCAAATTCCATTAAACAAGAAATAGATATACTAAAATTCTCATTAATTAATGATGAATTAAAAATGAAGTTATATATATTCAATAAAACTAAGGATGCTACAATTTGACAATGTTCCTACCTCATAAAACAATTTATTAAATAAAATATAAATATTAAATGATAATTTTTTTAAGAAATGAATATGTTACATATTTGAAATATTATGATGTTACCACTTTACCACCTTGAAAAAGTTTCATCCTCTAAAGTGCATAAACATAAAAATACGCCACCGCAAACTTATAAATTTGTGAAACTAAATTATAAAAAAATTAATTCTCATTATATCGAGTATATGAAGTAAATTACTAAAATTTTAAGTTATTGCATTCTACCCACCAAATAAATAATTTTTTTCTTGAAAACAAACCCCTAACTACACCCAAAAAAATTACATATAAATTTGACCATTCATTTGATTTAAAATCACATTCGAAAATAACTTTTTGTTTTTTTAAGTAATAAATTGTAGATCACTCCTTTAAATAAATACATACAAAAATAAAATAAAATTTACGCGAATAATTAAATATATAACGTCCGTTAAAATAAAACAGTCATTTGTCGATGTGTTGCATAATATCAATAATTTAAAAATATTATAACATGAAATAATTAAAAATAATAATTGTTTCAAATAAATATATTAATAATTAAAGTTGAGACCAATGTCACACCCCGAAGTGAGTGTTATATATTTGTATCTCATAAAAATAATTAAGATTGACATTTTTACATATTAAAATCGACCTTTAACAAAAACAAAATAATATAAAATATATATAAATAGATAAATATCGATGTAAAGTAATGAAAATATAAAAATAATTTAATTGAATTTATTTATTTTCTTTTCAAGCATCTTCCTTGCCCTCTATAAATTTCATTTCAGTATATATATTGTAAGTCCTAAATCTCAACAGAAAATCAGTAAAAGGTGATTTTTTTACAATGGCCTTCATGTTAATCAATCGATCGTATTTTTGCTTGATTTTGTTCATTTCTATGATCCTGCTTTCAGGTAATGAATGAAAGTTTATTTTTATCTCTCTAGTCGTATGCTTCATATAGGATCAACAAACTCTTAAGAACACAAAATCTATAATTAATTTTTGTTGTTGTTGTAGGTTTATCAAGTGGTGAGTATAGCGTTACGGATATAAAATGTCAAGGTGGTAATTGTGCGTCTGATGGACAATGCAATTCAGACTGTCTTAAAAAGGGATTTAAGAAAGGCGGCGTTTGTAGAATAATTTTTCCTAGTTCTAATAAATGTTGTTGTACTATAGGATGATTTATTTTGTCCTTTAAGAAAAATAAGTGAATAAAAGGAATACCTAATGTATGTTTCGAATTAAGATTTTGTAAGAATATATATTGTGTAAAATAAAGCTATCATTCAAATTTATTAATATAATCAAGTTGTCATATTCTAGGGATTTTTAATTTGTTGGAACCCATATCCGTGAATACTTAAAATTAGAATTTGCATCAAACACAAATTCGGATCTATTCTCTATATATATCATTTTATAATTTTGTTGTAAAGTTTTTCTACTACACAATCAACAAAATTTTTTTTTCCCATTTTAATAACATAAACCGTACAATGTATTTTGAATTTATTCATTGTTATATTACTTTATTTTTTTAGGCATCCAAACATCTTATAAATATTCTACCGACTCTCATTTCGAAATTTCATTTCGATTTTTTGGGAGAGAGCCTTGTCATTATGTATTTTTCTTACGATCATTGCTTTGAAATTCCCTTTTTAATAAGATAAATCATACAACATATTTTGATATTATTCATTGTTACATAATTTTATTTTAATAAAGCATCCAAACAGCTTATGAATATTCTACTACTCTCATTTCAAATTTATTTTGATGTCAGGGAAAAGAGCCTTGTCGTTTTGTGTTTTTCTTCCAATTAGTGCTTTCAAATTCCCACACTTGAATAAAACATCGAGATGATAATATGGACTTTCGTAAACTATATACTATTTTCATTATATTTTTTTTGAATATTTCGTGCCACTGACAAGGATAGATTGTTTAGAAAGTTACACCAGCGATGACTAAAATTTAAGATATTAGTGATGTAATATTAAATTGGGTCAATTAACCATTTATTTAAATGGAACCCAATTCGAAAGCGTTAAATGGAAGAATAATAAAGTCAAATTATAATATTTATTAGAAAGGAAATAAAATAATAAAAAATGCAGATATGGATAAAAATATAAAAGAAAAAGAATAAAATTCTTTAAAGAAAATAAAATTACATAAATACAATAACGAATACAAAGTAAATACTAAAAAAGGAATGACAAATTTTTACCTTCTTAACAACGTAATATTTTGTTAATAAGTGTAAGGAATATAGCATAACATTACATGTCATAATTCTACTCAAAACAACTAGTGTGCATTATTTTTATATAGTTGTTATCACTTGTGAGACTCAATATGAAGGTCGCCCACAAAAATTAGTAAGTATCATTGAACAAAATATACTTAATGTTAACAATTTAGAAATTAACCGAAGTTACAATCTTACCTATTACTAAAGAAATTAATATCTAAATATTTATTTTTAAAGCTTTTCATTTATAAATATAAAAAAAAATATTTTTTGCATATAAATATAAATAAATTTTGTCGTCGTGGACTAAAACCTAGAAAAAAACTTACACCTGTTTCACTCATCTAGCAAATACCAGTGGAGCTACCCCATCCATCATATTAGCATATTAATATAAACTCCCAATAGTTTGCATAAAAAATTATTAATTTAAATACCTCAACAAATCGTCCATTAAAAAAATATGTCAATATAAGGTATCTTTCTTTTCTTCAGTCAAATTCCATTAAACAAGAAATAGATATACTAAAATTCTCATTAATTAATGATGAATTAAAAATGAAGTTATATATATTCAATAAAACTAAGGATGCTACAATTTGACAATGTTCCTACCTCATAAAACAATTTATTAAATAAAATATAAATATTAAATGATAATTTTTTTAAGAAATGAATATGTTACATATTTGAAATATTATGATGTTACCACTTTACCACCTTGAAAAAGTTTCATCCTCTAAAGTGCATAAACATAAAAATACGCCACCGCAAACTTATAAATTTGTGAAACTAAATTATAAAAAAATCAATTCTCATTATATCGAGTATATGAAGTAAATTACTAAAATTTTAAGTTATTGCATTCTACCCACCAAATAAATAATTTTTTTCTTGAAAACAAACCCCTAACTACACCCAAAAAATTACATATAAATTTGACCATTCATTTGATTTAAAATCACATTCGAAAATAACTTTTTGTTTTTTTAAGTAATAAATTGTAGATCACTCCTTTAAATAAATACATACAAAAATAAAATAAAATTTACGCGAATAATTAAATATATAACGTCCGTTAAAATAAAACAGTCATTTGTCGATGTGTTGCATAATATCAATAATTTAAAAATATTATAACATGAAATAATTAAAAATAATAATTGTTTCAAATAAATATATTAATAATTAAAGTTGAGACCAATGTCACACCCCGAAGTGAGTGTTATATATTTGTATCTCATAAAAATAATTAAGATTGACATTTTTACATATTAAAATCGACCTTTAACAAAAACAAAATAATATAAAATATATAAAATAGATAAATATCGATGTAAAGTAATGAAAATATAAAAATAATTTAATTGAATTTATTTATTTTCTTTTCAAGCATCTTCCTTGCCCTCTATAAATTTCATTTCAGTATATATATTGTAAGTCCTAAATCTCAACAGAAAATCAGTAAAAGGTGATTTTTTTACAATGGCCTTCATGTTAATCAATCGATCGTATTTTTGCTTGATTTTGTTCATTTCTATGATCCTGCTTTCAGGTAATGAATGAAAGTTTATTTTTATCTCTCTAGTCGTATGCTTCATATAGGATCAACAAACTCTTAAGAACACAAAATCTATAATTAATTTTTTGTTGTTGTTGTAGGTTTATCAAGTGGTGAGTATAGCGTTACGGATATAAAATGTCAAGGTGGTAATTGTGCGTCTGATGGACAATGCAATTCAGACTGTCTTAAAAGGGATTTAAGAAAGGCGGCGTTTGTAGAATAATTTTTCCTAGTTCTAATAAATGTTGTTGTACTATAGGATGATTTATTTTGTCCTTTAAGAAAAATAAGTGAATAAAAGGAATACCTAATGTATGTTTCGAATTAAGATTTTGTAAGAATATATATTGTGTAAAATAAAGCTATCATTCAAATTTATTAATATAATCAAGTTGTCATATTCTAGGGATTTTTAATTTGTTGGAACCCATATCCGTGAATACTTAAAATTAGAATTTGCATCAAACACAAATTCGGATCTATTCTCTATATATATCATTTTATAATTTTGTTGTAAAGTTTTTCTACTACACAATCAACAAAAATATTTTTTTCCCATTTTAATAACATAAACCGTACAATGTATTTTGAATTTATTCATTGTTATATTACTTTATTTTTTTAGGCATCCAAACATCTTATAAATATTCTACCGACTCTCATTTCGAAATTTCATTTCGATTTTTTGGAGAGAGCCTTGTCATTATGTATTTTTCTTACGATCATTGCTTTGAAATTCCCTTTTTAATAAGATAAATCATACAACATATTTTGATATTATTCATTGTTACATAATTTTATTTTAATAAAGCATCCAAACAGCTTATGAATATTCTACTACTCTCATTTCAAATTTATTTTGATGTCAGGGAAAAGAGCCTTGTCGTTTTGTGTTTTTCTTCCAATTAGTGCTTTCAAATTCCCACACTTGAATAAAACATCGAGATGATAATATGGACTTTCGTAAACTATATACTATTTTCATTATATTTTTTTTGAATATTTCGTGCCACTGACAAGGATAGATTGTTTAGAAAGTTACACCAGCGATGACTAAAATTTAAGATATTAGTGATGTAATATTAAATTGGGTCAATTAACCATTTATTTAAATGGAACCCAATTCGAAAGCGTTAAATGGAAGAATAATAAAGTCAAATTATAATATTTATTAGAAAGGAAATAAAATAATAAAAAATGCAGATATGGATAAAAATATAAAAGAAAAAGAATAAAATTCTTTAAAGAAAATAAAATTACATAAATACAATAACGAATACAAAGTAAATACTAAAAAAGGAATGACAAATTTTTACCTTCTTAACAACGTAATATTTTGTTAATAAGTGTAAGGAATATAGCATAACATTACATGTCATAATTCTACTCAAAACAACTAGTGTGCATTATTTTTATATAGTTGTTATCACTTGTGAGACTCAATATGAAGGTCGCCCACAAAAATTAGTAAGTATCATTGAACAAAATATACTTAATGTTAACAATTTAGAAATTAACCGAAGTTACAATCTTACCTATTACTAAAGAAATTAATATCTAAATATTATTTTTAAAGCTTTTCATTTATAAATATAAAAAAAATATTTTTTGCATATAAATATAAATAAATTTTGTCGTCGTGGACTAAAACCTAGAAAAAAACTTACACCTGTTTCACTCATCTAGCAAATACCAGTGGAGCTACCCCATCCATCATATTAGCATATTAATATAAACTCCCAATAGTTTGCATAAAAAATTATTAATTTAAATACCTCAACAAATCGTCCATTAAAAAATATGTCAATATAAGGTATCTTTCTTTTCTTCAGTCAAATTCCATTAAACAAGAAATAGATATACTAAATTCTCATTAATTAATGATGAATTAAAAATGAAGTTATATATATTCAATAAAACTAAGGATGCTACAATTTGACAATGTTCCTACCTCATAAAACAATTTATTAAAAAAATATAAATATTAAATGATAATTTTTTTAAGAAATGAATATGTTACATATTTGAAATATTATGATGTTACCACTTTACCACCTTGAAAAAGTTTCATCCTCTAAAGTGCATAAACATAAAAATACGCTACCGCAAACTTATAAATTTGTGAAACTAAATTATAAAAAATCAATTCTCATTATATCGAGTATATGAAGTAAATTACTAAAATTTTAAGTTATTGCATTCTACCCACCAAATAAATATTTTTTTCTTGAAAACAAACCCCTAACTACACCCAAAAAAATTACATATAAATTTGACCATTCATTTGATTTAAAATCACATTCGAAAATAACTTTTTGTTTTTTTAAGTAATAAATTGTAGATCACTCCTTTAAATAAATACATACAAAAATAAAATAAAATTTACGCGAATAATTAAATATATAACGTCCGTTAAAATAAAACAGTCATTTGTCGATGTGTTGCATAATATCAATAATTTAAAAATATTATAACATGAAATAATTAAAAATAATAATTGTTTCAAATAAATATATTAATAATTAAAGTTGAGACCAATGTCACACCCCGAAGTGAGTGTTATATATTTGTATCTCATAAAAATAATTAAGATTGACATTTTTACATATTAAAATCGACCTTTAACAAAAACAAAATAATATAAAATATATAAATAGATAAATATCGATGTAAAGTAATGAAAATATAAAAATAATTTAATTGAATTTATTTATTTTCTTTTCAAGCATCTTCCTTGCCCTCTATAAATTTCATTTCAGTATATATATTGTAAGTCCTAAATCTCAACAGAAAATCAGTAAAAGGTGATTTTTTTACAATGGCCTTCATGTTAATCAATCGATCGTATTTTTGCTTGATTTTGTTCATTTCTATGATCCTGCTTTCAGGTAATGAATGAAAGTTTATTTTTATCTCTCTAGTCGTATGCTTCATATAGGATCAACAAACTCTTAAGAACACAAAATCTATAATTAATTTTTTGTTGTTGTTGTAGGTTTATCAAGTGGTGAGTATAGCGTTACGGATATAAAATGTCAAGGTGGTAATTGTGCGTCTGATGGACAATGCAATTCAGACTGTCTTAAAAAGGGATTTAAGAAAGGCGGCGTTTGTAGAATAATTTTTCCTAGTTCTAATAAATGTTGTTGTACTATAGGATGATTTATTTTGTCCTTTAAGAAAAATAAGTGAATAAAAGGAATACCTAATGTATGTTTCGAATTAAGATTTTGTAAGAATATATATTGTGTAAAATAAAGCTATCATTCAAATTTATTAATATAATCAAGTTGTCATATTCTAGGGATTTTTAATTTGTTGGAACCCATATCCGTGAATACTTAAAATTAGAATTTGCATCAAACACAAATTCGGATCTATTCTCTATATATATCATTTTATAATTTTGTTGTAAAGTTTTTCTACTACACAATCAACAAAAATTTTTTTTTCCCATTTTAATAACATAAACCGTACAATGTATTTTGAATTTATTCATTGTTATATTACTTTATTTTTTTAGGCATCCAAACATCTTATAAATATTCTACCGACTCTCATTTCGAAATTTCATTTCGATTTTTTGGGAGAGAGCCTTGTCATTATGTATTTTTCTTACGATCATTGCTTTGAAATTCCCTTTTTAATAAGATAAATCATACAACATATTTTGATATTATTCATTGTTACATAATTTTATTTTAATAAAGCATCCAAACAGCTTATGAATATTCTACTACTCTCATTTCAAATTTATTTTGATGTCAGGGAAAAGAGCCTTGTCGTTTTGTGTTTTTCTTCCAATTAGTGCTTTCAAATTCCCACACTTGAATAAAACATCGAGATGATAATATGGACTTTCGTAAACTATATACTATTTTCATTATATTTTTTTTGAATATTTCGTGCCACTGACAAGGATAGATTGTTTAGAAAGTTACACCAGCGATGACTAAAATTTAAGATATTAGTGATGTAATATTAAATTGGGTCAATTAACCATTTATTTAAATGGAACCCAATTCGAAAGCGTTAAATGGAAGAATAATAAAGTCAAATTATAATATTTATTAGAAAGGAAATAAAATAATAAAAAATGCAGATATGGATAAAAATATAAAAGAAAAAGAATAAAATTCTTTAAAGAAAATAAAATTACATAAATACAATAACGAATACAAAGTAAATACTAAAAAAGGAATGACAAATTTTACCTTCTTAACAACGTAATATTTTGTTAATAAGTGTAAGGAATATAGCATAACATTACATGTCATAATTCTACTCAAAACAACTAGTGTGCATTATTTTTATATAGTTGTTATCACTTGTGAGACTCAATATGAAGGTCGCCCACAAAAATTAGTAAGTATCATTGAACAAAATATACTTAATGTTAACAATTTAGAAATTAACCGAAGTTACAATCTTACCTATTACTAAAGAAATTAATATCTAAATATTATTTTTAAAGCTTTTCATTTATAAATATAAAAAAAAATATTTTTTGCATATAAATATAAATAAATTTTGTCGTCGTGGACTAAAACCTAGAAAAAAACTTACACCTGTTTCACTCATCTAGCAAATACCAGTGGAGCTACCCCATCCATCATATTAGCATATTAATATAAACTCCCAATAGTTTGCATAAAAAATTATTAATTTAAATACCTCAACAAATCGTCCATTAAAAAAATATGTCAATATAAGGTATCTTTCTTTTCTTCAGTCAAATTCCATTAATCAAGAAATAGATATACTAAAATTCTCATTAATTAGTGATGAATTAAAAATGAAGTTATATATATTCAATAAAACTAAGGATGCTACAATTTGACAATGTTCCTACCTCATAAAACTAAGGATGCTACAATTTAAGAAATGAATATGTTACATATTTGAAATATTATGATGTTACCACTTTACCACCTTGAAAAAGTTTCATCCTCTAAAGTGCATAAACATAAAAATACGCTACCGCAAACTTATAAATTTGTGAAACTAAATTATAAAAAAGTTAATTCTCATTATATCGAGTATATGAAGTAAATTACTAAAATTTTAAGTTATTGCATTCTACCCACCAAATAAATAATTTTTTTCTTGAAAACAAACCCCTAACTACACCCAAAAAAAGTACATATAAATTTGACCATTCATTTGATTTAAAATCATATTCGAAAATAACTTTTTGTTTTTTTAAGTAATAAATTTTAGATTACTCCTTTAAATAAATACATACAAAAATAAAATAAAATTTACGCGAATAATTAAATATATAACGTCCGCTAAAATAAAACAGTCATTTGTCGATGTGTTGCATAATATCAATAATTTAAAAATATTATAACATGAAATAATTAAAAATAATAATTGTTTCAAATAAATATATTAATAATTAAAGTTGAGACCAATGTCACACCCCGAAGTGAGTGTTATATATTTGTATCTCATAAAAATAATTAAGATTGACATTTTTACATATTAATATCGACCTTTAACAAAAACAAAATAATATAAAATATATATAAATAGATAAATATCGATGTAAAGTAATGAAAATATAAAAATAATTTAATTGAATTTATTTATTTTCTTTTCAAGCATCTTCCTTGCCCTCTATAAATTTCATTTCAGTATATATATTGTAAGTCCTAAATCTCAACAGAAAATCAGTAAAAGGTGAATTTTTTACAACGACCTTCATGTTAATCAATCAAAAATATTTTTGCTTTATTTTGTTCATTTCTATGATCCTGCTTTTAGGTAATGCATAAAAGTTTATTTTTATCTCTCTAGTCGTATGCTTCATATAGGATCAACAAACTCTTAAGAACACAAAATCTATAATTAATTTTTTGTTTTTGTTGTAGGTTTATCAAGTGGTGAGTATAGTATTTCTTGGATTCATGGCTTCGGATGAGGAACCCCAGGAGAGTAGTATTTTTGTGTACAATGATACTCTACCCTATTGGAAGGATTCATGAGTTATACTTCCCAAGAGGAACGGGAATCAGTTATTCCTGAAGTTAATCATGTAACTCGGACTGTATATTAGTAAGAGCATGTGCCAAGATTATGGAAGATGGGACAGGACAATTGAGATGAATGATTTTTGATACGAAGTGAAATGTTATCTCTAGATGTGTGTGAAATATTGTATGTGACTCTATGAGGTGTATGGACATTCATAGTTACGTTCTAGATTACTTAAGTTCCTTAGAAGTGGTGTCTTGTTGATGATTTAAAGTTCCTTGACGGTGTTACTTTGTTATTGGTCGAGATCACGTGTCGGAAGAAATCTTGAATGAATCAAAACCCTATAAGAGGACTTGATATGGAATATAGTAACCAAAACCGGAGATCGTCAAACTAATTTGGTTTAGCTGCTTCGAACACATGATGAATCTGGATGTCATACACCTTTATGGTTGTAGTCACGTGGCTCCTATATATATATATTTATATATATATATATATATATATATATATATATATATATATATATATATATATATATATAATATATATATATATATATATATATATATATATATATATATATATATATATATTATGGAGGATGTTGGTCATATTTTAAACTTGTGTGAGTCATCAAGGAAGTTATTCTACTAATGGAAGTCGGTAAGGTTCTAGTACCATTTTGGATAGTAGGCACTTTGGAGGGTAGGTATGTTTATTTGTAGATTGTTAGCTAAACAGTGGTGCCTAGGAATCCCAGGTGTTCCACTATTGGAATCAGAGTATCACAATGGAAGGTGATGAAAGAAAGAGCTCAATCAAGTCTATGGGGATCATGGAGATAATTACTCGTAAGAATGAGGTAAGGATGAGAGTAAGACAATCTCGTGCTAATGGTTCTATCTCATTGGAGTAGTATGAGAGAAGTGAATTAATAGGAGTAAAGACTTGAAGCATACAGTATCAGATCAAGTGAAGTTTACGAGATTATCAATAAATGGATTACAAAGTTATCGCAATTGTTGAAGGAATAATAAGAGAAGAGTAGTCAATATTGTGTGTGGTTAAGGAATCAATAAGTTTTCTTATGAAGGATTAAGGAGTATTGATTAACCTAGTCAAGATAAGATGTCATATTTATGTTTTGTGTAACTTAGTGCAAGGAAGGGAAGTTGTGGTTTCCGGGAGGAAAGTGACCAACTGATCTAGAGTGGTATATCAGATGAATTAAGTGGAAGCAAGTGTAAATGTTAATCCAATATCAGAATAAGATTGTGATGGAAATCAAGAAGTTTCAAGAGTTCATGAAGAAGGAAATTTGACAGCAAAGACAAGTTAGAAGAATGAGTATGTCAAAGACTTGAAATTGAAGAGAAGTCAAGTGTTGGTCTAAGACGTTGATACAAGGTTTGTTTGTTTGTTGAGTGAAGGAAATTCATGGGCGAATTTAAATTAAAAGGGGGGAGAATGTAATATCTCATATTCCCTTAAATGCTCAAATAGTTGTCAGTTGAGATTTATTGAGTTCCTGTGTACTCTATATTTTGTTAGTTGTAAAAATTTGAGATCCTATGTGCTCTAAATGTTTTCAATTGGGACCAACAGAGTAACCAGTGAACTATGAAGAGATTTATTATTAATAAAAGAGACAGACCAATATTATTAAGTACAAGAAAGGACGTTTTTGGTAACGTTAATAATTGGTCAATTGGTACTGAAAGATAAAATAAAAATTGAGATATTTTATATTACTACTTAATATTATATATTATTTATATATATGATATAGTATATGTATGGTGGTGATTGGAAAAGAAAGAAGAAGTGGATAAGAAGGAAGAAAGAGAAGGAGAGTTATCAAAAAGGAAAAAGAAAAGAAGAGAGAAAGGGGAAAAGAAGAAGATAAGAAGAGAAGAAGAGGAATGAAGAAGAAAAGAAAAGTCATGGAAACATTCACCACCATCACAACATCATCTCATCTTCTTCACCCAACTTCATCTTCTTCTTCTACTAGGTGAGTTCTAGGTAGAACTTTAGATTTGGTAGTTAGGGTTAATGAACCATGAAATTGATAGTATGATAGGTGATATTATAATGAGTTCTTTATGGATCATGTAATTATTCTTTGATGATACTTCTATGTGTGTTTTTTATTTGTTGGATTCTTGGGAATTAATACTATGGTTGTTGCTTTAAAGGTGTTGTTGATGTGTTTATATTCATATAAGAGATTGGTTGTTGGAAATGGAGTAACATTTGGAAACCATTTTGAGAGGAAATGAAGTTTCTGTGAGTGGAAAAGGGATGGGACATTTGATCAATCTATTGGCCCTTCCAATCAATATTCATTTGATCAATCTATTGATATGAATCAACTATTTGACGAATTAAAATACTGTAGCGGGGTTTTCGTTACCTTTAGGTTTATTAACTAAACCAAAAGTCAACATACAATTTGAGTCGCCACCGCACTTTTATTTGTCCAAAGGAAAGGCTAAAAAGCGAACAAATGCCAAGTAAGAAGTTTTTCAAATCAAAAACTAATAAAAATGTCAGAGATCTAGGTAAGGGGGTTGGTTATGAAATGGGAAGGTTTTACGCACCCAAAACATCCTTAGTACTCTAAGGGAACCCTTTTTGCAAATATGTGTTGTAGGTCGGTATTTGTGAAAAGATTTGTGCAAAATATTGGGGGGATGAGAAGAGAATAGATTATATTTACAAATTTTGTTGTTTGAATGGATGAACCCATTGCCTAGGTACCATCACAAAGGAGGATCAAAACCTCGTAGTTCGGGGTAAAAATCTCAAAGATTGGTGAATTGATTTAATCAAAAGCCATAAGGTCTTTTGTTATCAAAGGGAGAAAACTCAACCTAAACCAACAATCCACCATGTGAGGAAGGCTTCAACATGCTAGTGAGGGGTTAACCCTATAATAAGAATGGAAGGCTTATAATCCAACACTAAGGATGAGGTGAGCTTTATATCAACCACTATGATAACTCAAACCTATGACTAATGTTTTTGAAAAGGTTTTAACAAAGTGGCCCTTGGAACCATAAAACAACTTGAAATGGATTATATTTACAAGTTAGACTTATTTACAAAATGAGGTCAAATTTGGATTAAGATTATTTACAATGAGTATTTATGAAAAGAGTTTGAAAAGTCAAAGGCTTAAGGCCTAGGTTTCTAATTTGAAATAAAGTCAAAGTTTTGAAAATGACTTTTGGCTTGGTTAGAGTGGGGAGAAGAAGAGAAGGGCTATTCCTAAAGCATACAAAGATAAGAGGGGAAAGAAAAACCCTTGGAGTTCCTTTTTCTTGAAGTCATATAGATGACTTAATATGCTCCTTTCCTTTGGACTTAGCACACAAACAAGCAATCAATAATTGAATTCAAGCTCCTAGGATCTCCATTTGGCTTGGCTCTTAACTTGGCTACTCATGACAATGGTCCTCTTTTCACAATCTCAAGGTGGGATCCCTATCACACAAGAGCAACCATCAAAAAAGTTCACAACACAATAAAGGGAATGAACAAGGAATAAGTTTGGAAGAGAAGTCCTTTTGAGGTTGACTTTGAGTTTAGCATTCTAAAGGCATGAGGCCTAGTTGCTCTTCAACAAATTTTGCATTCTAAAGGCATGAGGCCTAGTTGCTCTTGAACTACTTTAAGCATGGGTAAGTCCTAATTCTAAGTCCTTTCTCCTTTTGCATTTGGGTTCAAATCAAAACAAACACAAAAACAACACAAGATAGCAATATATTTATATACAATAATGGGCTCAAATGAGCAAAATAAAAATGACATAAACATAAAATATGTGCTCAAATGAGCAAAGAGAAAATCAATATGAATAATGAGCAAGAAATAAATGACATTAAAAGTAAATGGCAAGAAATTCAAAGCTCAAATTGAAGTTAGTAGTTAGTAAGGTTATGTTAGCTTGTAATAAGTCAATGTAGCGATATGTTAAGCAATCGTAAGTGGACTAATGTAGTAGTCACACCTATCTGAGGCCGATCAATAAGAATATAGGCAAAGAACACAAGTTAGAGATCATGACTAGTAAGCCAAGCTCCATAAACTTGTCATGCCAAACAAAAGGGGAAGGGCCTTGTATTGACTTTAGGTTATTTGCTTGACCAAGAAGCAACCTATCTTGGACACAAAATAACTCACTTGATCATGGATCAAGTTGAGTTTGGTTTTGATCAAAGAAGGTTAAACTTCTCATTTGTCAAGACCAACCATAAGACTTTAACTCATTGGCCATATGAGGGAAAGAAATGGATGAAAATGAAAGGGTGGGGAATAAGAAGTCAATAAACAATCCCAATTGATCAAAGTTGATTCACATCAACCTCAATCAACACCAAACAGAAGAGAAATGAAGTTAACAAGTCAAAGAGTCAATAGTATCTTTTTGGTATTTTTTGAATTAAAATAAAATGCAAATAAAAAAATAAACAAATAAGGTTGAACCTCAAATTCAATTCAAATCAACTTCAAAAAGTCCAATTAAATTCTCATAGGTTCAACATAGTCAAACAAGCTTTGACTAATTTTCTCACAAATTTTTGAAATCAGAAAGTAATTAAAATCGATTGAAAACAATTAAAAATAGCACAATATGAATTAAAATCTCAAATAATCTCAAATCAAATAAGAAATTGATGAGACTATTTTTCATTGACTTATCATGATCCATCAATGCTATGAAAATATTTTTGGATTTTTTAAAAGTCAAAAAGTATTTTAAAATGAACTAAAACCAATAAAAAACAAGTAATTCATAAAAAAATATCAAATGAAGTTACAAAAATAATTAAAAATCATAATATGAAACTAGATTTTTCAAGATTTTTTTTGGAATTTGTCTCATATTTTTCTGACCTCAAATAATTTTTTAATGAATTTTTGAAAATAAAAGGAATTAACAGAAAATAAAAAGAAAATGGAATAAACGAAAAAAAACCACAACCACGTGATGCATTTCATTAATTGACGTGGCGCTTATGGATGGTCCAGATCTGAGGACACACGCTGGGCTTGAGTCAAACGCGCAACAACTTGTATTCAATGAAGTAATTGAAACTGACGTGTGAGATTAGATCCTGAATACAAGATCCAAAGGCCAGGAGGATGCACACGTGGTGGTGGTGGTGGAAACCACCATCTTCTCCGACGAAACAACAACTTCCGGCCACCAATTGCAGAGAAATAAAATTTAATGAAAATGGAAAACAAGGACATGGAAATGAAGCTCGTGTGATGGAGATCATCACTGTACTAATGGATCTCCCTCACTCTTCCTATATTGAGATAAATGTGAAGGAGAAAATCATGGTGTTCAAACTGATTGCTCATGAAATGAAGAATTGAAAACACCAATGGCTTGCCTCAAGTGTGAGGACTTCAGAAAACCACAGAAACACAAGGATACTACATTGAATTAAGAGTTCTAGATCCAAAACGTTTGAGATTATACCTCTGAATTGAAGAACTTCTGGCCACGAATCCTTCAAGATCCTTGCTCATCTTTGATCCTTGAGTGTAATGGAAGTGATTGGCTAAGGAATTAGGCTTTGAAACTCAACTAATGATACTGAATTTCAAGCTCGAAAGTGTGAAAAAAATTTGAGTGATTCCTTTGGTATGGCTATGGTTTTCCTTCTACAGCACTTGGGATCTCCAAAAGGTTAGCAAATGGAGCTCATGAAGGTGCTATTTATAGCTGAATGTGGTTGTGCATCACACTTTGTTCATGTGCATGAGAATTTGAATTTGGATGCATGGGCATGTGCAAGCGTGTGGAAGGCACAATGCTGAATGCAAAAGCTTGCTGAGATCAAGTGAAGGGAAATTGATCGTGCACTTTGGAGGGAAATAGCTTGCATTTCAAGTTTTAGCATACAATACCAAAATTGCACATACATGAAAAGAAATTCGAAACCCCGAAATGGTAGGTCCAAATAAGCATTGTGAGTAATGGTTGGAAAGCCCTTGAAATAAGGAACAAAAGTCATGTTGGGAAAAAATCATTTGGTATTTGAAAATTGATGAAAACTGGCTGGGAAAATCCAAGTACAAAACATGTTCAAACCACTTTGAAAAATTTCACCCAAAAGCAAGCTTAATCAAACCCCTCTGTCCTCATGATACAAGCTTCAAATGAGAAAATATCTAACATAAAAGTTGTAGATCGTTTCAATCTGATCAATATAGACTCAAAGTTTGCATCATTTCGATTTTTTATGACAAAGTTATGGACATTTGAAGTTGGATACCTTTTCAAATTCAATGAATTAGGTCCAAGATGACCTATAATGTTTTGTATTATCACATGTATTTATTTTAGTATTATGAAATTTTCTCCAACATAACTTTTGAATCATACATCTTAAGATTTCCAATGCATTTGGTCTCACCTCAAAATCATAAAAATTAAGGAAGTTATGCCCTTGGTAAGTTGACCCAAAATTAGGGTTTCAATCAAAATGACCTATAATGTTTTGAAATGAATGATGACCTTCCAAGTTTCAAATGGATTGTTTATGAACATGAAAGTTGTCCATATGGTTCTTAAGAACATATTTTCTCTTGGGGTCATCTTCATTTGACAATCAAATCAAAAGTTGTATCTCATTGGACCTCAATTTAGTCAGATGACTTTGACTGGTCAACTTTTCAAGGCCAAACTTCCAATCTTGATGAATAAATGATTGAGGGCCCCCAAATAGGCTCACGTATGCATAAAGTGATGAATGAAAGAACTTCCCTTGATTAAATTTGATCAAAGGTTGAGATTTCTTCATGGGAAAGGCACAATCAAAGCACAGTGGAATTAGGGTTTCCTTGGGAAACAATCTTCAAGCCCTTTGGGTTATCTTGATCAAATTGGAAAATTGAGATACTTGGGAGACATATATGATGATTAATAACTTTGTGGACCACTGTCATGCTTTTTCTAATCTTCATCTATCCATTTCATTGGGCTCATGAGCCTCTATCATACCCCGATTTTGGCCCTGAAAATTTTTCCCCATCAATCACTCGTTTGCATTCTTTCTTCATTCACCTTCATATCCTTCATTCATGTTCATGTTTACTATTTCATATTTTTTACGTTTTTCACGTTCCAAATTTACATTCATATTTTCTTCATTCACATTGAAAAGAAATTTCATTCATATTCAAGAATTTCCACATACTCATTCATAGTTCGATTACTTCATTCATTCATTCAATCATAATCATCCATGTACATGGCATATGAATAACTTATAATCAAAAAGCATCTCATCACATGAATACATGAAGTTTCTAAGATGCAAAGAGAGATCTTTGTCTTGCTACAAGAAACACCAATTTTCATTCATTGCAAATCATAGATTATCCAAAAAAATACATAATTTACAAAGAGCACGGTTTGCATCAACGACAAGTTGAAAGAATAAAGTGTCGGAAGCCACAAGCAAGGAGAGACGACGATGTTGGGCCTCAAGTTCAGCCCGAATCTCTAGTTTCATTTCAGAATTCCATGGTTCTCGTTTTGCTTCAGCCAACACCTTCACTGTTTCAACAATCTGGGCCCATTTGAATTTTGAGAAGCCAGCCTTCAACTTATCTGGTACAAAGTATTTGTCATCTAAATATTCTGTTTCTAAGACAAATGGCTCAGTTGGAACGCAAAAAGAATCAAAAACAGATAATGTCTCCGAAAGTGGCAGTGATGTTGAAATAATGTCAAATCCTGAAAGTGCAAACAGTGTGTTGCCCATCTTGAAGCCTTTGTCACTGTTCTTCTTAATTGCTCGGAGACAGTTTTAGAGAACAACAAATCAACGGTGAATGAAGTTTGGTTTTGTTGGGAAGTAGAAGAGGAAGTAGAAATTAACACTGCTGCTATAATCCCCGTCTCTATGCAGAATTCGCCTCGCAACAGTAGTGGTGGCTTCTCAAATCAACATATATCCACACACCAATCAAATTTATTCAACAATACGGACTCAATTTATCACAATGTTTGCCTCCACCACTAGACAATGTTGAGCTTGAAAAAAAACATAATCGAGTGTATCCCGTGCCTAGGATGGATCTGCTGATCTGGAAATTGTTAACACACAGTAAGTTCATTCAAGCACTTCTGAAAATGCCATTGAATTTGTCTTTGGATGTACATGGTTTTCCTTAAGCTTTGGTATCAGATACTGAGGTCAAGCCAAATGATTTACCTTCTCATAATGGTTTTGAACATGTCCATGTTGCTCCACCTCCACTTTCGCCAAGTCCAAGAATGTCTCAAAGGTTATCTGGTTCCAAAAGTTCTTCTAATATTTTAGGGACCAGCTCAACAACTGTTGGTGATCACGGCAGCGAGCCAACAAATATTGATTCTTCTGCAGAACAAAGAGTAGACTCTGAAAAAGTTAATGTGGCTGATGTATCTGCATCAAGTGACAATTTGCAAGAAAGTGAGAAAGTTGTACAAAACGATGTTTCTGTGGTTTCTGATAGCCCTACAATATTTAAACACCCTACCCATTTGGTAACTCCATCTCAGATATTCTCTAAATCTGCTTTATCTTCTGCTAATTCTAATACCCCTCAAGGTATGAATGTTCAAGATGTGGCTGCATATAGTGATGCGGAAAAGTTTGAAGTAGAGGTTAAAGTAGTAAGTGAGTTCTCAACTCCTCAATAATGTCAGCACCAAACGGCCCTCCATTTTGTGATACCGAAGGTTCTGATGGCCACTGTAGCAGCCACTCAATGTTTTGAAATCTGCAAGTTCAACCAGACGAAAACTTTATATTCAACGAGAAAACTGCAAGTTCAGAAAGACAGGCACTAGGTTGCAAGATTGGTCAAATCAGAATTAAAAGTATATGGAGAATGGTCTCTCGACGGTGCGGCTATAGGTCTGGCATGGTTAGACGATCAGATGCCGGTAGTGCTCACTTCAACTGGACAGTTGAATTTATTTGCTGAAGGTAGAATTGTCGAGCAAAAAGTCCTCGAGTTAAATCCCGTCCTAAGAGCTTTTGGCAATGCAAAGACTGTGAGGAACAATAATCCAAGTCAATTTGGTAAGTTTGTGGAGATTCAACTTAATAAAAAGGGAAGAAATGAAGGCAGCAGGTCTTACGCAATACAGAGCTTACTCCACCGATGAAGTGATGGCATTGCTTCAGCAGGGAAATCGTAATAGAACTACGGAACCCACTCGTGCAAATGAAACATCTTCACGTTCCCATGCTGTTTTGCATGGTCAGAGAGAGATTTTGCCACAGATCTAAGAAAATTTAGGTCTCTTGAGGGTGCCAATATTACCCGATCTCTTCTTGCACTAAGCAGCTGCATCAATGCTCTTGTAGAGGGAAAGAAGCACATTCCATACCAAAACTCAAAACACCCTTCATTGGGCTGATAAAGCCAAGGAGATTCGAACAAAGGCACCTGATGCAAACGAGGACCTATTACCGGTACCTAAAACAGAAACAGAAAAAACGGTAACAAAACGGAACCGTTTTCACCAACTAACCTCCAATCAAATCCTGAATTCTATCAACATTCCCCAAACTGAAACTTCAAAGGAAAAACCCTTGTATTCTTCATAGAACTGCTTCATTCACTGCTAAAACACAATGACGAGATTACTGCTTGAAGGTGAAAGAGTTGCCTCAATATCAAGCTGTTGCATCAAATACAACTGGTTCTACCCCGAGAGATCTATATGAGGATGTCTTTGAAGATCTTGAAAAGAAATATCATTAGGCCAAGACGCACTCTTCTTGTTCGACCAAATGATTCCCTCACACGCCGAAACAATGATTCTGAAGCTAGCACTGTTGTTAACCCTTCTCAAGATGCAAATGTTCACACCAAAGTTCCTCAAGGGGCCGATGATGAAAAGGCCATTGAGTTGGAGAGTTTGTCTTCTTATATGAGTTCACTTGGATTCACATAAATGGAATATGTTGAAGGCAACCAACATGAAGCTTCAATTGATGATTCAAAGCAAATTAAAATTCAAAAGGCTCGCCTAAATTTATATCATCAGTGAAGACATTTTGTTTGCTCTTGGAACACTCTATGTCATTTGAAGGCTCTGTTGAGTTGCATGTCACTTCTTCCAAAGCATTGCTTATAATTGGATCGCATATGCCAGAGGTGGTAGCATCACATTATGCTCTCAAAGTTTCATGGCTTAAGCAACTACTACTGAATCATGTAGATTGGGACACTCGGGAATCCATTGCATGTTTACTTGGAATCGTGTCTTCTGCTCTTCCTCTGCCTGCAACATCTGATGTTATTTCGGAATTGACTTCAATTTTCAGCCAAACACATAAGCCTAGATTTGAGACTCAGCACGGTGCGCTTTGTGCAATAGGATATATCACTGCAGATTATTTGTCTAGAGCACTTATGCCAGAAATTTTTCTCCGGAAAACACTTAGATGCCTAGTTGATGTGGTTAATCCTGAAACTTCTGCTCTTGCTGCTGTTGCAATGCAAGCATTAGGTCATATTGGACTGCGTATTTCTTTACCTCCACTTGAGGATTCTAATTCAGATGGAATTCTCATACTTCTGTATGATAAATTGAGTAAGTTTCTCTTGAGTGATGATGTTAAAGCAATACAGAAGATCGTCATATCCATTGGGCATATATCTGTAAAGGAATCATCATCCTCTCATATAGATATGTCCTTAAATTTGATTTTCAGTCTTTGTCGATCTAAGGCTGAGGATGTTCTGTTTGCTGCTGGGGAGGCACTTTCTTTTTTGTGGGGTAGTGTTCCTGTCAGTGCTAACACAATCCTCAGAACTAACTTCACTTCACTATCGACTGCTTCAAATTTTCTGATGGGAGATTTAAACTCTGCTGAGTCAAAGCAGTTCCCAAATGGACAAAGTGAACATAGTGAAGGATACCATGCTTCTGCAAGAGATGCAATTATGAAAAAGCTTTTTGATGAGCTTTTGTATAGTAGCAGGAAAGAAGAGCGATGTGCTAGAACTGTCTGGCTAGTATCACTTACAAAGTACTGCGGCAGTCATCCTACTATTCAGAAAATGCTTCCAGAAATTCAGGAGGCTTTCTCTCACCTTCTTGGTGAACAAAATGAACTCACACAAGAGTTGGCTTCTCAAGGCATGATTATTGTGTATGACCTTGATGATGAATCTATGAAACAAAATTTGGTGAATGAACTTGTGAATACGTTGACTGGGTCAGGCAAACGGAAAAGAGCAATCAAGCTTGTTGAAGATTCTGAAGTATTTCAAGATGGATCTCTTGGTGAAACTGCTAGTGGAGGGAAACTGAACACTTATAAGGAGTTATGTAGCTTTGCAAATGAGATGGGACAGCCAGACTTGATTTATAAGTTTATGGATTTATCAAATCATCAAGCTTCTTTGAATTCTAAGAGAGCAGTTGCTTTTGGCTTCTCAAAAATAGCAAAGCAAGCAGGGGATGCTCTTAAGCCACATTTACGATCTTTGATTCCAAGGCTTGTATGCTACCAGTATGATCCTAATAAAAATATACAGGATGCAATGGTACACATATGGAAGTCACTAGTGGCTGATTCGAAGAAAACCATTGATGAACACTTAGATCTCATTATTGATGATTTACTAGTTCAATGTGGATCTCGGCTTTGGCGGTCACGTGAAGCATCATGTCTCGCCCTTGCAGATATTATTCAAGGACGAAAGTTTTATGAGGTTGGAAAGCATTTAAAAAGATTATGGTCGGGAGCATTTCGTGCCATGGACAACATAAAGGAAAATACCGAAAGTTCTTGCCGGTAGCAGAAGGAACAGGAATCGGATCATTGGAGAGAGGCAAACTTTGCTTGAACTTGTTGATTATATTTTAGCTATGAATTCAAAGTTCAGTGAAGCGGCAATGCAGGAGATCACTAAGATAGCAGCTGACTTGATAAATAAACCTCTCAGTTCTGTTTTTAAGGACCATGGTGGTAGTGACATTGACACTAGTAGCAGCATTCCAATCACAGTTCATGAGGCAATAGTTTGGAGGAAAAAGATACATAGTGGACCTGCTGATGCTTTCCATTTTCACTGCAGTAAAATAACTTGGTAAGGCAGTAAAAGTTCACAGGCAACAAAAATGAAAATGTTTTCACAGAAGAAGTACAAGGTACATGTTACCTTTTTCAGAATAAGCACCAAAACAGGATAGACAAACTGGCAGCACCAAAAGCACTTCCAAGTCCGACACTCCTTTGATCTCAGCGGCCAATTCAAAAGACCCTAGCAGTGTGACTATAAAAGAGAGGCCACTGTTCATAAAAAGGAGAGCCGAAAAACCCTAATTTTCTAGAGAACATTAGCGGCTACTGTTCAAACAGCAAGTCCCTAAGGAACTCCTTCGACGGAGAAACGGCAAAAATCCCAACAACAGAGGAAACCATAAAGAAGAGAAAGAAAATCCATATCCTGTTCTCTGAAGCAGTGCTCCTAATTGAAATTCCACCGAAGTTCCTTTAAATCTTTCTTGACAGCGAACGAGAAGCGTTTACCTACATTCGTCGGTCGAGCTCGCCGCAACCGGTTAGCTTTCTTTCCGAGCTTTATTTCTATGTTTCGATTCTGCTTTGCATCCTTCTGAGGGAACCATGGTTGTTGTTCCGATTTGATTTCATTTAGTAATACTGCTGCCTGTTTTTTTGTGATGTTAACTTCCTGTTAAAATTTTGATGTTCAAAATGGAAAGAAACAGAATCTATGTGCGTTAAAGATGAACTTGTTCTGCTACTGTTTTTTCAACTTTGTATTTTATTTAAAAGGTTTGGTCCGTTTGTTTATCTTATGTATTAGTGCTTGAGATCATACAACAAGGATGCTTGTCTGGTGGAGTTGGTAAAGGGATGCTTTGGCATGGTTTTAGTTTTTTTCACTTTATTCAATTTTTAATCTTTGATTGATTTAGGATCTATTTTATTATTAATCATTTTGTTTTATTTTATTCTCACTTTTCAACTTTAGCTTTTAATCTTTCGCCATTATTTTATTTTTATTTGTTAAACATCGATTTTAATTTATGGATTCAACAATTCCCATGTTGTTTATCCACGATTAATTTTATCGATACATTGATGATATTTCGTCGCGTTTTGATTAATCACATATGACATTTCGGTTGTTGTTAATATGTGCAAACCGGCTTTGAGCACATTATCTAGATTTCTTGTTTGCTTTTTTTTCAATTTCCATCTGCCTTGCACGTCATTGCGTTATGCGACTTTGATTCGCATCCTCGCATCCCGATTTTTATCCGTGTACGTCCCGATGTTGTTTCTTTCAATTAAATTTTTGAGTGTTTTGTAAATATAACTTGTTGTGTTATTTATTTTCTTCACATGGCTTACTCTTGGGCCTTCTTACAATGAGACAGTTCTCTTGCACTTACACTCATACATTGCATTATTTATCGTTTGGGCCCGATTTAATTATTCCAATACTTTGAATCCCCATTTGAAAAAATGTACCCCACTCCCCCGATGTGTAATAATTTTACTGTTTTTCATTTCTTTACTCGCTTGACTGTTTAGTCAGCTACTAACACAAGAATAAAATCAACCATTTCAAAAATAAAAAAAATAAGACTTGATCCAACGTCGAGTATTTTCTCAATAAACAAATCAATCCATTTCTCCCTCCCATTCTATTCCATTTCTTTCAAACTTTCATCAAACGCTTGATCCAACGTCAAGCCATTTTTCATAATCAAAAAATAATAAAAAATATTAATTCATATTTAAGACCTTTTTAATAAAGATGGAAATGGAACGTGGTGTATACCGGGCACTCCTGAGGCTAGGATTCGAGATGGATGTCTCGCCTATCCTAGCTCTCGTCATCATCCAAATTTATCTACTGTGTTTTCTCTCAAACGCTCATTCAAATTTCTCTTAAACTTCCATCAATGCTTGATCTAGTGTCAAGTCATTTTCAACAAAAACTCAAAATACTTAATTCCTATCTAAACACCTTTCAATAAAGATGGAAATGGAACGTGGTGGATACCACACACTCCTGAGATTAAGATTCGAGGTGGATGCCTCGCCTATCTTAGCTATCGCCATCATTTAAAATTGTCAATGCGGTTTCTTCAAACCCTTTCTCAATCAAATCTCAAAACACTTAATCCTTATTAAACATTTTTGCAAATAAGATGGAAATGGAACGTGGTGTATACCGCGCACTCCTGAGACTAGGATTCGAGATGGATATCTCGCTCATCCAAGTTCTCGCCATTATTCAAAACACATCAAACCAATCAATTTCTTTTCTCGCCGCCGTGCGATTGGCTCTTAAACCTTTTCTCGCCGCCGTGCGATCGACCCTTCAAACCTTTTCTCAAACGAAAGGTACTTTGTTTCTAAACGATGCAAGGCGATGTTTTTCCACCTATTTTGGGTAGTTCAACAATGTTTTCGTCGATTCGACCAACAAACAAACATTTTTCTACCCAGAACTACATAAGCCTTGATTTCTCTGTTGAGATACATAGGAGCAGGATTTGTAAATCTTGTCAGGCCCACTAATAAAAAACTTAGGTTTAGTCCTTCGTTAAAAAAATCCAAAAATATTATCCTCTCATCCTTTCTTTCTTTCCCACCTAATAACTTAAAGCCTAACATTCCAAACTAACATTAATGCACACAACTGACCTAATGGTTCCCGTTGAGTACAACGGACGTGAGGGGTCCTATACCTTCCCCTTGCGTAATCGGCTCCCGAACCCTGATTTGGTTGCGACGACCATAATCATTGTTGTTTTGTCTTGGGTTTTATCGATATTTCCCCTTTCCTTTTTAGGAATAAATAAAGTTCGGTGGCGACTCTGTTCAGCTCATCACTGCGAGCGCGCGATTGCGCTTCGCTTAAGGTCGTGTCTCTCATTTTTCATCGAGGTACGACAAATGGCGACTCTGCTGGGGATTGTCGTTCCCTAAGCGAGTCAAGCCTAGTTAGGACGTTTGTGTGCCTTTGTCTGTTTAATTGTGTGGCTTTTCCTTATTTATTGCTTTTATTATCTTTATTGTTATATTGGTATTTTTGTTGTATGTTGGTTCCGTTGTGTTGGGTATTTGGGTATTTGATTGCAAACCATGTGGGAAAGACTCTACACCCGAGTCTAGAGTGGAAAAAACATAAGATAGGACGATGGTTGAGTAGTACAGACTCCCGAGGTGAATACTTCGTAAGAGTCGGTACGAGAACCTCACTTAGAGTAGATCCTTTTGCAAATATTGTCGCCCGAGGTGTATACCTCCTAAGCTTCGATGTTTCAAAGGGGTCCATGACTCTAAGAACCTTTTAGAACATTGAACCTTTGGCCAACTAGAAATGATGGTTGCGTAGTATGGATTCCCGAGGTGAATACTTCGTAAGAATCGATACGAGAACCTCGCTCAGAATAGATTCTCTAGATGGAGTTGACGATCGAAAAGTATTTTCCGTAAGCGTCAAACATTCTTTTGAATCCATGACTCTGAGTAACCTGTCTAGAACCAAGTCGATGGTTGCGTAGTGCGGACTCCCGAGGTGAATACTTCGTAAGAGTCGGTACGAGAACCTCACCCAGAATAGATTCCCTTGATGGAGTTGACGACCGGAAAGTATTTTCCATAAGCGTCAAACATTCTTATGAATCAATGACTCTGGGGATCCTTTGTAACAAAGCCCTAGATCATACCCGGTGAGAACCCCTGTTTTGGAAAGCAATCAAATTTATCCATACCTCGGACCTTTGAACCCGTACCAAAAAAAACAAAAAAAACATTGCATCCATCCATTCATTGCATACGCATAAAAAGCAAGACTTTTAGTTTGAACCAAGAGTTTTGCAAACAAAATGCATCCATACTTGCATTCATACATTTTCAAAAAAAGAGTCTCACTCCGCCCTTTCTTCCTCCAGTTTCACGCTGAATTTTCAACACCAGTATAATACTTGCGCCAGAGCAAGACAGAGAATGGCTGGACAAGAACAAGAGAGCGCCCGAGTTAGAGCTGAGCTGGACGAGATCAAGGGAGGCATGTCCCAGATGCGAGAGATACTGCAAGCTTTAACCTTTAGGTTTGAGATTCCGTAAGCGACCGTGATGTCAGAGACCACGGGCCCAGTAGTGGAAGTCCCACCTCAGAGGATGTTACCCTCAACCCTTCCTCCATATGGGCTACCCTATGACTTCGTCCCCCGAGCGGAGGTAGTGCACGATATGGGGCAATCTGTCCAACAAGTCGTGCCATTACCGGTTTACACTAACGCACGTCCAGTCATCCATACTGTGGTTCCACCAGCTGCCTATGCTAGGCATATTCCTCATTATGAAGATCAAAACCACATGTATCAGACTGTCGACTCAGCAGTTGCCGGTGACGAAGTAAGGCTTGAGGATTTCAGAGAAGTAAAGGAGAACATGCAGCTCCTTGAGAAGAAGTTTCGAGATCTAGAAGGAGACCACGTCTTTGGATCTGTTGCCAAAGAAATGTGCCTGGTATCCGGGTTGGTGATTCCATACAAATTCAAAACTCCGGACTTCGATAAATACAAGGGGCATACTTGTCCAAAGAGCCATCTCATCATGTATTATCGAAAAATGGCTGCACACGTGGAGGACGACAAGTTGATGATCCACTGCTTTCAAGACAGCTTGAGTGGGGCTCCTTCCAAATGATATCTAAGTCTGGATCAGAATAGGATCAGGTGTTTCCAAGACCTGTCAGACGCGTTCATAAAACACTACAAGTATAACATGGGCATGGCACCTGACAGAAGACAGTTGCAGAGCATGTTCCAACATGACAAGGAGTCCTTCAAAGAATACGCTCAAAGATGGAGGGAACTGGCTTCTCAGGTCGAACCACCTCTGGCTGAGAAGGAATTGGCTGAACTATTTATTGACACTGTCCAACCTCAATTCTACGAGAAGATGGTTGTAAGTGCTTCTTTGGGATTCTCCGAGCTTGTTGCTATAGGAGCTCGCGTTGAATATGGTGTAAGGAATGGCAAACTGGCGGCTGTAGCTGGAACTTCAAATGCCAATCAAAAGAAGTTCTCTGGAGGGTTTCCCAGGAAGAAGGAAGGGGAAACAAATGCTATGACTATTGGACAGGGAAGAGCTCCTCCAAGAAGGAGACCACAACAATATCCACCTCAGCAGTATGTTCAACAACCAATTCCCTATCAACAACCCATGTATCCCGTCCAGTATGCTCCGCAACCGTACGTAGCTGTTGTGACGCCTGCATTCAATCAACAACTTGCTCAGGCTTATCAAGCGCCTCCAGCTTATCGACCAGCTATAGTTCAACAACATGCTGCGGCTCCGCCAGCTTATCAACAAGCACCAGCAGCTCATGTTTATCAACAACCGAGAGCTCAAGCGCCAAGGCAAAATGCTCAGAACTAGAATAGGAGGCAAGGGGAGAGGGCGACCTTCAATCCAATCCCAATGTCGTACACTGAGTTGTATCCTTCCCTATTACAAAAGGGTTTGGTGGTTCCCAGACCTATGGGACCTCCACCTGATCGTCTTCCTCCATGGTACAACCCTAATGCACATTGTCCTTTTCACGAGGGTGCCCCCGGGCATGACCTAGAGGGTTGCTACGCTCTAAAGCATAGGGTTCGTGAGCTAATTGAAAGCAAGATCTTGTCTTTTAAGGACATGGGACCTAATGTGAAGAACAATCCTCTTCCTCCCCATGGAAATCCTGCAGTAAACGCCATTGAAGACGCCTCTGTTGGTGTTACGGTTGATAAGGTGGATGATGTTAAGACTCCTTTGGTAGCATTCCATGCCCGATTGGTGGAAGCTGGCATGATTAATGTTAATCATGAAAATTGTGAAGAGTGTGCCACATACCCAAAGGGATGTCAGGTGGTACGAGACAACATTCAAAATTTGATGGATAAAGGAGTGCTTCAAATATCCAGTGTTGTGAAGAACGAAGACGTGTTGGTAATTGAACCTTGTTTCAATTTACCTGAACCAGTTGAAATTCCATATTATAGTGGTGGAGTGGTTCCAGTGAATAGTAAGTCGTCGCCTGTGGAAATATGTATGCCCACGCCTTTTCCCTACGAGAGCACCAAGGTTGTGCCTTGGAAATATGAGTTTACTACTGTGGATAAGGTTGTTGAAGGAAGTGCAGACGCTGAAGTGACAGAAGCTGTAAGTGAAGACGTCACCAATATTGCAGGGATGAGCAGAATGACCCGTAGTGGTCGAGTCTATACGCCCGAATTCAATGTGACTCCTCAAGGGCCAAACAAGGAATCAACAGTTGTAGCTCCCACTAAAGAACCTGAAGTGGTTCAATCCGAAGATGCTGTTGAATTCTTGAAGTTGATCAAGAAAAGTGACTACAAGGTTGTGGACCAGTTGCATCAAACACCGTCTAAGATCTCTATTTTATCTTTGCTGTTGAATTCCCAAGCCCATAGGGAGGCTTTGTTGAAGGTGCTTGCTCAAGCTCATGTAACACAAAGTATAACAGTAGACCAATTTGATGGAGTAGTTGCAAATATCAAAGCCTGCAATACTTTAAGCTTCAGTGGAGAGGAATTACCTGAGGATGGACAAAATCACTATCGTGCTCTCCATATCTCAGTAAAATGCAAAGATGATGCTTTGGCAAGAGTGTTGGTTGATACCGGATCTTCTCTGAATGTTATGCCAAAGAGAACACTCGCCAAGTTATCTTATCAAGGACCAGCTATGAAGCCTAGTGCCTTGGTAGTGAAAGCTTTTGATGGTTCCAGGAGAACCGTGATTGGAGAGGTTGAATTGCCCATATTAATTGGCCCGCATGTATTCCCGATTAATTTCTAAGTCATGGATATTAATCCAGCATATAGCTGCTTACTGGGACGTCCTTGGACTCATGCTGCAGGGGCAGTCACCTCCACTTTACACCAAAAGATGAAGTTTGTGGTGGACAATCAATTGATTATCATCTCTGGGGAGGAGGAATTTGTGGTTAGTCACCTTTCATCCTTCAGGTATATTGAGGCTGATGAGGACGCTTTGGAAACTTCTTTCCAAGCTCTTGAAATAGCCAATGCCACTTTTGTGGAAATGAAGGACCCTGTTGGGAAAGCTTGTTCATCTTTCGCTTCTCTGAAAAGCGCAAAGTCTAGAATTGAAGGAGGAAACCCTGAAGGTTGGGGTCAACTTATTGATATTCGTGAGAAGCATGATCGCTTTGGTCTGGGATATGTGCCTTCCGCTGCGAAAGGAGCCCGAGTCCCTGCAAAGGACAACACTCGAAGCATCCAGGAAGTATTCCTTAGCACAGGATTCATCCATGGAGATCATGTCAATGCAATTGGAGATGGAACCGAAAATGAAGATGAGCCATGTTTGGTTTACCGGTGTGAGACAGCTTTGAACAACTGGAAGGCGGTTGAGATCCCTGAAATTTTCCTTTATCAAAGTAATAATTGTTGTATTTTTCCTTTCAAATCTTTAGCTCTGCCCAAGGCTAATGGATCATGTTGTAGGGCCCCTTTTCATTTTCAAATAATCATTATCAGTGAATAAAAGACATTTTGTTAAATTCTTATTCATTCATTTTGCTTTCTCATAATAAAATGGCAATCTTTTCAAAAACAAAAAAAAAACTTTCCATTTATGCATCTTTTATTTTTTTGCTTTTCTAAAAGAAATCAATCATTCAAACATGCAGAATAAATGATAACCCCGTTGAATCTAATGACTTTACTACCTCTCATAACTTTGACTCCCCTATCTACCAAGCCGAAGAAGAGGGTGAAGAAGATTGTTACATCCCCGACGAATTGACAAGGCTGCTCGAGCACGATTCCAAAGCCCTTCAGCCACATGAAGAACCGGTGGAAACAATCAACCTTGGCATAGAGGAAGAGAAAAAAGAAGTCAAAATCGACATCACGCTTGAAGCAAGCATCAAAGAGAGTTTGGTTAAGCTGCTACAAGAATATGTGGATGTATTTGCATGGTCATACCAGGATATGCTAGGTCTAGACACCGACATCGTTGAGCACAAGCTCCCGCTTCATCCAGAATGCCCACCAGTAAAACAGAAACTCCGAAGAACAAGACCAGATATGGCTCTGAAGATTCGCGAAGAAGTCAAACGACAATTTGACGCTGGTTTTCTCGCAGTGGCGAAGTACCCACAATGGGTAGCTAATATTGTACCTGTGCCTAAAAAGGATGGCAAGGTGAGGATGTGTGTTGACTATAGGGATCTGAACAAAGTTATTCCAAAGGACGATTTCCCTCTACCACACATTGATACTTTGGTAGACAACACTGCAAGATTTGTTGTCTTCTCCTTTATGGATGTTTTTTCGGGATACAATCAAATCAAGATGGCTCCAAATGACATGGAGAAGACCACTTTTATTACCCCTTGGGGCACCTTTTGCTACAAGGTAATGCCTTTCGGTCTCAAAAATGATGGGGCAACTTACCAGAGAGCTATGGTCACTCTTTTCCATGATATGATGCACAAGGAGATAGAGGTCTATGTTGACGACATGATCGCTAAATCTCAGAATGAAGAAGATCATATGAGCCATCTGAAGAAGCTGTTTGAACGCCTTAGAAAGTTTAGATTACGATTAAACCCTGCAAAATGCACATTCGGTGTCCGTTCAGGGAAGTTGCTTGGTTTCATCGTTAGCCAACCAGGAATTGAGGTGGACCCTGACAAGGTCCGAGCTATACAAGAAATGCCTGCTCCACGCACCGAGCGAGAGGTTAGAGGCTTCCTGGGACGTTTGAATTATATCTCAAGGTTTATCTCACATATGACGGCCACGTGTGAGCCTATCTTCAAATTGCTTCGAAAAGATCAAGCTGTTGAATGGAATTCTGATTGTTAAAGTGATTTTGAGAAGATTCGTCAATACTTGCAAGAGCCTCCTATTTTAATTCCACCTGTCCCAGGAAAGCCATTAATCATGTATATGATTGTGCTTGAAGGATCAATGGGATGCGTGCTGGGGCAACATGACGAAACTGGTCGGAAAGAACATGCTATTTACTATCTGAGTAAAAAGTTTACTGATTGTGAAAGTCGATATTCGCTTTTGGAGAAAACTTGTTGCGCGCTAGCATGGGCCGCTCGTCGTTTGAGGCAGTACATGATTTGCCATACTACTTTGTTGATCTCAAAAATGGATCCAATAAAGTATATCTTTGAGAAACCTGCCTTGACTGAAAGACTTGCCCGTTGGCAGATGCTTTTGTTAGAGTACGACATCCAATACGTAACCCAGAAGGCAATCAAGGGAAGTGTGTTAGCAGAGTATCTTGCTCACCAACCAGTTGAAGACTATCAGCCTTTGAAGTTTGATTTCCCCGATGAGGATATAATGGTGATAAAAGATTGTGAGACCCCAGGCCCAGATGAAGAACCAGAACCAGGATCTCGATGGAAGCTTCCGTTCGATGGCTCCTCCAATTACAGTGGTCATGGTGTGGGACCTATTTTAATGAATCCAAATGGTGGCTTTACCCCTTTTACAGCAAGGTTATGCTTTGATTGTACGAATAATGTCGCAGAGTATGAAGCTTGTATCCTTGGTCTGGAAGCCGCAATTGATCTCCGAATCAAGATCCTTGAGGTGTATGGAGATTCAGCCTTGGTGATCTATCAAGTCAAAGGAGAATGGGAAACTCGCGATGCGAAGCTGATCCCGTATCGCGCTCGTGTTGTGAAGATGATAGAATACTTCGACGATATCACTTTCCATCACATCCCAAGAGTAGAGAATCAAGTGGATGACGCTTTGGCAACATTAGCATCAATGTACCAAGTCAGATTCCATAATGAAGCTTCACTTATTCGAATCGAGCGAAGAGATAAGCCTGCTTACTGTCAGCTAATTGAAGAAGAAACTGATGGTAAACCTTGGTTTCATGACATCAAGCGATATCTTCTAAGTCAAGAGTATCCAGAAGATGCTACATTGTTGGATAAGAAAACTCTGAGGAGGTTATCATCCAAATTCTTTTTGAGTAATGATGTGCTTTACAAGAGAAACCATGACATGGTTCTGCTCAGATGCGTGGATAGACACGAAGAAGACATGTTGATCAAGAAGATTCATGAAGGATCTTTTGGAACCCATGCTAATGGACATGCCATGGCCAAGAAAATTCTGAGAGCTGGCTATTATTGGTTGACCATGGAGTCCGATTGTTTCAGCTATGCAAGAAAATGTCATAAATGCCAAATTTATGCTGATAAGGTTCATGTACCGCCTTGGCCTTTCTCAATGTGGGGCATCGACATGATTGGTGCTATAGAGCCTAAAGCTTCCAATGGTCACCGCTTCATCCTGGTTGCCATCGATTACTTTACTAAATGGGTGGAGGCTGTTTCCTACACCAATGTGACGAGACATGTGGTTGCTCGCTTTATCAAGAAGGAGATTATTTGCCGCTATGGAATCCCAAGCAAGATCATCACCGACAACGGTTCAAACTTGAACAACAAGACAATGACAAAATTATGTGAGAGTTTCAAGATTGACCACCATAATTCCTCTCATTACCGTCCAAAGATGAACAGTGTTGTTGAAGCCGCCAATAAAAATATCAAGAAGATCCTGCAAAAAATGGTGAAAACTTATAAGGATTGGCACGAGATGCTGCCCTTCGCTTTGCATGGATACCGGACCTCAGTCCGCACTTCAACAGGGGCAACCCCATTCTCCTTAGTGTATGGGATGGACGCAGTTCTCCCAGTCGAAGTAGAGATACCTTCGACGAGAATATTGATGGAAGCCAAGCTGGACGAAGCTGAATGGATCCAAAACAACTATGATCAACTTAATCTCATTGATGAGAAGCGGATGACCGCTCTGTGCCATGGACAATTGTACCAGCAACGAATCAAGAAGGCATTTGACAAAAAGGTCCGTCCTCGAGAGTTCAAGGAAGGAGATCTCGTGCTCAAGAAGATCTTGCCAATACACAAAGATTCACGTGGGAAGTGGACTCCCAACTATGAAGGCCCATATGTTGTAAAGAGAGCATACTCTGGAGGTGCTCTATTTCTCACAACTATGGATGGCGAAGAGCTCATTCACCCTGTGAACTCTGATGCAGTCAAAAGATACTATGCCTAACAAATCCCGGTGGACTGAAAACCCGAAAGGGCGGTCCAGGCAAAAGTTAGGGATAAAAAAAAATGGTAGCTCGCTAAGTTGAAAACCTGAAAGGGCGACTTAGGCAAAAAGGAGCGTCCCGGTGGATTGAAAACCCGAAAGGGCGATCCAGGCAAAAATTAGGGACAAAAGGCATAGACTGCATCGGTTCGTCACTGATCAACACAGAAGAGCTAAAAATGGAAGATCAATCTAGTTACTCCCTTCAGAAGCGAGGTCTCGTGGAGTCATTGTTATTAGGGATAGTAGTAGTCATTGCGATTTAATGTAAACCTTTCCCTATTGCCATTTTCAAATTTGTAATATTCCATGGAGCTACGCCATTTGTGTGCTACCATTCTTGAATAAATACAAGTTTGCCAATCAAATTCTATCATTTGCTGTTTTCTCTGATTTTCTTTGTTATGCAAAATGTCATTTATTTGTTAATAATGAAATTTTGAACTCAAAAAGAATTTTTCAACATATTGAGAAACACAATTTTGCTTTGACATGTGGAAATATTAAAAGGAAATCTTTCGTCTTTCCCCGCAAGTCTCAAGTTGCAAGACTCCCATTGGATGATCAATATCTATCTCCAGAGAGCACAAATTTATCATTCTCTGGAAGGATTATTGGGCCAGTTGTAACTGTTCAGCTTGATAGATCCTCCTTTGATGCATTTACTCACTCCTTCGATTGAGTTATTGGTGTTGAGGATTCAGTACCTCCATAAAGCTTTCCCTAATTTCCAGTATGTATATTGTCAGCATTTGCATTTTCATGATCATTCATACATCATGCATATAAGCAAAACCCAAATCATGCATAGCCCGAAGTGCTTCGCGCTCATTTGCATAATCTCAGGTCTCGTTGTTGATTGTATCCCTTGACCTCTGAGACCAGTTGTTACTGGCATCGTCTGTTAAGTCTGGTTGTCACCAGTGTCTTTGACCAAATCCAGTTGTAACTGGTATCCTTTAAGGTCGGGTTGTAACCAGCATTTATTTTAAACCCAATTGTCGTTGGCATCACTGTCAGTCTGTTTGTAAATACATTTGTGATTGATATCTGAAGTTTTGGTTGCCGCCAACATCATTTCAAGTCCAGTTGTTGCTGGCAAACTCCGTTGTAGCTGGTAATTGTTTACTAATGACTTTCATCAAGTCCAATTGTTGTTGACATGTACAGAGAGTTTGAATACCTTGTCTTTCCTGATGGTTCCGTGAAAGTCATGTATGACTCACCATCTTGAGGAGTTCCCAGAAGCTTAGAGGTTATGTTTGATTTTCTCTATAAAGAATCATCGTAGCCTTTTGCATGGATGATCTACTTATAAGAAGACTCCCGTTTTGCATAAATTCCCTGTTAAGAATCTCCAAAATCTGTGATTGGATGAATTTCTTGTGAGAAATCTCCAGAACTATCAGATGTATTCTAAAGTGTCAGGTCATGTATGAACCTATTGATGAAACTTGCTTTGTTTGTTTTCCAATATTCTCAGGTCATGTATGAACCTATTGATAAAACTCCCTTTGATTTTTCCCAAGTAATCTCAGGTCATGTATGAACCTGTTAATTGAGCACTCTTTGAATAGTCAAGTGTTGTCAGGTCATGTATGAACCTGTTGTTGAAAATTCTTTGAATGTTCCTGTTTTGTCAGGTCATGTATGAACCTGTTATTGAAAATTCTTTAAATAGTCAAGTGTTGTCAGGTCATGTATGAACCTGCTGTTGAGCTTTCATTCCAGTATTATCAGGTCATGTATGAACCTGTTGCTGAACCTTTTGTTCCAATGTTGTCAAGTCATGTATGAACTTGTTGTGGAAATTTTCTCAAAATGTTCAAGTTTGTCATCAGGTCATGTATGAACCTGTTGATATACTCTTTTTGAATTTTTCTGATGTTGTTAGGTCATGTCTGAACCTGCTGTCAGAACTTCTTAGTATTCCCCAACATTGTCAGGTCATGTATGAACCTGCTGTTGAGCTTTCATTCCAGTATTATCAGGTCATGTCTGAACCTGTTTTGAAGAATCTTTCTCTTTGATTATTCCAATGTTGTCAAGTCATGTATGAACTTGTTGTGGAAATTTTCTCAAAATGTTCAAGTTTGTCATCAGGTCATGTATGAACCTGTTGATATACTCTTTTTGAATTTTTCTGAGTTTGTTAGGTCATGTCTGAACCTGCTGTCAGAACTTCTTGATATTCCCCAGCATTGTCAGGTCATGTATGAACCTGCTGTTGAGCTTTCATTCCAGTATTACCAGGTCATGTATGAACCTGTTTTGAAGAATCTTTCTCTATGATTATTTCAGTGTTATCAGGTCATGTATGAATCTGTTGTAGAAATTTTTTTATTCGGGTTTAGTAAGTCATGTGTGAACTTACTGCCAAAATCTCTTGTATTCTAAGTTTCGTTCATCGAATTTCTCTTTGAGTACTCTCCAGTGTGTGTCTGACTCTCCAGCATTATTGTTATCCCAAGCGGTTTGTTTTACCCTATTGTGTCTGTCTCCCTATGGACCATCACATTCCCCACAGATCGGTCTGTCCAGTAGCATCTCCTGTTAAGGATTTACTGTGTCCCTAACAGATAAATTCAAAAAAATAAAGAATCATACATCCATGCATATCATATCATAACATTTTCATTTTTCAGGTTCAAAATTTGGGTCTCCATGGTATTTAACCATCCCCCACTGCGATCCGATGAAAAAGTGTTGTTTCATTTTCCTCTGGTGGAGGATGTTTAAATAGGGGCAACTGTCATACCCCAATTTTGGCCCTGAAAATTTTTCCCCATCAATCACTCGTTTGCATTCTTTCTTCATTCACCTTCATATCCTTCATTCATGTTCATGTTTACTATTTCATATTTTTTACGTTTTTCACGTTCCAAATTTACATTCATATTTTCTTCATTCACATTGAAAAGAAATTTCATTCATATTCAAGAATTTCCACATACTCATTCATAGTTCGATTACTTCATTCATTCATTCAATCATAATCATCCATGTACATGGCATATGAATAACTTATAATCAAAAAGCATCTCATGACATGAATACATGAAGTTTCTAAGATGAAAAGAGAGATCTTTGTCTTGCTACAAGAAACACCAATTTTCATTCATTGCAAATCATGGATTATCCAAAAAAATACATAATTTACAAAGAGCACGGTTTGCATCAACGACAAGTTGAAAGAATAAAGCGTCGGAAGCCACAAGCAAGGAGAGACGACGATGTTGGGCCTAAAGTTCAGCCCGAATCTCGAGTTTCATTTCAGAATTCCATGGTTCTCGTTTTGCTTCAGCCAACACCTTCACTGTTTCAACAATCTGGGCCCATTTGAATTTTGAGAAGCCAACCTTCAACTTATTTAGTACAAAGTATTTGTCATCTAAATATTTTGTTTCTAAGACAAATGGCTCAGCTGGAACGCAAAAAGAATCAAAAACAGATAATGTCTCCGAAAGTGGCAGTGATGTTGAAATAATGTCAAATCCAGAAAGTGCAAACAGTGTGTTGCCCATCTTGAAGCCTTTGTCACTGTTCTTCTTAATTGCTTGGAGACAGTTTTAGAGAACAACAAATCAACGGTGAATGAAGTTTGGTTTTGTTGGGAAGTAGAAGAGGAAGTAGAAATTAACATTGCTGCTATAATCCCCGTCTCTATGCAGAATTCGCCTCGCAACAGTAGTGGTGGCTTCTCAAATCAACATATATCCACACACCAATTCAAAGCTATTCAACAATACAGACTCAATTTATCACCATGTATGCCTCCACTTTCGCCAAGTCCAAGACTGTCTCAAAGGTTATCTGGTTCCAAAAGTTCTTCTAATATTTTAGGGACCGTCTTAACAACTGCTGGTGATCACGGCAGCGAGCCAACAAATATTGATTCTTCTGCAGAACAAAGAGTAGACTCTGAAAAAGTTAATGTGGCTGATGTATCTGCATCAAGTGACAATTTGCAAGAAAGTGAGAAAGTTGTACAAAACGATGTTTCTGTGGTTTCTGATAGCCCTACAGTATTTAAACACCCTACCCATTTGGTAACTCCATCTGAGATATTCTCTAAATCTGCTTTGTCTTCTACTAATTCTAATACCCCTCAAGGTATGAATGTTCAAGATGTGGCTGCATATAGTGATGCAGAAAAGTTTGAAGTAGAGGTTAAAGTAGTAGGTGAGTTCTCAACTCCTCAATAATGTCAGCACCAAACGGCCCTCCATTTTGTGATACCGAAGGTTCTGATAGCCACTGTAGCAGCCACTCAATGTTGTGAAATCTGCAAGTTCAACCAGACGAAAACTTTATATTCAACGAGAAAACTGCAAGTTCAGAAAGACAGGCACTAGGTTGCAAGATTGGTCAAATTAGAATTAAAAGTATATGGAGAATGGTCTCTCGACGGTGCGGCTATAGGTCTGGCATGGTTAGACGATCAAATGCCGGTAGTGCTCACTTCAACTGGACAGTTGAATTTATTTGCTGAAGGTAGAATTGTCGAGCAAAAAGTCCTCGAGTTAAATCCCGTCCTAAGAGCTTTTGGCAATGCAAAGACTGTGAGGAACAATAATCCAAGTCAGTTTGGTAAGTTTGTGGAGATTCAACTTAATAAAAAGGGAAGAAATGAAGGCAGCAGGTCTTACGCAATACAGAGCTTACTCCACCGATGAAGTGATGGCATTGCTTCAGCAGGGAAATCGTAATAGAACTACGGAACCCACTCGTGCAAATGAAACATCTTCACGTTCCCATGCTGTTTTGCATGGTCAGAGAGAGCTTTTGCCACAAATCAAAGAACACTTAGGTCTCTTGAGGGTGCCAATATTAACCGATCTCTTCTTGCACTAATCAGCTGCATCAATGCTCTTGTAGAGGGCAAGAAGCACATTCCATACCAAAACTCAAAACACCCTTCATCGGGCTGATAAAGCCAAGGAGATTCGAACAAAGGCACCTGATGCAAACGAGGACCTATTACCGGTACCTAAAACAGAAATAGAAAAAAACGGTAACAGAACGGAACCGTTTTCACCAACTAACCTCCAATCAAATCCTGAATTCTATCAACATTCCCCAAACTGAAACTTCAAAGGAAAATCCCTTCTATTCTTCATAGAACTGCTTCATTCACTGCTAAAACACAATGGCGAGATTACTGCTTGAAGGTGAAAGAGTTGCCTCAATATCAAGCTGTTGCATCAAATACATCTGGTTCTACCCTGAGAGATCTATATGAGGATGTCTTTGAAGATCTTGAAAAGAAATATCATTAGGCCAAGACGCACTTTTTCTTGTTCGACCAAATGATTCCCTCGCACGCCGAAACAATGATTCTGAAGCTAGCACTGTTGTTAACCCTTCTCAAGATGAAAATGTTCACACCAAAGTTCCTCAAGGGGCCGATGATGAAAATGCCATTGAGTTGGAGAGTTTGTCTTCTTATATGAGTTCACTTGGATTCACATAAATGGAATATGTTGAAGGCAACCAACATGAAGCTTCAATTGATGATTCAAAGAAAATTAAAATTCAAAAGGCTCGCCTAAATTTATATCATCAGTGAAGACATTTTGTTTGCTCTTGGAACACTCTATGTCATTTGAAGGCTCTGTTGAGTTGCATGTCACTTCTTCCAAAGCATTGCTTATAATTGGATCGCATATGCCAGAGGTGGTAGCATCACATTATGCTCTCAAAGTTTCATGGCTTAAGCAACTACTACTGAATCATGTAGATTGGGACACTCGGGAATCCATTGCATGTTTACTTGGAATCGTGTCTTCTGCTCTTCCTCTGCCTGCAACATCTGATGTTATTTCGGAATTGACTTCAATTTTCAGCCAAACACATAAGCCTAGATTTGAGACTCAGCACGGTGCGCTTTGTGCAATAGGATATATCACTGCAGATTATTTGTCTAGAGCACTTATGCCAGAAATTTTTCTCCGGAAAACACTTAGATGCCTAGTTGATGTGGTTAATCCTGAAACTTCTGCTCTTGCTGCTGTTGCAATGCAAGCATTAGGTCATATTGGACTGCGTATTTCTTTACCTCCACTTGAGGATTCTAATTCAGATGGAATTCTCATACTTCTGTATGATAAATTGAGTAAGTTTCTCTTGAGTGATGATGTTAAAGTAATACAGAAGATCGTCATATCCATTGGGCATATATGTGTAAAGAAATTATCATCCTCTCATATAGATATGGCCTTAAATTTGATTTTAAGTCTTTGTCGATCTGAGGCTGAGGATATTCTGTTTGCTGCTGGGGAGGCACTTTCTTTTTTGTGGGGTAGTGTTCCTGTTAGTGCTGACACAATCCTCAGAACTAACTTCACTTCACTATCGACTGCTTCAAATTTTCTGATGGGAGATTTAAACTCTGCTGAGTCAAAGCAGTTCCCAAATGGACAAAGTGAACATAGTGAAGGATACCATGCTTCTGCAAGAGATGCAATTATGAAAAAGCTTTTTGATGAGCTTTTGTATAGTAGCAGGAAAGAAGAGCGATGTGCTGGAATTGTCTGGCTAGTATCACTTACAAAGTACTGCGGTAGTCATCCTACTATTCAGAAAATGCTTCCAGAAATTCAGGAGGCTTTCTCTCACCTTCTTGGTGAACAAAATGAACTCACACAAGAGTTGGCTTCTCAAGGCATGAGTATTGTGTATGACCTTGGTGATGAATCTGTGAAACAAAATTTGGTGAATGAACTTGTGAATACGTTGACTGGGTCAGGCAAACGGAAAAGAGCAATCAAGCTTGTTGAAGATTCTGAAGTATTTCAAGATGGATCTCTTGGTGAAACTGCTAGTGGAGGGAAACTGAACACTTATAAGGAGTTATGTAGCTTTGCAAATGAGATGGGACAGCCAGACTTGATTTATAAGTTTATGGATTTAGCAAATCATCAAGCTTCTTTGAATTCTAAGAGAGCAGCTGCTTTTGGCTTCTCAAAAATAGCAAAGCAAGCAGGGGATGCTCTTAAGCCTCATTTACGATCTTTGATTCCAAGGCTTGTACGCTACCAGTATGATCCTGATAAAAATATACAGGATGCAATGGTACACATATGGAAGTCACTAGTGGCTGATTCGAAGAAAACCATTGATGAACACTTAGATCTCATTATTGATGATTTACTAGTTCAATATGGATCTCGGCTTTGGCGGTCACGTGAAGCATCATGTCCTTCCCTTGAAGATATTATTCAAGGACGAAAGTTTTATGAGGTTGGAAAGCATTTAAAAAGATTATGGCCGGGAGCATTTCGTGCCATGGACAACATAAACGAAAATACCGAAAGTTCTTGCCGGTAGCATAAGGAACAGGAATCGGATCACTGGAGAGAGGCAAACTTTGCTTGAACTTGTTGATTATATTTCAGCTATGAATTCAAAGTTCAGTGAAGTGGCAATGCAGGAGATCACTAAGATAGCAGCTAACTTGATAAATAAACCTCTCAGTTCTGTTTTTAAGGACCATGGTGGTAGTGACATTGACACTAGTAGCAGCATTCCAATCACAGTTCATGAGGCAATAGTTTGGAGGAAAAAGATACACAGTGGACCTGCTGATGCTTTCTATTTTCACTGCAGTAAAATAACTTGGTAAGGCAGTAAAAGTTCACAGGAAACAAAAATGAAAACGTTTTCACAGAAGAAGTACAAGGTACATGTCACCTTTTTCAGAATAAGCACCAAAACAGGATAGACAAACTGGCAGCACCAAAAGCACTTCCAAGTCCGATACCCCTTTGATCTCAGCGGCCAATTCAAAAGACACTAGCAGTGTGACTATAAAAGAGAGGCCACTGTTCATAAAAAGGAGAGCCGAAAAACCCTAATTTTCTAGAGAACATTAGCGGCTATTGTTCAAACAGCAAGTCCCTAAGGAACTCCTTCGACGGTGAAACGGCAAAAATCCCAACAACAAAGGAAACCATAAAGAAGAGAAAGAAAATCCCTATCCTGTTCTCTAAAGCGGCACTCCTAATTGAAATTCCACCGAAGTTCCTTTAAATCTTTCTTGACAGCGAACGAGAAGCGTTTACCTACATTCGTCGGTCGAGCTCGCCGCAACCGGTTAGCTTCCTTTCCGAGCTTTATTTCTATGTTTCGATTCTGCTTTGCATCCTTATGAGAGAACCATGGTTATTGTTCCGATTTGATTTCATTTAGTAATACTGCTGCCTGTTTGTTTGTGATGTTAACTTCCTGTTAAAATTTTGATGTTCAAAATGGAAAGAAACATAATCTATGTGCGTTAAAGATGAACTTGTTCTGCTACTGTTTTTTCAACTTTGTATTTTACTTAAAAGGTTTGGTCCGTTTGTTTATCTTATGTATTAGTGCTTGAGATCATACAACAAGGATGCTTGTTGGCAGAGTTGGTAAAGGGATGCTTTGGCAAGCCTTTGGTCTCGGGTTTGATACCCTTTTGCTTCACTTTGGTTTTAGTTTTTTTCACTTTATACAATTTTTAATCTTTGATTGATTTAGGATCTATTTTATTATTAATCATTTTGTTTTATTTTATTCTCACTTTTCAACTTTAGCTTTTATTCTTTCGCCGTTATTTTATTTTTATTTATTAAACATCGATTTTAATTTATGGATTCAACAATTCCCATGTTGTTTATCCACGATTACTTTTATCGATACATTGATGGTATTTCGCCGCATTTTGATTAATCACATATGACATTTCGGTTGTTGTTAATATGTGCAAACCGGCTTTGAGCACATTATCTAGATTTCTTGTTTGTTTTTTTTTTCAATTTCCATCTGCCTTACACGTCATTGCGTTATGCGACTTTGATTCGCATCCTCGCATCCCGATTTTTATCCGTGTACGTCCCGATGTTGTTTCTTTCAATTAAATTTTTGAGTATTTTGTAAATATAACTTGTTGTGTTATTTATTTTCTTCACATGGCTTACTCTTGGGCCTTCTTACAATGAGACAGTTCTCTTGCACTTACACTCATACATTGCATTATTTATCGTTTGGGCCCGATTTAATTATTCCAGTACTTTGAATCCCCATTTGACAAAATGTACCCCACTCCCCCGATGTGTAATAATTTTACTGTTTTTCATTTCTTTACTCGCTTGACTGTTTAGTCAGCTACTAACACAAGAATAAAATCAACCATTTCAAAAATCAAAAAAATAAGACTCGATCCAACGTCGAGTATTTTCTCAATAAACAAATCAATCCATTTCTCCCTCCCATTCTATTCCATTTCTTTCAAACTTTCATCAAAAGCTTGATCCAACGTCAAGCCATTTTTCATAATCAAAAAAAAAAAAAACTTAATTCATATTCAAGACCTTTTCAATAAAGATGGAAATGGAACGTGGTGTATACCGCGAACTCCTGAGGCTAGGATTCGAGATGGATGTCTCGCCTATCCTAGCTCTCGTCATCATCCAAATTTATCTACTGTGTTTTCTCTCAAACGCTCATTCAAATTTCTCTTAAACGTCCATCAATGCTTGATCTAGTGTCAAGTCATTTTCAACAAAAACTTAAAATACTTAATTCCTATCTAAACACCTTTCAATAAAGATGGAAATGGAACATGGTGGATACCACGCACTCCTGAGATTAAGATTCGAGGCGGATGCCTCGCCTATCTTAGCTCTCGCCATCATTTAAAATTGTCAATGCGGTTTCTTCAAACCCTTTCTCAACCAAACCTCAAAACACTTAATCCTTATTAAACATTTTTGCAAATAAGATGGAAATGGAACGTGGTGTATACCACGCACTCCTGAGACTAGGATTCGAGATGGATATCTCGCTCATCCAAGTTCTCGCCATTATTCAAAACACATCAAACCAATCAATTTCTTTTCTCGCCGTCGTGCGATTGGCTCTTAAACCTTTTCTCGCCGCCGTGCGATTGACCCTTCAAACCTTTTCTCAAACGAAAGGTACTTTGTTTCAAAACGATGCAAGGCGATGTTTTTCCACCTGTTTTGGGTAATCCAATAATGTTTTCGTCGATTTGACACAAAGTAGATTTCGCTAAAATCGACCAACAAACAAACATTTTTCTACCCAGAACTACGTAAGCCTTGATTTCTCTGTTGAGATACGTAGGAGCAGGATTTGTAAATCTTGTCAGGCCCACTAATAAAAAACTTAGGTTTAGTCCTTCGTTAAAAAAATCCAAAAGTATTCTCCTCTCATCCTTTCTTTATTTCCCACCTAATAACTTAAAGCCTAACATTCCAAACTAACATTAATGCGCACAACTCACCTAATGGTTCCCGTTGAGTACAACGGACGTGAGGGGTGCTAATACCTTCCCCTTGCGTAATCGACTCCCGAACCCTGATTTGGTTGCGACGACCATAATCATTGTCGTTTTGTCTTGGGTTTTATCGATATTTCCCCTTTCCTTTTTAGGAATAAATAAAGTTCGGTGGAGACTCTATTCAGTCCATCATTGCGAGCGCGCGATTGCGCTTCGCTTAAGGTCGTGTCTCTCATTTTTCATCGAGGTACGACAGATGGCGACTCTGCTGGGGATTGTCGTTCCCTAAGCGAGTCAAGCCTAGTTAGGACGTTTGTGTGCCTTTGTTTGTTTAATTGTGTGGCTTTTCCTTATTTATTGGTTTTATTATCTTTATTGTTATATTGATATTTTTGATGTATGTTGGTTCCGCTGTGTTGGGTATTTGGGTATTTGATTGCAAACCATGTGGGAAAGACTCTACACCCGAGTCTAGAGTGGAAAAAACATAAGATAGAACGATGGTTGAGTAGTACAGACTCCCGAGGTGAATACTTCGTAAGAGTCGGTACGAGAACCTCACTTAGAGTAGATCCTTTTGCAAATATTGTCACCCGAGGTGTATACCTCGTAAGCTTCGATGTTTCAAAGGGGTCCATGACTCTAAGAACCTTTTAGAACATTGAACCTTTGGCCAACTAGAAATGATGGTTGCGTAGTATGGATTCCCGAGGTGAATACTTCGTAAGAATCGATACGAGAACCTCGCTTAGAATAGATTCTCTAGATGGAGTTGACGATCGGAAAGTATTTTCCGTAAGCGTCAAACATTCTTTTGAATCCATGACTCTGAGTACCCTGTCTAGAACCAAGTCGATGGTTGCGTAGTGCGGACTCCCGAGGTGAATACTTCGTAAGAGTCGGTACGAGAACCTCACCCAGAATAGATTCCCTTGATGGAGTTGACGACCGAAAAGTATTTTGCGTAAGCGTCAAACATTCTTGTGAATCAATGACTCTGGGGATCCTTTGTAACAAAGCCCTAGATCATACCCGGTGAGAACCCCTGTTTTGGAAAGCAATCAAATTTATCCATACCTCGGACCTTTGAACCCGTACCAAAAAAAACAAAAAAAAACATTGCATCCATCCATTCATTACATACGCATAAAAAGCAAGACTTTTAGTTTGAACCAAGAGTTTTGCAAACAAAATGCATCCATACATGCATGCATACATTTTCAAAAAAAAGAGTCTCACTCCTCCCTTTCTTCCTCCAGTTTCAGGCTGAATTTTCAACACCAGTATAATACTCGCGCCAGAGCAAGACAGAGAATGGTTGAACAAGAACAAGAGAGCTCCCGAGTTAGAGTTGAGCTGGACGAGATCAAGGGAGGCATGTCCCAGATGCGAGAGATGCTGCAAGCTTTAACCTTCAGGTTTGAGATTCCGCAAGCGACCGTGATGTCAGAGACCACAGGCCCAGCAGTGGAAGTCCCACCTCAGAGGATGTTACCCTCAACCCTTCCTCCATATGGGCTACCCTATGACTTCGTCCCCCGAGCGGAGGTAGTGCACGACATGGGGCAATATGTCCAACAAGCTGTGCCATTACCGGTTTACACTGACGCACGTCTAGTCATCCATACTGTGGTTCCACCAGCTGCCTATGCTAGGCATATTCCTCATTATGAAGATCAAAACCACATGTATCAGACTGTTGACTCAACAGTTGCCGGTGACGGAGTAAGGCTTGAGGATTTCCGAGAAGTAAAGGAGAACATGCAGCTCCTTGAGAAGAAGTTCCGAGATCTAGAAGGAGACCACGTCTTTGGATCTGCTGCCAAAGAAATGTGCCTGGTATCCGGGTTGGTGATTCCAGCCAAATTCAAAACTCCGGACTTCGACAAATACAAGGAGGATACTTGTCCAAAGAGCCATCTCATCGTGTATTATCGAAAAATGGCTGCACACGTGGAGGACGACAAGTTGATGATCCACTGCTTTCAAGACAGCTTGAGTGGGGCTCCTTCCAAATGGTATCTAAGTCTGGATCAGAATAGGATCAGGTGTTTCCAAGACCTGTCAGATGCGTTCATAAAACACAACAAGTATAACATGAACATGGCGCCTGACAGAAGACAGTTGCAGAGCATGTTCCAACATGACAAGGAGTCCTTCAAAGAATACGCTCAAAGATGGAGGGAACTGGCTTCTCAGGTCGAACCACCTCTGGCTGAGAAGGAATTGGCTGAACTATTTATTGACACTGTCCAACCTCAATTCTACGAGAAGATGGTTGGAAGTGCTTCTTTGGGATTCTCCGAGCTTGTTTCTATAGGAGCTCGCGTTGAATATGGTGTAAGGAATGGCAAACTGGCGGCTGTAGCTGGAACTTCAAATGCCAATCAAAAGAAGTTCTCTGGAGGGTTTCCCAAGAAGAAGGAAGGGGAAACAAATGTTGTGACTGTTGGACAGGGAAGAGCTCCTCCAAGAAGGAGACCACAACAATATCCACCTCAGTAGTATGTTCAACAACCAATTCCCTATCAATAACCCATGTATCCCGTCCAGTATGCTCCGCAATCGTACGTAGCTGCTGTGACACCTGCATTCAATAAACAGCCTGCTCAGGCTTATCAAGCGCCTCCAGCTTATCGACCAGCTCCAGTTCAACAACGTGCTGCGGCTCCGCCAGCTTATCAACAAGCACCAGTAGCTCCTGTTTATCAACAGCCGAGAGCTCAAGCGCCAAGGCAAAATACTCAGAACCAGAACAAGAGGCAAGGGGAGAGGGCGACCTTCAATCCAATCCCAATGTCGTACACTGAGTTGTATCCTTCCCTATTACAAAAGGGTTTAGTGGTTCCCAGACCTATGGGACCTCCACCTGATCGTCTTCCTCCATGGTACAACCCTAATGCACACTGTCCTTTTCACGAGGGTGCCCCCGGGCATGACCTAAAGGGTTGCTACGCTCTGAAGCATAGGGTTCGTGAGCTAATTGAAAGCAAGATCTTGTCTTTTAAGGACATGGGACCGAATGTGAAGAACAATCCTCTTCCTCCCCATGGAAATCCTGTAGTAAACGCCATTGAAGACGCCTTTGTTGGTGTTACGGTTGATAAGGTGGATGATGTTAAGACTCCTTTGGCAGCATTCCATGCCCGATTGGTGGAAGTTGGCATGATTAATGTTAATCATGAAAATTGTGAAGAGTGTGCCACATACCCAAAGGGATGTCAGGTGGTACGAGACAACATTCAAAATTTGATGGATAAAGGAGTGCTTCAAATATCCAGTGCTGTGAAGAACGAAGACGTGTTGGTAATTAAACCTTGTTTCAATTCATCTGAACCGGTTGAAATTCCATATTATAGTGGTGGAGTGGTTCCAATGAATAGTAAGTCGTCGCCTGTGGAAATATGTATGCCCACGCCTTTTCCCTACGAGAGCACCAAGGCTGTGCCTTGGAAATATGAGATTACTGCTGGGGATAAGGTTGTTGAAGGAAGTGCAGACGTTGAAGTGACAGAAGTTGTAAGTGAAGACGTCACCAATATTGCAGGGATGAGCAGAATGACCCATAGTGGTCGAGTCTATACGCCCGAATTCAATGTGACTTCTCAAGGGCCAAACAAGGAATCAACAGTTGTAGCTCCCACTAAAGAACCTGAAGTGGTTCAATCCGAAGATGCTGTTGAATTCTTGAAGTTGATCAAGAAAAGTGACTACAAGGTTGTGGACCAGTTGCATCAAACATCGTCTAAGATCTCTATTTTATCTCTGTTGTTGAATTCCCAAGCCCATAGGGAGGCTTTGTTGAAGGTGCTTGCTCAAGCTCATGTAACACAAAGCATAACAGTAGACCAATTTGATGGAGTAGTTGCAAATATCACAGCCTGCAATACTTTAAGCTTCAGTGGAGAGGAATTACCTGAGGATGGACAAAATCACAATCGTGCTCCCCATATCTCAGTAAAATGCAAAGATGATGCTTTGGCAAGAGTGTTGGTTGATACCGAATCTTCTCTGAATGTTATGCCAAAGAGAACACTCGCCAAGTTATCTTATCAAGGACCAGCTATGAAGCCTAGTGCCTTGGTAGTGAAAGCTTTTGATGGTTCCAGGAGAACCGTGATTGGAGAGGTTGAATTGCCCATATTGATTGGCCCTCATGTATTCCTGATTAATTTCCAAGTCATGGATATTAATCCAGCATATAGCTGCTTACTAGGACGTCCTTGGATTCATGCTGCAGGGGCAGTCACCTCCACTTTACACCAAAAGATGAAGTTTGTGGTGGACAATCAATTGATTATCATCTCTGGGGAGGAGGACTTTATGGTTAGTCACCTTTCATCCTTTAGGTATATTGAGGCTGATGAGGACGCTTTGGAAACTTCTTTCCAAGCTCTTGAAATAGCCAATGCCACTTTTGTGGAAATGAAGGACCCTGTTGGGAAAGCTTGTTCATCTTTCGCTTATCTGAAAAGCGCAAAGTCTAGCATTGAAGGAGGAAACCCTGAAGGTTGGGGTCAACTTATTGATATTCGTGAGAAGCATGATCGCTTTGGTCTGGGATATGTGCCTTCCGCTGCGAAAGGAGCCCAAGTCCCTGCAAAGGACAACACTCGAAGCATCCAGGAAGTATTCCTTAGCACAGGATTCATCCATGGAGATCAGGTCAATGCAATTGGAGATGGCACCGAAAATGAAGATGAGCCATGTTTGGTTTACCGGTGTGAGACAACTTTGAACAATTGGAAGGCGGTTGAGATCCCCGAAATTTTTCCTTTGTCAAAGTAATAATTGTTGTATTTTTCCTTTCAAATCCTTAGCTCTGCCCAAGGCTAATGGATCATGTTGTAGGGCCCCTTTTCATTTTCAAATAATCATTATCAGTGAATAAAAGATATTTTGTTAAATTCTTATTCATTCATTTTGCTTTCTCATAAGAAAATGGCAATCTTTTCAAAAACAAAAAAAAAACTTTCCATTTATGCATCTTTTATTTTTTACTTTTCTAAAAGAAATCAATCATTCAAACATGCAGAATAAATGATAACCCCGTTGAATCCAATGACTTTACTACCTCTCATAACTTTGACTCCCCTATCTACCAAGCCGAAGAAGAGGGTAAAGAAGATTGTTACATCCCCGACGAATTGACAAGGCTGCTCGAGCACGAGTCCAAAGCCCTTCAGCCACATGAAGAACCGGTTGAAACAATCAACCTTGGCACAGAGGAAGAGAAAAAAGAAGTCAAAATCGGCACCACGCTTGAAGCAAGCATCAAAGAGAGACTGGTTAAGCTGCTACAAGAATATGTGGATGTATTTGCATGGTCATACCAGGATATGCCAGGTCTAGACACTGACATCGTTGAGCACAAGCTCCCGCTTCAGCCAGAATGCCCGCCAGTAAAACAGAAACTCCGAAGAACAAGACCAGATATGGCTCTGAAGATTCGCGAAGAAGTCATACGACAATTTGACGCTGGTTTTCTCGCAGTGGCGAAGTACCCACAATGGGTAGCTAATATTGTACCTGTGCCGAAAAAGGATGGCAAGGTGAGGATGTGTGTTGACTATAGGGATCTGAACAAAGTTAGTCCAAAGGACGATTTCCCTCTACCACACATTGATACTTTGGTAGACAACACTGCAAGATTTGTTGTCTTCTCCTTTATGGATGGTTTTTCGGGATACAATTAAATTAAGATGGCAACAGATGACATGGAGAAGACCACTTTTATTACCTCTTGGGGCACCTTTTGCTACAAGAGAATGCCTTTCGGTATCAAAAATGCTGGGGCAACTTACTAGAGAGCTATGGTCACTCTTTTCCATGATATGATGCACAAGGAGACAGAGGTCTATGTTGACGACATGATCGCTAAATCTCAGAATGAAGAAGATCATATGAGCCATCTGAAGAAGCTGTTTGAACGCCTCAGAAAGTTTAGATTACGATTAAACCCTGCAAAATGGACATTCGGTGTCTGTTCAGGGAAGTTGCTTGGTTTCATCGATAGTCAACAAGGAATTGAGGAGGACCCTGACAAGGTCCGAGCTATACAAGAAATGCCTGCTCCACGCACCGAGCGAGAGGTTAGAGGCTTCCTGGGACGTTTGAATTATATCTCAAGGGTTATCTCACATATGACGGCCACGTGTGAGCCTATCTTCAAATTGCTTCGAAAAGATCAAGTTGTTGAATGGAATTCTGATTGTCAAAGTGCTTTTGAGAAGATTCGTCAATACTTGCAAGAGCCTCCTATTTTAATTCCACCTGTCCCAGGAAAGCCATTAATCATGTATATGACTGTGCTTGAAGGATCAATGGGATGCATGCTGGGGCAACATGACGAAACTGGTCGGAAATAACATGCTATTTACTATCTGAGTAAAAAGTTTACTGACTGTGAAAGTCGATATTCGCTTTTGGAGAAAACTTGTTGCGCGCTAGCATGGGCCGCTCGTCGTTTGAGGCAGTACATGATTTGCCATACTACTTTGTTGATCTCAAAAATGGATCCAATAAAGTATATCTTTGAGAAACCTGCCTTGACTGGAAGACTTGCCTGTTGGCAGATGCTTTTGTCAGAGTACGACATCCAGTACGTAACCCAGAAGGCAATCAAGGGAAGTGTGTTAGCAGAGTATCTTGCTCACCAACCAGTTGAAGACTATCAGCCTTTGAAGTTTGATTTCCCCGATGAGGATATAATGGTGATAAAAGATTGTGAGACCCCAGGCCCAGATGAAGAACCAGAACCAGGATCTCGATGGAAGCTCCCGTTCGATGGCTCCTCCAATTACAGTGGTCATGGTGTGGGAGCTATTTTAATGAATCCAAATGGTGGCTTTACCCCTTTTACAACAAGGTTATGCTTTGATTGTACGAATAATGTCGCAGAGTATGAAGCTTGTATCCTTGGTCTAGAAGCCGCAATTGATCTCCGAATCAAGATCCTTGAGGTGTATGGAGATTCAGCCTTGGTGATTTATCAAGTCAAAGGAGAATGGGAAACTCGCGATGCGAAGCTGATCCCGTATCGCGCTCGTGTTGTGAAGATGATAGAATACTTCGACGATATCACTTTCCATCACATCCCAAGAGTAGAGAATCAAGTGGTTGACGCTTTGGCAACATTAGCATCAATGTACCAAGTCAGATTCCATAATGAAGCTCCACTTATTCGAATCGAGAGAAGAGATGAGCCTGCTTACTGTCAGCTAATTGAAGAAGAAACTGATGGTAAACCTTGGTTTCATGACATCAAGCGATATCTTCTAAGTCAAGAGTATCCAGAAGATGCTACATTGTTGGATAAGAAAACTCTGAGGAGGTTATCATCCAAATTCTTTTTGAGTAATGATGTGCTTTACAAGAGAAACCATGACATGGTTCTGCTCAGATGCGTGGATAGACACGAAGCAGACATGTTGATCAAGGAGATTCATGAAGGATCTTTTGGAACCCATGCTAATGGACATGCCATGGCCAAGAAAATTCTGAGAGCTGGCTATTATTGGTTGACCATGGAGTCCGATTGTTTCAACTATGCAAGAAAATGTCATAAATGCCAAATTTATGCTGATAAGGTGCATGTACCGCCAACACTTTTGAATGTTTTGACGTCGCCTTGGCCTTTCTCAATGTGGGGCACCGACATGATTGGTTCTATAGAGCCTAAAGCTTCTAATGGTCACCGCTTCATCCTGGTTGCCATCGATTACTTTACTAAATGGGTGGAGGCTGTTTCCTACACCAATGTGACGAGACATGTGGTTGCTCGCTTTATCAAGAAGGAGATTATTTGCCACTATGAAATCCCAAGCAAGATCATCACCGACAACGGTTCAAACTTGAACAACAAGACAATGACAGAATTATGTGAGAGTTTCAAGATTGACCACCATAATTCCTCTCCATACCGTCCAAAGATGAACAGTGCTGTTGAAGCCGCCAATAAAAATATCAAGAAGATCCTGCAAAAAATGTGAAAACTTATAAGGATTGGCACGAGATGCTGCCCTTCTCTTTACATGGATACCGGACCTCAGTCCGCACTTCAACAGGGGCAACCCCATTCTCCTTAGTGTATGGGATGGACGCAGTTCTCCCAGTTGAAGTAGAGATACCTTCGACGAGAATATTGATGGAAGCCAAGCTGGACGAAGCTGAATGGATCCAAAACAACTATGATCAACTTAATCTCATTGATGAGAAGCGGATGACCGCTCTGTGCCATGGACAATTGTACCAGCAACGAATCAAGAAGGCATTTGACAAAAAGGTTCGTCCTTGAGAGTTCAAGGAAGGAGATCTCGTGCTCAAGAAGATCTTGCCAATACACAAAGATTCACGTGGGAAGTGGACTCCCAACTATGAAGGCCCATACGTTGTAAAGAGAGCATACTCTGGAGGTGCTCTATTTCTCACAACTATGGATGGCGAAGAGCTCATTCACCCTGTGAACTCTGATGCAGTCAAAAGATACTATGCCTAACAAATCCCGGTGGACTGAAAACCCAAAAGGGCGGTCCAGGAAAAAGTTACGGATAAAAAAAAATGGTAGCTCGCTAAGTTGAAAACCTGAAAGGGCGACTTAGGCAAAAAGGAGCGTCCCGGTGGATTGAAAACCCGAAAGGGCGATCCAGGCAAAAATTAGGGACAAAAGGCATAAACTGCATCGGTTCGTCACTGATCAACACAGAAGAGCTAAAAATGGAAGATCAATCTAGTTACTCCCTTCAGAAGCGAGGTCTCGTGGAGTCATTGTTATTAGGGATAGTAGGAGTCATTGCGATTCAATGTAAACCTTTCCCTATTGCCATTTTCAAATTTGTAATATTCCATGGAGCTACGCCGTTTGTGTGCTACCATTCTTGAATAAATACAAGTTTGCCAATTAAATTCTATCATTTGCTGTTTTCTCTTATTTTCTTTGTTATGCAAAATGTCATTTATTTGTTAATAATGAAATTTTGAACTCAAAAATAATTTTTCAACATATTGAGAAACACAATTTTGCTTTGACATGTGGAAATATAAAAAGGAAATCTTTCGTCTTTCCCCGCAAGTCTCAAGTTGCAAGACTCCCCTTGGATGATCAATATCTATCTCTAGAGAGCACAAATTTATCATTCTCTAGAAGGATTATTGGGCCAGTTGTAACTGTTCAGCTTGATAGATCCTCCTTTGATGCATTTACTCACTCCTTCGGTTGAGTTATTGGTGTTGAGGATTCAATACCTCCATAAAGCTTTCCCTAATTTCCAGTCTGTATATTGTCAGCATTTGCATTTTCATGATCATTCATACATCATGCATATAAGCAAAACCCAAATCATGCATAGCCCGAAGTGCTTCGCGCTCATTTGCATAATCTCAGGTCTCGTTGTTGATTGTATCCCTTGACCTCTGAGACTAGTTGTTACTGGCATCGTCTGTTAAGTCTGGTTGTCACTAGTGTCTTTGACCAAATCCAGTTGTAACTGGTATCCTTTAAGGTCGGGTTGTAACCAACATTTATTTTAAACCCAATTGTCGTTGGCATCACTGTCAGTCTGTTTGTAAATACATTTGTGATTGATATCTGAAGTTTTGGTTGCCGCCAACATCATTTCAAGTCCAGTTGTTGCTGGCAAACTCTGTTGTAGCTGGTAATTGTTTACTAATGACTTTCATCAAGTCCAATTGTTGTTGGCATGTACAGAGAGTTTGAATACCTTGTCTTTCCTGATGGTTCCGTGAAAGTCATGTATGACTCACCATCTTGAGGAGTTCCCAGAAGCTTAGAGGTTTTGTTTGATTTTCTCTGTAAAGAATCATCGTAGCCTTTTGCGTGGATGATCTACTTATAAGAAGACTCCCGTTTTGCATAAATTCCCTGTTAGGAATCTCCAAAATCTGTGATTGGATGAATTTCTTGTGAGAAATCTCCAGAACTATCATATGTATTCTAAAGTGTCAGGTCATGTATGAACCTATTGATGAAACTTGCTTTGTTTGTTTTCCAATATTCTCAGGTCATGTATGAACCTATTGATAAAACTCCCTTTGATTTTTCCCAAGTAATCTCAGGTCATGTATGAACCTGTTAATTGAGCACTCTTTGAATAGTCAAGTGTTGTCAGGTCATGTATGAACCTGTTGTTGAAAATTCTTTGAATGTTCCTGTTTTGTTAGGTCATGTATGAACCCGTTATTGAAAATTCTTTAAATAGTCAAGTGTTGTCAGGTCATGTATGAACCTGCTGTTGAGCTTTCATTCCAGTATTATCAGGTCATGTATGAACCTGTTGCTGAACCTTTTGTTCCAATGTTGTCAAGTCATGTATGAACTTGTTGTGGAAATTTTCTCAAAATGTTCAAGTTTGTCATCAGGTCATGTATGAACCTATTGATATACTCTTTTTGAATTTTTCTGATGTTGTTAGGTCATGTCTGAACCTGCTGTCAGAACTTCTTGGTATTCCCCAACATTGTCAGGTCATGTATGAACCTGCTGTTGAGCTTTCATTCCAGTATTACCAGGTCATGTCTGAACCTGTTTTGAAGAATCTTTCTCTTTGATTATTCCAATGTTGTCAAGTCATGTATGAACTTGTTGTGGAAATTTTCTCAAAATGTTCAAGTTTGTCATCAGGTCATGTATGAACCTGTTGATATACTCTTTTTGAACTTTTCTGAGTTTGTTAGGTCATGTCTGAACCTGCTGTCAGAACTTCTTGATATTCCCCAGCATTGTCAGGTCATGTATGAACCTGCTGTTGAGCTTTCATTCCAGTATTACCAGGTCATGTATGAACCTGTTTTGAAGAATCATTCTCTATGATTATTTCAGTGTTATCAGGTCATGTATGAACCTGTTGTAGAATTTTTTTTATTCGGGTTTAGTAAGTCATGTGTGAACTTACTGCCAAAATCTCTTGTATTCTAAGTGTCGTTCATCGAATTTCACTTTGAGTACTCTCTAGTGTGTGTCTGACTCTCCAGCATGATTGTTATCCCCAACGGTTTGTTTTACCCTATTGTGTCTGTCTCCCTATGGACCATCACATTCCCCACAGATCGGTCTGTCCAGTAGCATCTCCTGTTAAGGATTCACTGTGTCCCTAACAGATAAATTCAAAAAAATAAAGAATCCTGCATCCATTCATATCATATCATAACATTTTCATTTTTCAGGTTCAAAATCTGGGTCTCCATGGTATTTAACCATCTCCCACTGCGATCCGATGAAAAAGTGTTGTTTCATTTTCCTCTGGTGGAGGATGTTTAAATAGGGGCAACTGTCATACCCCGATTTTGGCCCTGAAATTTTTTCCCCATCAATCACTCATTTGCATTTTTTCTTCATTCACCTTCATATCCTTCATTCATGTTCATGTTTACTATTTCATATTTTTTACGTTTTTCACGTTCCAAATTTACATTCATATTTTCTTCATTCACATTGAAAAGAAATTTCATTCATATTCAAGAATTTCCACATACTCATTCATAGTTGGATTACTTCATTCATTCATTCAATCATAATCATCCATGTACATGGCATATGAATAACTTATAATCAAAAAGCATCTCATCACATGAATACATGAAGTTTCTAAGATGCAAAGAGAGATCTTTGTCTTGCTACAAGAAACACCAATTTTCATTCATTGCAAATCATAGATTATCCAAAAAAATACACAATTTACAAAGAGCACAGTTTGCATCAACGACAAGTTGAAAGAATAAAGCGTCGGAAGCCACAAGCAAGGAGAGACGACGATGTTGGGCCTCAAGTTCAGCCCGAATCTCTAGTTTCATTTCAGAATTCCATGGTTCTCGTTTTGCTTCAGCCAACACCTTCACTATTTCAACAATCTGGGCCCATTTGAATTTTGAGAAGCCAGCCTTCAACTTATTTGGTACAAAGTATTTGTCATCTAAATATTCTGTTTCTAAGATAAATGGCTCAGCTCGAACGCAAAAAGAATCAAAAATAGATAATGTCTCTGAAAGTGGCAGTGATGTTGAAATAATGTCAAATCCTGAAAGTGCAAACAGTGTGTTGCCCATCTTGAAGCCTTTGTCACTGTTCTTCTTAATTGCTTGGAGACAGTTTTAGAGAACAACAAATCAACGGTGAATGAAGTTTGGTTTTGTTGGGAAGTAGAAATTAACACTACTGCTATAATCCCCATCTCTATGTAGAATTCGCCTCGCAACAGTAGTGGTGGCTTCTCAAATCAATATATATCCACACACCAATTCAAAGCTATTCAACAATACGGACTCAATTTATCACAATGTTTACCTCCACCACTAGACAATGTTGAGCTTGAAAAAAAACAGAACCGAGTGTATCCCGTGCCTGGGATGGATCTGCTGATCTGGAAATTGTTAACACACAGTAAGTTCATTCAAGCACTTCTGAAAATGCCATTGAATTTGTCTTTGGATGTTCATGGTTTGCCCTAAGCTTCGGTATCAGATACTGAGGTTATCTGGTTCCAAAAGTTCTTCTAATATTTTAGGGACCAGCTCAACAACTGCTGGTGATCACGGCAGCGAGCCAACAAATATTGATTCTTCTGCAGAACAAAGAGTAGACTCTGAAAAAGTTAATGTGGCTGATGTATCTGCATCAAGTGACAATTTGCAAGAAAGTGAGAAAGTTGTACAAAACGATGTTTATGTGGTTTCTGATATCCCTACAATATTTAAACACCCTACCCATTTGGTAACTCCATCTGAGATATTCTCTAAATCTGCTTTATCTTCTACTAATTCTAATACCCCTCAAGGTATGAATGTTCAAGATGTGGCTGCATATAGTGATGCAGAAAAGTTTGAAGTAGAGGTTAAAGTAGTAGGTGAGTTCTCAACTCCTCAATAATGTCAGCACCAAATGGCCCTCCATTTTGTGATACCGAAGGTTCTGATAGCCACTGTAGCAGCCACTCAATGTTGTGAAATCTGCAAGTTCAACCAGACGAAAACTTTATATTCAACGAGAAAACTGCAAGTTCAGAAAGACAGGCACTAGGTTGCAAGATTGGTCAAATCAGAACTAAAAGTATATGGAGAATGGTCTCTCGACGGTGCGGCTATAGGTCTGGCATGGTTAGACGATCAGATGCCGGTAGTGCTCACTTCAACTGGACAGTTGAATTTATTTGCTGAAGGTAGAATTGTCGAGCAAAAAGTCCTCGAGTTAAATCCCGTCCTAAGAGCTTTTGGCAATGCAAAGACTGTGAGGAACAATAATCCAAGTCAGTTTGGTAAGTTTGTGGAGATTCAACTTAATAAAAAGGGAAGAAATGAAGGCAGCAGGTCTTACGCAATACAGAGCTTACTCCACTGATGAAGTGATGGCATTGCTTCAGCAGGGAAATCGTAATAGAACTAAGGAACTCACTCGTGCAAATGAAACATCTTCACGTTCCCATGATGTTTTGCATGGTTAGAGAGAGCTTTTGCCACAAATCAAAGAACACTTAGGTCTCTTGAGGGTGCCAATATTAACTGATCTCTTCTTGCACTAAGCAGTTGCATCAACGCTCTTGTAGAGGGCAAGAAGCACATTCCATACCAAAACTCAAAACACCCTTCATCGGGCTGATAAAGCCAAGGAGATTCGAACAAAGGCACCTGATGCAAACGAGGACCTATTACCGGTACCTAAAACAGAAACAGAAAAAACGGTAACAGAACGGAACCGTTTTCACCAACTAACCTCCAATCAAATCCTGAATTCTATCAACATTCCCCAAACTGAAACTTCAAAGGAAAAGCCCTTCTATTCTTCATAGAACTGCTTCATTCACTGCTAAAACACAATGGCGAGATTACTGCTTGAAGGTGAAAGAGTTGCCTCAATATCAAGCTGTTGCATCAAATACATCTGGTTCTACCCCGAGAGATCTATATGAGGATGTCTTTGAAGATCTTGAAAAGAAATATCATTAGGCCAAGACGCACTCTTCTTGTTCGACCAAATGATTCCCTCGCACGCCGAAACAATGATTCTGAAGCTAGCACTATTGTTAACCCTTCTCAAGATGCAAATGTTCACACCAAAGTTCCTCAAGGGGCCGATGATGAAAAGGCCATTGAGTTGGAGAGTTTGTCTTCTTATATGAGTTCACTTGGATTCACATAAATGGAATATGTTGAAGGCAACCAACATGAAGCTTCAATTGATGATTCAATGCAAATTAAAATTCAAAAGGCTCGCCTGAATTTATATCATCAGTGAAGACATTTTGTTTGCTCTTGGAACACTCTATGTCATTTGAAGGCTCTGTTGAGTTGCATGTCACTTCTTCCAAAGCATTGCTTATAATTGGATCGCATATGCCAGAGGTGGTAGCATCACATTATGCTCTCAAAGTTTCATGGCTTAAGCAACTACTACTGAATCATGTAGATTGGGACACTCGGGAATCCATTGCATGTTTACTTGGAATCGTGTCTTCTGCTCTTCCTCTGCCTGCAACATCTGATGTTATTTCGGAATTGACTTCAATTTTCAGCCAAACACATAAGCCTAGATTTGAGACTCAGCACGGTGCGCTTTGTGCAATAGGATATATCACTGCAGATTATTTGTCTAGAGCACTTATGCCAGAAATTTTTCTCCGGAAAACACTTAGATGCCTAGTTGATGTGGTTAATCTTGAAACTTCTGCTCTTGCTGCTGTTGCAATGCAAGCATTAGGTCATATTGGACTGCGTATTTCTTTACCTCAACTTGAGGGTTCTAATTCAGATGGAATTCTCATACTTCTGTATGATAAATTGAGTAAGTTTCTCTTGAGTGATGATGTTAAAGCAATACAGAAGATCGTCATATCCATTGGGCATATATGTGTAAAGGAATCATCATCCTCTCATATAGATATGGCCTTAAATTTGATTTTCAGTCTTTGTCGATCTAAGGCTGAGGATGTTCTGTTTGCTGCTGGGGAGGCACTTTCTTTTTTGTGGGGTAGTGTTCCTGTCAGTGATGACACAATCCTCAGAACTAACTTCACTTCACTATCGACTGCTTCAAATTTTCTGATGGGAGATTTAAACTCTGCTGAGTCAAAGCAGTTCCCAAATGGACAAAGTGAACATAGTGAAGGATACCATGCTTCTGCAAGAGATGCAATTATGAAAAAGCTTTTTGATGAGCTTTTGTATAGTAGCAGGAAAGAAGAGCGATGTGCTGGAACTGTCTGGCTAGTATCACTTACAAAGTACTGCGGCAATCATCCTACTATTCAGAAAATGCTTCTAGAAATTCAGGAGGCTTTCTCTCACCTTCTTGGTGAACAAAATGAACTCACACAAGAGTTGGCTTCTCAAGGCATGAGTATTGTGTATGACCTTGGTGATGAATCTATGAAACAAAATTTGGTGAATGAACTTGTGAATACGTTGACTGGGTCAGGCAAACGGAAAAGAGCAAGCTTGTTGAAGATTCTGAAGTATTTCAAGATGGATCTCTTGGTGAAACTGCTAGTGGAGGGAAACTGAACACTTACAAGGAGTTATGTAGCTTAGCAAATGAGATGGGACATCCAGACTTGATTTATAAGTTTATGGATTTAGCAAATCATCAAGCTTCTTTGAATTCTAAGAGAGCAGCTGCTTTTGGCTTCTCAAAAATAGCAAAGCAAGCAGGGGATGCTCTTAAGCCACATTTACGATCTTTGATTCCAAGGCTTGTACGCTACCAGTATGATCCTGATAAAAATATACAGGATGCAATGGTACACATATGGAAGTCACTAGTGGCTGATTTGAAGAAAACCATTGATGAACACTTAGATCTCATTATTGATGATTTACTAGTTCAATGTGGATCTCGGCTTTGACGGTCACGTGAAGCATCATGTCTCGCCCTTGCAGATATTATTCAAGGATGAAAGTTTTATGAGGTTGGAAAGCATTTAAAAAGATTATGGACGGGAGCATTTCTTGCCATGGACAACATAAAGGAAAATACCGAAAGTTCTTGCCGGTAGCATAAGGAACAGGAATCGGATCACTGGAGAGAGGCAAACTTTGCTTGAACTTGTTGATTATATTTCAACTGTGAATTCAAAGTTCAGTGAAGCGGCAATGCAGGAGATCACTAAGATAGCAGCTGACTTGATAAATAAACCTCTCAGTTCTATTTTTAAGGACCATGGTGGTAGTGACATTGACACTAGTAGCAGCATTCCAATCACAGTTCATGAGGCAATAGTTTGGAGGAAAAAGATACACAATGGACCTGCTGATGCTTTCCATTTTCACTGCAGTAAAATAACTTGGTAAGGCAGTAAAAGTTCACAGGCAACAAAAATGAAAACGTTTTCACAGAAGAAGTATAAGGTACATGTTACCTTTTTCAGAATAAGCACCAAAACATGATAGACAAACTGGCAGCACCAAAAGCACTTCCAAGTCCGACACCCCTTTGATCTCAGCGGCCAATTCAAAAGACCCTAGCAGTGTGACTATAAAAGAGAGGCCATTGTTCATAAAAAGGAGAGCCGAAAAACCCTAATTTTCTAGAGAACATTAGCGGCTACTGTTCAAACAGCAAGTCCCTAAGGAACTCCTTCGACGGCGAAACGGCAAAAATCCCAACAATAGAGGAAACCATAAAGAAGAGAAAGAAAATCCCTATCCTGTTCTCTGAAGCGGCACTCCTAATTGAAATTCCACCGAAGTTCCTTTAAATCTTTCTTGACAGTGAACGAGAAGCGTTTACCTACATTCGTCGGTCGAGCTCGCCGCAATCGGTTAGCTTCCTTTCCGAGCTTTATTTCTATGTTTCGATTCTGCTTTGCATCCTTATGAGGGAACCATGGTTATTGTTCCGATTTGATTTCATTTAGTAATACTGCTGCCTGTTTGTTTGTGATGTTAACTTCCTGTTAAAATTTTGATGTTCAAAATGGAAAGAAACATAATCTATGTGCGTTAAAGATGAACTTGTTCTGCTACTGTTTTTTCAACTTTGTATTTTACTTAAAAGGTTTGGTCCGTTTGTTTATCTTATGTATTAGTGCTTGAGATCATACAACAAGGATGCTTGTCTGGCAGAGTTGGTAAAGGGATTCTTTGGTAAGCCTTTGGTCTCGGGTTTGATACCCTTTTGCTTCACTTTGGTTTTAGTTTTTTTCACTTTATTCAATTTTTAATCTTTGATTGATTTAGGATCTATTTTATTATTAATCATTTTGTTTTATTTTATTCTCACTTTTCAACTTTAGCTTTTATTCTTTCGCCGTTATTTTATTTTTATTTGTTAAACATCGATTTTAATTTATGGATTCAACAATTCCCATGTTGTTTATCCACGATTACTTTTATCGATACATTGATGGTATTTCTCCGCGTTTTGATTAATCACATATGACATTTCGGTTGTTGTTAATATGTGCAAACTGGCTTTGAGCACATTATCTAGATTTCTTGTTTGCTTTTTTTTCAATTTCCATCTGCCTTGCACGTCATTGCGTTATGCGACTTTGATTCGCATCCTCGCATCCCGATTTTTATCCGTGTACGTCCCGATGTTGTTTCTTTCAATTAAATTTTTGAGTGTTTTGTAAATATAACTTGTTGTGTTATTTATTTTCTTCATATGGCTTACTCTTGGGCCTTCTTACAATGAGACAATTCTCTTGCACTTACACTCATACATTGCATTATTTATCGTTTGGGCCCAATTTAATTATTCCAGTACTTTGAATCCCCATTTGACAAAATGTACCCCACTCCCACGATGTGTAATAATTTTACTGTTTTTCATTTCTTTACTCGCTTGACTGTTTAGTCAGCTACTAACACAAGAATAAAATCAACCATTTCAAAAATAAAAAAAAATAAGACTCGATCCAACGTCGAGTATTTTCTCAATAAACAAATCAATCCATTTCTCCCTCCCATTCTATTCCATTTCTTTCAAACTTTCATCAAACGCTTGATCCAACGTCAAGCCATTTTTCATAATAAAAAAATAATAAAAAAACTTAATTCATATTCAAGACCTTTTTAATAAAGATGGAAATGGAACGTGGTGTATACCGCGCACTCCTGAGGCTAGGATTCGAGATAGATGTCTCGCCTATCCTAGCTCTCGTCATCATCCAAATTTATCTACTGTGTTTTCTCTCAAACGCTCATTCAAATTTCTCTTAAACGTCCATCAATGCTTGATCTAGTGTCAAGTCATTTTCAACAAAAACTCAAAATACTTAATTCCTATCTAAACACCTTTCAATAAAGATGGAAATGGAACGTGGTGGATACCACGCACTCCTGAGATTAAGATTCGAGGCGGATGCCTCGCCTATCTTAGCTCTCGCCATCATTTAAAATTGTCAATGCTGTTTCTTCAAACCCTTTCTCAATCAAACCTCAAAACACTTAATCCTTATTAAACATTTTTGCAAATAAGATGGAAATGGAACGTGGTGTATACCGTGCACTCCTGAGACTAGGATTCGAGATGGATATCTCGCTCATCCAAGTTCTCGCCATTATTCAAAACACATCAAACCAATCAATTTCTTTTCTCGCCGCCGTGTGATTGGCTCTTAAACCTTTTCTCGCCGCCGTGCGATCGACCCTTCAAATCTTTTCTCAAATGAAAGGTACTTTGTTTCAAAACGATGCAAGGCAATGTTTTTCCACCTATTTTGGGTAGTCCAACAATGTTTTCGTCGATTTGACACAAAGTAGCTTTCGCTAAAATCGACCAACAAACAAACATTTTTCTACCCAGAACTACGTAAGCCTTGATTTCTCTGTTGAGATACGTAGGAGTAGGATTTGTAAATCTTGTCAGGCCCACTAATAAAAAACTTAGGTTTAGTCATTCGTTAAAAAAATCCAAAAATATTCTCCTCTCATCCTTTCTTTCTTTCCCACCCAATAACTTAAAGCATAACATTCCAAACTAACATTAATGCGCACAACTGACCTAATGGTTCCCGTTGAGTACAACGGACGTGAGGGGTGCTAATACCTTCCCCTTGCGTAATCGACTCCCAAAAACCCTGATTTGGTTGCGACGACCATAATCATTGTCGTTTTATCTTGGGTTTTATCGATATTTCCCCTTTCCTTTTTAGGAATAAATAAAGTTCGGTGGCGACTCTGTTCAGTCCATCATTGCGAGCGCGCGATTGCGCTTCGCTTAAGGTCGTGTCTCTCATTTTTCATCGAGGTACGACAACCTCCTAGGAGCATTGTGGAGCACATGATCACTTGAGCTTCAAAACAAAAAAGTTAGTGACATATTTTTATGCTTTTGGTTAGTAATCAAATAAGAAAATAAATAATATACAATACAAGCATGCTTGGTGGTCTCAAAACACTCAAACAAGTCCCAACCCTAGGGTTAAGGGGCCAAACATGCTATGACCCTTGAGGCAATGCACTTGTGCAATAACATGATGCCATGAGGGATCTGAGGGTCAAAATTAGGGTCTTACAGATGCCCCTATTTAAGGTCATTCTAGCCAGAGATATGAAGGTTAAAATCTTCGTCTCGACGAGATAGAATGGACTTAAATAATAACAAAGAGACAAATTTTGGTCCCTAAGAGACCTCATGATGCAAATGTATATATGCAAAATAAAATCTTCATGGTGAATAATTGCCACGAAGGAAAAGAAATCGGGAGACACTGAAAATCCATAGGAGTAACACACTCACTAGGGAAACAGAGACTCTGGGGGAAATAAGGTAAAAATGCGTGAGCAAGTCACGACTTGAAAACTTGCTGTGAGACACGAAGGGATTCCACGATAATAAATCGATGGAAAGACTCGAGCTGACGCAAAGATACATGTATTAGGGAATATGCCAATACAATAAAATTATCCACAAAGGATACATCGGATAAAAAATCCGGACTCAGACAGGGAGGTCCACAAAGGACTCAGAGGAAGAAACAACGAGATATTACCGATTACTGGGTAATAAACTCACAGAGAGACATGTTATCAAAACACTGGTTACTGGGTGAGAGAACAACACGCTCAGGGAGAAAGAATATCTAAGACCGGTATAAGGGTAAGAGATATCAATCATTTGAAACATCTGAGGAGGACCCAAAAGGCACATCTCAACTCAGGAAAAATCTGACTCCATAGAGGACAAAAAGTCATAATAGGGAGCAAAAGTAAGGAACACCAGGGATACCGGTTACTGGGCATATAATAGGTGACCAACCAGGCGTGAATTGGGAATATATCCAAGACACTCATCATCCGAAAGGAGGGTTGAAAAAAGCAAATTCGACTTACAGGATGGACATTCGATTCCATAAGGAAATACGAATCTTACTCGACTAGGGAAGAAAAAGACTTCGACCGAAGAGCGCATGAGATATATTATCTATTACCGTTATAAACGTAGATAACATACTCGCATGGAAGATTATCCACAACCGTTTACTGGGTTAATAAAGGATAAATCGACCGAAAAGAAAGGACATCGGGATACCGGTTACTGGGTACATAATGATGACCAATCAGAAGGAGAAACAGTCATTACCAAACAAGGGTAAATGAAAGATGACTCGCTAGGGATAAATTTCCTGTCAAAAGCAATTATCCGAGAGATATATCACCGGTTACTGGGTGGTATACTCAAAAACGAAGGAATATCAATACCGGTTACTGGGTAAAGGTAACCAACAAAGAGGGGATTACATCTACCGGTTACTGGGTAAAGGTAACCAACAAAGAGGGGATTACATCTACCGGTTACTGGGTAGAAAACCACAGAAATAGGACTTACAACTACCGGTTACTGGGTAGAAGGCCACGAAATCCGTTGGGAAAGGATGAAAAATTACTGGTTACTGAGCAATTGAACAACTAAACCACAGAGGACTGCAGGGGATAACAAGAAAGGAATCAATCTAGGAACAAACTAGAAAGACACAATCAAACAAGACTCAACCCGATGAGGATATAACTCAGGGGACTAATTCCATCCCGATACACAACTAGGGAGGAAACTGAAATAATAATCATCCATGAGGACATAGCTCAGTGGGGAAGAAAGAAGGAAAGATAGACACTTTTTGCCTATGGTGCTGACTCTATATGGAGAGATCAGACTCAAACATCTGCTTGGGGAAGAACATTTCACCAATAGCAGGAGATAACAAGCAAAGATATATGGCAAAGAATGCATCATGAATATCTTAGTGCTATGATTATGCACGTATATGCGTGATTTATGTATGATTAATGCTGACAAACAGACATATATAACACGAACGAGTCCAAGAATCACAAACGGACACCCGACAAACATCTCGACAAGAAAGGCAAAGCCTACTGGAGAACTCAGCTTGGGAACAACCCGAGCAGGATGAAAATAAACCATCGAGGATATCAACCCCTATCCCAAAGCTACACTCATTGAGGATACAAAGAAGATGTATTCAGGAGCAGCGAAAGAAAACAATTAAACAGAGAACTCAACTATGATGGGGATCATCTCTGGAATAAGAATGAACAAGGGAAGCCTTTAGCCACAGCTGGGAATAGGCAAAGTTAAAGCTCCCAACTGCAAGAGGTAACACTTTGCACCGGAGAAGTCTTCCAGGAGCAAACAATCCTGACATAAGGAAGATGCAAAAATCTGCCGGGGAGTTTCCTACAACTCTCTCGGGGACAGGTGGTTAAAACAATAAGATTTGCTGGAGAAGAAACTTTACTGGGGAAGCTTATTAAGGGATGATGTGGAACTCTGTGGGGAGCAACCACCAACTAGATGTACACCAATCAAAACACTTCCTTCTATCTGCCGTAGAGGAAACTCTGCAAAGGGGAAAATAGCATTTTACTCCACTGGGGAAGGGAATAAACATCTTCACTACCAGCACTCAGTGCTAGAAGAAATCTTCAGAATCGGATGAGATACAAACATCAGACTCTGATCCGGCAACCCTACCGGGGACAAACTGCAAATGCTCTCGAGACAGCTACCCTGGCCAGGGAAAACGGAAATGAATCCTTCGTCTACAAGCAACATGCTGGGGATGAAAAGGTATACAAGCCCTTCATCAATTGCACTAGGCAACTTCCTGCTGAGGAGACAATTATCTAGAAAGATAGCTCTGCAGGGAACACATGTTTACTCCGCTAGGGACTGTAGCGGGGTATTTGTTACCATTAGAGATATTGACTAAATCCAAGGTAAATCATACAAGTCTAGTCGCCACCGCACTTCTACTTATCCAAAGGAATGGTTAGAAAGCGAACTAAAACCTAAAAGTTTTATCAAATCAAAAACTAGTAAAAGAGAGTCAGAGATCTGGGTAAGGGGGTTGGTTATACAATGAGAAGGTGTTAGGCACCCAAAACATCCTAGGTACTCCTAGGGAGCCCTTTTCACACTTGTTGTAAGGTTGTTGTTTTGTGAAAAATTTGTTTGTGCAAACATGATTGAAGAGATGAGAAGAGAATATACAAGTTTATTTACATTTTTGTGTTTGGATGGATAAACCCATTGCCTACGTACCATCTTCAAAAAGATTAGGATCAAAACCTCGTAGTTCGGGGTAACAATCTCAAAAATGAGTTGGTGAATTGATTGGTCCAAAAGCCTTAAGGTCTTTTGTTATCAAAGGGAGAAAACTCAACCTAAAACCACAAATCCACCATGTAAGGATAGCTTCAACATGCTAGTGAGGGGTTAACCCTATAATAAGCATGGAAGACTCATTGTCCATCACTAAGGATATAAGCGAGTATTACATCTACCACCAAGATAACTCGAACCTAACAGCTAAAGGTTATGAAAATTTTGATTAAGGAAGTGGCCATTGGAACCACAAAAAGACATTTGAATGGGTTATATTTACCAATTAGAAGTATATACAAAATGGTCAAAGTGGACTTAAAGATTCAATTCAAAATAAGTATTATGAAAAGAAGGTTTGAAAATCAAAAGCATAAGGCTTAGGTTTCTAATGTTGAAAACAAATGTTAAGTGTCTACACAAAAGTTTGGCTTGGGTTAGAGTGGAGAGAAGAAGAAGATGGGCTAAAGTCTAAAGCATGCAAGAGGTAAGGAATAAGAAACAAAACCACAATGGAGTTCCTCTCTTGAGATCATATTGATGATCCAAGTAGCTCACATCCTTTGGAATAAGCAATCACATAAACATAAACCCAAGCAATCATCAATCAAATGAACTCTTGGAAGGCTCTTCAAGGCATCTTGTAATTTTTTCTCTTAGAAGCTCATGGCAATAGTTCCTCAAGTTTGAATCAAGATGGAGTCCCTAGCACAAGAACACACACATCAAAGAGTTTTATGAAGCAAATCAAGAATGGACAAGAGTGAGTTTAGAGGTTTGTCCTTCTAATCCATCTTCATCATTAAGGTCCTTTTACTCCAATTTTTGCATAGGGAATGTCCTATAAACTAAGTCCATTTGTCCATTTTTTGCATTTGGTTCTCAACAATCAAAACAAAACACAAGCACAATAGTATATACACAATTATGTGCTCAAGTGAGCAAAAGGCAAATGGCATTAACATAAACATGTGCTCAAGTGAGCAAAGGTAAAAGCAAATGGATAATATGTACAAGAATAGTAAATTGCATAAAAGTAAAGAGAAAAAAGTAAATGTTAATGGTTAATGGTTAATGTTAGTAGTTAGTGTGCCATAAGGCAAATTTAGCGCTATGTTAAGCAATCGTAATTGGACTTATGTAGAAGTCACAACTATCTGAGGCCGGTCAATAATAATGTAGGCAACAACACAAGTTAGAAGTCTTAATTAGTGAACCAAGTTCCAACAACTTGCCATGCCAAAAAAGAAAAAGAGAATTGATCTTGTATTGGTTTAAGTCTTTTGCATGTTTAGGAAACAACCTATCCTTAATGCAAAGCCATTCATTGATCAATTGATCAAGATGAATTAGATTTGAATCAAGGAAGATTAAGCCTCCCTAATCAATGCTAACTTATCAACCTTTAACTCATTGATCAAAAAGAAAGAAGAGGAAGAAGAAGAAGAATAATGGATTATGAAATGGAAAGATTAAAATGCATAAGGTGAAATAAAAAATGTACTAATCCATATTTATTGACCAAATGACATTGAAAGTCAAAGTCAAACAATGAGAAATCAGAAATGGGATGAAGATTGGAGGTCAAGCAATAATCAAAATATTTTTGTCATTTTTAATATTAAAATAAACTTGAATTAAAAAATAAAAGAAAGGTCAAACTTCAAAATTACTTCAAATCAACCTTGAAAGGTCTAAGTGATTTATCCCAAGTTCAACAAGGTCAAACAATGTTTGACAAAAAAATTCAGCATTTTTAATAGTCAGAAACTATTTTTAATCAATTAAAAATGAATAAAAATAACCTAATTGAACTAAAATCTCAAATCAATTAAAAATTGATGAGAATATTTTTCATAGATCCATCATCATTCAAATAGGTTAGGAAAATATTTTTGTATTTTTTGAATATCAAAAACTATTTAAAATGAATTAAAAATAACCAGAAAAGAGAAAATTCACAAAAAATATCAAATTGTGAAATAAAAAATATAAAAAATCAAAATCAGAAACTAGAAATTATTTGGAGAAGAATGCAATTGGTCCCATATTTTTTGGGTTTAAAATGAAGAAGATATGAATTTTTGAAAATAATGGAAATAAAAGAAATAAAATCAGAAAATAAGAAATTCAAAAAAACAAGGAGCGTCTGATCAAGCCTCATTAATTGACGTGGCTGATCAAACGCTCCAGAAGCGCGTGCTCATGGTAGGCTTCAGTCCACGCGTAACACCAACAATTATTAAAAGTCATAAAAAGCGAGGGCCAGGATTAGATTTGGAAATAAGAATGGACGACCACGATTGGATCTGGAGACTAGACGGTGGCCAGCGCCACCGTCTTCTCCCGCTAGCTCCGGTGAGAGCTCAAATTTGCAGAAGAGCAAATGTGCGCCAAAACACGCGATCTAGGCATCAATCGAAAGAGGAAGTGATGTACATCACTCCTATACCACTCACTTCCACTCTAGATTTCTATAAATGGAGAAATCAGAGATGGAAGCATGATGGTGTTCATCATGAACTTGATTAATTTCAAAAATTAAATGCACAGTAATGATGCCTCTATTGAGAGGACTTCAGTCAACACAAAATCCAAGCAAATAGATCAATAAATGGTGAGTTTCGAAGAGAAAACCAGTTGAAGAACAACCTTGAATTATGGAGATTTGAGCTTGCTTCCTTGCTTCCTTTGGCCAAACAGAAGATCAATGGAGTATGAGAGAGAGGTCTAGGAACTTTAGATCTAGAAATTCAACCTGATTTAGTTGAATTTCAGATCTGAGAAATTGAAGAAAATTGGAATAGTTCCTTTAGGCGTGGCTCGGTTTTGATTTCTGCAGCACTTCAGGTTGATTCATGGATGAAATTTGAATGGAGTGAGGCTCTTATTTATAGATGGAAAGGCAAGGTAAGTGTGATCAAAGCCGTGTGCATGGAATTGGACATTCATTGCATGGGCTTGAATGATCATTCAAAAGGCCCAAATTCAATGCCAAATGCACTCTGAAGCATAATTGAGCTGAAATGGTCGTGGAATTGGCAATGCACAAGCTTGTATAATGTGTTTCAACATGTTATGCATAATCATGCCTAAAACTTCTCCTCTTCGAAAATGCCATTTGCCAAATCCAAAAATGAGCATGTGAGTAATGGTTGGAAAGGTTTTGATATAAGGAACAATTGTTATGTTGGGCAAAAATCCATTTGAAGTGTGGAAATTGGTGAAATTTGAGTTTAAAGTGCAAGGTGCAAAACATGTAAAGGCAAAGTTTCTAAATTTGGCCAATGTTCAAGCCCTTCTGTTTTGATTATGCAAGCCCCAAATGAAAAAACCTCCAACATAAAAGTTATAGATATCTTCAAGACAATCAAAATGGACTTAAATTTTGCATCATTTGGATTTTTTATGAAAGAGTTATAGGCACTTGAAGTTGGACTTTTTTGCATTTCAATGCATTTGGTCCAAAGTGACCTATAATTTTTTGCATTATCACATGTATTTATTTTGAGATTTTGAAATTATTTTCAACATAACATTTGAATTAGACATCTTAAGCTTTCGAATTCATTTGATCCCACCTCAAAATCATAAAAAATGAATGAGTTATGTCCTTGGGAAGTTGACCCAAAATTAGGGTTTCATTCAAAGTGACCTATAATGTCTTGGAATGGGAGATGACCTTCCAAACTTCAAATCAATTTTTGATGAACATGAAAGTTGTTCATATTGTCCTTAAGAACATTTTTGGTTTTGGGATCATCTCCATTTAACTAACACATAAAAAGTTAGGTCTCAGTGCATTTCAAAATAGTCAGATGAATTGACTGATCAATTTCTCAAGTCCACAACTCATATCCTGATGAATTGATGATTGAGGATACTAAAATAAGTTCAAATATGCATGAAATGATGAATTAAATAACTTCCCTTGATTTTATTTGATCATGGGCTGAGGTTGCTTCAAGAGCAAGGCATTGTGGTGCACAGATGAATTAGGGTTTCTTTGGGGAACAAAAACCCTTTGACTTGCTTTGATCAAAATGATGGATTGAGATGCTAGGGAGGCATATTTGATGGATGAGAGCTTTGGGAACTATTACCATGCTTGCTATCATCTTCACTTGGCCATATTTCTGCACAAAGGATCTCCTTGAAGCTCTTGACCTTGTGATTGCTCAAGCTACAAACAAAAGATGTTAGTGAGATATTTTTTGTGCTTTTGGTTAGTAAAAAAAAATAAGAAAAGCAATAATATACAATTCAAGCATGCTTGGTGATCTTCAAACCACTCACAAGAGGTCCCACCCAAAGGCAAAGGGAACCAAGATGCTTATGATCCTTGAGGCTTTGCAAATGCAATGTTATGATGCCATGAGGGATCTTAGGGCCAAAATAGGGGTCTTACAGATGCCCCTATTTAAGGTCATTCTAGCCGGAGAAGTGAAGGTTAAAATCTTAGCCTCGACGCGGTAGAATGGGCTTAAATAATAACAAAGAGACGAATTTTGGTCCCTAAGAGCCTCATGATGCAAATATATGCATGCAAATGGTAAAACTCTGTAGGGATATGCGTCCACAAAGGCAAAGATCAAGAGGAAATCGACAATTCCTATGAATAATTCATTCTATGGGACAGAGACTCTACCGGGGAGTAAAGGGATGAAAACGCATGAGCAGGTCACGACTTGAAACTTGCTGAGAGACACAGAGAGAATCCATTAAATAAATCAATGGAAAGACTCGAGCTGACTCGAAGATGCACGTATTGGGGAATATGCCAATACAGCAAAGTTATCCGTAACGGATACTTCAGATAAAAATCCAGACTCAGGTGGGGATGTCCACTAAGGACTCAGCTGAGGAAATAACAAATGAGGTATTACCGGTTACTGGGTAATAAGCTCAAAAAGAGATCATGTGATCCCACCGGCATAAGGGTGAGGGAAAAACATGCTCCGGGAGAATGAATATCTAAGACCGGTATAAGGGTGAGAGATATCAAACATCCAAAACGTCTGAGGAAGACCTAAAAGGTATATTTCAACTCAGGGATTCTGACTCCACAGGGGACAAAAAAAAAGTCATAATAGGGAGCAGAAGGAAGGAACACCAGGGATGCCGGTTACTGGGCATATAATAGGTGACCAACCAAAGCGTGAATTGGGGAATATTCCCAAGACACTCATCATCTAAAAGAGGGCTAAAAGAAAACTCGATTATGGGATGGACATTCGATTCCAAAGAGGGATACGAATCTTACTCAACTGGGGAAGAACAAAAGACTTCAACCAAAGAGTTCATGAGATATATTATCTATTACCGTCAGAACGTAGATAATATACTCGCATGGAAGATTATCCACAATCGGTTACTGGGTTAATAAAGGATGAATCGACCGATAAAGAAAGGCATCGGGATACCGAAACTAGGTATATAATGATGACCATTCAAGGGGAGCAACAAACATTACCGACAACCGGTATATGAAAGATGACTTGCTGGGGACAAACTGCTTAATCAGAGCAATTATCCAAGAGAATGAGGGAATATCAACACCTAATATTGGATAATGATAACCGTCAAGGAGGGGATTACATCTACCGGATACTGGGTAGAAAAAAAACCACGGAAGAGTAGCTGCCATCGATTAGGATGAACAAAAGGTTAACTCTGCAAGGGGGAAAAAGGGTTTACAACTACCGGTATAAGGGTAGAAAACCACAGACTACGCCGGGGATAAAATGAATGATTACTAATTACTGAGCAATTATTCATTTATACCACAGGGGAGTGCAGGAAACAAATCACAGGAAACCAATCTAGGATCAAAATAAAGAGGCAAATTGAATCAAGACTCGTCCTAGTGAGGATATAACTCAATAGGGAAACCCATCCCAATATATGTGTTGGGAAGAAACAAAAACAACCATCGTCCACGAGGATATAACTCGGTGGGGAATATGGAAAGAAAGATAAACACTTTCTACTTAAGGGGCTGACTCTATATTGAGGGATCAGACACCGACATTTGCTTGGGAAATGTATTACCAACTAGCAGGGGATAACAAACAAAGATATATGGTAAAGAATGTAATCATGAATATCTGCATGTTTGAAAATATATGCACACATGCGTGGTTTATGTATGATGAATGCTGACAAACAGACATTTCTAACACAAACAGCTCCAAAGAATAAGTACACAAACATCCGGTACTACATCTCAAGAGAGAAAGCCAGGTTCACTGGAGAGTATCCAATCTGATGAGGGCAAGAGATACCAGGAAGCAAAGATCTCTGCAGGGGGATGAACATCAGTCATTCCAACTGGGGACAGGAGTTATTACACAGATAAAATCTGCCGCATGAGCAACTCTACTGGGGAATTTATCCGAGGAAATAAAGGAATTCTGGGGATCAACCACCAAATAGGAAGCTTCCAAGGTCACCGCCAAATACTGTACTACCAAAGATCACACCTGCTGAGGAGGAAAGAGGGGTGAATATCTTAACACACACTCCGCTTGGTAGAAAAAACCACAAAAGGCTCCGGTAGGAAGGGGATACAAACATGCCAGGAATATGAACAAATGTCTTACCCTGTTGGGGATCATACCATCCTTGGGAGAGCACTGAAGATCTCTTCGGTATCCTTATGTCATTGTGAATGTTCACTTTGTTTAAAAACAAGTTATAAAAAATTTGATTATTCAAAACAATGATATTTTTTCAATTAAAACATGTAAAACATTTGTTGGATAGAAATAAATAAGAGTGCAAATAATTGGATAAAGGCTCAAATTTATTTGATGGAATGGTAGTCTGCTAATGGCAATACTCCATAGATCTTTAAAAATTTGAAATTGGTGATATATATTGGAAAAGGGCTACATTGAACATAATGACCATTTCTCCACCAATTCTGAATCCGATGTATTTGAAGCTTTGGTTGATGACGAATGAGCAAGAATTTCTGACGGATGACAGTCGTAGAACAAAGCCTTGTCAGGATGCAGTTACTTGCCAAATCCCTAATTTTTTCCTAGATTGCCCCAGGATGAGGTACTCAATTTAGCGGGATACATATATTCATTTTTTTTATGTCTCTAACTTTTGTCTGGACCGCCCTTTCGGGTTTTCAATCCACCCTTTCGGGTTTTCAACTTAGCGAGCTATTCTGTTTTTATTTTAGGCGAAGTATTTCTTGATTGCATCTGAATTTACAGGACGAGTGAAATCCTCCCCATCCATAGTTGTAAGTATCAAAGCACCACCTGAAAAGGCTCTCTTAACAACATATGGACCTTCATAGTTTGGAGTTCACTTGCCCCTGGAATCGGGCGCGAAAGACAAGACTTTCTTGAGCACAAGGTCACCTTCTCGGAACGCACGAGGCTTGACCTTCTTATCAAAAGCTTTCTTCATCCTTTGCTGATATAATTGACCATGGCACATGGCCGTCAATCTCTTTTCTTCTATCAAATTCAGCTGGTCATAACGACTCTGAACCCATTCAGCATAAGTCAACTTAGCTTCCATCAAGACTATTATTGATGGATCTCCACCTCTACTGGGAGTACAGCCTCCATGCCATAAACAAGAGAGAAAGGGGTTGCCCCTGTTGAAGTGCAGACAGATGTACGATATCCGTGTAAAGCAAATGGCAACATCTCATGCCAATCTTTGTACGTGACAACCATCTTCTGGATAATCTTCTTGATATTCTTATTAGCAGCTTCAACAACCTCATTCATCTTGGGTCTATAGGGGGAAGAGTTATGATGTGCAATCTTGAACTCACTACACAGTTCTTTCATCATTTTGTTGTTCAGGTTAGATCCATTAATAGTAATGATCTTATCTGGCACACCATATCGGCATATAAGTTGATTCTTGATAAACTTCACGACCACCTGCCTGGTCACATTTGCATATGATGTCGTTTCAACCCACTTGGTAAAGTAATCAATTGTTACGAGAATAAATCTGTGTCCATTGGACGCTTTTGGCTCTATCATGCCAATCATGTCAATTCCCCACATGGAGAAAGGCCATGGTGATGAAATCACATTCAGAAGTGTCGGGGGAATATGAATCTTATCCGCATAAATCTGACACTTATGGCATTTCTTCACATATTTGCAGCAGTCAGACTCCATTGTCAGCCAATAGTAGCCTGCTCTCAATATCTTTCTAGCCATGGCATGTCCATTGGAATGAGTACCAAATGAACCCTCATGGACCTCAGTCATCAACAGGTCTGCCTCGTGTCTATCCACGCATCTGAGCAGCACCATGTCAAAATTTCTCTTATAAAGCACATTGCTATTGAGGTAGAAACTTCCTGATAATCTCCTCAGAGCCTTCCTGTCTTTCACAGATGCCCCAGGCGGGTAAGATTGGCTCTGAAGGAAACACTTGATGTCATAATACCATGGCTTATCATCCTCCACCTCTTCTACTGCAAATACATGGGCTGGTCTGTCCAAGCGCATCACAGTGATATTGGGAACTTCATTCCAAAGTTTTACCACAATCATTGAAGCAAGTGTAGCAAGAGCATCTGCCATCTGATTCTCGTCTCGAGGAATATGATGGAAGTCAACCTTAGTAAAGAACGTTGAAATCCTCCTCGCATAATCCCTATATGGAATGAGGCCAGGCTGGTTCGTTTCCCATTCACCCTTAATCTGATTAACAACGAGGGCCGAATCACCGTAAACATCAAGATACTTGACCCTAAGGTCAATGCACTCCTCCAATCCCATAATACAGGCCTCATACTCAGCCATATTATTCGTGCATTTGAAAGTTAGCCTTGCTGTAAAAGGAATATGTGTGCCCTGAGGAGTAATAATCACTGCCCCAATACCATTTCCATATTGATTTACAGCGCCATCAAACACCATACTCCATCTGGAACCAGGCTCTGGCCCTTCATCGAGCGTAGGCTCATCGCAATCTTTCATCTTCAAATACAGAATCTCCTCATCTGGGAAGTCATACTGAACTGACTGATAATCCTCAATCGGCTGATATGCCAAGTGGTCAGCCAAGATGCTACCTTTAATAGCCTTCTGAGCTCGATACTCAATATCATACTCAGATAAGAACATCTGCCAACGGACAATTCTCCCTGTTAAAGCAGGCTTCTCGAAGATATACTTAATTGGATCCATTCTGGATATCGACCAAGTCGTATGGTTCAACATATACTGGCGTAAGCGCTTAGCAGCCCAAGCCAAAGCACAACATGTCTTCTCAAGCATTGAGTATCGAGACTCACAATCGGTGAACTTCTTGCTTAAGTAGTAAATAGCATATTCTTTCTTTCCTGATTCGTCTTGCTGACCAAGGACACAACCCATTGAGTCTTCAAGAACAGTCAGATACATGATCAATGGTCTTCCTTCCACGGGCAGAGACAGGATCGGAGGCTCAGACAAATACTCTTTAATACTATCGAAAGCTTTCTGGCAATCCTCGGTCCAATCATGGGACTGATCTTTCCGGAGGAGCTTGAATATCGGTGCACATGTGGCAGTCATGTGGGATATGAATCTGGAAATATAATTCAAGCGGCCAAGAAAACCTCGGACTTGCTTCTCAGTTTTGAGCGCAGGCATCTCTTGTATTGCTTTGACCTTCGCAGGATCAACCTCAATACCTCTTTCACTAACAATAAAGCCCAATAACTTGCCGGAACGGACTCCAAATGTACACTTGTTGGGATTCAGACGGAGCTTATACTTCCTCAAACGCTGAAAAAGCTTCAACAAGTGCTCTACATGTTCAACTTCCGTTCTTGACTTAGCAATCATATCATTAACATATACCTCAATCTCCTTGTGCATCATATCATGAAACAAGGTGGTCATAGCTCGTTGATACGTGGCTCCGGCGTTCTTCAAACCGAAGGGCATCACTCGATAACAGAATGTTCCCCAAGGTGTGATGAATGTTGTCTTCTCCATATCCTCGGGTGCCATCTTGATCTGATTATATCTGGAAAATCCGTCCATAAATGAAAAGACATTGAATTTAGCTGTATTGTCTACCAACATATCAATATGTGGTAGAGGAAAATCATCTTTTGGACTAGCTTTATTCAAGTCTCTATAGTCCACACACATCCGGACTTTTCCGTCTTTCTTAGGCACGGGCACAATATTAGCCACCCACTGAGGATATGTAGAAGTCACCAGAAACCCCGCATCAATTTGCTTCTGAACTTCCTCTTTGATCTTTACTGCCATGTCAGGATGAGTTCTTCTGAGTTTCTGCTTCACAGGCACGTACTCAGGTTTCAAAGGTAGGAAATGTTGCACAATATCTGTATCTAGACCAGGCATGTCTTCGTATGACCAGGCAAAGACATCGACGTATTCTCGTAGCAACTCAATCAACCCTTTCTTAACAGACTCTTCCAGGAGTGCCCCAATCTTCACTTCTCGCACACAATCCTCAGACCCCAAGTTGACTGTTTCCAGATTCTCAAGATGCGGCTGAATGATTTTCTCTTCATGCTCAAGTAGACGGGTAATCTCGTCAGGAATCTCTTCAATATCATCTTCTTCCGTCTCAAATACAGGGAATTCAAAGTTGGGAGATGATGCTGGGTCATTATATTCAATGGGTTTAATCAACCTGCATAATGATTTTGGATATGAAAAGCTTTAGAATTCAAACAAGGCAAATCATTATGCAGATGAAAAGATTGATTTTATTCTATTTTTAGGGTTTTATGTGACCACCAATTTCATGCAAAAGCGAAAAGGGAAAATAATTGGAAAAACAAACATTTAACATGAATCTATTGAATGAAAATATCATTGTATTTATGCGCCAACAATGTCATCACTCCTCCTTTTGGCATGGGAGGAGGGTTTTTTAAACACAATGAACATTACTTTGACTTATGGATAACTGTTGGAATATCCACAGCGACCCAATTATTGCAGATTCCCCCAGGGATGACGAAGTTGCCAGAATCCTCTTCGTCCTCTTCCAAGATGGCAGCAGCCTCCTCGTCTCGACCAATGTGGATGAAACCTCCACTCTTGAACAACCCTTGCATATTAGAAACCCCAGATGAATAACCTATGCCAGCCCGGGACTTGTTGTCTTCCAGCTCAATCATTTTCCATAATCCAGCAGTTGCACCACGCTCAATGGCCAACTTTGCATCTTTGTAGGAAGCAAATGAAGGAATTCTCTTCTCAATAGGTTCAGTAATGGATAAAGCTTGGGAAGGAGTTCCAACTTCATCCTCAGCATCTATATATGAGAAGGAAGACAAATGGCTAACCAGGAGATCCCTTTCCCCTCTACCACCACTAGCTTCTTATTCTTTACAAATTTCAATTTCTGGTGTAGGGTGGATGTCGTGGCGCCTGCTTCGTGAATCCATGGTCTGCCTAGGAGACAACTATACGATGGGTGAATATCCATAAACTGAAAGGTAATTTGGAAATCACTTGGTCCGATTTTGACTGGGAGATCAACCTCACCAATCACAGTTTTGCGAGACCCATCAAAAGCCTTCACAACTACTCCACTCTGCCTCATGGGAGGCCCTTGATATGACAACTTTGAGAGAGTGGATTTTGGCAATACATTCAATGATGACCCAGTGTCCACCAGCACATTGGACATGGCGTCTTTCTTGCAACCCATAGATATATGCAATGCCAAGTTGTGGTTTCTTCCCTCCTCGGGGAGATCAGAGTCACAAAAACTCAAGTTGTTACAAGCAGTAATGTTTGCAACAATGCTATCGAATTGTTCTATCGTGACATTGTGATCCACATATGCCACATCCAACACCTTCTGCAGAGCTTCTCGGTGTGGTTCTGAATTCAAAAGCAATGATAACACATATATTTTGGATGGCGTTTGTAGAAGCTGGTCTACAACGTTGTATTCGCTCCTTTTGATGAGCCTCAGCATCTCATCACAGTCTTCTCTCGTGTTGCCACTCGGGCCAACAGAAGCAGAAGTTCTCAACGTAGAGGAGGGCTTAACAACAAGTGTCAGATTCGGAGTACTCACAGCATTCCCAATCGGGCGCTCAACAAAATCAACATTAGCTTAAGGCTTTGACGGTGTTGAAAATACACGACCGCTGCGGGTCAGACCGCAAACATCCGCAATGTTAACAACAGATGAAGATGGCAATGACACCTCTTTCCCATTTTCCACTGCTACAGCACTGTAGCGATAGGGGACTGCTGTAATACCTCAAAATTTTCCCCCCTCATTCATGCATTCATTTTTAGGTCATTTAACATTTCATATTGCATGTCATCATGTCAATCGGAATTAGATCCAAGAAGCTTGAATATCATCCAAGACACTTTGTGGGTCCTATCTGGGTGATCAGTCAACACAAGGGAATGGCTTGAGATACTTCCAACATGTTCAAATGGGGTCTATTCATCAGTCAAAACGCTAATCTTGAAGGAGCAAAAGTCTGTTCATGAACTGTCATGCTCGCTAGGCGAGCGGCATGGTTCGTTAAGCGAGCTGAACTGTCATGCTCGCTAGGCGAGCAGGTCCTTCGCTAGGCGAAGTGCACGCGTTTGGAAATATAACAGAAAAGTTTTGGGCTTGAGTTGCCTTCATTTTGAGCCCACAAAGTCACAAAAATCAGGTTATAAATTCTAGACTTCCATCTCCCAAAAGACCCTGGAAAAAATAGTGAGAGAAGAGCTAACAGAGTTCAGAGCAGCCTCCAGAGACTGAAAGGAACTCATCTGCAAAGAGCCAATTCCATCTCATATAAACCCTCAGATTTCTTTGCAAACCCAACCGGGCAATTCAATTTCATTCGATCCCTCCAATCAGGTTTGCCCTATCTCCATTACTCTATGCTTTCAATTTGAATGCTCTGAATGTATGAGGTATTATCGTTAGGTTTTGCATGTGGGTTTAGATGTGCGTGAATATGTAGGACAATGCCTTGAATGTTTGATCACTTAATTTCTGGAAGGATACCATAGGGTTTGGAGTCCCTGAAATCGTGTTGTTACCATGGAAAATCCAAAACCCGCAGGCGTTCGCTAGCACCATCGCTAGGCGAGCCTGTAGCGAGGCTTCGCTAAGCCTTCGCTAGGCGAAGCAGTAGCGAGCGTGACAGAAGTTGTTTTTGCTCTTTAATCTGTTTGGTGATTGTTATGACATGCTTTCTCTTACCTCCGTGCATTGTTTACCTGACGCTTTGTTGTCATGTTTCCTCTGTTTGGTGCAACTCTTGATTGCGGCCTATCTTGTTTCTCTAACCCGTTTGTTGAGTTTTTGTGAGGGCTCACATGACTCCTGAAAGGATAGCTTGCTTGGCATTCCACTTTATTTGTGGGATACCATTTGGAGATTTATTCCGATTACCTGTATTGACTTGCTTTCTTTGATGGTGCCAGCTCGATAGATCTCTGGGTTTCTTATTTCTTTAGCTGTTATTACTTCGGATCTTTATCTGTGTGGTAGATCTCTTGATCCTTTATCTTTCCCGCATTTTACCGCTTTCTTAGCTGGAAGACCTCGATAGGAGGCAATGTTTTCTTTTTTTTGTTTATTTTTGTGCCCAAAGACCTCCAAAAGGAGGCATCAGTGCTAAAGACCTCCACGAAGAGGCAATTGACGGATAAAAGGGATTAGTAATCAATCCCCCATTATTCAGTGTGTCGTTCTTTATGCTCGCACTACGTGCTGATGCTTCAGAACAAAAGCCCAAGATCTTTTGTCCGGTCAGTCAGTGGAGAGGGTTCCATCTTTCTGAATCCCCACTTTTTGTCATGAGCTCACCCTGTCTAGGGTTAAGAGCTATGAGGTCTTATCCTCATTACCTTTTTGATCTGCTCACCCTGACGTTCAATGTCAGTGGTTAAGAGCCCATTTGATTACCTATTCCATGGCTTGTTTGTCGAGGTTGATATGACCCCTCTTGACTAAAGCCCTACCCATGTAGGTTTAAGCCCCCTTGGTGGCATTTTACTTTATGCATGTTTTTTTTGTATGGTGTGATCGTCTCCCCATAGGATTGCTAGGCTTTGTATAGTCTCTCGTTTGCATGTCAATTAAGGTAGCACTGTTCCTTCGTCTAGGACTTCCTTTTTTGCTTGAGCATTCCTAAAACCCAAACAAACTCATTGATTTTTCTTCTCCTAAGAACATGTTAACTCCTTCTACTACAGGCGAGTAAGTCTCCAAAGGTCGAGCATCTGGTAGATTGCATAGTAACGTCGTTCATCTAAAAAACACAACCCTTAACCCATAGTTAGCCGAACTACGGCTTGCTCTGATTCTCATTCCAGATGAGATACATAGGCATAAGACGCAATGTCTTAGCGAGCACGCTCCTCTTTAGCCCATAGGCAGCCAAGCTACGAAGACTCTGATTCTCATATCCATATGAGATACGTATGCAGTGGATGCGATATCCGTGCGAGTCATTTTCTTTTGACCCCCTCTTTTAGCAAATAGTACATTAGATAAACCCACACCCTTTAGACAAGAACAACAAAAGTGGATCCCGTAGAGTACTACGGATGCGTAGGGGTGCTAATACCTTCCCTTCGCATAATCGACTCCCGAACCCAAGATTTGGTTGCGAGACCTTGTTTTTTCCTTTCCCTTTTCCAGGTTTACTTCGAGCGTTTCCTTTCCCTCCTTTGGGATAAATAACGCACGGTGGCGACTCTTCTGTCTTTTCTTTCTCGCCGGTTGTTTTTTCGCATCTCCTTTTTCAGGTTGCGACAGCTGGCGACTCTGCTGGGGACCCTGGTTTCCCTGAGCGAGTCCCTCCTAGCTTTTGTAGGTTGTTTGTTTATTGGGTGTTCATTCTTTTGTACAGTTATTTATTTTTCAGCATTTACCTGCTTCATTGCATTGTGTACATATAATTGTTGTATCTGTTGGCTCTGCTGTTGGTTTGTTTGCTTGTTGGGATGGGGTGTTCTATGAGAGATAAGCCCATTACCCAGCTTGAGTGTACACACAGGTTTTAGAGTGGATAGTCATGAGGCTTGCATGGCGTGTTGCTACGTTAAGTCGTTCATGAAGACCCACATCCAGACGAGGTTTCTTTTGGATATATTATGTCCTATGGGTGTTCCATAACGACAGATGTTCCTCTAGAAATCGTCGACTCTGGTGACCATTTCCTGAGAACTCAGTCGAGGCCTCTCCTCCGAGACGTGATTATGTTAGCTCTGGTGGGCGCATTCTCGCTGATCAATCTGAGGACCCCGAGACTAGGAACTTGCTATTAGGATGTCCTGTTGAGGGGAGTCAGTGGAGGTCTTTTATCCCGTAATAATGCCAAACCTTCAGTGGTAAACGTCTTATTCTCGACCGAAGGGCCGAAGTTGACAAACTTCTGTTCTTAGAACCTACCAGTGAGGGGCGGGCTAAATTCAGGAAACCTTAACCTCCAACCAACCCGGTTTTCTGGAGCAAAGCTTTGATCTTGTATTATATTCTTCAGTGGGTTTCTCTTCAGACAGTGCAACCTGACAGATGTTTAAGCAGATACATATCACTGCATTCCCATGTCACTGCATTGCATCACATCATTTGCATTCATATCATTTAACACATGGTTATCTATTCCTAGGGGTTTATATCTTCTTCTTGATTCTAGTCAGGGTTTTCTTCTTACACTTTTTATCAAATGGGAGACTGGAATCAAGGGGGTAGAATACCCTTTGGAATTGATAAACATGTCATTGCATTTGCATACACATTAGCACGTCTTGCATAACAGGTACCGCCGCAGTGTTCTCAGTTGTTTGGTGTTCCACTAGTAGGATAGCTGACTCAGGCATTCACCGGTACGGTACCTGCAGAAACCACTAGAGAGCAATGGAAAGCCTACAAGCAGAGCTCGCCGAGATGAAGATCCGCATGAACCAATTCATGGATGTGGTTCAAGGGGTGGCTCAGGGACAGCAAGAGCTCAAGCAGATGATGCAGAGGAATCCCGCCACTACTCAACCAAAGACGTTGACAGATCCTCCAGCTGGAGAGGTTAACGGACCCAGTGGACCAGGGCCTACCCCGATCCTACTTGTCAACTCCGGTCAACAACCCGTCCATGATGACCAGGAGGATCAGTTCCCCTTGCTTCAGGAAGACTTTGGTACGGGTCATGGTATGGACCCTATGTTTCGAAGACTGAAAGAGAGGTTGAAGGCAGTGGAAGGACAGAGTCCTCTGGGAGTAGACGTTGCTGACTTGGGGTTGGTCCCAGGCGTGAGGGTGCCACCGAAATTCAAGGTCCCGATATTTGACAAATACAGTGGCAACTCTTGCCCAAAGACCCATGTGCAAGCCTACTTCCGTAAAATGGTTGCATACTCTGACGATGAAAAGTTGCTTATGTACTTTTTCCAGGATAGCCTAGCTGGGGCATCCCTGGAATGATATATGAGGCTGGACAGAGCCCACATCCGCTGCTGGAGGGATTTGGCTGAGGCTTTCGTGAAGCAGTATCAGTATAATGCAGATATGGCTCCGGACAGAACTCAACTTCAGAATCTGTCTCTTAAAGGCAATGAGTGCTTCAGGGAATACGCTCAACGCTGGAGGGAGACAGCTTCCCGTGTTCAACCTCCTATGTTGGAGAAGGAAATGGATAACATGTTCATGAACACTCTGCCCGGACCTTACTTGGAGCGCCTAGTGGGATGCAATGCCTCCAACTTTGCTGATGTAGTCTCAACCGGTGAGAGGGTGGAGAACTATTTGAAGACATACAAGACCCAGAGTGGAGGTGGATCTTCATCAGGGGTGAAGAAGTCGTTCATTCAGGGACAGAAGAGGAGAGAAGGGGATGCAAGTGCCATATCTTCTTATCAGAACAGGGATAACCGGAGGAATAACTTTCAGAACTATCATCAGCAACCGTATGTTGCGGCTGTGACCATTCCACCTGTAGCACCACTACAACAACAACCACAACGTCAACAAACTCAGTACCAACCACAACAATCGGGTAACAGACCCGCTTATCAACAGAGGCAAAGGATGATGGACCGGCGTTTCGACACTCTTCCAATGTTGTACGCTCAGTTGCTTTCTAGTCTTCAACAACTACAACTTGTGCAGTTATGCACTCTGGCTCCTCCCGTTGGTAGACTTCCGATGGGTTACGACGCCAACACTAGGTGTAGCTTCCACTCTGGGGCACCTGGCCACAATATTGAGAACTGCAAAGCTTTTAAGCACGTAGTTCAGGACCTCATAGATTCAAAGGCCGTCGACCTTGCACCGGCTCTGAATGTCGTCAACAATCCCATGCCCCAGCATGGTGGTGCAAATGTTAATATGATGGAAGGGGAAGCCAGATCCGTCAAAGATACGTTGAAGCTGAAGACTCCGTTGTCAGGTATCAAGGGATACTTGTTGAAGGCCGATGTTTTCCCCGGTTGTGGGAAGGGTTGTTTGGATTGTGCTACTCATAGTGGAGGTTGTTTGAAGCTACATCAGGGTATCCAGGTCTTGCTCGACAAAGGTATCCTCCAGGTTGAAGATTTGTCTGTCCAAGAGTCTGCGGAAGGGGTTGAGGAAGAGGTGTTTGAAGATGCTACTAATGAATTCGCAGATGTTGTTCCTACTGATTCTGTAACCCATGATGTAATTGAACTTGATTCCGATGTTTCGGATGTGTGTACTTCAACGCCTCAGACTCGTCAGAGGCCGATTACTTTCTCCAGTGTTGGCATCATTCAGTATGGCCAGGTCTCTGCGGTCAACGAAGAAGATGGGGATTGCGATTGCGACATCGATAATTGGGTGCGTCCGAGGATCCCAGGTGAAGTCATCAACAATTGGTCTTCTGAGGAGATTGTCCAAGTCACTTTTTTGAAGGAGTAATTTTCTTTGTTTATTCATGCATATCCAAGTCTTACGTTCCGCCCAGGGCGTAATGACTCATTGTAGGGCTCATCTATATGGGTACCTGCATTTTTTATCATAAATAAAGGACGTCTTTTTGCATTCAAATATTTTGTTCACTATCTTTCTATTTTTGCAGTTTTCAAAAATAAAAAAAAGTACATATTTGGCAATGTTTTGTTTAGTTGTCACTTCTTGTTCACACTCATAAGCACATACCATCACTCATGCAGATGCACGTCACCGGATCCTATTGATAACGGTTCTGCTATGGCTCGCTTCGACTTTGAAAATCCAATCCTTCAAGCTGAAGAAGAGGGTGATGAAGACTGTGAACTCCATGAAGAACTTACCAGGTTATTAAAACAGGAGGAAAGGGTCATTCAACCGCATCAAGAGTCTGTTGAAGTGATTAATCTCGGCACCGAGGACGCCAAGAGAGAAATCAAGATAGGGGTTGCTTTGGAAGATAATGTGAAGAAAGGGCTGATTGAATTGCTGCAAGAATATGTTGACATCTTCGCTTGGTCTTATCAGGACATGCCAGGGCTTGACACAAATATTGTGGTACACCGTTTGCCTCTCAAAGAGGGTTGTTCTCCGGTCAAGCAGAAGCTCAGAAGAACAAGACCAGAGATGGCTGTCAAGATAAAGGAAGAAGTGCGAAAACAGTTGGATGCAAGGTTTCTAGCAGTCACAAATTATCCTCCATGGGTTGCAAACATCGTTCTAGTACCTAAGAAGGATGGAAAGGTACGGATGTGTGTTGACTATCGGGATCTGAACAGAGCTAGCCCTAAGGATGATTTCCCATTACCTCACATTGACGTTTTGAAGGATAACACGGCTCAGTTCTCGGTATTCTCCTTCATGGATGGCTTTTCGGGCTATAATCAAATTAAGATGGCACCAGAAGACATGGAGAAGACAACATTCATAACCCCATGGGGCACCTTCTGCTACAAGGTGATGCCGTTTGGTCTGAAAAATGTCGGAGCAACATATCAACGAGCGATGGTGACTCTTTTCCATGATATGATTCATCATGAAATCGAGGTTTATGTTGATGATATGATTTCCAAATCTCAGACGGAAGAAGAACATTTGGTGAATTTGCAGAAATTGTTTGAGCGTTTGAGAAAATTCAAGCTGAGGCTTAATCCGAACAAGTGTACTTTTGGGGTGAGATCTGGAAAATTACTGGGTTTTATTGTTAGTGAAAAAGGGATTGAGGTGGATCCGGCCAAAGTGAAAGCGATACAGGAAATGCCTGAGCCAAGAACAGAGAAACAAGTCCGTGGTTTCTTAGAGAGGTTGAACTACATTGCAAGGTTCATCTCTCACCTAACAGCCACGTGCAAGCCAATATTCAAATTGCTGAGAAAAGATCAGGCTATCAGGTGGGATGATGATTGCCAAAGGGCTTTCGAGAAGATAAAAGAGTATTTGCAGAATCCTCCTATCCTTATGCCTCCGGTCCCAGGGAGACCGCTGATTATGTATTTGACAGTACTAGACAATTCCATGGGTTGTGTTCTCGGTTAACACGACGAGACAGGTAGGAAAGAGCATGCCATCTACTACCTAAGTAAGAAATTCACAGACTACGAGTCGAGATACTCAACGCTTGAAAAGACATGTTGTGCACTTGCATGGGCTGCTAAGCGTTTAAGACAATACATGCTGACTCACACAACCTTACTAATCTCCAAGATGGATCCAGTCAAGTATATATTTGAGAAGCCAACTCTCACCGGAAGGGTTGCTCGTTGGCAAATGGTACTGACAGAGTATGATATCCAGTATACATCCCAGAAAGCCATCAAGGGGAGTATTCTGTCAGACTACCTTGCTCAACAGCCGGTTGAAGATTATGAGTCGATGAAGTTTGATTTTCCAGATGAAGACATCATGTTCCTCAAGATGAAAGACTGTGAAGAGCTAGTTGTTGAGGAGGGACCTGATCCAGACGAAAAGTGGACTTTGTTGTTTATGGGGCTGTCAATGCTAGAGGAAGTGGAATTGGTGCTGTCATTACTACTCCGAAAGGTGCCCACATGCCTTTCACCGCTCGCCTGACTTTTGAGTGCACCAATAATGAAGCTGAGAATGAAGCTTGTATCTTGGGTATTGAGCAAGCCATTGATTTGAGAATCAAGACTCTGGATATTTTCGAAGATTCAGCTCTAGTGATCAATCAAGTGAATGGTGATTGGAACACCCTCCAGCCCAATCTGGTCCCTTACAGAGATTACACGAGAAGACTATTGACTTTCTTCACAACAGTAAAGCTGTATCACATACCTCGTGATGAGGACCAGATGGCAGATGCTCTTGCCACTATATCCTCCATGATCAACGTGATTCGGTGGAAAAGAGAGCCTTTGATCATAAAGTGCGTCCTCGATGTTTACAAGTTGGAGATTTAGTGTTGAAAAGGATCCTTCCTCCTCAAACAGATCACAGGGGCAAATGGACTCCTAACTATGATGGACCATATATTGTCACCAAGGTTTTTGATGGTGGGGCCTTAATGCTTGCAACTATGGATGGTGAAAACTTCACTTCCCCTGTGAACTCAGACGCAGTTAAAAAATACTTCGCATAAAATAGACCCGCTGGACAGTAAAAAGAATAGTCTAGGCAAAAATGGGCATCCCGACGAACCAAGAAAATGAAAAGGTTCGGGCAAAAATTAGGGATTAAAAATGAAAAGATCGTACACCCGGTAAGTTGAAAACCTGAAAAGGCAACTTAGGCAAAAATGGGTATCCCGGTGGATTGAAAACCCGAAAAGGGCGATCCAGGCAAAAGTTAGGGATTAAACGAATGACTGCGTTCTGAGTAGTTCTGAATCTCATCCCGTGTCAATGAATGGAAACTTTTGAAGGATAGGAAACAGTCCAATCACTCTTTTCAGAAAGCTGATCATCTGGAGGATCTTGAAGACGAGCAAGTCATAGCAGAATTGGAACCCAATAGAAATCCATTTCACATTGCCATTAGATTAATTTCTGTTTTTATCTTTTGTGTGATTACCTCTTTCCAGGGATTGCTTCCTGATGTAAATGCCTATTCAGAGGCCATTCAATCAATAAAATCATGTTATTCAGTATATCTCTATTTTCATTTTCATTTTACTGTTTTGTTTGCAAAAATGATGTCCGAATTTTTGATAAACATTGCATCATGAAACATAAGAGCTTTACAGGTACATGCTTAATAAACATTTAAAATTGCTGTAAATGTTAAGTGCTTTGGATCGTCTATTTAGAACAGGTACCCTCGGGGCATTTCCTTAAGGTTCCCAGCCGATGATCATGAATGTTTTCCCCCAACAGTCAAAGTTGGTATCTTATCCCTGCAGAGCTGATCAGAGCATTGGATTCTTCGATCCCCAGTAGGCTCTCACTGCTGTACCTCCCCCAAGTGGTTGTTTCAGAATATACACTCCCAAGCGGAGTTGACAGTGCCAGACTGTATCTTCCCAGCAGAAGCGGCTGCTCCTCAGGGTTCGATGCCAGATCGATGATCTCGACACCAGATCCATGGTCTTTTTCCTTGAAGAAGAATCTCGGTACCGTATCGGTGTTTGCTTCCCCTGCTAAGTCGTCTCTCTCGCAGATTATGGTTTCCAGAACCACTATCGCTTTCCCCAACAGCAGGTTTTCAGTGTCGTTCTCTCCCCAATTAGAGTCACGGTATTTCGTCATTGCTAGAACACCGTGTGGCAGGTCATTTCCCCACAGAGTTCTTTGCGCTGTGCATCTCCAACAGCCTTGCCAGGGTCCAGAAGATGGTGATCATTTCCCCAGCAGATTCCCTTGCCTCGGCTTGACATTCTACCCAGCATTTTGCATCCCTGCATGTAGAATCATATTGCATTGCATCCTCCCAAATCGCGTAGCATTTCCATTTTCAAGGAGCATTACGCCATTGAAAAATTCAAACATACGCATGTAAGCATAAAACATTCTCGGTATCCCAAGTGATAAGCCAGAAGTTGTTTCCAGTACTCAGACTGAAGATTGTTCATGACTTACCTTTATTATCCCTAGCAAGTGTCATTGGCCCATGCGCCGCCTCTATTATCTTTCCCTATTTCTGCCGATGCTGACAGGCATGAAGTTTTTCCGGTATTCAAACCGAAGTGGCATTCAGGCCAATTTTCCGATGTTCAGATCGAAGAAGTTTCCGACGTTCAGGTTGATGCAACATGCAGCATTCAGGCCAGTTTTCCGATGTTCAGATCGAAGAAGTTTCTGACATTCAGGTCGATGCAACTTGTGGCATTCAGGCCAGTTTCCGGTATTCAGACCGAAGTGGCATTCAGGCCAGTTTCCGGTATTCAAATCGAAGTGGCATTCAGGCCAGTTTTCCAATGTTCAGATCGAAGAAGTTTCCGACATTCAGGTCGGCGCAACTTGTGGCATTCAGGCCAGCCTCTCGGTGTTCAGACCGATATTAATAATCTCATATCTTCCGATGTTCAGATCGAAGTCATTTCCAGTATTCAGACTGATGAGCGGCACTCAGGCCATGGTTATTTCTGTGTTACCAATTATTTTGGTATCCAGGTTAACATTCTTTTTCGGTATTCAGACTGACTCTCACCGTACCAGACGAATTCTTCTTTCAAGACCACGTCTTTGCCGATTCTGACAGGCATTGTTACTTCACTTCACTTTAGTGCAAATTTTCGAGCTTTTATTGTATTCAATCCCTTGATACCTCAAAAGTGCGAAAGCCGCTGCTATCTTCTTTTCGGGTCTCCAGTTGATTGAATAGGGACAACTGTAATACCTCAAAATTTTCCCCCCTCATTCATGCATTCATTTTTAGGTCATTTAACATTTCATATTGCATGTCATTGTAACGCCTCAAAATTTGCCCTCCTCTTATTGAGACTAGTTTGACACATTGCATTTCATTTTTTAGAGAATTAGGCATTGCATTTTGCATATCATATGGAAATAAAAAGGTCATCTTCCAAGGTCTTTTCAAAAGATGGAGAAGTTACATGATTCAAGCCTGAGGGTCTCTATGAATTGATGATCAACCATCTGAGGGTTTGCTTTTCATTAGGGTTTCTTGGTTCTTCAAAGGTTTTGAGCATCATCTTGTTTGCAAGGATATATTACCATCATCATGGTTCTATCATCATCAAGGGTCTCATGGTTCATTCTCAAGTTCCTTTGGATTAGGGTTGTGACCTCTGGTCAACCCTAATCAATGCCATTCTTCCTACTAGGGTTTCTCAAGGAGATGAGGTATTTTCTTGGGATGAAGATCACATGATTGTCATGAGGAGCTTACATGATCTAGGGTTTCATTTTGAGCAATTTCCCCAAGTGGTAGGGGCTCAAGCTGATCAGGGCATTTCAAGGTCATCTGAGGACCAAAAAGTCAACTGTGCAGTCAATTGAGGGCTATGAGGTGGGGAAATGAGTTGAGACACCTCAATCATGTTCAAAAGAGGTCAATTCATCATTTTAAACATCTATCTTGAAGATTTTAAAGTCATGGCAAAAGTTTCCAAAAATGGAAAATGACCTGTAATTTCAAGTTTCCAAAAATGGCAAGTTTCTGGTCCACATTCAACTTGACTTATCAACATCAAAGAAGTTTCAAATGGATTTTTGGTGAACATTAAAGTTGTAGATCTTTGTCTCCCCTTTCCAAAAAGTTCTAATTCATGTCCATATGATAAATGGTTGAGTTATTATGGCTAATTGATCACAAAGTGTGCATGGAAGTTCAAAGTGACATAACTTTGGATACAAAGCTCCAATTTGGTCCATTCTTTTTGCAAAATACTCCTCATGACCAATACTTCTCAAAACAAGCCTTGCCATGCATGGAAAAAGTGTGTATGATCATCATTCCTCAAGTGATCATTTTGGAGGGAAATTCCATAATTCAAAATTGGCTTATGATACAAGCAAAATACCATTCAAATCTTGATTATTGGTTGATTTTAAGTGAATTCAAGCCTTGCATGAGTACTGTTCACGTGTAGCATGGCCATGCTAGCTCACTTTTGCATTTTTGCAAATGGATCCAATATTCCCTAATCATGTTTAACCAATGCCTAATTTGGATTTCAGTGAGATTAGTGAACCATATAAAAGCCAAACCCTGATCCATAACTGCCATAACAAAATTTCAGATCTAGAATTTCAAGTTTCCCTCCCATTTTTCTCTCACTTTGAATTTCATTTTTCTTCACACAAACACCAAATATTTTTGTAGATTCTTGATCCTCATACAATTCTGAGCAAGAATCAACCATTGTTTGTTGGAATTGAGCAAGAATTGGAGCAGTTCGTGTACAATATCATGTTAATGGAAGTTTGAAATTGAACAAGATCCAGGTGGTTTCAATTGATTCTTTTTGCTTAGAGCTTCAAGGCAAGGTTATAGAAGAAGATCTGGAGCTGGAGAGAGCTTGAGCACGCGATTTCAGAGACCTTCATTTCAAGTAAGTTGAAAATTGATCCTCTCCTTTTGTTGTTTTCTTGTTATAGTTGTGTAGATCTCATTGTGTGGAGTATGCTGATATGATTAGATGTGAAAATAGTTGAGAATTGAGCATGTATAGTTGAATTCAAGTTTTGATCATAGAAATGTTTTGCTTCGATCTGGAAAATGCATGATGATTTAGATGAAATTGATAGCATATTTGAGATGTACGTTGCAAGAGGATTCCATTGATGTATGGTTTGTGCATTTCTGCATTTTTCCATGGCGACGCCACCGCCTAGTTAGTCGGAGAAGACGACCGGAGCCACAGCTAGGGTTTTTGCTTGTGTGGCGTCCACATGTGCACTGGCATGTCCGTTCCATTGGCTGAGACTTGTTTGACTGATCCCCGCGAGCTTTGACACGCTAATGTATGTTGGTGACACATTAATGAAACGCATCGTTTCATTGTGTGTGATGTGGCCGCCATGTGTTAGCCTGCGTGTGTTATTGATTGGACCGTGTTTGCTTGACTCTGCTTGCGTGTGCATTGACTGGCTGAGTGTATGCTGAGTGCGTTAAGTGAAGCGCTGCGTTTTGATGCTTCAAATGTGAGCCATTAGATTGTTGAGCGCGCCAAGATCAACGGTTGTGAATAATTCTGAGTTTAATTCAAATAAATGTATTTCCCTCCAATTTTCCATGTTTATTCCATTTATTTAGCTCATTTGTAAAATTCATTAAAAATTGAAAATTGATCCAAATTAACTCCATTTTTTTTCATAGCTTTGTTTTAGTGTCTAGTTTTTTATGGTATTATTTTCATGATTTGTTGATGTCTGATTTTTTAATTGTGAATTTTTGATTGGACATTGTGTTAATTTGATATGTTGTATTCAATGCCTTGTGAAATGCTATGTGTTGATCCAATTGATCTGATTTTTTGCATGATTGACATTCACATGTAATATGAATTTTTGAGCACTGGTTTGTATTTTTCCTCATATGCTATCATTGTTTTTGATAGATGGAGATTAATGTGACAATTTGTGTCATATTTTTGACATTGCATTTGTGCATTTTTGTTCACATATCATTTGAACTTTTCTGGATTTGATTTTTTGCATGATGATTGTTCATAACATGAGAAACTTGCATAAAAAATTTCATAGCCATTGCATGCTTTTCTGTTTTGATTTGGATTTTCTAATTTGGATGTCCATTTTGTGCTCATTTGTTGGTCATTGCATTACATGGATCATTTGATGCCTTTGCTTTTTGAATTGATGCCGGTCCTTTTGAGGACATTTTGTTGATTGTTTGAATGTGCATTATGCAAAAGATTGGGTTCTGTTTTGATCATTTGGTTTGGTTTTGAACTTAGTCTTTGTACTAGTGTTTTGTGCATAAACTAACTGTGCTTTGTGTTTCAGGTTTGGACATTTAGCATTGATGGTTGAGTTTGTTCTCACTTTGTGAGATACAAATGCTTTGAGTTCTAACTTTTGTTTGATTTGTAGTGTTCTAAGTGATAGGCTTGAGTTAATTTGGATGCTTGAGCATTGTTCATTGAGTTGTGTAACTGTGAATGGTGTCACTGTTTGTCTGTTGGTTTGACTGAAATATTAACTGTTTAGCTTTTGTACATGTACATTAGTTGCTTGCTTTTAGCTCTTGCTTGAGCTTTGGATTGTGGTTGATACACCACTTAGGTAGCTATCTTCTTACTCCATGTAGTCTGGAAGTCCTGTCACCTTTTTGGCAGGCATTTTGCTGGCAAGTCCTCCTTAAGAGGCTCTGTTTGTGTTTGTTTACATTTGTGCCAAAGACATCCAAGATGAGGCATGTGTTACTTGATAAGTCCTCCTAAGTGAAGAGGAAATTGACGGATAAAAGGGATTAGTATCCAATCCCCCGTTATTCAGTGAGTCGTTCTTTATGCTTGCACTACGTGCTGATGCTTTTGAACATGTACCCAAGATCTTTGTCCAGTGTCTGTCAAGTGGAATAGGATCCCACTTTCTGGATCCCCACGCTTTCTGTGTCATGAGCTCACCCTAGCCAGGGTTAAGAGCATGAGGTCTCATCCTCATTTACATTTTAATCAGCTTCACCCTAACTCTTAATGTTAGTGGTTAAGAGCTACAGATTACCCCTTACAGTTTGGCTTGTTTGTCGAAGTTGATATGACCCCTCTTGACTAAAGCCTACCCATTGTTTGGGCCTCTTGTATGAATATAGTGTGTGATGTTTGTTCACTTGTGTTGATGTTTATTTGCTGTTTGAGTTGAATCGCTTCCAGAGCGAGTTAAGTTCTTGTTAGAGACCTCAACTTAGGGATTATTGTTTGCATGACAACTATTAGGCTCGAGTCTTAGTCTCCCTATTAGTTTCTTGTTTCCATGGTCTCTGGATAGGAGAGTGTTGTACCCCTGTTAAGGGGAACTACGTCGCCCTGATTCTCATACCAGATGAGATACGTAGGCAGGAGGTTGATGGTAACCTCTCCGGGCAACCTTTTCTTTTTTTGTTGTTTTGTGTGTGTGTACCCTTTGTTTGTCTTCTTTGGTGTGAGTACCCGTTTGTTCAGCGTGTGCATGTGTTGTATGTTCATTACCTTGAGGATTTCTTCTGTCATCACTTGGGGTGCAGATTGGGGTTCACCTATACTGATTTGGGGTTCACATTTGGGGGTTTACCTGTATCACTTGGGGTTCATTTATGACGATGGTCATTCATATTGGGGTTCATTTATGGTGACTGGCTGGATAGTTAGTTACTTTGTTGGGGTTCATTCTGATAACCTTTTTCTTTGGTGTTCGCTGGTTAGCATTTGTTATTGTTTGGAGTTGGATGTAAGTCCATGTATTGGCATTCTGTTTCCTTTTGTTTGTTATTGTTTGAAGTTGGATGTAAGTACATGTATTGGCATTTTGTTTCCTTTTGTTTGTTGTTGTTAGGAGTCGGATATAAGTCCATGTATTGGCATTCTGTTTCCTTTTGTTTGTTGTTGTTAGGAGTCGGATATAAGTCCATGTATTGGCATTCTGTTTCCTTTTGAGGGTTTCTTTTGACGTCTCAGCGTCTCTTTTTGGTGTTTTGTTTCGGCGTGCGTTAGCCGAGCTACGAGTGCTCTGATTCTTCTCTGGATAGAGAAGATACGTAGGCATAAGATGCGATGTCCTAGCGAGCATGTTTCTTTTTCCCCGAACTACGTTGACTCTGATGTTTGTTTCTGACAAACTACGTAGGCCCAGGATGCGACATCCTGCCGGGTCCATTTCCTCCATCTTCTTTCACTTGTTTATTATTCCAGTTTGTGCAATTTCTTTGAGCAGTTTTATTAGCAACCTTTTTCCTACTCTTTGAGCTATCTTTTGAGCGTGGATCCCGTCGAGTACGGCAGACGTGAGGGGTGCTAATACCTTCCCCTTGCGTAACCGACTCCCGTACCTTGCAATCTCTGGTCGTAAGACCGTTCCTTTCCCTTTCTTAGGTTAGTCCTGTGCTCCCTTTCCGTCATAGGATGAATAGCGTCGGTGGAGGCTCTGTATTTTTCCGCCGGTTGTTTTTCGCATTGCGACAGCTGGCGACTCTGCTGGGGACTATAGTTGACCTCTTGCTGGTCCATCTTCCCTAAGCGAGTCAATCCTAGCGCTCCTTAGAGTAGTTTTGGTTACTTTTACTACTTTATTTATTGCATTTGTGATTATTATACTGTGATTATATTTGCATATATGTTTGCATGCATCATATTATCATTGTGTTGGATTCTGGACAGGTGTGGTTCCTATGATTTGGGGTGGGTGTTCTGAGTGGGGCTAAAACCCAAAGCCCGAGTATACACCTAGGATTAGCGTGGTCTCATGTTGCCTCTCATGTTAGGTCAACATATTTTTGGCGATGTGACATACCACAGCCGGACGAGGTTCTTTTGAGAGAGCCCCTTCTTGTGAAATTTCCACTATGGTTGGGTTATCTCTTTTGAGCTGTTGACTTCGGTGACCGTTCTTTCCCGGATCTTTGGTTTAGATAATCTTATAGAGCTGCACGGTACACCCGAAAAGGCAAACCCGTTGAGTATCTTGTCCGATTGTCGAGACCATTATCCGCCTTAGGATGACCTTATTAGAATTCACCCGTGAGGGGAGGGTTTGATTCCTACAAATACAGGTTCTGTTGGTGACTCTTTGGTGGTGACTATTGGTTCAGTTCTTGATCTGGGTCCTAGTTATGAGTAGGATTTATGGATTTATTTCTGGGACGCCGAAGTTCTGTCCATGGTATTTATCAGCCGTGTCCTTTTATTTCGGATCCCCGGGTTGAATTTAAGGGTTACTTGTTCAGATGGTTTTGTGGTTATCCGTTCTGTGGCTTACCTGTGATGATGGTGATGTATCCTCCGGTTCCGTTTATTTCGGAACCCCGAGTTGGATTTATGGTTACTTAGTCCCTTGGGTGGTTGTGATCAGTTCAGAGACCGGAATCCAATATAGTTGATGTTCAGATATCTTGGAGGATGGCACTGTGATTTGCATTCATGCATCTGCATCATTCCCATTTTGCATTTATCCACATCTAACTCATGTTTATCCATATGTAGGGTACATTCTTGATTGAGATCCTGGTTGAGAGACATCCTTGTTCCAAGCATGAGGGCCGGCCTAAAAGCTGATGTTGTCTACAGTTTCTTTGATCCAGAGATTGGCGTGCTGAAGGGTATGATAACATTGATTACGCCTGACCATGTGGGGATGTTCCGTGAGGCCTATGGCGGTATTCTGAAGATGGTTTTCAGGCTCACAGATGGGGATAGGAGTGCCATCCATACTCTTCTCCAGTTTTATGATCCGGGTTTGAGATGTTTTGTCTTCCCGGATTACTTGTTGGGACCTTTGATGGAGGACTATGCTGGTATCCTGGGTATTCAGGTCAGAAACCAGATTCCTTTCTATGTCACCAGGGAAGAACCTGATGTTGGTGAGATCTCTCGTGCTCTTTATTTGAGCCCAGAAGTGACTAAGAGAGGTTTGAAGGAGAAATGAAAGTTGCCCAGTTTTCATCTGAGTTTCTTGGAGGCTAAAGCCAAGGAGCATGTTGCTTTGGGTAATTGGAAGGCCGTTTATGCTTTGCTTACCGTAAGCATTTATGGAATCATCCTGTTCCCTAATCAGAAGAATTTTGTGGATATTAATGCCCTCCGAGTGTTTGCTCAGAGGAATCCCATTCCTACCTTGATTGGGGATGTTTATTATTTGGTCCATAATCAGAACGAGTAGCGGCGTGGAGGATTGATTAGATGTTGTGCTCAACTGTTATATAAATGGTTAATGGGATATTTGCCTTCCAAGGGTGCCTTTGTCTTTCTTGACCATACTGTAAATTGGGCGACCTGGTTGATGGGTTTGCGAGCCAAAGACGTAGCTTGGACTCATAGTGGTATGGCTGGACGAGATTTCATTTGCAGTTGTGGGAGTTTTCCCAATGTGCCTCTTATAGGAGTTCAAGGTTGTATTAACTACAACCCAGTGCTTCTTAAGAGACAAACGGGATTTGCTATGGAGGGTCCTCCCCTCGAGCGTGAGATTCAAGAGTCTTTCTACTTTCCGATCGAGGGTAATCAGTCATTGTTGAGGCAAGTGTCTGATGCATGGCGCGACATTCAAAGGAAAGGCAAGGTTCCTTTTGGTAGAGCTAATAACAGGTCTTTTCCTCCGTTTGATTATTGGCTCAGAAAGAGGGTTGAGCTCACTCGTCTACCATTTCCTGTGGGTGATCCTTGGTATCCGTTGATTGAGGAGCCACGTTCTTATGTCGGTATGGAAGAACTTCTTGAGATGAAGAGGGAGAGAGATCAACTGCAAGCAGAGAAGACTGAGTTGGAAATGAGTGTTGCTAGAATTCAAATGGATAATCAGGAAATCAAGGGGAAAGCAGAAGACCAGGCTAGGATACATGCTCTGGAGGTGAAGCGTTTTGAGAAAGATACCGCCTATTACTGTAAGATCAGCCAAGCTTTAGAGTCATCTACAAAGGAGCACGACATTACCAAAGAGAAGTTGGTTAGAGCTGTGAAGGTCATTGAAGATGAAAAGAAGAGACAAGTCCTCGTGAAAACTCAGAGGGAAGCTAGAGCCAACGCCCTTACCGCAGAGTGGGAAGCAAAGTTGAGGGTTAAGGAAGAAGAGAAAGTGAAGATTATGGCCGAAAGAGATCATTATCTTGCTGAGAGGGATCATTGTTTCCGACAAATGAAGATTCATCAGAAAGAGGTAGGAAGACTTCAGCAGGAGAACACTGAGCTCAGGTTCGCTATGAAGTTTACCAGGATGGTTGATGGTGCAGAGTCTTCTGTGAGACCTTCTTCAGATTAGCTTTTATTGCAGTTGTTATCATGTGTTGGATTACCGTCAGGCATGTTGATGGAATTCACTTGCTTGTATTTCTTTCCGATTTTGGAGAATTGTAAAGTTGATTTGTATCAAACATGATGTATGATTCTCGCACGTGTAGTGCACTTTTGCTATACAGTGGTTATTATCAGTTAATGATTGATCTTCAAGCTTTATTTGCTTTTCTGTGTACACTCACATAACACACACATGGTCGGGTGATATCTTTGCTAAATCATAACTCTCTGTTCCGTATGGTAAAGCTAAATGATTGACGTCAGAATGTTGCTGTCAGATTATTATCCGTCTCAATGAAACCAGGATCGAAAGACAAAATGTTCCTCATATGGATAGACATTGCATTCATGCATGAATCATAATAACTTGTCTTCTATTTTGCAGGTGTCGGTTTCTAACGTGTTTGAATGTTTCAGGAATCATTGCTCGCGCACGCAGAATCATTCCTTTGCACGTAGCTCGTCCGCACAGATACCCTACCAGACGCAACAAACCCAAACTGATGGATCCACCCAACGCTGACATTCTCGAGCTGAAAGAGAAGATGAGTGAGTTGATCAACGTCATGCAAGGGTTCTCCTTGGGGCAGAAAGCACTTGTTGAGAAGGTGGAGAAGCTTGAGCGGGCTTCGGTCGCCAATAGTGGCAATAATCCAGAGGGTACCTCCAACAATGGTCTTGGTGGTTCTATGATAACATGAAATAGTATCACATTCTAGGACTCAATTTAATTAAATTATATTATTATTTACTTCAATTTATTTCATTTTATTAGATATTACGCGGTATTTTCTTTCTATTTATCTCAGGTGGTTTATTTGAAGCACAAGTAAAAAAAGGAAGAAAAGGAGGTGCAAAAAGGAATGAAAAGAAGCAAATATCAAAAGCCAAAGCCCAGCCCAAAAAGCACAGGCGCTGTGCCTGTGACGAGCGTCACAAAGGCTGTGACGAGCGTCACGCTTTGCACACTTGTGTGACGAGCGTCACACATGGTGTGACGAGCGTCACACATGGTGTGACGAGCGTCACACATGGTGTGACGAGCGTCACACATGGTGTGACGGACGTCACACCATTCCCCTATATTTTTGGCTTCAGAGACGTTGAGTCCTATTTGCACGCCTAACCATTCGCCACGTGAAGACCTTTGACGCGGATTACTTTTAGAAACCGTTACAGAAAGTACCAGTATAAATATCAGCTTTGCAAACCCTGCAGGGGTTCCACGCTTTTTCCAGATTCCTTCGCCGTTTTCGCTTTTTCGCAATTTTTCTCTTCCAGCAATACAAGCACATTTTTACAGCATTACTTTTACGATTTTTATATTTTTTCCTTTGCAATTTCTATTTTCCTTTTCAACACTTAGTTAATTCTTTTTCGCACAATAGTTTCTACACCGGAAACTATTGTGTACCTTTTACCGGATCTAACCTTACGTTAGAATCTAGTTTTTTTATTCCTTCGCTTTTATTTTCTGTTTGATTGAAGAATTCAAGAACAAATCCAACCGGCCTGTGGTGGAGTGTTCAAGACTGCTATTTAATTTCTCAGGTTCTTTAATTATTGTTTGAATTTATATATGCCCTGCTTTACTGTTTATTTATATTATTTGCCTGAGATGAATCTGTTTATGCATGATAATTATTTAAGTCTGTTTAGCATGTCTGGCTGATTTACTTAGGTATCGGTATGTAGAGTAAGCGGAATGAAGGAATCAAAACCAAATTGGTTTAATTAAGTTTAAAATTAAAATCACTCTTTTTACGGTCTCAATTTACAAGTTTAATAACAGGGTTTTTGTACGAAAGTAAAAGACATAAAGAAGTTAAAAGCAATAGAACGAGAGTTTGAGTTTTTGACTGGACAATGTTAATTGGACATTAATTCTAGATCAGGGCGAGAGCAATTTTTAGAGTTAATTAAATTCTAATCTTTTTCAAAAAGTATTTTTAAAGATTGAATGTGAGGATGAAAGTTAAGCATTTGAATTTAATTATATAACCTAAGTCAACAGAGCGAGAGTTTGAGATAAGGGTGTTTAAACGATTAGTGTTTTCTTAAAAAGAGTTTCTACGGATTCTATTGTTTTCAAAAAGTGGTTTTTGACTTAACTAATAAGTGACAGCTACGTTAATATAAAATCATAGTTTATTCAACAGAGCGAGAGATTGAGATAAGACTTTTAATCAATAGTGTCAACTGAAAGGATTTATTTTAAAACCAAGAAACCAACAAAGAATTGATTCCCTAATTACGACGAACTACATACCGATATCCGCTTATTAGATATTTATTTTAGATCTTATTTTAGTTTTAGCTTTTCCCCCAAACAATCAAAGTATTACCTGCCTTAGCTTTACGAAGTAACCTTAGATAACGGTATATCGATTCATAAGTCCCTGTGGGATCGATATCTTTTAAAACTACGCGATAGAACTGTGCACTTGCAGTTTGTACCCCAAATTTGACTCATAAAGTCGCGATCAAGTTTTTGGCGCCGTTGGCGGGGACTTTTATTTAGTCGATATCGTAACTCTTCTGTTACGCTGTAGAGACTAAGGCTTTTTCTTTTTCTTTTCTTTCATTCGTTGATTTGTATGCCACACACTCGCTCACAAGGAGAGCCGTTCTACTTACGAATCAACGATATCGAACTATATCTCCGAGTCTTACGACGAATTCGGGAATATCGTGCTGCAAACAATCTCCCTCCTGTTGAACTTCCCGATTTCAAAAATATTTTCCCTTCGATACCCGAGATGGCAGAACCAGCTCGTGCTCTTAGAGATTACGCCGCTCCATCGCAAGATGAGCCGCATTCGAGTATTGCTCCACCCGCAATCGAAGCAAACAACTTTGAACTTAAACCTTCACTGTTGCAGGCAGTGCAACAGAACCAATTCTCTGGAAATCCTACCGAGGATCCAAACCTTCATTTATCCGTATTTGTCCAATACGCTGATACTGTTAAAGCTAATGGTGTCACTTCAGAGGCAATTCGACTTCATCTTTTTCCTTTCTCGTTAAGAGATAGCGCTAGAAGATGGCTTCAATCTCTTCCTTCCAACTCAGTCACCACATGGAACGAGTTGAAGAAAGTTTTTCTTGCTCGATATTTTCCGCCAAGCAAAACAGTTATGTTAAGAGCCCAGATAAATGGATTTAAACAGAAAGATAACGAGTCTCTTTTCGAAGCATGGGAAAGATACAAAGACATGATGAGACTTTGTCCACACCATGGTTTAGAGGACTGGTTAGTAATTCATACCTTCTATAATGGTCTCCTGTACAACACGAGGTTAACAATAGACGCCGCCGCAGGTGGTGCACTGATGAACAAACCTTATGCTGATGCTTACCAACTTATCGAAAGCATGGCTCAAAACCACTATCAGTGGGGAAGCGAACGAAAACTGGCATGTACGAGATAAGTAACCTTGATCATGTTAATGCAAAAGTGGATGCTCTGGTCCAGAAAATTGAAAGTTTAAACGTATCACCTCCAGCCACCGTGGTAGCCATAACTCAGAATTGCGAAGTTTGTGGAATCCAAGGTCACACTCCTGCAGATTGTCAACTCCTAACAGGAATCCAAGCGGAGCAAGTAAACTATGCTCAAGGAAGCCCCTACTCGCATACCTATAACTCAAATTGGAAGAATCATCCCAATTTTTCATATAAGAGTAATAATGCTTTATACGCACCTGGACAATCTCCAAATCAAGCCCCAGCTATACCTCCGGGATATCAGAAGCCGATCCCATCTACACCTAACAATAACGCCCCTAGGAAATCCAACTTGGAAATCATGATGGAAAACTTTATAGCTTCTCAATAGCAAACCAATAAAGATTTCTTAAACCAGAATGTACACACTGGCGAACAAATTAAACAACTAGCAAGTAAAGTAGATGCCCTGGCTACTCATAACAAAATGCTGGAAACGCAAATATCACAAGTAGCTCAACAACAAGCGCCTACTGCTGCCCCAACTGGTACATTTCCTGGCCAACCCCAACCTAACCCAAGAAGCCACACTCATGCAATTATACTGAGAAGTGGAACGGAAGTGGAAGGACCGTCTGACCCAAGGATAGAAAACCAAAACTCTAAAAGGTCAACTGAGGAGGAAAGTAAACCTAAGGAAAAGGAAGAGAGTAATAAGGAAACCGTAGAAAAGAAGGAACCTTATGTACCTCCACCACCTTATAAACCACCTATCCCTTACCCTCAAAGGCTTATTAAAACCAAAGATGCGGGCCAATTCAAAAAATTTGTTGACCTACTAAAACAATTAAACGTCACAATTCCGTTTACAGAAGCTATTACGTAGATGCCCTCATATGCCAAGTTTTTAAAAGAAATTCTTTCTAATAAAAGGAAACTTGAAGATAGCGAAACCGTTACACTCACCGCTGAATGTAGCGCTATAATCCAGAATATGCCTCCTAAACTTAAAGACCCAGGTAGTTTCTCTATACCCTGTCACATAGGAAAATTTGTCATTGACAAAGCCTTATGCGATTTAGGAGCCAGTATTAGTGTTATGCCTTTATCCATATGCAAGAGACTTGAAATGGGAGAATTAAGACCAACTAAAATGTCTGTGCAACTAGCAGATCGTTCCGTCAAATATCCTGTAGGAATTCTTGAAAACGTTCCAGTGCGCATAGGTCAATTCTACATTCCAACTGATTTTATAATTATGGATATTAGAGAAGATGAAGTTACACCCATTATACTGGGAAGACTGTTCTTAGCAACTGCCGGTGCAATCATAGACGTAAAACGAGGACGACTCACTTTTGAAGTAGGAGAAGAGAAAATTGAGTTCATTCTTTCCCAATTTTTGAAAGCACCTGCAATAGAAGATACATGTTACTTCATGGATATCATCGATGAATGCATAAAAAAAACGGAGTTAGAAAAAGACAAATCATCTGACTATCTTGTAGAAGACAAACTTAACCAATGTTTAGCAATAACACCAGACCCTAAGCAATGCCTTAAGAAACCAACCTTAGACCTGAAAACACTTCCCAAAAATCTGAGATATGAATTCCTAGACTTAGAACTTGAACGACCAGTGATAGTTAATGCTGACCTAGGAAGACTCGAAACAGAAAAACTCCTGCATATCTTAAGAAAATATCCAACCGCACTAGGTTACAACATCACCGATCTTAAAGGAATAAGTCCCTCTATTTGTATGCACCGCATCATGCTAGAAGAAGACTGTAAAACTTCTAGAGACACCAGAGGAGACTAAACCCGATCCTGAGTGAGGTAGTGAAGAAGGAAATAACCAAGTTATTAGAGGCAGGTATCATATATCCTATATCTGATAGCAAATGGGTTAGTCCTGTACACGTAGTACCAAAAAAAGGAGGTGTAACAGTCATTGAAAATGAAAAAGGAGAAACTATAACCAAACGAATCGAATCGGGATGGAGAATGTGCATTGACTATAGGAAACTAAAACAAAGCAACCCGAAAAGATCATTTCCCTTTACCATTCATTGACCAGATGTTAGAACGATTAGAAAAACATTCTCATTTCTGCTACCTAGACGGTTACTCAGGTTTCTTTCAAATACTGATTCACCCTGATGACCAAGAAAAGACAACGTTCACGTGCCCTTTTGGTACCTTCGCTTATAGAAGAATGTCGTTTGGCTTGTGTAATGCTCCTGCAACCTTCCAAAGGTGCATGATGGCAATATTCGCCGATTTTCTAGAAAACATCATGGAAGTATTTATGGATGACTTTTCCGTATGCGGACAAAGCTTTGAAGAATGCCTTGAAAACCTAGAAAGAGTTCTAGAGCGATGTGTGAAAGTAAACCTAGTACTTAATTGGGAAAAATGTCACTTTATGGTACAAGAAGGAATTGTTTTAGGACACATCATCTCGAACAGAGGAATTGAAGTAGACAAAACTAAAATAGAGGTAATCGAAAATCTTCAACCCCCGAAAACTGTGAGAGAAGTACGAAGCTTGTTAGGACATGCCGGTTTTTACCGACGATTCATTAAAGACTTCTCTAAAATAACTAAACCTTTAACCGGGTTATTAATGAAAGATGCTGAATTCATATTCGACAATAAATTTTTAGAAGCATTTCAAACGCTTAAACAAGCACTGATCTCCGCACCCATAATGCAGACACCAGATTGGAACGAACCATTCGAAATAATGTGTGATGCTAGTGATTACGCTGTAGGTGCTATTTTAGGACAACGAAAGGATAAAAAGCTTCACGTTATATATTACGCAAGTAGAACTCTAGATGAAGCACAAATGAATTACGCCACAACCGAGAAAGAACTTCTAGCAGTAGTGTTTGCGCTAGATAAATTTCGTTCTTACTTGGTCGGAGCCAAAATAATCATCTACACTGACCACGCTGCTATCAAATACCTCTTAACAAAAAAGGATGCTAAACCTAGACTCCTAAGGTGGATCCTGTTGCTACAAGAGTTCGATTTGGAAATCAAAGACAAGAAAGGAACTGAAAACGTAGTAGCAGATCACCTCTCTAGACTTGAGAACCTTAAACCGGAAAGAACATCGATCAACGATGATTTCTCGTACGATAAGCTTATAGCTACTTTGGAAGAAAATAAAGCTGATAAACAGGTAGAAACCACCTTAGCTATATCCGTTACACCGTGGTACGCTGACCTCGTCAATTATTTAGCTGCCGGAATAGTTCCACCTACCTTATCCTACCAACAGAAGAAACGATTCTTCTATGACATAAAACATTATTACTGGGATGACCCCTTACTTTTTAAAAGAGGCCCCGATGGTATTTTCCGTCGGTGTATACCCGAAGAAGAGGTAGAAAATATAATCCAACACTGTCACTCCGCTCCTTATGGTGGACACGCAAGTACATCCAAGACCTGCTCTAAAATCCTACAAGCCGGTTTCTATTGGCCAAATATATGGAAGGATGTACATACAGCTATTAAGAAATTTGACAGATGTCAACGCACAGGAAACATATCTAGACGTGACGAGATGCCACAAAAGGGCGTTTTGGAAGTAGAGATTTTCGACGTGTGGGGAATAGACTTCATGGGACCTTTTCCATCCTCTTTCGGTAACAAATACATACTCGTGGCAGTTGACTATGTATCGAAATGGATTAAAGCTATAGCTTCTCCAACAAACGATACACGAGTAGTAACTAGACTCTTTAAGAATATAATATTTCCAAGGTTTGGTGTCCTAAGAATAGTAGTCAGTGATGGTGGATCGCATTTCATATCCAAGGTACTCGAAAAACTACTGCTTAAGTATGGCGTAAGACATAGAGTAGCGACACCTTACCACCCTCAAACCAGTGGGCAAGTGGAAGTGTCTAACAGAGAAATCAAACAGATACTAGAGAAAACAGTCGCCACTTCAAGGAAAGACTGGTCATTGAAATTACCAGAAGCTTTATGGGCTTACCGAACTGCTTACAAAACTCCCATAGGGACAACCCCATTTAAGCTAATTTATGGAAAATCCGGTCACCTCCCAGTAGAATTAGAACATAAAGCCTATTGGGCTATTAAAAATCTAAATTTAAACTATAAATCCGCCGGTGAAAAGAGAATCCTTGATATAAGCGAATTAGAGGAACTCAAAAGAGACGCTTACGAAAATGCCAGAATCTACAAAGAAAGAACAAAACAATGGCATGACAAGCGCATATCAAGGAAAATCTTCAAACAAGGCGATACAGTCCCTTTATTTAACTCCAGGCTAAAGTTATTCCCGGGAAAACTACGATCTAGATGGTCAGGTCCTTTTCAAATCACCAAAGTTTTTCCCAGTGGAGCAGTAGAAATTAAAGGCAAATCTATGGAACCATTTACCGTAAACGGACAACGTCTAAAACATTATCACTATGCAGAAAACAATGAAGATTCGCAAGTCTTGCACTTAGACGAAATGCCTCAAAGAACTTATAGATTATAATTGATAGTTTTTATGTCGAGCTTGCGACATTAAACAAAGCGCTTAGTGGGAGACAACCCCCAAATATTTTAATTTTTCTATTATTATTTTTCTATTTTCTTCCTTAATTATTCTTTTAATTTTTGTTTAGTATTCATTCTTAATTTATTTTTATTTATTAAAAACTCTTCTTCTTTTTCTTTCGGCATTTGGCCAAATCCTGACTAAAACTCTTGTTTTTCTTTTCTCTAGCTAACACTAACCTGATGGCACAAATTGATCGTATGGGTATCAAATTCAGAGGAATAGCTCAGAAACAAAAGTTTGAGGAACTAGCCACGAGAGAGATGCTACCTAGTCTGTATGCTGATGACTGGGCAATGACTGCCCTTGGACTAAGACAAAGTGTCCTGTATTTGCTGAGTCAGATAGGGTGGGAAACCGCTCCTATCCGTAGACAATTTGTCACTTACCGGAGACTGACTCTAGAATTCCTTAGTTCTCTGATCTATCTACCCAGCCATAGGAAAGGAATAAGCAGAGGTTTCATCCAGTTCAGAATGTTTAACATGGAGTACCAATTTAATATCCAAGATTTTACCAACCTTTTAGGTTTCCCTACATCCTTTGACACATTCACAGTGAGCCAAGAAGAACTTTTTGAATATAGAGAACTGGAGCACTTTTGGGGTAACTTGACTGGAAATGACGATCCCGAGGAACATGAGTTTCTCTCTGGAAACATACATAACCCGACCTTCCGTTATTTCCATAAGATCCTGACCCACACCTTATTTGGGAAGAAGCCAAACAGTACCACAGTTTCACGTGATGAACTCTTCATCATATTTTGTGCTTCCCAGAACCGTCCAGTAAACGGTGCCACTTTTATGTTGGCAAATTTAGACCACCTTATCCAAGATGAACGAGCACCAATTCGAATAGGCGGTTTGATAACCATGATTGGTAATGCTATCGGATTACGTCAGCCTATGCTTGACTTAAGCCCTTTTTGTGGCATTACTACTATTAGTATACCCTTCCTCTTCAACACTATGTTTATAGCAAACCTAGGATCTGACGAGTTTGAGCTTATAATTAATAACCAAGTTCTTTTCCTATTCACCATGCCCGATCCTAGGACTAGTGTTCATAACCGCAATAACTGGCTCTACAATCTGAACGAAACCCCCTCTCCTGCCAGATCCACTGAATCCATTCAGGACTATGAGATTTGTGATGACCAGATTCCTTATGCTAAATCAGACCCTCGGACACCATCTGGTTATTATGATATTGATCCTCCTCCTCAACCTGTTCAGACCGAAGAATCGGCAATACCCGACCTTAGACATCATATGCCCGGAACTGATTATAACACCGCCATTGAAGCTTTGATGTCAGAACAAGACGCCCTCAGAGAAGAGTTCGCTAACATGAGACACGAATTTCTGGGATACATGAACAGTATGACAAATCAGTTTCACGAGTTGCTATACCGTGTTAACTCCTTTGCTCCTCCGACCAGAGATCGTGCAGATGGATAGAAGTCGTTTTTCTTAGTTATCTAGTTTTAGTTAGTTTTATTATTTAATGTTATTTCAAATTATGTTCGTATTTGTTTCTCTTTCGCATTTTTGTTATTTTTCTCCATTGTTACATTATGATTATTTTATGAAGCTATTGAATTATCCTATTTTATTATGAATTATGCAATATCTATCAAAAAAATGCTCTCTACTGTTGCTGCCTACATAAATTATTAACAATATAATATAATTATGCACTATTATACAAAGTAGAATAGCATGCAGGGAAATTTAAATAGCAGAATAAAATAATCTGAAGTAAAACAAAATAAATAATAAAAATAAATTACCAAAATTATTCTGAAGAACGCTGGCAGAACCATGCCAAAAAGACTGTGTGACGAGCGTCACACATTCTATCACGGACGTCACACAAAGTGCTTGTGACGCCCGTCATGCCCCTGTAACGAGCGTAACGTCTTCTGAACATGTTAACGTTACAAAGTCGTTGGAGACGAACGTTACAACCCTACACCTTTTTACCTTCCCCATTTATTCACATTTACCCACATTTATTTACTTTTCAACCACTCCCTTTCCAACTTCAAATTTTTTCCTATAAATACCCACCATACCTTTCTTCCTACACCACAACTATTCTATACAATCAAATATATTTTCTTTTCTTTCCTAATTACTTCTTCCAACTCATTCATCAGTATGGCGGGAAATCAAAATTTCGGAAATATCATCTTCCGATCCGAAGATGATAATTATCAAAGGGAGCAATTTGAGCGTTTCCAACAACGAGGTGTCACCTCTACCAGGTATCCTGATTCAACTTGTTTACAACAATTAGGATTACTTCAAGGTATCGAGTGGATGCTCCGCCTTGCCGATCTAACCTTTCTATGCACGCATAATCAACCCACCTACCCCTCCCTAACCTTAGAATTCTTAAGTTCATCTGCGTACAACACTCCCACCGGTGAGGACGAATTCTTAACCGGTACCGCAACCTTCCGTATGTTCAATACCGAGTACTCCCTATCCCAAAACCAATTGAGTACCATGATACAATTCCCCATAGAAGGTCAAGTCTACCTCAGAATCCCTCCAAACCTAAACTGGAACACAGTTGTCGCTTTCGACCTCTTTAGGAAAATATCCGGTGTAGATGCCAACAACTGGGAAGAGCTCCTTGTTTCCCATATACATAACCCAACTATCCGGTACTTTATCCGCATCCTACAAAACACAGTTTTTGGAAGACCGAACAACAACAAGGTCAACGCAAAGGAACTATTCTTCCTCGAATGCGTCTTCGAACCGAATGCTAAGGTAAACGCCGCCTCCTTCCTATTTCATCATATCCGCACCTTATGTGCTAGAGGCCGTCAACCTTTTGTAATTGGTGGATTAATCACCACCATAGCACTTGGCTTAAACCTAGGGGACCGACTCCAAACTTTAGAATCTTTACCTCCCCTATTCATGGACATAGGCTACTGTCGGTCCAGCCGCCTAATAAAGAACAGAGTAGGCGGAAAGTATTACCTTATGGTGAATAACCAGGCAGTCCCAAGCGTTGTTCTACCCAACATTGCCTTAACCGATGTCACCAATCCCAACCGCCACCTCTATGATCTGAATGCTCCCGAAGCTACCGAGCCTTCACATGCAAACCCGTCTGCAGACGAGTTCGAAGAAATGGAGCAAAGGTGATAACGCTCCTGCACAACAATCAGTCCCGCTCAACCCTTCCGATAATGCAGTTGGCCCATCCTCACGACGTCGTCGACGAAGAAGGCCTGCAACCAACGACGACATCATAGATGCTATTGATGGTATGTAAGCACAGAATCTCGAAATGATGCAAATGATGCGCCAAATGCAACAACAACAGGAAGCGAGGAATGCCATAACCGACCAGCGGTTCACTGATTTGCTTAGCAGGTTCGACAACTTAGAAGTACATCAACGATCACCAGGTCCAAGAACAAGAGGCGGCAGGCCGCATTAACTTTAGTTTCTTTTTCCTTTCTTTTTGTAATTCATTTCTTTCCCTTAAAACATTGGGGACAATGTTTCATTCAAGTATGGGGGGGGGGGGGGGGGGGGGGGGGGGGGGGAACCGTGTTCTTTCTATCCTCCTTTTTCTTTTTCAAGTATGTATTTTTCTTTTCATTGTTATTTCCCTTATGAAAAAAAAAATATTATAATATAGATTTATTTTAAGTTAAGTCCCAAATTTGAAAACTTTCTATTATCTATTCCCCTCAATTTTCATGAGCCATAACAAAAATTTAACACACCCAATAAGTATAAAGGTCGCTTATTTTATAAAACTTGAGTGAAATCAAGACAAAAATTATTACCATAACAACGCTCTAAGAACCTCAACATGTTAGATCAGGATAAGTACTTATTATACCAATCCCTTGAACTTTTAGTTTTATAGTAACCCCGAGTAGTTTATACGAGAAGTCAGCACCATCTTAATAGCAAACTACGTGGAAGGCCGATGAATATAAGTGAATGATTCCCAAAGTAACATAAAAAAATATATATATATCAGGAAATGCACTAATTAAGTTAGGTGATCCTTACCAGATCATTTAATCTAAAGGTTGCAGATCATACAAAAGCATAATATGAAAGATCCATTATGAGTTGGTTCAGCAGGTAACTGGTACTGAACTTGGTAGGGCGGACTACGGTCCGATCCCCCGCAATTTGCAATGGACTGAATAACGAAGTTATCCGACTTATGTACCAGAACTTCTAGCTAAAAGGGGATCAGAATCACTAACCGGTTACTCCACTATGTGCGCGAAAAGATAAAGGGCTTAATATGATTTCGCTAGAATGAAAACGGGTGAAATAAGAGTAAAGGAACTAGGATAGCTATAATGGCATTACTCGAACTGGTTTGCATAAGGTGGGGTTATCTGAGGTTGTGACGGTGGTTGTTGATGTCAAGATTAAACTCAAGTTACTTCTAAACAAGGTTTACATGCAACCTAGTACGAATTGATGTGTGTTTTGAAATTTCATCTGGCTAAAATTTTTAAAACAAGTTCTATACTGTATTTTGCTTGAGGACAAGCAAAGATCTAAGTATGGGGGAGTTTGATAACATGAAATAGTATCACATTCTAGGACTCAATTTAATTAAATTATATTATTATTTACTTCAATTTATTTCATTTTATTAGATATTACGCGGTATTTTCTTTCTATTTATCTCAGGTGGTTTATTTGAAGCACAAGTAAAAAACGGAAGAAAAGGAGGTGCAAAAAGGAATGAAAAGAAGCAAATATCAAAAGCCAAAGCCCAGCCCAAAAAGCACAGGCGCTGTGCCTGTGACGAGCGTCACAAAGGCTGTGACGAGCGTCACGCTTTGCACACTTGTGTGACGAGCGTCACACATGGTGTGACGGACGTCACACATGGTGTGACGGACGTCACACATGGTGTGACGGACGTCACACCATTCCCCTATATTTTTGGCTTCAGAGACGTTGAGTCCTATTTGCATGCCTAACCATTCTCCACGTGAAGACCTTTGACGCGGATTACTTTTGGAAACCGTTACAGAAAGTACCAGTATAAATATCAGCTTTGCAAACCCTGCAGGGGTTCCACGCTTTTTCCAGATTCCTTCGCCGTTTTCGCTTTTTCGCAATTTTTCTCTTCCAGCAATACAAGCACATTTTTACAGCATTACTTTTACGATTTTTATATTGTTTCCTTTGCAATTTCTATTTTCCTTTTCAGCACTTAGTTAATTCTTTTTCGCACAATAGTTTCTACACCGGAAACTATTGTGTACCTTTTACCGGATCTAACCTTACGTTAGAATCTAGTTTTTTTATTCCTTCGCTTTTATTTTTCTGTTTGATTGAAGAATTCAAAAACAAATCCAACCGGCCTGTGGTGGAGTGTTCAAGACTGCTATTTAATTTCTCAAGTTCTTTAATTATTGTTTGAATTTATATATGCCCTGCTTTACTGTTTATTTATATTATTTGCCTGAGATGAATCTGTTTATGCATGATAATTATTTAAGTCTGTTTAGCATGTCTGGCTGATTTACTTAGGTATCGGTATGTAGAGTAAGCGGAATGAAGGAATCAAAACCAAATTGGTTTAATTAAGTTTAAAATTAAAATCACTCTTTTTACGGTCTTAATTTACAGGTTTGTAACAAGGTTTTTGTACGAAAGTAAAAGACATAAAGAAGTTAAAAGTAATAGAACGAGAGTTTGAGTTTTTGACTGGACAATGTTAATTGGACATTAATTCTAGATCAGGGCGAGAGCAATTTTTAGAGTTAATTAAATTCTAATCTTTTTCAAAAAGTATTTTTAAAGATTGAATGTGAGGACGAGAGTTAAGCATTTGAATTTAATTATATAACCTAAGTCAACAGAGCGAGAGTTTGAGATAAGGGTGTTTAAACGATTAGTGTTTTCTTAAAAAGAGTTTCTACGGATTCTATTATTTTCAAAAAGTGGTTTTTGACTTAACTAATAAGTGACAGCTACGTTAATATAAAATCATAGTTTATTCAACAGAGCGAGAGTTTGAGATAAGACTTTTAATCAATAGTGTCAACTGAAAGGATTTATTTTAAAACCAAGAAACCAACAAAGAATTGATTCCCTAATTACGACGAACTACATACCGATATCCGCTTATTAGATATTTATTTTAGATCTTATTTTAGTTTTAGCTTTTCCCCCAAACAATCAAAGTATTACCTGCCTTAGCTTTACGAAGTAACCTTAGATAACGGTATATCGATTCATAAGTCCCTGTGGGATCGATATCTTTTAAAACTACGCGATAGAACTGTGCACTTGTAGTTTATACCCCAAATTCGACTCATAAAGTCGCGATCATTCTAGGGATGGTGGCGATCTCAGAAAGAAGGCAATTAATGCTGGTGTATTCATCAACAATGGCGGTGGTTTTGGTTTCGCTGCAGGCGGTGGACTAGGTCCTGTGGGCAATACTCTGAAGGATAATCAGTTTCCTCCTTTCTTTGGGGCTGTGGAGGATAAAGAAGAAGATCAGTTCTCTGTGCTGAACGAGCAATTTGGTCAGTATGGTGTTCAACCACCGAACAAAGAGATTCAGGTATTGGCAGAAAATATCAGGGCTCTGGAAAGCCATACTTCTCCTAGGGCTATCAATATGACAAACATGGGGTTGGTCGAGGGGATTGTGATCCCACAGAAGTTTAAAGTGCCCACGTTTGATAAGTACAATGGGAGTTCTTGCCCGGAAACTCATCTTCAGGCCTTTGTCCGAAAGATATCTGCCTACACCATGGATCAGAAGCTCTGGATGTACTTCTTCCAGGATAGCTTATCTGGCGGGTCTCTTGAGTGGTATACCAAGTTGAGATCATCAGATATTAAGAGCTGGCAGGATTTGGGAGATGCTTTCTTTAAACAGTACCAATTCAATGCTGACATGGCACCTAGCCGTACCCAGTTGTAGGGTATGTCTCAGAAGTCGAATGAAGGGTTTAAAGAGTATGCACAAAGGTGGAGAGACTTGGCTGCCATAGTTCAACCGCCGTTAGTGGATCGGGAGATGTCTGATTTGTTCATGGGTACCCTTCAGGGGACTTTTGCGGAAAGGATGGTGGGTTGTCCCATCACTGGTTTTGCAGACATAGTAGTGGCTGGTGAGAGAATTGAAAGCTGGTTAAAAATGGGAAAGATACAGGGAAATGCTTCGTCGTCTGGATCAAAGAAGCCATTTGGGAACGGTCAGCGTAAGAAGGAGGGTGACACGGATGTTGTGTATGCCCAAAGAGGACATGGTAGGGATCGTTACTACCAGCATACTGCTGCAGTAACAATTGCTGCTGATAATCAACCTGCTCAACAGCCACAACAACAGCAACGACAACCGTTTCAGCAGAGAACGCAACGGGCCAGGTATCAAGTGAGAGGACGGATGACTGATCGTCAGTTTGATAGGCCACCCGTGACATATGCCTTTCTGTTGAAGAAGTTAAAAGATCTTGGGTTGGTTCAGCTGAGGACATTGGCTCCGTTAAGACCAGATCAGAGGCCTGCCAACTATGATGAGAACGCCAAGTGCGAATTCCATTCTGGTGCTCCCGGGCATAACATTGAGGGTTGTAAGGCCTTTAAACATGTTGTTCAGGACTTGGTAGATTCTAAAGCCATCAATTTTGCACCATCGCCGAATGTTAATGCTAATCCCATGTCGGTGCATGGTCAGATGACGGTGAATGTTATTGTTGAGGATCCAGACCGCGTCTGTGCGGTGGGTGAAGAGATTGACAGTGACTGCAAGCTCGACTCATGGATAAAACCGTGCGTACCAGGGATGGAGATCCAGAACTGGAAGGCCGAAAAGATCATCATTGTCACTCTGCGTGAAGAGTAATATTTCTGTTTTTAATTCTGTTTGCATGAAAGCCATACGCTTTGCCCGAAACGTAATGGTTCATTGTAAGGGCCACCTCATGTGTTTCACTTTGCAATATTTGCATCAGTAATAAACGGAAGTTTTCACATTAAAAGCGGTGTTCCCTGTTTTTCATTTATTTTTGCAGTTTAAAAAAATAAAAATGGCAATGTTTATTTTCATTTTTTCTTTCTTTTAATTTGTCGTGTCCCGACTCTAAAGCAATGCATGAATCAACATTCATGCAGATGCGATCATTCTCCGGATCTCATTGATAACAATCCTGTTACACCCTCATATGACTTCGACAATCCGATCTATCATGCCGAAGAAGAAGGCGAAGAAGATTGTGAACTGCCGGAAGAATTAGCCAGGTTATTGAAGCAAGAGGAGAAGGTGATTCAACCGCATGAAGAGCAAGTCGAGATTGTTAATCTGGGTACCGAGGAGGTCAGAAAGGAAGTGAAGGTTGGGGCCGCTTTGGAGGTGAATGTCAAGAGTAAAATGGTAGCACTGTTGAAAGAGTATGTTGATATCTTCACCTGGTCTTATCAGGATATGCCAGGGTTGGATACCGATATCGTTGCACACAAGTTGCCATTGAGAGAAGATTGTCCTCCAGTGAAGCAGAAGTTGCGCAGAACTCGACCCGGGATGGCCATGAAAATCAAAGAGGAGGTACAAAAGCAGTTGGATGCTGGTTTCCTAGCTGTCACTAATTATCCGCCTTGGGTCACGAACATTGTGCCGGTGCCGAAGAAGGATGGAAAGGTAAGGATGTGTGTGGACTACCGGGATTTGAACAGAGCTAGCCCGAAAGATGATTTCCCATTACCTCACATTAATGTGTTGGTAGATAATACAACTCAATTCTCGGTGTTTTCCTTCATGGATGAATTTTCTGGCTATAATCAAATTAAAATGTCGCCGGATGATATGGAGAAAACAATGTTCATCACACCATGGGGCACTTTTTGCTACAAGGTGATGCCATTTGGTCTCAAGAATGCCGGTGCCACGTATCAAAGAGCTATGGTGACTTTGTTTCATGATATGATTCATCATGAGATCGAATGCTATGTTGATGACATGATAGCGAAGTCCCAAATAGAAGAGGGGCATTTGGTAGACTTGGCCAAGTTGTTTGACCGGTTGAGACAATTCAAATTGAGGTTGAATCCGAATAAGTGCACTTTTGGGGTGCGGTCCGGTAAGTTGCTGGGGTCTATTGTAAGCGAAAGAGGAATCGAGGTTGATCCTGCCAAAGTAAAAGCGATACAAGAAATGCCTGAACCGAGAACAGAAAAAGAGGTTCGTGGTTTCCTAGGTAGATTGAACTACATTTCACGGTTCATATCTCATCTAACAGCCACGTGTGGACCCATATTCAAGTTGTTGAGAAAAGATCAAACGGTCAGGTGGAATGATGATTGTCAAGAGGCATTTGAAAAAATAAAAGAGTATTTGCAGGAGCCTCCGATTCTGATGCCTCCTGTGGAGGGCGACCGTTAATCCTGTACTTGACAGTCCTCGAGGGGTCTATGGGGTGTGTACTGGGGCAGCATGACGAGTCTGGTCGAAAAGAGCATGCAATTTACTACCTTAGCAAAAAGTTTACCGACTGTGAAACAAGATATTCACTGCTCGAGAAAACTTGTTGCGCTTTGGCATGGGCTGCTCGCCGACTAAGACAGTATATGCTGGTTCATACCACTTTATTGATTTCCAAGATGGATCCGATCAAGTATATATTTGAGAAGCCAGCATTGACCGGACGGGTTGCGAGATGGCAAATGATTTTGAATGAATACGATATCCAGTACACCTCTCAAAAAGCGATAAAGGGGAGTGTATTGTCTGATTATCTTGCCCAACAACCCATTGAGGATTATCAACCGATGAAGTTTGAGTTCCCTGATGAGGACATCATGTTTCTCAAAATGAAAGATTGTGAGGAACCGATCCCGGAGGAGGGGCCTGACCCTGAATCCGAATGGATTCTGATGTTTTATGGGGTCGTTAACGTGAATGGTAGTGGAGTTGGTGCTGTTTTGGTTACGCCGAAGGGATCCCACATTCCTTTTGCCGCCCGACTAACATTTGAATCCACCAACAATGTGGCCGAATACGAAGCTTGTATCTTGGGGGTCGAAGAGGCGATTGATTTGCGAATCAAAAACCTTGTTATCTATGGAGATTCAGCTTTGGTTGTGAACCAGGTTAACGGGAAATGGTATACGCATCAATCTCACTTAATTCCATACCGGGATTATACGAGGAGGTTGTTGATGTTTTTTACCAAGGTGGAAATACACCATGTGCCGAGAGAGGAAAATCCTTTAGCAGATGCTTTGGCTACTCTGGCCGCTTTGATTAAAGTGCAATGGTGGAATCAATTCCCTAGTGTTGAGGTGGGGTTCCCGAAAGAATCATCACTAATAATGGTTCTAATCTCAACAACAAGATGATGGTGGAACTGTGCCGGGAGTTCAAGATCGAGCATCACAATTCTTCTCCTTATCGTCAAAAGATGAATGGGGCGGTCGAGGCGACTAATAAGAATATTAAGAAGATTGTGCAGAAAAAGGTCGTGACCTATAAGGATTGGCACGAGATGTTGCCGTTTGCATTGCACGGGTATCGAACCTCGGTGCGTACGTCTACTGGGGCAACACCTTTCTCGCTTGTGTATGGGATGGAAGCGGTGCTACCAGTTGAGATCCAGATTCCGTCATTGAGAGTCTTGATGGATGTGAAATTGGAAGAAGCTGAGATGGTAAGGACTCGGTATGAAGAGTTGAGCTTGATTGAGGAAAAGAGGCTGGCAGCCATTTGTCATGGGCAGTTGTACCATCATCGAATGAAGCGTGCTTTTGACCGAAAGGTACGACCTCGTGTGTACCATGGTGGAGATATGGTGTTGAAAAGGATCCTTCCTCCTCAGAACGATCGTCGGGGCAAGTGGACACCCAATTATGAAGGTCCATTCGTGGTCAAGAAGGTTTTCTCTGGCGGAGCTTTGTTGTTGATGACCATGGATGGTGAGGATTTTCCATCCCCTGCGAATGCGGACGCAGTTAAAAAATACTTCGTATAAAAGACCCGCTGGACGAAAAGAATAAAATAGTCCAGGCAAAAATGGGCATCCCGGCAAACCAGAAAAAATGAAAAAGGTTCGGGCAAAAATTAGGGATAAAAAGAAAAAACTGTACACCCGGCAAGTCGAAAACCCCACAAGGGCGGCTTGGGCAAAAAAGGGTATCCCGGTGGACTGAAAACCCGAAAAGGCGGTCCAGGCAAAAGAGGGAATGAAACGAACAACTGCGTCTAGCATGATCGTTTACACTTTGGTTAAGACATGGATAATCCCCGGTGGAGATCGGTCCGAAGCGTCTTGTTTTGAAAGGCAGAAAGCGCGGAGAGTCTTGAGGACATATGGGTTGTAACCGGGTTGGAACTTGATGAGATCACGGTTTCACATTGCCATTAGGATAGATTTTCCTTTTGTGCGCAATTACCTCTTTCCAGGGATTGCTTCTGGTGTATCTGCTCAGTTACGAGCCACCTTTTTCAATCAATAAAATGCATATTCAGTCAAATAATTTTGTTTTTGTTTTCATTACCGCTTTGATTGCAAAAAAATTCGTTTATTTTGATAAAGAATCTTTGCATTTTGAGACATAAAGGTCCCTTCCAATGCATGTTTATAGGATTGAAAACTTGAAATCTTATTCGGAAGGTTGAGTGACCTGGGTGTTGAAATTTTGGCACGCCTGGGGCACGTTTTATCTAACGATCTTTTTTGCAGGTGTTGTTGGTTTATTTTCACTCACTTGCAGGTTGTGACGTGAAGCGTTTTTGACAAAAGAATCCTTCGAGTCCAATCAGGGACAAGGAGTTGAAGAATGGTGTAGAGACGGCGAAAGAATGGCGACGACCCTAGAGGGTTAATCAAGAAGACTCTTCAAAGTCTGTAAAAATGGAAAATTGACATTGTGGTTAGAGGGTGGATGCCAGTGTTTGACGAGCCGACAGGTGTTCCGTGTAAAATATTCCATATCTCCCCAGCGGGTTCGAGGTGGTGTTTCCTTGGCAGCCAGGCCTGAAGTTTTCTGTTTCCCCTAGCAGGGTTGAGATTGTTATTTCCCAGGCAGGTCTGAAGGTTGTCGTTCCCCTGGAAGGGGTGTGCGTTGGTAGTTTTTCCCCAGTGAGGTCCCCAAGTGGATCGAGTTCAGTGGAGGTCATTCCTAGTGAGGGTTGCTATCTCCCCAGCAGCAGTGTTATCCCAAGCAGGGTTGGAGATTGGAGAGATATCGAGTTCCTCAGCAGAGTTGCTCGTGTTGTCCCCTGAGGGGGATATTTTTTATGCATTCATCATTTAGAGAAGCATAGCATATTGCATAACTAATTGCGTATCATTTCCATGGTTATGGAGCATTACGCTGTAAAATTCACGCATCAGCATTGCAAGCATAAACTAGTCTCGAGCCGTGGTTACCGTTTGAGAATGGGTTTTGCTGGTTGGTGAAGATGTCACTCTGAGGAGTTCGGCATCGTGATTGTGAATCAACAATATTCCCCAGTAGCGCGATATTAGAGGAAAAATTTCCGTCGTGCGGAGGAGGAAATGAAGATTGGAGAACGTTATGCGATCAGCGCAAAAAATGAGGTTCAAATGGAGAAAAGGAAGTGCTGGGCATTTTCTGGAGAACGGGGTTCAACTGGAGATTGGAGTTGAAGATTGTATCCGGGATGAGGTCCTCAGGATTGTCTTCCGATCATGTGTCACCTTAGACTTTGGCGAGGCCAAGAGAAGTCGTTATGGGTGTCTTCAAGGGAAGAAATGCACATGTTACCTTCCTGTTGTGAAGGTGTACCCTCTGATATGTCGCCATCAGAGTGGTGGTTGGTGTTATTTCCGGCGTTGCCAACGGAATTAGCACGGGAAAATGGAGAACGGGGTTCAAATGGAGAAAAGGAGACACAGGGTGTTTTCTGGAGAATGGGGTTCAGAATGACGATCGAGAGCAATCGTCAGGTGACTGGGGTTCAAATTGAGAATGGGGTTCATTGTTTGGCAGCAGCAGTGACATGAAGTTGTCGGGGTTCAAATGCGGTGATCAGGGATCACCCGCGTGGAAGGAAAATATTAGTTTTGGGGTTCAAGAAAAGTGAAAAAAATCAAAGAAGTTTTGAGCTTCAAGAAAAGTAAAAAAAAATAATAATAATTCCCAGCGGAGCGCAAATTGTTCGTCTGTTCTTGGTATTCAACCACTCTTCACCCTGATCATCTGAAAGCCGAGGCTATTCATATCGACAGGTTCACAGTGGATTGAATAGGGACAGCTGTAACGCCTCAAACTTTGCCCTCCTCTTCTTGAGACTAGTTTGACACATTGCATTTCATTTTTTAGAGCATTAGGCATTGCATTTTGCATATCATATGGAAATCAGAAGGTCATCTTCCAAGGTCTTTTCAAAAGATGGAGAAGTTACATGATTCAAGCCTGAGGGTCTCTATGAATTGATGATCAACCATCTGAGGGTTTGCTTTTCATTAGGGTTTCTTGGTTCTTCAAAGGTTTTGAGCATCATCTTGTTTGCAAGGATATATTACCATCATCATGGTTCTATCATCATCAAGGGTCTCATGGTTCATTCTCAAGTTCCTTTGGATTAGAGTTGTGACCTCTGGTCAACCCTAATCAATGACATTCTTCCTACTAGGGTTTCTCAAGGAGATGAGGTATTTTCTTGGGATGAAGATCATATGATTGTCATGAGGAACTTACATGATCTAGGGTTTCATTTTTGAGCAATTTCCCCAAGTGGTAGGGGCTCAAGCTGATCAGAGCATTTCAAGGTCATCTGAGGACCAAAAAGTCAACTGTGCAGTCAATTGAGGGCTATGAGGTGGGGAAATGAGTTGAGACACCTCAATCATTTTCAAAAGAGGTCCATTCATCATTTTAAACATCTATCTTGAAGATTTTAAAGTCATGGCAAAAGTTTCCAAAAATGGAAAATGACCTGTAATTTCAAGTTTCCAAAAATGGCAAGTTTCTGGTCCACATTCAACTTGACTTATCAACATCAAAGAAGTTTCAAATGGATTTTTGGTGAACATGAAAGTTGTACATGTTTATCTCCCCTTTTCAAAAAGTCCTAATTCATCTCCATATGATAAATGGTTGAGGCATTATGGCCAATTGATCACAAGGTGTGCATGGAAGTTCAAAGTGACATAACTTTGGATACAAAGCTCCAATTTGGTCCATTCTTTTTGCAAAATACTCCTCATGACCAATACTTCTCAAAAAAAGCCTTGCCATGCATGGAAAAAGTGTGTATGATCATCATTCCTCAAGTGATCATTTTGGAGGGAAATTCCATAATTCAAAATTGGCTTATGATACAAGCAAAATACCATTCAAATCTAGATTATTGGTTGATTTTAAGTGAATTCAAGTCTTGCATGAGTACTGTTCACGTGTAGCATGGCCATGCTAGCTCACTTTTGCATTTTTGCAAATGGATCCAATATTCCCGAATCATGTTTAACCAATGCCTAATTTGGATTTCAGTGAGATTAGTGAACCATATAAAAGCCAAACCTGATCCATAACTGCCATAACAGAATTTCAGATCTAGAATTTCAAGTTTCCCTCCCATTTTTCTCTCACTTTGAATTTCATTTTTCTTCACACAAACACCAAATATTTTTGTAGATTCTTGATCCTCATACAATTCTGAGCAAGAATCAACCATTGTTTGTTGGAATTGAGCAAGAATTGGAGCAGTTCGTGTACAATATCATGTTAATGGAAGTTTGAAATTGAACAAGATCCAGGTGGTTTCAATTGATTCTTTTTGCTTAGAGCTTCAAGGCAAGGTTATAGAAGAAGATCTGGAGCTGGAGAGAGCTTGAGCACGCAATTTCAGAGAACTTCAATTCAAGTAAGTTGAAAATTGATCCTCTCCTTTTGCTGTTTTCTTGTTATAGTTATGTAGATCTCATTGTGTGGAGTATGTTGATATGATTAGATGTGAAAATAGTTGAGAATTGAGCATGTATAGTTGAATTCATGTTTTGATCATAGAAATGTTTTGCTTCGATCTGGAAAATGCATGATGATTTAGATGAAATTGATAGCATATTTGAGATGTACGTTGCAAGAGGATTCCATTGATGTATGGTTTGTGCATTTCTGCATTTTTCCACGGCGGCGCCACCGCCTGGATGGTCGGAGAAGACGATCGGAGCCACAGCTCCGGCGTCTGGTTCATGCTAGGGTTTTTGCTTGTGTGGCGTCCACATGTGCGCTGGCATGTCCGTTCCATTGGTTGAGACTTGTTTGACTGATCCACGTGAGCTTTGACTCGCTGATGTGTGCTGGTGACACATTAATGAAACGCATCGTTTCATTGTGTGTGATGTGGCCGCCATGTGTTAGCCTGCGTGTGTTATTGATTGGACCGTGTTTGCTTGACTCTGCTTGCATGTGCATTGACTGGTTGAGTGTATGCTGAGTGTGATAAGTGAAGTGCTGCGCTTTGATGCTTCAAATGTGAGCCATTAGATTGTTGAGCGCGCCAAGATCAACGGTTGTGAATAATTCTGAGTTTAATTCAAATAAATGTATTTCCCTCCAATTTTTCCATGTTTATTCCATTTATTTAGCTCATTTGTAAAATTCATTAAAAATTGAAAAATGATCCAAATTAACTTCATTTTTTCATAGCTTTCTTTTAGTGTCTAGTTTTTTATGGTAATATTTTCATGATTTGTTGATGTTTGATTTTTTAATTGTGAATTTTTGATTGGACATTGTGTTAATTTGATATGTTGTATTCAATGCCTTGTGAAATGCTATGTGTTGATCCAATTGATCTGATTTTTTGCATGATTGATATTCACATGTAATATGAATTTTTGACCACTGGTTTGAATTTTTCCTCATATTCTATCATTGTTTTTGACACATGGAGATTAATGTGACAATTTGTGTCACATTTTTGACATTGCATTTGTGCATTTTTGTTCACCTATCATTTGAACTTTTCTGGATTTGATTTTTTGCATGATAATTGTTCATAACATGGGAAACTTGCATAAACAATTTCATAGCCATTGCATGCTTTTCTGTTTTGATTTGGATTTTCTAATTTGGATGTCCATTTTGTGCTCATTTGTTGGTCATTGCATTACATGGATCATTTGATGCCTTTGCTTTTTGAATTGATGTCGGTCCTTTTGAGGACATTTTGTTGATTGTTTGAATGTGCATTATGTAAAAGATTGGGTTATGTTTTGATAATTTGGTTTGGTTTTGAACTTAGTCTTTGTACTAGTGTTTTGTGCATAAACTAACTGTGCTTTGTGTTTCAGGTTTGGACATTTAGCATTGATGGTTGAGTTTGTTCTCACTTTGTGAGATACAAATGCTTTGAGTTCTAACTTTTGTTTGTTTTGTAGGGTTCTAAGTGATAGGCTTGAGTTCATTTGGATGCTTGAGCATTGTTCATTGAGTTGTGTAACTGTGAATGGTGTCACTATTTATCTGTTGGTTTGACTGAAATATTAACTGTTTAGCTTTTGTACAGGTACATTAGTTGCTTGCTTTTAGCTCTTGCTTGAGCTTTGGATTGTGGTTGATACACCACTTAGGTAGTTATCTTCTTACTCCATGTAGTCTGGAAGTCCTGTCACCTTTTTGGCAGGCATTTTGTTGGCAAGTCCTCCTTAAGAGGCTCTGTTTGTGTTTGTTTACATTTGTGCCAAAGACCTCCAAGATGAGGCATGTGTTACTTGATAAGTCCTCCTAAGTGAAGAGGCAATTGACGGATAAAAGGGATTAGTAGCCAATCCCCCGTTATTTAGTGAGTCGTTCTTTATGCTCGCACTACGTGCTGATGCTTTTGAACATGTACCCAAGATCTTTGTCCAGTGTCTATAAAGTGGAATAGGATCCCACTTTCTGGATCCCCACGCTTTCTGTGTCATGAGCTCACCCTGGCCAGGGTTAAGAGCATGAGGTTTCATCCTCATTTACATTTTAATCAGCTTCACCCTAACTCTCAATGTTAGTGGTTAAGAGCTACAGATTACCCCTTACAGTTTGGCTTATTTGTCGAGGTTGATATGACCCCTCTTGACTAAAGCCTACCCATTGTTTGGGCCTCTTGTATGAATATAGTGTGTGATGTTTGTTCACTTGTGTTGATGTTTATTTGCTGTTTGAGTTGAATCGCTTCCAGAGCGAGTTAAGTTCTTGTTAGAGACCTCAACTTAGGGATTATTGTTTGCATGACAACTATTAGGCTCGAGTCTTAGTCTCCCTATTAGTTTCTTGTTTCCCTGGTCTCTGGATGGGAGAGTGTTGTACCCCTGTTAAGGGGAACTACGTCGCCCTGATTCTTATACCAGATGAGATACGTAGGCAGGAAGTTGATGGTAACCTCTCCGGGCAACCTTTTATTTTTTTTGTTGTTTTGTGTGTGTGTACCCTTTGTTTGTCTTCTTTGGTGTGAGTACCCGTTTGTTCAACGTGTGCATGTGTTGTATGTTCATTACCTTGAGGATTTCTTCTGTCATCACTTGGGGTGCAGATTGGGATTCACCTATACTGATTTGGGGTTCACATTTGGGGGTTTACCTGTATCACTTGGGGTTCATTTATGACGATGGTCATTCATATTGGGGTTCATCTTTGGGGTTCATTTGTGGTGACTGGCTGGATAGTTAGTTACTTTGTTGGGGTTCATTCTGATAACCTTTTTCTTTGGTGTTCGCTGGTTAGCGTTTGTTATTGTTTGGAGTTGGATGTAAGTCCATGTATTGGCATTTTGTTTCCTTTTGTTTGTTATTGTTTGGAGTTGGATGTAAGTCCATGTATTGGCATTTTGTTTCCTTTTGTTTGTTGTTGTTAGGAGTCGGATATAAGTCCATGTATTGGCATTCTGTTTCCTTTTGTTTGTTGTTGTTAGGAGTCAGATATAAGTCCATGTATTGGCATTCTGTTTCCTTTTGAGGGTTTCTTTTGACGTCTCAGCGTCTCTTTTTAGTCTTTTGTTTCGGCGTGCGTTAGCCGAGCTACGAGTGCTCTGATTCTTCTCTGGATAGAGAAGATACGTAGGCATAGGATGCGATGTCCTAGCGAGCATGTCTCCTTTTCCCCGAACTACGTTGACTCTGATGTTTGTTTCTGACAAACTACGTAGGCCCAGGATGCGACATCCTGCCGAGTCCATTTCCTCCATCTTCTTTCACTTGTTTATTATTCCAGTTTGTGCAATTTCTTTGAGCAGTTTTATTAGAAACCTTTTTCCTACTCTTTGAGCTATCTTTTGAGCATGGATCCCGTCGAGTACGACGGACGTGAGGGGTGCTAATACCTTCCCCTTGCGTAACCGACTCCCGTACCTTGCAATCTCTGGTCGTAAGACCGTTCCTTTCCCTTTCTTAGGTTAGTCCTGCGCTCCCTTTCCGTCATAGGATGAATAGCGTCGGTGGCGGCTCTGTATTTTTCCGCCAGTTGTTTTTCGCGTTGCGACAGTCATCATGTCAATCGGAATTAGATCCAAGAAGCTTGAATATCATCCAAGACACTTTGTGGGTCCTATCTGGGTGATCAGTCAACACAAGGGAATGGCTTGAGATACTTCCAACATGTTCAAATGGGGTCTATTCATCAGTCAAAACGATAATCTTGAAGGAGCAAAAGTTTGTTCATGAACTGTCATGCTCGCTAGGCGAGCGGCATGGTTCGCTAAGCGAGCTGAGCTGTCATGCTCGCTAGGCGAGCAGGTCCTTCGCTAGGCGAAGTGCACGCGTTTGGAAATATAACAGAAAAGTTTTGGGCTTGAGTTGCCTTCATTTTGAGCCCACAAAGTCACAAAAATCACGTTATAAATTCTAGACTTCCATCTCCCAAAAGACCCTGGAAAAAATAGTCAGAGAAGAGCTAACAGTGTTCAGAGCAGCCTCTAGAGACTGAAAGGAACTCATCTACAAAGAGCCAATTCCATCTCATATAAACCCTCAGATTTCTTTGCAAACCCGACCGGGCAATTCAATTTCATTCGATCCCTCCAATCAGGTTTGCCCTATCTCCATTACTCTATGCTTTCAATTTGAATGCTCTGAATGTATGAGGTATTATCGTTAGGTTTTGCATGTGGGTTTAGATGTGCGTGAATATGTAGGACAGTGCCTTGAATGTTTGATCACTTAATTTCTGAAAGGATACCATAGGGTTTGGAGTCCCTGAAATCGTGTTGTTACCATGGAAAATCCAAAACCCACAGGCGTTCGCTAGCACCATCGCTAGGCGAGCCTGTAGCGAGGCTTCACTAAGCCTTCGCTAGGCGAAACAGTAGAGAGCGTGACAGAAGTTGTTTTTGCTCTTTAATCTGTTTGGTGATTGTTATGACATGCTTTCTCTTACCTCCATGCACTGTTTACCTGATGCTTTGTTGTCATGTTTCCTCTGTTTGGTGCAACTCTTGATTGCGTCCTGAAAGGATAGCTTGCTTGGCATTCCACTTTATTTGTGGGATACCATTTGGAGATTTATTCCGATTACCTGTATTGACTTGCTTTCTTTGATGGTGCCAGCTCGAGAGATCTCTGGGTTTCTTATTTCTTTAGTTGTTTTTACTTCGGATCTTTATCCGTGTGGTAGATCTTTTGATCCTTTATCTTTCCCGCATTTTACCGCTTTCTTAGCTGGAAGACCTCGATAGGAGGCAATGTTTTCTTTTGTTTGTTTACTTTTGTGCCCAAAGACCTCCAAAAGGAGGCACCAGTGCTAAAGACCTTCACAAAGAGGCAATTGACGGATAAAAGGGATTAGTAATCAATCCCCCGTTATTCAGTGTGTCGTTCTTTATGCTCGCACTACGTGCTGATGCTTTAGAATAAAAGCCCAAGATCTTTTGTCCGGTCAGTCAGTGGAGAGGGTTCCACCTTTCTGAATCCCCACTTTTTGTCATGAGCTCACCCTGTCCAGGGTTAAGAGTTATGAGGTCTTGTCCTCATTACCCTTTTGATCTGCTCACCCTGACGTTCAATGTCAGTGGTTAAGAGCCCATTTGATTACCTATTTCATGGCTTGTTTGTCGAGGTTGATATGGCCCCTCTTGACTAAAGCCCTACCCATGTAGGTTTGAGCCCCCTTGGTGGCATTTTACTTTATGCATGTTTGTTTTGTATGGTGTGATCGTCTCCCCATAGGATTGCTAGGCTTCATATAGTCTCTCGTTTGCATGTCAATTAAGGTAGCATTGTTCCTTCGTCTAGGACTTCCTTTTTTGCATGAGCATTCCTAAAACCCAAACAAACTCATTGATTTTTCTTCTCCTAAGAACACGTTAACTCCTTCTACTACAGGCGAGTAAGTCTCCAAAGGTCGAGCATCTGGTAGATTGCGTAGTAACGTCGTTCATCTAAAAAACACAACCCTTAACCCGTAGTTAGCCGAACTACGGCTTGCTCCGATTCTCATTCCAGATGAGATACGTAGGCATAAGACGTGATGTCTTAGCGAGCACACTCCTCTTTAGCCCATAGGCAGCCGAGCTACGAAGACTCTGATTCTCATATCCAGATGAGATACGTATGCAGTGGATGCGATATCCGTGTGAGTCATTTTCTTTTGACCCCCTCTTTTAGCAAATAGTACATTAGATAAACCCACACCCTTTAGACAAGAACAACAAAAGTGGATCCCGTAGAGTACTACGGATGCGTAGGGTGCTAATACCTTCCCTTCGCATAATCGACTCCCGAACCCAAGATTTGGTTGCGAGACCTTATTTTTTTCTTTCCCTTTTCCAGGTTTACTTCGAGCGTTTCCTTTCCCTCCTTTGGGATAAATAACACACGGTGGCGACTCTTCTGTCTTTTCTTTCTCGCCGGTTGTTTTTTCGCATCTCCTTTTTCAGGTTGCGACAACTGCCTTCTCAGAAGAGTATGGTACTGGTCCGGCCGACTTAATGGTTAACGCGGGAGAAACCTTCTGCTTGCTACCATCATACTGGATGATAACAGGCTCGGGGATCCGGAATACTGGAGAAATCACGTTGACTTCATCGGCATCTTCGTCAACATTTCTGTTTTGAAGGATCTCAATAACTCCTTCATCCAGCATTTCTTGCACATCTTTGCGCACCTGGCAGCAACCTCTTTGATTAACAGAACAGATTCAGCATCTATCATGGTCATGCTCATAATGACTATAATCACATAGCAAACGATGCATCTCGACCAGAGATTGTCAAATATGACTGACGTATTTGACTTTGTATTTGCCAGGGCAACCCTGGACCATGTCGACAGATTTCCCATGCTCGGGCAATGGGTTCTTCTTCACGTTAGGACTTACATCCTCGAAACACAGAATGCCACACCTCACAAGGTCTTGAACCTTGGTCTTCAAAGGGTAGCAATTCTCCACGTCGTGGCCGGGAGCACCAGAATGGTAAACACAGTGTAATTCGGGCTTATACCATCACTGGGGGTTAATAGGTATAGCCGGTGGGTCTCGCGGAGTAATCAACTTTCTCTCTATCAAAGAGGGATATAGCTCTGCATACGTCATCGGAATAGGATCAAAGGTGACCCTTTTCCTCTCGTAACTTGTGCTGATTTGATTAATGTTTCGAGACTGGTAGGCCTGCTGTTGCGGACGGTGCTGTTGTTGTTGATATTGCGGATGTGGTTGTTGATTGTTGTTATGTTGCTGGTACTGCTGATTATCTCTGAAGACAGGTGCTATATGAGCCACCTGGTGCTGGTTACCGGCGGGACGCACGGTCTTCCTCCTCACAGAGGGTCTTCTTGGTTTCATATGGGAGGTCACAGCATGTGCCTCTCCCTCTTTCTTTTTCGCAAACGCCCCATAACATTTGGCAGAAGAGCCTTCTTCTCTTGTCAGACGCCCTTCCCTAACCCCTTCTTCTAGACGCATCCCCATATTCACCATCTCGGTGAAGTCAGAAGGAGCACTAGCAATCATCTGCTCATAATAAAAAGAACTCAAGGTCTTCAAAAATATCTTAGTCATCTCTTTCTCTTCTAGCGGGGGCACAATATGTGCTGCTACCTCTCGCCACCTCTGGGCGTATTCTTTGAATGTTTCTTTGTCCTTCTGGGACATGGCCCTCAATTGATCCCTATCAGGAGCCATATCCACATTGTACTTGTATTACTTGACGAAGGCCTCGCCAAGATCGTTGAAGGATCGAATGTTCGCACTGTCTAAACCCATGTACCAACGCAGAGTAGCACCGGACAAGCTGTCCTGAAAGTAGTGGATGAGCAGTTGGTCATTGTCGGTCTGAGTCGACATTTTCCTGGCATACATGACCAGGCGGCTGAGAGGGCAAGTATTTCCTTTGTATTTTTCAAAGTCAGGGATCTTCACATTAAGAACCAAGCAGAGTTCGGCAGTAGACTTTCCGAAAAGATCCTTTCCTCTGAGAGTTTTCAATTCCTTGCGAAGCTCAAGAAATTGATCGTTCATAGCGTCCATCTTATCATAGACATCTGGGCCCTTAGACGGCTCAGAATGATAGATGGTGCCGTCTACTTTGGGTAGAGTATGCACGACAGGAGGAGGAACAACAAGGACCGGGCTAAATGTAGGCATAGAAGCAAAGGTGGGAGCAGGACCCTCGGGCATGAAATTGGGAGGTATCCCCCACGGGAATCCGGCTGGCATGGCCGTTGGAGCAAAGTGTGCACTGGCCGTAGGCATAGTCGAGGAGACAATCTCAAAGATGACTGTCCTCTAGGGAGGAGTTGAAGGTGTCGGAGAAGACTGGCTCTGGGCAGCCATGAATGACTCCATCAAGGCACTTAATCTGGTCGCTTCCTCTTTCAGCTCGCGGTTTTCTTGTTCCAAATGATCCATCAGTCTTGAAATGTTGGCTCTGGTGTAGTACCGGTGAGTCAACTTGTCTTCAAAATAAATGAAGAACACAGAGTTAGACCACAGGACAAGAAGCCGGGAACAAAACCTGCTTATGCACATGATGCATGCAATGCTCGTACATATGATTTTTTCTTTTATTTCAAAGGAACTTTAGGGTTCTATTTGCAAAGTTTGTAAGTATTAAACATTTATCACATATGGAAATATCTCATCAAATAATATCTGGAAACATTTTTACACTAAAGAAGTACAGTTTTGGTAACCAAATATAATATAAGAGAGAAGGGAAATAAACATCTTATGGATCCCTAGAAGCAATCATCCAAAGCCCTGGACACAGGAAGATAAGATGCACGAAGCCTTTTCACCTCCCTCTCGTAAGCTGCCTCCATATCTGCCTTCTCCTTGGCGAGTCGATCGTACTTCCTTTTCCAAAACTTGGAAGACTGAGGAAGTAGAGAAGTTCATGCATCATCAGGATCATCAATAACCTGATGTTCAAGGAACTCTATCAAAGCATCCTTCTCCTTGATCTGCTGAAGCAACTCCTCTCTTTCACGGATCCAAGCACGTGATCGGTCTTCGTCTCTCAACTCCTCTACTCCTTGGTCAGGGAGGGTTGAAGGCCCAGCCATAACCAAAGGTGTAGGTCTTGGATACTCGTAAGGCATGAGATACTCAGACGCTCTCTTCCTAACCCAAGCAGTGTAAGGCTCCATAGCAACACAATTCTTAGGACCCAACTCTTTCCTTCCTTTCCTATGAATCTTGCGCCAAGCACGGACCATTCTGCCCTTCAAGTTTTGGGGATCTTTACCCTCCTGAAAGAACACACCCTCTAATAGAATGTTATTAGGTTTATCCTTTAGGGGGAACCCAAGCTGACGACGTGCCAAAACAGGGTTGTAGTTAATCCCACCACATGTACCAAGAAGAGGTACATTGGAGAATTCACCACAAGAGTCGATAATATGCACACCATCATACACACGACTGTACCAAGAGATATCATCATTAGTGAGAGACATAAGTCTCGTGGACCACCGTAGACATCCTTTGTTCTCCTTGAAGGCGACCGTCTGCGGTAAGTGAGAAATAAACCACTTATACAACAGAGGCAAACAACACACAATGGCGCCACCACCCTTTGCATTCCTCATATGCAAAGAAAAATAAGTGTCACCCAACAGAGTCGGAACGGGATTAAGAGTAGAGAAGATCCTAATAGCATTCATATCCACAAACTTGTCGATGTTGGGGAACAATACTAACCCATAGATAAGAAGTAAAAATATGGCTTCAAAGGCATCCTCACTCATGGCCTTCCCATACACAGTAGCTTGAGCAATGAGGAACTCAGAAGGGAGACCTTGAATTCCACCTTTGGTAGTCATATGAGCACCAACCAGAGATTCATTTATATACAACATGTCAGCTATCTCTTGAGAAGTAGGAGTACTCTCCAAGCCACTGAACGGCAACTGGTCTAGAATAGGTATACCCATAAGGTAGGCATACTCCTCAAGTGTAGGCAAAAGCTGGAAATCCGGAAACGTGAAGCAACGGTACAAGGGGTCATAAAACTGCACCAATACACTCATCAATCCTTCATCCACCTGAGTAGTCAGAAGAGGAAGAAGCTTCCCAAAACGAGCCTTGAAACCCAAGGGATCTAGTACATAGGATGTCAGATTCCTTAACTCTTTCAAATCTGGTTGTCTGCAACTGTACTTCTTTGTATTCCTTCTTTGTCTTTCCATGTCTGAAAATTTACAAATAGATCCCTTAAGTTCCTTGAAAATTTTCTTCATTATTGATGATATGGATGCAAATGAGTGCATGAATGCATGAATGCAACAATCACACTCAAGGATCAAGCAAAGCACACCAAACAAAGGTCATGGGATGGATCATATCATCCTTAATATCAATCATCCATCTTGGTGGATTATGGTTTACACCTTATCAAAACCCAAGTTCCATTGATATTAAGGATACATGAACGGATCAACCACGAATCAAGGGTTTGTTGCGAGTCACGAGCATGGAGTCTCGGTTAAGAACCACCCAAAGGGAGTGTACTAGGGTTTAAACATGCCAAACATGTTCTACAAGAGGTTCCCATAGTCATCATCCCATCTTTCGGATATTATCGGAGAAACGACTACTCATATTCCAAAAATATTCTCAAGAGAGACTCTTATGAGTGTAGTATCGCATAACAATCGTATCAAATCTTACACTTGAACGAATTTCGCACTACATCCTAAGAATAGGCCAAGATGGGCTTGGTAAACTAAGGTCCTTGGCTTCTAAGGTCTATATTGGAAAGAGTAATGTCTAACCACAACTACTTGTGTGACATTATTGATCCCAACATGACCTCCACCAAGTGAATGGACTTGCAAGTCAACTTGCTAAGGAATAACTCCACACAAGTCAACAAGACTATGCCATTCTCCTATCCTAAGTGCACTCGAGTCCGGGTATAGAACTCATCTCACAAAGATCACCAAGCATACAAGGAATTAATATTCAAGCAATTCAATCATTACATACAATATAGTAATCCCAAATTGCACAAAAATATGTCACAAAACAATGTACCACATAATACAACAAATATGAAAAGTAGGCAAAACCCACTAGGCAAACCTCCCCAGCAGAGTCGCCACTTTTTTGTAGCGGGGTATTCGTTACCATTAGAGATATTGACTAAATCCAAGGTAAATCATACAAGTCGAGTCGCCACCGCACTTCTATTTATCCAAAGGAATGGTTAGAAAGCGAACAAAAACCTGAAAGTTTTATCAAATCAAAAACTAGTAAAAGAGAGTCAGAGATCTGGGTAAGGGGGTTGGTTATGCAATGGGAAGGTGTTAGGCACCCAAAACATCCTAGGTACTCCTAGGGAGCCCTTTTCACACTTGTTGTAAGGTTGTTGTTTTGTGAAAAATTTGTTTGTGCAAACATGATTGAAGAGATGAGAAGAGAATATACAAGTTTATTTACATTTTTGTGTTTGGATGGATAAACCCATTGCCTACGTACCATCTTCAAAAAGATTAGGATCAAAACCTCGTAGTTCGGGGTAACAATCTCAAAAATGAGTTGGTGAATTGATTGGTCCAAAAGCCTTAAGGTCTTTTGTTATCAAAGGGAGAAAACTCAACCTAAAACCACAAATCCACCATGTGAGGATAACTTCAACATGCTAGTGAGGGGTTAACCCTATAATAAGCATGGAAGACTCATTGTCCATCACTAAGGATATAGGCGAGTATTACATCTACCACCAAGATAACTCGAACCTAACAGCTAAAGGTTATGAAAAATTTGATTAAGGAAGTGGCCATTGGAACCACAAAAAGACATTTGAATGGGTTATATTTACCAATTAGAAGTATATACAAAATGGTCAAAGTGGACTTAAAGATTCAATTCAAAATAAGTATTATGAAAAGAAGGTTTGAAAATCAAAAGCATAAGGCTTAGGTTTCTAATGTTGAAAACAAATGTTAAGTGTCTGCACAAAAGTTTGGCTTGGGTTAGAGTGGATAGAAGAATAAGAAGGGCTAAAGTCCTAAGCATGCAAGAGGTAAGGAATAAGAAACAAAACCACAATGGAGTTCCTCTCTTGAGATCATATTGATGATCAAAGTAGCTCTCATCCTTTGGAATAAGCAATCACATAAACATAAACCCAAGCAATCATCAATCAAATGAACTCTTGGAAGGCTCTTCAAGGCATCTTGTAATTCTTTCTCTTAGAAGCTCATGGCAATAGTTCCTCAAGTTTGAATCAAGATGGAGTCCCTAGCACAAGAACACACATATCAAACAGTTTTATGAAGCAAATCAAGAATGGACAAGAGTGAGTTTAGAGGCTTGTCCTTCTAATCCATCTTCATCATTAAGGTCCTTTTACTCCAATTTTTGCATAGTGAATGTCCTAGAAACTAAGTCCATTTGTCCATTTTTTGCATTTGGTTCTCAACAATCAAAACAAAACACAAGCACAATAGTATATACACAATTATGTGCTCAAGTGAGCAAAAGGCAAATGGCATTAACATAAACATGTGCTCAAGTGAGCAAAGGGAAAAGCAAATGGATAATATGTACAAGAATAGTAAATTGCATAAAAGTAAAGAGCAAAAAGTAAATGTTAATGGTTAATGGTTAATGTTAGTAGTTAGTGTGCCATAAAGCAAATTTAGCGTTATGTTAAGCAATCGTAATTGGACTTATGTAGAAGTCACAACTATCTGAGGTCGGTCAGTAATAATGTAGGCAACAACACAAGTTAGAAGTCTTGATTAGTGAACCAAGTTCCAACAACTTGCCATGCCAAAAAAGAAAAAGAGAATTGATCTTGTATTGGTTTAAGTCTTTTGCATGTTTAGGAAATAACCTATCCTTAATGCAAAGCCATTCATTTGACCAATTGATCAAGATGAATTAGATTTGAATCAAGGAAGATTAAGCCTCCCTAATCAATGCTAACTTATCAACCTTTAACTCATTGATCAAAAAGAAAGAAGAGGAAGAAGAAGAAGAAGAATGAATTATGAAATGGAAAGATTAAAATGCATAAGGTGAAATAAAAAATGTACCAATCCATATTTATTGACCAAATGACATTGAAAGTCAAAGTCAAACAATGAGAAATCAGAAATGGGATGAAGATTGGAGGTCAAGCAATAATCAAAATATTTTTGGCATTTTTAATATTAAAATAAACTTGAATTAAAAAATAAAAGAAATGTCAAACTTCAAAATCACTTCAAATCAACCTTGAAAGGTCCAAGTGATTTATCCCAAGTTCAACAAGGTCAAACAATGTTTGACAAAAAATTTCAGCATTTTTAAAAGTCAAAAACTATTTTTAATCAATTAAAAATGAATAAAAATAACCTAATTGAACTAAAATCTCAAATTAATTAAAAATTGATGAGAATATTTTTCATAGATCCATCATCATTCAAATAGGTTAGGAAAATAATTTTGTATTTTTTGAATATCAAAAACTATTTAAAATGAATTATAAATAACCAGAAAAGAGAAAATTCACAAAACATATCAAATGGTGAAATAAAAAATATAAAAAATCAAAATCAGAAACTAGAAATTATTTGGAGAAGAATGCAATTGGTCCCATATTTTTTGGGTTTAAAATGAAGAAGATATGAATTTTTGAAAATAATGGAAATAAAAGAAACAAAATCGGAAAATAAGAAATTCAAAAAAACAAGGAGCGTCTGATCAAGCCTCATTAATTGACGTGGCTGATCAAACGCTCCAGAAGCGCGTGCTCATGGTAGGCTTCAGTCCACGCGTAACACCAACAATTATTAAAAGTCATAAAAAGCGAGGGCCAGGATTAGATCTAGAAATAAGAATGGACGACCACGATTGGATCTGGAGACTAGATGGTGGCCAGCGCCACCGTCTTCTCCCGCTAGCTCCGGTGAGAGCTCAAATTTGCAGAAGAGCAAATGTGCTCCAAAACACGCGATCCAGGCATCAATCAAAAGAGGAAGTGATGTACATCACTCCTATACCACTCACTTCCACTCTAGATTTCTATAAATGGAGAAATCAGAGATGGAAGCATGATGGTGTTCATCATGAACTTGATTAATTTCAAAAATTAAGTGCACAGTAATGATGCCTCTATTGAGAGGACTTCAGCCAACACAAAATCCAAGCAAATAGATCAATAAATGGTGAGTTTCGAAGAGAAAACCAGTTGAAGAACAACCTTGAATTATGGAGATTTGAGCTTGCTTCCTTGCTTCCTTTGGCCAAACAGAAGATCAATGGAGTATGAGAGAGAGGTCTAGGAACTTTAGATCTAGAAATTCAACCTGATTTAGTTAAATTTCAGATCTGAGAAATTGAAAAAAATTGGAATAGTTCCTTTAGGTGTGGCTCGGTTTTGATTTCTGCAGCACTTCAGGTTGATTCATGGATGAAATTTGAATGGAGTGAGGCTCTTATTTATAGATGGAAAGGCAAGGTAAGTGTGATCAAAGCCGTGTGCATGGAATTGGATATTCATTGCATGGGCTTGCATGATCATTCAAAAGGCCCAAATTTAATGCCAAATGCACTCTGAAGCATAATTGAGCTGAAATGGTCGTGGAATTGGCAATGCACAAGCTTGTATAATGTGTTTCAACATGTTATGCATAATCATGCCTAAAACTTCTCCTCTTCGAAAATGCCATTTACCAAATCCAAACATGAGCATGTGAGTAATGGTTGGAAAGGTTTTGATATAAGGAACAATTGTTATGTTGGGCAAAAATCCATTTGAAGTGTGGAAATTGAAGAAATTTGAGTTTAAAGTGCAAGGTGCAAAACATGTAAAGGCAAAGTTTCTAAATTTGGCCAATGTTCAAGCCCTTCTGTTTTGATGATGCAAGCCCCAAATGAAAAAACCTCCAACAGCAAAGCTGTAGATCTCTTAAATACAATCAAAATGGACTTAAATTTTGCATCATTTGGATTTTTGATGAAAGAGTTATGGGCACTTGAAGTTGGACTTTTTTGTCGCATTTGGTCCAAAGTGACCTATAATGTTTTGCATTATCACATGTATTTATTTTGAGATTTTGAAATTTTGTTCAACATAACATTTGAAGTATACATCTTAGGCTTTCCAATTCATTTGATACCACCTCAAATTAATAAAAAATGAATGAGTTATGTCCTTGGGAAGTTGACCCAAAATTAGGGTTTCAGTCAAAGTGACCTATAATGTCTTGGAATGGGAGATGACCTTCCAAGATTCAAATAAATTTTTGATGAACATGAAAGTTGTTAATATTGTCCTTAAGAACATGTTTTATTTTGGGATCATCTCCATTTTACCAACACATAAAAAGTTAGGTCTAAGTGCATTTCAAAATAGTCAGATGAATTGATTGATCAATTTCTCAAGTCCACAACTCATATCCTAATGAATTAATGATTGAGGATACTCAAATAAGTTCAAATATGCATGAAATGATGAATTAAAGAACTTCCCTTGATTGTATTTGATCATGGGCTGAGGTTGCTTCAAGAGCAAGGCATTGTGGTGCACAAATGAATTAGGGTTTCTTTGGGGAACAAACCTCAAACCCTTTGACTTGCTTTGATCAAAATTATGGATTGAGATGCTAGGGAGGCATATTTGATGGATGAGAGCTTTGGGAACCATTACCATGCTTGCTATCATCTTCACTTGGCCATATTTCTGCACAAAGGATCTCCTTGAAGCTCTTGACCTTGTGATTGCTCAAGCTACAAACAAAAGATGTTAGTGACATATTTTTTGTGCTTTTGGTTAGTAAACAAAATAAGAAAAGAAATAATATACAATTCAAGCATGCTTGGTGATCTTCAAACCACTCACAAGAGGTCCCACCCAAAGGCAAAGGGAACCAAGATGCTTATGATCCTTGAGGCTTTGCAAATGCAATGTTATGATGCCATGAGGGATGTTAGGGCCAAAATTGGGGTCTTACAGGGACTTCTACTCATGTTGGGGAAAGACAAACCTCCTCGTGAGTAGATAGCATATCAACTTTTATCAATCTATAAGGGATTTTAGGTCAGTCCACACAAGAGATGACAACCATATGATTGATAAAACACAAATGCTAGTACCAGACTCTCTGGGAAGCTGATGATGTATTATTTTTTCTACGCTCGCTGAGGAGACAAATGAAAGCTGATGAAGAGGATATAAGAATGCCAGAATATGAACAAATGTATTACCCTTTGGTGATCATACTATCCTTGGGAAAGCACTCAGGACATTCCACTTATCCTTTCAATCATTGTGAATGTTCATCTTGTTTAAAAATAGTTTATTCATGACAACTTTATTTATTTAACTAAATGATATTCATCAATTAAAACATGCAAATGATTGTTAAATAGAACCAAATAAGAGTGCAAAGAATTGGATAAAGGCCCAAATTTATTTAAGAGAATGGTAGCCCGCAAATGGCGAGACTCCATGGATCTTTACAAATTTGAAATTGGTGATATACATGGAAAAGGGCTACATTAAACATAATGACCGTTTCCCCACCGACTCTGAATCCACTGTATTCGACACTTCAGTTGATGACGACTGAGCGAGAATCTTTGACAGACGACAACTTGTAGAACAAAGTCTTGTCAAGATGCAGTTACTTGCCAAATCCCTAATTTTTGCCTAGATTGCCCCAGGGTGAGGTACTCAATCTAGCGGGATATATATATATATATATATATATATATATATATATATATATATATATATATATGTATATATATATATATATATATATATATATATATATATATATATATATATATATATATATATATATATATATTCATTTTTTTTCATGTCTCTAACTTTTGCCTAGACCGCCCTTTCGGGTTTTCAATCCACCGAGACGTTCATTTTTGCCTAAGTCGCCCTTTCGGGTTTTCAACTTAGCGAGCTATTCTGTTTTTATTTTTTATTTTTAGGGAAGTATTTCTTGACTGCATCTGAATTCACAGGATGAGTGGAATCCTCCCCATCCATAGTTGTGAGCAACAGAGCACCGCCTGAAAAGGCTCTCTTAACAACGTATGGACCCTCATAGTTTGGAGTCCACTTGCCCCTGGAATCGAGCGCGAAAGACAAGACTTTCTTGAGCACGAGGTCACCTTCTCGGAACACACGAGCCTTGACCTTCTTATCAAAAGCTTTCTTCATCCTTTGTTGATATGACTGACCATGGCACATGGCAATTAATCTCTTCTCTTCAATCAAATTCAGTTGGTCATAACGACTCTGAACCCATTCAGCCTCAGTCAACTTGTCTTCCATCAGGACTCTCATTGATGGGATCTTGACCTCTACAGGGAGCACAGCCTCCATGCCATATACAAGGGAGAAAGGGGTTGCCCCTGTTGAAGTGCGGACAAATGTACGATATCCATGCAAAGCAAATAGCAGCATCTCATGCCAATCTTTGTACGTAACAACCATCTTCTAAATAATCTTCTTAATGTTCTTGTTAGCAGCTTCAACAACTCCATTCATCTTGGGTCTATAGGGAGAAGAATTATGATGTGCAATCTTGAACTCGCTACACAACTCTTTCATCATCTTATTGTTCAAGTTAGATCCATTATCAGTAATGCTCTTGTCTGGCACACCATATCGGCATATAAGTTGGTTTTTGATAAACTTCACAACCACCTGCCTGGTCACATTTGCATACGATGTCGCTTCAACCCACTTGGTGAAGTAATCAATGGCTATGAGAATAAAACGGTTACCGTTCGACGCCTTAGGCTCAACCATACCAATCATGTCAATTCCCCACATAGAGAAAGGCCATGGTGAAGAAATAACATTCAGAAGTGTCGGGGGAACATGAATCTTATCCGCATAAATCTGACACTTGTGGCATTTCTTCACAAACTTGCAGCAGTCAAACTCCATTGTCAACCAATAGTAGCCTGCTCTCAACATCTTCTTTGCCATCGCATGTCCATTGGAATGAGTACCAAATGAACCCTCATGGACTTCAGTCATTAACAGGTCTGCTTCGTGTCTATCCACACATCTGAGAAGAACCATGTCAAAATTCCTCTTGTAAAGCACATCACCATTAAGGTAGAAACTGCCAGATAATCTCCTCAAAGTCTTCTTATCTTTAACAGATGCCCCAGGCGGGTAAGTCTGACTTTGGAGAAAGCACTTGATATCATAATACCACGACTTATCATCTTTTACTTCCTCAACTGCAAACACATGAGCTGGTCTATCCAAGCGCATCACAGTAATATTTGGGACTTCATTTCAATAATTGACAGCAATCATTGAAGCAAGCGTAGCGAGAGCATCCGCCATCCGATTCTCATATCGAGGAATATGATGAAAGCGCCATCGAACACCATACCCCATCGGGAACCAGGCTATCGAACACCATACCCCATCGGGAACCAGGCTATGGCCCTTCATCTAGCGTAGGCTCATCACAATCTTTCATCTTTAAATACAGAATCTCCTCGTATGGGAAGTCATATTGCACGAATTGATAATCTTCAATTGGTTGATGCGTCAAATAGTCAGCCAAGATACTAGCTTTAATAGCTTTTTGAGCTCGATACTCAATATCATACGCAGATAACATCTGTCAACGGGCAATTCTCCCAGTTAAAGCAGGCTTCTCAAAGATATACTTGATCGGATCCATTTTGGATATCAACCAAGTGGTATGATTCAACATATACTGGCATAAACGCTTAGCAGCCCAAGCCAAAGCACAACATGTCTTCTCAAGCATTGAGTACCGAGACTCACAGTCAGTAAACTTCTTACTCAAGTAGTATATTGCATATTCTTTCTTTCCTGATTCATCTTGTTGAACAAGGACACAACCCATGGAATCATCAAGCACAGTCAAGTACATAATCAACGGTCTCCCTTCAACAGGCAGAGATAGAATCGGAGGCTCAGACAGATACTTTTTGATACTGTCAAATGCCTTTTGGCAATCCTCGGTCCAATCAAGACGCTGATATTTTCGGAGGAGCTTGAATATAGGCGCACATGTTGCAGTCATGTGGGATATTAATCTCGAAATGTAACTCAAGCGGCCAAGAAAACCTCGGACTTGCTTCTCAATTTTGGGCGCAGGCATCTCTTGTATTGCTTTGACCTTGGCAGGATCAACCTCAATACCTCTCTCGCTGACAATAAAGCCCAATAACTTGCCGGAACGGACTCCAAATCTACACTTGTTAGGATTCAAGCAGAGTTTGTACTTCCTCAAACGCTGAAAAAGCTTCAACAAGTGTTCTACATGTTCAACTTCCGTTTTCGATTTGGCAATCATATCGTCAACATACACCTCGATCTCCTTGTGCATCATGTCATGAAACAAGGTAGTCATAGCACGTTGATACGTGGCTCCGGCGTTCTTCAAACCGAAGGACATCACTCGATAACAAAATGTTCCCCAAGGTGTGATGAATGTTGTCTTCTCCATATCCTCGGGTGCCATTTTAATTTGATTATAATCGGAAAATCCATCCATAAATGAAAAGACATTGAATTTGGCTGTATTATCTACCAACATATCAATGTGTGGTAGAGGAAAATCATCTTTTGGACTAGCTTTATTCAAGTCACGGTAATCCATACACATTCGTACTTTTCCATCTTTCTTAGGTACAAGCACAATATTGGCCACCCATTGAGGATATGTAGAAGTCACCAGAAACCTTGCATCAATTTTCTTCTACACTTCTTCTTTAATCTTCACTGTCATATCAGGATGAGTTCTTCTGAGCTTTTGCTTCACAAGCACACACTCAGGCTTCAACGACAAGAAATGTTGCAGGATATCAGTATCTAGACCAGGCATGTCTTCATACGACCAGGCAAAGACGTCGACATATTCTCGTAGCAACTCAATCAACCCCTTCTTAACAGACTCTTCAAGGAGTGCCCCAATCTTCACTTCACGGATGCAGTCTTCAGACCCCAAGTTAAATGTTTCAAGATTCTCGAGATGTGGCTGAATGATCTTCTCCTCGTGCTCAAGCAGACGGGTAATCTCATCAGGAATCTCTTCAACATCATCTTCTTCTGCCTTAAATACAGGGAACTCAAAGTTGGGAGATGGTGTTGGATCATTATGTTCAATGGGTTTGATTAACCTGCATAATGATTTTGAGTATAAAGAGATTTCAGAATTTAAACAAGGAAAATCATTATGCAGATGAAAAGATTGATTTTATTCTCTTTTTTAGGGTTTTATGGTGATCACCAATTTCATGCGAAAAGCAAAAATGAAAAATAATTTGAAAAACAAACATTTAACATGCGATTATTGGATGAATATCATTGTATTAATCAATTATGCCAACAATGTCTTCACTTCTCCTTTTGGCATGGGAGAAGGGTTTTTTAAAACAAAATAAACACATTACATTGACTTATGGATAACTGTTGGAACATCAACAGCAACCCAATTATTACAGATTCCTCCAGGTATGACAAAGTTGCCAAGGTCTTCCTCTTCATCTTCTTTGATGATGGCAGCAGCTTCTTGATCTTCAACGGTGTGGATGAAACCCCCACTCTGAAATAACCCAAGACCATTGGAAACACCAGAAGAAAACCCTATACCAGCCCGGGACTTATTATCTTCCAACTTTATCATTTTCCCCAAACCATTAGTTGCGCCATGCTCAATGGCCAACTTCGCATCATTATAGGAAACAAATGAAGAAAGTCCTTTCCTAGAAGGCTCAGCAATAGATAAGGCTTGGAACGGAGTTCCAACCTCATCCTCAGCATCAATGTAGGAAAAGGAAGATAAATGGCTGACCAAGAGAGCCTTCTCTCCCCCTATCACCATCAACTTCTTGTTCTTAACGAACTTTAACTTTTGGTGTAGGGTGGACGTCACGGCGCCTGCCTCGTGAATCCATGGTCTACCAAGCAAACAACTGTATGACGGATGTATATCCATAACCTGGAAAGTGATCTGGAAATCACTATGTCCAATCTTGATCGGGAGGTCTAGTTCACCGATCACGGTCTTACAGGATCCATCAAAAGCTTTTACTACCACTCCACTTTGCCTCACGGGAGGCCCCTGATATAAACGTTTGGAAAGAGTGGATTTTGGCAATACATTAAGTGATGACCATGTATCCACCAACACATTGGACAAGGCATCGTCTTTACAGATCATAGATATATGTAAAGCCAAATTATGGTATTTTCCCTCCTCGGGAAGATCATCATCATAGAAGCTCAAATTGTTGCAGGCAGTTATATTTGCAACAATGCTGTCAAACTGCTCAATTGTGACATCGTGATCCACGTATGCCACGTCCAACACCCTTTGCAACGCTTCACGGTGTGGCTCTGAATTCATCAACAAAGATAGGACATATATCTTTGATGGAGTTTGAAGCAACTGATCCACAACGTTGTACTCACTCCTCTTGATGAGCCTTAACATCTCATCACCATCCTCTCTCAACATGCCAGACTGGCCAACAAGGATAAGAGCGTTATTGGATTTAAAAACAACAGGGTCAACACCCTTCACAACAGGAGTAGAATGATTTGAAGAGGAAGTCCCCACGGGACTGGCAGGATTGACAACAACTCTCTTCACAACGTCTTCATGGGATTTCGGCTGAGCCGAGAAAACATAACCACTACGGGTCACTCCACTAATGTCGGAAATGCTTACAACAGAGGTTGAGGGCAACGTCACCTCCTTCCCATCTTCCAGCATAACAGCATTATAACGGTACGGGACCGCTTTATCTGACACATACGGGACAGGGCCCGCTGGCTTGATCACAAGAGTTGGCGACACTTTCTTCTTGCCGCCATCCTACTTAATGACAACAGGATCAGGAATTTTGAACACGAAAGTGATAACATCAACTTCATCCTCATTACAATTCTGAAGTATCTCAATCATCCCTTGGTCTATCATCTCTTGGATGTCCTTCCTTACTTTGTAGCATCCTCTTTCATTGGCAGTGCCCACCTGACACCTATACTGATCATGCTCATACTGACTGTGTTCACACAACAGCTTATGCATCTCCACCAAGGACTGCCTTATGTAGTCACATAAAGGACTTTGTATTTTCCAGGGCACCCCTGAACCATATTGACAGCCGCTTTCCCATGCTCGGGCAATGGGTTCTTCTTGACATTAGGGCCTACATCCTTAAAGAATAGTATCCCACTCCTCACAAGGTCTTGCACCTTGGTCTTTAATGGAAAACAGTTTTCTACATCATGTCCGGGCGCACCGGAATGATACACACAGTGAAGTTCAGGCTTGCACCACCATTAGGCATTGGCTGGCATAGAAGGAGGATCACGAGGAGTTATCAGCTTCCTATCAATTAAGGAAGGATAAAGTTCAGCATAGGTCATAGGAATAGGGTCAAAAGTCACCATTTTCCTCTCATAGTTGTTGGTGCTGGTATTATTATTGTTACGAGGCTGGTAAGCTTGTTGTTGTTGACGATGTTGTTGTTATGGTTGTTGAGCTTCTCTGAAAGCAGGTGCTATATGAGCCACCTGGTGTTGGTTAACAGTTGGTCGGACCTCTTTCCTCCTCACAGATGGCCTTCTCTTGATATGGGAAGAAACAACATGAGTCTCCCCTTCCTTCTTCCTGGCAAATCCTTCACATTTCTTTGCCGAATTGTCATCACGGGACAGCCGTCCTTCGTGGACTCCCTCTTCTAGCATCATCCCCATATTTACCATTTCGGTAAAGTCCGAGGGAGCACTAGCAATCATGCGCTCATAATAGAAAAAGCTCAAAGTCTTCAGAAAGATCTTTGTCATCTCCTTCTCCTCCAAGGGTGGCACTATCTGAGCTGCCAATTCTCTCCACCTCTGGGCGTATTCTTTGAAGGTTTCCTTGTCTTTCTGGGACATCGCCCTCAGCTGATCTCTGTCCGGAGCCATATCCATGTTGTATTTTTACTGTTTCACAAAAGCCTCTCCTAGATCATTGAAAGTGCGGATGCTTGCACTCTATAGCCCCACATACCAACGGAGCGCAACACCTGTCAAGCTATCCTGGAAGTAGTGAATCAGCAGTTGATCATTATCTGTCCGGGTCGACATCTTACGGGCATACATCACAAGATGACTGAGTGGAGACGTATTTCCCTTGTACTTCTCAAAGTCATACACTTTTAATTTGACTGGGATTTTAACGTTGGGCACCAAGCATAATTCAGTAGCACTCTTCCCAAACAGATCTTTGCCTCTCAGCGTTTTCAGTTCCTTGCGCAGCTCAAGGAATTGATCCTTCATCTCGTCCATCTTTTCATAAATGTTTGGGCCTTCAGATGGCTCGGAATGATAGATGGTGTCTTCAACACGTGGCAAAGTGTACACAATGGGAGGTGGCACAGACAGGACCGGGCTAGATGTCGGCATAGAAGCAAAAGTGGGAGAGAAACCCTATGGAATAAAATTGGGTGGCATTCTCCAAGGGAATCCAGCAGGCAGACTAGGAGCGAAGTGAGCGGTGGCAACAGACACTGTTGAAGTAACCACTTCGGAGATGACTGTCCTCGCGGGAGTAGTTGCAGGAGTTGGAGAAGCTTGACTCTGAGCGGCAAGAACTGACTCCATCATGGCAGTCAGCCTGACAACCTCCTCTTTCAGATCTCTGTTCTCTTGTTCGAGGTGTTCCATGATCTTCTGATGATTTGCTCGGGTGTTGTACCGGTGCGTCAGCTTGTCTTCAAAATAAATGAAGACCAAAGAGTTAGACCACTATATTTGAGAGCTTGGAACCAAAACCTGCTTATGCATATGATGCATGCAATGCTTGTGCATATGATTTCTTTTATCAGAGGAACTTTATAAAGATCTATTTGCAAATGTTTTGAAAATATTAAACTTTTTAAGACATATGTGGAATACTCGTAACAATATAATATTTGGAAATTTTTTACACCAAAGAAGTAGTACAATTTCGGTAACCAAATACAATACAAGAGAAAAGGAGAATAAACATCCTATGGAGCCGTAGAAGCAATCGTCCAAAGCCTTTGAGATTGGAAGATACGTCGCACGAAGCCTCTTCACCTCTCTCTCATAAGCTGCTTCCATATCGACCTTCTCTTTGGCGAGCTGATAATATCTCTTCTTCCAAAACCTAGTAGAGTGAGGTAGGATAGAAGTAACCACATCAACGGGCTCATCAATAACCTGATGCTCTAGAAACTCTATCATTGCATCCTTATCCTTGAGTTGCTGAAGGAGCTCCTCACGCTCACGAACCCAAGCACGCAAGCGGTCTTCGTCTCTCAACTCCTCTACTCCTTGAGTAGGGAGGATTGAAGGCCCAACCATAACCATAGGGGTAGGTCTCGGATACTCGTACGGCATGCGGTACTGGAGAGCTCTCTTCCTTACCCAAGAGGTGTAAGGTTCCAAAGAAACATAATTCTTCGGACCAAGCTCATTCCTCCCTTTCTATGAACCTTGCGCCAAGCGCGGACCATCCTATCCTTCAAGTTTTGGGGATATTTACCCTCTTAAAAAAATAAGCCTTCCAACGAAATGTTGTTAGGTTTATCCTTTAAGGGGAACCCAAGCTAACGGCGAGCCAAAGCAGGGTTGTAGTTAATTCCACCACATGTACCAAGAAGAGGTACATTGGAGAACTCACCACAAGAATCAATAATCTTCACGCCATCATAAACACGATTATACCAAGAGATATCATCATTAGTGAGAGACATAAGTCTTGTGGACCACCGTAGACATCCCTTGTTCTCCTTGAAGGCAAGCGTCTGAGGCAAGTGCGAAATAAACCACTTGTATAATAGAGGCAGACAGCATACAATGGAACCACCACCCTTTGCATTCCTCATATGCAAAGAGAAATAAGTGTCACCCAACAGAGTCGGAACGAGATTAAGAGAAGAGAAAATCCTAATAGCGTTCACATCCACAAAGTTGTCGATGTTGGGAAATAACACTACCCCATAGATGAGGAGTACAAATATGGCTTCAAAAGCTTCCTTACTCATGACCTTCCCAAACAAGGTAGCTTTGGCAATCAGAAAACCATATGGGAGACCTTGAATTCCACCCTTGGTAGTCATATTATCAACAATGTCAGATACCTCCATATGAAGCATGTCAGCAATCTCTTGAGAAGACGGAATCTTCTCCAAACCACTGAACGGAAAACGGTCAAGAATAGGTATACCCACATGATAAGCATACTCCTCCAATGTAGGCAAAAGTTGGAAATCTGGAAAAGTGAAGCACCAATACAGAGGATCATAGAACTGCACCAACACACTCATCAGACCTTCATCCACCTTGGTAGAAAGAATAGATAGAAGCTTCCCATGGCGAGCTTTGAACTCCAAGGGCTCTAATACATAAGATGTCAAACTCCTTAACTCTTTCAAGTCGGGTTGTCTGAAACTCTACTTCTTCATATTCCTTCTTTGCTTATCCATGTCTGAAAATTTGCAAATAGACCTCTTAAGTTCCTTGTAAAATCTTTATTATTGATGACATGAATGCAAACAAATGCATGAATGCATGGATGCAACAATCACACTCGAGGATCAAGCAAGTCACACCATACAAAGGTCACGAGATGGCTCAAGTCATCGTCAATATCAATCATCCATTTTGGTGGATTATGGTTTACACCTTATCAACACCCAAGTTCCATTGATATTGAGGATATACGAGAACGGATCAACCGCGAATCACGGGTTTGTTGTAAGTCACGAGCATGGAGTCTCGATTAAGAACCACCCAACGGGAGTGTGCTACAGTTTAAACTTGACAATCATGTTCTAAAAGGTTCCCATAGTCATCATCCCATCTTTTAGATATTATCGGATAAAACGACTACTCGTCCTCTAAAAATATTCTCAATAGGAACTCTTATGAGTGTAGTATTGCATAACAATCGTATCAAGTCTTACACTTGAACGATCTTCGCACTACGTCCTAAAATAGGCCAAGATGGGTTAGTAATCTAAGGTCCTTGGCTTCTAGGGTTCCTATCGGAAAGAGTAATGCCTAACCACGACTACTCGTGTGACATTAGTGATCCCAATAAGACCTCCACCAAGTGAATGGACTTGCAAGTCAACTTGTTAAGGAATAACTCCACACAAGTCAACGAGACTATGTCATTCTGCTATCATAAGTGCACTCAAGTTCGGGTATATAACTCATCTCACAAGAAACCACCAAGCATACAAGCAATAAATATATCAAGCAATTCATACAGTACAAACAATACATTCATCCCAAATTTGCACAAAAATATGTCACAAATAAATATAAACATACAACACATACAAGCAAAAAGTAGGCTATGTTAGACGGTGTGGCTAGTGATCGAGAGGGGGGTGAATAGATCACCTCTTTAAAATTTACGGATTTTTACGTTTAATCAGAGTTTTCAAAAACAGCGTATAAAGCAGTCCCGAATCGACTTCCGTCTATTCTGAACCGCTACTAGAAAGCCGGACACGCAAGTGCAGTTGCTGGATTTTAATGAGAATGACAGAATTAATACACACAGAATGTTAACAGATTGAATGCGCTTATCCTCAAATACTATTTCCAATGAACACAATCAAGTTAACCGTTTTGTCAAACAGTTGGTGTGTGAGTGTTTGATGATAAACAGCAATGGTGTATGACTAAAGGTTTTGTTATCACTGCTGTCCAGAATTTAATCAATCACCACACACTAACAGAATTTGCAAAACAGTATTTGAAACGTAAAGAAGATTAAGGTAAAAGAAGATACGCAGAGATTTGTTAAGGAAGTTCCCCACGTCGTCCTCGCGTGTGGGTACGTCTCCCTCTCAATTTCAAATGAAATTGAGAACTTTGATTATCAATTATTGCCGAATCCGTTGATACAAGGTTTTGATACAAAGACAGAATTTCTAATCTCCAAGAACCTCTTCTTGTATAAACCTTCACTTGATCTGAGCTTGATCAAGATTTTCCTGCACAAAGTTGCAAACAATTCACCGGTTCCACGACCTGCTTGCGAAATCCCCCGATCTCCAAACGCAACGCTGCGGCTGAATCTGTTCTGCAAATGTGACTCCGAAACCCTCAAGAACAGTCCAGTTCTTGAAGGACAAACCAGTAGGTTTTTCCTAGAAACCCCCTTCAACCTTCAACCCAGCTAGATCCTCGATCGTTCCACTGCAAACCACAGCTAGATCCTTGATCACACCACTGAACGTTATCTCAATCCCTCTTTAGTCCAAAGAACAAGAATTGTTGTGTGTAATTGTTCTTGAAGAAAATTGATTGAGAAGATGAAGAAGATGAAGTCTCTTTCAGGTTTCTAAATGCTCACTGACAATTGCTCCAACACTTGTTTGATCTTGTGTTCAATTGTCTTTTTGCTCAATGAATTCGTGTCCTTCAATTGCTGTCAAGACCTGTATATATGTACTGCAAAACAGATTCTGTTATGACTTAAAACAGCCTTGTGTATTGATACACAGGAGTGTGCATCGATGCACACTGTAAGTTGTTTGTAATTTGGTCAAATTAATCAATCATGTATCGATGCAAAAGTCGTGTGTATCGATACATGTGGTATTTTACACTAATCTGTATCGATGCATAATGCTCATGTATTGATGCACAGGCTAACACAAGTGGTCATGTATCGATCCAGAAGTCGTGTGTATCGATGCACAGAGCTTTTGCACTTCCATGTATCGATGCATGGCTCGTGTGTATCGATGCATACTGAACATAATTTGTTTTGTCATTTAATCAAGGCTGCATGTATCGATGCACAGATTCATGTATTGATACATACTGTTACAAAATGCATTTTAATAGTTATTTTAAGTAATTTTTCAATGTACATGTATATGTGTGGTTATGCAACAATGGAGTGAGATGAATCACAAGGTAAAAACACAATTATATCATGTAATGCAATGCACAACCAATTTGGATGATGTTCACACAATTTGCTATCATTAAAAGTTAATTCAAGTTAAAGAATTCTTTCACAAACTCCCCCTTTTTGATGATGGCAAATTCTTGGCAAGATGTGTGATACTCCCCCTGAGTTTGTGCATATCTGCATTTTCTCCCCCTTTGTCAACATCAAAAAGAGGAAGAACCATAGTTGTCAAGTATAGAGTGAAGCAGGGCATGGCAAAAAAGATAATACGCTCTCAATCACACAGAGAGAAGCGGCAAGTTAAAGAATCATTCACAAAGAATCATTCAAAAGGTACGGGCAATAACAGATAGAAATAAATAGAACCTTAAAAGCATTTAAAGTGTGCAGACAAGTTTAGGAGTTACATAAGCTAGAACAAATAATGTGCAACCAAATGAAATGAAATGCATTGAAATGAAAGGTATGGTGGGTTAATTTGGATTGTGGCCACCACAGGATTCCTCATCATGTCTGTCGGGGTCTCGGTAGCTTGGCGGAGGTGGAGGAGGAGGCATCGTGTCTGGATTATGTCCCATGAATGAGTATTGCCTGAACCGATTCTGAACCTCAACGCTTCGAAAGCTGTCCATAATCCCAGGATTTTCACGGCAGTCATCCATAAAACCGGACATTTCGTTGTAGAACACTTGATGCCATTTGACCAAGTCTTGGTGCCAAGCATGTTGATTGTGATACATCCGAGTGTGCTCATCATGCCACTCACGATGCTCATTATGCCATTCAGTTTGTTGAACATGCCAATAGCGTGCTTCGTCATGGCGTTCCTTGTTGACAAGATCCATCTATTGCAGCATGTGTGTGATGTCCGCAGTTGGTGTTGATGCTGAAGTACCACCGGTGAATGGAGGGGCTGTAGGTTCAGGTACATAGTTGGTAGGAGACCATCTTCGTGGCACCCATTCACCCCAACCAGTATTGGCCTCAGCTTGTGGTGCATCGGTATCAGCCGCATCCTGCATCTCTTCATCAGGCTGATCTTCAGCAACATGGATGCGTTCCGAAGGGATGTCAAAGTTGTAAATTCTGGTTTTGGATTTCCTTTCGTAAAAATAGAAGCACTTGCGGTCTTTGTCCCATCGATATCCCATATGCGAAAGAGTGGCAGAGTCAAACTCTTGAGCAGCAGACGGGGATATAAGAGGAACAATAGGGATTGTGACTTTCCAGAACTTTAGAATTTTCATGACTTGAGAGGCATACCCTAGCGCTACATTTTTGCTGTCTCGCACATAAAATAGACGTTTTACAAAGTAGTTCGCCCAATTTAAGTGAATCTTATTTTGCAGAATGTAGAGAAGGTGTATGCTAGGCCTATCCAACCGAGAGTGGCCACTGTTGGTTGGACGCAGAATGTGAGTAATGATCCAGTGCAGAATACGCGCAGTTTGTTTGATCATACCTGACGTGACGTGTTCGTCCTCACTCAACGGTCTATCAATCTTTAGGATAGAAGTTGTAAAGTCCCTCAGGTCAAATTCAGGATCAAAGTGCAGGTCATGCCAGGACTTGAAAGCCATCGACGGAAGCGGCATTTGAAACACCGTTTCCCAATTAGCGGCTTCAAAGGTATATGTTCTGACTCCGATAGAACACCGGAACATATAGCCTGGACCAGTGTGTAAACCAGCATAAAAGGCCCGGATGAAATCCTCATGATAGGCATCTTTTGTAGATAGAAAGGACCCAAGTTTTTGTGCATGTAACAGTTCAACTACTTCATTTAGGTGCAGGTGAACAGCATCTGTTTTATCAAAGATATGAGGTTTCATTACCAACCTGGCCTTGAAGGATTCCTCAAATTCAGCAGCAATGGCAGGATGAAGAATGTCTAAGGCATTTGAAGGAACATCTGGTGGTTGCTGAGACGTACCGACTGCTTCCTTTCCCTTGCCTTTTCCTTTGGCTCTGACTGGAATAGTGCGTGGAGGCATGGTGATGTTTAGATTTTTGGGTTTTACCAAGTTTGTGAGAGAGTGAAGATGAGAAGGATTAGGGTTAGCCACTGGTTTTGGGGTTTTTGAGGGCAGATGAGATGAAGTAATGAGATAAGAGATGATATGATTGGTTGATGTGTCGATGCATGTGAGAGAAAAAAATGCATTTAATTCAGATGACAGCAGTGAGTATCGATGCAGAGAGTTATGTATCGATGCTAGGTATTTGAAAATTTTCATTGTATCGATACATACGATGGATGTGTCGATGCCAGGGTTTACAATTCCCTTGTGTATCGATACATGCGATATATGCATCGATGCATACTGAAGCTGTATTTCAAAAAATTTTAATTTTAGAGTATGTGCATCGATGCAGGCTGCGTATGTATTGATACATACTGATGCTGAACTGGTTTTTTAATGTGTTTTAATGCAGAATGATTATGCAGGTTGCAATATGACATGTTAATGAGCACACATTATGGACAAAGAGTATATTCAAGCAAACTTTACATCAACTAGAGTAAGCACATTTGATCTAACAGCCACAATCACTAATCAATAAGAAAATTGTAGAAAGGATTGATATTACCTTTGTTGGAGAGATCTTGTGAAGTATAATTGACATCTAAAACAGTGCTTGTCACACACGGTGAGGCATAATATAATTAAGATGCAACATGCCTATGACATCAAATGAGATAGATCTAAGATTCCTAATTCGCGACGAATGTTGAAGAAAGGTTCCGTTGCCAATGGTTTAGTGAAAATATCAGCAAGTTGGTTTTTGGAGTCAACGTGCTCAAAGACAACGTCTTCTTTTTCAACATGATCACGAAGGAAATGATGTCTAATCTCTATGTGTTTAGTGCGTGAGTGTAAAACAGGGTTTTTAGTAAGGTTTATGGCACTAGTGTTGTCACATTTGATAGGAACACGTTTGAGTTGAATGTTAAAGTCTTGTAGTTGCTGCTTCAGCCATAGAATCTGAGCGCAACAACTACCGGCTGCAACGTATTCAGCCTCTGCAGTTGACAAAGCCACAGAAACTTGCTTTTTGCTGTGCCAACTGACCAAGGAGTTTGAAAATAGGTGACACGTACCACTTGTACTTTTCCTATCTGATTTGCAGCCAGCAAAATCAGAATCGGAGTACCCTACTAAGCTACAATCACTTCCTTTAGAATACCAAAGCCCATATTTGGATGTTCCATGAAGATATCTAAATATGCGCTTCACCGCTTTTAGGTGCGATTCTTTAGGATTTGATTGATAGCGTGCACACATGCAAACACTAAACATGATGTCGGGTCTAGAAGCAGAAAGATACAAGAGAGATCCAATCATACCTCTGAATCTTTTGACATCTACACACTTACCGTGTTCATCCTTTTCTAGATTTCCGTTGGTAGGCATTGGAGTGTCGATTGATTTTGAGTCATTCATTCCAAAGCGCTTGAGTAGTTCTCTGCAGTATTTTGTTTGACATACTGCAGTACCTTCCTCAAGTTGCTTTATTTGCAGTCCTAGGAAGTAGTTTAGCTCCCCCATTAGACTCATCTCAAATTCACCCTGCATAACCTTAGAAAATTCTTCGACCAAGTGTATGTTAGTTGAACCAAATATGATGTCGTCGACATAAACTTGAACTAAAAGAATATGCTTTCCTTTGTGTTTAATAAAGAGAGTATTGTCCACTTTACCTCTTGAATATCCATGATCAATTAGGAATTTGCTAAGTCTTTCATACCAAACCCGAGGGGCTTGTTTAAGACCATACAAAGCTCTTTTTAACTTGTAAACATGATCTGGATTTTCAGCATTTTCAAAACCGGGAGGTTGTGAAACATATACTTCTTCATTTATGACACCATTAAGAAAGGCACTCTTTACGTCCATTTGGTAAAGCTTAAAATCCTTAGAACACGCATAGGCGAGCAGAAGACGTATAGCTTCGAGGCGAGCAACTGGAGCATAAGTTTCCTCATAATCTATGCCCTCCTCTTGGTTATATCCTTGTGCTACTAAGCGTGCCTTGTTCCTAGTAATCACTCCGTTTTCATCAAGTTTGTTTCTAAAAACCCACTTAGTGCCTATGATATGATGATCTCGCGGACGAGGGACAAGTTCCCAAACGTCATTTCTTTTAAATTGATTAAGCTCTTCTTGCATGGCCATTAGCCAAAACTCATCAATCAAGGCATCTTTGGCATTTTTAGGTTCTACTTGTGACACAAACGCGAAGTGAGAACAAAAGTTACTTATCTTAGACCGGGTCATTACTCCCTTTGAAATGTCTCCCAAAATGTTGTCGATGGGATGGTCTTTTGAGGATCTCCAAGCAGTTGGAAGGTCATTCACTTCAGCTGTCTTTTCTTCCTCAATTTCTTCATGACTTGCATCTTCCTCCTTCTCATAGGGAGCAGTTTTGGACTGATCAATTTCCTCAACAGCTTCCTTGAGTATGTCTTCTGTAGATACACCTGCGTCATCAAAAGAAATACCTTTTCCGACATTTTTCGGATAAGACTCATCAAACGAAACATGAACCGACTCTTCAACAGTAAGTAAACGCTTATTATACACTCTATATGCTTTACTTGACATTGAGTAACCAAGAAAAATACCTTCATCCGCTTTTGCATCGAACTTCCCAATGTTTTCCTTACCGTTATTCAAAACAAAACATTTACAACCGAATACGTGAAGATGTGACAAGTTTGGTTTTCTTCCTTTCAAAAGTTCATAAGGAGTTTTGTTCAAAATAGGGCGAATTAAAATTCTGTTTAGGACATAACAGGCTGTGCTAACAGCATCAGCCCAAAAGTATTTTGGTAATCCACCCTCATTAAGCATTGTTCTTGCCAACTCCTCTAAAACACGATTTTTCCGCTCCACAACGCCATTTTGTTGTGGAGTGCGAGGGGCTGAAAAGTTATGCTCAATGCCATACTTGTCACAAAACTTCTCAAAGTGATAATTTTGAAACTCACCACCATGATCACTACGAATTGTAACTATTTTGGAATTCATTTTGTTTTGGGACAGATTTGCAAAATTTTTGAAAGCAGAAAAAGTTTCATCTTTGCTATGAAGGAATATAGTCCAAGTGAATCTAGAGTAGTCATCAACTATTACAAAGCCATAGTAGTTTCCACCTAGGCTCTTTGTCCTAGAAGGTCCAAAGAGGTCCATATGGAGAAGCTCAAGGGGTCGTGAAGTTGAAATTACGTTTTTAGATTTAAACGACACCCTTGTTTGCTTTCCCATTTGGCACGCGTCACATAGGTGGTCTTTTGAAAATTTTATTTTTGGTAGACCAACTACTAGATCCTTAGATACAACCTTGTTTAGCAAATCGAAGTTAACATGAGCTAAACGTCTATGCCAAAGCCAAGAATCATCATTCAAGGTGACTAGACATTTAGTATTTGTTAACGGTACATCAAACAAGTCAAGCATATAGATGTTGTTTACTCTTACACCTTTAAACACAATGTTTTGTTCAACATGTTCAATTATGCAACAAGTTTTTGTAAATGACACTTTATAGCCCATGTCGCATAGTTGACTTATGCTTAACAAATTGTGTTTAAGTCCCTCAACTAAATGGACATTTGAAATAGTAGTGGTAGAGGGATTACCTACACTACCTTTGCCGAGTATGGCTCCTTTGTTGTTGTCTCCATACGTAACATATCCCTTCTTCTTTGCCTTGAAGTCTATGAAAAGCGATATGTCACCGGTCATGTGCCTTGAGCAGCCGCTGTCAAGAAACCACCTTCTATCCGCGGAGGCAAGGCACTCATCCTACAACATCAAAAGAGAGAAGTTGGTACCCAATTTTCATTGGGTCCAAGTGGGTAAGTGCTAACATGGTTGCCTTTTGGCTTCCATCGATAAATGCCTTTAGGGACAAGAAATCTCCTAAATTTGCACTTTTCAATGGTATGGCCAGCATGGCAACAATAATGACATAAACGATGATGGTATGTTTGTTGTTTCTTGTTCATTTAATCCTTTAGAATAAAAGAGTATTTTGCATATGGAGGATTCAATGACTTTTTAAACAACTTAGGATCAACGGCATAAGTAATTTTAGGTTGTAGCGCTTTTTCTAATTTGACCTTAAGAGTGTTTACCTCTTTTTGCCAAATATAGCAAGCGTCACAATACCTAACTCTACTACATCCGTCAATATCAATATCTTTTGAATTTTCTGCAATACTACGCTTCAATGCTTCTAACTCAATTTCAGCTTTGTTTACTTTACCTTCCAAAAATGAAAAGATATGTTTGTCGGAAGATAATCGTTTAAAAGCATCTATCGCTTCGTTATGCAGTTTTTCAAAAGCTATCTTTAGTTCCGAAAATGACATAGAGGAGAAGTTATTGTAGTAGGCTTGTTTTACCTTTTTGTCATTGTTTTTCTTCTTGTGGTAGGGCAGAATTTTTGTGTGAGCCATGAGGCATAGATTTGCCGCTTCATCATCATCACTTGAGCTTTGCGTGCATGATGAGTCGCTATCACTTTCCCATGCAATGTACGCTCTTCTTTGTTTGCTGTACCCTTTTGGTGAATCCTTTCTTTGATCCTTATACTTTATAGGGCAATCCGTTTTGTAATGTCCGGATTTACCGCAATTGAAACAGGATCCTCTTCCTCTACTTTTCTTGTTCTCTTCTTGTTTTGAGTTTGTAGATTGTTTTCGAAACTTCATGAGATTTTTGTCGGAATGCTTGACTCCATTCTTTCGAATGAATCTATTGTATCTTCTTACAAACAGTCCCATTTCTTCATCATCCGTGTCTTTGTCACTACTTGAATAATTGTCGCTTTGCTCTTTTCGTGAGGATTTAGAGCTAGAGGCCACAAGAGCTATTGGCTTCTTCTCTCCCTCTTTGTCTCTTTTCTTCTCCTTTTCCTTCTTACTTTTATTCTCATATTTTTCAAGACTTTCTAAAGCTTGCTGATGTTCTTCCAGCTTTCCAAACAGTGTTGTAATCGTAAGTCTTGTAAGATCGTTGGCTTCCTTGATTGCTGTAACTTTAGGTTGCCACTCCCTGCTTAGACACCTGAGAATTTTATTAGTAGCAATTTCATTGGAAATAGGTTTTCCAAGAGCATTCAATCGGTTAGTTAGATGAGTGAATCTCTTTTGCATGTCGGAGATGGATTCTCCTTGTTTCATGCGAAAGAGTTCAAACTCTTGATTGAGTGTGTTAATGCGGGACTGTTTTACTTCAGTAGTGCCCTCATGAGCAACTTCTAAAGCGTCCCACATTTCTTTAGCTGTCGTGCAATGTGATACTCGATAATATTCATCAACACCAAGTGCTGAAATTAACATGTTTCGAGCTCTCCAATCACACGACCACTTTTTCTCATCTTTCTCATTCCAATCATCTTCTGGTTTAGGTACTATGGCGCCAGCCGCATTGGTCATTGTAATTTGAAACGGACCGTTTTCAATGGCAGCCCATACTAGCCTATCCACAGAATTTATATGGACTCGCATGCAGTCTTTCCAGTAGCCATAGTTTTCACCGTTGAAAATAGGCGCTCTATTATACGCCCCCTTTGGTTCAGAATCCATACTGTTACAGGCAGCCACAGAGCACCAGCGAACCGGCGCTCTGATACCACTTGTTAGACGGTGTGGCTAGTGATCGAGAGGGGGGTGAATAGATCACCTCTTTAAAATTTACGGATTTTTACGTTTAATCAGAGTTTTCAAAAACAGCGTATAAAGCAGTCCCGAATCGACTTCCGTCTATTCTGAACCGCTACTAGAAAGCCGGACACGCAAGTGCAGTTGCTGGATTTTAATGAGAATGACAGAATTAATACACACAGAATGTTAACAGATTGAATGCGCTTATCCTCAAATACTATTTCCAATGAACACAATCAAGTTAACCGTTTTGTCAAACAGTTGGTGTGTGAGTGTTTGATGATAAACAGCAATGGTGTATGACTAAAGGTTTTGTTATCACTGCTGTCCAGAATTTAATCAATCACCACACACTAACAGAATTTGCAAAACAGTATTTGAAACGTAAAGAAGATTAAGGTAAAAGAAGATACGCAGAGATTTGTTAAGGAAGTTCCCCACGTCGTCCTCGCGTGTGGGTACGTCTCCCTCTCAATTTCAAATGAAATTGAGAACTTTGATTATCAATTATTGCCGAATCCGTTGATACAAGGTTTTGATACAAAGACAGAATTTCTAATCTCCAAGAACCTCTTCTTGTATAAACCTTCACTTGATCTGAGCTTGATCAAGATTTTCCTGCACAAAGTTGCAAACAATTCACCGGTTCCACGACCTGCTTGCGAAATCCCCCGATCTCCAAACGCAACGCTGCGGCTGAATCTGTTCTACAAATGTGACTCCGAAACCCTCAAGAACAGTCCAGTTCTTGAAGGACAAACCAGTAGGTTTTTCCTAGAAACCCCCTTCAACCTTCAACCCAGCTAGATCCTCGATCGTTCCACTGCAAACCACAGCTAGATCCTTGATCACACCACTGAACGTTATCTCAATCCCTCTTTAGTCCAAAGAACAAGAATTGTTGTGTGTAATTGTTCTTGAAGAAAATTGATTGAGAAGATGAAGAAGATGAAGTCTCTTTCAGGTTTCTAAATGCTCACTGACAATTGCTCCAACACTTGTTTGATCTTGTGTTCAATTGTCTTTTTGCTCAATGAATTCGTGTCCTTCAATTGCTGTCAAGACCTGTATATATGTACTGCAAAACAGATTCTGTTATGACTTAAAACAGCCTTGTGTATTGATACACAGGAGTGTGCATCGATGCACACTGTAAGTTGTTTGTAATTTGGTCAAATTAATCAATCATGTATCGATGCAAAAGTCGTGTGTATCGATGCATGTGGTATTTTACACTAATCTGTATCGATGCATAATGCTCATGTATTGATGCACAGGCTAACACAAGTGGTCATGTATCGATCCAGAAGTCGTGTGTATCGATGCACAGAGCTTTTGCACTTCCATGTATCGATGCATGGCTCGTGTGTATCGATGCATACTGAACATAATTTGTTTTGTCATTTAATCAAGGCTGCATGTATCGATGCACAGATTCATGTATTGATACATACTGTTACAAAATGCATTTTAATAGTTATTTTAAGTAATTTTTCAATGTACATGTATATGTGTGGTTATGCAACAATGGAGTGAGATGAATCACAAGGTAAAAACACAATTATATCATGTAATGCAATGCACAACCAATTTGGATGATGTTCACACAATTTGCTATCATTAAAAGTTAATTCAAGTTAAAGAATTCTTTCACAGGCTAAACCCACTAGGAAGATTTCATCCCCAGTAGAGTCGCCACTTTTCTGTAGCAGGGTTTTCGTTACCTTTAGGTTTATTGAATACAATTCGAGTCGCCACCGCACTTTTATTTGTCCAAAGGAAAGGCTAAAAAGCGAACAAATGCCAAGTAAGAAGTTTTTCAAATCAAAAACTAATAAAAATGTCAGAGATCTAGGTAAGGGGGTTGGTTATGAAATGGGAAGGTTTTATGCACCTAAAACATCCTTAGTACTCTAAGGGAACCCTTTTTGCAAATATGTGTTGTAGGTTGGTATTTGTGAAAAGATTTGTGCAAAAGATTGGGGGGATTAGAAGAGAATAGATTATATTTACAAATTTTGTTGTTTGAATGGATGAACCCATTGCCTAGGTACCATCACAAAGGAGGATCAAAACCTCGTAGTTCGGGGTAAAAATCTCAAAGATTGGTGAGTTGATTTAATCAAAAGCCTTAAGGTCTTTTGTTATCAAAGGGAGAAAACTCAACCTAAACCAACAATCCACCATGTGAGGAAGGCTTCAATATGCTAGTGAGGGGTTAACCCTATAACAAGCATGGAAGGCTTATAATCCAACACTAAGGATGAGGTGAGCTTTATATCAACCACTATGATAACTCAAACCTATGACTAATGGTTTTGAAAAGGTTTTAACAAAGTGGCCCTTGGAACCACAAAACAACTTGCAATGGATTATATTTACAAGTTAGACTTATTTACAAAATGAGGTCAAAGTTGGATTAAGATTATTTACAATGAGTATTTATGAAAAGAGTTTGAAAAGTCAAAGGCTTAAGGCCTAGGTTTCTAATTTGAAACAAAGTCAAAGTTTTGAAAATGACTTTTGGCTTGGTTAGAGTGGGGAGAAGAAGAGAAGGGCTATTCCTAAAGCATAAAAAGATAAGAGGGGAAAGAAAAACCCTTGGAGTTCCTTTTCTTGAAGTCATATAGATGACTTAATATGCTCCTTTCCTTTGGACTTAGCACACAAACAAGCAATCAATAATTGAATTCAAGCTCCTAGGATCTCCATTTGGCTTGGCTCTTAACTTGGCTACTCATGACAATGGTCCTCTTTTCACAATCTCAAGGTGGGATCCCTATCACACAAGAGCAACCATCAAAAAAGTTCACAACACAATAAAGGGAATGGACAAAGAATAAGTTTGGAAGAGAATTCCTTTTGAGGTTGACTTTGAGTTTAGCATTCTAAAGGCATGAGGCCTAGTTGCTCTTCAACAAATTTTGCATTCTAAAGGCATGAGGCCTAGTTGCTCTTGAACTCCTTTAAGCATGGGTAAGTCCTAATTCTAAGTCCTTTCTTCTTTTGCATTTGGGTTCAAATCAAAACAAACACAAAAACAACACAAGATAGCAATATATTTATATACAATAATGGACTCAAATGAGCAAAAGAAAAATGACATAAACATAAAATATGTGCTTAAATGAGCAAAGAGAAAATCAATATGAATAATGAGCAAGAAATAAATGACATTAAAAGTAAATGGCAAGACATTGAAAGCTCAAATTGAAGTTAGTAGTTAGTAAGGTTATGTTAGCTTGTCATAAGACAATGTAGCGCTATGTTAAGCAATCGTAAGTGGACTAATGTAGTAGTCACACCTATCTGAGGCCGGTCAATAAGAATATAGGCAAAGAACACAAGTTAGAGATCATGACTAGTAAGCCAAGCTCCATAAACTTGCCATGCCAAACAAAAGGGAAAGGGCCTTGTATTGACTTTAGGTTATTTGCTTGACCAAGAAGCAACCTATCTTGGACACAAAACAACTCACTTGATCATGGATCAAGTTAAGTTTGGTTTGGATCAAAGAAGGTTAAACTTCTCATTTGTCAAGACCAACCATAAGACTTTAACTCATTGGCCATTTGAGGAAAAGAAAGGGATGAAAATGAAAGGGTGGGGAATAAGAAGTCAATAAACAATCCCAATTGATCAAAGTTGATTTGCATCAACCTCAATCAACACCAATCAGAAGAGAAATGAAGTTAACAAGTCAAAGAGTCAATAGTATCTTTTTGGTATTTTTTGAATTAAAATAAAATGCAAATAAAAAAATAAACAAATAAGGTTGAACCTCAAATTCAATTCAAATCAACTTCAAAAAGTCCAATTAAATTCTCATAGGTTCAACATAGTCAAACAAGCTTTGACTAATTTTCTCACAAATTTTTGAAATCAGAAAGTAATTAAAATCAATTAAAAACAATTAAAAATAGCACAATATGAATTAAAATCTCAAATAATCTCAAATCAAATAAGAAATTGATGAGACTATTTTTCATTGACTTATCATGATCCATCAATGCTATGAAAATATTTTTGGATTTTTTAAAAGTCAAAAAGTATTTTAAAATGAATTAAAACCAATAAAAAACAAGTAATTCATAAAAAATATCAAATGAAGTCACAAAAATAATTAAAATTCATAATATGAAACTAGATTTTTCAAGAATTATTTTGGAATTTGTCTCATATTTTTCTGACCTCAAATGAATTTTTAATGAATTTTTGAAAATAAAAGGAATTAACAGAAAATAAAAATAAAATGGAATAAACGAAAAAAACCACAGCCACGTGATGCATTTCATTAATTGACATGGCGCTTATGGATGGTCCAGATCTGAGGACACAGGCTGGGCTTTAGTCAAACGCGCAACAACATGTATTTAATGAAGTAATTGAAACGGACGTGTGAGATTAGATCCTGAATACATGATCCAAAGGCCAGGAGGATGCACACGTGGTGGTGGTGGTGGAAACCACCATCTTCTCCGACGAAACAACAACTTCCGGCCACCAATTGCAGAGAAATAAATTTTAATGAAAATGGAAAACAAGGACATGGAAATGAAGCTCGTGTGATGGAGATCATCACTGTACCAATGGATCTCCCTCACTCTTCCTATATTGAGAGAAATGTGAAGGATAAAATCATGGTGTTCATACTGATTGCTCATGAAATGAAGAATTGAAAACACCAATGGCTTGCCTCAAGTGTGAGGACTTCAGAAAACCACAGAAACACAAGGATACTACATTGAATTAAGAGTTCTAGATCCAAAAAGTTTGATATTATACCTCTGAATTGAAGAACTTCTGGCCACGAATCCTTCAAGATCCTTGCTCATCTTTGATCCTTGAGTGTAATGGAAGTGATTGGCTAAGGAATCAGGCTTTGAAACTCAGCTAATGATACTGAATTTCAAGCTCAAAAGTGTGAAAAAATTTGAGTGATTCCTTTGGTATGGCTATGGTTTTACTTATACGGCACTTGGGATCTCCAAAAGGTTAGCAAATAAAGCTCATGAAGGTGCTATTTATAGCTGAATGTGGTTGTGCATCACACTTTGTTCATGTGCATGAGAATTTGAATTTGGATGCATGGGCCTGTGCAAGCATGTGGAAGGCACAATGATGAATGCAAAAGCTTGCTGAGATCAAGTGAAGGGCAATTGATCATGCACTTTGTTTGGAAATAGCTTGCATTTCAAGTTTTAGCATACAATACCAAAATTGCACATACATGAAAAGAAATTCGAAACTCCGAAATGGTAGGTCCAAATAAGCATTGCGAGTAATGGTTAGAAAGCCCTTGAAATAAGGAACAAAAGTCATTTTGGGAAAAAAATCATTTGGTATTTGAAAATTGATGAAAACTGGCTGGGAAAATGAAAGTACAAAACATGTTCAAACCACTTTGAAAATTTTCACCCAAAAGCAAGCTTAATCAAACCCCTCTGTCCTCTTGATACAAGCTTCAAATGAGAAATCTCCAACATCAAAGTTGTAGATTGTTTCAATATGGTCAATATAGACTCAAAGTTTTCATCATTTCGATTTTTTATGACAAAGTTATGGACATTTGAAGTTGGATACCTTTTCAAATTCAATGAATTAGGTCCAAGATGACCTATAATGTTTTGTATTATCACATGTATTTATTTTAGTATTATGAAATTTTCTCCAACATAACATTTGAAGCATATATCTTAAGATTTCCAATTCATTTGGTCTCACCTCAAAATCATAAAAATTAAGGAAGTTATGCCCTTGGTAAGTTGACCCAAAATTAGGGTTACAATCAAAATGACCTATAATGTTTTGAAATGAATGATGACCTTACAAGTTTCAAATGGATTTTTGATGAACATGAAAGTTGTTCATATGGTTCTTAAGAACATATTTTCTCTTGGGGTAATCTTCATTTGGAAATCAAATCAAAAGTTGTATCTCATTGGACCTCAGTTTAGTCAGATGACTTTGACTGGTCAACTTTTCAAGGCCAAACTTCCAATCTTGATGAATAAATGATTGAGGGGCCTCAAATAGGCTCACATATGCATAAAATGATGAATGAAAGAACTTACCTTGATTAAATTTGATCATAGGTTGAGATTGCTTCATGGGTAAGGCACAGTCAAAGCACAGTGGAATTAGAGTTTCCTTGGGAAACAATCTTCAAGCCCTTTGGGTTATCTTGATCAAATTGGCAAATTGAGATACTTGGGAGACATATATGATGATTAAGAACTTTTTGGACCATTGTCATGATTTTTCTCATCTCCATCTAGCCATTTCATTGGGCTCATGAGCCTCCTAGGAGCATTATGGAGCACTTGATCACTTGAGCTTCAAAAAACAAGAGAGTTAGTGACATGTTTTTATGCTTTTGGTTAGTAATCAAATAAGAAAAGAAATAATATACAATAAAAACATTCTTGGTGGTCTCAAAACACTCAAAGAAGTCCCAACCCTAGGGTTAAGGAGCCAAACATGCTATGATCCTTGAGGCAATGCACTTGTGCAATAACATGATGCCATGAGGGATCTTAGGGTCAAAATTAGGGTCTTACAAATACATCACCAATGGGGTTCGAACCTGGGACCTCCTTGGAATGGTACAAGCCTTACCACTAGGCCATTGTTGAATACTTAAGCAATGAATAAATGTTAATCTAAATCTTGATTAAGATAGATTAATGAATTAATTGAGTGTTATAACTCCATTTTGGACGCGGACGGATGCGTTAGTAAGATAACAAAAAAGGCTATTATTATGATACCATGTTATAGTATATTACGTGTCTTGCAAATTCTATGAATTATATTATGATGAATGTTAAACATGGTTGATAGGTTTAATTGTGAAATAACATGATTAAAAACATTACAAAGGTGAGTGAGGAAACCTAGGAGTATAACATGATTAATAACTTAGAAAGATAATTTAGGTTATGGAACGTGTGTGATATATGTATGAGAATACGACATTCATTCGTACGACGCTTATGTGGAGGTCGTGGACGAATTGTTGCCATAATTGAGAATGAGATGCATTGTATCGAACATGCCATGTTATTATTATGTATTAGGGTGAATAAAGTCACCTGTGATTGATGGATTTTGTTATGGTTCGTGGAACCGATGATTGTGGAACCGATCATGTATTCAGAATGTGTATTTTCGGTGATGGTACACATCTCTTTTGGTATGCTTAGACGTGTAAGCATTGGGATGTGGGACCAATGATTCGAGCCTCAGTTGGGTTTGAGCCCCAACCATGGCGGACATGGGGGAAAGATGGACACCAAAGTGGGATAAGGCCCATACGGTGAAAGAGACTCAAAATGGGTTTGATTCCCATACGAGTGATGGTTCTTAAAAGTGGGTTCGAGTCCCATAGGGGAACTGGATATCCACCGCGAAAGTCAAATCATACGAGCATGCATGAACCGGGCCTGGCTTAAACGTAAGTCCGTTCGGGAATTGATGTGTCGTAATCTGAATAATGATCGTGGTTGAGTTATGAGAACTCAAATGTATGTTTTCATACAATTGCAAGATAGTTTCCCCATCGCTCAAGTCTTCGTTCCCTTGTTGACTTGAGTCGGATATGAGTTGAATATTAATTAGAAAACCCTGTAGAGTCGAGTGGACCCATAGGATAAGAGAACTCACTGAGATTATTATCTCATCCATTATTGTTGTTATTTTTCAGGTAATCCTTGCAGGTTGAATCTAAGAGAATTTGTTTATGGATGTTTCAAGGGATGCTGTTTATCATGATCTTCCGCTGTGGAGTTGTGTGCAATGAAGATATTGCACATAGTTCTTAGATTTTTATTGTTTAGGCACTATTGGATAACATGTTCCATTGATGTTTTTAGTTTGGACATGTGTATATATTGATGCCATTAGGCACTTATGTTGTAACAGTACCAAAATTTAACACTTGTATGATATCATTCTAGATATATATTATACGGGTTGTTACATTAATAACATAAACCGTACAACGTATTTTGATTTTATTCATTGTTATATTACTTTATTTTTTTAGGCATCCAAACATCTTATAAATATTCTACTGACTCTCATTTCAAAATTTAATTTCGATTTTTTGGGACAGAGCCTTGTCATTATGTATTTTTCTTCCGATCATTGCTTTCAAATTCCCTTTTTAATAAGATAAATCATACAACATATTTTGATACTATTCATTGATATATAATTTTATTTTATTAAAGCATCCAAACAGCTTATAAATATTCTACTGACTCTCATTTCAAAATTTATTTCGATGTTAGGGAAAAGAGCCTTGTCATTTTGTGTTTTTCTTCCAATTAGTGCTTTCACATTCCCACACTTGAACAAAATATCGAGATGATAATATGGACTTTCATAAACTATATACTATTTTCATTATATTTTTTTTGAATATTTTGTGCCACGGACAAGGAAATCAAATGTTGCATAGAAAATGAAAGTTAAACAAATGATAGAATGTTTAGAAAGTTACACCAACGATGACTAAAATTTAAGATATCAGTGATGTAATATTAAATAGGGTCAATTAACCATTTATTTAAATGGAACCCAATTCGAAGGCGTTAAATGGAAGAAAAAAAATCAAATTATAATATTTATTAGAAAGGAAATAAAATAATAAATGGAGATATGGATGAAAATATAAAAGAAAAAGAATAAAATTCTTTCAAGAAAATAAAATTACATAAATACAAGAACAAATACAAAGTAAATATTAAAAAAGGAATGACATATTTTTACCGTCTTAACCAACGTAATATTTTGTTAATAAGTGTAAGGAATATAGCATAAGATTACATGTCATAATTCTATTCAAAACAACTAGTGTGCGTTCTTTTTATATATTTGTTATCACTTGCGAGACTCAATATGAAGGTCGCCCACAAAAATTAGTAAGTATCATTGAACAAAATATACTTAATGTTAACACTTTAGAAATTAATCGAAGTTACAATCTTACCTATTAATAAAGATATCAATATATAAATATTATTTTTAAAGCTTTTCATTTATAAATATAAAAAAATTATTTTTTGAATATAAGTATAAATAAATTTTGTCGTCATGGACTAAAACCTAGAAAAAAACTTACACCTGTTTCACTCATCTAGCAAATACCAGTGGAGCTACCCCATCCATCGAATTAACATATTAATGTAAATTCTCAATAGTTTGCATAAAAAAATATTAATTTAAATAACTCAACAAATCATCCATTAAAAAAATATGTCAATATAAGGTATTTTTCTTTTCTTCAGTCAAATTCCATTAATCAAGAAATAGATATACTAAAATTCTTATTAATTAATGATGAATTAAAAATTAAGTTATATATATTCAATAAAACTAAGGATGCTACAATTTGACAATATTCCTACCTCATAAAACAATTTATTAAATAAAATATAAATATTAAATGATAAAAAATTTAAGAAATGAATATGTTACATATTTGAAATATTGTGATGTTAACATTTTACCCTCTTAAAATAGTTTCATCCTCTAAACTACATAAACATAAAAATACGCCCCCGTAAACTTATAAATTTGTGAAACTAAATTATAAAAAAATTAATTCTCATTATATCGAGTATATGAAGTAAATTATTAAAATTTTAAGTTATTGCATTCTACCCAGCAAATAAATAATTTTTTTCTTGAAAGCAAACCCATAACTACACCCAAAAAAATTACATATAAATTTTACCAATCATTTGATTTAAAATCACATTCAAAAATAACTTTTTGCTCTTTTAAGTAATGAATTGTAGATTACTCCTTTATATAAATACATACAAAAATAAAATAAAATTTAGGCGAATAATTAAATATATAACGTTCGGTAAAATAAAACAGTCATTTCTCGATGTGTTGTATAATATCAATAAATAAAAAATATTATAACATGAAATATTTAAAAATAATAATTGTTTCAAATAAATATATTAATAATTAAAGTTGAGACCAATGTCACACCCCGAAGTGAGTATTATATATTTGTATCTCATAAAAATAATTAAGAATGACATTTTTACCTATTAAAATCGACCTTTAACAAAAATAAAATAATATAAAATATATATAAATAGATAAATATTGATGTAAAGTAATGAAAATACAAAAATAATTTAATTTAATTTATTTATTTTCTTTTCAAGCATCTTTCTTACCCTCTATAAATTTCATTTCAGTATATATATTGCAAGCCCTAAATCTCAACAAAAAAAATCAGTAAAAGGTGAATTTTTTACAATGGCCTTTATGTTAATCAATCGATCGTATTTTTGTTTGATTTTGTTCATTTCTATGATCCTGCTTTCAGATAAAGAATAAAAGTTTATTTTTATCTCTCTAGTTGTATGCTTCATATAGGATCAACAAACTCTTAAGAACACAAAATCTATAATTAATTTTTTGTTGTTGTAGGTTTATCAAGTGGTGAGTATAGCGTTATGGATATAAAATGTCAAGATGGTAATTGTCGTCTGATGGAATGCAAATCAGACTATCTTAAAAAGGATTTAAGAAAGGCGGTGTTTTGTAGAATAATTTTTCCTAGTTCTAATAAATGTTGTTGTACTATAGGATGATTTATTTTGTCCTTTAAGAAAAATAAATGAATAAAAGGAATATCTAATGTATGTTTCGAATTAAGATTTTGTAAGAATATATATTGTGTAAAATAAAGTTATCATTCAAATTGATTAATATAACCAAGTTGTCATATTCTAGGCATTTTTATTTTGTTGGAAACTATATCCATGAATACTGAAAATTAGAATTTGCATCAAATACAAATTCAGATCTATTCTCTCTCTCTCTCTCTCTCTCTCTCTCTCTATATATATATATATATATATATATATATATATATATATATATATATATAATATATATATAATATATATATATATATATTATATATATATATATATATATATATATATATATATATATATATATATATATATATATATATATATATCATTTTATAATTTTGTTGTAAAGTTTTTCTACTACACAATCAACAAAAATATTTTTTCCCACTTTAATAATGTAAACCGTACAACGTATTTTGATTTTATTCATTGTTATATTACTTTATTTTTTGAGGCATCCAAACATCTTATAAATATTCTACCGACTCTCATTTCGAAATTTAATTTCGATTTTTTGGGAGAGAGCCTTGTCATTATGTATTTTTCTTCCGATCATTGCTTTCAAATTCCCTTTTTCATAAGATAAATCGTACAACATATTTTGATATTATTCATTGTTATATAATTTTATTTTATTAAAGCATCCAAACAACTTATAAATATTCTATTGACTTTCATTTCAAAATTTATTTCGATGTTAGGGAAAAGAGCCTTGTCATTTTGTGTTTTTCTTCCAATTAGTGCTTTCAAATTCCCACACTTGAACAAAATATCGAGATGATAATATGGACTTTCATAAACTATATATTATTTTCATTTTGTTTTTGAATATTTTGTGCCACGGACAAGGAAATCAAATGTTGCATAGAAAATGAAAGTTAAACAAATGATAGAATGTTTGGAAAGTTACACCAGCGATGACTAAAATTTAAGATATTAGTGATATAATGTTAAATTGGGCCAATTAACCATTTATTTAAATGGAACCCAATTCGAAGGCGTTAAATGGAAGAAAAAAAATTCAAATTATAATATTTATTAGAAAGGAAAGGAAATAATAAAAAACGGACATATGGATGAAAATATAAAAGAAAAAGAATAAAATTCTTTCAAGAAAATAAAATTACATAAATACAAGAACGAATACAAAGTAAATACTAAAAAAGGAATGACAAATTTTTACCGTCTTAACCAATGTAATATGTTGTTAATAAGTGTAAGGAATATAACATAACATTATATGTCATAATTCCACTCAAAACAACTAGTGTGCATTCTTTTTATATATTTGTCATCACTAGCGAGACTAAATTTGAAGGTCGCCCACAAAAATTAGTAAGTATCATTGAACAAAATATACTTAATGTTAACACTTTAGAAATTAACTGAAGTTATAATCTTACCTATTACTAAAGAAATTAATATATAAAAAAATATTATTTTTAAAGTTTTTCATTTATAAATTTAAAAAACTTATTTTTCATGTAATACCTCGTATTTCCTTAAATACTCAAATTCTTATTAATTGAGATCAATTGAGTTCCTATGTGCTCTAAAAGTTATCAGTTGGAATAAATAGAGTAAGTAGTGAATTCAGATTAACTTAATTAATATTAATTGGGACTGACCTTTTTATTAATTGAGATATTTTGGTAACACTAATAATGGGTCAATTGCTCTGGTAGAACAATTATCTACGTATGGCATCACTCAAGATATTTCTTTCTACTACTCCTACCTACTTTTTAACCACACAATGTTTCATGGCTTGTTGTCTACATGTTCTCACTAGTGGTCTCTTACCAACTACCCTTGTAACATTTTATTTTCTCTATGTATCAGACAATCTAGTGGGAAGGAAGAAGAAGCTCAAGAGAAGAAGAGGAAACAAGCTAGTGGGGAGAAGAAGGAGGAAGAAAAGCTTGGAACCCATCATCATCACTTCATCACCATCTCATCTCATCATCTTCTTCAACCTTGTCTTCCATTCTTAAGGTGGGTCCTAGGTAGAACTCTAGATTTAGAAGTTAGGGTTGATGAATCTTGGGATTGATAGTAAGATAGATGATATTATGAAGAGTTTTCTATGAATCATGTGAATTTTCATTGATGTTGTCTCTATGTGTGTTCTTGCATTTATTGGATTCTTGTGATATAATGATGTGGTTTTTGTTTCGAAGTTTATTGATGTGTTGTTATGTTCATATCAAGAGATTGGTAGTTAGAAGTGAAGTAAACATTATGCAGGTTGAAGACCATTTTGAGTTACAAAGGACATGTAGTTTCTGTGTGTGAAAAAATGGAAATGGGTTGAGACCAATCGATTGGTCCTTAGCTCCAATCGATTGCATAAACTTTCTATTTTGAAGAAAAGGAAATTTTAGCAGGACCAATCGATTGACAAGGGACTTCAATCGATTGCATAAACTTTCTGCTTTGGAAAACTGGAGATTTTTCTGGTGCCAATTGATTGACATTGGGGATCAATTGATTGATCCTCTGATTCTTTGAAAAACAGAAATGTGAGATGAACCAATCGATTGGGCTTCCCCAACCAATCAATTGGCTTATACCAAAAACTTCAAAATTCATTCCTTTAATGTTTCTAAGTGAATTTCATCAACCATTAACCACTTGTCATGTTATGCTTGTATTGAATCAATGTTAAATGTGAGAATTACATATTGAATCTGGTGAGTTAACCTAGTGATTTGTATTAGTCCATAAGTTAGACTTATAACTTAGATAACATTAGAAGGTGACATTCATTCGTACCATGCTTATGTGGAGATCGTAAATAAATGGTTGCCATAGTTGAGAGTGAGATGCTTTGTATGGAACATGCAATGTTAGTGCTTATATATTGGTGAATGAAGTCACCCGTGATTGATGAATCTTGTTATGCTTTGTGGAACCGATCACATATTCAGAATGTTTTTCCCTTGCTAGGGCATATCCCTATTTGATATGCTTAGATAAGTAAGCAATAGGATGTGATACCGATGATTCGTGCCTCAATTGGGTTTGAGCCCTAACCATGGCGGACATGGGGGAAAGGTGGACACCTAAGTGGGTTAGAGTCACATACGGTTAAAGATACCCTAAGTGGGTTAGAGTCCCATACGGGTGACGGTCACTTGGATTGAGTTTAGAACTCATAGAGGACCTGATATCCACCGTGAAAGTCGAATCATACGAGCATGGATGAACTGGGCTTGCCCTAGACGTAGGTCCTCTTAGGGATTGATGTTTCGTGAATCTGAATAATGATCTTGTTTTGAGTTGCGAGAACTCAGAAGCATGTTGCCAGGCATTGCGAGTTAGTTCCCCATCACTTAAGTCTTCTTTCCCTTGTTGACTTAAGTTGAATATTGATTAGAAAACCCTATAGAGCCGAATGGACCCATAAGATAGGGAACCCACTGGGATTATTATCTCACCCCATGTTGTTGATTATTTTTCAGGTAGTTCTGAGCAGGTGAATGGTAAGGACAAGATAGAGTGATGTCTTTCTTACCTGATGTTTTGGATGGCTTCTCCACTGTGTAGATATTTTTGAGATCATTCTATAATGATCTAGCTCCTAGTTTTATTTTGGGAACTTTTGTGTATATTTTGTGCCATGTAGTGTTTTCTTCTGGGCATGTAAAAATGTACATTATTGTTGCCTGGCGCTTATGTATTTCAGTACTAGTATTACACTATGTATCATATGTATTATAGATATATATTATATATGGGTGTTACAATTGGTATCAGAGTAGGTCATATCCTCAACCTAGCCATGAGATATTATAAGTATTTCTTTCTACCTCATATGTGGGTTGTCATCGTTGTCCTTGATGTGATATTCATAGTGTTGAGCCTGATCAACTTAATTCTATTTGTATGACATTCATGATCATGGCTGACAGACGCAGAGGTCATGATAGACCCAGAACTTAGAATTCCGACTCTGAACCGCCAAGTCGTAGTGAAGGTTCTCAATGGACTCAGTTTGTGCAACGGATGCAGTAGCAATAGAACCAATTCATGCAACAGATGATGCAACAATGGAATGATGGTCTTCATCCTCAAGGGGTTCCACAAGAAGCTGCAGGTGGTAGTTTCCAGAATTTCTTTCGCACGAATCCTCCTGAGTTCCATGGTGGATTAAATCCTGTGAAGGCTCACGAGTGGGTAACTAGCATGGAGAGGATTTTTTAGATAGTGCATTGTAGTGAAGAGAATAAAGTTGTGTTTGCTTCTCACATGATGAAGGGTCCCGCCGTGAGATGGTGGGAGAGTGCTTCGACTCTTATGACCAATAAAGGAATACCTAGGGATTGGGAGCATTTTAAGACTACTTTTCTGGATAAGTATTTTCTAGCTCTTTGAGGACCCAAAAAGAATTTGAGTTTCAGCAGCTTATACAGGGTACTATGTCAGTGGCTATGCATGCTAAAAAGTTCGAAGATATGACTGCTTATTCTAGACAGGCCGAGTATGCACCAGATGAGAAGTGGAAGATCGATCAATTCCTTTTTGGCCTAAGAGGTCAAATTTCTCATAGTCTTTCTCAAAGGAAATTCACTACTTATGCTAAATTGCTAAGGCAATGCTATATGGTTGGGAACAGTTTGAAGAAAGGGATCAGTGTAGGATTGGACAGAAGGACCAAGGAAGGCCAGGTAACAAGTTTAGGCCTAGACTTCAAGCTTTCAAGGGAAAACAAGTGCATCATGCAAGACCTAACCACCCTCCGCAATGTCAAGTATGTAAGAGGTCTCATTTTGGAAGATGTGCGAAAGTGGAATTAAGTATTTTACTTGTCAGAGGAAGGGACACATGGCTACGGATTGCCCGTAGAATAAGAATCAGATGCAAGGAAGGAGCACTGGCCGAGTTTATACTTTGGATGCAAGGAAGGCTAAGAGAAACAATGCTTTGATTGCTGGTACGTGTCTCGTCAATGATCATCTTTGTTTTGCATTGTTTGATTGTGGGGGAAACACACTCTTTTGTATCAATTCAGTGTATGAAGTGTCTTGGCTTGCAAGAAATTCCTTTGTCTCCTCCTGTGGTGGTCACTACCGCCATGGATGATGTGGTTGAGACACCGTTAATTTTTTAAAATTGTTCGCTCTCAGTGAATGGTAGAACTTTCTAGATTGATCTTATTTGTTTACCCCTTAAGAAGGTTGATGTGGTATTGGGGATGGATCGGCTTTCCGCCAATTCGGTGTTTATTGGATGTGAAGAGAATTTGATTATCATTCCGTCTAGTGAAGCTACTCCAAAGGATGTATTAACTACTATCTTGGAAGGTACGGTTGGCATGGTTAATTTCTTATTTGAGAAGGAAAAGTTAGTTCTCTTGGTTCTCACCAAGGAACTTAGCAACAATCTAAATGTTACGCAAATTCCTATCGTTTGTGAATTTCCAGAAGTTTTCCTGGAGGACGTCACTTCTCTTCCTCCTGAAAGGGAAGTGGTATTCTCTATTGATCTGGTACCTAGGACGGCTCTAGTGTCTCACCATGGGGATCTCCAGTGTTATTAGTGAAGAAGAAGGATGGTAGTATGCGGTTGTGTATTAATTATCGCCAGTTGAATAAAGTCATCATTAAGAACAAGTACCCTCTGCCAAGGATAGACGATTTGCTAGATCAGTTGAAAGGAGCATGTGTGTTCTCGAAGATTGATTTACGATCAGGCTATCATCAAATCAGAGTTAAGAATCCGGATGCACCAAAGACCGCATTTAGAACCCGATATGGCCATTATGAGTTTCTCGTAATGCCTTTTGGTGTGACGAATGCCCCTGATGTCTTCATGGACTATATGAAACGAATATTTCAACCTTACTTGGACCAGTTCGTGGTGATCTTTATTGATGACATTCTTATTTATTCTCGTACTCCACAAGAGCACGGAGAACATCTAAGGATTGTTCTATCAGTACTGCAAGAGAAGCAACTTTTTTCCAAGTTAAGTAAGTGTGAATTTTGGGTGGACAAAGTGAAGTTTATTAGTCATGTCATATCACAAGGAGGAGTATCAGTAGACCCATCTAAAGTCGAAGCAGATATTAATTGGGAAAGACCGAAGAATTCTTCCGAAGTCAGAAGTTTTTTGGTTTGGCAGGTTACTATTGAAGATTTATTAAAGGGTTTTCTCAGTTAGCTTTACCAATGACTAGACTTACCCGAAAGGAACTTTCCTTTAAATGGGATTCGAAGTGCGCGCAGAGTTTCATGAGTTTGAAGGAAAAACTAACAATTGTTCCTGTTTAAATCATCCCTGGTCCTAGTAAGTCTTATGAAGTATTTTGTGATGCCTCTAAGAAGGGATTGTGAGGGGTGTTAATGTAGAGTGGTCAGGTTATAGCATATGCCTCTCCAGTTGAAGACTCATGAAGAGAACTATCCAACTCATGATCTTGAACTAGGTGCTGTTGTTTTTACATTGAAGGTGTGGCGACATTACATGTATGGAGTGCGTTTTGAGATGTTTAGTGACCATAAGAGTTTGAAATACTCATTTGACCAGAAAGAGTTGAACATGAGAAAGAGGAGACAGATGGAGTATTTGAAAGACTTTGATTTTGAGCTTAAGTACTATAAGACCCCAATTTTGACCCTAAGATCCCTCATGTTATCTCATCATATGCATTATCATTGGGATCACACCTTGGCATTCTCCTTACCCCTCAATCATTGGGTTTGTATTGTGAGAGATCACCAAGCACATTTGATTGTATCATACTTCATTTTTCTTTGTTTACTAACCAAAATACCAAAAATATGTCATTGTATAGTTTTTTTCTTTTGTAGGTAGTGTACATGCTCACCTATGCTTTATCAAGATCATATCTAGGGTTTGAGATCCTCAATGCAATGAGCTCAATAAAGAATTGGTTTACTATGGCTCTAAGTATCATATATGGATCCCCATGATCTCCACATGTTATTTTGATCAAGAAATTATCAAGATTTTGAAGTTGCTTTTCCTTGGAAACCCTAATTCATATGGGTATCTTGTGTAACTTCTTCAACAAGTTTCCTCAATAACTGATCAAATATTTCAAGGGATACTTCACATTACATCATCTTATGCATATATGATCCTCCATGAGTCCCAAAAGTCAATAGAATGTCAAGCTAGCAAGTTGGTCCATGGTGGTTGACCAGAGAAAGTCAACTTGTCAAAACTGGGGTTCCCTAGACCCTATCTCCTACAATTTTTGCCATATTGTAGCGGGGTATTCGTTACCTTTAGATTTATTGACTAAATCAAATGTAAATCATACAATTCGAGTCGCCACTGCACTTCTATTTATCCAAAGGAAAGGTTAGAAAGCGAACAAAAACCGAGAAGTTTTATCGAATCAAAAACTAATAAAAATGTCAGAGATCGGGGTAAGGGGGTTGGTTATGCAATGGGAAGGTTTTAAGCACCCAAAACATCCTAGGTACTCCTAGGGAGCCCTTTTCACACTTGTTGTAAGGTTGGTATTTTGTGAAAAAATTGTTTGTGCAAACATGATTGGGGAGATGAGAGAAGAATATACAAGTTATTTACAATTTTGTGTTTGAATGGATAAACCCATTGCCTAGGTACCATCTTAAAAAAGATTAGGATCAAAACCTTGTAGTTCGGGGTAAAAATCTCAAAACAAGTTGGTGAATTGATTGGTCCAAAATCCTTAAGGTCTTTTGTTATCCAAGGGAGAAAACTCAACCTAAACCCACAAATCCACCATGTGAGGATAGCTTCAACATGCTAGTGAGGGGTTAACCCTATAATAAGCATGGAAGACTCATTGTCCATCACTAAGGATATAGGTGAGTATTACATATACCTCAAGGATAACTCAAACCTAATAGATAAAGGTTATGAAAAGTTTTGATAAGGAAGTGGCCATTGAAACCACAAAATCATTTGAATGAGTTATATTTACCAATGAAAAGTATTTACAAAGTATGGTCAAAGTTGACTTAAATATTCAATTCAAAATAAGTGTTATGAAAAGGAGTTTGAAAATCAAAAGCATAATGCTTAGGTTTCTAATGTTTGAAAAGAAGTGTTAATGTTTGCACAACAGTTTTGGCTTGGGTTAGAGTGGAGGGAAGAAGAAGAATGGCTAAAGTCCTAATCATACAAGAGATGAAGGATAAGAAACAAAACCACAAATGAAGTTCCTTTCTTGAGATCATATTGATGATCCAAGTATCTCTCATCCTTTGGAATAAGCAAGCAAATAAGTGTATACTCAAGCAATCAATCAAGCAAGCAAAGCTCTTAGGAATCTTCCAATGGCTCTTGTATCTTTCTTTTGAAGCACATGACAATGGTTCTTCAATTTGGCTCAAATAGGAATCCCTAGCACAAAAGCACACACGTCAAAAAGTTCCATGAAGTAAATCAAGAATGGACAAGAGTGAGTTTAGAGATTTGGTCCTTCTAATCCATCTTCAACATTAAGGCCTTTTTACTCCATTTTTGCATAGGGAATGTCCTAGAATCTAAGTCCTTTTTGTCCATTTTTGCATTTGGTCCACAACAATCAAAACAAAGCACAAGCACAATAATATATACACAATTATATGCTCAAGTGAGCAAAAGGCAAATTGCATTAACATAAACATGTGCTCAAATGAGCAAAGGGCAAAAGCAAATGAATAATATGTACAAGAATAGTAAATTGCATAAATGTAAAGTGCAAGAGTTAAATGTTAATGGTTAATGGTTAGTGTTAGAGTTAGTGTGCCATAAGGCAATTTAGCGCTCTGTTAAGCAATCGTAATTGGACTTATGTAGAAGTCACAACTATCTGAGGCCGGTCAATAATAATGTAGGCAACAACACAAGTTAAAGATCTTGATTAGTGAATCAAGCTCCTACAACTTGCCATGCCAAAAGAAGATGAGAAATCATCTTGTATTGATTTAGGTTTTTTGCTTGATTAGGAAGCAACCTATCCTTAATGCAAAGCCATTCACTTGATCCATGATCAAGTTGAATTAGATTTGAATCAAGGAAGGTTAAACCTCCCATGTATCAAGGCTAACCATCAATCTTTAACTCATTGATCAAAAAAGAAAAAGAAGAAGAAGAAGAAGATGAATATTAAAGTACATTAATGGAAATGGAATGAGATAATCAACAAGCATTGACCAAAGATAGAGAAGATCAAGGTCAAACAATAGTAAACAGAAGCAAAATGAAGATTAGAAGTCGAGAAACAAATAAAATATTTTTGGTATTTTTCAAAAGTAAAATAGTACTTGAATTAAAATAATAAAGAAAGGTCAAACTTCAAACTCACTTCAAATCAACTTTGAAAAGTCCAAGTGAATTATCCTAAGTTCAACAAGGTCAAACAAAGTTTGACAAAAAAATTCAACATTTTTAGAAGTCAGAAACTATTTTTAATCAATTAAAAATGCATAAAAATAACATAATTGAATTAAAATCTCAAATAAATCTCAAATCAATTAATAAATTGATGAGAATATTTTTCATAGATCTATCATCATTCAAAGAGGTTGGAAAAATATTTTTGTATTTTTTGAATATAAAAAACTATTTTAAATGAATTAAAAATAACCAGAAAAGAGAAAATTCCTAAAAAAATATCAAATGATAAAATAAAAAATATTAAAAATCATTTTTAGAAACTAGAAATTAAAAGAAGAAAAATGCAATTGGTCTCACATTTTTGGACCAGTCATGAAGGAGATATGAATTTTAAAAATGAAATGGAATTAAAAGAAATAAAAGAAAATTAAAATCAAAATTTAAAAATAGCAAAAAGCGTGGAACCTTGGATGCAAAGCTCATTAATTGAGCTGGCAAATCGTGTGGCTCCTGAGCGCGCTTCCACCATACAGCTCAGTCAATGCATCACACATAGCCAATTAAAAAGTCATAACATTGAGTGGATGGGATCTGATCTAGAAACACAAATGCACGGTCCATATTTGATCTGGAGACCAGACGGTGGTGTACAACACCGTCTTCTCCGGCCAGCTTCCGGCGAAGGCAAAAGTTGCAAAGAAATAAAAGTGCATGAAAAGCCACGATCCAGGTACCAAACGAAAGCTGGGGTGATGGACATCACCCCTGTACCAACCAAATCCAATCTAGATTCCTATTGAGAGAGAAATCAGAGGTTGAATTTCGTGGAGTTCAACTGAAACTTGTTGGATTTTGAAAATTCAAAGCTCAAAAAGATTGCCTCTATGAAGAGGACTTCAGACAACACAACAACAACAATAAACACGCAATATATAAGTGGATTCGAAGAAAATAAAATATGAAGTAAATCTCTGATTTGCAGAGTTTAATAGCACGATTTCTTGGTGATTAAGCTTGCGGTGTGATCTATGGATTAATGTGAGCAAGGCTTAGGAACTTTAGATCTAAAAATCAATCAATGAAATTGAAGTTTAGATCTGAAAAAATTGAGAGAAAATGGTGAGTTCCTTTGAGTATGGGTGAGGAGTAATTCGTGCAGCATGTAAGGTGCCTTTAGGTTACTGAAATGAGGAGCATAAGGCACTTATTTATAGCAAAAGGCATGGCTGAAAGCATGATCAATTCATTGCATGGATGGAAAGGGCCTCCATGCATGGGCCTGTACAGGCACATGGAGGGCCCAATTCCACTTGGATTTGCAAGCTAATCATCAGCAGATGTAAATTGGACGTGCAGATTGTGTATACTTAGCTCATGTAATGCAATTTTAATGAGTTTCCAAAATTGTACCAATATGTTCATGCTTTCAAAAATGCCATTTCCATAATTGAAACACAACCTTATGAGTAATGGTTGGAAATCCTTTTGCAGGAGGATCATTTGTTATGTTGATCAAAACTTCATTTGAAACTTTTAAATTGATGAAAAATGATCATGAAGTGTAGGGTGCAAAACATGTACATCTGAGAATTTCAAAAATAGCCAAACTTCAATCCCATCTGTTTCAATGATGCAAGCTTCAAATGACAAAACCTTCAACAAAAAAGTTGTATATCTATTCAAGACAATCAATTTGGACTTAAATTTTGCATCATTTGGATTTTTAATGAAGAAGTTATGGACACTTGAAGTTGGTCTTTTTCACATTTCAATGCCTTTGGTCCAAAGTGACCTATAATGTTTTGCATCATCACATGTATTTATTTTAGGATTTTGAAATTTTGTTCAACATAACAATTGAATTAGACATCTTAAGCTTTCCAATTCATTTGATCCCACCTCAAAATCATGAAAAATGAAGTAGTTATGTCATTGGGAAGTTGACCCAAAATTAGGGTTTCAATCAAAATGACCTATAATGTCTTGAAATGGATGATGACCTTTCTAACTTCAAATAAATTTTTTATGAACCTGAAATTTGTTCATATGGTTGTTAAGAACATTTTTTCTCTTGGGGTCATCTCCATTTGACAAACACATTAAAAGTTAGGTCTCAGTGTACTTCAAAATAGTCAGATGAATTGACTGATCAACTTCTCAAGTCTACACCTCATATCTTGATGAATTGATGATTGAGGAAACTCAAATAAGTTCAAATATGCATTAAATGATGATATGAAGAACTTACCTTGATTGCATTTGACCATAGGTTGAGGTTGCTTCATGAGCAAGGCATAGTTGATGAACAGATGAATTAGGGTTTCCTTGGGAAACAAATCTCAAACCCTTTGGTTTGCTTTGATCAAAATGATGAATTGAGATACTTGGGAGGCATATTTTATGGATGAGAGATTTGGGGAATCATTGCCATGCTTTCTTTCATCTTCCCTTGACCATATCAATGCACATAGGATCTCCTAGAAGCTTTGGATCTTGTGACTGCTCAAGCTACAAACAAAAGATGTTAGTGACATATTTTTGTGCTTTTGGTTAGTAAATAAAATTAGAAAATAAATAATATACAATTCAAGCATGCTTGGTGATCTCAAACCAACTCTCAAGAGATCCCACCCAAAAGTAAGGAGCCAAGATGCTATGATCCTTGAGGCAAGATGCAAATGCAATGTTATGATGCCATGAGGGATCTTAGGGTCAAATTTAGGGTCTTACACATATTAAAGTGATTCCAAGCAAAATGTTACTCTAAATGAAATTCCAAACAACTTTCATGTTGAGGTCTAGAGCTAATTTTTCTTGGAAAGTCATTTTTATGGTGAAAGATTATAGGACATTTTGTCTAAACCCTAATTTGGAGGTCAACTTCCCAAGGCCATAACTTGCTTATTTTTTATGAGATGAAACCCATTCAAATTTCATGATCAATTTCAAGATGTTTACTTCAACTTTGATGTTTGGAGGAAGTGCAAATTCAACTTTAAAATGCATGTGCCAAGTTAAAACATTATAGGCCATTTTGGGCCAATACTATTGAACAAGTGATTGTTACCAAATTGAATAGGTTTGAAATATATACAATGTTGATGAAGGAACGTTTCTCATTTGAAATCCATAGAAAAAGTTATTCAAGGTGGAAGAAGTGAGCATATGGCTTGGTACTTAGAATTTTTTTAATATGTTTGATTTCCCATACTTCCACCTCAAAATTCATCATGATCCAAGCTTCAAATGAAAAATTGTCCAACATGAAAATTGTTTCCCTTGATCTCACCTTTCCCAAAAGCCCAAAATCATCTCATTTGGATAAAGTATGAGGTACTTGCGCATGGGTGAAAGTTGAAGCACCATTTGGATATTTTCAAAGTCCAATTTCCATTCACACTTGCATGAGCTTCCAAGTTGATTTCAGTACATTACACATTGGTTTATGGATCAAAAGGCATCCTTTCATGGGACTCATGCACGCCCATGCAACCTTGCAAAGAAGATTTTAAAATTTTTGCCTAAATTGGAAGTGTGCAAATATCATTCTCTATGGCTATAAATAGAACCTCTCTTGCTCAGAATTGGGGACCTCATGCCCAAGTTTTGATTCAAAAACCCCAAACCCTCACCATTGAAGGATAAGCTTGAAGATTTTCTTTGAAAATTGAGTTTCAAATCTCCAACTATTTTGAGATTGAAACTCCAAGAGTCCATCCCTTTCTTTGATCTATTTCTCTTCCATCAAGCATCTGAAGCAAGGCCAAGCATAATTGGAAGCAAGATCGTGCCAATCTGAAGCTCCATTGAAGGTGAATTTTCAAATTTTTCTTCTCTTCAATTCTCACTCAATTCTCCATTATTCTTGTTGATTTTTGGTTGTCTGAAGTCCTACCAATGTAGGCAAGAAGATTGAGTTGCTTTGAGGTCAAATCGAAACAACTTAGTTCATGATCCTCAAAATTCAACTCCCCGTATCTTCTTATATACTTGGAGTTAGATGAAATTGAGGCCAAACTCGAGCTCCTGATCATTTTTCCTTCAAAATAGTGTACTCATTTTCCATTTTTCTTTGAGTTGAACTAGGACCAGTCCGGTGGTCCTCATCGGAGAAGATGACCGGAGCCAGGGCTCCGGTGGTGTGTTGGCTTGTCAAGAACCCTTTGATCTGAGTCTTATGTTTTAAACTCAACCATTCAAAGTGATTATCATGCGTGTGAGACGTTTGACTAGGGAACATGTGGAAAGCACGCTCTGATCCATCTGATCTGCCACCTCAATTAATGAGGGAGATTAGATGGACCACGTATTTTTGAATTTTAATTTTGATTGCTTTATTTTCATTAATTCATATTAATTTCATTATTGATCCAAAAAATATGGGACTTTCACAAAAAAAATCAATTTTTTTCCTCTTTCATTTTCTGAATTTAAATTATTTTTTGGATCAATATTGATATTTTTCATGATTTAATTGTTTTTATGCATATTTTAAATTGTTTAAAAATACTTCTGACTTTTCAAAAATAGTGAAAAAATTTCTCCAAGGTCCTTTGACCTTATTTGACCTAATATAAATCTCTTGGCCATTTATTTGGTGTTTTGAAGAGGTTTTAGGTTTTTGATCAAACATAATTTAACTTAATGCATTTTAATTAAATTTTTAATTGTTTAATTGTGTAGAAATTATGTTGAGCTATTTTTATTGACTTGTGAAGTTTGACTATGTGTTTGGGCCTTGGTCAAGGTTGATTTAACTTTTGTTAGATTAAAATCATTAGATTTAGGGGATTGATGAAATGTACATTTCATCTCCCAAAATGAATGAATGATTTTAATTTGATGAAATTCCTCCCATGACCAATTTGTGTTTGTCTCATCTCCCTTCCCTCTTCATCTTCAATCCCTTTTTATCCCACTCCTCTCATTGGCCAATGACATCTCAATATCCTAAGGCTAATTGGTTCATAAACCAATACAAGTATGGATTAGATTAGGTTCACCCTTTGATCATTTTATTTTTGTATGTGGTATGTTTTAGGAGTATGGTTCATTATACCATATCTCTAACATGCATTAACACCAAAATCTTTATTGCCCGGCCTCAGATAGTTATGACTTCTACATAAGTCCAATTACGATTGCTTAACATAGCGCTAAATTTTGACACAAAAAGGTATAGCATTCTAGTAAGTGAGATTGTAAGTCTCTCCACTTTCATGGTATTGTGTGGAAACTTGGCCTTTTTTCCTTCCTTTGGAAGATGTCTTGGTTCAAGGATCCATGCTTGTGAATAGAGGGTTAAGTGTTCTCCAAAGAATGACTTAAACAATTGAAAAGCAAAACTCCACTAACTTCTAATCAACTAACATTTGACTAACTTTTTTAATTTCAAGTCATTTACTTTATGCAATTTAAATTCAAGCAATTTATCATTTGTCATTATACATATCATTTGACTTGTTTATGTTTATGTCATTTCCACTTTGCTCTCTTGAGCCATATATTGTGTTTGTAGATACTTGTTTGTGTATCTTATTTGTGATTGTGGTCTTAGGACCTTAAAGTACATAATAAACAACAAAAACTCTTAAAAAATGTTTGTGTGGATTGTTAGATTTGATCTGAGCCTTGGACTTAGAATTAGGCAACATTCCCTATGCAAAAGGACTTGGCCAATGCCAACATTTCTGAAACCAAGTCATTATGAAATGAGCTTTCATCTGATACAAGTATTGAGATCCACATGAGTTCATCTGCTACATGGTCTTGATGCAAATGTTACTTTGAACCTGTGTCTAATGTCTTATTCTGAGCCATTTAAGGAGTATGTCATATGATACATGGGGAAGATTATGAAGAAGATTATGAAGTTGCTAGCTTGTATGTGGCTATCTTTATTTGATGCCTTCTTCTTCATATTTCTATTTGTGTGTTGATTTTGCTTGATCCTAAAGTCCAAGGGGAAAATGGGTTTCTATATGATATTCTTGTCTATTGGATTGCATCCCATTGGTCAGATCTTTTCAACTCTTAACTTTTAAATTTTTGCTTAGTGTTAGTCTCTTAATATCCTCCCATTTATTAAATTTTAAATCTCTCCCCCTTTTCAAAAACTTTCTTTGCTTGTGATTTAAACTTAAACCTTATTTCAAATTAGAAACTTTGGCCTTATGCCATTGCTTTTTTTTAACTCTTTTTTTAAATCAAACTTGTAAATGAACTTAATCATATTGACTTAAAAATTTCAAAAGACAAAAATAACTAACCCTCATTCAAAACTTTGGGCCTTTTGGGCCTCTTTTAAACTTAACTTTTGATTAAAAGCAATCCACTCATTTTGAAATTGATACCACAAATTACGAGGTTTTGATCCCTCATTTTTATGTTGGTACGTAGGCACAAGTCTGAATGTCTTGTCAAACACAAAAATGTAATTAATGAATTCTTTTCTCATCCCCACACTTTATTTATTGCAAACATCATTTTATACCAAAACACATACACACATAAAAAAGGGCTCCCTAGGAGTACTTAGGATACTTTGGATGCTAACACCTTCCCTCTGTGTAACCAACCCCCTTACTTGTAATCTCTGGCCTTTTATTAGTTTCGATTTGAAAACTTCTTATCTTTGGGTTTTGTTCGTACTTTTCCCTTTTCCCTTGGAAACAATAAAAGCACAGTGGTAACTCTGGTTTTATTGACGTTAAGTTTATCCATAGCTTAATGGTCATGAATTTACCACTACAGAAATTAAGTGGTGACTCTACTGGGGAGTAGTCCTCAGTGGGTTTAGCCTACTTTTTTATGTGTATATATTTGTGTATTTGATGTTTGTATATTTGTATGTGTGATATAATCTGCTTTTCATGCTTGGTGATCTCTGAGTGGTGAGATAAGTTCTAACCCGAACTTGAGTGCAATTAAGATAGGAGGATGGTATAGTCATGTTCGACTTGTGTGGAGTAGTCCTTAACAAGTTGGCTTGAGACCCATATACTTAGTGGAGACCCTTTTAGAGCTATTGATGTCACACAAGTTATTTGTGGTTAGGCATTACTTTCTCTGATTTGGGGTCCAAGAAGCTGAGAACAGTAGAACATTTAACCTAACTTAGCCTATTTAGAACGTAGTGCAGAGACTGTTCAGGTGTAGACTTGATAATAGTTGTTACGCGATACTATACTCAGACGAGTTTCTCTTGAGAATATTATGGGTTGATGAGTCAGTCATCCTAACCTGTAATATCTGATAGATGGAATTAAAACTCTAGGAACTTTTTAGAACATGATCTACATGTTTTTATCCTTAATACACTCCTTTGGGATGGTTCTTAACCCGACTCCATGCTCGTGACTCACAACAAACCCTTGATTCTTGGTTGATCCAATCAAGTCTTGTCAATGTCAATGGAACTTGGGTGTTGATAAGGTGAAAACCATAATCCACCAAAATGGATGATTGATCTTGACAATGACTTGATTCATCCCTTGACCTTTGTTTTCCTTGTGTGTGATCCCTTATTTGTGATTGTTGTATTCATGCATTCATGCACATCATAACATTCATCACACGAAAAATGACTTCAAGGAACTGAAGCTTTATTTGCAAATATTTTCAGACCATGGATTATGGACGAAGGAACACTAAGAAGTATAGTTTCAGATGTCCCGATTTGAAAGAGCTAAGAAAGCTATCATCTTTTGTATTAGATCCCTTGTACTTCAAACAACGTTATGGGAAGCTCCTATCTGCATTATCTGTTGATGTGGTGGAAGGGCTCTTGAGTGTGTTGGTTCAGTTTTATGATCCTCTCTACCGTTGCTTCACTTTTCCCGATTATCAGCTTGTGCCTACGTTGGAAGAGTATGCCCATCTCTTCGGAATATCTGTTTCTAGCAAGGTGCCTTTTAGTAGATTGGAGGAGATTCCCATATCTCATCTTATAGTTGAAGCTCTTCATCTGAAGAAGTCTGAGATTGAGGCTCATTGGGTGACGAAAGGAGGAACGTTTGGGTTGACTTCTGAATTTCTCATTGGGAAAGTTACTGCCTTTGCTCAAGCCAGTAGTGTGGATGCTTTTGAAGCTATCTTTGTGTTTCTCATCTATGGTTTGGCTTTGTTCCCTAATATTGACGGTTTTGTTGATGTTAATGCCATTAGAATCTTTTTTATTGGAAATCATGTGCTTACTTTGTTGGGTGATATGTACTTCTCTTTTAATTTGAGGAATTCTAAAGGTGGTGGAACTATTGTGTGTTGTGTTCCTCTTCTGTACAAGTGGTTTATTTCGCACTTGCCTCAGACGCCTGCTTTTGTGGAGAAAAAACAATGTCTACGGTGGTCACAGAGACTTATGTCTCTCACTAATGATGATATAGTTTGGTACGATTCTTCATTGAGTAGTTTGGATATTATTGATAGTTGTGGTGAATTCTCAAATGTGCCTCTCATTGGTACACAAGGAGGAATTAACTACAACCCTGCTTTAGCTCGTCGTCAACTTGGGTTCCCCTTGAGAGACAAACCTAATAACACTCAGTTAGAAGGTCTTTTTTAACAAGAGGGTAAAGATCCCCAAAATTTGAAGCAAAAGATGGTACATGCTTAACATAATGTGCATAGGAAAGGAAGATCCGAGCTCGGTCTGTGCAACTGTGTGGCTTTGGAAGCCTACACTCTTTGGGTGAAGAAGAGAGCTTTGGAGTTGAATATGTCATATGCTTGTGAAAGACCTATGTCTATGGTTGTGGTTGAGCCATTAACTCTCTCTGAACAAGATGTAGAGGAGTTGGAAGACGCACTCTCCAAGATGAAGCAAGAGAGAGATATGTGGGAAGAGAGGTTCCATGCTTTAAGCCGAAAGCATGAGGAGTTGCAGCTCGAGTCTAAGGACAAAAATGCGCTTATTGAACTTCTTGAAGACCGAGCGGTGAAGAGACAGAGAGAGCCAGAGGGTCCATCTTCCTCTAGTATCCCTCAACCTTCCGGTGCTTGGAAGAAGATTATTGATCAACTTGTCCTCGAGAAGGCTCAGATGAAGACCTCTTTTGAGTCCAAGATCTGACGCATCCGAAGGAAGTACGCGCATGCAGCCAGATCATCTGACATTGTTGTTAGGGGATCCTTAGGATGACTAGTTTCCTTTTCTCTTGTATATGCATTTTGGTTTCTGAAATTGTACTCGGTGTAATCCTTCCAAATTATATGAATAAAAGATATTTTTATGGTCAATCAAATTGTTATAATTGTTATTATATATTTGCAAATAAAATAGTATGTTCCTTGAAAATAAAAACAATCAAAACATTGCATTTCATGCATCATTTGCATAACAGGTTTTTCTTCCGCCAGAGGTCTTATTAGTTATTCTTATGTGCTTTAGCCAAGCTGACTCACCTATACAACACTCGCGCCAATCAACCAAGAATCATGGAACATTTGGAACAAGGGAACCGAGAACTGAAAGATGAAATTGCTCGTTTGACTGCCATGATGGAGTCTGCGCTAGCTGCTCAGGGTCAGTTTTCTCCAACACCTGCAACTCCTCCTCCTCCTCCTCAGAGGACTGTCATTTCAGAGGTTACTACTTCAATCGTGCCCGCTACTTAATTTTCTCCAGCCATGCCTGTCGGATTCCCGTGGGGAATGCCGCCGAATTTTGTGCCCGAAGGGTTTGCGCCTACTTTTGCTTCCATGTTAGCATCTAGCCCGATCATGTTTGTTCCGCCTCCAGTTGTTCACACTCTGCCTCGTGTTGAGGACACCATCTACCATTCTGAGTCGTCTAAGGGCCCTGATGTTTATGAAAAGATGGATAAGTTGAAAGACCAATTCCTTTAGCTGCGAAAAGAGTTAAAGACCTTGAGGGGAAAAGATATGTTTGGTAAGAGTGTTGCTGAACTTTGCTTGGTACCAAATGTTAAAATCCCGATGAAGTTCAAAGTCCCTGACTTTGAAAAGTATAAGGGAAATACTTGTCCACTTATCCATCTCGTCATGTATGCCAGGAAAATGTCAACTCAAACTGATAATGATCAGTTACTGATTCAGTACTTTCAAGACAGTTTGGCTGGTGCTGCTCTAAGATGGTATATGGGGCTAGCCAATGCAAGTGTTCACATGTTCAACAATTTGGTCGAAGCTTTTGTGAAATAGTACGAGTACAACGTGGATATCGCGCCTGATAGAGACCAGCTAAGGTCTATGTCTTAGAAGAACAAAGAGACATTCAAAGAGTATGCCCAAAGGTGGAGAGAGCTTGCCTCTCAGATTAATCCTCTGTTGGAAGAAAAGGAAATAGCCAAGATATTCCTTAAGACCCTGAGTTCATTTTATTACGAACGCATGATTGTTAGTGCCCCTAATGACTTTATCGAAATGGTAAACATGGGGATGAGGTTAGAAGAGGGTGTCCGAGAAGGAAGTTTGTCTAAAGAAGAGGTATCATCAAGCAAGAAGTATGGTAGCAGGTTTGCTAGAAAGAAGGAAGGTGAAACCAATGCAGTATCAGTTGGGAGGTAGAGGAGGCCTCATGTTAGAAGAAGTCAGTAACCACGTCAACATCATCACCAAGTTTCATCTGTTATTCCAGTATTTTCAAACAGTCAATCAATACCAATTCAAGAACAACGTCAACAACAGCTACAACAAAGAACAAACAACTACAACAACAACACCAACAATAATCAACAACAACAACAGAATTTTGAGAGGAAGAAGGTATCTTTCGAATCTATTCCTATGTCATACACTGAACTTTATCCATCCTTGGTCCTCAAGAACCTTCGCCAACCAAGAAATCCACCGCAAATTCCAGAACCACTTCCATGGTGGTATAAGCCAGAACTCCATTGTGCCTTTCATCAAGGATCTCCCGACCATGATATTGAAAATTGCTACCCGTTGAAGTACAAGGTCCAGAAGCTAGTGAAAAGTGGGATGGTGTCCTTTGAGAACCGCGTGCTGAATGTGAAAGCAAACCCATTTCCTGCTCATGGTAATTCCTCTATTAACATGGTAGATGGTTGTCCCGGAAGTTTCCGAGTGTTTGATGTGCAACGTATCCGTAGCTCCTAGGTGGAAATGCATAAGACCCTGTGTACCATCAGTGATTGTGAGCATGACCATGCCGGTTGTGCGATTTGTAGTGTAAACCCCCGTCGATGTTCAGTTGTCAAGAGAGATATCCAGAAGTTGATGGATGAGAATGTAATCCAGATTCAACAGTCGAGGGATATAGATTATGTCAATGTGATAGTACCAGTGTTTAAGACCCCTGAGCGGGTAGTGATTCAATTTGATAGTAGCACTAGCAACAACATCAACAGATCGGTATCGATGTTGGTAATACCGTTAGGGGACCAGTCCCATACGCATTTGATAGAGTTGTTTCGTATCAGTATAACATTACTATGGTGGAGAACGGTCAAGAGGTTTTGTTGCCTATGACTAATTCCATTGTGAACATTGCTGATGTTACAAAGGTGACCCGTAGTGCTCGTGTTTTTGGTCCTGTTTTCCCAAAAGATGTAGAGGATATTGGTAAGAAGGTTGAGGTACCTGCAGCAAATCCAGTTAGTTCTCCAAATTGTCAGTCTGGTGAATCCATCAGTTTGAAGCCTAATGATGATGACGAGGTACTACGATTAATCAAGAAGAGTGAATTCAATATGGTGGAGAAGCTGCTCCAAACTCCTTCCAAAATTTCAGTGTTGTCTCTGCTTAAGAATTGTAAAGCACATAGAGAAGCAATGCAAAAAGTATTGGAGCAGGTTTATGTAGAGCATGATGTAACTGTGGATCAATTCGATCATATTGTGGCTAACATCACTTCCTGCAACAACCTAAGCTTTTGTGATGAAGAACTTCCCGAGGAAGGTAGAAATCACAATCTGGAACTGCATATATCAATGAATTGTAAGGAAGATGTGTTGTCTAATGTGTTAGTTGATACCGGTTCTTCGTCGAATGTACTCCCCAAGTCAACTTTGTCAAAATTAACATATCAAGGCGCCCCAATGAGATACAGTGGCGTGATCGTCAAAGCATTTGATGGTTCTCGCAAGATTGTTATTGGTGAGGTGGACCTTCCAGTGAAGATAGGTCTGAGTGATTTCCAAATTACTTTCCAAGTAATGGATATCCACCCGGCCTATAGCTGCTTGTTAGAAAGGTCATGGATACATGAGGCGGGAGCTATGACATCCACTTTGCATCATAAATTGAAATTTGTGAAGAATGGTAAGCTCGTCATTATGGGAGGAGAGAAAGCGTTGTTGGTGGGTCATCTGTCGTATTTCTCGTATGTGGAAGCTGAGGATGAGATTGGAACTCTGTTCCAAGCTCTATCTATTGCTGAAGAAAAGAGAGTTAGGCACCTATGTCCTATTTTAAAGATGCTCAGAAGATTGTTGGATATGGCAGTTCAGATCAGTGGGGCCGGATGGTAGAGGTCGCTGAAAAATGAAGCAAACCGGTTTGGGATTTCAGCAAGGGATGTCTGTTGTCAAGGCTGAAGATATGCAACCTAGTTTCCATAGCGGAGGGTTCATCCATGGTAATGAACAACACTCAGCTGCAGTGATCGAGGGGGATGAAGATGAAAACTGCACTAATTTTGTGATGTGTGGAAAAGCTTGCAACAATTAGATCCCTGTCGATGTTCCTGTTATTGTTCATCGCTCTAAGTAATTGCTTTTATTATTTTTGAAAATACTTCTCCTATGCCTAAGGGAGAAATGAACATTGTTGGGCATATTTCAAATTGATCATCAATAAAGTGCAATTTTATTCATCCACATCTATGATGTTTTACTTTTACTTTTCGATTTTCTGAAATAGGTAATCACATAAAACATGATTAAATAAATAATAATTGTCCATCTGCATAATGTTTGGTCACAATCCACTTCTCTAAAATCAAAATATCAAATCATTATGCACGTTGGTTTCTAAACCCATTGAATACAATGATCCTACTCCTTCTCCAAATTTTGAATTCCCTGTGTTTGAGGCTGAGGAAGAAAGTGATGAAGAGGTGTCTGATGAATTATCTCGTCTACTTGAGCCCGAGGAAAAAGCCATTCAGTCGTTCAAAGAACAGATTGAGGTAGTCAAATTGGGTTCCGAGGATGATGTCAAGGAAGTCAAGGTTGGGTCTCAACTATGTCCAGAGGTTAAGAAGGGGTTGATTGATCTTCTTCGAGAGTATTCAGATGTGTTTGCTTGGTCCTATCAAGACATGCCTGGTTTAAATTCTGAGATTGTAGAGCATAGATTGCCGTTGAATCCAGAATTCCCGCCAGTCAAGCAGAAGTTGAGAAGAACTCATCCTGATATGGCAGTGAAAATCAAAGAAGAAGTGCAAAAGCAGATTGATGCTGGTTTCCTTATTACCGTTGAGTATCCGTAATGGGTGGCCAATATTGTGCATGTTCCAAAGAAGGATGGAAAAGTTTGTATGTGTGTTGATTATAGAGATTTGAACAAAGCTAGTTCGAAAGATGATTTTCCTCTACCACACATTGACATGTTGGTAGATAATACAACTAAATTCAAAGCCTTTTCATTTATGGACGGATTTTCCGGTTATAATCAGATTAAAATGGCACCCGAGGATATGGAGACGACCACGTTCATTACACCTTAGGGAACATTCTGTTATAGAGTGATGTCTTTCGGTTTAAAGAATGTTGGTGCAATGTACCAGAGAGCAATGAACACTCTTTTTCATGATATGATGCATAAAGAGATCGAAGTCTATGTTGATGATATGATTGCTAAATCCAGTGATGAAGAAGAACATGTTGAGCATTTGTTGAAGCTATTCCAGCGTTTAAGGAAGTACAAGCTCCGCTTGAATCCCAATAAGGGTACATTTGGTGTTTGTTCTGGTAAGTTGTTGGGCTTTATTGTCAGCAAGAAGGGTATTGAAGTTGATCCTCCCAAGGTCAAAGCAATACAAGAGATGCTTGCGCCCAAAACTGAGAAGCAAGTCAGAGGTTTTCTCGACGGCTTGAATTATATCTCAAGATTTATATCGCATATGACTGCCACATGTGCGCCTATATTCAAGCTTCTTTGGAAAGATCAGTCTTGTGATTGGACCGAAGATTTCCAAAAAGATTTTGACAGTATCAAAGAGTATCTGCTTGAGCCTCTGGTTCTGTCTCCTCCTGTTGAAGGAAGACCTTTGATCATGTATTTGATTGTGCTTGATGAAAGTATGGGTTGTGTTCTTCGTCAGCAAGATGAGTCTGGAAAGAAAGAATATGTTATTTACTACCTCAGGAAGAAATTCACCGACTGTGAGAAGCCTGTTTTAATTGGGAAGATTTCCCGTTGGTAGATGTTGTTATCAGAGTATGATATTGAATATCGATCTCAGAAAGCAATTAAGGGTAGTGTCTTGGCTGACCATTTGGCCCACCAACCGATTAAAGATTACCAGTCAGTACAGTATGATTTTCCTGACGAAGAGATCTTGTACTTTAAAATGAAAGATTGTGATGAACCATTGCTTGAAGAAGGGCCAGAACCTGGTTCCCGTTGGGGCATGGTATTTGATGGAGCTGTTAATCATTATGGAAAGGGAATTGGGGAAGTGATTATTACTCCTCAAGGCACTCATTTTCCATTTACAGCTAGGTTGACTTTCAAATGTACAAATAATATGGCTGAGTATGAAGCTTGCATTATGGGGCTTGAAGAGGCCATTGATCTTTGAATCAAATATTTATACGTCTATGGAGATTCAGCTTTGGTTGTGAATCAGATCAAAGGTGAATGGGAGACAAATCAATCCGGTTTGATACCAAATGGAGATTATGCAAGGAGGATTTCAACTTTCTTTACAAAGGTTGAGTTTCATCATATCCCTCGAGATGAAAATCGGATGGTAGATGCTCTTGCAACGTTAGCTTCAATGATTGTGGTGAAGTTTTGTAATGAAGTTCCTAATTTGACTATGATGCGTCTTGATAGGCCAGCTCATGTGTTTGCTGTTAAAGAGATCAAAGATGAAAAGCCATCGTATTTTGATATCAAGTGTTTCCTCCTGTAAGACCCCAATTTTGACCCTAAGATCCCTCACGCAACTTCATCACATGCATTAGCATTGGGATCATACCTTGGCATTTTCCTTACCCCTCTTCCATTGGGTTTGGTTTGGGAGAGATCACCAAGCACCACGTGATTTTATCATACTTGTATTTTATCATTTTTACTAACCAAAATACCAAAAATATGTCTTTGTTTTGCCTAACTCTTTTGTAGGTAGGGCATGATCTCCAAGTTCACATCTAGGGTTTGAGACCCTCATGACCAAATATCACAACCATGGGTTTATCCAAGAAAGGTTGTAAGCATCATATATGAGTCCCCATGATCTCTACATGTTATATTGATCAAGTTTTCTTCAAGAGTTTGGGGGTGATTTGCCTTGGAAACCCTAGTTTGACTGGGTATCTTAAGTAACTTCTCCAACAAGCTATCTCACCATTGATCAAATTTCTCAAGGGACACTTCAAAATTCATCATCTTATGCATATATGATCTACCATGAGCCAATAAAGTCAAAAGAATTGAAGGTTAGCAAGTTGGTTGAAGGTGGTTGGCCAGATGAATTCATCTGATCAAAACTGGGTCTCCCTAGACCCTATCTCCTATAATTTTCACCATATGAAAATGATTCCAAGATCAAAGTTACTATAAATGCTATTCCAAACAACTTTAATGTTGAGACCTAGATCTAGTTTTGCCTGGAAAATCATTTTCTATGTTGAAACATTATAGGTCATTTTGTCTAAACCCTAATTTGAAAGTCAACTTCCCGAGGCCATAACTTGCTCATTTTTTATGAGATGAAAGATTTCCAAGTTGCATAAACTTCAACTTTTATGTTTGGAGTGATAGCCAATTCAACTTTTATGAGCATGTGATATGAAGTTACATTATAGGTCACTTTTGACATATACCATCGAACAAGTGATTTTTCCAAACTTCAAAAATGCATAACTCTATCATTCTAAATCCAAATAACATGAAATTTGTGACCATTTTTAAGGTCTTTGAAATAGATACAACTTTGATTAAGAAACTTTTCTCATTTGAAGCTCACATAAAAAGTTAAGTAAGATGGAATGTTGAGATATATGACTTTACACTTAGAAACTTTTCCAACATGTTGAAATTTCCAAACTTCCACCTCAAAATTCTCCATGTTACAAGCTCCAAATGAAAAAGTGTTCAACATCAAACTTGTTCCCCTTGATCCAAGTTTTCCAAAGAACCCAAGCTCATGCATTTTGGACAAAGATTGTTAGGTTTGTGCATGGCTTTAACAGGGCTGCATAATTGGAAAGAATCAAACTTCAAAACTTCAGTTCACATTGCCTTGCCAATCAAGCTTCCATTCAGACTTCATTTGGGATCATTTTGGACCTTTTTGCATTGCATCATGGGTTTGTACATGACCATGCACTCGTGCCATCCACATTGCTAAAAATGCACAAAATTTGAAGTGTGCAAATATCATTCCATTTGGCTATAAATAGCATGCTTCTGAGCTCATTTGAATAGACTTTTTGCACGCCAGCTTTGCCCCCCATTGAAACCCTCTCATTCTAAAGGAAAACCTGAGAAATTTCAATTTGAAATTTGAGCTTGAATCTCAACTGTTGGAGATTCAAGAACTCTATGATCCAAAGCCTTGCAACCTCTCTAATCACTTCCTGCTAGCTTCTCAAGTATGATCAGATTGTGTTTGGAGCAAGCAACATCAAGAACTGCATAGCATTGAAGGTAATTTTTAGAAAACTTCATCTCTTCGATTCTCACTTAATTCTACTCAATTCTCTTGGATCTTTGGTTGTTTGAAGTCCTACCAATGTAGGCAAGAAGATTGAGTTGCTTATAGGTCAAATCGAAGCAACTCAGTTGACACACCTCAAAATTCAACTCCTCATATCTTTCTATATATTTGGAGTTGGTTAAAATTGAGGTCAGATTCGTACTCTACGTCATTTTTTCTTTCAGATCATGTCCTCCTTTTTTATTTTGGTGATGGTTGAGGGTGGACCAGTCCGGTGAGGTCCACCGGAGAAGAAGACCGGAGCTCTGGCTCCGGCGATGTGGTGGCATCTCTCGAGACCACAGGATCCTTTTCAAATGTTTTAATCTTGTGTCTTGGTTTTGCATACCATCCCTGCAGCGCATTGACTAGTGTCCATTGTGGAAAGCGTGTTGAGGACCACTTGATCTGCCACCTCAATTGATGAGGGAGATCAAGTGGTCCACATTTTTTGCTATTTTCTGATTTTCATTTTAATCCTTTTATTTTCATTAATTCATATTAATTTTGATATTGATCCAAAAAATATGAGAGCTTCACCAAAAAATTTCAAATAATTTCCTCTTTCATATTTTAAATTAAAATTATTTTTTGGATCATTATTAATATTTTTCATGATTTAATTGATTTTGTGTTTTTTATTAATTGTTTAAAAATACTTTTAAGTCTTTAAAAATTCTGAATTTTTTTCTCCAAAGTCATTTGACTTTGTTTGACCTATGATAAATCTCATGGCCATTTCTTTGGTGTTTTGATTTGGTTTTAGGAATTTGACAAACCATATTTAATTTAAATGTATTATTTTAGTATTTTTAAATTGAATAATTGCCAATTAATTGTGTTGACCAATTGTGATGACTTGTTTGAGTTTGACTCTTGTTGTTGGGCCTTGGTCAAGGTTGATTTGACTTTGTCAAATTAATATCATTGGATTTAGGGGATTGATGGAATATACATTCCATCTCCCAAAATGAATGGATGATATTAATTTGGTAAAAGTCCTCCTTTGACCAATTTGAGTTTTGATCCATTCCCCTCCCTCTTCATCTCATTCCCCTTCTTTATGAATTCATCTCATTTGTCCTATGATATCTCAAAGTCCTAAGGCTAGTTGATTGAAAAATCAATATAAGTATGGATGAGATTAGGCCACCCCTTTTGCATATTATTTTTGTGTGTGGTATGTTTCATGAGCATAGTCCATTATACTATGTCTCAAACATGCATTAACACCAAAATTCTATTGCCTGGCCTCAAATAGTTGTGACTTCTACATAAGTCCAATTACGATTGCTTAACATAGCGCTAAATTTTTTTACACAAAAGGCATAGCATTCTAGTTAGTGAGATTGTAAGTCTCCCCTCTTTCATGGTATTGTGTGGAAACTTGGCCTTTTTTCCTTCCTTTGGAAGATGTCTTGGTTCAAGGATCCATGCTTGTGATAAGTGGGTTGAGTGTTCTCCAAAGAATGACTTAAAATGAAAAACAAAAGCAAAAACAATACTAACTTCTAACTCATTAGCAACTAAATTTAATTTCAAGACATTTACTTTAATGTCATTTAATTTTGGTCTTTATTCATTTGTCATTATTCATACCACTCTAATTGTTTATGTTAATGCAATCTTCACTTTGTCCATTTGGACCATTTTGTGTGATATATTTTGTTTGTGTATATTTTGTTTGTTTGTGTGGTCTTTGACCATTTATGTACATAATAACAACAAAAACCCTAAAAAAACTTTTGTGTGGACTGTTGGCTTGATCTTGGACAAATGGACTTAGAATTTAGGCAACATTACTATGCTAAAGGACTTGGCCAATGCCAAATTTTGTGAAACCAAGTGCTTGCAATTTGAAACTTCATCGGATATATCATACAAGATCCTTTTGAGTTCATCTGCAACATGACCATTATGAAGCTGTTATTTTGAACCTATGACTTGTGAATCCATCTGTTACATGGGCAATTTGAAGAAGATAATGGAGTGGCTAAGCTTGGATGTGGCTATCTTTATTTGATGCCTTGCTCTTCAAGATTGATATAATTATGCATTTGTGTGTTGCTTGATTCTAAATGTCCAAGGGAATTTGGGTTTCTATTGACATTCTTGTCTATTGGATTGCTACCAATTGGTCAGATCTTTTTAACTCTTAACTTTTAATTTTATGCATATGATTAGTCTCTTCATCTCCTCCCCATCTCTTTAATTTCAAAATCTCTCCCTCCTTTTAAAAATTTCTTTGTTTGTACTTGTTTTGTTCTAAATTTTGATCACTTTGCAAAAGATAGAAACTTTGGTCTTATGCCATTGCATTTTCAAACTTCTTTTCTTAAATCAAATTTGTAAATAAACTTAACTATACTTGACTTAAACTTTCAAAAACCCAAAAAAAAAGAACTAACTCATTCAAACCATTTTCAGGCCTTTGTGCCTTTCAAACTTAATTTTTGTTAAAAACAATGCATTCACTTTAAAATTTGCATCACGAACGACAAGGTTTTGATCCCTCATTCTTATGTTGGTACGTAGGCACAAGTCCGAAGGTCTTGTCAAACACAAAAATATAATTAATGAATTCTTTTCTCATCCCTTCATTCTATTTATTTTGATTTGAAAACTTCTTACTTTTGGGTTTTGTTCGTACTTTTTCCCTTTTCCCTTGGAAACAATAAAAGCGCGGTGGCGACTCTTGTTTTATTGATCTCTAGTTTATCCATAGCTTGATGATCATGAATTTACCGCTACAGAAATTAAGTGGCGACTCTGCTAGGGAGTAGTCTCCAAGTGGGTTTAGCCTACTTTTTGTGTGTATATAATTGTACATATGTGATGTTTGTATATATGTATGTGTAATATAATCTGTTTGTTGTGCTTGGTGATCTCTGAGTGGTGAGATAAGTTCTAACCCGAACTGGAGTGAAATTAAGATAGGAGGATGGTATAGTCATGTTCGACTTGTGTGGAGTAGTCCTTAACAAGTTGGCTTGAGATCCATCTGCTCAGTGGAGACTCTTTTGGATTTGGAAATGTCACACAAGTATTTATGGTTAGGCGTTACTATCTCTAATTTGGGGCCGAGAAGCTGAGGACCTTAGAACATTAACCCCTCTTGGCCTATTTAGGACGTAGTGCAGAGACTGTTCAAGTGTAGACTTGATAACAGTTGTTACGCGATACTACACTCTGACGAGTTTCTCTTGAGAATATTATAGGTCGATGAGTCAGTCATCTTAACATGTAATATCCGATAGATGGAATTAAGACTCTGGGAACTTTTTAGAACATGATCTACAGGTTTTTACCCTTAGTTCACTCCTTTAGGATGGTTCTTACCCAGACTCCATGCTCGTGACTCACAACAAACCCTTGATTCTTGGTTGATCTAATCAAGTCTTGTCAATATCAATGGAACTTGGGTGTTGATAAGGTGTAAACCATAATCCACAAAAATGGATGATTGATCTTGACAATGACTTGATTCATCCCTTGACCTTTGTTTGCTTGCCTTGTGTGTGATCCCTTATTTGTGATTGTTGCATTCATGCATTCATGCTCATCATAACATTCATCACACGAAAATTTCAAGGAACTGAGGTATTATTTGCAAATATTTTCAGACCATGGATTATGGATGAAAGAACACTAAGAAGTACAGTTTCAGATGTCCCGACTTGAAAGAGTTAAGGAAGCTAGCATCTTTCATATTAGATCCCTTGGGCTACAAACAACGTCATGGGAAGCTTCTATCTATCTTGTTTGCCGATGTGGTTGAAGGACTTTTGAGTGTGCTAGTGCAGTTCTATGATCCTCTCTACCATTGTTTCACTTTCCCAGATTTTTAGCTTGTGCCTACCTTAGAGGAGTATTCTCATCTTTTGGGTATACCTGTTTCTAGTAGGGTGCCTTTTAGTGGATTGGAGGAGATTCCCCGATCTAGTTTTATTGTTGAAGCTCTTCACTTGAAGAAGTCTGAGACAGAGGCTCATTGGGTGAAGAAAGGAGGATTATTTGGGTTGCCATCTGATTTCCTCATCAAGGAAGCTACTGCTTTTTCTCAAGCCGGTAGCGTGGATGCTTTTGAAGCTATCTTTGTGTTGCCCATCTATGGATTAGCTTTGTTCCCTAACAGTGACGGTTTTGTTGATGTTAACGCCATTAGACTTTTCTTGATTGGGAATCATGTGCCTACTTTGTTGGGTGATATGTATTTCTCTTTGCATCTAAGGAATTCTAAGGGTGGTGGAACTATTGTCTGTTGTATCCCTCTTCTGCACAAGTGGTTTATTTCGTACTTACCTCGGACGCATGCTTTTGTGAAGAACAAACAATGTCTACGGTGGTCTCAGAGACTTATGTATCTCACTAATGATGATATAGTTTCGTATGATCAGTCATTAAGTAGTTTGGATATTATTGATAGTTGTGGTGAATTCTCTAATGTGGCTCTGATTGGTATACAAGGAGGAATCAACTACAACCCTGCTTTGGCTCATCGTCAACTTGGGTTCCCCTTGAGAGAAAAACCTAATAACACTTTGTTAGAAGGTCTTTTCTATCAAGAGGGTAAAGATCCCCAACATTTGAAGCAGAAGATTGTACATGCTTGGCATAATATACATAGGAAAGGAAGATCTGAGCTTGGTCCGCGCAATTGTGTAGCTTTGGAAGCTTACACTCTTTGGGTGAAGAAAAGAGCTTTGGAGTTGAAGATGCCTTATCCTTGTGAAAGACATATGTCTATGGTTGTGGTTGAGCCATTAACTCTCCCTAACCAATATGTAGAGGAGTTGGAAGACGCACTCACCAAGATGAAGCAAGAAAAGGATATGTGGGAAGAGCGTTTCCGTGCCTTGAGTAAGAAGCATGAAGAGTTACAGTTGGAGTCTAAAGACAAAGATGCACTTATTGAGCTACTTGAAGACCGAGTGACTAAGAGACAGAGAGATCCGGAGGTTTCATCTTCTAGCATGCCTCAGCCTTCCGTTGCTTGGAAGAATATTGTTGATCAGCTAGTCCTCGAGAAGACTCAGGTGAAGGCTTATTTTGAGACCGAGATTCGATGCATTCGGAGGAAGTACGCGCCTTCATCCAGATCTTCTGACATTGTTGTTAGGGATCCTTAGGATGACTAGTCTCCTTTTCTCTTGTGTTTTTATTTTGGTTTCTGAAATTGTACTCAGTGTAATCCTTCCAATTATATAAATAAAAAGAGATTTTTTGGTCATATAAAATTATTGCGATTGTTGATATATTATTTGCAAATGATACAGTAAGTTCCTTGAAAAATAATAAAAATAAACAAGCATTGCATTTCATGCATCATTTGCATAAACAGGTTTCCTTTTCGCCAGATGTCTCATTGGTGTTTCTATTATGCTTCAGCCAAGCTAACGCATCGGTACAACACCCGCGCCAATCATATGAGAATCATGGAACACCTTGAGTAAGAGAACAGAGAGCTGAAGGACGAGATTGCCCGGCTGACTGCCATGATGGAGTCAGTTCTAGCTGCTCAGAGCCAAGCTTCTCCAACGCCTGCAACTCCTCCTCCTCAGAGGACTGTTATTTCAGAAGTAGCTACCTCTACCATGCCTTCTGCTACCGCTTATTTTGCGCCTACTATGCCTGCCGGATTCCCGTGGGGAATGTCGTCCAACTTTATGCCTGAAGGCTTTGCGCCTACATTTGCTTCCATGTCGGCATCTAGCCCGGTCATGTCTGTGCCACCTCCCATTGTGCACACCTTACCTCGTGTAGAGGACACCATTTATCACATCGAGTCGTCTGAGGGTCCGGATGTTTATGAGAAAATGGATGAAATGAAAGATCAGTTTCTTGAGTTACGCAAGGAATTGAAGACACTAAGGGGTAAAGACCTGTTTGGAAAGAGTGTTACAGATTTGTGTTTAGTGCCCAACGTCAGCATCCCGGTGAAGCTCAAAGTGCCTGACTTTGAAAAGTATAAAGGGAACACTTGTCCACTCAGTCATCTAGTAATGTATGCTCGCAAGATGTATACTCAGACTGACAATGATCAACTGTTGATTCACTACTTCCAAGACAGTTTGACCGGTGTTGCGCTCAGATGGTATATGGGATTGGACAGTGTAAGCATTCGCACTTTCAATGACTTGGGAGAAGCTTTTGTCAAGAAGTATAAGTACAACGTGGACATGGCGCCTGATAGAGACCAGTTGAGGTCTATGTCTCAGAAAGATAAGGAGACATCTAAAGAGTATGCACAGAGATGGAGGGAATTGGTTGCCCAGATCACTCCTCCTTTGGAGGAAAAAGAGATGACAAAGATCTTTCTGAAAACTCTGAGTTCATTTTATTATGAACGAATGATTGCTAGTGCCCCCAGTGACTTTACCAAAATGGTAAACATGGGGATGAGGCTTGAGGAAGGAGTCTGAGAAGGACGTTTGTCGAAGGAGGAATCATCGTCGAGTAAGATATATGGCAGCAATTTTAGGAAGAAGAAGGACAATGAAGCTAATGCAATAAGAAGTGGGAGGCAGAGGAGGCCTCAGATCAGAAGGAATCAACCATCCCGTCAACATCATCATCAAGTATCTTCCATTATCCCTGTATTTTCTAATCATCAATCAACATTCGTTCAACAACCACAACGTCAACAACAACAACCGCAACAACGAGCAAACACCTACAACAACAACAATACCAACAATCATCATCAACAAAACTTCGAGAGGAAGAAGGTCTCTTTTGACCCGATTCCTATGTCTTATGCATAATTATACCCATCATTGGTTCTCAAGAACCTACTTCAACCAAGAAACCCGCCACAAATTCCAGAACCACTTCCTTGGTGGTACAAACCTGAGCTCCAATGTGATTTTCATCAAGGAGCACCCGGACATGACATCGAGAATTGTTACCCACTCAAGTATGAGGTTCAAAAGTTGGTGAAGAGCGGAATGGTGTCCTTTGAGGACCGTGCGCCGAATGTGAAAGCAAATCCTTTACCCGCTTATGGGAACTCTTCTATGAATATGGTGGATGGTTGTCCTGGCGAATTTAAGGTTTTTGATGTGCGGTTTATCCAAAGGTCCTTGGTGCAGATGCATAAGGATATTTGTTTGGTAAGTGATTGTGAACATGACCATGATGGTTGTGTTATCTGTAGTGTTAACCCAAGGGGTTGCGAAGTTGTGAAAAGGGACATCCAACGACTGATGGATGAAGGCATGATTCAGATTATTCAATCTCGTCATGTAGATGACGATGTGAATGTCATAGTGCCCATTTTCAAACAACCAGAGCGATTGGTAATCCAGTACGACAACAACAACAGTAAAAATGTCAATAATAGATCAGTATCACCATTGGTAATACGGTTAGCGGGCCCTGTCTTGTATCCATCTGATAAAGCTATGCCATATCAGTATAATGCTACAATGATTAAAAGTGGTCAAGAGGTCCCGTTGCCTACGACTAGCTCTGTAGTGAGCATTGCTTATGTTACCAAGGTGACCTGCAGTGGTCGAGTGTTTGGGCCGGTGTTCCCAAAAGATAAAGAAGAATCAGTTATTGGTAAGAAGGTGGAAGTGCCTAATGTAGATCCAGTTGGTGTTTCAAAGGGTAAGTCTGGTGAATCCAGCGATTTGAAAGCTAACGATGATGATGAGGTACTTCGGTTAATCAAAAGGAGTGAGTTTAATGTGGTGGAGCAGCTGCTCCAAACCCCCTCAAAAATCTCAGTGTTGTCTCTGCTCATGAATTCTGAAGCACACAGAGAAGCACTGCATAGAGTTCTTGAACAAGCATTTGTAGAACATGATGTTCCAGTGGATCAATTCGATCATATTGTGGCTAACATCACTTCTTGCAATAATCTCAGCTTTTATGATGAAGAACTCCCTGAGGAGGGAAGAAATCATAATTTGGCTTTGCACATTTCTATGAATTGCAAAGAGGATGCTTTGTCAAATGTGCTTGTTGACATTGGGTCATCACTGAATGTGTTGCTGAAGTTAACTTTATCAAAGTTATTATATCAAGGAGCGCCTATGAGGTATAGCGGTGTAATCGTCAAAGCTTTTGACAGTTCGCGCGAAACAGTTATTGGTGAAGTGGACCTTCCAATTAAGATAGGTCCGAGTGATTTTCAAATTACTTTCCAAGTAATGGATATTCACCCAGCCTACAGTTGCTTATTGGGAAGGCCATGGATCCACGAGGCAGAAGCTGTTACCTCCACTTTGCACCAGAAGCTCAAATTTGTGAAGAATGGAAAACTTGTAATCGTTGGTGGAGAGAAGGCATTGTTGGTTAGTCACATATCATCTTTCTCCTATGTTGAAGTTGAGGATGAGATCAGGACTCCATTCCAAGCCTTATCTATGGTTGTTGAAAAGAGAGTTGGGGCACCTATGTCCTCCTTGGAAGATGCTAAGAAGATTGTGGAAGAAGGCGATGTTGATCAGTGGGGGTGCATGGTAGAGGTCTCCAACAACAAAGGCAGAACCGGTATGGGGTTCCAGAAAGGTTCATCAACTGCAAGGTCTGAAGATGTTCAACTTAGCTTCCGTAGCGGAGGGTTCATTCATGGCAATGAACAACACTTAGTTGTTGTGCTAGAGGATGACGAAGAGGAAGACTGCACCGATTTTGTGACGCATGGAAAGGCTTGCAACAATTGGACTGCTGTTGATATTCCCATTATTTTGGATCGATCTAAGTAATTGCTTTTATATGTTTTAAAAATCCTTCTCCTATGCCTAAGGGAGAAGTGAATATTTTTGGGCATTTTCAAATTGATCATTAATAAAATTAATTCTATTCATCCACATCTATGATGTTTTGTTTTTACTTTTTGCTTTATTCTGAAAATGGTAATCACAAAAAACATAAATAAATAATATAATTGTCCATCTGCATAATATTTGGTCACAAATGCACTTCTCTAAAATCAAAATATCAAATCATTATGTAGGTTGGTTCCTAACCCCATTGAATACAATGATCCTTCCCCTTCTCCAAATTTTGAAATCCCTGTGTTTGAGGCCGAGGAGGAAAGTGATGAAGAAGTAAGTGATGAATTATCCCGTCTTCTAGAGCAAGATGAAAAGATCATTCAGTCGTTCTAAGAGTAGATTGAGCTAGTCAACTTGGGTTCCGAAGATGATGTGAAGGAAGTCAGGATTGGGTCTCGCTTGTGTCCAGATGTCAAGAAGAGGTTGATTGATCTTTTTCGAGAATATTCAGATGTGTTTGCTTGGTCCTATCAAGACATGCCTAGTTTGGATTCTGAGATTGTGGAGCATAGATTGCCGTTGAAGCCAGAATGCCCTCCAGTCAAGCAGAAGTTGAGAAGAACGCATCCTAAAATGGCTGTGAAAATTAAAGAAGAAGTGCAAAAGAAGATTGATGTCGGTTTCCTTGTGACCGCTGAGTATCCATAATGGGTGGCCAATATTGTGCATGTGCCGAAGAAAGATGGAAAAGTCCGCATGTGTGTCGATTATAGAGATTTGAATAAATCCAATCCGAAAGATGATTTCCCTCTACCACACATTGATATGTTGGTAGACAATACTGTTAAATTCAAAGTCTTTTCGTTTATGGATGGATTTTCCGGATATAATCAAATCAAGATGGCACCTGTAGATATGGAGAAGACCATATTCATTACACCTTGGGAAACATTCTATTATAGAGTGGTGCCTTTCGGTTTAAAGAATGCTGGTGCAACTTACCAAAGAGCAATGACTACTCTTTTTCATGATATGATGCATAAAGAGATTGAAGTATATGCTAATGACATGATTGCTAAATCTATTGATGAAGAGGAACATGTTGAGCCTTTGTTGAAACTATTCCAGCGTTTAAGGAAGTATAATCTCCGCTTGAATCCCAATAAGTGTACTTTTGGCGTTCGTTCTGGTAAGTTGTTGGGCTTTATTGTCAGCGAGAAGGGTATTGAAGTTGATCCTACCAAGGTCAAAGCAATACAAGAGATGCTTGCGCCCAAAACTGAGAAGCAAGTCAGAGGTTTTCTCGACCGCTTGAATTATATCTCTAGATTCATTTCCCACATGACTGCCACATGTGCGCCTATATTCAAGCTTCTTCGGAAAGATCAGACTTGTGATTGGACCAAAGACTGCCAGAAAGCTTTTAACAGCATCAAAGAGTATTTGCTTGAGCCTCCAATTTTGTCTCGACCTGTTGAAGGAAGACAGTTGATCATGTATTTGACTGTGCTTGAAGATAGTATGGGTTATGTTCTTGGTCAGCAAGATGAGACTGGAAAGAAAGAATTTGCAATTTACTACCTCAGTAAGAAGTTCACCGACTGTGAGACTCGGTATTATATGCTTGAGAAGACTTGTTACGCATTGGCTTGGGTTGCTAAGCGTTTGCGTCAGTATATGTTGAATCATACCACTTGGTTGATATCCAAAATGGATCCAATCAAGTATATATTTGAGAAGCTTGCTTTAACTGGGAGGATTGCCCGTTGGCAGATGTTATTATCAGAGTATGATATCGAACACCGATCTCAGAAAGAGATCAAAGGTAGTATCTTGGTTGACCATTTGGCTCACCAACTAATTGAAGATTACCAGTCAGTGCAGTTTGATTTTCCTGATGAAGAGATTTTGTACTTGAAACTGAAAGATTGTGATGAACCATTGCTTGAAGAAGGGCCAGAACCTGGTTCCTGTTGGGGCATGGTGTTTGATGGAGGTGTTAATCAATATGGAAATGGCATTGGGGCAATGATCATTACTCCTCAAGGCACACATCTACCTGAAGCTAGCGGAAATATACCCGAACGTATCGCACGCTCGAACATACAACAGAGTCGCCATCGAACTTTATTTATCCTTAGAGGGAAGGGAAAACATCGATAAAATCCAGGGGAAAGAGATATACTGGGTAAGGAAGTCGGTTATGCAAGGGGAAGGTATTAGCACCCTAAACATCCATGGTACTCCGTGGGAACCATTTTGATTGTTCTCGCTCGAATAGGTGTGATTACTAAAGATTACTCGCAAAAGAATGGGGAAAGGAAATAGAATAGATAAATTGCTCGGTGAGGATTAGGGCTCTCATGCCTACGTATCCTCATAGTGCAATAAGGAATTCAGAGCTCCGTAGTTCAGAGAACTAAAGGTGGGAGATGAAGAGAAGAGTGATAGAGAGATATGGTCTGAACCAAAGGATAATGTGATTTGAACTCCAACAAGGGGTGAAAATGTGAACCCAAGAGTAAACAGGTTGTCTGAACCGTCAAGTGAGGGCGTAGAGCACTTACAACACTGTACTGGAACAACCGAAAAGAGAGGAATTAGGTGTTTGGGATAAGCGCCAAACAACTCTTGGTTCACAAGGAGGTACAAGATGTAGCACAAAAGTATAGTGTATTTGGCTCAAAGAATAGGTATATCACATGGAGTGGAAGAAGGTAGTATACGAATGTGTCATGGAAATGAATGGAGTGAAGTGATCGAAGTCACAGAATAGAAGAACTTGGTAACAAGTGACTGAAGAAGTATTATTTGAAATCGAAAGATGAAAGTGTATTGGAATCCATAAGAGAAGTGGGATTTCTACCATAGAGGAAAATCGTGCTAACCAATACGTGGACTAGCAGGCCGCCACTGTAGGGTTTTAGCTAAAAAAAGAAGGAATTAAATGTTTGGGATTAGCGCCAAACAACTCTAGGTATGAAATGTGGACTATATCAAGTGTCCTAAAAGGATGTGTATGGAATACCAAAGAAGGTGTATTTCGATGTCAAAGAGACAGTGTGTCACTGGATGGACGATTGATGATCGAAGGTAGATAGTGAATTGTGAAAGATATGGATGATGCCCTAAGACGAAAGAGGAATAATTAGAAGTATGCTCGCCAAGGATTCGCATCCTCGTGCCTACGTATTCTCATTGTGCAATGAGAAAGTCAGAGCAATCGTAGTTCAGAACTACAAGAATGGTATGAGAGAGATTTGTAGTACAAAGTGCAAGGAATATTGTATCACTTGCTGGGGAATCGACGGTTCGATATCAAATCAGGATAGTAGCTTGGATCCAAGAGAAGGATAGACTCTTAATCGAAGAGCAAGGATGAAGTTAGCGTTTGGGTTGAGAGCCAAACAAGGAAGTTAGTGTTTGGGTTGAGAGCCAAACAAGGATGAAATTAGTGTTTGGGGTGAGAGCCAAACAAAGATGAAGCGTTTGGGTTGAGAGCCAAACAAAGATGAAGCATTTGGGTTGAGAGCCAAACAAGGAAGTTATCGTTTGGGTTGAGAGCCAAACAAACCTCGATTGAAGAGACGGACTATCCTCAGGATGTCCTAAAAGGATGGACAAGGAGTCCAAGAAGAAGTAAGATTGATCTCGAAAAGATGGTATAGATTGCATGAATGGAGAATGATCCATGGGATTGAGAAGATACATTGATAAATAAGATAGAGCTCGCGAAGAAACCGGGTTCTCCTGCCTACATATCCTCATTGTACAATGAGGAAATCAGAGCTTTCGTAGTTCAGCCCATTAGGGCTGAAAAGAAATTGATTGGAGGCAAGAGAAAATGGATGATTGAGATTGAAATGATCAGAATGGAATGATTGAGAATTGAATAGAATGGAGAATGGATAGACTTGATAGTTATTGGATTATGAGAATCACACTAACTTTCAAGTGGAGAGAGAAGAATCTTTGTAGTTGCTCTTGCACGGGAGATGAAGACCTTATCAATCGTTAGATTCGAATTGCACTAAAGTCTATGAACGGAGGTGAATACGATGAGCGCTGGGTCATACGTCCCATACCCAAAGATACTTAAAATGGGGGTAGGAATACTCTAGTCCCACTCCTTCTCCATTACTTAAGGCTCGTATCGTACAACTTGATTCATGATTGATAAGTTGTTGATTGTAGTCCTTGCTTTTGTTGTATTTGCTTTGTGAAGATAGACTTGTCAATCGTATGGTTAGAATTGTGCTATAGTCTATGAATAGAGGTGAATACGATGAGCGCTGGGTCATACGTCCCATACCCAAAGATACTTAAAATGGGGGTAGGAATACTCCAGTCCCACTCCTTCTCCATTACTTAAGGCTCGTATCGTATAACTTGATTCATGATTGATAAGTTGTTGATTGTAGTCCTTGCTTTTGTTGTATTTGCTTTGTGAAAATATACTTGTCAATCGTATGGTTAGAATTGTGCTAAAGTCTATGAGTAGAGGTGAATACGATGAGCGTTGGGTCATACGTTCCATACTCAAAGATACTCAGAATGGGGGTAGGAATACTCCAGTCCCACTCCTTCTCTATTGCTTAAGGCTCGTGTCACACTCTTCTAACTTTGATTTAAAAAGTGTTGAAGATTCCACCTTTGATGCGCTTGAATAATCCGTTGCTTGGTATAACAGAGGATGCCTTGATCAAACGCTCCTGGTTTTTTTGTTTTTCTTAATTTCTGATTTTATTTCTTTTATTTCCATTATTTTCAAAAATTCATAACTCTTTCATTTTTAATCCAAAAAATATGGGACCAATTGCATTCTTCTCCATTTTAATTCTAGTTTCTAAAAATGATTTTTAATATTTTTTATTTTGTCATTTGATATTTTTGTGAATTTTCTCTTTTCTGGTTATTTTAATTCATTTTAAATAGTTTTCAATATTCAAAAAATACAAAAATATTTTCCTAACCTATTTGAATGATGATGGATCTATGAAAAATATTCTCATCAATTTTATAATTTATTTGAGATTTTAGTTCAATTAGGTTATTTTTATTCATTTTTAATTGATTAAAAATAGTTTCTGACTTTTAAAAATGCTGAAATTTTTTGTCAAACTTTGTTTGACCTTGTTGAACTTAGGATAAATCACTTGGACCTTTCAAGGTTGAACTTTGTTTGCTTAAAGCTTGAAGATGAACATTGAAAGGACCATATTCTAAACTCCCTCTTGTCCATTCTTTGATTGTTAATAGAACCTTTTGATGTGTGTGTTTTTGTGCTAGGGATTCCAACATTGAGCCAAATTGAGGAACCATTGCCATGAACTTCTAAGAGAGAGGGATATTCCAAGAGTTCATTTGATTGTTGATTGCTTGAGTTTATGCTTATGTGATTGCTTATTCCAAAGGATGGGAGCTACTTGGATCATCAATATGATCTCAAGAGAGGAACTCCATGTGTGGTTTTGCTTCTTTATCCCTCGCCTCTTGTATGCTTAGGACTTTAGCCTTTCTTCTTCTTCTCTCCACTCTAACCCTAGCCAAATCTTTTGTGCAAACATTTAACACTTGTTTTCAACATTAGAAACCTAAGCCTTATGCTTTTGATTTTCAAACTTTCCTTTCTTAACACTTATTTTGAATTGAACTTCTAAGTCAACTTTGACCATTTTGTAAATACTTTTCATTGGTAAATACAACCCATCCAAATCTCTTTTTGTGGTTTCAATGGCCACCTTCTTAATCAAACTTTTCATAACCTTTAGCTATTAGATTTGAGTTATACTTGTGGTAGATGTAATACTCACCTATATCCTTAGTGATGGACAATGACTCTTCCATGTTTATTATAGGGTTAACCCCTCACTAGCATATTGAAGCTATCCTCACATGGTGGATTTGTGGTTTTTTTTTTGGTTGAGTTTTCTCCCTTGGATAACAAAAGACCTTAAAGCTTTTGGACCAATCAATTCACCAACTCATTCTAAGATTTTTACCCCGGACTACGAGGTTTTGATCCTAATCTTTTTTTAAAAGATGGTACGTAGGCAATGGGTTTATCCATTCAAACACAAATGTAAATAAACTTTTATATTCTCTTCTCATCTCTTCAATCATGTTTGCACAAATAAATTTTCACAAAACACCAACCTTACAACAAGTATGAAAAGGGCTCCCTAGGAGTACCTAGGATGTTTTGGGTGCCTAATACCTTCCCATTGCATAACCAACCCCCTTACCCAAATCTCTGACATTTTTACTAGTTTTTGATTCGATAAAACTTTTAGGTTTTTGTTCGCTTTCTAACCATTCCTTTGGATAAATAGAAGTGCGGTGGCGACTCGACTTGTATGGTTTACCTTAGATTTAGTCAATATCTCTAATGTTAACGAATACCCCGCTACACTTTGCTCAGAGTCAGAACTTCTAGAGCGCACTTCTTCCTCAGATGCTTCTGATCTTCTAGTACTTTGTATTCGATCAGAGTTTGTATCTGATAAAACGATCAGATTCCTTTGTTGTTGTTTAGAGTCCTGCACACTTAGAGAATTTTTGTTAGGGTGCCATTTTTGGTTTCATCCTTTATTATCATCAAAATCTTGGAATTCTATTGTAGAACTAATTTTGTTCTTACACAGATGCTCTTGTTACTCTATCCTCCATGATCAAAGTGATTCGGTGGAACTATGTCCCCATGATCGATGTTATGCGCCTTGATAGGGCCGCGTATGTGTTTGCTGCTGAACTGGTAGTTGATGACAAGCCTTGGTATCACGACATCAAGTGCTTTCTGAAGAATCAAGAGTACCTTGCAGGGGCATCCAACAATGATAGAAAGACTTTGAGAAGATTGGCAGGCAGTTTCTTCTTGAACAAAGACGATGTGCTGTATAAGAGGAGCTTCAACATGGTTTTGCTCAGATGCATGGATAGACACGAAGCGGACATGTTAATGCAGGAAGTTCATGAAGGCTCCTTCGATACTCATGCCGGAGGACATGCAATGGCTAAGAAATTGTTGAGAGCGGGTTATTACTAGATGACCATGGAATCTGATTGTTTCAAATATGCTCGAAAGTGTCAAAAATTCCAGATTTATGCTGATAAGGTGCATGTGCCGCCAAATCCCCTGAATGTGATGTCTTCGTCGTGGCCGTTTGCTATGTGGGGCATTGATATGATTGGAAAGATTGAGTCAACTGCTTCCAATGGGCATCGCTTCATCCTTGTTGCCATCGACTATTTCACCAAGTGGGTCGAAGCAGCGTCATTTGCGAAGGTCACCAGACATGTGGTTTCCCGATTCATTAAGAAAGAAATCATTTGTCGTTATGGGATTCCCGAAAGAATCATTACTGATAATGGTTCTAATCTCAATAACAAAATGATGAAGGAGTTGTGCAAGAACTTCAACATTCAGTATCACAATTCTTCCCCTTATCCTCCTAAGATGAACGGTGTTGTTGAGGCAGCAAATAAGAACATAAAGAAGATTGTGCAGAAGATGGTCGTTACGTACAGAGATTGGCATGAGATGCTACCCTTCGCCTTGCATGGGTACCGTACTTCAGTATGTACATCGACCGGGGCAACCCCTTACTCCCTTGTGTATGGTATGGAAGCAGTCCTACCTGTTGAAGTGGAGATTCCTTCTCTAAGAGTCCTGCTAGATGTCAAGTTAGACGAAGCTGAATGGATTCAGACAAGGTTCAATGAGTTGAGTCTTATCGAAGAGAAGCGAATGGCAGCCATTTATCATGGGCAGTTGTATCAAAGTCGGATGAAGAGAGCCTTTGATCAAAAAGTGCGTCCTCGGTGCTTCCAAGTCGGAGATTTGGTGTTGAAAAGGATCCTTCCTCCTCAGACAGATCACAGGGGCAAGTGGACTCCTAACTATGAAGGACCATATATTGTCACCAAGATTTTTGATGGTGGAGCCTTAATGCTTACAACTATGGATGGTGAAGACTTCACTTCCCCTGTGAACTCAGTTGCAGTTAAAAAAAACTTCGCATAAAATAGACCCGCTGGACAATAAAAAGAATAGTCCAGGCAAAAAGGGGGCATCCCGACGAACCAAGAAAATTAAAAGGTTCAGACAAAACTTAGGGATTAAAAATGAAAATATTGTACACCCGGTAAGTTGAAAACCTGAAAAGGCAACTTAGGCAAAAATGGGTATCCCAGTGGATTGAAAACCCGAAAGGGCGATCCAGGCAAAAGTTAGGGATTAAGCGAATGACTGCGTTCTGAGTAGTTCTGAATCCCATCTCGTGTTGATAACTGGAAACTTTCGAAGGATAGGAAACAGTCCAATCACCTTTTTCAGAAAGCTGATCATTTGGAGGATCTTGAAGACGAGCGAGTCATAGCAGAATTGGAACCCGATAGAAATCCATTTCACATTTCCATTAGATAAATTTATGTGTTTATCTTTTGTGCAATTACCTCTTTCCAGGGATTGCTTCCTGATGTAAATGCCTATTCAGAGGCCATTCAATCAATAAAATCATGTTATTCAGTATATCTCTGTGTTCATTTTCATTTTACTGTTTTGTTTGCAAAAATGACGTCCGAATTTTTGATAAACATTGCATCATGAAACATAAGAGCTTTACAGGTACATGCTTAATAAACATTTAAAATTGTTGTAAATTTTAAGTGCTTTGGATCGTCTATTTAGAACAGGTACACTCGGGGCATTTCCTTAAGGTTTCCAGCAGATGATAGCGGATGTTTTTCTTCAACAGTTGGTATTTGGTATCTTATCCCTGCAAATTTGGTCCAAGCATTGGATTCTTCAATCCCCAGCAGGTTCTCAATACGATACTTCCCCAAGCGTTTGTTTCAAATTATACATTCCCCAGTAGAGTTGACAGTGTCAGACTGTATCTTCCCAGCAGAAGCGGCCGTTCCTCAGAGTTCGATGCCAGATCGACGATCTCGATGCTAGATCCGTGGTCTCTTTCCTTGAAGCAGAATCTCGGTACCGTATCGGTGTTTGCTTCCCCTGCGGAGTCGTCTCGCTCACAGATTATGGTTGCCAGAACCACTGTCTCTTTCCTCAGCAGCAAGCTTTTAGTGCCATTCTCTCCCCAGTTAGAGTCTCGATATTTTGTTATTGCCAGAACACCGCGTGGCTGGTCATTTCCCCACAGAGTTCATTATGCTGTGTGTCTCCAACAGCATTGCCAGAGTCCAGAAGATTGTGATCATTTCCCCAGCAGAATTCCTTGCCTCGGCTTGGCGTTCTCTCTAACCTAGCATTTCGCATCCCTGCATGTAGAATCATATCGCATGGCATCCTCCCAAATCGCGTAGCATTTCCATTTTCATGGAGCATTACGCCATCGAAAAATTCAAACATACACATGTAAAGCATAAGACATTCTCGGTATCCCAAGTGATAAGCCAGAAGTTTGTTTCCAGTACTCAGACTGAAGGTTGTTCATGACTTATTATTCCTAGCAGGGGTTGTTGGCCCACGTGCCGCCTCAATTATCATTTTCCCTATTTTTGCCGATGCTGACAGGCATGCAAGTTTCCGGTATTCAGACCGAAGTGACATTCAGGCCAATTTTCTGATGTTCAGATCGAAGAAGTTTCCGACGTTCAGGTCGATGCAACTTGTGGCATTCAGGCCAGTTTCCGGTATTCAGACCGAAGTGGCATTCAGGCCAATTTTCCGATGTTCATATCGAAGAAGTTTCCGACGTTCAGGTTGACGCAACTTGTGACATTCAGGCCAGTTTCCGGTATTTAGATCGAAGTGGCATTCAGGCCAATTTTCCGATGTTCAGATCGAAGAAGTTTCCAACGTTCAGGTCGACGCAACTTATGGCATTCATGCCATATTTCCGGTATTCAGACCGAAGTTGCATTCATGCCAGTTTTCCGATGTTTAGATCGAAGAGATTTCCGGTATTCAGACCGAAGTGGCATTCAGGCCAGTTTTCCGGTGTTCAGACCGATGTTTGATAATCTAGTATCTTCTGATACTCAGATCGAAGTCATTTCCAGTATTCAGATTGACGAGCGACATTCAGGCCATGGTTATTTTTGTGTTACCATTTATTTTGGTATTCAGGCTGACATTCTTTTTTCGGTGTTTAGACCGACTCTCACCGCACCAGACGGATTCTTTGTTAATGCTCAGATCAATTTCCTCTTTGCCGATCCTGACAGGCATTATTACTTTATTTTACACTTTCCTACTTCAGTGTAAATTTTTGGGCTTTTATCGTATTCGATCCCTTGATACCTCGAAAATGCGAAAGCCGTTGCTATCTTCATTTCGGGTCTCCAGTTGATTGAATAGGGGCAGCTGTAATACCCCAAAATTTACCCTTCATTTTTTTCCTGGAAGCATGGGGTTAGGTTTCACACTTCATTAGCATCATACTAGGTCATACTCATTGCATACTGCATTAGTGACTTGGAAATCAGGTTTTGATTGATCATTCCTTAACAGAAGGAGCCCACACAAAGCAAGATTGAATATTGGACTTCATTCTCCAAGTATACAAGTCTCAAGGGTCTCAGGGGGGCTCCAGGAATCTTATTATGGTCCTCAGTTCATCAGTGAAGGATTCAGAGCCATCAGAGTGTTCATCTGGATTTAATCAGGAAATTAGGATTTCATGGCTACCTGCAACAGGCAATGTTTGGTTGAAAGTAGAGGAGCTCATCCATGTCATGATTGGAGAGGCATCTTGTCCTATGAGGACTCACAATTATCTCAGAAGGATCCATTGGCAAGCAGTGCAGTCAGTTCCCGATCAATTTTGCCCTTAAATTAGGGTTTGGTATAAAATTAGTTTATTTCTGATTCTTTGGGTGAAACTCTTTTCCATGGCCCTCCATATTTCCACAAGGGTCTACATACAAAAATCAGTTTTTTATTTGAGCCAGAGGTGCTTCAATTGATCACTGGAATCGGGAATCAGACAGTTTGAGAAAAGTCAACTATGGGGCAAGAAAAGTCAACTCCTGACCTTTTGAGAGTGGAATCTCAAAATCCATGCCTTGGGGAGCCTACATGTGAAATTTTATTAAGATTGGATCATGGATTCATCATTTAATCAGGAATTGGAAAAGTTACTTAATTCGGAAATGGTTGACTTTCTATTTTGGGCAAGTTTTTATGATTTTTGCACTCACTTTAAGCCCATTTTCCATCAAGATAAAAGCTCCATTTGAAATTTTCTCCAACATGAAAGTTGTTCCTTTTGTTCCAAGCTTTCTATAAATATAAAGTTTGTTCCATTTAGATCAAGATTGAGAAAGTTATGCTTAGTCAAAGTGGGACATATTTTTAGGACACTTAGAAAAATTTCTAAGTCTCAAAATCTTCAAAGTTTGTCAAGACTTCTTGGCCAATTTTCTTGCACTTCAAGGTACCAATTGCAAATAGTTTCTTCACAATAATTATACCTTTCCATGTCCTCTTTCACCTCCCTTTGTGTTGATTCTAAGTGTTGGCAGCAATTTTGGTAAAACAAAGAGTGTTCACAAGATGTCATATGTGATGTCTTAACATGAGATATCCTATGTACCTGTTGGAGTTCAAGAACATGTGCAAGCAGGATTGTTTCAGAATGCCACATACAATGCCATGGCTTCTGATATTGGATGTACCAACTGGAGCTTAAATGGAAGACATGTTCATGCAGGATTGTTTCAGATGACATACACAAGGTCATGACATCTGATATGGTTGTACCTGCTGAAAGTTATAAAAGGAATTATTGGATTATGTAGGATTTTTCCAGGATGTCAGACCCGATGTCATGACATCCTATACACAGAACATTCAGTGTGAATGTCTGGTGTTTTGTGATTGCACAATTAATGGCAATTTGTGCATGATTGAAGATCTGATTAGCTGGCGCATTCAATCATGGATTATAACCAGATTTACTTATTTTCCAAAGAGATCTAACCAGTTGTTATAAAAAGATTTGATTGGAAAATAGATTTAGGGTTTTCAAGATGTCCAAGCCCAGCAGAATGCTTCTATAAAAGGGGACTTAGAAAACCTGTTTGAATACACAACCAAGACTGAGCGAAATACAGAGAGAGAGCTAGGGTTTATGTCTGTTTAGTCGTGAGACTTGTAGGTCATTCAAGTCATCCATTGATGATTGAATTGGACTGATTTGTGGTTGTAATTTGTCACTCTAAAGCTGTTAAGCAAGAGTGTGTGTCTACTTGATCAAAGATGTGAAGCAAGATCGAGTGTGTGTCTTCTTGATCAAAGCTGTGAAGCAAGATCAAGAGTGTGTCTTCTTGATTGAAACTGTGAAGTAAAATCAAGAGTGTGTAATTGAAAAGTATTTTCTTTTCACAAGGGATTGTTGTTTAAAATCACTGGTGTATGATTATAGGGAAGTGAGTGGGTTCTCATATCTAAGAGTGCTTAGGTAGAAATTGCACGGGTAGAGATTAGGTGAAAAAGATTGTAACTTGTTGAAGTGTACGGAGAGTCTTTGAACTAATTCTATTTTAGTGAATTTCCTTCCTGGCTTGGTAGCCCCCAGACGTAGGTGAGTTGCACCGAACTGGGTTAACAATTTCTTGTGTTATTTGCTTTACCATTCTGTATATTTATCCATTGTGTGTAAACTGATATTAGTGTCGTGACATTACCTTCGACATCTTATATCTGATACCAGAATTTCAATTGGTATCAGAGCAGGCATCCTGCTCTGGTTCTGGGTGAGATCTAGGGACGATACTTTCTGGTACAATGGAGATAGATGGAGGATTTGTTCATAGACCACCAATCCTGGATGGCTCCAACTATGACTATTGGAAACCTCGAATGGTAGCCTTTCTAAAATCTCTTGATAACAAGGCTTGGAAAGTTGTGTTAACAGGTTGGGTGCATCCTGTCATTACTAAAGAAGGAGAAGCCACTGATGAGAAGAAGCCTGAAGAACAATGGTCCAAGGAGGAGGATGATCTAGCCCTTGGAAATTCCAAAGCCTTGAATGCCATATTTAATGGAGTAGACAAAAATATTTTCAGGTTGATAAACAACTGTGAAGTGGCCAAAGATGCTTGGGACATTCTCAAGACCACTCATGAAGGCACCTCTAGGGTTAAGATGTCTAGACTTCAGTTGCTCACCTCCAAGTTTGAAAACTTAAGGATGAAAGAAGATGAAAACATTCATGAATTTCACATGAGTATCCTTGAAATTGCTAATGCCTCAGGAGCCATGGGAGAAAAGATGACAGATGAAAAACTGGTAAGGAAAATACTCAGGTCACTCCCTAAGAGATTTGCAATGAAGGTGACTGCCATAGACGAGTCTCAAGACATTTCCAACATGAGGGTAGATGAGCTAATTGGTTCCCTCCAAACCTTTGATATGGGATTGAATGATGGTCTTGAAAATAAAACAAATAGCATAGCCTTTATGTCAAACACAAAAGAGGAAAAGAGTTAGGAGGTTGATGAAGATCTAGTCAATGAAGTAGCAATGCTGGGAAGACAGTTCAATAAACTGTTGAAAAAGATGGATGTAAGATCTAAGACAAATGTCAAGAACATATCATCTGATATCAGTAAATCCAACAATGCTGGAAGAAGAGCAAGATCAGATGAGAAGCTCAAAGAAGGAAAAGAGATACAGTGCTATGAATGTGATGGGTTTGGACACATCAGGACTGAATGTGGAACCTACCTCAGGAAATAGAAGATGAGTCTTGCTGCCACTTGGTCTGATGAGAGTGACACAGAGGAGGCTGCAAATATTGTGACTGCTTTGACAGGAAGATGGGGATCTGATGAAGACTCAAGTGATAGTGAAGTAACCTTTGAAGAATTGGCATCTACCTATAGAGAGTTGTGTATCAAAAGTGTAGATCTGTGCAAACAGGTTGAACACAATAAGAAGGAAATAACTCAACTGGAGAATGAGAAGGAAGAATACTTGGAAATCATCTCCAATTTACAAACAGAAGCAGTGGTTCTGAATGCCAAGCTAGTTGAAAATCCTCAAGCTGAAAGACAGAAGATTGCACAGCTGGAAAATGAGAAGGCAGACCATATGAATACTATCTCTAAGTTGAAAATTGAAGTCATGTTTCTAAATTCTAAACTAGAAGAGATGACCAAGTATGTAAGGATGTTAAGCAATGGATCTGACTCCTTAGACAAGATTCTCCAAACTGGACAAATAGCAGGAGACAAATCAGGCATTGGGTATAATAACTCAAAACCTGAGTGCAACTACTCTGGTGCCAGATTTCAAGCCAAACCTAAGTGGTTCCCTAATAAAAGTAAATTTGTGATGTCACATCATATGTCACAACACCAGAGAAAAAAACAGCAGAAAGGGAAACACCAAAGATGGATATGCCATCACTGTGGGAAATTTGGTCATCTGAAGCCGTTTTGCTATAAACTGTATAGTTATCCTAGGCCTGCTCATCATCATCAGAACCACTATCAATCCAGACCCAAACAGCACAGGCCTATCATTGAGAAACAATGGATTCCTAAGACTAATGCTACTAGTCTGATAGCTCACATTCCCCTCAGAATCTCAGCCAGAGAAGAATGGTACTTTGATAGTGGATGTTCCAGACACATGACTGAAAACCAAGACCTGCTAACTGATCTGCATCATCATACCATAAGCCATGTAACCTTTGGAGATAGAGCAAAAGGAGAAGTCAAGGAACAGGTAAGCTTGACTGTCTTGGAGTTCCTAAACTTGACAAGGTTCTACTAGTTAAGGGCTTGACTGCAAATCTAATAAGCATCAGTCAATTATGTGATCAAGGTCTGAATGTTAACTTCACCAAAACTGAATGCCTAATCCTTGACAAAAGTAGTAAAGTAATTATGAAAGGAATCAGGAACAAAGACAACTGCTACATGTGGAGCTCTCAAATGGATTATCCCTTAAAGTATTGGATGAGTATAGATGCTCTCAAGAGTGATGAAAAACAAGTCTGTGGGAAATGTCAGACAAAGATGTCACACCAGAAGTTCAGAGGAGAAAAGGTTATGATGGCTCAAAAAACTGAGAGGTTAGATCAAATAGGTGAACATATGACTAGTCATAGGCAGTACTATTGGGACTAGGCCACATGGGACTTTATGCTTATCTCGAAGCAAAAAGGCCAAGAACAATGTGGAGAAGATTGGAATGACACCTGTTTCTACACATATGAAAGGTATAGAAGATGGAAGTAGTTGGGCTAAACTGGGTTGGATGAAACTATTGATGATAGCATACAATGTCACACACGATGTCATGACATTGTATTTTGATAACCTGAATGCTGAAACTAGGTCCAAAAATCAGACTCAGCACAGATGGACAAAGTACTATTTTTGCTATTATCACTTCATTAGAAAATTCGTGAAAGACAAATTCAGAGGTCTAAAGAATGAACTGGAACTAGCAGACAGGGTTGCAAGGAATTTGGGTGAAATTCAAATTGAATATGAGGGAGGAAAATTAGGGATTTGGACTCTTGTGAAATTATGGCAATTAAAGTGGAAAAATAAAAGAAATAAAAATAGTGTCTGCCCTTTTAAAAGAAAGAGCCACATTAATGACAAATCATTCCCTAGCATTGAAAATAGTATCTATTCCCTTAGCACACGCTGCCTAAACTCAGCAATCTCCATTTCCATTCAACTTCTCAGAGAAGCTCAACTAGGGCAAAGAAACTTTTCTCAAAAGTTCTATAACATGTCCCAACATCCATCATCATTTGGTTCAAAATCCTCTCACCATGCAAAGACTCCCTCCATGGAGTCTGTAGATGAAGACGTAATGGACGTTACTCCACTTTGCATGATACCAGGCGACACCCCAGGTCCCTCCTCCAAGGCTGAAGATAAGCAAGGTAATACCTCTGGTAACTCCTCTCTTCCAAAAGACATGTATTATGTTGATCGTGTCATAAGGAACCTAGTCACTAGGATTATAAGTGAAGGGCATAAAGTCGAAGGGGTTTCTACCCCTCTGTCCAGAAGGGACCCCTCTCATGAGGAAGAACCTCATGCTGATAAAGATGATGACTCATCTAGATCAGAAAAGGAAGTTGCTGCTGAAGGGCTATGCTCTCTAGGTAAAACCCTACCTAGAAAGAAACCAAATGTGTCTCAGGAAAAAGGTTATTGTCCTAGAGGAAGAAAGCTCTGAAGAAGAGGATGATCCTTTGGTACATCTGGTAAAACCTAGTGTAGCTGAGAAACTGAGAACTACGAAAGGGAAAAGTGTGGCTAAAATGAGAACAGCAAGGGTAAAAAAAAGGCTGCTGGTGTAGGACCCTCAAAAACCTGGAGCAAGGTTGAGGTTAAGAAAAGGAAAGAAAGATACAATTCTGATTCTAAGGAGGATGTCGAAGACGATGTCCCAGACATCTCCCCTGCAAAAAGGTGTAGCACCTCAAATTTGCACCTATCATTGTACATACATTCTCATATTAGGTCATAACATAACATGGTCCTCTGCATAACATTGCATTGTCCTATTTGCCTCAAGTGCAAGCCAATCAAGAGAATTAGGTCAAACTGGTCAGGAGATCAGTCAGTCAAGCAAGCAAGTGCAACTTTCATTGAGACAAGGCCCTAGGGTTGGTCCAACATGTTCACATGACTTGGGGATCCATTTGAAGTGTTTTGGTCAAGGATTGGATGTTCAGAAGTCATCATTCAATGCACAGTCAGTCAGAAACCCTAAAAAGTCAAACTTGGTCAACTGTGATTGATTTTATGGTTTTGATGATGGGATTTGGTTTGAGAGAGCTTATTCATGTCCAAATGGGCCTCATATATCATGTCAAACACCATCATGGAAGAATTTGAAGCCAGATCAGAAATTTCCAAAAATAGAAACTGGACCTGTAATTGAAATTTACCAAAAATGGAAAGTCTTGATCCTCAAACTTACATCATGATACAAGCTTCAAATGAATTTTTGCCCAACATGAAAGTTGAAGATCTTGTTCTCCCATTTCCAAAAAGTCCAAGAACACTCAATTCCCATGTATGGTTGGCAAGTTATGATCAATTCATTTTCAAAAATTCTTGAACTTCAAAAGGCCATATCTCCCAAACCATTTGGCCAAATTGGGTGGGGTTTTTTGCTACAAGTCACATTTGATGCCATCTTCCCAAAAATGTCATCACCATTCACCAAAACTTCACCAATCAAAATGGCATTTTTGGACTTGCATGAATTGATTTCAAGTGTGGTACAAAAGTGAATTTTTGAGATAGCCATTTCTAATCAATTTGGCCATTCAAATATGTTCAGAAATCATATTTTGGTCATGTTACAAAGTCATTTTCGTGCAGTACACACAGCCATTCCTAACTTGCTTGAAAATTGGCCAAAAGTGCATTTTTCACCAACTCCATCCCACCTTTTCATGGACTGTGATTTGTACCCTTAAACAGAGTATTTAAACATCATTTTTCTGCTAAATGAAACCCTAGCAGCCACATATTCAAGACAGAAAAACTCATTTCTCTCCAACACCTCTTTTCTTCATTTGGCATTTTTTCTGAAAAACTCCAAGGCACACGAACTGGGGTTTGGTTGTTTCATGATCCACCACCATTTTTGAGCTCACTACAAGCCCTAAACCTCAACTGTAAGCAAGGATTGGCTACTGTCACCTTAAAGCTCCTTCCATGGAAGCTTTTGTTTGGAGCTCGAATCCAGGTTGCTAAGCCAAAGTTACTTGTCCATTCATCATCTAAAGTATCAAGAGGCATCTGTTTCAACCATTTTCTAACCAAACAATTCCAAATCAACTCAGTTCTTCAAATCTGGTAAGGAACTCGACCCTCTCCATTTCCAAGATTATGAGATGCTTCTTGTAGACTTTGTTATGCTGAGAACAATGAAGTTTGAATCGTGTGAAATGGCCTTGTATTGAGTGAGAAATTTGATTCTTAAGTTTCATGTTCAAATATGTTCTTGGTCATTTCTTGTTGGTTAGCTCGATTCAATAGAAATTAGGGTTGGTTTTGTTTGTGTGTAGTTAAACGAATCGATTGCCATGCTCACTTCCCAATTCTGGGAAAATTGTTCTTCAATGGATGAATGCATCACTGTAGCATGAACGAACCCTAGCTTTGCCCAGAATTTTCGCGTTTGGCTGTTGCTGTTTTGTTTCTGTGCATGATGTTACTGTACCATCGCCCCATGACCAATGAGAACATTTCCCTGGCCGTGAGCAAAACGCTGCGTTTTGCTAAATGAAGTCCATAATTACAGCTTTGCCATCCGGTCCATTTAAAATCAATTTAATCCATTTATTTTTCTTATTTTTATTTCATTTGATCATCAAACTTGCAAAATTCATAATTCATTCATTTCAATTCCAAATTTCATGGGAATTTTTGCATCATCTTCATCATGATCCCTTTTTTATCATTATTTTTGCTGTTTTTTTGGATGAGTAAATTTTAAATGGCATTAGGGTTTGTAGCATGTGACCAATTTTTGTACATTTTGCCAATTCAATTGTGAAATGATGATGATATATCCAATGAACCTGAATTTGTTTGAGCATAAACTAGATTCACTCATGTTTATTTTGATGTAAAGATCATGAATTTATCTTATGTGGTTTGAGAGTTGTGAATTTTTGAAGTAGGGTGTGACAACTTGTGTCACACCATGGATGTGCAAATTGCTGATTTTTGATACCATGCCTATTGACCTCCAATTAATCTGATTTTTTTCATGAACCTACTCTTGTATGTCTAGTTCACATGTGATTTTTCTTGAATTTATTTGTGCCATTTTCCATTTGTTTGAGATTTTCTCCCCTGCTTGGTCATATGTTGACTTTTTGTGACACTTGTTACCATTTGTTTTGTGAAATGCTCATACTTTATTAGATGGACATGAAATTTTACATGAGATAACTAGACATCTTAATCTTTGCCATGGTTTTAGTCCCATTCATTTATCATATGCCATCTCTGATTTATGAATTTTTCAAGTTGATGCATGATTGGTTGACTTCTTTGAGCATGTTCAAAATTGCTTTGACTTTCTGATTTTCATTGACTATCTTCTACTTGTCCAAATGAGCTGAAATTTGACATGCTTACCATGATGTGGGTTATGATTGATCACGATTTATTTGGTGATTTTTGGAAATGTTTGAGTTGACTTTTGATGCAAGTCTTTCTGTTGACTTCTATGAGCTCTCATTTGCCATGCTTTGACTTCTTTTGCTCATGAAAGGATGATGATGCATGATATGAACATGAACCCAATTGGGATTGTTTCTTGATTGATTAAACATGATTTTGAATGCTTGCCCCTTTGCTGTTTTGACTTTTTCATTCTCTTTTGACCCTAGGCTTGCCCTAGTGGTCCTGTTACTTACTTTTGAGCTTATGTTTTCAGGTTGACCAACAAATGACCAATGAGACCAATTCTTTTTTATTGAGCTTGCTTGAATATCATTGTTTAACTTGTTTGTTTTGTAGGGAGCTTGGCTCACATGCCTTAAGCCTTGTGCCTTGCACATCCATTTGCTTCTGATTAACTATTGATGTCTGTTTCCCTTTGTTTTGCTTTTGAATTGTGTACTGATCTGCTTGACTATTTCAGGTACCATTAGTTGCTCAGTTCCTTGTGAACTTTTGCTTTGCTTTGCTTATATAAGCAATTTGCATTGAGGTATATTTCTAATCTTCATGTAGTCTGGAAGACCTGGCCTGTTACTTGGCCAGGCAACTGTCTGAAGTCCTCCTTAAGAGGCAATGTTTGTGGATGTTTAATTTTGTCCTTGCATAGAGTCAAAGACCTCCTAAGTGAAGAGGCAATTGGCAGAACCCAAGGGATATGCAACCTATCCCCTGCTATTCTGTGTGTCATCTGCTTTGCTCACACCACTGTGTTGGTGCATTGCAGATACAAACCCAAGATCTTGTACAATTGTACAGTTGAGTCAGTATCAAATGTGTAGAAGGGTTCCCACTTTCTGAACCCACACATTCTTGTCTTAAGCTCTCCCAGGCCAGGGATAAGAGCTGTGAAGTCTCATCTTCACTCACCCTTCATCTGCTTCACCTTGGCTCTCAATGTCAAGGTTAAGAGCAACATCTACCCAGTTCCAGAGGTTTGTTTGTTGAGGTTGATATGACCCCTCGACTAAAACCTAACCCTTGTGTGAGCCCTTGTTTGTATATAGTGTGTGCTACCTGTGCTTGTATGTTTGTTTGACTTGCTTCCTGTGCAAGTTAGGTTTAGTTTAGACTTGCTTCCTGTGCAAGTTAGGTTTTGCTTGGCTTGCTCCCTGTGCAAGTTAAATGTGTGTGTGGCTTGCTTCCTGTGCAAGTCATGATTAGGATAGGCTGGCTCCCTGTGCCAGTTGGCTAGAAACCTTAACTTAGGGATGATTTTGCATGATAACATCTAGGCTCGAGTCGTAGTCACCCTAGTTGTGTCTCCCTCTGTTATCTGGTTAGGCTAGTCCTGTATCCCTCCGTAGGGGAACTACGTCGCCCTGATCCTCATACCAGATGAGGTACGTAGGCAGGAGATGAGCAGATCTCTCCGGGCGCCTGTGTCTTTGTTTTGTCTTGTTGTGTGCTTGGAAGCTGATGTAAGTCCATCGAGTGGCATTTGGGTTCCAGTGTGGGTTTGTTAGTTCGGATGCTGATGTAAGTCCAGTGATTGGCATTCAGGCTCCACGTTTGCTTTTGCCTGTGTTTGTTTGTGTGCGTGTCAGCCGAGCTACGAATGCTCTGGTTCTTCTCTCATCCGAGAAGATACGTATGCATAGGATGCGATATCCTAGCGAGCATGTGTCGTCTCCCCAGTCCGAACTACTTCGACTCTGATGTCTATGCTTGATAGACTAAGTAGGCCCAGGATGCGATATCCTGCCGAGTCCGTCTTGTTTGTTTCTTGTGTCTCTTTCAGCCAGTTGTGTGTGTTTTGAGCAGTGTTTTAGCAACCATTTTTCCTTCCTATTGTGCGTGGATCCCGTCGAGTACGACGGATGCGTAGGGGTGCTAATACCTTCCCTTCGCATAACCGACTCCCGAACCCATCCTCTTTGGTCGCGAGACCATGTTCTTTCCTAGGTTTACTTCGAGCGTTTCCTTTCCCTCTTTTGGGATAAATAACGCACGGTGGCGGCTCTGTTGTTCTTCTTTTCCCGCCGGTTTTTCGCGCGATGCGACAGCTGGCGACTCTGCTGGGGAATAGAGAAGTTGACCTATGCTGGTCCATCTTCCCTAAGCGAGTCTCTCCTAGCGCTCTCTAGGTTAGGGTTTGGTTGCTTTGTGCTGTGTTTATTTATTGCATTCATTGTTTACTGTTTGCATTCATTGTCTTTTGTTTGCATTTATGTTTGTCATTATGTTTGCATTCATATTCATTATTCATTCTGCCTGGTTGGTTGTCTGTTTCTCTCTGTTGGGGTGGGAGTTACATGAGGTAAAAGGCCCAATACCCAGGCCATGAGTGAAATCTAGGATACTTAGGAATAGAGTGATTCATGGGAAGCGGGTGGTATTGCGCCACTTAGCGGAACATTGATATCACGAGCAGTCCAGACCCTGGTGGGACATTATCGTTACATACTTCGGGTGTGTATATGATGATGTTCTGCGAAAGGTTATTTATGCTGCGTTTCTCTCGACCTTACCCTGGCCTAGATGACACCCGTGAGTGGGGAGGGGATGATCATTATTACAGGTACAGGTACTTGTTGGTGACCAGTTGGTGACTTGTTGGTGACTTGTGATCCTGTTGGTGACTATTGGTTCAGAAGTTTGGGGTCTCAGATGACTTTGGGTTTCAGATGAATTTGTGGTTCCGAGTTCCAGCCGAAGCTTTGATCCTGTGTTCTGAGAGACACAGCCAACCAGTCGTGTCTGCATCATTTGCATCATAACATGTTTATTTTCAAAAAATACGCAAAAAAAAAAGAAAAAAAAAAGAGAAAGGAAAGAAAAAAAAAGGCTAATCCCTGCATGCATATCATTTCTCAGGTACATTCCAGAGCTTGTTCACTGATAGAGATGGCAACAGTCCCAGAGTTGAAGCGGAAGACTTGTTCCTACAGCTTTCACCGTGAACCTTTGACGTCTCTGATTGAGTTGAGCAACCTTATGACCAGTGGTAACCAGAAGGGGTTTGTTGACCAGTATGGAGATATTCTGACACTGTTGAAGATGGTAGTCGATCCGGTGCCGTTGCAGACTCTTCTACAGTTCTACGACCCAGAGCTTCATTGTGTTCACCTTTCAAGATTATCAGTTGGCGCCTACTCTTGAGGAGTACTCCATTCTGCTGAGTGTCCCGGTCCGGTATCAGGTTCCTTTCTTGGATGTGCCCAAGGAGGTTGATTTCAGAGTTGTTGCCAGAGCTCTCCATTTGGGTATCAAGGAAGTCAGTGATAGTTGGAAGTCCAGTGGGGATGTTGTAGGATTGCCTTTGAAGTTTCTGTTGAGGGTAGCTAGAGAAGAAGCAGAGAAGGGAAGTTGGGAAGCCTTTCATGCTCAGTTGGCCGTCATGATCTATGGATCGTCCTGTTTCCGAGTATGCCCAATTTTGTTGACTATGCTGCAGTCAGTATTTTCATTGGAGGAAATCCAGTTCCTACTCTATTAGCTGACACTTACTATGCTATTCACAGTAGGCATGGTAAGGGTGGGGCTATCAGGTGTTGTCTCCCCTTTTGCTCAGATGGTTCTTGTCTCTTCTGCCAGTCAGTGGACCTTTTGTGGATGCTCAGAGCACGCATAAGTGGACTCAGAGGGTTATGTCTCTTACTTCCTATGATATCAGATGGCAATCTTACCGGATGGATGTGCGTAACGTCATTATGAGCTGTGGAGGATTCCGTAATGTGCCACTCGTAGGGACTAGGGGTTGCATCAATTACAACCCGTTCTTTCTCTTCGCCAGTTGGGGTTTGTGATGAAGGGAAGACCACTTGAGGCTGAGGTAGCTGAAAGTGTGTATTTTGAGAAGCAGAGTGACCCGGCCAGATTGGAGCAGATAGGGAGAGCTTGGAAGTCTATTGGTGTGAAGGATGGATCTGTCTTAGGGAAGAAGTTTGCCGTTGCTATGCCTGATTACACTGATTGGGTCAAGGAGAGAGTAGAAACTTTGTTGTTACCCTACGATAGGATGGAGCCGTTGCAGGAGCAACCACCTTTGATCCTTGCTGAGAGTGTGCCTGCGGAGCACTACAAGCAAGCCCTGATGGAGAATCGCCGTTTGAGAGAGAAGGAGCAAGATACCCAGATGGAGCTGTACAAAGCCAAAGCTGATAGGTTGAACTTGGCTCATCAACTCAGAGGAGTGCGAGAAGAGGATGCTAGCAGACTGAGAAGCAAGAAGAGATCCTACGAGGAGATGGAGAGCATGTTAGATGCAGAACACCGGGAGTGCTTGAGGCTGCAGAGAGTTGAGGCCAGCTATCAGAAGAAGATCAGAGACTTGGAGAAGCAACTCAGAGATAAAGACATCCAGTTGAAGAAGGAAGTAGACTTGAGACAGGCATCAGAGAACCACCTTGGAGGAGAAGTGGTAGAGCTTAGACGACAACTGAAGGAGAAGATCACTCTTTTGCCAGAATGTTCAGAATGTGACCTGTTGATAGACCAGTGTCAGTACTTGAAGACTCTCATTCCGGGAGGCCGTTTGTCTTAGCTTGTATCTTTGATGTGTATGTTGAGAATCACCTCCAGGCTTGTTGGATGGGATTCATTGTTGTACTCCGATTGTTTGGATTTTCTTTGTCGACTTTGTTGTATGATCCTGTTACTCATATTGATGAGGTTGTTGGTTTCACCTTGTACTCATCACTCTTGTGTATGTTGTTTCTGTGCTTCTATGTTGTTCTTGCTGCAGGTTGCCATCTTTTGAGGATGACTCAGGCTCTTTGAATGCCTGAGGAATGAACATATCATGTGCATCATACGCATCATTAGCACCATACTCATATCATTTTGCATAACAGGTGTTCTTGGTCGTGACTTCTCACTCTTGGTTCCTGTTCAGGCAGGATAGCTGATCAACGTCCGCACCGCTACTCAACAAGACTGAATCAACAGAGAGGTATGGATCAAGTTCAAGCAGAGTTGGCTGAGATGAAGGCTAACATGGCCCAGTTTATGAATATGATGCAAGGGGTTGCACAAGGTCAAGAAGAACTTCGAGCCATGGTTCAGAGACAAGAGGCTGCAATTCCACCGGTCAACCATGCTCCGCCAGAGGGAGGCCCGGTCAATGATAATAATGTTGCTGCTGCTGTACCCATCAACAACTATGCTGTAGGTGATGAGTTGGGGGGTATTCGAATCAACGGTCAACCTATTGCTCCAGATGCCGCTAATGCCAGAGCAGTCCGTGCCCCGGCCCGTAATCCTGTTCCGATTGTTGACAGACAAGAGGATATGTTCACTCTGCTCAGTGAAGACGAAGACGTTCTGGGAAGGGTTGATGAGAGGGATCGTAAAGTTGATGCCCTTGCTGAGAAGATCCGAGCTATGGAATGTCAGAATTCTCTCGGTTTTGATGTTACCAATATGGGGTTGGTGGAAGGTTTGAGAATCCCTTACAAGTTCAAAGCACCGTCCTTCGATAAATACAACGGTACTTCTTGCCCTCGCACCCATGTGCAGGCTTATTATCGAAAAATCTCTGCGTATACCGATGATGAAAAGATGTGGATGTATTTTTTCCAAGATAGTCTATCTGGGGCTTCTTTGGACTGGTACATGGAATTGAAGAGAGATTCTATCCGCTGTTGGAGGGATCTGGGTGAGGCCTTTTTGAGGCAATACAAACACAACATGGACATGGCACCGAGCCGGACTCAGCTGCAGAGTCTATGTCAGAAATCCGGGAGAGCTTCAAGGAGTACGCCCAGAGGTGGCGTGAACTGGCTGCTAGAGTTCAACCCCCTATGCTGGAGAGGGAGTTGACAGATATGTTTATCGGTACTCTTCAGGGTGTGTTTATGGACCGGATGGGGAGCTGCCCATTCGGTAGTTTTTCTGATGTTGTCATTTGTGGAGAGAGGACTGAGAGCTTGATTAAAACTGGGAAGATCCAAGATGCTGGTTCCTCTTCTTCTAAGAAGCCGTTTGCTGGGGCACCTCGTCGAAGAGAGGGTGAAACTAATGCTGTTCAACACCGCAGAGATCAGAACAGAATTGAATACCGTCAAGCTGCTGCAGTAACCATTCCGGCACCTCAACCTCGTCAACAACAACAACAAAGAGTTCAACAACCGCAACAACAACACAACAGCAACGTCCGTATCAGCCCAGACAAAGGATGCCTGATCGACGTTTTGATTCGCTACCCATGTCGTACGCCGAACTGCTGCCCGAACTACTCAGGTTGGGGATGGTTGAGTTGCGTACAATGGCTCCGCCTACAGTATTGCCTCCTGGGTACGACGCCAACGTCCGTTGTGACTTTCACTCTGGGGCACCAGGGCATCATACTGAGAAGTGTCGGGCTCTCCAGCACAAGGTCCAAGATTTGATCGATGCCAAGGCGATCAACTTCGCTCCAGTGCCTAACGTCGTAAACAACCCTATGCCTCAGCATGGTGGGCATAGAGTGAACAATATTGAGGGAAAGAAGCTGAAGATCTGGTTGTTAATGTTGATGATGTTCAGACTTCTCTGCTAGTTGTGAAGGGCCGTCTGCTGAATGGGGGTGTCTACTCGGGCTGTGATGAGGATTGTTTGGGCTGTGCAGAATCTGAGAATGGTTGCGACCAGTTAAGGGCCGGTATCCAGGGTATGATGGATGAGGGTTGTTTGCAATTCAGTAGGGCTGTAAAAGATCGTGGAACAGTGTCAACTATCACCATTTACTTTAAACCGTCTGAAGAACGTGGACAAAGGGTCGTTAGTGCACCTGCAACAAATGGTACCCCAGTTACCATTTCCGTGCCTGTAACCATCAGTGCTCCAACTACTATCGCCGCGTCTGGAAGAAGGGCTGTTGAGAATAGTAGAGCCGTGCCGTGGAAGTATGATAATGCTCACCGCAGTTACAGAAGGGCTGAAAGTCAGACGAGACCAGTGAATCAAACTCCAGTGACAATTGGTTTACCGAATAGAGTTCCTGCAACTGTTGGTCCGGCTGTGGATAATGTAGGGGGTCCAGGAGGTTTTACCAGAAGCGGTCGTCTGTTCGCACCGCAGCCTTTGAGGGACAATAATGCTGAGGCTCTCGCCAAAGCAAAGGGTAAGCAAGCTGTGGTTGAGGAAGAACCTGTCCAGAAGGAAGCGCCCGAGGGGACATTTGAGAAGGACGTGGAGGAGTTTATGAAGATAATCAAGAAGAGTGACTACAAGATTGTAGATCAGTTGAATCAAACTCCGTCCAAGATTTCTATACTTTCACTGTTGTTGTGCTCTGAGGCACACCGTAATGCCTTGCTGAAGATGTTGAATCTGGCTTACGTGCCTCAGGAGATTTCTGTCAATCAACTGGAGGGTGTGATGGCCAATGTGAGCACCAGGCATGGTGTAGGATTCACCAACCTGGACTTACCGCCTGAAGGGCGAAACCATAACAAAGCCTTGCACATCACCATGGAGTGCAAGGGGGCAGTGTTGTCTCACGTATTGGTAGACACCGGGTCGTCGCTGAATGTGCTGCCTAAGCAGATTCTGAAGAAGATTGATGTGGAAGGGTTTGTGCTTACTCCCAGTGACCTGATCGTTCGTGCTTTCGACGGATCCAAACGTTCTGTGTGTGGGGAAGTTACCTTGCCTGTGAAGATAGGTCCTGAGGTATTCGATATCATCTTCTATGTTATGGACATCCAGCCCGCCTATAGTTGTTTATTGGGGCGTCCATGGATTCATGCAGCAGGGGCAGTCTCGTCGACTCTCCATCAAAAGCTCAAGTATGTCTGGAACGGTCAGATTGTGACCGTGTGCGGTGAAGAAGAGATTCTGGTGAGTCATCTATCCTCGTTCAAATATGTTGAGGTGGATGGCGAGATCCACGAAACCTTATGCCAGGCGTTTGAGACTGTGGCTCTTGAGAAAGTGGCGTACGCTGAGCAGAGGAAGCCAGGTGCTTCAATTACTTCTTACAAGCAGGCTAAGGAGGTTGTTGATTCTGGCAAAGCTGAAGGCTGGGGCAAGATGGTGGATTTGCCTGTCAAAGAAGACAAATTTGGCGTTGGTTACGAGCCTCTCCAAGCAGAGCAGAATGGTCAAGCGGGTCCGAGTACCTTTACCAGCGCTGGGCTGATGAATCATGGCGACGTCTCTGCAACCGGTAGTGAAGACTGTGACAGTGATTGTGATTGGACAACTGGGTTCGCCCGTGTGCACCAGGGGGGTCTATCAACAACTGGACGGCTGAAGAAGTGGTTCAAGTTACTCTTCTGACAGAGTAATTTTCTGTTGTTTTGTCATTTTGCATGAAAATCCTACGATCTGCCCAAGGCGTAGTGATTCATTGTAGGGCCTCATCATGTTTTAATGATTATCATTAATGAAGGACATTTTTTGAAATCAAACTTTGTGATCCCTGTCTTTCTATTTTTTGTTTTCATCTTTTTCAAAAACAATAAAAATGGCAATGTTTTTGTTTTTTGTGACTTTATTGAACTCTTTTTCTAAAACAAAGCATTAAACATGCAGAAGCGATCTTATGGCATTCACTATGAACAGTTCTGTTATGGCTCAGTATGATTTCGACAATCCCATCTACCAAGCTGAAGAGGAGAGTGAGGAAGACTGTGAACTCCCTGCAGAATTGGTCAGATTGCTGAAGCAGGAGGAAAGGGTCATCCAACCTCATCAGGAGGAGTTGGAGGTTGTTAATTTGGGTACTGAGGACGCCAAAAGAGAAATCAAGATTGGGGCTGCTTTAGAGGACTCTGTCAAGAGGAGGCTGATTGAGATGCTGAGAGAATATGTGGAGATATTCGCCTGGTCATATCAAGATATGCCTGGGTTAGATACAGACATTGTGGTGCATCGATTACCTCTTAGAGAAGGATGTCCTTCGGTCAAGCAGAAGCTTCGTAGAACGAGTCCTGACATGGCAACTAAGATCAAGGAAGAGGTTCAGAAGCAGTGGGATGCGGGTTTTTTGGCTGTTACAAGTTATCCCCCATGGGTGGCCAACATCGTTCCTGTGCCGAAGAAGGATGGTAAAGTCAGAATGTGTGTCGATTACCGGGATTTGAATAGAGCGAGTCCGAAAGATGATTTCCCATTACCTCACATTGATGTATTGGTGGATAATACGGCTCAATCCTCGGTATTCTCTTTCATGGATGGTTTCTCTGGATATAACCAGATCAAGATGGCGCCAGAGGACATGGAAAAGACGACATTCATTACACCTTGGGGCACGTTCTGCTATAAGGTGATGCCATTTGGGCTAAAGAATGCTGGTGCTACCTATCAGAGGGCAATGACGACTCTTTTTCATGACATGATGCACAAAGAAATTGAAGTGTACGTAGATGATATGATTGCGAAGTCGCAGACAGAAGAGGAGCACCTGGTTAATTTGCAGAAGCTGTTTGACCGGTTGAGAAAGTTCAAGCTGAGGTTGAATCCGAACAAGTGTACGTTTGGGGTGAGATCAGGGAAGCTTTTAGGCTTCATTGTCAGTGAGAAAGGGATTGAGGTTGATCCAGCAAAAGTCAAAGCTATTCAAGAGATGCCTGAACCGAAAAACGGAAAAGCAGGTCCGTGGGTTTTTAGGGAGATTGAACTACATTGCAAGGTTCATATCTCATCTAACAGCCACGTGCGAACCAATTTTCAAACTGCTTAGAAAGAATCAGGCGATCAAGTGGAATGATGACTGTCAGAAAGCTTTTGACAAGATAAAAGAGTATTTACAGAAACCTCCAATCCTTATACCTCCAGTTCCAGGGAGACCTCTGATAATGTACCTGTCAGTGACTGAGAACTCGATGGGGTGTGTATTGGGACAGCATGACGAGTCTGGTCGAAAAGAGCATGCCATATACTACCTTAGCAAAAAGTTTACCGACTGTGAAACAAGATATTCACTGCTCGAGAAAACTTGCTGTGCTTTGGCCTGGGCTGCTCGCCGACTGAGGCAGTATATGTTGAACCATACTACCTTATTGATTTCTAAGATGGATCCAGTGAAGTACATCTTTGAGAAACCAGCTCTCACCGGACGCGTTGCTCGTTGGCAGATGATTCTAACAGAATATGATATTCAGTACACGTCACAAAAGGCCATCAAAGGTAGTATTCTGTCAGACTACCTCGCCGAGCAACCGATTGAAGATTATCAGCCTATGATGTTTGAATTCCCTGATGAAGACATCATGTATCTTAAGATGAAAGATTGCGAAGAGCCTCTTGTCGAGGAGGACCGGATCCGGATGACAAATGGACACTGATGTTTGATGGGGCTGTGAATATGAACGGTAACGGTGTTGGGGCAGTATTGATCAATCCTAAAGGTGCTCATATACCTTTTTCTGCCAGATTGACGTTTGACGTCACCAACAACGAAGCTGAGTATGAGGCTTGTATCATGGGGATAGAAGAAGCCATTGATCTGAGGATCAAACGCTTGACATTTATGGAGATTCCGCTCTAGTGATCAATCAAGTCAATGGAGATTGGAATACGAATCAGCCGCATTTGATTCCGTATAGAGATTACACCAGAAGAATACTGACGTTCTTCAAGAAGGTGAAGTTGTATCATGTCCCCCGGGATGAGAATCAAATGGCTGATGCCTTGGCTACTTTGTCGTCTATGATCAAAGTTCATTGGTGGAATCATGTGCCACATGTTGCGGTGAATCGACTCGAGAGGCCTGCGTATGTGTTTGCAGCCGAGTCTGTTGTGATTGATGAGAAGCCGTGGTATTATGACATCAAGAACTTCCTCAAGACTCAGGAGTATCCTGAAGGTGCGTCGAAGAATGACAAGAAAACCCTGAGAAGGCTAGCTGGAAGCTTCTATTTGAATCAGGATGATGTGTTGTATAAGAGAAACTTTGACATGGTCTTGCTCAGATGCGTGGACAGACCCGAGGCGGACATGTTAATGCAGGAAGTTCATGAAGGTTCCTTCGGTACTCATGCCGGCGGACATGCAATGGCTAAGAAATTGTTGAGAGCGGGTTATTACTGGATGACTATGGAATCCGATTGTTTCAAGTATGCTCGGAAGTGCCATAAGTGTCAAATTATGCTGATAAGGTGCATGTACCACCAAGCCCTCTGAATGTCATGAATTCGCCTTGGCCGTTTGCCATGTGGGGCATTGATATGATTGGGAAGATTGAGCCTACTGCTTCGAATGGACATCGCTTCATTTTGGTAGTGATTGACTATTTCACCAAATGGGTGGAAGCAGCTTCCTATGCTAACGTTACCAAACAAGTGGTTACCCGGTTCATCAAGAAAGAAATCATCTGTCGTTATGGAGTTCCTGAGAGAATCATCACTGACAATGGTTCGAATCTCAACAACAAGATGATGAAAGAGATTTGTAAAGATTTCAAGATTGAACATCACAATTCTTCTCCTTACAGACCGAAGATGAATGGTGCTGTAGAAGCGGCAAACAAGAATATCAAGAAGATTGTGCAGAAGATGGTCGTTACGTACAAGGATTGGCATGAGATGCTGCCTTTCGCTTTGCATGGGTACCGTACCTCAGTACGTACGTCGACCGGGGCAACCCCTTACTCCCTTGTGTATGGTATGGAAGCTGTCCTACCTGTTGAAGTGGAGATTCCTTCTCTGAGAGTTTTATTGGATGTCAAGCTGGACGAAGCCGAGTGGATTCGAACAAGGTTTAACGAGTTGAGCCTTATCGAGGAGAGACGGCTAGCAGCTGTATGTCATGGACAGTTGTATCAGAGAAGGATGAAGCGAGCCTTTGATCAGAAAGTGCGTCCTCGAAGCTATCAGATCGGTGATCTAGTTTTGAAGAGGATCCTCCCTCCCGGTGCAGATAACAGGGGCAAGTGGACTCCTAATTACGAAGGTCCATATGTTGTGAAAAAGGTCTTCTCCGGTGGAGCCTTGATGCTTACAACTATGGATGGTGAAGACTTTCCGTCTCCTGTTAACTCAGATGTAGTCAAAAAATACTTCGCATAAATTGACCCGCTGGACAAAAAGAAAAAGAGTCCAGGCAAAAAAAAGGGCATCCCGGCGAACCAAAAAACAGAAAGGAAAGGTTCGGGCAAAAATTAGGGATAAAATGAAAAGAATTTGTACACCCGGTAAGTCGAAAACCCGCAAGGGCGGCTTAGGCAAAAATGGGTATCCCGGTGGATTGAAAACCCGAAAGGGCGATCCAGCCAAAAGAGGGATTAAAGCAAAGACTACAGTCTGAGTTGTCTGTACTTCATCAAGCTTTGTCGTCTGCCATCTCGAAAGATGTGATCCGTCCAGTCATTCTTCTCAGAAGGCAAGGAGTTGGGAGGAAAACTGATGATCTGTGAGTTATAACAGAATTGGGAAATAGTGGATGCCGTGTTCACATTGCCATTAGGATATATTTTTTCTTTTGTGCGCAATTACCTCTTTCTAGGAATTGCTTCCCAATGTATTTGCCTTTTCAGGCGCATTTTCAATCAATAAAAAGTCGTTATTCAGATAAATGGCTCTTTTTTTATTTTTACTATTTTGTTTGCAAAAATGTCCGAATTTTTGATAAGCATTGCATATAAGAACATGAAGGCTACACAATAACGTGCAAAAAGACAAAACATTTGAAAATCATTTTGAATGTTGAGGACACTTGAGCGTATCTTGTCCATGTATCCCCTGGGGGCATTTCGTTGTGCTGTTTTTCAGGTTGGCATCTGTGAGGACGTTTCCTCAGCAGATATTTTCCCCAAGCAAGTATGGAAGCTATCAGAGCTATGCTCCCCTGCGGAGACGTCTGTGGATAGTGCCTTCTATTCCCCAACAGATCTAAGGATTGCCTATCCCCAGCAGGCCTGTATTTGCCGATTTCCTCCCCGAGTGAGGCAGGTTCATTGAAATTTATCTCCAACATTTATCCTATCTGTGGACTGAAGGATATCCCCAGCGGAGTTTACCTTTCCCCAGCAACAGTGCTATTCTTCAACATGGGTGAGAAGTCGTTGCTCTCCTTGCAGAGTTTCCCCGCAGAGTTGGAGTACCCGATCAGTTTTGGCTCCCCAGCCGGAGTTTTTCATCATTTTTGCATTCTTGCATTTTAGTGATCATTGCATCCTCAAACTGCGTAGCATTCCCATTCAATATGGAGCATTACGCCATAGAAAAATTCAAACATATGCATTCATGTGTTAACCTCACCAGACCGTATCCCCGGCAGAGGCGGATCATTTCATTCAACATCAGCACAGCAAGTCTGCTACAGTTGCTCTTGACAGCATTCAGGATTGATATCCCCACAGAGGTTTATTACCTCACCCGTTGGTGACAGAAAGTTTGTTTCTCCCCAGTGAGACCCCCAGCAAGTGGTCAACCTTGCCTTGACATATCTAAAAAGTCATTTTTGTGATACCGGTAAGTGTCATACTAGCACTCGCGTGTGTTTCTTTGTTTGGTGTCGGTAAACACCATTGTTTCGGTGTCTGTAAACATCGGGTATTCTCCCCAGTCATCGGTAAATGTCTGGTCATCATTTTTGGTGTCGGTAAACACCATTGTCTCGGTGTCTGTAAACATCGGGTTTTCTCCCCAGTCATCGGTAAATGTCTGGTCATTTTTTGATGTCGGTAAACATCATCTTTCGATGTCGGTAAACATCGAGTCTTTTCTGCAGTCATCGGTAAATGTCTGGTAATCCCCAGCTAGAAATCCCCAGTAGAGTCATCTGTAAACGTCCTAACTGGTTTCCAGTTGCAAATATTTGTTTTCCTTTAGTGAAGTGTTCCCCGGTCATCGGTAAATGTCTGGTCGTTTTGGATGTCGGTAAACATCATCTGTCGATGTCGGTAAACATCGAGTCTCATCCCAGTCACCGGTAAATGGCTGGTTATGTTTGGTTTCCTTGTTGATAAAATCAAGATCCCCAGAAGTCGTCGGTAAACGTCTTGTCTGATTACACCACAAAGATTTTGTTCCTCCCCAAGTGGAGACGCCATCGGTAAATGGCCCTGTATGCTTCGATATCGGTAAATATTGAATGCCCAGTTTTATCCGCCATCGGTAAATGGCCCCGTTTTCTTCGATATCGGTAAATATCAGATCCCCAGTTGCAGTAGCCATCGGTAAATGGTCAAGTTGAAGTTGATATCGGTAAATGTCAAGTTTTCTTTGAAGCCGCCATCGGTAAATGGTCTTGTCTCCTTTTACATCAGAGTTGTTTCCCAGCAGCCATCGGTAAATGGTCTTGCTGAAGTTGATATCGGTAAATATCAAGTTACCAGTTTCTAACCATCGGTAAATGGTTTCGCTTTTCTGAAGTTGTCAATTGCAGGCGTCATCAGTAAATGACGTGGTTCTTCTTGTATCATATCCGGCAGAGTGCAAATTTCTACGGTTCTTGGTATTCAATCCCTGTTTACCCTGAAAGTCTGACAGCCGTTGCTCTCATCCATTCGGGTTCCCAGTTGATTGAATAGGGGCAGCTGTAGCACCTCAAATTTGCACCTATCATTGTACATACATTCTCATATTAGGTCATAACATAACATGGTCCTCTGCATAACATTGCATTGTCCTATTTGCCTCAAGTGCAAGCCAATCAAGAGAATTAGGTCAAACTGGTCAGGAGATCAGTCAGTCAAGCAAGCAAGTGCAACTTTCATTGAGACAAGGCCCTAGGGTTGGTCCAACATGTTCACATGACTTGGGGATCCATTTGAAGTGTTTTGGTCAAGGATTGGATGTTCAGAAGTCATCATTCAATGCACAGTCAGTCAGAAACCCTAAAAAGTCAAACTTGGTCAACTGTGATTGATTTTATGGTTTTGATGATGGGATTTGGTTTGAGAGAGCTTATTCATGTCCAAATGGGCCTCATATATCATGTCAAACACCATCATGGAAGAATTTGAAGCCAGATCAGAAATTTCCAAAAATAGAAACTGGACCTGTAATTGAAATTTACCAAAAATGGAAAGTCTTGATCCTCAAACTTACATCATGATACAAGCTTCAAATGAATTTTTGCCCAACATGAAAGTTGAAGATCTTGTTCTCCCATTTCCAAAAAGTCCAAGAACACTCAATTCCCATGTATGGTTGGCAAGTTATGATCAATTCATTTTCAAAATTCTTGAACTTCAAAAGGCCATATCTCCCAAACCATTTGGCCAATTGGGTGGGGTTTTTGCTACAAGTCACATTTGATGCCATCTTCCAAAAATGTCATCACCATTCACCAAAACTTCACCAATCAAAATGGCATTTTTGGACTTGCATGAATTGATTTCAAGTGTGGTACAAAAGTGAATTTTTGAGATAGCCATTTCTAATCAATTTGGCCATTCAAATATGTTCAGAAATCATATTTTGGTCATGTTACAAAGTCATTTTCGTGCAGTACACACAGCCATTCCTAACTTGCTTGAAAATTGGCCAAAAGTGCATTTTTCACCAACTCCATCCCACCTTTTCATGGACTGTGATTTGTACCCTTAAACAGAGTATTTAAACATCATTTTTCTGCTAAATGAAACCCTAGCAGCCACATATTCAAGACAGAAAAACTCATTTCTCTCCAACACCTCTTTTCTTCATTTGGCATTTTTTCTGAAAAACTCCAAGGCACACGAACTGGGTTTGGTTGTTTCATGATCCACCACCATTTTTGAGCTCACTACAAGCCCTAAACCTCAACTGTAAGCAAGGATTGGCTACTGTCACCTTAAAGCTCCTTCCATGGAAGCTTTTGTTTGGAGCTCGAATCCAGGTTGCTAAGCCAAAGTTACTTGTCCATTCATCATCTAAAGTATCAAGAGGCATCTGTTTCAACCATTTCTAACCAAACAATTCCAAATCAACTCAGTTCTTCAAATCTGGTAAGGAACTCGACCCTCTCCATTTCCAAGATTATGAGATGCTTCTTGTAGACTTTGTTATGCTGAGAACAATGAAGTTTGAATCGTGTGAAATGGCCTTGTATTGAGTGAGAAATTTGATTCTTAAGTTTCATGTTCAAATATGTTCTTGGTCATTTCTTGTTGGTTAGCTCGATTCAATAGAAATTAGGGTTGGTTTTGGTTTGTGTGTAGTTAAACGAATCGATTGCCATGCTCACTTCCCAATTCTGGGAAAATTGTTCTTCAATGGATGAATGCATCACTGTAGCATGAACGAACCCTAGCTTTGCCCAGAATTTTCGCGTTTGGCTGTTGCTGTTTTGTTTCTGTGCATGATGTTACTGTACCATCGCCCCATGACCAATGAGAACATTTCCCTGGCCGTGAGCAAAACGCTGCGTTTTGCTAAATGAAGTCCATAATTACAGCTTTGCCATCCGGTCCATTTAAAATCAATTTAATCCATTTATTTTTCTTATTTTTATTTCATTTGATCATCAAACTTGCAAAATTCATAATTCATTCATTTCAATTCCAAATTTCATGGGAATTTTTGCATCATCTTCATCATGATCCCTAGTTTTTTATCATTATTTTTGCTGTTTTTTTGGATGAGTAAATTTTAAATGGCATTAGGGTTTGTAGCATGTGACCAATTTTTGTACATTTTGCCAATTCAATTGTGAAATGATGATGATATATCCAATGAACCTGAATTTGTTTGAGCATAAACTAGATTCACTCATGTTTATTTTGATGTAAAGATCATGAATTTATCTTATGTGGTTTGAGAGTTGTGAATTTTTGAAGTAGGGTGTGACAACTTGTGTCACACCATGGATGTGCAAATTGCTGATTTTTGATACCATGCCTATTGACCTCCAATTAATCTGATTTTTTTCATGAACCTACTCTTGTATGTCTAGTTCACATGTGATTTTTCTTGAATTTATTTGTGCCATTTTCCATTTGTTTGAGATTTTCTCCCCTGCTTGGTCATATGTTGACTTTTTGTGACACTTGTTACCATTTGTTTTGTGAAATGCTCATACTTTATTAGATGGACATGAAATTTTACATGAGATAACTAGACATCTTAATCTTTGCCATGGTTTTAGTCCCATTCATTTATCATATGCCATCTCTGATTTATGAATTTTTCAAGTTGATGCATGATTGGTTGACTTCTTTGAGCATGTTCAAAATTGCTTTGACTTTCTGATTTTCATTGACTATCTTCTACTTGTCCAAATGAGCTGAAATTTGACATGCTTACCATGATGTGGGTTATGATTGATCACGATTTATTTGGTGATTTTTGGAAATGTTTGAGTTGACTTTTGATGCAAGTCTTTCTGTTGACTTCTATGAGCTCTCATTTGCCATGCTTTGACTTCTTTTGCTCATGAAAGGATGATGATGCATGATATGAACATGAACCCAATTGGGATTGTTTCTTGATTGATTAAACATGATTTTGAATGCTTGCCCCTTTGCTGTTTTGACTTTTTCATTCTCTTTTGACCCTAGGCTTGCCCTAGTGGTCCTGTTACTTACTTTTGAGCTTATGTTTTCAGGTTGACCAACAAATGACCAATGAGACCAATTCTTTTTGATTGAGCTTGCTTGAATATCATTGTTTAACTTGTTTGTTTTGTAGGGAGCTTGGCTCACATGCCTTAAGCCTTGTGCCTTGCACATCCATTTGCTTCTGATTAACTATTGATGTCTGTTTCCCTTTTTTTGCTTTTGAATTGTGTACTGATCTGCTTGACTATTTCAGGTACCATTAGTTGCTCAGTTCCTTGTGAACTTTTGCTTTGCTTTGCTTATATAAGCAATTTGCATTGAGGTATATTTCTAATCTTCATGTAGTCTGGAAGACCTGGCCTGTTACTTGGCCAGGCAACTGTCTGAAGTCCTCCTTAAGAGGCAATGTTTGTGGATGTTTAATTTTGTCCTTGCATAGAGTCAAAGACCTCCTAAGTGAAGAGGCAATTGGCAGAACCCAAGGGATATGCAACCTATCCCCTGCTATTCTGTGTGTCATCTGCTTTGCTCACACCACTGTGTTGGTGCATTGCAGATACAAACCCAAGATCTTGTACAATTGTACAGTTGAGTCAGTATCAAATGTGTAGAAGGGTTCCCACTTTCTGAACCCACACATTCTTGTCTTAAGCTCTCCCAGGCCAGGGATAAGAGCTGTGAAGTCTCATCTTCACTCACCCTTCATCTGCTTCACCTTGGCTCTCAATGTCAAGGTTAAGAGCAACATCTATCCAGTTCCAGAGGTTTGTTTGTTGAGGTTGATATGACCCCTCGACTAAAACCTAACCCTTGTGTGAGCCCTTGTTTGTATATAGTGTGTGCTACCTGTGCTTGTATGTTTGTTTGACTTGCTTCCTGTGCAAGTTAGGTTTAGTTTAGACTTGCTTCCTGTGCAAGTTAGGTTTTGCTTGGCTTGCTCCCTGTGCAAGTTAAATGTGTGTGTGGCTTGCTTCCTGTGCAAGTCATGATTAGGATAGGCTGGCTCCCTGTGTCAGTTGGCTAGAAACCTTAACTTAGGGATGATTTTGCATGATAACATCTAGGCTCGAGTCGTAGTCTCCCTAGTTGTGTCTCCCTCTGTTATCTGGTTAGGCTAGTCCTGTATCCCTCCGTAGGGGAACTACGTCGCCCTGATCCTCATACCAGATGAGGTACGTAGGCAGGAGATGAGCAGATCTCTCCGGGCGCCTGTGTCTTTGTTTTGTCTTGTTGTGTGCTTGGAAGCTAATGTAAGTCCATCGAGTGGCATTTGGGTTCCAGTGTGGGTTTGTTGGTTCGGATGCTGATGTAAGTCCAGTGATTGGCATTCAGGCTCCACGTTTGGTTTTGCCTGTGTTTGTTTGTGTGCGTGTCAGCCGAGCTACGAATGCTCTGATTCTTCTCTCGTCCGAGAAGATACGTATGCATAGGATGCGATATCCTAGCGAGCATGTGTCGTCTCCCCAGTCCGAACTACTTCGACTCTGATGTCTATGCTTGATAGACTAAGTAGGCCCAGGATGCGATATCCTGCCGAGTCCGTCTTGTTTGTTTCTTGTGTCTCTTTCAGCCAGTTGTGTGTGTTTTGAGCAGTGTTTTAGCAACCATTTTTCCTTCCTATTGTGCGTGGATCCCGTCGAGTACGACGGATGCGTAGGGGTGCTAATACCTTCCCTTCGCATAACCGACTCCCGAACCCATCCTCTTTGGTCGCGAGACCATGTTCTTTCCTAGGTTTACTTCGAGCGTTTCCTTTCCCTCTTTTGGGATAAATAACGCACGGTGGCGGCTCTGTTGTTCTTCTTTTCCCGCCGATTTTTCGCGCGATGCGACAAAAGGCAGGTTGTTCAGAAGTCTCCTGGCAAAATTGTTGTTGTGCACCTAGATAATATCTCCTTCCATTTAGAAAATGGTGCAGCAAAATGGAAATTTGTCATTCAGAGGAGAATAGCTATTGAAAGAGAGCTTGGAAAAGAGGCTGTAGAAGTAAAGGAAGTAACTGATTTGATCAAAAATGCTGGACTAATGAAGACTGTGGTAGCTCTACCCCAATGTTATGAGGGGTTGGTAAAAGAGTTTATTGTTAATATCCCTGAGGATATTTATGAAAAGAGCAGTAGGGAGTTCTGCAAAGTGTTTGTAAAAGGAAAATATGTGAAGTTCTCCCCAAGTATTATCAACAAGTTCCTAGGAAGAGGAACTGATGGAGGAGTAGACCTAGAGACTACAGACAATGAGGTCTGTAGGGTTATCACAGTTGGCCAAGTTAAGGAATAGCCTAGTAGGAATCACTTATCAGCTGGGAAGCTCACTGTTAAATATGTCATCTTACACAAGATTGGTTCAGCTAATTGGGTACCTACTAATCATGTTTCTATTATCTCCATTAATCTTGGAAGAATCATTCATGCAATTGGAACAAGGGTTAACTATGATTTTGGCAAGTTCATATTTGATCAAACCATCAGACATGCCTCTACAAATGCTGTGAAGTTACCCATTGCCTTCCCTCCCTTATTTTTGGCATTATCCTGAGCCAACAACCAGGCATCCTGAGTACAAGTGACATTCCAAGCAGGAGAAAGTCCCCTCTATCCATTCATTATAAGTTGTTTGAGGGAAGTCATGTCAACGATGTCATGACATCTGCCAGAAGGGAGCCTACATCTCAAGGGAGCTTGATTGATCAACTAAAAGAAACCTGCAAGGAATTGGACAATGGTATAAGGGTGGCCAAGGCTAGAAAAGAAGCGTTAGAAGCTCTTATCTGTAGCCTGGAAAAGGAAGAAATAGAGAAGGCTGGTAAGGATTCAAATGCAAGATCAAAATCCCAATCCAGTGGCAGCTCTGGAAGCTCTAAAGACTCTGAAGGTGAAGGTGAAGGTGATACTTCTTCTTCTGATTAAGGATTCCTGCATGTGTGAAGTCTGCTGGAAAGATTGATGGAAGTTGGTCTGCTGTTTGGAAGACTGTTGGTTTTAGTGTTTTTTTGGAAAATGTATTTTGTGGCAATCCTCATTGATGCTTGTTTTGTAATATTTATGGCTCTTAAAGAGTTCCTTGGATTTGTTCATTGTCTCAGCTAGCACAGATGTGTATAATGATGTTTTGTACCTCCTGAATATTGTGTTTTAACATGCTGAATGTTATAACATCTGATCTAACTTTCTCTGCTAGGCTAATAGACATTTATTTTGTCTGATTGGTCACCTTTGGTCAATTTTGACTAAAAAGGGGGAGAAGTGTTGATGTGGAGTGTGGAAGCAGTTGTGGAGTTATGAGATGTATGTGGCTGGACTGGAGGACAACTATTATTGAAGGAAGTGCACAGGTGTTAAAACAGAATGTTATTCTGTTTACAGATGTCAAGGGGGATGTCTGATATGGTGTACAGGTGTTGATGTTGTAGCAGATGTCAGAATGACATTCTGGCTGGTATAGGTGCTGGAGTTATAGTAGCTGTTATTTGATGCATGCACAGGTTTAGGGGGAGAAGGAGTACCCTTGTGCATTGTGCATTTTGTGTGTCTTACTAGTTGCATCCATAAACTAGTAATTCTGTTTTGTTGCACAGATTTAGGGGGAGGAGAAGTACCCTTGTGCATGTGTGTATTACTAGTAGCTATAACTAGTAATTGTTTTTTGCTTCTGCTGCATATTAAACAATTGTTATGTTGTTTAACTGTTGATAGTTTACTTTGTGAACAAAAAGGACAGATATATGTTTTAGCCAAAATTTGCCAAAGGGGGAGTTTGTTGATTCTAAGTGTTGGCAGCAATTTTGGTAAAACAAAGAGTGTTCACAAGATGTCATATGTGATGTCTTAACATGAGATATCCTATGTACCTGCTGGAGTTCAAGAACATGTGCAAGCAGGATTGTTTCAGAATGCCACATACAATGCCATGGCTTCTGATATTGGATGTACCTGCTGGAGCTTAAATGGAAGACATGTTTATGCAGGATTGTTTCATATGACATACACAAGGTCATGACATCTGATATGGTTGTACCTGCTGAAAGTTATAAAAGGAATTATTGGATTATGCAGGATTTTTCCAGGATGTCAGACTCGATGTCATGACATCCTATACACAGAACATTCAGTGTGAATGTCTGGTAGTTTGTGATTGCACAATTGATGGCAATCTGTGCATGATTGAAGATCTGATTAGTTGGCGCATTCAATCATGGATTATAACCAGATTTACTTATTTTCCAAAGAGATCTAACCAGCTGTTATAAAAAGTTTTGATTGGAAAATAGATTTAGGGTTTTCAAGATGTCCAAGCCCAGCAGAATGCTTCTATAAAAGGGGACTTAGAAAACCTGTTTGAATACACAACCAAGACTGAGCGAAATACAGAGAGAGAGCTAGGGTTTGTGTTTATTTAGTCGTGAGACTTGTAGGTCATTCAAGTCATCCATTGATGATTGAATTGGACTGATTTGTGGTTGTAATTTGTCACTCTAAAGCTGTTAAGCAAGAGTGTGTGTCTACTTGATCAAAGTTGTGAAGCAAGATCAAGTGTGTGTCTTCTTGATCAAAGCTGTGAAGAAAGATCAAGAATGTGTCTTCTTGATTGAAACTGTGAAGTAAAATCAAGAGTGTGTAATTGAAAAGTATTTTCTTTTCACAAGGGATTGTTGTTTAAAATCACTGGTGTGTGATTATAGGGAAGTGAGTGGGTTCTCATATCTAAGAGTGCTTAGGTAGAAATTGCACGGGTAGAGATTAGGTGAGAAAGACTGTAACTTGTTGAAGTGTACGGAGAGTCTTTGAACTAATTCTATTTTAGTGAATCTCCTTCCTGGCTTGGAAGCCCCCAGACGTAGGTGAGTTGCACCGAACTGGGTTCACAATTGCTTGTGTTATTTGCTTTACCATTCTGTATATTTATCCATTGTGTGTAAACAGATATTAGTGTTATGACATTACCTTCGACATCTTATATCTGATACCAGAATTTCACTTTGGAATTATCTCATTTGGATCCATGGTTTGAGAGATGCACTCACTTAAAGTTGGCACCATGACTTGATTTTCTAGAGATTTTAGGCCACACTTGCCCAACCAGTTTTGCATGGTGTGACATGATCTTGAGGGCCATTTTCCACCTTTTTCCATTCATGCTCAACATGAAACATGCTATGCTCCATGAGGTCTTGCTATTGTTTGCATTATTTCATCATTTGGTGACTTGATCATCAAGTTACATGGCCTCAAAGTCACCCCTTTGGATTGTTTTCTTGCCAAACCAAACCAACCAAACTATGCTGCATAAATCCAGCCCATGTTTGTTTCCTCATTTGGCCATGCATTGTATATTCATTCACTTAAGAGTTTTCCAAATAAGGACAAAACCTCATGTGCCTTTTCTTTCCCTTTTCTAATACCACCTCACCATTTGCAACCAAAATGCATCATTTTGCCCATGAACAAATCATTTATTTCAGAGCCCATTAAGCATTTGATCCACCATATTTAAGAGCTAAAAACCCTAAACCTAAAAGGCTGGCTGTGAATTTTCGAGCAAGGTAAGTTTCATCACAAGTCAGATTTCCTTTTCTCACCAAGTTCTTGAAGTGAAGTTGAAGCACCAAGAAGGAAGCATCATATTCTTCCATTCTCTCCACAATCAAGAGGCAGTGGACCAAGCTTCCACTAGGTACCTTTATTACTCCTCTTCCATGGCCACGTATTGCTTATTATGCTTATTATCATTATTGTTTACCATGCTTGTTTCATGCCATTACCATGCTCATCATCATTACCATGCCAATCATATGCTTGTGTTTACTTCTGAAGCCCTCAACACGAGGCAATGTCTATGTTGTTGGTTTATGCTATTGCTTGTTGCTCATATCCGTGGCCATGTGGACATCTTGTTGACAACATTTCTCCATGATTAATCCATCATTTTACTCAAACAAGGATACCATGTTAATCTCCACATTTCATACTTGAGTTTTGGTTTTTATTTCATGTCATTTGGTGCATTATAGTGCTTGTATTCTTGAGTGGAAGTTTGGAAAAACTCACTGCATGTTCTGCGTTTCTTGTGCATGGCGCTAGGGTTTCTGGTTTAGTGAGGAAGACGACCATGTGTCGTCTTATGAACCACTAGATCTATTGTTTATGTTTTAATCCTGGTCGTGCATGCTATTTTGTCCTGTAGTCACTTAAATGGAATGTGACCGGTTGATGCATGTCACATGAAATTTTTCAATAAAACGTTCATTTCATTTTGGTCACGCGCTGGATTTAATTTTTTGTGTTGGATCATGGGCTTTGCCATTTGCTTTTGACACCCCACGCTCAAGGCCCATCAGCACTAATCCATCTCTTTTCATTTTCTTTTTTTAATTCACATTTATTTTCTGTTTTGATTTTAATTGATTTAAAATATTTTTTTTATTCATAAAAATCCCCAAAAATATTTTCCACATTTCTTGATGTCTTGCTTAATTTTATTTAATTTTTATTTTCGTATTTATTTAATACTAATATTTTATTTTTAATTGTTTATTCTAAATGGTCCATTTTAGCACATATTTAATTCTTAATTTTATTTTTATGACTTAAAATTATTTTTAGATTTTGATTTTTGGGATGAAGGTTGACCACTGTCCCATGGTCAACCTGACCTTTTCTTGGATTTTTATTTCACCATTTTCAATTTATTCTTGATTTATTTTTAACCTAGTCTTGTTGATTGATTTTTGGTTTTACCTTTGTTTTATTTCAATTAATTTATGAACCAATTTTCATTATTTTTAAAAAAAATTTGAGGGATGATGATGTCCTGACCCCACCTTATTTAGTTTAATTTTTCATAATTTTCTTGATTAATTTACTATTTATTTGATATTTTTTAAGTTGACTTGAATTTTCAGTTGACTTCTTTATGATCGATGTTTGACTTAGGGATTGCTTATGGCAATTGAAGAGATCTTTTGATCCTCCCTTATTCATCTCATATGCCATGTATCAGAGGCCTTTTATCTTGATTTTATTTGATCCTTACCTCATTTCTTGATTTAATTATTTCAGCGGACCCTTTTTGTGCATCTTTTCATCTGTCTGATTCATCTATTATCTGTTATACTTGTTTCTTTCATCCATGCTCTCTATTGCTTGATTGTTTAACATGTTCATACTTCCCATGCCTTATTTAATGCTCCCTTATCTCATTCTTTGATTCTTTGATTTGGTTATATACCTGTTTACTTATATGATTTGAACTGTTGCCTACTTGTATGATGATTGAGGCATATATTCTTATTGTTTGATTGCCATGAACCATCCCCATTCATAACAAATGTACAACTATCCCATAAAGTGTATAATATTTATTCTTTCATTCTTTATTCATCTGTTAATACAAGAATTAAAACGAACATCCGATAATTATTTCAAAACAAGATCAAAAGCTCGATCCAACGTTGAGTAATCATTTTCAAAACTTAACAGAACCAGCACGTATTCATCCATCCTCTTGTAAGTCGATTGCTTCAGGCATCGCCATCTACCTGTAAGTTGATTGCCTCAAGCATCGCCATCTACCCTTATTCGTGGTTCCTCTCCTTGCTCCATCCGTCGACTCTTGTTCCGTTTAGGTAGCACCCATTAGGTAGAACCCTTTGTATGATAACATAGGTAGAATTCCCTTATTCTTTGTATGCTAACATTAGGTAGATGTTCCCTTTGTAAATCCTAACACATAGGTCCACATTGCATGACAACTCTAGGGCAGAGCTTCCCCACTTTTAGACCTTCCGTGCGTCTCCGATCTTGTGGCATATCAGTCTGTTCTACTGCAAAGAGGTAACTGCCTAAGACTCGATTCAGTGAGCTGCAACACCTACTGCTAGGACGTTGAATATATTGCCCACTTTCCTTTGACACAGCTGGTGTCCTCTTTTGTAAGTCCATGTTCAGATGGCAATCCTTGTTCCCCTAGTTAGCCGAACTATGACAGCTCTGATTCTCATGTTCAGATGAGATACGTATGCACGAGATACGATGTCTTGCTGAGTTTTGACTGACTACTAACAGCTAATCCTTGCTTGCTTTCTCCCTTGCTGCGATTCTTTTCTCTCGCCCTCGTTGCGATCGAGACATTCTCTTTCTCTTGCCCTAGTTGCAATCGAGACCCTTGTTCCCGTAGTTAGCTGAACTACGTTTTGCTCTGATTCTCATTCCAGATGAGATACGTAGGCATAAGACGCGATGTCTTAGCGAGCACACTTCTTTTTAGCCCATAGGTAGCCGAGCTACGAAGACTCTGATTCTCATACTCGGATGAGATACATAGGCAGTGGATGCGACATCTTTGCGAGTCATTTTCAGTTTCTTTTGACCTTCTTTTAGCAGATACTACTTTAGATATACCTACACCCTTTAGACTAGAACAACAAGAGTGGATCCCGTAGAGTACTATGGATGCGTAGGGGTGCTAATACCTTCCCTTCGCATAATCAACTCCCGAACCCAAGATTTGGTTGCGAGACCTTATCTTTTCCTTTCCTTAGGTTTTCTTCAATCGTTTCCTTTCCCTCCTTTGAGATAAATAACGAACGATGGCGACTCTTCTGTTCTTTTTCTTTGCCGGTTGTTTTTTTCGCGTTGCGACAGTATCCTCATTGTACAATGAGGAAATCAGAACTTTCGTAGTTCAGCCCATTAAGGCTGAAAAGAAATGATTGGAGGCAAGAGGAAATGGATGATTGAGATTGAAATGATCATAATAGAATGATTGAGAATTGAATAGAATGGAGAATGGATAGACTTGATAGTTATTGGATGATGAGAATCACACTAACTTTCAAGTGGAGAGAGAAGAATCTTTGTAGTTGCTCTTGCACGGGAGATGAAGACCTTATCAATCGTTAGATTCGAATTGCACTAAAGTCTATGAACGGAGGTGAATACGATGAGCGCTGGGTCATACGTCCCATACCCAAAGATACTCAAAATGGGGGTAGGAATACTCCAGTCCCACTCCTTCTCCATTACTTAAGGCTCGTATCGTACAACTTGATTCATGATTGATAAGTTGTTGATTGTAGTCCTTGCTTTTGTTGTATTTGCTTTGTGAAGATAGACTTATCAATCGTATGGTTAGAATTGTGCTAAAGTCTATGAATAGAGGTGAATACGATGAGCGCTGGGTCATACGTCCCATACCCAAAGATACTTAGAATGGGGGTAGGAATACTCCAGTCCCACTCCTTCTCCATTACTTAAGGTTCGTTTCGTATAACTTGATTCATGATTGATAAATTGTTGATTATAGTCCTTGCTTTTGTTGTATTTGCTTTGTGAAGATAGACTTGTCAATCGTATGGTTAGAATCGTGCTAAAGTCTATGAATAGAGGTGAATACGATGAGCGCTGGGTCATACGTCCCATACCCAAAGATACTCAAAATGGGGGTAGGAATACTCCAGTCCCACTCCTTCTATTATGCTTAAGGCTCGTGTCACACTCTTCTAACTTTGATTTAATAAGTGTTGAAGATGCCACATTTGATGCGCTTGAATAATCCGCTGCTTGGTATGACTGAGGATGCCTTGATTGAAGATCTTGTCTTGAGGCCTTGAGCTCCACAGCATGAAAGAAAAGTCCTACTAAGTGACCAAGGTGGTCACTCAATTAGACTATGGGATTATACAAGTTCAAAGGATTTAATTAATCAAAATTACTTTTTATCAATTTAATCGGGGGCTTTGTATTTAGTTTTGAAGGGAACTAATTTTTGGATCTAATTGAAATTAGTAATTGTTAGAACTAACCTAAGGGATCATGCATTAGGAATTGATTGAATATTCTAAGTTAGATTTGAAATCCTAAGGGAGCATGCCAAAATATTGATTAAAGTCATGATTAAAATTCTATGTTAAGTCCTAAAATTGATTGAATTCTAATCCTAAGGGGAACATACAATTTTCAACACAAAATACCAACATAAGGCCCATAAGGGCAAAATGGTCATTACTAAAATATGTCCAATTATAAACATGGTTTAAAATTGAGAAATCAGCCTAATGTTGAGAAAATGAGGTAATCCTAAATTTAATCAACCCTAAGTGTCTCTAATCAAAATCTAATTAAAAGTCCTAATCAAATTCTAACAATTCTAAAATGTAAATTAATCCTAATTATTCTAAAAATGGGAATTAATCCTAATTATTCTAAAATAATTAATCCTAATTATTCTAAAAGAATTAATTTCCTAATTATTCTAAAAGAATTAATTTTCTAATTATTCTAAAATCATCCTAATTAATCAAAACAAAAAAGAAAAACAGTGGGGTGCAAACAACAATTGTCAGTGGGCTGCAAGATGAGCCCAGAACAACTTTTTTGTGCAAGAAGCCAGGTCCAAAAAAATGCATTTAGAACAAAAACAGGCATGGGCCACGCCTGGGCCCAATGCTAACTCAGCCAATTCCAAGGGAGGCGTAGGTGAAAAACGAGTGGTGAACCAAGCAAAGTGTGTTAACGGGCCTAATGAAGCACAAACCCAAACACTTCACATACACAGGGGGTGCATCAGCAGATTCAGGGTGTGAATAGTGAATTTCCATGGGCCTGGATGGTAAAGCTCACTCAAAACACCTCTGTTGACTTGGACAAGTCAATAGAGTGAAACCAAATGGAAGCGCGTGTAACTCTCACTCACCGTCTCTCTCCCTTGGCTCAACGCACCGACGGCCGTCGCCGGCGCCGGTGTCAATGTAAGGCCCTAATTCCTACCTCATTCTAATCTCCTAGTCAAGCTGAACACAGAAATGGATGTGAATCAGAGCGACACTCTCTGCACTGGCCAAATCGCGCCTATTAAGTGAAGAACCCTAAAAGTTATGAACTAAATTAAACAGCGTATGCTACAAATCAAACCTCACAGCTATGGGGATTCTACTCCTTATTCCAAACACTACCTATTGGTGAGCACAAATAAAGAAAATACGATTGAAACTGAAATTACATACCGGAGAAGACGATCGGAATAATTTGCCAGTGAGTTTTCTGGTCTCGACTTCTTTTTCTTCTCCTTGCTTCGTCTCTTTTTCTTTCTCTGTCTTAGGACAACGGAAATGAAGAACACTGTGGCTTAGCTCAAGCGAATTTGAAGCTTCAATAGCTTTTTGTGAGAGAGAAAGAGAGAGTAAGAGCTTTGGTGAGAGTAAGAGAGATTGCAGAGAAATGGCTCAGAATTCGCAGGGTTCAAAGTGATCCAAAATGAGAATGATCCACTGTTTATATAGAGTCTAGGTCTGGGATTATTTTTGGATTGGAGTTAGTTATTTAGGCTTGGAGTTAGTTGAATTTGACTTACTGAGTTAACAGAAAACTTAGTTGGTTAGGAGTTGTTAATGACTTGAATTTGTTTCCCTCTTACTCGTTATCACAAGTTGGTTTAAGTGGAGTTAAACTTAATATGAATGATGACCTGCTGAGCATGTTTTTCTCTCAGTGATTAATGAGTTGGTTTATGCAGGGTTAGTTTAGTGAAATGATGAAGCAAAAAGTTGATGGTTCTTTAGCTGTAGCAGGTAACTTTAGAGTTAGGATTAAACCAATGAATTAGAGGTAACCTATTGGACTGGTTATTGAGTGATGCTTAGCCTATGTTTTGATTCAATACATTGCAAGCTTAACATGTACGATCCTCTTTTTGATCATTTCTCATATGCTCCACTAATGGCTCATGCACTTTTTTTCACTGCAGACTTTGATGTTGTTTATTGAATCCAATTCATGGCCTGTGAGCAGGATGTTGTTGGCTCAAGAACTCCAATGCAGCTACTATGCCTTGGCTTGATGGTGAGCAGGATGTTGTTGGCTCAAGTTTATTATGTGGTTTTGCAGTGGTGAATAGGGATAATGCAGGTTATGTGGTCCCGTTGTCATGGATGGAAATGTGACAGGTTGGTCACAATATATTGTATGCTGCCATTGTTTGTATGCCTGTCACTTGATTTTCTGCTGCATCAGTTAGCCTTGCATAATGTTACAATGGTTTGCATGGTTTGTTTTTGATGTAGTTAGGCATGTTGTTGTGGCTTGGAAAAGATGTTATCCATCTGTAGAATTTTGGATTTGATGTAGGCATCTAATGTAACAGGATCATAGCATGTTGCAGGGCCAATTGTTGTATGCATTACCCCTGTTATGGTGAGTTTCAAATGGCCAAATGTATTACTCTGTCAAGTATGTTAAGCCATGTTTATGGAGAGTGATGTATGGTTGGCTCACATATTTGGATTGATGTCTGCAGGGTGTTTGCTGACTTGCATTTAGGCATTGAAACAAACTTGACTAGGCTTCATGCTGGCTGCAAGATGTGGACGCGTGTACCTGGACTAGTGTTGGATATGGTGTGCTTCATTTGTGAACTGAACTGCAGGGATGGCTTCAGAAAAGATCTTGGGTCCAGGCCATGGTATGATATGCTGCAAACCTCATGTTGTAGGTGCATCAAGTGTAGTTCTATTTGGACTGATGGTGTGCTAATATGTTTGAAACAAGTTTTGATGGTTTTAATATCATGGTAAGTTAACATACTCCATGGCTTGGTATTCATGACATTTCTGGTTGGTTATGACCTTGGCTTGTGCAGTTGTTCTTTATGTCCTGTCACACTGTTACTGAACTGGTATGCTTGAATATATGTTTCCATATTTCCTGGCAGGTTGTTATGATGTGATTCAAACTGATCTAAGGGAGGCAATGCAACCTGATGCTCATGTTGTGGAATAAATTCCATGTTCCTCCTGGTGTAACATGGATTTGGATGTTACTCTGTCATAGACTCTTATCAATTAATATGGTATTGCTTAGCCAAGATAGCACAGGTTTGTTCAAATGGCATTGCTTTAAATGGTTCATGTTTTGGTATGGGTTTCCCTTGGTTCTGAATCCTCTTGCTTGCAGGTTTATAACAAGGCCTAAGGTACATGGTTGTAGCTAGTCATTGCATGATGTAGGATTGTTGAGTGGTCTGCTGCAGTGACAGGGCAAGAACTGTTGCACAGTAGGTTACCATGTAGTGCATTCATGCTCCCAATTGTAGCTTGCCGTGTTGCATTTGGATTAAGCATTGGATGATGGAGTCATTAGTATCACATTGTATTGTGTTAGGACCATTAGGACTTGGTTTGGGGCAGCCCAAAACCAAGGTTTGACAAGCCAAAATGCCAAGCAAGGCATGGCATACATGATGTTGAACATGAGACCACTTACTTGGAAATGAAGAAACTAAAATAAACTCACAATCTACATGGCAATTGGATGAAGAATCAAGGCAAAAGGCTCGATTAGGTTTTGGATGGTCAGAGGTGGGTGAGTTGACTTTGGTTAAAGTTGACCAAAAAGTCAACAATTGGTCAAAGTTCATTTTTTTGTATTTTTCTTATAAATGGATATTTAATGGATAATTATGGGTGAATTTAGGGTTTAAGGAATTTTGGTTGACTTTGGTCAAAGTGACCAAAAAGTCAACTATTGACCAAAGTCAGCAGTTGGTCAAAAATGCCAAATTTTGTATTTTCTTGTATGGAATCACATGTAATGGTTTAAAATGGATGAAATGAATTGGAATGGTTTTGAAAAATGATTGAAATTGGTTTCATAATTGGCTTGAATGTTTGACTTTTGCAAAGAAAATAACTTGACTGATAGTGTATATGAACAAGACAATGAAATAAGACCTCAAGACTAGGGTTTTGACAAAGTGTCCATGAACCAATAGCATGACCAACAAGTGGCTTGAAACTCAGGGGTTTGATTACTCAGACGACTAAAGATATGTCCCCAACCAAATGAATAGCACCAAAGACTTTGAACTAAGGCCATGACTTCAAGCTAGGTCAAGCAACTTGACAATGAATACACAATCAAACCACCAAGTTCCTTTGATTACCATCTCCTGATTAGGGCTTTGGAGACCAAGATGAAGCCTAGGGAATCTCCAAGATATCCTGCCTTGAGAAATTAGGGTTTTGAATGTCCCAGTTGTCTAGTCACAACTTTTGTTGAAGTCAAGCATTCACCACCATCATTAGGGTTCACATGTTGTGCTGATGATGTGACCAAATCCATGCCTTTGGATCCTTGATACCAGTGTGAAACCTGGCTTCCGGGGCCCAAGTTTCTTTTGAAGTCATGAGGAATGATGCGTGTGGATGAGTTATGGATGTATGCAAGTCATCTCTTGATCAAGTGATTAGATACATATGTGAGAAGGGGAGGCCAAATTTAAGGGTACAACACTACCATTTACAGGTAAATTGACTTTCAAGTGTACAAACAACATGGCAGAATATGAAGCTTGCATTATGGGGCTTGAAGAGGCCGTGAATCTTCGAATCAAGTATTTAGATGTCTTCGGAGATTTCGCTTTGGTTGTGAATCAGATCAAAGGTGAATGGGAAACGAATCAACCCGGTTTGATACCGTATAGAGATTATGCGAGGAGGATTTCCACTTTCTTTACAAAGGTTGATTTTCATCATATCCCTCGAGATGAGAATCGGATGGCAGATGCTCTTGCAACGTTGGCATCAATGATTGTGGTGAAATATTAGAATGAAGTTCCCAATTTGTCTGTGATGCGTCTTGATAGGCCAGCTCATATGTTTACTGTTGAAGAGATCAAAGACGAGAAGCCATGGTATTACGACATCAAATGTTTCCTCCAAAGTCATACATACCAATCAAGGGCATCTCTGAAAAATAAGAAGACTTTGAGAAGATTAGCCGACAATTTTTACTTGAATGGTATATACTATACAAGAGAAACTTCGACATGGTTTTGCTCAGATGCGTGGATAGACACGAAGCAGACTTGTTGATGACTAAAGTGCATGAAGGTTCCTTTGGTACTCATTCCAATGGACATGCAATGGCGAAGAAGATGTTGCGAGCAGGTTACTATTGGCTGACAATGGAATCTGACTGTTGTAAATTTGTGAAGAAATGCCACAAGTGTCAAATATATGCTGATAAAATTCATTTTCCTCCGACACTATTGAATCTTATTTCTTCCCCCATGGCCCTTCTCCATGTGGGGAATTAATATGATTGGGATAATTGAGCCCAAAGCATTGAATGGACATCGTTTCATTTTGGTGGCAATTGACTACTTCACAAAATGGGTTGAAGCAGCATCATATGCAAATGTAATCAAGCAAGTTGTTGTAAGGTTTATCAAGAATCAAATTATATTCCGTTATGGTATGCCAAGTAAGATCATTACTAATAATGGATCAAACTTGAATAACAATATGGTGGAAGCTCTTTGTAAAAACTTCAAGATTACACATCATAATTCTTCTCCCTACAGACCCAAGATGAATGGGGTTGTTGAGGCTGCAAATAAGAATATTAAGTAGATTATTCAGAAAATGGTTGTCACATATAAGGATTGGCATGAGATGCTCCCATTTGCTTTGCATGGGTATCATACATCCATCCGCACTTCAACTAGGGAAACCCCTTTCTCTCTTATTTATGGTATGGAAGCAGTGCTCCCCATAGAGGTTGATATTCCTTCATTGCGTGTGCTCATGGAAGCTAAGTTGACTGAGGCTGAATGGTGTCAGACCTGGTTTGATCAGTTGAATTTAATAGAAGAGAAAAGATTAACTGTCATGTGTCATGGTCAGTTATATCAGCAAAGGATGAAGAAAGCTTTTGATAAGAAGGTCAGACCTCGGGTATTCAGAGAAGGTGACCTTGTGCTTAAGAAGATTTTATCATTCAAACCAGATTCTAGGGGAAAGTGGAATCCTAATTATGAAGGTCCATATGTTGTTAAAAGAGCCTTTTCAGGCGGTGCTTTGATTCTTACAACTATGGATGGTGAAGAGTTCACTCATCCTGTGAACGTAGAAGCAGTCAAGAAATACTTCGCCTAAAAAGAAAAGAACAGCTCGCTAAGTTAAAAACCCGAAAGGGAGGCTTAGGCAAAAATGAGCGTCTTGGTGGATTGAAAACCCGAAAGCGGGATCAAGGAAAAAATTAGAGACATAAAAACAGAAAGAATTTCCCGATAAGTTGAGTACCCCATCTTGGGGCAACTTATGCAAAAATTAGGGATTATGGCAAGTAACTGCAGTCTGCTGATCACCCAGTTTTGGAGAGACTTGGTTGAGCACAAGGGTTGACATCGATTCATCATCCCCAGTAGCGGCCAAAAGCACAACGGATATCAAGAGTTGGTAGAAGGATTAAGGATCGTTTGTATTCAATGTAACATTTTTCCATGTAAATTACCATTTTCAACTTTGTAAAAATCTATGGAGTCTTGTCATTTACAGACTACCATTCCATCAAATAAAGGTGAGCTTTTATCCAATTGTTTCTACTCTTATTTACTTCAGCCAATAGTTTAAGTTTTATTGTGATCATTTTTGAAATTAAAATTTTTAATCAAAAATCATTTTTCTTAAACATATAAAAGCAAGAATTTTCCAAGCAATTTAAAAGAAGTATCAACAGCACTTCAAAGAGCATAAGTCCTTAAGTGCGAAGCATTAGAGGTCCCCTGCGGAGTGTTTTGATCCCCAGTGGAGCTTCAATTCTTTTCCCCAGCTAAGTTGGTTGATTCAGTACCCTACAGCGTGTTATTTCCCCGACAGAGCTTCTGTACTTCCCCAACAGAGTTTGTGTTTCCTTGGCAGGGATGATCTTCAGCAAGGTAAGATGTTTTCCCCAGAAGATCGTGTTGGTTCCCTCACCAGTCGCCCTCCGACTCGCTCCCAGTCAGAGTTTCCTCCTGGTCTCTGAGCAGCTATTTTGTATTTGTCCCTTTCAAGGTTGTCTCCCATTTTGATATGGTGTTGACCTAAAACTCCCTGCATACTCGATAATGATTCCTCTCCCCAGCAGATCTCCTCCCTCGGCTAGATTTGAGCTTTTGGGTTGTTGATCTCTCTGTTCTCCAGCAGTTGTCTCCCTCTTTTTATGGATTGACCGAGGATTGTACCGATGATTCAAATTCTTTGTGACACCTTTGTATCCTTTGTGATCGTTTTGTTAGCATAATCATCATATATACATATACATATACATTCATATAATTTCATAAATGCATATTTCCACCATCATCTGATTAATTCATTATTTGATATTCTTATTCTCTGTTATAGTGGTACTTTACCCCCGTGTAAGTTCGGCGTCTGTCCTCCCCCAATTGTAGAGCGTTAGCCCCTTAGGCAAAAAGACTTTAACCTTTCTCCTCTTCCCCCATTGAGTTTGTTTCCTCGTGGATGATTATTACTTCAGTTTCCTCCCTAGTTGTTTATCTGGATGGAATCACTCCCCTTGAGTTATATCCTCATTGGGTTGAGTCTTGATTGACTGTTTCTTTCTAGATCATGCCTAGATAGATGCTTTGAGTCTCCTAAGAGCTTATTACCCAGTAACTGGTAATATTCTTCTTAGTTTGCAGTTTGTTACTTCTTGCCCAATACCCGGCATAAGTACCCCTGTTTTCCCAGCAGTGGAGTTCCCAATGGATTTATTTGTTTCTAATTCCCTAGGAAGTATATCCTTGATATGTTCATCCTAACCGATGACGAATATCTTTCTTTCCCCTGATTGAGTTTATCCTTGATATGTTCATCCTAACCGATGACGGATATTCTCATCTTTGGTATTATACCTAGTAAAAAGGTGGTTGTAATCCCTATTTTATTCCCCAGAGAGTTAATCCTTGATATGTTCATCCTAACCGATGACGGGTTGCCTTCTCATTGTGGTCTTCTACCTAGTAACCGGTAGTTGTAAATCCTACTTTTTCCCTGTGCAGAGTTTATCCTTGATATGTTTACTTTAACCAGTGACGGGTACTCTCTCTTGGTATTCTATCCATTAATCGATAGATATAATTCCTATTTTCCTCTTCGCATAGTCTATCCTTGATATGTTCATCCTAAGTGGTGACGGATTTTCTCTTCGATGGTCTTCTATCCAGCGTTCGATAGATGAAATTCCTACTTTTTGTTCAGTGGGTATATCCTTGATATGTTCATCCTAACCGATGACGGGTATCCTTCTTGATGTCCCCAGGAAAGTCTATCCTTGATATGTTCATCCTAACCGGTGACGGATTTTCTTCCCTGTTGAGTTTATCCTTGATATGTTCATCCTAACCGATGACGGGTACTCTCATCTTTAGTCTTCTACCCAGTAACTGGTAGTTGTAAATCCAATTTTCCTGCACTTTTTCCCCAACAAGGTTATTCTTACCCAGTAACCGGTAATGAATACTCCCTTCTGGCGTTTTCCCAACGAGTCATCCTTGATATGTTCATCCTAACCGGTGACAAATGTTCTCTCTGTTAGATCTTTATTATCTCCTTACCCAGTAACAGGTGGTAGATAATAGATGTCTGCTCCTTCTGTGTTGAATTTTATTTCTTCCCCAGTGGAGTTGAGTGCGTATTTCCTTAGTGAAATCACTTTTCCTGCATGATTCAAGTACTTCAGTGTTATCCTGATCTACTCGAATCCCCTACAGATGTTGTTGTTCCCCGGCTGAGTTTTTTCCATTTTTTATATGGAATTCCTCTAGTCCCCCAGCAGTTTTAAGTCATAGATTGGCCTACGCATAACCTCCTTTTCCCCCTAGAGTCTCTGTCTTCCCAGTGAGTTTTCCTTATGGAATGCATTATACTCTTGCGGACCTTCGGTCTCTCTGATTTCTTTTCCTTTGTGGCAATATTTCCCCACAGAGCATTAACTTTTACATGCATCATGAGGTCTCTTAGGAACCAAAATTTGTTTATTTGTTGTTATTTAAGCCCATTCTATTGATTCGACATAAAGATTTTACCCTCGCCTCCTCAGTTAGAATGTCCTTAAATAGGGGCAGCTGTAAGACCCCAATTTTGACCCTAAGATCCCTCATGCAACTTCATCACATGCATTAGCATTGGGATCATACCTTGGCATTCTCCTTACCCCTCTTCCATTGGGTTTGTTTTGGGAGAGATCACCAAGCACCATGTGATTGTATCATACTTGTATTTTATCATTTTTACTAACCAAAATACCAAAAACATATCTTTGCTTTGCCTAACTCTTTTGTAGGTAGGGCATGATCTCCAAGTTCACATCTAGGGTTTGAGACCCTCATGACCAAAGAGCACAACCATGGATTGATCCAAGAATGGTTGTAAGAATCATGTATGAGTCCCCATGATCTCTACATGTTATATTGATCAAGTTTTCTTCAAGAGTTTGAGGGTGATTTGCCTTGGAAACCCTAGTTTGACTGGGTATCTTAAGTAACTTCTCCAACAAGCTATCTCACCATTGATCAAATTTCTCAAAGGACACTTCAAAATTCATCATCTTATGCATATATGATCTACTATTAGCCAAGAAAGTCAAAATAATTGAAGGTTAGCAAGTTTGTTGATGGTGGTTGGCCAGATGAATTCATCTAATCAAAACTGGGTCTCCCTAGACCCTATCTCCTACAATTTTCACCATATGAAAATGATTCAAAGATTAACGTTACTCTAAATGCTATTCCAAACAACTTTCATGTTGATACCTAGATCTAGTTTTGCTTGGAAAATCATTTTCTAGGTTGAAACATTATAGGTCATTTTGTCTAAACCCTAATTTGAAAGTCAACTTCCCAAGGCCATAACTTGCTTATTTTTTATGAGATGAAATATTTCCAAGTTGCATATTAAAATTCAAGATTTCTAATTCGAATTTGATGTTTGGAGTGAGAGCCAATTCAACTTTTATGAGCATGTTGTAACACCTCAAAATTTGCCCTCCTCTCTTGGGACTAGCTTAGCATATTGCATTTCATTGTTTAGGGCATTAGGCATTTGCATATTGCATATCATGAGAGAATAGGCAGGTCATCCTCTTAAGTCTTTCTCAGAAGATAGAGAGGTTAAGAGATGCAAGCCTGAGGGTCTCATAAATTGATCATTAGCCATCTGAGGGTTGCTCTTCAATTAGGGTTTCTTGGTTCTTCAAGGAGGTTGAGTATTATCTTGGTTGAAATGGTACATCATCATCATCATGGATATGTCATCCTCAAGGGGCTCATTGTTCATGCTCAGATTCTTTGGGATTAGGGTTTTTGACCTCTAGTCAATCCTAATTAGTTGCATTCTACCAGTCAGGGTTTTTCAAGGAGATGAGGTCTTTCTTGAGAAGGAGATCATCATATGATTATTATGTGGAGCTTATAAGAGCTAGGGGTTCATTTTGGAGCCATTTCATCAAGTGGTTAAGGCTCAGGCTGATCAGAGCATGTTCAGGTCATCTATCAACTAGAAAGTCAACAGAAAGACAACTGAGGTCTAGGAGGTGGAGAAATGAGTTTCAACATCTCATTCATGTTCAAAAGAGGCTTATTCATCATTACAAATGCATATCTTGAAGAATTTGAGGTCAGATCAAAAGTTTCCAAAAATGGAAAGTGACCTATAATTGAAAGTTTCCCAAAATGGAAAGTTTTTTATTCAAATTCAACTTGATCTCGCATCATCAAATAAGCTTCAAATGAAATTTTGTCCAACATGAAAGTTGAAGATCTTTCTCTCCCATTTCCAAAAAGTCCAAGATCATGAGTATCTGATGAATGGTTGAGGAGATATGACCAAATCATGGCAAAGTGTGCTTGAAACTTCAAATGGCCATATCTTTTGAACCAAGACTCCAAAATGAGTGGCTCTTTTTGCAAAATTCTTCGCATGACATAAAATTTCCAAAACATTCATCACATTGCATGAAAATTCATCATATGATCATATGCATATTCATGTCCATTTTGGAGGGAAAATCATGAATTCAAAATTGGTGCATCATATGGACTTTTTAACCATTCCAACATGTTAATAGCATGGTTTTAAGTGAAAATGCATGGCCATTGTTACTGTTCACGTAGGCTTGCATGCATGGGGTGAAAAAACCAAATTTTGCATAACACCTCTTTTCTCATTAAAAAATAATTAGTCAAGCCTAAGCATGATTAGAAAATGGATTAACATGTCATATAAATAGTTAATTATAACAGAATTTTCAGAATTTCACAATTCTAGATCTATATCCAAATTTTCCCTCCAAAATTTCTCTTCTTCCAAATTCAAAAATTCTTCAAAGAACACTTGATTTTTATTACATATTTGTGTTCTTGGATCATGATTCAGTATAGATCAAGCCATTGATTGTGAAATTTGGTGAAGAATTGAGCACTTGAAGATCATGAACATGATGATGGAGATTCAAATTTAATCAAGATCTAGTTCATCTCAAGCTTCAATTTCAACTTCAAAGGTCATTACAAGGTTGATATAAGGGATTTGGATGCTTTTGGACACTTGAATCCACCACTGCCATTGTTGAAGCTTCAAGAAGGTGCAATTTTCGAACCTTTTAATTCTGCAATTTATGTACATATTCTTGTAGATCTTGCTTTGCTTATCGTTTTGATATAAATTTTGTGGAATTTGGATGAAAATTGAGTGAGATATGATGATTTCAAGTTTAGATCTAGAAACTTCTTTGCTTCGATTCAGAAAATCCATGGAGATTTAGGCTCAGATAATATGATATTTGAATTCTACATTGAAAGAGCTTTCCAACGATATATAATTTGTAAAATTCTGGACGTTTCTGAAAATTCGGGAAAATTGTGCATGAATGTTCATCATCTTCATCTTCATCTTCATGAAGAAGATGAAGATCTTCATCATAATCTGAATTTTCGCTAGCCTTGCTGTAACACGCGCCCAGGCCTGTTTAATCCATGGTCCTCACTTCGATTCCTGCTTCAGGCGTTTTTTGGAATTTATTTTTTCACTTTTGCCATGCTATGCCATTTTTATTTCACATTTTTTCATCAACTTGTAAAATTCATAATAAATTGAAAAATGCATCAAATCACTCCCAATTTTTTGCATAATGATCCTTAGAATGTATAGTTTTTTATGATCATAAGTTTGAAAGTTGTACATGGCTGGATTTTTGCTGGTGTTATAATCTTTGACCATAGGTGCATTTGTGACCTTGCCTTACTCTTTCCTTTGTGAAATGCTTGATTTTAATCCAATGGACTTGAAATTTTACATGCTGATTCTAGAAACATTGATGGATGTTTTAGGCTTGGTTTGGTATTTTTCCCATTTACCATTTCTGTTTTATGCTTGTGTTAACATGGTGTAACAATTTGTGTCACACATTTGGTTGTTCAACTTGTACCATTTAATTTCCATGCCAAATGATCTTGGATGCTTCTGATTTTTTGTATGTTGATCATGTTGAATGTGTTGAATGTTCATGAATTTTTCCAGAATTATTTGAATCATTTCTGTTTTGATTTGAAATTTTCATTCATGATGTCCATATATGAGCCTTGAAATTGCCTTTGACTTCTTTTGATCATGAAATGCATTTGATGATTGATTTTGATGTGAGCATTTTTAGGATATGTTAATATATGTTTGAAGTTACATTGTGTTGAATTTCAGCTCCTGTTTTGAATTTTTTCTTCACCTTTGACCCTAGGCTTTGACCTAGTGGTTTGTTGCTTACATGTGAGCTTTGAATTTCAGGTTTAAGCATCCAAGTTCCATGGTTGATGATGCTTCATCATTTGGATGTTGATATTTGCTTTTGATTGCTAACACTTGCTGTTTTGTAGGGTGATGATAACTCATTTGAGTTTGACTTATGGCTTTTGTGTTGTACATTGGGATTGTCTGTTGGTTATTAACTGTTGTCTGTTTGTCTGAAAGTTGTACTGATTGGTTTAGCTGTTTCCACAGGTACCTAAGTTGCTTTAAGTTCATTTGAACTTTGCTTTGCATTGCTTGTGGTTGGCATACCACTTAGGTATAATCCTTGATCTTCATGTAGTCTGGAAGACCTACTGTTATTGGTAGGCACCTGTCTGAAACCCTCCTTAAGAGGCAATGTTTGTGGATGTTTAATTTTGTGCCAAGCAGGTAAAGACCTCTTAAGAGGCAATTGGCAGATAAAAGGGATGTGCAATCCATCCCCTGCTATTCAGTTGTATCAGTCACTTTGCTCACACACCCTATGTTGATGCACTGTGAATGAGAACCCAAGATCTTGTTGTGTCAGTCATGTGGAGAAGAGTTCCTTCATTCTGAACTCCTACACTTTCTATTTGATTGGAGATCTCCCAGGCCAGGGATAAGAGCTATGAGGCATAACCCTCATCTCCTTTTCATCTGCTTCACCCTAACTCTCAATGTTAGGGTTAAGAGCTAAAAACACCCCATTCCAGTTGGCTTGTTTCTACAGCCTAGCCTTGTGTGAGCCAATTGTTTGCATATAGTGTGTGTGCTTGCTCTTTTGTGAATGCTTGTTTGCTATTTATCTGTTGTTCAACTTGCTGCCTGTGCGAGTTAGGATTTGCTTAGATACCTCAACCTAGGACTATTGTGGATTACATGACAACTATTAGGCTCGAGTCAGTCTCCCTTTTAGTTTGTTATTCCCAGGTCTCTGGTTAGGAGAAAGTTTCTCCCCTATTAAGGGGAACTACGTTGCCCTGATCCTCATACCAGATGAGGTACGTAGGCAGGAGATCGTACGAGATCTCTCTGGGCACCCTTTTCCTTTTTGTGTGTGTTTGCTTGACAACTAGCAGGCTCGAGTACCAGACTCCCTGTTGGTTTGTTTGTTCAACTTTTTGTTGCTTTTGACGACTCAGCGTCCGGTTAACCTCTTGTGTGTGAGTGAGGAGTCTGACGTAAGTCCAGCGATTGGCAGTCGGTTTCCGGTGTGTTTCTTTGGTTTGGAGTCTGACGTAAGTCCAGCGATTGGCAGTCGGTTTCCTGTGTTTGTTTGTGTGCTTGGAGTCTGATGTTAGTCCAGCGATTGGCATTCGGTTTCCTGTGTGTGTTTACTTGTTCGGAGTCGGACGTAAGACCAGCCATTGGCAGTCTGTTTCCATTTGTGTGTTTGTTTTGACGTCTCAGCGTCTGTGCGTGTGTTTTGTTTTGGCGTGCGTGAGCCGAACTACGGTAGCTCTGATTCTCATTCCAGATGAGATACGTTGGCATAGGATGCGATATCCTAGCGAGCCCGTTCCTCTCTTCTTCCATCTGTGTCTTATTCCAGTGTGTGTGTGCATTCTTTTGAGCATTATTTAGCAACCTTATTCTATGCTTTTGAGCGTGGATCCCGTCGAGTACGACGGACGTGAGGGGTGCTAATACCTTCCCCTTGCGTAACCGACTCCCGTACCATGTAATCTCCGGTCGTAAGACCATTTCCTTTCCAGGTTTACTTCGAGCGTTTCCTTTCCCTCCTTTGGGATAAATAACGCCCGGTGGCGGCTCTGTTGTTTCTTTTTTCCCGCCGGTTGTTTTTCGCGGATGCGACAGTTGGCGACTCCACTGGGGACATAGAAGTTGACCTCTTGCTGGTCCATCTTCCCTAAGCGAGTCACTCCTAGCGCTCTCTAGGATAGTTTAGGTTGCTTGTGCTGTTCTATTTATTGCATTTATGATTATTGTACTGTGATTATTTGCATATGTGTTTGCATGCATCATGTTATCATTATGCTGGATTCTGTACAGGTTGGTTCCTCTGATTTTGGGGTGGGTGTTCTGAGTGGGGCTAAAACCCAGGCCCGAGTATACACCTAGGATTAGTGTGGTCTCATGTTGCCTCTCATGTTAGGTCAACATGTTTTGGGCGACGTGACATACCACAAGTCGGACGAGGTTCTTTTGAGGGAGCTCTTCCTTTGTGGAGTATCCACTTTGGTTGAGATACCTCATCTGAGCTGGTGACTTCGGTGACCGTTCTTTCCCGGATCATTGGTTTAGACGATCTTATGAGAGCTGCAACGGCACACCCGAAAGGGCAAACCCATTGAGTATATTTGCCCGATTGTCGAGACCATTATCCACCTTAGGATGACCTGATTAGAATTCACCTGTGAGGGGAGGGTTGATTCTTACAGATCCATGTCCTGATGGTGACTTTGATGGTGACTAATGGTTCAGTTATTGATCAGAGTCTTATTTATAAGCCGGATTTATGGATTTATTTCCGAGACACCGGAGTTCTGTCCGTGTTATTTATCAGTGGGGATCCGTTTATTTCAGGATTCCCTGGGCTGGTTCAGAGGGTCTTGTGGTTATCAGTTCAGTGATTCTCCAGTGATGGTGATGATATATCCTTCGGTTCCGTTTATTTCGGAACCCTGAGCCAGATTTATGGTTACCCAGTCCCTCAGATGGTTGTGATTAGTTCAGAGGTCGTAAACCAATGCAGTGGATGTTCAGATGACTTGGAGGATGGCACAGTGCATTGCATTCATACATCAGCATCATTCACATTTTGCATTTATCTGCATCTAACACATGTTTATCCATATGCAGGGGACATTCTTGATCGAGATCCTGGTTGAGAGACTTCTTTATTCCAGACATGAGGACCGGCTTGAAAGACGACGTCGTCTACAGTTTCTTTGATCCAGAGATTGGTGTGCTGAGAGATATGATAGCATTGATTACACCTGACCATGTGGGGATGTTCCGTGAGACTTATGGTGGTATCCTGAAGTTGGTTTTCAGGCTCACAGACGGTGACAGGAGTGCCATCCATACTTTTCTCCAGTTCTATGACCCGGGCTTGAGATGCTTCGTGTTCCCGGATTACTTGTTGGGACCCTTGATGGAGGACTATGCCAGCATCCTGGGTATTCAGATCAGAGATCAGATTCCTTTCTATGCCACTAAGGGGGAGCCTGATGTTGCTGAGATCTCTCGTGCTCTTTATTTGAGCCCAAAGATGATTAAGGGGGGTTTGAAGGAGAAGGGAAAGTTGCCTGGTTTTCATCTGAGTTTCTTGGAGGCTAAAGCCAAGGAGCATGCTGTTTTGGGTGATTGGAGGGCCGTTTGCGCTTTACTTGCTGTCAGCATCTATGGGATCATCATGTTCCCTAATCAGAAGAACTTTGTGGACATTAATGTCGTCCGGTTGTTTATGCAGAGGAATCCTATTCCTACTCTGGTTGGGGATGTTTATTACTCGGTCCATAATCGGAACGAGAAGCGGCGTGGGGGATTGATCCGATGTTGTGCTCAGCTGTTGTACAAATGGTTCATGGGGTATTTGCCTTCCAGGGGTGCCTTTGTCTTTCTTGATCCTACTGTCAAGTGGTCATTCAGGTTGATGGGTTTACGGGCCAAGGACATAGCTTGGACTCATAATGGTATGGCTAGACGAGATTTCATTTACAGTTGTGGGAGTCTTCCCAATGTGCCTCTTATAGGAGTTCAAGGTTGCATTAATTACAACCCGGTGCTTCTTAGGAGACAGATGGGGTTTGCTGTGGAGGGTCCTCCTCTCGGGCGAGAGATTCAGGAGTCTTTCTACTTCCCAATTGAGGGTAATCAGCCAAAGTTGAGGCAAGTGTCTGATGAATGGCGCGACATTCAGAGAAAGGGCAAGGTTCCTTTTGGCAAGGTTAACAGCAGGTCTTTTCCTCCGTTTGATGATTGGCTTAGGAAGAGGATTGAGCTCACACATCTACCATTTCCTGGAGGTGATCCTTGGTGTCCTTTGATTGAAGGGCCACGTTCTTCTGTCAGCATGGAAGAGTTCCTTGAGATGAAGAAAGCCAGAGATTAGCTGCAAGCAGAGAAGACTGAGTTGGAGATGAGTGTTGCTAGAATTCAGATGGCTAATCAGGAAATCAAAGGGAGAATAGAAGACCAGGATAAGAGGCATGCTCTTGTGGTGAAGCGATTTGAGATAGACACCGCTTATTATGGCAAGGTTAGCCAAGCTTTAGAGTCATCCACGAGGGAGCACGACATCCCCAAGGAGAGGTTGGCTAGAGCTTCGAAGGTCATCGAAGATGAGAAGAGGAGACAAATCCTTGTGAGGGATCAGAGGGAAGACAGAGTTAGAATCCTTATCACCGAGTGGGAAGCAAAGCTGAAGATTAAGGAAGAAGAGAACACGAAGATTATTGCTGAGAGAGTTTACTATCTTGCTGAGAGGGATCATTATTTCCGACAGATGAAGATTCACCAGAAGGAGATAAGGAGATTGTAGCAGGAGAACACTGAGCTTAGGTTCGCTGTGAAGTTTACCAAGATGGTAGAGGATGCGGAGCCTTCGGTGGGGCCTTCTTCAGTGTAGCCTTTTGTTATCATTTGTGTTGGATTACTGTCAGGCCTGTTGACGGAATTCACTTGTTTGTATTTTCTTTCTGTTTCTGGAGAATTGTATTTGATTTGTATCAGACTTGATGTATGACTCTCGCACATATTGTGCATTTTTGATATGCAATGGTTGTTTTCATTCAGTGATTGGTCTTCAAGCTTTATTTGCTTTGTCATTTCTTCACACACATAGCACACATATGGTTGGGTGGTATCTTTGCTAAATCATAATTCTCTGATCTGTATGAGGAAATCAAATGATGAATGTCAAAATGTTGCTGCCGGATTATTATCTGTCTCGATGAAACCAGGATCAAAAAGACAGAGTGTTCCTCATATGGATAGACATTGCATTCATGCATGAATCATAATAACTTGTCTTCTATTTTGCAGGTGTCAGTTTCTAACGTGCTTGATTGTTTCAGGAATCATTGCTCGCGCACGTAGAATCATTCCTTTGCACGCAGCACGTCCGCACAGATACCCTACTAGACGCAACACATCCAGGCAGATGGATCTACCCAACGCAGATATTCTTGAGCTGAAGGAGAAAATGAATGAACTGATCAATGTCATGCAAGGGTTTGCCGTGGGGCAAAAAGAACTTGCTGATAAAGTGGAGAAGCTCGAGCGGGCTTCAGCTGCTAATAGTGGTGTCAATTTAGAGGGGGTCTCCAACCACGGTCTTGGTGGTTCTAGGGATGGAGGAGATCTCGGAAAGAGGACAATTGTTGGTGTAGTGACTAATAATGCTGGTGGTTTTGGTGTTGCCACAGGCGGTGGGCCGGGTCCGATGGGCAACAATTTGAAGGATAGCCTGTTTCCTCCTTTCTTCGGGGCAGAGGAAGATAGAGAAGTAGATCAGTTCTCCGTGCTTAATGAACAGTTTGGGCAATACGGTGTCCAACCACCAAACAAGGAGATTCAGGTGTTGGCTGAGAAAATCAAGGCTCTTGAAAGTCATGCTACTCCGGGGGTTGTTAACATGTCGAATATGGGGCTTGTTGAGGGAATTGTGATTCCACAGAAGTTCAAAGCGCCCGCGTTTGACAAGTATAATGGGAGTTTTTGCCCGGAAACTCATCTCCAGGCTTTTGTCCGAAAGATTTCTGCTTATACAATGGACCAGAAGCTTTGGATGTACTTCTTCCAGGACAGTCTGTCTGGGGGGTCCTTGGAATGGTACACTAAGTTGAGGTCATCTGATGTCAAGAGCTGGCAGGATCTTGGGGACGCTTTCTTTAAACAATACCAATTTAATGCTGATATGGCTCCTAGCCGTACCCAATTGCAGGGTATGTCTCAGAAGCCTAATGAGGGGTTTAAAGAATATGCACAGAGATGGAGGGAGTTGGCAGCCAGGGTCCAACCTCCGTTGGTAGACAGAGAAATGTCAGATCTGTTCATGGGTACCCTGCAGGGGACCTTTGCTGAAAGAATGGTGGGATGCCCGGTTACCAATTTTGCTGATATTGTGGTGGCAGGAGAAAGAATTGAGAGTTGGTTAAAGCTGGGAAAAATTCAGGGTAATGCTTCGTCGTCTGGATCGAAGAAGCCCTTTGGTAATGGTCAGAGGAAGAAGGAGGGTGACACCAGTGCAATGTATGCTCAGAGGGGGCAGAGCAGGGATCGTTACTACCAGCACACTGTTGCGGTAACTATTCCTGCTGATAATCAACAACAGCAACAGCAACAACCGCAACAACAACGACAGCCATTTCAACAGAGACCGCAGAGGGCCGGGTATCAAGTAAGAGGATGAATGACTGATCGTCAATTTGATAGGCCATCTGTGACCTATTCATTCTTGCTGAAGAAGTTGAAGGACTTGGGGTTGGTTCAGCTGAGAACTTTGGCTCCTGTGAGACCCGACCAAAGGCCTTCCAGCTATGATGAGAACGCCAAGTGCGAATTCCACTCAGGTGCCCCTGGACACAATGTAGAAAATTGTAAAGCTTTTAAGCATGTGGTCCAGGACTTGGTGGATTCCAAAGCTATCAACTTTGCACCATCTCCAAATGTTAACGCTAATCCCATGCCTGCGCATGGTCAAATGGGGGTGAATGCAATTTCTGAAGAGGGTAGAATCGGGCTGATGAGTGTGAATCAGTTGAAGACTCCGTTGGCTGAGATCAAAAGACAACTGTTGAAGAATGGGGTCTTTCCGGGTTGTGATAACTATTGTGCTGCGTGCACTGTTGTTCCTGATGGGTGTGTATCGTTGAGGGAGGCTGTCCAGAGACTGATGGATGAGCGAAGCCTCCGACTTGAGAAGGTTGATTTGGTGAAGGAAGATGTCTCCATCATAACCATCTATTTCGATCCGGTCGATTTGTCAACACTGGCAGATGCGGCTCCAGTTACTATCACGGTACCTGGGTCAATTCCTTATGACAAAGATGACGCCGTGCCGTGGCATTATGGTGGAGAAGTATATTGTAATGGGGAGAAGTTGGAGGATCAGGCTGCAAGTGAAACCACCGTTTCAAAGGTGGATAATGCCGGACCCAGTGGTTTCACTCGTAGTGGAAGGTTGTTTGCACCTGATGCTTTGAGAAGTGGGGAAGGAGAAAAAGAAAAGAAAGATAAGGCCGAGGCTTTAGCCAGGGCGAGAGGGAAGCAGGTGGTAAATGAGGGTACTCCTGTGGTGACACCGGCGCCTGGTGGGTCGGAAAGAGAACTTGATGATGAAGCTGAAGAATTTTTAAGGATCATCAAGAAGTCAGAGTATAAGCTTGTTGACCATCTGCAGCAAACGCCATCTAAGATCTCAATTCTGTCATTATTGCTGAGCTCCGAGGGGCATAGAGAGGCTTTGCTGAAAATCCGGAAGAGAGCCTATGTTCCTCAGGAGATAACAATCAATCAGTTGAAGACGGTGGTGTCAAATGTCAATGCCAGCCATGGGCTGGGTTTCACTGATATGGACCTAACTGTAGATGGGCGGAATCACAATCGGGCTTTACACATCACAATGGAATGTAAAGGAGCCGTGCTTTCGCACATGTTGGTTGATACCGGCTCCTCTTTAAATATGTTGCCAAAGAAAGCCCTGGAAAAGCTGGATTGTGAAGGTTTGATCTTGACGCCCACAGATCTGATAGTTAGAGCCTTTGATGGCTCAAAGCGGGCTGTGTTTGGGGAAGTGGAGCTCCACGTGAAGATCGGGCCTGAGGTGTTTAAGTCTGTTTTCTATGTCATGGATATTCAGCCGGCATATAGTTGCTTGTTGGGTAGGCCATGGATACATGCCGCTGGGGCAGTGACTTCGACTTTGCACCAGAAAATGAAGTATGTCTGGGACGGGCAGGTCGTCACAGTCTGTGGAGAAGAAGACATCTTCGTCAGCCACCTATCATCGTTCAAATATGTTGAAATGGACGGTGAAATTGTTGAGACGCCGAGTCAAGCATTCGAAACCGTCAAGGTGGAGAATGCTCTTTTTGCCAAAGAAAAGGAGAAGCCGTCCATTTCTTCATACAAGCAGGCCGCTGAGGTGGTGAAGAGTGGAGAAGCTCCAGGTTGGGGGAAGATGATGGACCGCCAAGAAAGACCGATTTGGAGTGGGTTATCAGCCGGGACGAGGCTCGTCTGGACAGGGCAGAGGACATCGTACGTCGTTCACATTCACCAGTGCTGGAATGCTGGATCCAGATCACATATGTATGGTGGGTGAAGAAGTTGACAGTGACTGTGAGATAGATCAATGGATAAAGGCGTGCGTACCAGGGATGGAAGTCCAGAACTGGAAGGCCGAAAAGATCATCACTGTCACTCTACGTGAAGAGTAATATTTCCTGTTTTTCAATTTTGTCTGCATGAAAGCCATACGTTTTTCCCGAAACATAATGGTTCATTGTAAGGGCCACCTCATGTTTCATTTTGCAAAATTTGCATCAGTAATAAATGGATGTTTTTCATTAAAAGCGGTGTTCCCTGTTTTTCATTTATTTTTGCAGTATAATAGAAACAAAAATAAAAATGGCAATGTTTTCATTTTCTTTTTCAATTTGTCTCGCTCCGGTTCTAAAGCAATGCATGAATCAACATTCATGCAGATGCGATCACTCTCCGGATCTCCTTGATAACAATCCTGTTACACCCTCATATGACTTCGACAATACGATCTATCATGCCGAAGAAGAATGCGAAGAAGATTGTGAACTGCCGGAGGAATTAGCCAGGTTGTTGAAACAAGAGGAGAAGGTGATTCAGCCGCACGAGGAGCAAGTTGAGGTTGTGAATCTGGGCACCGAGGAGGTCAGGAAAGAAGTGAAAATTGGGGCCGCTTTGGAGGCGAGTGTCAAGAGCAGAATGGTAGCATTGTTGAAAGAATATGTTGATATCTTTGCCTGGTCTTATCAAGATATGTCAGGGTTGGATACCGATATTGTTGTGCACAAGCTACCGTTGAGAGCAGATTGTCCTCCAGTGAAGCAGAAGTTGCGCAGAACTCGGCCTGAGATGGCAATGAAAATTAAAGGAAAGGTGCAGAAGCAGTTGGATGCTGGGTTCCTCGCTGTCACTAATTATCCGCCTTGGGTCGCGAACATTGTGCCGGTCCCGAAGAAAGATGGGAAGGTGAGGATGTGTGTGGACTACCGGGATTTGAATAGAGCTATCCCGAAGGATGATTTCCCATTACCTCACATTGATGTGTTGGTAGATAATACAGCTCAATTCTCGGTGTTTTCCTTCATGTATGGATTTTCTGGCTATAATCAAATCAAAATGTCGCCAGATGATATGGAGAAAACAACGTTCATCACACCATGGGGCACTTTCTACTATAAGGTGATGCCATTTGGTCTCAAGAACGCCAGTGCTACTTATCAGAGGGCTATGGTGACTTTGTTTCATGATATGATTCATCATGAAATCGAATGCTATGTTGATGACATGATAGCAAAGTCCCAAACAGATGAGGGACATTTGGTAGATCTGGCCAAGTTGTTTAACCGGCTGAGACAGTTCAGACTGAGGTTGAATCCGAACAAGTGCACTTTCGGAGTACGGCCCGGTAAATTGTTGGGGTTTATTGTGAGTGAAAGAGGAATCGAGGTTGATCCTGCTAAAGTAAAAGCAATACGAGAAATGCCTGAACCGAGAACAAAAAAGGAGGTTCGTGGTTTCTTAGGTAGATTGAACTACATTTCACGGTTCATATCTCATCTAACAGCCGCATGCGAACCTATATTCAAGTTGTTGTGACAAGATCAAACAGTCAGGTGGAATAATGATTGCCAAGCGGCATTTGAAAAGATAAAAGAGTATTTGCAGGAGCCTCCGATTCTGATGCCTCCTGTGGAGGGACGACCATTAATTTTGTACTTGACAGTCCTCGAGGGGTCTATGGGGTGTGTATTGGGGCAGCATGACGAGTCTGGTCGAAAAGAGCATGCCATATACTACCTTAGCAAAAAGTTTACCGACTGTGAAACAAGATATTCACTGCTCGAGAAAACTTGCTGTGCTTTGGTCTGGGCTGCTCGCCGACTGAGGCAGTATATGCTGGTTCATACCACTTTGTTGATTTCTAAGATGGATCCAATCAAGTACATTTTTTAGAAACCAGCATTGACCGGACGGGTTGCTAGATGGCAAATGATTTTGACTGAATATGATATCCAGTATACCTCTCAGAAAGCAATCAAGGGGAGTGTGTTGTCTGATTACCTCGCCCAGCAACCCATTGAGGATTATCAACCGATGAAGTTTGAATTCCCTGATGAGGACATCATGTTTCTCAAATCGAAAGATTGTGAGGAACCCATCCCGGAGGAGGGGCCTGACCCTGAATCTGAATGGATTTTGATGTTTGATGGGGTCGTTAACGTGAATGGTAGCGGAGTTGGTGCTGTTTTGGTTACGCCGAAAAGGTCCCACATTCCTTTTGTTGTCCGACTAACATTTGAGTGCACCAACAACGTGGCTGAATACGAAGCTTGTATCTTGGGAATTGAAGAGGCGATTGATTTGTGGATCAAGAACCTAGTTATATATGGAGATTCAGCTTTGGTTGTGAATCAGGTTAACGGGAAATGGTATACGCATCAATCTCATTTAATTCCATACCGGGACTATACGAGGAGATTGTTGACATTTTTCACCAAGGTGGTATTGCATCATGTGCCTAGAGAAGAGAATCCGTTGGCAGATGCTTTGGCTACTCTGGCCGCCTTGATTAAGGTGCAGTGGTGGAATCAGTTCCCCAGTGTTGAGGTGGGACGTCTGGATAGACCGGCTTATGTGTTTGCTGTTGACACAGCGCCTGATGATGAGAAGCCGTGGTATTACGATATCAAGCGCTATTTGGAAACCCAAGAGTATCCTGAGGGAGCATCCAAGAAGGACCGAAACACTCTGCGGAGGTTGGCCATGGTGTTCTACTTGAATAAGGATGGGGTTTTGTACAAGAGAAATTTCGATTGGGTTTTGCTCAGATGTGTTGATGATAAAGAAGCAAGCCAATTGATGAAAGAGGTTCACGAGGGGTCGTTCGGTACCCACGCTAGTGGGAATGCAATGGTGAAGAAGCTGCTGAGGGCAGGTTATTATTGGATGACAATGGAGGCTCAATATTTCAATTTTGTGCGGAACTGTCATAAATGCCAGATTTATGCCGACAAGGTGCACGTGCCTCCAAATCCGTTGAGCTTGATGTCGTCTTCGTGGCCGTTTGCTATGTGGGGCATTGATATGATTGGGAAGATTGAGCCTACGACTTCGAATGGGCATCGGTTCATATTAGTGGCTATTGATTACTTCACCAAATGGGTGGAAGCAACCTCTTATGCAAACGTGACAAAGCAGGTCGTCGCCAGATTCCTGAAGAGAGACATCATTTGTAGATATGGGGTTCCTAAAAGAATCATTACTGATAATGGTTCTAATTTGAATAACAAGATGATGGCAGAACTGTGCCGGGAATTTAAAATCGAGCATCACAATTCTTCTCCTTATCGTCCGAAGATGAATGGGGCGGTTGAGGCAGCCAATAAGAATATTAAAAAGATTGTGCAGAAGATGGTTGTGACCTATAAGGACTGGCATGAGATGTTGCCGTTTGCATTACATGGGTATCGAACTTCGGTGCGTACATCTACTGGGGCAACGCCTTTCTCGCTCGTGTATGGGATGGAAGCTGTGTTACCGGTTGAGGTTCAAATTCCCTATTTGAGAGTCCTGATGGACGTGAAATTGCAAGAGGCTGAATGGGTAAGAACTCGGTATGAGGAGTTGAGCCTGATTGAGGAGAAGAGGCTGGCAGCCATTTGTCATGGGCAGTTGTACCAGCAGCGGATGAAGCGTGCTTTTGACCGAAAGGTGCGACCTCGTGTGTATCATGTGGGAGATCTGGTGCTGAAAAGGATCCTTCCTCCTCAAAACGATCGTAGGGGCAAATGGACACCCAATTATGAAGGTCCATTCGTGGTCAAGAAGGTTTTCTCTGGCGGAGCCTTGTTGTTAACAACCATGGATGGCGAGGATTTTCCATCCCCTGTGAATACGGATGCAGTTAAAAAATACTTCGTATAAAGAGACCCGCTGGACGAAAAGAATAAAATAGTCCAGGCAAAAATGGGCATCCCGGCGAACCGAAAAAAAAATGAAAAAGGTTCGGGCAAAAATTAGGGATAAAAAGGAAAAAACTGTACACCCGGCAAGTCGAAAACCTGAAAAGGCGGCTTGGGCAAAAAAGGGTATCCCGGTGGACTAAAAACTCGAAAGGGCGGTCCAGGAAAAAAAGGGATTGAAACGAACAACTGCGTCTGGCATGATCGTTTACGCTTTGGTTATGACACCTGGATAATCCCTGGCAGGGATCAGTCGGAAACGTCTTGTTCAGAAGGCGGAAAGAGCGGAGAGTCTGAGGACATATAGGGTGTAACTGAGTTGGAACTCGATGAGATCACGGTTTCACATTGCCATTAGGATAGATTTTCCTTTTGTGCGCAATTACCTCTTTTCAGGAATTGCTCCCTTTGTATTTCTCGGTTTTGAGCCACCTTTTTCAATCAATAAAATGCATATTCAGTCAAATAATTTTGTTTTTGTTTTTCATTACCGCTTTGATTGCAAAAACATCCAGTTACTTTTGATAAAGAATCTTTGCATTTTAAGACATACAGGTCCCTTCCAATGCATGTTTATAAGATTGAAAACTTGAAATCTTATTTGAAAGGTTGAGTGACCCAGGTGTTGAAACTTTGGCATACCTGGGGCACGTTTTGTCTAACGATCTCTTTTGCAGGTTTTGTTAGATATTTTCACTCACTTGCAGGTGTGATGAGAAGCCTTTTTGACAAAAAGATCCCCGTGGAGTCCACTCAGGGACCAGGGATTGAAGAATGGTGAAAAGACGGCGAGGGATGACGACGATCCTGAATATTAATCAAGAAGACTCTTCAAAGTCTGAGGATTGGAAAGTCTGTATGAATCCAGGGAGTTCGATCTCTGTGGAGTACGGAGAAGTCGGGAATACAAGGTGAGGAATCAGAAAAGTCCAGACGAGTCTGGGAGCTCTCAAAAGTGGAAAGTTGACACTGGATTTGGATGTTGAATACCAGGGTTCGACGAGTCGACGGGTGTTCTGTGCCAGAATTTCCTTGTTTCCCCAAGCAGAGTTGGGATTGTTACCTCCCCGGCAGATTCAAGGTCTGTGTCTTCCCCGGCAGATTCAAGGTTTGTGTCTTCCCTAGTAGGGTCGGGATGGTTATCTCCCCAGCAGGTTTTAGATCGATGTTTCCTCAGCAGCCAGGCTTGAAGGTTGTTATTTCCCCAGCGGAGGTGTCCGTTGCTGGCTTTTCCCCCAGCAAGTCAGAGACTGTTGTTTTCCCCGCAGAGTGCGGTGGTGGTTTCTTCCCCAGCGAAATCCCCAGGCGGGTCGGGTGCAGAGGAGGTTATCCCTAGTGAGGGTGGCCTATTTCCCAGCAGCAGTGTTATTCCCCAGCAGGGTGGAGGTTGGAGTGTTAGTGGGTTCCTCAGCAGAGTGCCTCGAGCTCCCCAGAAGAGTCCCTTGAGGGGGATACTTTTTATGTATTCATCATGTAGATAAGCATAGCATGTTGCATAGCTAATTGCGTAGCATTTCCATGATTATGGAGCATTACGCTAAAAAAATCATCATGCATAAGCATTGCAAGCATAAGCTAGTCTCAAACCGTGGTTATTGTTTGAGAGGTGGTTTCGCCAGAAGGTGAAGATGTTACTCTGAGGAGTTTGGCATCGTGATTTTGAATCAACAGTATTCCCCAGTAGTGCGATATTGGAGGAAGGGTTTCTGTCGTGCGGAGATGGAAATGATAATCAAAGAAGTTTCAGGGTTCAAGAAAAGAACAAAAAGAAAAGTAAAGAGAGAAAAATCCCCAGCTGAGCGCAATTTGTTCGTTTTCTAGGGTTGAATAGAGGATAGCATGCTCATGGCTTGTTATCCCTAACATGGGTCGTGGGCACGCATGCCGCCTCATCTATCATCGTCCCTTATTTCTGCCGATGCTGACAGGCATGACAAGTTTCGGGTATTCAGACTGATGTGGCGTTCAGGCCAGTTTTTGGGTACTCAGACCGTTGTGGCATTCAGGCCGATTTCCGATTTTCAGATCGAAGAAGTTTCCGACGATCAGGTCGAAATACTTGTGGCATTCAGGCCGATTTCTAGTTTTCAGATCGAAGAAGCTTCCGAAGTTCAGATCGATGCAGCTTGCGGCATTCAGGCCAGGTTTCCGGTGTTCAGGCCGAGGTGGGTATTCAGACCAGTTTCCGATTTTCAGATCGAAGAAGCTTCCGAAGTTTAGATCGATGCAGCTTGCGGCACTCAGGCCAGTTTTCCGGTATTCAGACCGAAGTGGCGTTCAGGCCAGTTTTTGGGCATTCAGGCCAATCTCTCGGTATTCAGACCGATATCAATACTCTCATATTCTGATGCTCAGTATCCATACTGATGAGCGGCGTTCCGGCCATGGTTATCCCTGTGTTACCATTTACTTTGGTATCCAGGTCAACGTTTCTTTTCGGTATTCAGGCCGACTTTCTCCGTACCAGACGGATTCTTCTTTTAAGATCACTTCTTTGCCGATTCTGACAGGCATTGTTAATTATTTCCCATCAGAGTGCAAATTGTTCGTCTGTTCTTGGTATTCAATCACTCTTCATCCTGATCATCTGAAAGCCGAGGCTATTCATATCAACAGGTTCATAGTGGATTGAATAGGGGCAGCTGTAACACCTCAAAATTTGCCATCCTCTCTTGGGACTGGCTTAGCATATTGCATTTCATTGTTTAGGGCATTAGGCATTTGCATATTGCATATCATGAGAGAATAGGCAGGCCATCCTCCTAAGTCTTTCTCAGAAGATAGAGAGGTTAAGAGATGCAAGCCTGAGGGTCTCATAAATTGATCATTAGCCATCTGAGGGTTGCTCTTCAATTAGGGTTTCTTGGTTCCTCAAGGAGGTTGAGTATTATCTTGGTTGAAATGGTACATCATCATTATCATGGATATGTCATCCTCAAGGGGCTCATTGTTCATGCTCAGATTCTTTGGGATTAGGGTTTTTGACCTCTGGTCAACCCTAATCAGTTACATTCTACCAGTCAGGGTTTTTCAAGGAGATGAGGTCTTTCTTGAGAATGAAATCATCATATGATTATTATGTGGAGCTTACAAGAGCTATGGGTTCATTTTGGAGCCATTTCATCAAGTGGTTAAGCCTCAGGCTGATCAGAGCATGTTCAAGTCATCTGTCAACCAGAAAGTCAACAGAAAGTCAACTGAGGGCTAGGAGGTGGAGAAATGAGTTTCAACATCTCATTCATGTTCAAAAGAGGCTTATTCATCATTACAAATGCATATCTTGAAGAATTTGAGGTCAGATCAAAAGTTTCCAAAAATGGAAAGTGACCTATAATTGAAAGTTTCCCAAAATGGAAAGTTTTTGATTCAAATTCAACTTGATCTCGCATCACCAAAGAAGCTTCAAATGAAATTTTGTCCAACATGAAAGTTGAAGATCTTTCTCTCCCATTTCCAAAAAGTCCAAGATCATGAGCATCTGATGAATGGTTGAGGAGATATGACCAAATCCAGGCAAAGTGTGCTTGAAACTTCAAATGGACATATCTTTTGAACCAAGACTCCAAAATGAGTGGCTCTTTATGCAAAATTCTTCGCATGACATAAACTTTCCAAAACATTCATCACATTGCATGAAAATTCATCATATGATCATATGCATATTCATGTCCATTTTGGAGGGAAAATCATGAATTCAAAATTGGTGCATCATATGGACTTTTTAAACATTCCAACATGTTCATAACATGGTTTTAAGTGAAAATGCATGGCCATTGTTACTGTTCACGTAGGCTTGCATGCATGGGGTGAAAAAACCAAATTTTGCATAACACCTCTTTTCTCATTAAAAAATAATTAGCCAAGCCTAAGCATGATTAGAAAATGGATTAACATGTCATATAAATAGTTAATTATAACAGAATTTTCAGAATTTCACAATTCTAGATCTAGATCCAAATTTTCCCTCCAAAATTTCTCTTCTTCCAAATTCAAAAAAATTTCAAAGAACACTTGATTTTTATTGCATATTTGTCTTCTTGGATCATGATTCAGTATAGATCAAGCCATTGATTGTGAAATTTGGTGAAGAATTGAGCACTTGAAGATCATGAACATGATGATGGAGATTCAAATTTAATCAAGATCTAGTTCATCTCAAGCTTCAATTTCAACTTCAAAGGTCATTACAAGGTTGATAGAAGGGATTTTGATGCTTTTGGACACTTGAATCCACCACTGCCATTGTTGAAGCTTCAAGAAGGTGCAATTTTCGAACCTTTTAATTCTGCAATTTATGTACATATTCTTGTAGATCTTGCTTTGCTGATCGTTTTGATATAAATTTTGTGGAATTTGGATGAAAATTGAGTGAGATATGATGATTTCAAGTTTAGATCTAGAAACTTCTTTGCTTCGATTCAGAAAATCCATGGAGATTTAGGCTTAGATAATATGATATTTGAATTCTACATTGAAAGAGCTTTCCAACGATATATAATTTGTAAAATTCTGGACGTTTCTGAAAATTCCGGAAAATTGCGCATGAATGTTCATCATCTTCATCTTCATCTTCATGAAGAAGATGAAGATCTTCATCATAATCTGGATTTTCGCTAGCCTTGCTGTAACACGCGCCCAGGCCTATTTAATCCATGGTCCTCACTTCGATTCCTGCTTCAGGCGTTTTTTGGAATTTATTTTTTCACTTTTGCCATGCTATGCCATTTTTATTTCACATTTTTTCATCAACTTGTAAAAATCATAACAAATTGAAAAATGCATCAAATCACTCCCAATTTTTTGCATAATGATCCTTAGAATGTATAGTTTTTTATGATCATAAGTTTGAAAGTTGTGCATGGCTGGATTTTTGCTGGTGTTATAATCTTTGACTGTTAGGTGCATTTGTGACCTTGCCTTACTCTTTCCTTTGTGAAATGCTTGATTTTAATCCAATGGACTTGAAATTTTGCATGCTGATTCTAGACACATGGATGTATGTTTTAGGCTTGGTTTGGTATTTTCCCCATTTACCATTTCTGTTTTATGCTTGTGTTAACATGGTGTGACAATTTGTGTCACACATTTGGTTGTTCAACTTGTACCATTTAATTTCCATGCCAAATGATCTTGGATGCTTCTGATTTTTTGGTATGTTGATCATGTTGAATGTGTTGAATGTTCATGAATTTTTCCATAATTATTTGAATCATTTCTATTTTGATTTGAAATTTTCATTCATGATGTCCATATATGAGCCTTGAAATTGCCTTTGACTTCTTTTGATCATGAAATGCATTTGATGATTGATTTTGATGTGAGCATTTTTAGGATATGTTAATATATGTTTGAAGTTACATTGTGTTGAATTTCAGCTCCTGTTTTGAATTTTTTCTTCACCTTTGACCCTAGGCTTTGACCTAGTGGTTTGTTGCTTACATGTGAGCTTTGAATTTCAGGTTTAAGCATCCAAGTTCCATGGTTGATGATGCTTCATCATTTGGATGTTGATATTTGCTTTTGATTGCTAACACTTGCTGTTTTGTAGGGTGATTATAACTCATTTGAGTTTGCCTTATGGCTTTTGTGTTGTACATTGGGATTGTCTGTTGGTTATTAACTATTGTCTGTTTGTCTGAAAGTTGTACTGATTGATTTAGCTGTTTCCACAGGTACCTAAGTTGCTTTAAGTTCATTTGAACTTTGCTTTGCATTGCTTGTGGTTGGCATACCACTTAGGTATAATCCTTGATCTTCATGTAGTCTGGAAGACCTACTGTTATTGGTAGGCACCTGTCTGAAGCCCTCCTTAAGAGGCAATGTTTGTGGATGTTTAATTTTGTGCCAAGCAGGTAAAGACCTCTTAAGAGGCAATTGGCAGATAAAAGGGATGTGCAATCCATCCCCTGCTATTCAGTTGTGTCAGTCACTTTGCTCATACACTCTGTGTTGATGAACTGTGAATGAGAACCCAAGATCTTGTTGTGTCAGTCATGTGGAGAAGAGTTCCTTCATTCTGAACTCCCACACTTTCTATTTGATTGGAGCTCTCCCAGGCCAGGGATAAGAGCTATGAGGCATAACCCTCATCTCCATTTCATCTGCTTCACCCTAACTCTCAATGTTAGGGTTAAGAGCTAAAAACACCCTATTCCAGTTGGCTTGTTTCTACAGCCTAGCCTTGTGTGAGCCAATTGTTTGCATATAGTGTGTGTGCTTGCTCTTTTGTGAATGCTTGTTTGCTATTTATCTGTTGTTCAACTTACTGCCTGTGCGAGTTAGGATTTGCTTAGATACCTCAACCTAGGACTATTGTGGATTACATGACAACTATTAGGCTCGAGTCAGTCTCCCTTTTAGTTTGTTATTCCCAGGTCTCTGGTTAGGAGAAAGTTTCTCCCCTATTAAGGGGAACTACGTTGCCCTGATCCTCATACCAGATGAGGTACGTAGGCAGGATATCGTACGAGATCTCTCCGGGCACCCTTTTCCTTTTTTGTGTGTGTTTGCTTGACAACTAGCAGGCTCGAGTACCAGACTCCCTGTTGGTTTGTTTGTTCAACTTTTTGTTGCTTTTGACGACTCAGCGTCCGGTTAACCTCTTGTGTGTGAGTGAGGAGTCTGACGTAAGTCCAGCGATTGGCAGTCGGTTTCCGGTGTGTTTCTTTGGTTTGGAGTCTGACGTAAGTCCAGCGATTGGCAGTCGGTTTCCTGTGTTTGTTTGTGTGCTTGGAGTCTGATGTTAGTCCAGCGATTGGCATTCGGTTTCCTATGTGTGTTTACTTGTTCGGAGTCGGACGTAAGCCAGCCATTGGCAGTCTGTTTCCATTTGTGTGTTTGTTTTGACGTCTCAGCGTCTGTGCGTGTGTTTTGTTTCGGCGTGGGTGAGCCGAACTACGGTAGCTCTGATTCTCATTCCAGATGAGATACGTTGGCATAGGATGCGATATCCTAGCGAGCCCGTTCCCCTCTTCTTCCATCTGTGTCTTATTCCAGTGTGTGTGTGCATTCTTTTGAGCATTATTTAGCAACCTTATTCTATGCTTTTGAGCGTGGATCCCGTCGAGTACGACGGACGTGAGGGGTGCTAATACCTTCCCCTTGCGTAACCGACTCCCGTACCATGTAATCTCCGGTCGTAAGACCATTTCCTTTCCAGGTTTACCTCGAGCGTTTCCTTTCCCTCCTTTGGGATAAATAACGCACGGTGGCGGCTCTGTTGTTTCTTTTTTCCCGCCGGTTGTTTTCCGCGGATGCGACACATGTGATATGAAGTTACATTATATGTCATTTTTTACCTATACCATTGAACAAGTGATTTTTCCAAACTTCAAAAATGCATAACTCTATCATTCTAAATCCAAATGACATGAAATTGGTGACAATTTTTAAGGTCTTTGAAAGAGATACAACTTTAATGAAGACACGTTTCTCATTTAAAGCTCACAAAAAAAAGTTAACTAAGGTGGAATATTGATATATATGACTTTACACTTAGAAAAATTTCCTACATATTGAAATTTCCAAACTTCCACCTCAAAATTCTCCATGTTCCAAGTTCCAAATGAAAAAGTGTTCAACATCAAACATGTTCCTCTTGATCCAAGCTTTCCAAAGAACTCAAGCTCATGCATTTTGGACAAAGATTGTTAGGTCTGCGCATGGCTTTAACAGGGCTGCATAATTGGAAAGAATCAAACTTCAAAACTTCAGTTCACATTGCCTTGCCAATCAAGCTTCCATTCAGACTTCATTTGGGATCATTTTAGACCTTTGTGCATTGCATCATGGGCATGTACATGCCCATGCACTCGTGCCATCCACATTGCTAAAAATGGACAAAATTTGAAGTGTGCAAATATCATTCCATTTGGCTATAAATAGCATGCTTTTAAGCTCATTTGAACATACTTTTTGCGCGCCAGCTTTGCCCCCCATTGAAACCCTCTCATTCTAAAGGGAAACCTGAGAAATTTCAATTTGAAATTTGAGTGTGAATCTCAACTGTTGGAGATTCAAGAACTCCAGGATCCAAACCCTTGCAACCTCTCTAATCACTTCCTGCTAGCTTCTCAAGTGTGATCAGGTCATGTTTGGAGCAAGCAACATCAAGAACTGCATAGCATTGAAGGTAATTTTCAGAAAACTTCATCTCTTCGATTCTCACTCAATTCTACTCAATTCTCTTGGATCTTTGGTTGTCTGAAGTCCTACCAGTGTAGGCAAATAGATTGAGTTGCTTAGAGGTCAAATAAAAGCAACTCAGTTGACACACCTCAAAATTCAACTCCTCATATCTTTCTATATATTTGGAGTTAGTTAAAATTGAGGTCAGATTCGTGCTCTACGCCATTTTTTCTTTCAGATCATGTCCTCCTTTTTTATTTTGGTGATGCTTGAGGGTGGACCAGTCCGGTGAGGTCCACCGGAGAAGAAGACCGGAGCTCTGGCGATATGTTGGCATCTCTCCAGACCAAAGGATCCTTTTCAAATGTTTTAATCGCGTGCCTTGGTTTTGCATACCATCCCTGTAGCGCATTGACTAGTGTCCATTGTGGAACACGCGCTGAGGACCACTTGATCTGCCACCTCAATTAATGAGAGAGATCAAGTGGTCCACGTTTTTTGTTATTTTCTGATTTTCATTTTAATCCTTTTATTTTCATTAACTCATATTAATTTTGATATTGATCCAAAAAATATGAGAGCTTCACCAAAAAATTTCAAATAATTTCCTCTTTCATATTTTGAATTAAAATTATTTTTTGAATCATTATTAATATTTTTCATGATTTAATTGATTTTGCGTTTGTTTTTAATTGTTTAAAAATACTTTTAAGTCTTTAAAAATTCTAAAAAAATTCTCCAAAGTCCTTTGACTTTGTTTGACCTATGATAAATCTCATGGCCATTTCTTTGGTGTTTTGATGAGGTTTTAGGAATTTGACAAACCATATTTAATTTAAATGTATTATTTTAGTATTTTTAAATTGAATAATTGTCAATTAATTGTGTTGACCAATTGTGATGACTTGTTTGAGTTTGACTCTTGTTGTTGGGCCTTGGTCAAGGTTGATTTGACTTTGTCAAGTTAATATCATTGGATTTAGGGGATTGATGGAATGTACATTCCATCTCCCAAAATGAATGGATGATATTAATTTGGTAAAAGTCCTTATTTGACCAATTTGAGTTTTAATCCATTCCCCTCCCTCTTCATCTCATTCCCCTTCTTTATGCATTCATCTCATTTGGCCTATGATATCTCAAAGTCCTAAGGCTAGTTGATTGAAAATTCAACATAAGTATGGATGAGATTAGGCCACCCCTTGTGCATATTCTTTTTTTGTGTGGTATGTTTCATGAGCATAGTCCATTATACTATGTCTCAAACATGCATTAACATCAAAATTCTATTGTCCGATCTCAAATAGTTGTGACTTCTACATAAGTCCAATTATGATTGCTTAACATAGCGCTAAATTTTTGACACAAAAGACATATCATTCTAGTTAGTGAGATTGTAAGTCTCCCCTCTTTCATGGTATTGTGTGGAAACTTGGCATTTTTCCTTCCTTTGGAAGATGTCTTGGTTCAAGGATCCATGCTTATGATAAGTGGGTTGAGTGTTCTCTAAAGAATGACTTAAAATGAAAAGCAAAAGCAAAAACAATACTAACTTCTAACTCATTAACAACTAACATTTAATTTAAAGCCATTTACTTTAATGTCATTTAATTTTGGTCTTTATTCATTTGCCATTATTCATACCACTCTAATTGTTTATGTTAATGCAATCTTCACTTTGTCCATTTGGACCATTTTGTGTGATATATTTTGTTTGTGTATATTTTGTTTGTTTGTGTGGTCTTTGACCATTAATGTACATAATAACAACAAAAACCCTAAAAAAAACATTTGTGTGGGCTGTTGGATCTATCTTGGACAAATGGACTTAGAATTTAGGCAACATTCCTATGCTAAAGGACTTGGTCAATGCCAACTTTTGTGAAACCAAGTGCTTGCAATTTGAAACTTCATCTGATACATCATACAAGATCCTTTTGAGTTCATCTGCAACATGATCATTATGAAGCTGTTATTTTGAACCTGTGACTTGTGAATTCATCTGTTACATGGCCAATTTGAAGAAGATCATGGAGTGGCTAAGCTTGGATGTGGCTATCTTTATTTGATGTCTTTCTTCAAGATTGATATAATTGTGCATTTGTTTGTTGCTTGATTCTAAATGTCCAAGGGAATTTGGGTTTCTTTCTGATCAAACAAATACTTTAAACTCTTATGGTCACTGAAAACCTCAAATCTTGACCCGTACAAGTAATGCCTCCATAACTTCAGAACAAATACCACAGCTGCCAACTCTAAATCGTGTGTCGGGTAGTTCCTTTCATGAATCCTCAGTTGTCTCGAAGCATAAGCTATAACCTGCTTATTCTGCATCAACACACCACCCAAACCCAACAATGAAGCATCACAGTAAACCTCAAATGATTCCGACGAACTCGGTAATATCAGAATAGGAGCAGTAGTCAACCTTCTCTTTAACTCTTGGAAACCTTCTTCACATTTTGAGTCCCAAACAAATGCTTGCCCCTTTCTAGTCAACATCGTCAACGATAACGCCAACTTAGAAAATCCCTCAATGAATTTCCTATAGTAACCAGCCAATCCAAGGAAACTTCGAATCTCAGCAACAGACTTCGGAGCTTCCCACTTAGACACCGCTTCTATCTTAGAAGGATCAACAGCAACACCACCTCTTGAAATCACATGACCAAGAAAACTAACCTCCTCTAACCAAAATTCACACTTGGATAGTTTAGCAAATAACTTCTTTTCTCGTAGAACTTCTAAAACCACTCTCAAATGCTCAGCATGCTCTTCTTCAGATTTCGAATACACCAAAATGTCATCAATAAACACCACAACAAACTTGTCTAGGTACGGATGGAAAATCCTATTCATATACTCCATGAATACTCCAGGCGCATTAGTCACACCAAAAGGCATTACAGAATACTCATAATGTCCATACCTTGTTCTGAAAGCAGTCTTCCGAATATCCTCAGTTTTCATATGTATCTGATGATATCCCGATCTCAAATCTATCTTGCTGAACACACTCGCACCAACCAACTGATCCATCAAATCATCAATCCTCGGCAAAGGATACCGATTCTTGATCGTCACTTTATTCAGTTGCCTGTAGTCCACACACAACCTCATAGTACCTTCTTATCCAACAGATCTTCTAGCTGACTCTTCAATTCAGCTAACTCAACAGCAGACATACGGTACGGAGCCATCGATATCGGTCTAGTACCAGGTACCAAATCAATCGAGAATTCAACTTCACGCTCTGGCGGCAATTCATTCACTTCTTCAGGAAACACATCAGGAAAATCACACACCACGGCTAGATCGCCAATCACCAGTTTATCTTTAGCCTCCAAAGTCGCTAACAGCATAAACAACTCTGCCCCACCTGCTACTTCCTCATTCACCTGCCTTGCTGATAGAAACAAATCCTTACCTTCCTCAATCTCAGGAAATATCACAGTCTTATCAAAACAGTTGATAGAAACTCGGTTAAACACCAACCAGTTCATACCCAAGATAACATCAATCTGCACTAATGGAAGACACACAAGGTCTATCCCAAAGTCTCTACCAAAAATACTCAAAGGACAATTCAAACAAACTGAAGTAGTAGTCACTGAACCCTTCGCAGGAGTATCAATCACCATACTTCCATGCATCTCAGATATCTCTAACTTAAGTTTCACAGCACAGTCCAAAGATATAAAGGAATGAGTAGCACCGGTGTCAATAATAGCTACAAGAGGAAAGCCATTAATATAACACGTACCTCGGATCAAACGATCGTCTGCAAAAGTCTCAGAACCCGATAAAGCAAAGACCTTGCCTCCCGACTGGTTCTCCTTCTTTGGCTTAGGACACTGTGGACTGATATGACCCACCTCTCCACAGTTGAAGCAAGTCAGAGTCTTCAACCGGCACTCTGCAGCCAAATGACCACCTTTACCACACTTGAAACACTTCTTCTCAGCACTGGTACACTCGTGGAAACGATGTCCCGCCTGACCACATCTGTAACACTTAGCAGGAGCACTAGAGTCTCCCCCACTAGGCCTCTTCATCCCACTCTGTCTCTGGAAACCTTTGCCAGCTGCATACGGTTTCCCACGATCATTCTGATTCTTGCCTCTCCTATCAACCCTCTGCTGATAGCTCTCCGCTCTGGCTTTGGAATCCTGTTCAAAAATCCTGCAACAGTCCACCAAATCAGAAAACACTCTAATCCGCTGATACCCAATAGCCTGCTTGATCTCAGGACGTAACCCGTTCTCAAACTTCACACATTTTGAAAATTCTCCCGCAGCCTCATTATAGGGAGTGTAATACTTTGACAGCTCTGTGAACTTAGCAGCATACTCAGTAACAGACCTGTTACCCTGCTTCAATTCTAAGAACTCTATCTCTTTCTTTCCTCTGACATCCTCTGGAAAGTACTTCCTCAGGAATCTCTCTCTGAACACAGCCCAAGTGATCTCAGCATTCCCAGCGGTTTCCAACTCAGTGCGGGTAGCAACCCACCAATCATCAGCCTCTTCTGACAGCATATGCGTACCGAACCTGACCTTCTGGTTATCGGCACACTCAGTCACTCGGAAGATTCTCTCGATCTCCTTCAACCACTTCTGAGCGCCATCTGGATCGTATGCTCCCTTGAACATTGGAGGATTGTTCTTCTGGAACTCACTCAATTGACGAGCAGCTCCCATTCCCACAACATTCGGATTCCCTCCAAGTACTCCAGCTAGCATACCCAGAGCCTCAGCAATCGCAGCATCGTCTCTACCTCTTCCAGCCATCTCTATTCTGAAAACCCAACAAGCTAAAACAATAAGTACTGATAGGGTTACACAACACCTATCCCGTACAGGGGAAACAGAATAATTACGATTCGACTCGACCGACTATGCTCTGATACCACTAATGTAACACCCTTCTAAAATACCCCAAATATTTAATTAAAATAACAACATATAAATCAGAGTAATCATGCAATTAAGGGTGTCACACATTTATTTCGCACCATTCGTCATACTATTTAGTCATGCTCATTATTTAACTCAAAACATAAAGTATTGCACAATACGCAGCGGATAGAGATCAAATCGATCATTCAAAACATGTAACATACTACATGTAAACTGGTTCAACAAACATCAACAACACAATTAAAATGTTCTCTCCCGATGTTACATCTATCAGAGCATGACCCACTAAGGAGACTACACTAGACTCCAAGCATTAGCTTCTACTCAATCACTGCTCGTTACCTGAAAAATAGTTGTAAGGGTGAGTTCCTCAATCGATATAATAAGCATTATAGAATATAATGTCATGTTAAGTAATTTAACACATTAATCACCCTAATCGTATCACACATTCAGTAACGGCACATCAACTCAAATATCATACTCAATATCAACACAATTCATACTCATGCTCAATGCCAACACAACACACGTATAACATTGGAATACATCCATTCATATTATACACTACACATATATTATGCAATGAGACTCCATGCATGCGGTACCGACTATTCGTGAACATATAGTTCAACTTCACCGACCAAATCCAGGTACGGCTACCAAGCTCACCAGTCCCACTCATTTGAGACCTAGTGACTCACATCACTAATTCCTCACCATGGGAATTAGCTACCACCCCAAGGGCCATGCTATGCACGCTAATTCACCTAGCATGCAAACATCAAAAACAGTCCAAATGACTAACATCACTAATTCCTCACCATGGGAATTAGCTACCACCATAAAGGCCACATTATGCACGCTAATCACCTAGCAATGCAACATCACAACAATAATCCACAATGGACCGATGCTCACTCTCTAAGCCATAAAACAGTCCATTCACAACATATGCATAACATACACATTCACAACATTATGCATACCATCATACATTATCAACACATGTATCAACACATCATATCATGTCAAATAATTAAACACAGTATTAGCACACTCTACTAATACCTATACTGCTCAAAACAGCGGGAAATAATCCCTACTATATCACACACCGATATAGGCAACCATCAATTAGGCACACAACATTTTAATTAACAATTTTTCCACTCTGCAACAGTGTTAACCGGTTAACGCCCTGGGTTAACCGGTTAACGCAGCACAAACACGCTTCCTGTCCAAAACTTAACAGTGTTAACCGGTTAACGCCCTGGGTTAACCGGTTAACGCAGCACAATCAGCCATATCTCAGCATTCACAACAGTGTTAACCGGTTAACACCCTGGGTTAACCGGTTAACGCAGACAAAACAGCAATTATTCAAAATACATAACAGTGTTAACCGGTTAACACCCTGGGTTAACCGGTTAACGCAAGACAGAAGCTGTTCCTGCGCTAACACAAGGCAGAATGCAGAATTCTCCGCATTTTCCGCCGTTGGAGGACTTCCGGACCTCCGATTCCAATTCCGTAAAAAGCTATACGTTCGGAAATTCACAACTAACCCAAACACAGATTCAATTACAGCCTAAACACAGTTTATCCAACATAATTTTCCAGCATTCATAATCCCAATTAGGGTCAATTCAACGGCTTATCACTACCCATTACATGCTAACCCATAATACCCATTAAACGACGATAAACCCCCCTTACCTGAGTTAATCCGGCAATCTCTAAGCTTCAAGCTTTTCTCTTCTCCAACCTTTGCCCTTGCTCTTCCTCTTTGCCCTTTCTCCACTTTCCACTTTTCAGCCGCTTCTCTGTTTCACGTAAAACTCTTTTTACCAAATGGGATTCTTTTTCCTTACTTCGCACTTATATATTTTCCAATAATTATTATTCCAAAATAATAATAATAATAATCCAAAAATTCCAATTATTTAACTAAATTAATAAATATAATATTAATTTAAATCAAATAATTATCTTATTTTTATTGGGGTGTTACACTAACACCTTCCCTCTGTGTAACCACCCCTTACCTGTAATCTCTGACATTTTATTAGTTTTGATTTAAAAACTTCTTACTTTTGGGTTTTGTTCGTACTTTTCCCTTGGAAACAATAAAAGCGCGATGGCGACTCTGGTTTTATTGATCTCTAGTTTATCCATAGCTTGATGATCATGAATTTACCGCTACACCTCCAAAGTCAGATTTACCCGCCTGGGGCATCTTTGAAAGATAAGAAGACTTTGAGAAGATTAGGTGGAAACTTCTACCTGAATGGTGATGTGTTTTACAAGAGAAACTTCGATATGGTTTTGCTCAGATGCGTGGATAGACACGAAGCAGACTTGTTGTTGACTGAAGTCCATAAAGGTTCCTTTGGTACTCATTCCAATGGACATGCTATGGCTAATAAGATGTTGATAGCAGGTTACTATTGGCTGACAATGGAATCTGACTGCTGCAAGTTTCTGAAGAAATGCCACAAGTGTCAAATTTATGCAGATAAAATTCATGTTCCCCCGACACTGTTAAACGTCATTTCCTCCCCATGGCCCTTCTCCATGTGGGGAATTGATATGATTAGTATGATTGAGCCTAAAGCATCTAATGGACATTGTTTCATTTTGGTGGCAATTGGCTACTTCATAAAGTGGGTTGAAGCGACATCGTATGCGAATGTAACCAAGCAAGTTGCTGTGAGGTTTATCAAGAATCAGATCATATGTCGTTATGGTGTGCCAAGTAAGATCATTATTGATAATGGATATAACTTGAACAATAATATGGTGGAAGCTCTTTGCAAAGACTTTAAGATTGCACATCATAATTCTTCTCCCTACAAACCCAAGATGAATGGGACAGTTGATGCTGCAAACTGTTGGAGAATTGCCATCCAAGGCACATCGGAATTTAAAAATTTCTCCATTTAGTGATCCTTACGAATGGGCATGATCAGTGATAGAATCGTTACCTCTTGTGGCGATTCAAACCTTTGGTGCAGATCTCTGATAATGATCAAAACCTTTGATACAAATCCACAGGGCGATCACGAACGTTGAACAATGACAACGTCTCTACTCAGTCCACACGAACGGATTCCTTCAATCGCAGTGCTAGCTGTTATGAATGACGGCTTTGAGTGAGAGAAAGAGGGAAATAAAATTCCAAGTCTCTACTTGAATTTCTGTCTGAGTGGATTGGAGTGACAATGCTTCTACCCAAGGGGTTCTATTTATAGAACCACTTGTGTGGGCTTCAAGCTAAAAAGCCCACTTAAGTGTATTTTGGCCCATATCTTATAATATGCCCAAAATCAGTTAAGTATTTGGTACCTTACCATATTTCGTCTCCCACTTAAGTGCACCGTACCTTACCGTGTTCCTTAGTTACTCTATCTCTCATCAATCCGTCCTTTGCGTGTGACCCTATAGGTTTTCGCGGCGTTGGCAATTATATTAAATTACGCATTTAACATAATAAACAGTGAGTGGTATCTAGCAACACATCACTGCTACCCAAGTCACGAAAATGTCATGTGATCTAACAAAACCTCCTATGATAATAATTATGTGTATAATTACCCCTTTGCCCTTATGTCTATATTGAACACAAGGTATAGACCGTGTCACCCTTGTCCAGTTCAATATTGGGCCCATAGACATTTATCCTGTTACGCAGGATTGGCAAATTCCATCTAGGACAATCATGTCCCTCAGCATGCTTCGTGGAGTACCCATCAACTGTCTTTATGGTTATCTAGTTACGGACAACGTTGGATCAGCAATAAAGCACTGGACTCTACATCTAGGATCCATAGTGGTTTCAGGTCGAAGAGTGGTATACATTATTATCACCATGAGAATAACTTATGACACTTTGCATAACTTTCTATATAGTATTCTCATAGCGGGTCAATCCGGTATAAATATTACTCCTAATATTCATACCTATGTTTAAGACTTGATAACTCTTTATCCATGATCCATGAAATGTGATCATCAGTCTACAAACATAATAGTCTTAATGCTTTAATGTTATCCCACTTCACATTAAAGCTCGACTACGGATACTTTAAGAACAGTGCCCTTATGTTTAATGTGTTCTCATGATTAAGTCACACTTAATACATTAAACGGACTATCTATTTTAGGGACTTTATTAATCAATCATAATAAAGAAAATGCCTTTAAATAATTCGATACAAGTACCAAAAGTATTGGCCTCTAGGGCTTACACCAACAATCTCCCACTAGCACTAGAGCCAATCAGGCATACCCCGTATGCCCATTGATCTATTATGGCCATCATGCTTCTGCTGCGCAAGAGGCTTTATCAGTGGGTTAGCAACATTGTCAAGTGTAGGTACTTTACATATTTTCGCACAATGCCTAAGTATGTGTTTGGATCGTTGGTGAGATCTAGGCTCCTTAGCTTGTGCGATAACACCATTGTTATCATAATAGAGACCAATGGGATCCACAATGCTAGGGACTATGCCAAGTTTGTTGATCCAAACAGCTTCCTTTGCTGCACTTAAGGCAGCAATATACTCGGCCTCAGTTGTAGAATCAGCAACTGCATCTTGCGTTGAACTTTTCAAGCTCACAGTGCCACCATTTAAGCAAAACACATAACCAGATTGGAATCATTCATATTAAAGCGTCTCAGCACTTTGTCTATGTACTCTGACTTAGGCCAAGCATTTCATGATCTATCTCTATAGATTCTGATAGGCTGCTTCACCCAGGTCCTTCATAGAAAAGCATTTCCCCAACCAAGACTTTACTTGTTGCAGGGTAGGGATATCGATTCCAATGAGTAATATGTCATCTACATATAATACCAGGAATACGATCATGCTCCCACTAACCTTCTTGTAGACACAAGGCTCATCTTCGTTCTTGATGAATCCATACAGTTTTACTGTTTCATCAAGGCGAAGATTCCATGAGTAGGTCACAGGCTCATCTTGATCCATGAGTAATACATCACCTTGATCAGATATCCATATATCTCAGGTAGGTGATGTATCCTGCCTGACCTACGCTGGTCTTGTTCTACTTGAGCAGGTTGCTCTTACACAACTACTTGTGTTTCCTGCTCTAATTCCTCCATAGGTGTATCGATGCTTTGTGATTCTTGAATTTCTTCAAGCTCTACTTTCCTCCCACTGGTTCCTTTGGAATTAAAATCCTTTTCTAGGAAAACTCCAGTTCGAGCGACAAACACTTTGCCCTCCGAAGGATTGTAGAAGTAATATCCTCTTGTTTCTTTAGGATACCCCCACAAATAAGCATTGGTCATATTTGGGCTCAAGCTTTAGTTGAAATTTGTCGTTTCACATAAACTTTCTAAACCCCAAATCTTCATGTAAGACATATGTGGTCTCTTACCACTCCATATCTCATATGGTGTCTTTTCAACCTTTTGGATGGAACACGGTTAAGTGTGTAAGCTGATGTCAATGGTGTATGTCCTCAAAAGGAGTTTGGAAGATTGGTGTGACTCATCATGGATCGGACCATGTCCAACAGGGTTCGATTTCTTCTCTTAGATACACCCTTCCATTTGGATGTTCCAGGAGGAGTAAGTTGGGATAGGATCCCACACTCTTTCAGATGGTCATCAAACTCTAGGATTAAATACTCATCACTTCGATCTGATCGAAGAGTTTCAATATTCTTACCTAGTTGGTTTTAACTCGTTAGGTTTCACCCTTTTGTATTAATGTTATTAATAGGCATTTCAAGATCAAGGACATATAGTCCATTGTTCATTTGTGCAGTAGCATAGAATATATCATTCAAATAAATTGAGCAACAATTGTTCTTTATTATAAATGAAAAACCAACTTGTCCAAACAAGCAATGGAAATAATATTCCTGCTAATTGCAGGTACATAATAACAGTTCTCTAACTGAATTATTAAACCACTAGGTAAAGTCAATACAAAAGTTCCTACGGCTAAAGCAGCAACCTTTGCTCCATAGCCAACTCGCAGGTCGACTTCACCTTTTGTCAAATCTCTACTCCTTTTTAGTTCCTGCATATTTGTACAAATGTGAGAACTGCATCCAGTATCTAATACCCATGATGCAGAAGTAGATAAATTAATAACAAAAATACCTGAAGTTGAAGTCTCTACTCCATTCTTCTTATCTTCCAGGTAATTTAGGCAGTTCCTCTTCCAGTGTCCGGTCTTACCGCAATGGAAGCAGGTGCCTTCTTTTGCTATGCCTCCACTAGGCTTCAAAGCAGCAGTGGGTCTGGGATTGGCAACTTCCTTGCCCTTCCCCTTATCACACTGCTTAGTGGGCCTTTTGTTCTGTCTCTTTCCATTTCCGATCATCAGAATGGACTTCCCTTTTGACTTCAGATTCTGCTCGGCAGTTCTTAACATGGCGAGCAGTTCAGGAAGAGATTTGTCCATATCAATCATATTGAAATTTAGGACAAATTGACTGAAACTATCTGGCAACGATTGCAAGATCAAATCAGTTGCAAGTTCCTTTTCGAGGGGAAAACCCAATCTCTCAAGGTTTTCCACATACCCAATCATCTTGAGTACATGGGGACCTACAGGGGCTCCCTCAGCTAACTTGCTTTGAAAAAGGGCTTTTGAAACTTCAAACCTCTCATGCCTTGCTTGCTCTTGATAGAGCAACTTCAGGTGTTCGATCATATCGAACGCTGACATGTTCTCATGTTGCTTTTGCAATTCTGAGTTCATGGTAGCGAGCATGAGACAAGCAGTTTCATTGGCATCATCGACATGCTTCTTATAAGCATCTCTTTCTGCCTTAGGTGCAGAACTAGGAGGTTCCTCTTCAGAAACAGGTGTCTCCAAGACATACAGCTTTTTATCATGTTTGAGGACAATCCTCAGGTTTTGGTGCCAATCCAGAAAATTTGTCCCAGACAATTTTTCCTTATCAAGGATTGATCGCAAGATGTTGTTATAGGTGTTTGCTGTCATGGTAATCTACATAAGGATTAATGAAAATATAAGTATCATTGACATATTCAATTAGGCCTTTAATTAAATATGCTCCCACTATTTTACTCAAAACAAATGACCCTCATCATCTGATTCGGAAAATCCCGTTGGAAGATTTTCTAGTGGGTCGAGATCCATATTTCACTTCGTTCTAAGTCTGTGTAGGCGGATTACACAAAACTAGGTTATTTAGGTAGGAACTCCTTCCAATTGTATCTCATATAACTCTCGAAAATTTCAGTTGGGTGAATAACTCCTTATTCCAATCCATCATATGGATCATTCCCAACTCTTGCTTCTAAACATATATATAATCTTATTATAATTTGTTTAGTTAAGTTTGACCCATTGTTTTAACAGTTGGATATTACAATTATCCCATCGCACCTTACTAATATAGAACATGCACCTCGCGTAGGCGAAACCTACATTATTCGATACTAGTCTTGATGAGTGTTAAACCTTGGAAAGCTTAAAACTTAATATTTATTTTGAGGGAATTGCAATTTTTCTGATCTCACCGACTTGTTTATCATATAAACCGTCTCTCACATGCATCAACATACATTCACATGCATCAACATACATACAAACATAATGAAACAGTTATGGCCCCTAGCGCAATTGTTCTCCCAAGCCAATGAGAGAACCTAAGCTAACCTACAACGATCTAAGCTTCTCCAAGCAAGATCTTCAAGGTTGTCCTCCTTTGGCACTGACTTCTTTGCTTTCTTCATATCATTACATTACATGAAAGAAACTCGTTTTACATACGAGGGAGTGAGATGAGAAAAGAAGTTACATTTGGGAGATTAAGAGAGAGGCACGACACGCAGGTCGTATTTTAAAAATCCAAAACAAAACAAAGGAAAACTAAGGCCATAACCGATCACCACAAGACAATAATAAACACTTTATTATTATTATTATTAATTCCTTTAATTAATTAAAATCAAATTAAATTTCGACGACCGATCACACTAGCAGAGTTAGCCGGGGGTCCGCTAACCGGACAGCGGGAACGGGTGTTCCGCTGCCCGTTCAGCGGACAGGGGTCAAGGGGGCAGCGCCCCTGCTCGAAAATTTTAATGAACAATTCATTTAAAATTGACGTCGTTTTTCGTATCAACACTTGATACTTCAAAGCACTTTTTCTAGCTGAACGGGTGAATTTTTCCTTGCGTTAACCGGTTAACCATATGCGTTAACCGGTTAACACTGTTTGAAAACTTTTAGAAAATTCTTTTCTGCCTTGCGTTAACCGGTTAACCATATGCGTTAACCGGTTAACACTGTTTGAAAATGTCTTGGAAAACTTTTTTCCGCCTTGCGTTAACCGGTTAACCAAATGCGTTAACCGGTTAACACTGTTTGAAAATCTCAAAAAATTTATTTCGCATTCCGTTAACCGGTTAACCATATGCGTTAACCGGTTAACACTGTTCCAAAAATGTTTAGAAGGTTGTATTCAGTTTCTCGTTAACCGGTTAACCATACGCGTTAACCGGTTAACACTGTTCGGAAAAGTGTTTAGAACGCACAACTCTTGTGCAGTCAAACCCCAATCGCATAACTCTCTGACAACACAACCCTTGTGCCGTCACTAACCCTGATGCACCAATTTCAGACCGTCAAACACATCTCGATTGTTAATTCAGTATGATTGATCAACACGTCATTGCTTCACCATACTAATGTCGGATCAAGAAGCAAACGACCATTGATCGCTCAAAGGAAAACAATCATTGAGGGTTTGAATGAATGAAACGAGAACACTATATCATATATAATGTATTTTGCATCAGGATTACATATATCACATATATGTAACTTGATCGATCTCAATTTAACCTTTGATTCATTCTGTCTTTAATCATATTATTACAGAACAAAAACAAATATCAGATTCATGGTTTCATAAGTGGCTCTGATACCACTGTTGGAGAATTGCCATCCAAGGCGCAGCGGAATTTAAAAATTTCTCCATTTAGTGATCCTTACGAATGGGCATGATCAGTGATAGAATCGTTACCTCTTGTGGCGATTCAAACCTTTGGTGCAGATCTCTGATAATGATCAAAACCTTTGATACAAATCCACAGGGCGATCACGAACGTTGAACAATGACAACGTCTCTACTCAGTCCACACGAACGGATTCCTTCAATCGCAGTGCTAGCTATTATGAATGAAGGCTTTGAGTGAGAGAAAGAGGGAAATAAAATTCCAAGTCTCTACTTGAATTTCTGTCTGAGTGGATTGGAGTGACAATGCTTCTACCCAAGGGGTTCTATTTATAGAACCATTTGTGTGGGCTTCAAGCTAAAAAGCCCACTTAAGTGTATTTTGGCCCATATCTTATAATATGCCCAAAATCACTTAAGTATTTGGTACCTTACCATATTTCGTCTCCCACTTAAGTGCACCGTACCTTACGGTGTTCCTTAGTTACTCTATCTCTCATCAATCCGTCCTTTGTGTGTGACCCTATAGGTTTTCGCGGCGTTGGCAATTATATTAAATCACGCATTTAACATAATAAACAGTGAGCGGTATCTAGCAACACATCACTGCTACCCAAGTCACGAAAATGTCATGTGATCTGACAAAACCTCCTGTGATAATAATTATGTGTATAATTACCCCTTTGCCCTTATGTCTATATTGAACACAAGGTATAGACCGTGTCACCCTTGTCCAGTTCAATATTGGGCCCATAGACATTTATCCTGTTACGCAGGATTGGCAAATTCCATCTAGGACACTCATGTCCCTCAGCATGCTTCGTGGAGTACCCATCAACTGTCTTTATGGTTATCCAGTTACGGACAATGTTGGATCAGCAATAAAGCACTTGACTCTACATCTAGGATCCATAGTGGTTTCAGGTCGAAGAGTGGTATACACTATTATCACCATGAGAATAACTTATGACACTTTGCATAACTTTCTATATAGTATTCTCATAGCGGGTCAATCCAGTATAAATATTACTCCTAATATTCATACCTATGTTTAAGACTTGATAACTCTTTATCCATGATCCATGAGATGTGATCATCAGTCTACAAACATAATAGTCTTAATGCTTTAATGTTATCCCACTTCACATTAAAGCTCGACTACGGATACTTTAAGAACAGTGCCCTTATGTTTAATGTGTTCTCATGATTAAGTCACACTTAATACATTAAACGGACTATCTATTCTAGGGACTTTATTAATCAATCATAATAAAGAAAATGCCTTTAAATAATTCGATACAAGTACCAAAAGTATTGGCCTCTAGGGCTTACACCAACACAAACAAGAACATTAAAAAGATCATTCAGAAGATGGTTGTAACATACAAGGATTTGCATGAGATGCTCCAATTTACTTTGCATGGGTATCATATATCCATCCTCACTTCAACAGGGGCAAGCCCTTTATCGCTTGTTTATGGCATGGAAGTTGTGCTCCCAGTAGAGGTTGAGATCTCATCATTGTGTGTACTGATGGAAGCCAAGTTGACTGAGGCTGAATGGTGTCAAGCCAGGTATGACCAACTGAATTTGATTTAAGAGAAGAGATTAACTGCCATGTGTCATGGTAAGTTGTACCAGCAGAGGATGAAGAAAGCATTTGATAAGAAGGTCAGACCTCGTGTGTTCAGAGAAGGCGACCTTGTGCTCAAGAAGATTTTATATTTCAAACAAGATTCTAGGGGAAAATGGACTCCTAATTATGAAGGCCCATATGTTGTTAAGAGATCCTTTTCATACGGTGCTTTAATTTTTATAATTATGGATGGTGAAGAGTTCACTCGTCCTGTGAACGCCGATGCAGTCAAGAAATACTTTGCCTAAAAAGAAAAGAACAACTCGCTAAGTTGAAAACCCGAAAGGGCAGCTTAGGTAAAAATGAGTGTCTCGATGGATTGAAAACCCGAAAGGGCGATCCAGGCAAAAGTTAGAGACATAAAACAAAACAAAAATTATCTTGATAAATTGAGTACCCCACCTTAGGGAAATTTATGCAAAAATTAGGGATTATGGCAAGTAACTGCATCTTGTTGATCTTTAGTCTTGAAGACATTCTTGAGCACAACCTTTATTTCTGATTCATCTTCAACCGAAGCCAAGAGCACGGCGGATATTGAAGGCGGTAGAAGGATTAGTGGTCATTGTATTCAATGTAGCCCTTTTCCATGTAAATTACCATTTTTCAACTTTTGTAAAGATCTATGGAGCCTTATCATTTATAGACTACCATTCTATTAAATAAAGTTGAGCTTTTTATCCAATTGTTTCTACTCTTATTTATCTTTCAGCCAAATGGATTTAAATATTTATGATGATCATTTTGAAATTAATTTTAAATCATGTTTTCTTAAATAATAAAATCAATTTTTTTAAAGTAATCAATTTCATTTAAGGAATATCAACAGCGGTCTGAGAACAGGTGAGTCCTAAAATGCGAAGCATTGTTGGTTTTCCCCAAGCAGTTGGCGTGATCTCTGTTTCATTCCCAGCAGCATTTCTGCATCTCCAACCGAGTTTTGTTGATTTCCCCAGCTGAGGTTGTGACTGCCTCCCTTGAGTTGTAGGCACGTTGTCTCATCAGTTTGCATTAAATCCAGCAAGACTATTGTTTCCCTCAAGTCCCCAACGGATTTCATTCAGCACGGATTTTAGAGCAGTTGTTTGATCCTCTGTAAGGTTGTATCCCCATTTGATATGGTGTTGACCTAAAATTCCCCACAGAATTGACAGTGCATACATTCATAGATTTCATTATTACATTATTGCACTTTGTGATTCGTTATTTGTCTGATCCTCTGTTATGATGGTATCCTTTCCCATGCAGATTTAGTGTGTCTATCATCTTTCAATTGTAGAGTGTCAGCCCCTTAAGCAGAAAGAATTTAACCTTTCTCTTTCCCCACTGAATTATTTCCTCGTGGATGATTATTATTTTAGTTTCCTCCCCAGTTGATCATCTGGATGGAACCATCTCCCCTGAGTTATATCCTCATTGGGTTGAGTCTTTGGTTGCCTGTTTCTTTATAGATCTTACCTAGATAGATGCTTTTAGTCCCATGGGAGTCTATTACCCAGTAACTAGTAATATTCTTCTCAATTTGCAAGTATTTCACTTTTTCCCAATACCCGGCAACAGTAACCTATTTTCCCCAGCGGATTCATTTTCATGTTTCCCCGGGAAGTCTATCCTTGATATGTTCATCCTAACCGATGACAGATATTTTCTTCCCCTACTTTGAGTCTATCCTTGATATGTTCATCTTAATCGGTGATGGATATTCTCTTTTTTTGGTATTCTACCCAATAAAAAGGTAGTTGTAATCCCTGTTTCTTTCCCCAGGGGGTTAATCCTTGATATGTTCATCCTAACCGATGACGGGTTTCCTTCTCTTTGCAGTCTTCTGCCTAGTAACCATTAGTTGTAAATCCTGCTTCCCCTTGCGGATTCTATCCTTGATATGTTTTCTTTAACTGACGACGGATATTCTCTCTTTTGGTATTCTATCCAGTAATTGATAGATATAATTTCTATTTCTCCCCTCAGAGTCTATCCTTGATATGTTCATCCTAACCGATGACGGATACTCTCTTTTCGGTATTTTATCTAGTAATTGATAGATGTAATCCCCACTTTTTCCGGCAGTCTATCCTTGATATGTTCATCCTAACCGATGACGGATATTCTTCCCTTTGAGTCTATCCTTGATATGTTCACTTTAACTAGTGATAGATATTCTCTCCCATTGATCTTCTGCCCAGTAACCGGTAGTTGTAAACCCTATTTTGGCTTTTCCCTGGCAGGTCATTCTTACCCAGTAACTGGTAATGAATACACCTCCCGTTTTCCCTCTGCGGGTCATCCTTGATATGCTTACCCTAACCGGTAATGAATGTCCTCCCTGTCAGATTTATTATTACCTTATCCAGTTAACGGTAGTGGATAATACATTTCTATTACTACTGTGTTGAAGATCATTTCTTCCCTAGTTGAGTTTGAGTGCGTATTTCCTTAGTGAAATCGTTGTTTCCTGCTTGGGTCAAGTATTTCAGCTTTGTTCTGATCTACCTGTTTCCCCCGCAGATGTTCTTTTCATCCCTGACTAAGTCTTTCCATTGATTTATTTTCATGGAATCTCACGTGTCCCCCGGGAGTTTTAAGTTGTAGTCTGACCTAAGCACGACCTTTTATCCCCCCAGAGTCGTTGTCTCCCTAATGAGTTTTCCTTGTGGAATGCGTTATGCTCCTGCGAACTTTCAGTCTCTCCGGATTCTTTTCTCTTGTGGCAAAATTTTCCCAACAGAGTTTATTTTTGGCATTCATATCATATGCATCATGAGGTATCTTAGGGACCAAAATTTGTTTCTATATGTTGTTATATAAGTCCATTCTACTAAGTCGATACGAAGATTTTAATCTTCATCACCTCAGCTAGAACGTCCTTAAATAGGGGGCAGCTGTAAGACCCCAATTTTGACACTAAGATCCCTCATGTTATCTCATCATATGCATTAGCATTAGCATTGGGATCCCCAATTTTAATATGTTTGATTTCCCAAACTTCCACCTCAAAATTAATCATGATCTAAGCTTCAAATGAAAAAGTGTCCAACATTAAAGTTGTTCCCCTTGATCTCACCTTTCGAAAAAGTCCAAAATCATCTCATTTGGACAAAGTATAAGGTACTTGCGCATGGGTGAAAGTTAAAGCACCATTTGGATATTTTCAAAGTCCAATTTCCATTCACACTTGCATGAGCTTCCATGTTGATTTCCGTACATTGCACATTGGTTTATGGATCAGATGGCATCCTTTCATGGGCCTCATGCACGCCCATGCAACCATGCAAAGAAGATTTTCATTTTTTTGCCAAAATTGGAAGTGTGCAAATATCATTCTCTATAGTTATAAATAGAACCTCTCTTGCTCAGAATTGGGGACCTCATGCCCAAGCTTTGATTCAGAAACCCTAAACCCTCACCATTGAAGGATAAGCTTGAAGATTTTCTTTTAAAATCGAGTTTCAAATCTCCAACTGTTTTGAGATTGAAACTCCAAGAGTCCATCCCTTTCTTTGATCTATTTCTCTTTCATCAAGCATCTGAAGCAAGACCAAGCATAATTGGAAGCAAGATCATGCCAATCTGAAGCTCCATTGAAGGTGAATTTTCATATTTTTCATCTCTTCAATTCTCACTCAATTCTCCATTATTCTTGTTGTTTTTTAGTTGTCTGAAGTCCTACCAATGTAGGCAAGAAGATTGAGTTGCTTTAAGGTCAAATCGAAGCAACTCAGTTCATGATCCTCAAAATTCAACTCTCTGTATCTTCTTATATACTTGGAGTTAGACAAAATTGAGGCCAGATTCAAGCTCCTTAGCGTTTTTCCTTCAAAATAGTGTACTCATTTTCCATTTTTCTTTGAGTTGAAATTGGACTAGTTCGGTGGTCCTCGTCAGAGAAGATGACCGGAGCCAGGGCTCCGGTGGTGTGCTGACTTGTCCAGAACCCTTTGATTTGAGTCCTATGTTCTAATCTCAACCATTCAAAGTGATTACCATGCGTGTGGAACATTTGACTAAGGAACACATGGATAACACGCTCTGATCCACTTGATCTGCCACCTCAATTAATGAGGGAGATCAAGTGATCCACGTTTTTTTGTAATTTTTATTTTAATTGACTTATTTTCATTAATTCATATTAATTTTAATATTGATCCATAAAATATGGTACTTTCACCAAAAATTCTCAAATATTTTTCTCTTTCATTTTCTGAATTAAAATTATTTTTGAGTCAATATTAATATTTTTCATGATTTAATTGTTTTTGTGCATATTTTTAATTGTTTAAATATACTTTTAAGTTTCCAAAAATTATGAAAATATTTCTCCCAGGTCCTTTGACCTTGTTTGACCTATGATAAATCTCTTGGCCATTTATTTGGTGTTTTGAAGAGGTTTTAGGTATTTTATCAACCATATTTTAATTTGATTTTTAATGTTTAATTATAAATAAATTGTCTTGAGCTATTTTTGTTGACTTCTTGAGTTTGACTATTATTGTTGGGCCTTAGTCAATGTTGATTTGACTTTGTTGGATTAAAATTATTGGATTTAGGGGATTGATGAATGTACATTTCATCTCCCAAAATGAATGAATGATTTTAATTTGATAAAAGTCCTCCCATGACCAATTTGAGTTTATTTCATTTCCCTTCCCTCTTCATCTTCAATCCCCTTCTATCCCATCCATTCCATTGGCCTATGATATATCTATATCCTAAGGATAATTGGTTCATAAGCCAGTATAAGTATGGATGAGATTAGGTCCACCCTTTTGCCATATTGTTTTAAGTGTGGTATGTTTTAGGAGTATGGTTCATAATACCATATCTCTAACATGCATTAACACTAAAATTTCTATTGCTAGGCCTTAGATAGTTGTGACTTCTACATAAGTCCAATTACGATTGCTTAACATAGCGCTAAATTTTGACCCAAAAGCATAGCATTCTAGTAAGTGAGATTGTAAGTCTCCCCCCTTTCATGGTATTGTGTGGAAACTTGGCCTTTTTTCCTTCCTTTAGAAGATGTCTTGGTTCAAGGATCCATGCTTGTGAATAGAGGATTGAGTGTTCTCCAAAGAATGACTTAAACAATTGAAAAGCAAAAGCAATACTAACTTCTAATCAACTAACATTTGACTAACTTTTAATTTCAAGTCATTTACTTTATGCACTTTAATTTCAAGTCTTTATCATTTGCCATTATTCATACCATATAACTTGTTTATTTTAATGTCATTTTCACTTTGCTCACTTGAGCCATATCTTGTGATTATACTTGTTTGTGTATTTTGTTTGTGTTTATGGTCTTTTGACCTTAATGTACATAATAACAACAAAAACCATAAAAAAGGATTTGTGTGGACTGTTGGATTTGATTTGAGACATTGGACTTAGAATTAGGAAACATTCCCTATGCAAAAAGGACTTGGCCAATGCCAACTTTTATGAAGCCAGTCATTGTGAATTGAACTTTCATCTAAAGCAAGTATTGAGATCCCTTTTGAGTTCATCTGCAACATGGTCTTGATGCAATTGTTATTCTGAACCTGTGACTAATGACTTATTTTGAGCCATTCAAAGGATTATTTCATCTGATACATGGGGAAGATTATGAAGAAGATCATAAAGTTTCTAAGCTTGGATGTGGCTATCTTTATTTGATGCCTTGCTCTTCTTACTATTTGTGTAGTGTTATTTCTTGATTCTAAAAGTCCAAAGGGAAAATTGGGTTTCTATATGACATTCTTGTTTATTGGATTGCATCTCATTGGTCTAATGTTTGTTCCCTGTTTTAGGCATTATTGGTCCCAAGCGAGTCCGCAGGTACCCGACAAAGGAAAATCATCCACAACTAGCGATGGACCAGGTACAGAAAGAGCTAGCTGATATGCGTGAAAGGATGGATCAGTTCATGACATTGATGACTGGTATGGCAAAAGGCCAGGAAAAGCTGAGGGAATTGGTTGAGCAACCGAGGCCCGATCCAGAGGTGGAGATACCAAATGCTGGGGGGAACCCTGGTAACCCTGGGAACACTGATAACCCTGTGAACACTGGTAACGCGGGTAACGCAAATGCTGCTGGAAACCCGGGTAATGTTGGCAACACGGGGAATATTGGAAATGGTATTGGCGGAAGGTACAATGTGAATCAAGGAATTCGGATTAACGGGCGCCCCGTTAATGAAGATTATCAGTATGATCAATTCTCTTTGCACGACGAAGCCCACGAGACCACTCGCCGTATGGATGAGCTTGCTGAGAAGCTCAAATTTTTGGAGTCTCAAAATTCCTTAGGTTTTGATGTCACAGTTCTTGCTCTGGTTCAGGGGGTGAGGATTCCTCACAAGTTCAAACCCCCTACTTTTGAGAAATACAACGGGGCTTCTTGCCCACGCACTCATCTCCAATCTTATTTGGGAAGGTTGGGAGCTCACACGGAAGATGAAAAGCTGTGGATGTACTATTTTGAAGACAGTCTAACTGGAGCTTCTCGTGAATGGTATTCTCATTTGTCTCGTACTACCATCAAGAGCTGGAAAGACTTGGCAGAGGCTTTTGTCAAGCAATATCAATACAACTTGGACACGGCTCCAAATCGGACCTTGTTGCAAGGAATGTCTCAGACTGCCAAGGAGACCTTTAGAGAATATGCTCAGTGTTGGAGACAAATTGCTGCGTCTGTCCAACCCCCTATGTCTGAAAGGGAGATGGCGGACATGTTCATGAACACTCTCCAAGGCAATTATATTGACAGATTGGCTGCTTGCCCGTCAATCAGCTTTGCAGAGATAGTAGTTGCTAGAGAAAGAATCGAGAGTCTGTTGAAGATGGGCCAAATTCAAGACAATAGTGCTTCCAGCTCATCAGGACCCAAGAAACCGTTTGCTGGTAACGGTCAGCGAAGAAGAGAAGGCGAGATAAGCGTTGTGTATGCCGGCAGAGGCAGGGGCAGAGGACGCCCTAATTATTATCAAGATCAAGTGGCCGCAGTCACTATTCCAACACCTGCTCCTCAACAGCAACAACAACTGCAGTATCATCCGCAACAGCAACCCAGGTACAACAATCAACAACAAGGAGGTAATCCGGGTCAATAGAGACACTATCAACAACGTCCAAGGCAGACGGACCGGGTCATTGAGCCAATCCCAATGCCTTATTCTGTATTACTCCCCAGGCTGATTGACCTGAATCTGGTTACGTTGAGAACTTTGGCCCCACCAATCGATCCCAATAATTTGCCTAGGGGTTATGATGTCAACGTCAGATGTGCTTTTCACTCCAACGCACCTGGCCATACTACAGATAATTGCAAGGCTTTCCAGCTAAAGGTACAAGATTTGAGAGATGCCAAGGCTATCAATTTTTCTCCGGTGCCTAATGTTATCCAAAACCCGATGCCAGCCCACGGAGGGCAGAGGATTAATGATGTTGATAGTGGGGGAACTTTGAATTTGGTTTCTGATGTGACTAAAGTGAAGACTTCATTATCGATGGTTAAAGACCAACTTTTGAAGGACAGATTTTCCCGGGCTGTGGGGAAGAGTGCAGAAATTATCGTGCTACCGAGAACGGATGTGACAGTTTGAGAAAGGGTATTCAGCAACTGATAGATGAAGGTTGTCTTCAGTTCGATCAGACCCTTCCAGTGAAGAATGATGTGTCGACAATGACGATTTATTTCACTCCTGAAGAAATATATGTTCCCGAGAGACCCGCTCCGATAACAATATATTTCCCAGAAAGTACAGAACCAATAACGGTGAACAACGAAAGTCCAGCACCAGTTACAATTTACTCTGACAGCCCTCCACCGGCTTTGGTTAGCCCGGTCACCATCACGGTACCAGAACCTGTTCCGTACGAAAAAGACAGTGCTATCCCGTGGCACTATGGGGCTGATATCTACTTCCAAGGGCGGAAAGTTAACGAAGAAGGCATTGACATTGGTAGCTCCACTGTAGACAATGTTGGAGGGGTTGGTGGCTTCACTCGCAGTGGACGTCTATTTGCACCGTCAACATTGCGCATAAATACTGAAGTTGAGGCAGCTGCCAGTTTATGAGGATTATCAAGAAAAGTGACTACAAGGTAGTCGACCAGCTAAATCAGACACCCTCAAAGATCTCCATTCTCTCGCTATTGATATGCTCTGAGGCGCACAGAGCCGCCTTGTTGAAAGTACTGAATATGACCTATGTTCCACCAGAGATAACTGTTAACCAGCTGGAGTCGATAGTTTCAAATGTAAACACTAGCCATGGGCTAGGTTTCACCGACTATGACCTGACATCTGAGGGCAGGAGTCACAACAAAGCTTTGCATATCACAATGGAATGCAAAGGGGTGGTGCTTTCCCATGATTTGGTTGATACAGGCTCTTCTCTGAATGTTCTTCCAAAGAAAGCCTTAATGAAGTTGGATTGCGATGGCATCATTCTGAGGCCAAGTAATTTAGTTGTGAGGGCTTTTGATGGCTCTAAGAGATCTGTCTTTGGCGAAGTTGAGTTGCCAGTTAAGATTGGACCGCAGGTGTTCAAGAGCACCTTTTATGTGATGGATATCCAGCCTGCCTATAGCTGTCTGCTAGGTCGGCCCTGGATTCATGATGCCGGTGCTGTTACTTCTACTCTCCACCAGAAGCTCAAATATGAACTAGAAGGTCAGGTCGTCACTGTCTGTGGTGAAGAGGATATATTTGTTAGCCACCTGTCTACATTTAAGTATGTGGAGATGGATGGCGAGATGCATGAGATGTTGTGCCAGGGCTTCGAAGCCATAAACATCAGTGAGGTCGCGCCCGAAGCTGTCTTTTCACCTAAGTCCGAGAAGGTCGGGACTTCTATCTCTTCATATAAGCAAGCTGTTGAAGTGGTTAAAGTTGGTAATGCCCAAGGCTGGGGCAAATTTGTGGAGCCAATCATCAAAGAAGACAAGTTTGGATTGGGGTATACCCCGGGGTCTCAGAAGAATGAAGTCGGTACTTTCTCCAGCGGGGGTTTGGTTTCTCCCCACATCGTCAATGCTGCAGATGAAGACAAGGCTGGCAGTGTCTGTGACTTAGATAGCTGGATTCGCCCGTGTGTCTCGGGAGAAAAGCTCAATAATTGGTCGTCCGAAAAAGTCGTCCGGGTTACTCTACTGAAAGAGTAATTTTTATTGTTTTCCTTTTATTACATGCATAATAAAGTCTTACACTTTGCCCAAGGTGTAATGACTCATCTGCAGGGCCATCCATTTAGTTACATTTTGCAATTATTTTCATCATCAATAAAGGACAGCTTTTGCAAACAATTTTGTGTTCTCTTTCTTTCAATTATTTTACTTTTACAAAAAACAATAAAAAATGGCAATGTTTCTTTTTCGTTTTTCTTTCCAATAAAATAAATCTCTCTCGTTCTAAGGTAAAGCATGATCCTCCATCATGCAGAGATGATCACCCGGATCTCACTGCTAACGACACTGCTATGGCCAAGTATGACTTCGACAATCCTATCTATCAAGCCGAATAAGGAGTTGAGGAAGATTGTGAATTGCCTGAAGAGTTAGCCAGGTTGTTGAAACAGGAGGACCGAGCTATTACACCTTATCAGGAGGTGATTGAGACCATCAACATTGGTACCGAAGACGACAAGAAAGAAATCAAGATCGGGGTCAGTCTACAGGCCAAGGTGAAAGAACAGTTGATCAGTTTGCTTCGTGAGTATGTCGACATCTTTGCTTGGTCCTATCAAGATATGCCAGGTTTGGATATGGACATTGTTGTGCACCGGTTACCGTTGAATGAAGATATGCCGCCGGTGAAGCAGAAGTTACGTTGAACTCATCCTGACATGGCAATGAAAATCAAAGAAGAAGTTCAGAAACAGTGGGACGCAAGGTTTCTCGCTGTGGCCAGTTACCCACCATGGGTCGCCAATATCGTACCAGTGCCCAAGAAGGATGGCAAAGTACGGATGTGCGTCGATTACAGAGATATGAATAGAGCTAGTCCGAAAGACGACTTCCCATTACCTCACATCGATGTTTTGGTTGATAACACAGCTCAGTTCTCCGTATATTCTTTCATGGATGGTTTCTCCGGTTATAATCAGATCAGGATGGCGCCGGAAGACATGGAGAAAACGACATTCATCACACCATGGGGTACCTTCTGTTACAAGGTCATGCCTTTTGGGTTGAAGAACGCAAGGGCAACATACCAACGGGCTATGGTAACACTTTTTCATGATATGATTCACAAAGAGATCGAATGCTATGTGGATGATATGATTGCCAAGTCCCGAACAGAAGAAGAACATCTGGACAATCTGCAGAAGTTGTTTGAACGTCTGAGAAAGTTTAAGTTAAGGCTGTCTCCGAACAAGTGCACTTTTGGAGTGCGAACGGGTAAGCTGTTAGGTTTCATTGTAAGTGAAAGAGGAATAGAGGTAGATCCTGCGAAAGTAAAAGCTATTCGAGAAATGCCTGCACCTAAAACAGAAAGAGAGGTTTGTGGCTTCCTGGGCCGATTGAACTACATTTCAAGGTTCATATCTAATCTTACAGCCACATGCGTGAAGGTGAGAAAAACAAGAAAGGGGGGTTTGAATTGTTTTGGAAAATAAGCGCTTTTTCAAAATAAAGACCACACAAGGAATTTATACTGGTTCGCTTATAACACAAAGCTACTCCAGTCCACCCGGCCAAGGTGATTTCGCCTTCAACAAGGACTTAATCCACTAATCTTGAAAGATTGTTTACAACCAACGTCTAAGAGAAAGATCTCTTAGTCCTCTCAAGTATACAGACTGCGCAAAGTCACTTGAGGAAATGAAACAATAGATAAAAGACTATGTAATCTAGAGTGCTTCTAAGATAAGCAAATATTACAACAGTAAGAACAAAAGAGTGTTTCACGTTCTAAGCAAAAGCTTTGTGAAATATTGAGAGAGAGGGAGAATGTTTTAGTGTATTCTTGCGCGCCTCTCAGTGTTGATTGCTGTCCTTTATATAGGAGTAAAAGACCGTTGAAATTGATGGCAGATAATTTGTCTTGAATAGGAATTAATGCCATAACTTCTGTTGTTTCTTGCCAAAACAACTTTGTCTCCCCGAATAACTTCTTTCCAAATATAGTTCCTTTCCATTTGAATTTGAAGTTAACGTTACTCTTTCTGTATTAGGAAATCCATTATCAAAGTCTGCGTGACTCTGGGAATCTTGGAATCTTGCTGTGTTGATTCGGAGCTTCTGATGTTTATCTTAAGGAGTTCTGATGATGTCTTCAGATGACGCTGAGAGCTTCTGGAATGATATACCGTTGTTCAGAGTCAGAACTTCTAGAGTGCACTTCTTCTTCAGATGCTTCTGATGTTCTACTGTTTTGCTCAGAGTTAGAACTTCTTGAGCGTGTTTCTACTTCAGATGCTTCTGATCTTCTGATAATTTGTATCTGATATGATTCTGTATCTGATGACGTCATCAGATCTCTTCCTTCTTTCCTTAGAACCCTGCACACTTAGAAACTTTTCGTTAGGGTGCCATTTTTGGTTTCATCCTTTGTTATCATCAAAATCATGGAATCTGTTGTAGAACAATTTTTGTTCTTACAATCTCCCCCTTTTTGATGATGACAAAACAAACTTAAATAGCAGATGAAATAGGAAATATCAGATCAGGAGCTCCCCCTGAGATGAGTTAGGGAGTTCAGAAGTTCTTACCAGAGCTTCCAAGCAATGAAGTTTCGATACTATCTGCAATTTCTTAAGTCCAGTGTTAGATGAATTTATTTTTAAGAAATAATATGTTGCAGAGTGCTTAAGGTATTAGGCAATATTTCATCAGAGCTATATTCGATTTCTCCCCCTTTTTGTCAGAATAAAAAAGACTTAAACAAAATAATCAAAAAGATATTATATTCAGATAATAGAGCAACAGAGACAATGGCAAGAAAGCAAACAAGCAAACATCAGAACAAGGGAAAACAAGGCAACAAACAAAAAAAAAATCCAAGTGCCTAAGGGTTGGGAGGCGGAGGCATTCTCTGAAGCTGTTGAGCCAGCATGTTCTGAATGTTGTCGTTGACGGTGTCCTGTTTGTCCATTCTGGCTCTGAGTTCCTTCTGGTCTTTCTGAAGTTCTTCAAGTGTCTTGAGAACCATGGGAATGACAGAAGAGGACTCCCCCTGAGTCAGCGCACTATGTTCTTCAGCAGCTCTGGCTTCAGCTTCTGCAGCTGCCTTTGCTTCAGCTTCAGCAGCAGCAGCAGCAGCAGCAGCATCAGCTAGAGCTTTAGCCTCAGCTTCCTTGGCCCTTTGGATTTCTGCCTGTCTAGCTCTTTCTTCTTCTTGCCTCCTGGCTTCTTCTTCAGCTTCTCTGGCAAGTCTCTCCTGTAGTCTTGCCTCAGCATCTCTGATGAAGTCGTTTCTGACTTGCTCAGAGATGTGCTTCAGTTTGAAGGCCTAAGAGGTCATCCAGCCAATGACCCTGTTCCAGTGTGTCCTTACAGAGTCAGGATCATCACTGATGCCAGAGTTAATGGTCAGAGACTTGACCTTCTGTACTGAAGCCCCTGCGAACAACATTATGGCTTCCTCTAGGGTAGGCAGGGAATTATCAGGTTCAGAGGTTTGAGGTGGAGAGGTTGGAGGGCTTAGGTTTAATGTTAGAGGTTCAGGTTCAGCGGAAGTGTTTTAGGGGGTGATGTCAGAGGGTTGAGCTTCAGAAGGGTTGTTGGTTGTTTGCTCTGGGGGTGGTGAAGTGACTTCAGGTTCAGGTGGAGGTTGTTGTGGTTGTTGTGAGTTTTGGTTTAGAGAATAAAGGTGGGCTAAAGTGGGAGAAGCGGGGTCAGAAGGTTCTGGGTCAGAGGAGAGGATAAGGTAAGGGCGTGATTCTGGGGCTGAAGAGGAGGTAGTGGTTTGATTCATTTCTTCAGCTTCAGATAAAGGTATGGATGTATGGGCGAGATTAAATTTGGGTAGAGGTTGTGAGGTTCTCGTTGTAGAAGGTGGGGTTTCAGAGGTGGTGTAGATAGGTGCTGGGAGAGGATTAGAGGAAGCCACAGGAGGTTCAGAGGGAACAGAGGGAGCAGACTTACCAGTAGTTACTTGCAGAGGCGCTGGAGATCTTGTTTCAGAAGTTTCTCCTAGCCTTGCTTTCTTTGCCTTTGAAGACTTCTTTTCAGAGGGACCTCTTTTGAACTTGACGAAGTCTGATTCTGAATCTAGCATATCGTCTAGTCTGAAGTCAGAGATGTTTACTCCTTCATCCTTCAGACGCTGCATATAGTGAAGGATTGCTTCTCTGGGTTCATTCTTGTAAAACCTTGCAATACCATGTGGTAGCTTCCTCTGATCTTTTAAAGCGTCCCAAGAGGTGTTCAGCGTAGGTTTGACTTGAATCTTCTTCAGAATTCCCATGCTCTTCAGATTTCTGGAGTTAAGAGGCTTTCCAGTATCTATTGTCAAATCTTCCATGAGTTTATTCTTCTCCAGATGGTCTACGAGCCCATTTTCGATCAGAACATCAGACAGAAGTCTTCCCAGAGGGATGTAGGCTCTGGGTTTCATGTTGTTTCTGGTCTCCCGTACAGAGTCTCTGAGATACTTGAAGAGTAGTGCAGGGAGGCAGAGTTTCAAACCCTTGTGAATGCAATACAAAATACACTTCTGATCTGTATTGATGTAGTCAGAGGAGTTTGATGCTGGGCGGTGATGAATGGTTCCCAGAATGATCTTGAGCCATACCCTGAGGTTTTGATGAAGTTCTTTGTTCTTTGATGGATTGCCTTCAGTGTTGAGTTTGAAGATGGTGGGATTGATTTCCTGAGTAATGTACCTTGACCTGGGGTTGATGTCGTAGATTCTTTTTCCTCCAGTTTTCTCCATGTTCAGTAGTGAAGCAATTGACTTTTCAGTAATCACTATTTTTACCCCCAGAACGAAGGAGACGATGAAGTGGTCGTCAGCGTCAGCAAACCTCCAGAATTCTTTGATGAGGTATGGGTAAACAGGACCATAAAGGCGTTGGAAATAGTTTTCCCAACCTTGTTGACGAAGTTCTTCAGTAAGATCTACCCTATTCCTTTTCATGTTGTTGAAATCCACCAGAGATTCACACAAAAATTCCAGTCCCTCAAAGGGAGTTGCCAGGTTGATATGAGGCTCACGATCAAGAACATGGGGTTCCTTGTACACTGGAGTAATGGATACGCCTGTAACTGTTGGAGTGGGAATGCTTGTGCTTTGGGATGTGGTGCTTGATTCCATTTGTTGAGAAAAGTTGAAAACTTGTTGTTGTTGAGCATCCATTGTTGATGAAGATGAGTTGAAGATGAACTGCTTGCAGAAATGCTTCAGAGAATAGGTTTGAGAGTGAGTGAGAGTGAAAAGTGTGTGAAGTGTGAGAGGAGTGTTTAAATACCCTAAACAAAAACACATGCAAAACGACACACAAAACAGCGTTAGCACAAAACCAAGTTAGCACGCTTGGGGGAAAAATGATTATGGCTCATTAATGAATGTCTAATCCCAACAGTATGCACACTGCTCGAGGAGATCTCAAACGTCTGGCCTTTGAATTTCTTCTGGACAGCTGTCTAGAAGTTCCAAGGTTAGACGCTAAGTGCTCCACGTGGTTTGATGTATCTGATCTTCAGGAATACCAAAGGATTGGTTCCTGGAGATTTCTAACTCAGATATCTTCTTAACTTGGTAGAAGTATCAGAGTCAGAAACAGAAGCTCATTTGTTTATGTCAGAGTCTCATTTTACATCTTCAGAGGCACAATTTATTCAGGGCAATTTTGAATGTTCAGATTTTCTAAGATAAAAAGAAATCTATCTTCAGCTAAAGGCTTAGTAAATATATCTGCCCATTGATGATCTGTATCAATGAACTTCAATGTTACTATCCCTTTCTGAATATAGTCTCTGATAAAATGATGTTTTATTTCAATGTGCTTAGCTCTGGAGTGTAGAATGGGATTCTTACTTAGACAAATGGCGGCAGTGTTATCACAGAAGATAGGAATGTTACTCTCGAAGATTTGCAGATCTTCTAACTGATTCTTCATCCAGAGCATCTGAGTTGTGCATAGTGATGCTGAGATGTATTCTGCTTCTGCAATAGATAGAGCGATAGTTGACTGTCTCTTGCTGGCCCAGGATATCAGATTGTTTCCTAGGAGCTGGCAATTTCCAGATGTGCTTTTTCGTTCTAGTCTATCTCCTGCATAATCTGCATCATAGTAACCCGAAAGTCTATACTCTGATGTTTTCTCATACATCAGGCCCAGGTTAGGAGTTCCTTTCAGATATTTGAGAATTCTCTTAACTGCTGTTAAGTGAGTTTCTCTAGGATCTGATTGGAATCTGGCACAGAGACAGACACTAAAGAGAATATCAAGTCGAGTAGCAATTAGATAGAGAAGAGAGCCTATCATACCTCGATAGAGCTTCTGACAAACCTTTTTGCTTACTTCTTCCTTTTCAAGAATGCATGTTGGATGCATGGGAGTTTTTGCAGAGTTGCAGTCAGCCATGTCAAATTTCTTCAGAACATCTTTAATGTATTTGCTTTGATGAACGTACGTGACTTCTGAAGTTTGATTAATTTGAATTCCCAGAAAGAACTTTAGTTCTTGCATTAAGCTCATTTCAAATTCTGCCTGCATTAACTCAGAGAATTCTTGACAAACAGAGGCGTTAGCTGAACCAAAAATAATATCATCAACGTATATCTGGCATATCATGAGATCATTGTTAAGGTTCTTACAGAAGAGTGTGGAGTCAACTTTTCCTCTGATAAAATTGTGTTCCAGAAGAAAATTGCTTAAACGTTCATACCAAGCTCTGGGAGCTTGTTTAAGTCCATATAAATTTTTTTTAAGTTTAAAGACATGTTCTGGAAATTTTGGATTTTCAAAACCTGGAGGTTGGTTGACATACACCTCTTCTGATATATAACCATTAAGGAATGCGCTCTTGACATCCATTTGATATAATTTGATAGAGTGGTTTATAGCAAAAGAGACAAGAAGACGAATAGATTCTAACCTTGCGACTGGAGCAAAGGTTTCATTGTAGTCAATACCTTCTTGTTGACTGTAACCTTGAGCTACCAGTCGAGCTTTGTTTCTGACGACTTCTCCTTTCTCATTCAGCTTGTTTCTGAATACCCATCTGGTTTCGATAACGTGAGTGCCTCTGGGCTTAGGAACAAGATCTCAGACATCATTCTTTGTGAATTGATCTAATTCTTCTTGCATGGCTGAAACCCAGTCGTTATCTTGAAGTGCTTCATCACAGGACGTAGGCTCGATCAGAGACACTAGTCCCAGAGGAGTATCTTCAGAGGTCCTGAAGGTAGATCTGGTTCTGACAGATTCGTCCTTGTTGCCCAGAATCAAATCTTCAGAAACATTGATACGACTTTTAGCTTTCTTTGGGATTTCTGGGGATTTAATTTCCTCAGAGTTCTGAGTGGCAGTTGCTTCTGAAGCTTTATCAGATCCTGCAAGAGTGATTTCTAAATCTGCAAAATTTTCAATTAGCTTTGACTTTTCAGGGTCAAGCTTATCGTCAAATCTGACATGAATTGATTCTTCCACAATTTTGGTTTCTGTGTTGTATACTCTGTAGCCTTTAGAGCGTTCTGAGTATCCTAACATAATACCTTTCTGTGCTTTGGAATCAAACTTGTTCAAATGTTCTTTAGAGTTTAAAATAAAGCAAGAACATCCAAATGGATGAAAATATGAAATGTTTGGTTTCCTTCCTTTACACAGTTCATAGGGAGTCTTATCCAGAATAGGTCTTATGGAGATTCTATTCTTAATGTAACACGCTGTATTTACAGCTTCGGCCCAAAAGTGCTTTGCCACATTAGTTTCATTGATCATAGTTCTGGCCATCTCTTGGAGTGTCCTATTCTTCCTCTCTACAACTCCATTTTGTTGTGGAGTTCTAGGGCAGGAGAAATCATGGGATATTCCATTAGAGTCAAATAATTCCTCAAAGGATTTATTTTCAAATTCCCCACCATGATCACTTCTGACTCTGATAATCTTAGAGTCAAATTCTTTTTGCACTTCGGAGCAGAAACTAGTGAATACAGAGTGAGACTCACTCTTGTGCTTTAGGAATTTCACCCATGTCCAGCGACTGTAATCATCAACAATGACAAGTCCATACTTCTTTCCATTGACTGATGCTGTTTTCACAGGAACAAATAGGTCAATGTGGAGAAGTTCCAGAGGCTTAGAGGTAGTAACAATAGTTTTCTTTTTAAAAGATGTTTTTGAAAATTTTCCTTTCTGACATGCTTCACATAGAGCATCTGAAGAAAACTTCAGTTTAGGTAGGCCTCTGACTAACTCGAGTTTATTTAGCTGAGATAGTTTTCTCATGCTAATGTGGCCCAAGCGTCTATGCCATACCCATTGCTCTTCGTGAACAGACATCAGACATTTAACATTTTGTTATTTTAAATCAGAAGGATTAATTTTATAAATATTGTTTTTCCTCTTGCCTGTGAATAGGACTGAACCATTGTTTTGATTTATGGCTTTACATGTTTTTTGATTAAAGATCACGTCATAACCGTTATCACTTAATTGACTTATGGATAACAAATTATGCATTAATCCTTCTACGTAAAGAACATCAGATATAGAGGGAAGAGTACCATTACCAATAGTTCCGGAGCCTCTGATCCTTCTTTTCTGATCTCCTCCGAAGCCTACGAATCCAGCGTCTTTAAGTTCCAGGCTTTGGAACATAGACTTTCTTCCCGTCATGTGTCGCGAGCATCCAGAGTCCAGGTACCATGACTGGTGTCTGAACTTTGCTGCATAGGATATCTGCAACATAAACAATCTTATCTTTTGGTACCCAGAGTTTCTTGGGTCCTTTCTGATTAGTTTTCCCAGAGTTTCTTATAACTTTGGGTTTTCTAGCATTTTCAAATTTTTGTTCTTGTGTGTGCGTATAGTGATATGAAAATGGAGATTTAAGTTGATCACCAGTAGAAGTTTTATCTTCCTTAGGATCATACCCAATTCCCTTTTTATTGTTCTGACTGACTCCATAAATCATGGATGCCATAGCACTCCTTCCTATCCCATTTTTCAGAAATTCTTGAAAGGCTTCTTCGTATTTATAAATTATTGTATTTGAAGTTTGTGGTGCTTGAGACAACGCTTCTTCCAATTCTAAACATTTTCTATTTGCTCCATCTCTTTCTAATGTTAAAGATCTGATTTTATCTTCTCGTGCTAGAATTGTCATCTCAAGTTTGCCACATTCTTCAAATTTTGCTTCAAGACAGCCTTTTATATTTTTAAACTTTTGTTTTAATTTCTGATATGAGCTAAGAGTTTCTGACAAGCATGATTCTAGATCAGATCGAGAGAGTTCAGAAAATACCTCTTCAGATTCTTCATCTGAGCTGCTTCTGGATGTGGTAGCCATAAATGCCACATTGACCTGTTCATCAGAGTCAGATTCTGATGAACCAGATTCACTATCATCCCAGGTAGCCATTAGTCCTTTCTTTGTCCTGAAGGTATTTTTCTTGAAACTTTCTTTTCTGGGATTGTCTTTCTTTAGCTTGGGGCATTCATTCCTGTAGTGACCTGTTTCTTTACATTCATAACAAGTAATATCTTTGTTAGTTTTACCTTTTGAGGTTGATTCTGATCGATCCCCTCTGGGTCTTGGTCTTCTGAAGTTGTTGTTCCTCTTTTTCCAGAGTTGTTTAACTCTTCTGGTCAGGAGGGACAATTCTTCTTCATCATCAGAATCTTCTGGTTCAGAGTCATCAGCATCTTCAGTTTCTGCCTGGAATGCTTTGGTTCTATCAGATTTGCGTCTTTCAGATCTGGACTTTAATGCTACAGACTTGTTCTTTTTCTGAGGCTCATCTTCCTCTAGTTCTATCTCATGGCTTCTGAGGGAACTGACAAGCTCTTCAAGACTAATATTGTTCAGATCCTTTGACAGCTTCAGGGCAGTGACCATGGGTCTCCACTTCTTTGGTAAACTTCTGACTATCTTTTTGACGTGGTCTGCAGTTGTGTATCCTTTGTCTAGAACCTTGAGACCTGCAATAAGAGTTTGGAATCTAGAGAACATTACCTCTATGGCTTCGTCATCTTCCATTTTGAAAGCTTCATATTTCTGGATAAGCGCCAGAGCCTTTGTCTCTTTGACTTGGGAGTTTCCTTCATGAGTCATCTTCAGAGAGTCAAGTATGTCTTTGGCTGTTTCTCTGTTGGTGATCTTTTCATACTCGTTGTAAGATATAGCATTGAGAAGTATGGTTCTGGCCTTGTGGTGATTTTTGAAGACACGCTTCTGATCTTCTGACATCTTACTTCTGGGAACTTCAACTCCATTTTCTGAGACGGGAGGTGTGTATCCATCTGTGACAGTGTCCCAGAGATCAGCATCATAGCCTAGGAAGAAGCTCTCAATCCTGTCTTTCCAGTAGTCGAATTTTTCTCCATCAAAGACAGGAGGCTTAGCATTGTAACTGTCTCTTTCATTTGTGTGGGCCATAGTTTTTCTCGTTCTGGATCTCTCTACATTGTTAAGTGTTTGATTAGAAAATCAATAACAGAGCCGAAGCTCTGATACTAATTGAAGGTGAGAAAAACAAGAAAGGGGGGTTTAAATTGTTTTGGAAAATAAGCGCTTTTTCAAAATAAAGACCACACAAGGAATTTATACTGGTTCGCTTATAACACAAAGCTACTCCAGTCCACCCGGCCAAGGTGATTTCGCCTTCAACAAGGACTTAATCCGCTAATCTTGAAAGATTGTTTACAACCAACGTCTAAGAGAAAGATCTCTTAGTCCTCTCAAGTATACAGACTGCGCAAAGTCACCTGAGGAAATGAAACAATAGATAAAAGACTATGTAATCTAGAGTGCTTCTAAGATAAGCAAATATTACAACAGTAAGAACAAAAGAGTGTTTCACGTTCTAAGCAAAAGCTTTGTGAAATATTGAGAGAGAGGGAGAATGTTTTAGTGTATTCTTGCGCGCCTCTCAATGTTGATTGTTGTCCTTTATATAGGAGTGAAAAGACCGTTGAAATTGATGGCAGATAATTTGTCTTGAATAGGAATTAATGCCATAACTTCTGTTGTTTCTTGCCAAAACAACTTTGTCTCCCCGAATAACTTCTTTCCAAATATAGTTCCTTTCCATTTGAATTTGAAGTTAACGTTACTCTTTCTGTATTAGGAAATCCATTATCAAAGTCTGCGTGACTCTGGGAATCTTGGAATCTTGCTGTGTTGATTCGGAGCTTCTGATGTTTATCTTAAGGAGTTCTGATGATGTCTTCAGATGACGCTGAGAGCTTCTGGAATGATATACCGTTGTTCAGAGTCAGAACTTCTAGAGTGCACTTCTTCTTCAGATGCTTCTGATGTTCTGCTGTTTTGCTCAGAGTTAGAACTTCTTGAGCGTGTTTCTACTTCAGATGCTTCTGATCTTCTGATAATTTGTATCTGATATGATTATGTATCTGATGACGTCATCAGATCTCTTCCTTCTTTCCTTAGAACCCTGCACACTTAGAAACTTTTCGTTAGGGTGCCATTTTTGGTTTCATCCTTTGTTATCATCAAAATCATGGAATCTGTTGTAGAATAATTTTTGTTCTTACAATGCGAGCCATTGTTCAAAATTCTGAGAAAAGAGCAAGAGGTCAAGTGGAATGATGATTGTCAGAAAGCCTTTGAAAGAATAAAAGAGTATTTGCAAGAGCCCCCGATTCTAATGCCTCCAGTAGAAGGAAGACCGTTGATCATGTACTTGACGGTGTTAAAAATGTCAATGGGTTGTGTGCTCGGTCAGCATGACGAGTCAGGTCGAAAAGAGCATGCAATATACTACCTTAGCAAAAAGTTTACCGATTGTGAACAAAGATCCTCACTGCTCGAGAAAACTTGCTGCGCTTTGGCATGGGCTGCTCGCCGACTAAGACAGTATATGTTGACTCACACGACTCTATTGATATCAAAGATGGATCCAGTCAAGCATATTTTTGAAAAGCCAGCGCTTATCGGAAGGGTTGCTAGGTGGCAAATGATACTGACAGAGTATGACATCCAATACACTTCACAAAAAGCCATCAAAGGAAGTGTCTTGTCAGACTATCTTGCAGAGCAACCGATTGATGATTACCAACCTATGAGGTTCGACTTTCCTGATGAGGACATCATGTTTCTCAAATCGAAAGATTGCGAGGAACCACTCCCGGAGGAGGGGCCTGACCCTGAATCCAAATGGATTATGATGTTTGATGGGGCGGTCAACGTCAATGGTCGCGGAGTTGGTGCAGTGTTGATCACGCCGGAGGGGGTTCATATGCCATTTTGTGCCAGAAAAACTTTTCCCTGCACCAACAATGAAGCCGAATACGAAGCTTGTATCCTAGGACTTGAGGAAGCCATCAACCTACGGATTAAAACCCTGGATGTATACGGGGATTCAGCTTTGGTCATCAATCAAACCAACGAGAAATGGTATACACATCAGCCTCATTTGGTTCCTTACAGAGACTATACGAGAAGATTGTTGACTTTCTTTACGACGGTGAAGCTGCATTACGTTCCTCGTGAAGAAAACCAATTTGCTGATGCTTTGGCTACCTTGTCTTCGATGATTAAGGTGCTATGTTGGAACTACGTACCCAAAATTGATGTATCTCGGCTTGATATACCCGCCTATGTGTTTGCTGCCGATGCAGTATCTGATGATAAGCCGTGGTATCATGACATCAAGCGTTTCCTGAAGAGTCAAGAGTACCCAGCTGGGGCGTCTTCGAATGATAAGAAGATGATGAGGAGGTTAACCGGTAGCTTCTTTCTGAACTCAGATGATACTCTGTACAAGCGAAATTTCGACATGGTCTTGCTCAGATGTGTGGACAAGCAAGAAGCGGACATGTTAATGCAAGAAGTACATGAGGGATCTTTCGGTACCCATGCCGGAGGACATGCAATGGCTAAGAAGTTGTTAAGATTGGGGTATTATTGGTTAGCAATGAAGGCAGACTGTTGCGCATACGCCCGAAAGTGTCACAAGTGCTAGATGTACACAGATAAAGTGCATATCCCTCCAAGCCCATTGAATGCCATGTCGTCACCTTGGTCTTTTGCAATGTGGGGCATTGATGTAATTGGCAAGATCGAGTCGACTGCTTCCAACGGCCATAGATTCATTTTGGTCGCTATTGATTACTTCACCAAGTGGGTGGAAGCAGCATCCCATGCGAATGTTACGAAGCAGGTGGTAGCCAGATTTCTGAAAAGAGATATCATCTGCAGATACGGAGTTCCCGAGCGGATCATTACTGATAATGGTTCGAAACTCAATGACAAAATAATGGCAGAGCTTTGCCGGGACTTCAAAATCGAGCATCACAATTCTTCCCCTTACAGGCCAAAGATGAATGGCGCTGTTGAGGCAGCTAACAAGAATATTAAGAAGATTGTACAAAAGATGGTGGTAATATACAAGGACTGGCATGAGATGTTACCGTTTGTATTACATGGGTATCGAACTTCAATTAGAACATCCACCGGGGCAACACCTTATCAGCTTGTATATGGCATGGAAGCAGTTCTTCAGGTTGAAGTCGAAATTCCTTCTTTGCGGGTCCTGATGGATGTTAAGCTGGACGAAGCAGAATGGGTCCGTTCTCGATACAATCAGCTGAGCCTAGTTGAGGAAAAGAGACTAGAAGCCATATGCCATGGCCAACTATATCAGAGACGAATCAAGAGAGCATTTGATCAGAAAGTGCGCCCTCGGGAGTATCAAGTCGGTGAATTGGTACTCAAAATAATTCTTCCTCCCAACATAGATCACAGGGGCAAATGGACACCGAATTATGAGGGCCCATACGTGGTTAAAAGGGTTTTCTCTGGCGGAGCTTTGATGCTAACAACCATGGATGGCGAAGACTTCCCATCCCCTGTCAACTCAGACGCAATTAAAAAATACTTCGCATAATTGACCCGCTGGTCAAAAGAAAAAGAGTCCAAGCCGAAAAAAGGGCACCCCGACGAACCAAAAAAAAAGGGGTTCGGGCAAAAATTAGGGATATAAAAATAATAATAATTAAAAAAAAATGTACACCCGGTGAGTCGAAAACCCGAAAGGGCGGCTCAGGCAAAAAAGGGTATCCCGGTGGATTGAAAACCCAAAATGGCGGTCCACGCAAAAGAGGGAATAAGCGAATGACTGTAATCTGAGTTCCTCCGTGTTATATCACCGTTTCATTCAATCCGACAATCTTCGAAGGTTAAAGATCGACTAATCATCCATTTCAGAAAGCAAGATGAGCAGAGCGTCTTGAGGTCATACGAGCCATAGCAGAGTCGAAACTCAGTGGGACCCCGTATCCACATTGCCATTAGGATAGTTTTCTTGTGTTCAATTTATAGCGATCGCCTCTTTTCAGGGATCAGCTTCCTGATGTACTCGCCTATTCCTGGCACAATTTTTTTTTCAACCAATAAAAGTCGAATAATTCAGTTAAAGAGCCTCTTTATTTTTCATTTATCAGTTTGTTTGCAAAAGATGTCTGAATTCTTGATTAAACATATTGCATCTGAACATAATGGTGGCTTTTGCAGATGATTTGCACATGAAAACATTTAAAATTGCTTTGAATATGCTTAATCCCGGACGGTGAATTCAAACCGAGTAATTCCCCCGGGACATGCGTGTGTGATTGCAGGTCACAGGAACCGGATGCCAAGTCATGAATCCTCATCCCCAAGCGATTGACAAAGTCTCTCCTCAGCAGAGCATGTCCCCCAGTAGAGTTGCACCTTGTAGCCCCAGCAACAGTGGAGTAGTTGCATACCCAACAGATAAGAGGGTGGTGTCCCCAGTGTTCATCCTATTCCCCAGCAGATTATTTTTAACAGATTTATTTGGATCCTCAGCCTGAGGACGATCAGCAGGTTCATATCCCCAGCAAAGGTCGATTCCTACGACATTTCCCCAGGAAGTGCTTTCCCCACAGACTCTCCTCACAGAGCCTCGCCAAACAAAGTTCCCATAGTTGATACTCCCCCAGCAAGGTCAACCTTTCAAAAAAAAGCCGATTTATTTTCGGTGGCTCCCCGGTCCCGGGAGACGGATCATTCCCCACATAGCATTCAAGGATTGATACAGCGATTCGTTCCCTACCGGAGTTTGCTTCCCCAAGTAGATTTATTTTTGCACCATGCATAACATTTGCATTTGCATGCATATCAAGCATACACATAAGCTGATAAATAGGTTCTTCAAAGCAGACTGAAGAATTACCTTACAACCAAAGTCATGAGATTCAGCCAGAGGATCAAGTGTGTGTGATCCATCATGAGGGTTATTTCGAAGATTCAGCCTGAAATCGTTTTCCAATGAGCCAGCCTAAGGTTCAATTTGAAGATTCAGCCAGAGAGTCGCCTACAAGCGTTATTTCCCCGGCAAGCCAGCTAGAGGAGTAGATTGACAGTTCAACAGAAAATCAACCTACAAGAGGATCCAGCCCGCGGATCGCAATTTAGAAAACAAAAGTCTAATTGAAGAGTCGTTACGACATGTTCTAGCCTGAAGAATATGTACGAAGCCCAAAAAGTGGAATATTCTCGAAGCTGCATATCTAACATGAAGATTGGGTGTAGATTTCGAAAGAGGGTCAACCAGCGCATGCCTCAGATGCGAGATCCTGATGATGGGAATTTATCATCAAATCAATCCAGATCTAGCCAGAAGATCAAAGTCAGATCTAGCCCGAAGACCGAGAATAGATTCAGCCAGAGAATCGAAACAAAGAAGATCTAGCCAGAAGATCGAAGTAGATCTAGCCAGAAGATCGAAGTCAGGTCTAGCCCGAAGACCGAAAATAGATTCAGCCAGAGAATCAAAGAGAATAGATTCAGCCAGAGAATCGAAACAAAGAAGATCTAGCCAGAAGATCGAAGTAGATCTAGCCAGAAGATTGAAGTCATGTCTAGCCAGAAGACAAAGTCGTATCCAGCCCGAGGATCAAAATCATGTCCAGCCCGAGGATCAAAATTAATATCCAACCAGAGGACTAAATCGAGTATAGATTCAGCCAGAGGATCGAAACTCCAGATTAAGTCAGAAGACTGATTCAGATTCATCCAGAGGATCGGAAGGAAAATAAACAGCGCGGTGTATTTCAGCATTTTTGTGGTGTTCTCAGAGTGCAAATTTTTGGTCTGTCTTTGGTATTCAATCACAGCTCACCCTGTTTGTCTGATAAGCTATTCGCTTTCATCCTGCTCGGGTTAGCTGATGATTGAATAGGGGCAGCTGTAACACCCCAAAATTTGCCCTCCTCATTCATGCATTCATTTTTAGGTCATTTAACATTTCATATTTCATTTCATCATGTCAATCAGAATCAGATCCAAGAAGCTTGAACATCATCCAAGACACTTTGTGGGTTCTATCCGGGTGATCAGTCAACACAAGGGAAAGACTTGAGTTACTTCCAACAGGTTCAAATGGGGTTTATTCATCATTCAGAATGCTAATCTTGAAGGAGCAAAAATTTGTTCATGAGCTGTCGTGCTCGCTAGGCGAGCAGAATGGTTCGCCTAGCGAATCTGACTATCATTCTCGCTAAGTGAGCAGACCCTTCGCTAGGCGAAGCCCACGCGTTTTGAGAAAAATAACAGAAAGTCATGGGCTTGAGTTGCCCTCATTTGAGCCCACCAAGCCACGAAAATCAGGTTATAAATACTAGAGTTTCAGTGGAACAAAAGGGGAGAGAGAAAAAGAGGGAGAGAAAGAGAGAGACGAACTAATCTGCAGCAACCTCCAGACAGCTCTGAAAAGTTCACCCTGACTCACACACTTTTTCACCTCCGTCTCACGCAAACCCTAACATTGCTTTGCAAACCCAGCCGTGCCATTCGATTTTAATCGATCTCTCTAATCAGGTTTGCCCTTATTCCCATTACTCTATGCTTTCAATTTGAATTCTCTGAATGTATGAGGTATCGTTAGGTTTTTCCCACGGGTTTAGATATGCATGAATGTATAAAACAATACCTTGAATGTTTAATCACTTGATTTCTGAAATGGAGACCACGGGGTTTGGGGTTTCTGAGATCGTACTGTTATCCATGAAGAATCCAAAACCCGCAGGCGCTCGCTAGCACCTCGCTAGGCGAGCATGCAGCGAAGCTTTGCTAAGCGAAGCAGCAGCGATCGCGACAGCAGTTGTTTTTTCTGTTTGCTCTAATCTGTTTTGTGTTCGTCATGGCATTGTTTTCTCCTGATTCTATCCTGTTACTCTAACCTGTTTGTTGAGTTTTTGTGAGGGCTCACGTGACTTTAGAAGAGATGGCTTGCTTGGTATTCCACTTTATTTGTGGGATACCACCTGGAGGTTTATTCCGATTACCTGTACTGACTCGCTTTCTTTGATGGTGCTAGCTTGAGGGATCTTCGGGTTTCTTGTGTTGTTAGTTACTATTACTTCGGATTTTTATCTGTGTAGTAGATCTCTCGATCCCTTTATTTTTCCCGCATTTTACCGCTTTTTTAGCTTTAAGACCTCGATAGGAGGTGTCGCATTACGTGAAAAACCGGCGGGAAACGAGAACAACAGAGCCGCCACCGTGCGTTATTTATCCCAGAAGAGGGAAAGGAAACGCTCAAAGTAAACCTGGAAAAAACATGGCCTCGCGACCAAAGAGAATGGGATCGGGAGTCGGTTATGCGAAGGGAAGGTATTAGCACCCCTACGCATCCGTCGTACTCGACGGGATCCACGCACAATAGAAAGGAAAATGGTTGCTATAACACTGCTCAAAACACACACACACTGGCTGGAAGAGACACAAGAAAATAAACAAGACTGAAACTGACTCGGCAGGATGTCGCATCCTGAGCCTACTTAGTCTATCAGGCATAGACATCAGAGTCGAAGTAGTTCGGACTGGGGAAACGACACATGCTCGCTAGGATATTGCATCCTATGCATACGTATCTCCTTGGACGAAGGAGAATCAGAGCATTCGTAGCTCGGCTGACACGCACACAAACAAACAAACAAAGGCAAACGTGGAGCCTGAATGCCAATCACTGGACTTACATCAGCATCCGAACCAACAAACACACACAGGAAACTAACTGCCAATCGCTGGACTTACGTCGGACTCCAACCAGAAAAGGAGAAAAAACTCACACAAACAAAACAAAAGGACGAACGCGGAGCCCGAATGCCAATCACTGGACTTACATCAGCATCCGAACCGAACACACACAAAGAGTGTGGAAACACAAAAGGTTGAAAAAGAAAAAGGGTGGAAAAAAGTAAAAAAGGCGCCCGGAGAGATCAGCTCATCTCCTGCCTACGTACCTCATCTGGTATGAGGATCAGGGCGACGTAGTTCCCCTACGCAGGGAAAAAGGACTAGCCTAACCAGATAACAGAGGGAGACACAACACTAGGGAGACTACGACTCGAGCCTAGATGTTGTCATGCAAAGTCGTCCCTAAGTTAAGGTTTCTAGCTAACTTGCACAGGAAGCAAGCCTATCCTAAACATGACTTGCACAGGAAGCAAGCCACACCTAACCTAACTTGCACAGGAAGAAGAAGGGTCTCGATTGCAACTAGGGCAAGAGAAAGGGGAGGTCTCAATCGCAACGAGGGCGAGAGAAGAGAATTAGTGTTAGTTGTTAGTCAAACTCGACAAGACATCGCATCTCGTGCCTACGTATCTCATCTGGACATGAGAATCAGAGTTGCCGTAGTTCGGCTAAACTATTCCCGTTGGTTTGTGTTTTTTAAGTGGACAACGTCACTGCGCAATCTACCTGATGCTCGACCTTTGGAGACTTACTCACTTGTAGTAGAAGGAGCTAACGTATCCTTAAGAGGGGATAATGTTTGTTTGTGTTTTAGGAAAGCTCAAGCAAGAAAGGAAGTCCTATACGAAGGAACCGTGCTACCTTAATTGACATGCAAACGAGACTACGCGGAGTCTAGCAAACCTAGGGGATACAATCACACCACACAAGCACATACAACATGAAATAAACACACCAACAAGGGGCTCAAACATCAAGGCTAGGTTTTAGTCGAGGGGTCATATCAACCTCAACAAACAAACCACTGGAACTGGATAGTGTTAGCTCTTAACCTTGCCATTGAGGGGCTAAGGTGAAGCAGATGAAAGGTGAGTGAAGATGAGACTTCACAGCTCTTATCCCTGGCCTGGGAGAGCTTAAGACAAGAATGTGTGGGTTCAGAAAGTGGGAACCCTTCTACACATTTGAAATTGACTCAACTGTACAATTGTACAAGATCTTGGGTTTGTATCTGCAATGCATCAACACAGTGGTGTGAGCAAAGCATATGACACACAGAATAGCAGGGGATAGGTTGCATATCCCTTGGGTTCTGCCAATTGCCTCTTCACTTAGGAGGTCTTTGACTCTATACAAGGACAAATGTAAACAGTCACAAACATTGCCTCTTAAGGAGGACTTCAGACAGTTGCCTGGCCAAGTAACAGGCCAGGTCTTCCAGACTACATGAAGATTAGAAGTATACCTCAATGCAAATTGCTTATTCAAGCAAAGCAAAGCAAAAGTTCACAAGGAACTGGGCAACTAAAAGTACCTGAAATAGTCAAACAGACATTAGTATACAACTTCAAAATTAAGGCAAAAGGAAACAGATGTCAACCAGTCAACACAAACAAGCTAAGTGTGCAATGCACAAGGCTCAAGGCATGTGAGCCAAGCAACCTACAAAACAAATGTATTAGTCATGATAAACAAGCTAACACAACCAATTTGTATTGGTCTCATTGGATAATTGTTGGTCAACCTGAAAACATGAACTCAAATGTGAGTGTCAGGACCACTAGGACAAGCCTAGGGTCAAAAGGGGATGAAAATGTTAAAACAGCAAATGGCAAGTGTCCAAAATCATGTTCAAACAAACAAGAAACAAACCTAATTGGTTTCACATTCATATCAATCATCATCATCATTTCATGAACAAATTAGGTCAAGACATGGCATTTAGAAGCTCATAGAAGTCAACAGCAAGACTTGAATCAAAAGCAAACCCAAACATTTCAAAAAATCATCAAATAAATCATGATCAATTACAACCCACAGCATGGTAAGCATGTCAAATTTCAACTCAATTGGACAAGTAGAAGGCAGTCAATGAAAATCAGAGAGGCAAGGCAATTTTGAACATGCTCAAAGAAGTCAACCAAACATGCATCAACTTGCAAAAATCATAAATCAGGGATGGCATATGATAAATGAATGGGACTAAAACCATGTCAAAGATTAAGATGTCTAGTAATCACATATAAAATTTCATGTCCATCTAATAAAGTATGAGCATTTCACAAAACAAATGGGCACATGTGTCACAAAAAGTCAACATAAGACCAAACAGGGGACAAAAATCTCAATCAATTGGAAAATGCCATAAACAAATCCACAAAAAAACACATGTAAACTAGACATACTCAAGCTCAGTCATGCAAAAATTCAATCCATTTTGAGGTCAAGAGGCATGGTATTGAAAATCATCAAGTTGCACATTAATGGTGTGACACAAATTGTCACACCCTACTTCAGAAAATCATAACTCACTGACCAGAGATGATAAATTCATGAACTTTAAACCAAAATCACCATGAATGTGTCTAGTTTATGCACAAAAAATTTCAATGTCAAAGGGTAAAGCATCACTATTTCACAAAGGATTTGGTAAAAGGTACAAAAAATGAATACATGTCACAATCCCTAATACCAATTAAAAACCAACCATCCAAAAATTCTGGAAAAAATATGACAAATAAGTAGAGATCATGATAAATCAAATGCAAAAAATCCCATGGAAATTGGATCAAGCATGATGAACTTATGATTTTTACAAGTTGGTGCATCAAAAATGAAATTAAAATGAAAAACAACATTATTTAATATGTCATGGGGCACGCTGGATGGCAAACTTGTAATTACCCATGCCACTAATCTATACGCTGCGTTTTGGGCGCTGAGAGGAAATGTTTTGATTGGCTGTTATGGGACTACAGGGCCACGCAACGTGAATAGGACAAAAATCTGGGCAAGGCATGAACATCCTAGGGTTTATCGTGTACAGTGAACAACATTCATCTTCCCCAATTCGTGAAAAAATCAAAACGCCCAGAAAATGCAATTGAATACACTATCATGATCAGCAAACATCCAGCATTACAAATCCATCACTCATTTTCATTAAAACAAGCCAAACATTAAGAATCGAGTAAAAACATATTTCAAACATCCAACTTAAAACCTAGATTTCTCCTAAACTACTCAACCATTTTCAACCATTCAAAGTTCAATGTGACCAGGGCAAGGAGATGTACACATGGCATGGCATGATTTAGAGAAAAAAAGAAGTCGAAATCTTACTTGATTCTGAAGCAAATGGAAAAACAGTGGTTGTTTGGTGATGCCTTGCTGAAACAGGTGCTCCAAAGTCCTTCAAATGATGAATGATGAAGAGGGTTTGGCTCGAGATAGCTTGGGATGGCTCTAATCAACTTCTGCCATTAATGGAGCTTGAAGAAAATAGTCCATGAAATGCTGCTACAGATGTGAAATGAAGCTTGAAATAAGCTCAACAAAGGTGATGGATGGTGGAGCAAGCAAGACAGGCTCGAGTTCTTTGACAACTTCTCAAGAAAAATTCCAAATGCCAAAAATGTGATTTGAGAGAAGAGTGGTTTTTCTGTGATGTTAGGAGGCTGCTAGGGTTTTAGAATGACAGAAAATGAGTTCTTATACCTCTGTTTTAAGTTTACTAATTGAGTGCTAAACACAAATTAGTTTAATTGTAAGTTTTGCTAAATGACCACTTTGGTTCACATGGTGAGGTGTAATGGCAAGAGCACGAAAATGGGCTTGGCAACAAGTCATAAACAACATATCTGAACATATTTGCAAGGCCAAAGTGGTTAAAAATGATTAAATCAAAAGTTCACTTTTCACCCTTACTTGAAAATAAATCAAGCAAGTTCAAAAATGCCATTTTGATCCATGAGGTTTTGGTGCATGAGGGTTACATTTTTGGAAAGAGGAGGTCAAATGTGACTTGTTGGAAAAAACCCCACCAAATTTGGCCAAATGGTTTGAGAGATATGGCCTTTTGAAGTTCAAGAAATTTTGAAAATGAATTGATCATATCTTGCAAACCATACATGGGAATTGAGAGTTCTTGGACTTTTTGGAAATGGTAGAACAAGATCTTCAACTTTCATGTTGGGCAAAAATTCATTTGAAGCTTTTATCATGATGTAAGTTTGAGGATCAAGACTTTCCATTTTTGGCAAATTCCAATTACAGGTCAACTTTCTATTTTTGGAAATTTCTTGTCTGCCTTCAAATTCTTCCATGATGATGTTTGACATGATATATGAGGCCTATTTGAACATGAATGAGCCCTCTCAAACCAAATCCCACCATCAAAACCATAAAATCAGGCCCAGTTGACCAAGGTTGACTTTTTAGGATTTCTGATAGACTGTGCATTGACTGATGACTTCTGAACATCCAATCCTTGACCAAAACACTTCCAAAGGACCCCTAGGTTATGTGAACATGTTGGACCAACCCTAGGGCCTTGGCTCAATGGAGATTGTACTTGCTTGATTGACTGACTGATCTCCTGATCAGTTTGACCTAATTCTTCTGATGATCTTGCACTTGAGGCAAAAAGGACAATGCAATGCTATGCAGTGGACCATGTTAATGCTATGACCTAATATGAGAATGTATGTACAATGATAGGTGCAAATTTGAGGTGCTACAGGAGGCAATGTTTTGTGTGTTTATTTTTTGTGCCTGAAGACCTCCCAGAAGAGGCACCAGTGCTAAAGACCTCCATGAAGAGGCAATTGACGGATAAAAGGGATTAGTAGTCAATCCCCCGTTATTCAGTGCGTCGTTCTTTAAGATCACACTACGTGTCGATGCTTCAGAACAAAAGCTCAAGATCTTTTGTCCGGTCGGTCAGTGGAGAGGGTTCCATCTTTCTGAACCCCCACGCCTTGTCATGAGCTCACCCTGTCCAGGGTTAAGAGCTATGATGTCTTATCCTCATCACCCTTTTGATCTGCTCACCCTGACGTTCAGTGTCAGTGGTTAAGAGTTCATTCGATTACCCTCCCATGGCTTGTTTGTCGAGGTTGATATGACCCCTCTTGACTAAAGCCCTACCCATGTATGTTTGAGCCCCTTTGTTGGCGTGTTTACTTTATGCATGTTTGTTTTGTATGGTGTGATCGTCTCCCCATAGGATTGCTAGGCTTCGTATAGTCTCCCGTTTGCATGTCAAGTAAAGTAGCGTTGTTCCTTCGTCTAGGACTTCCTTTTTGCATGAGCATCCCTAAAACACAAACAACTCATTGATTTTTCTTCTCCTAAGAACACGTTTACTCCTTCTACTACAGGCGAGTAAGTCTCCAAAGGTCGAGCATCCGGTAGATTGCGTAGTAACGTCGTTCGCCCAAAACACAACCCTTAACCCGTAGTTAGTCGAACTACTTCTTGCTCTATTCTCATTCCAGATGAGATACGTAGGTATAAGACGCGATGTCTTGGCGAGCACACTCCTCTTTAGCCCATAGGTAGCCGAGCTACGAAGACTCTGATTCTCATATTCAGATGAGATACGTATGCAGCGGATGCGACATCCGTGCGAGTCATTTTCTTTTAACCCCTCTTTTAGTAAATGGTACATTAGATAAACCCACACCCTTTAGACAAGAACAACAAGAGTGGATCCCGTAGAGTACTACGGATGCGTAGGGGTGCTAATACCTTCCCTTCGCATAATCGACTCCCGAACCCAAGATTTGGTCGCGAGACCTTGTCTTTTCCTTTCCGTTTTCCAGGTTTACTTCGAGCGTTTCCTTTCCCTCCTTTGGGATAAATAACGCACGATGGCGACTCTTCTGTCTTTTCCTTCTTCACCGGTTGTTTTTTTTCGCACCCCTATTTTTTTTAGGCTGCGACAGTTGGGTGATATGTATTTCTCTTTGCATCTAAGGAATTCTAAAGGTGGTGGAACTATTGTATGATGTGTTCCTCTTCTGTACAAGTGGTTTATTTTGCACTTGCCTCAAACGCCTACTTTTGTGGAGAACAAACAATGTCTAAGGTGGTCCCAGAGACTTAGGTCTCTCACTAATGATGATATAATTTGGTATGATTCTTCATTGAGTAGCTTGAATATTATTGATTGTTGTGGTGAATTCTCTAATGTGCCCCTCATTGGTACACAAGGAGGAATCAACTACAACCCTACTTTGGCTCGTCGTCAACTTGGGTTCCACTTGAGAGAGAAAACCTAATAACACTCAGTTAGAAGGTATTTTCTATCAAGAGGGTAAAGATCCCAAACTTTTGAAGCAGAAGATGATTCACGCTTGGCATAATATGCATAGGAAAGGAAGATCCAAGCTTGGTCCACGCAACTGTGTAGCTTTGGAAGCTTACACAATTTGGGTGAAGAAGAGAGCTTTGGAATTGAAGATGTTGTATGCTTGTGAGAGACCTATGTCTCTAGTTGTGGTTGAGCCATCAACTCTCCCTAAACAAGATATAGAGGAGTTGGAAGACGCACTCACCAAGATGAAGCAAGAGAAGGATATGTGGGAAGAGTGATTCCATGGTTTGAGTAGAAAGCATGAAGAGTTACAGCCTGAGTCTAAGGACAAGGATGCACTTATTGAGCTTCTTGAAGACCGAGCAGTGAAGAGACAGAGAGAGCCTGAGGTTTCATCTTCCTCTAGTAGGCCTCAACCTTCCGGTGCTTGGAAGAAGATTGTTGACAAGCTTGTCCTCGAGAAGGCTCAGATGAAGACTTCTTTTGAGTCCGAGATCTGACGCATCCGAAGGAAGTACGTGCCTGCAGCCAGATCATCAGACGTCGTTGTTAGGGGATACTTAGGATGATTAGTCTCCTTTTCTCTTGTATTTGTATTTTGGTTTCTGAAATTGTACTCAGTGTAATCCTTCTAAATTATATGAATAAAAAAGGATTTTTATGGTCAATAAAATTGTTACAATTGTTATTATATATTTGCAAAGTATGTTCCTTGAAAATAAAAATAATCAAAGCATTGCATTTCATGCATCATTTGCATAGCATGTTTCTCTTCTGCCAGATGTCTTATTGGTTATTCTTCTGTGCTTCAGCCAAGCTAACTCATCGATACAATACTCGCGCCAATCATCCGAGAATCATGGAACACTTGGAACAAGAGAACAGAGAACTGAAGGACGAGATTGCCCGCTTGACTGCCATGATGGAGTCACTTCTAGCTGCTAAAAGTCAATCTTCTCCAACGTCTGCAACTCCTCCTCCTTAGAGGACTGTCATTTCAGAGGTTGTTACTTCAACCGTGCATGTTACTCAGTTTGCTCCTGCCATGCCTGCCGGATTCCCGTGGGGAATGCCGCCCAACTTTGTGCCTGAAGGTTTTGCGCCTACTTTTGCTTCCATTCTGGCATCTAGCCCGGTCATGTATGTTCCTCCTCCAGTTGTTCACACGCTGCCTCGTGTTGAGAACACCATCTATCATTCTGAGTCGTCTGAGGGTCCGAATGTTTATGAGAAGATGGATGAAATGAAAGACCAATTCCTTGAGCTGCGAAAGGAGTTGAAGACCTTGAGGGGAGATTTGTTTGGTAAAAATGTTGTGGAACTTTGCTTGGTTCCCAACGTCAAGATCCCGATGAAGTTCAAAGTCTCTGACTTTGAAAAGTATAAGGGGAACACTTGCCCGCTCAGCCATCTTGTCATGTATGCCAGGAAAATGTCGACACAAACTGATAATGATCAGTTACTGATTCATTACTTTCAAGATAGTCTGACTGGTGCCACTCTGAGGTGGTACATGGGTTTGGATAGTGCGAGTGTTCGCACGTTCAATGATTTGGGTGAGGCTTTTATAAAGCAGTACAAATATAATGTGGATATGGAGCCATATAGGGACCAACTGAGGTCGATGTCTCAGAAGGACAAGGAGACGTTTAAAGAGTATGCCCAAAGATGGAGAGAGTTTGCCGCTCAGATCAACCCTCCATTGGAAGAAAAGGAGATTACCAAGATTTTTCTCAAGACCCTGAGCTCGTTTTACTATGAGCGAATGATTGCTAGGTCTCTTTTGACCCTATTCCTATGACTTATGCCGAATTGTACCCATCTTTAGTTCTCAAGAACCTTCTTCAACCAAGAAATCCGCCGCAAATTCCAGAACCACTTCCATGGTGGTATAAGCCAGAGCTTCATTGTGCCTTTCATCAAGGGGCTTTTGGCCATGATATTGAGAACTATTATCCGCTGAAATATGAGGTTCAAAAGCTCGTGAAGAGTGGGATGATGTCCTTTGAGGACCACGCGTCCATGGAAGTTTTCGAGTATTTGATGTGCGACGTATTCGTCGATATTTGGTTGATATGCATAAGACCCTGTGCACCATCAGTGATTGTGAGCATGACCACGACAGTTGTACAATCTGCAGTGTGAACCCCCTTGGGTGTTTAGTTGTCAAGAGAGATATCCAGAAGTTGATGAATGAGAATGTAATCCAGATTCAATAGTCAAGGGACATAGATGATGTCAATGTGATAGTACCAGTGTTCAAAACCCCTGAGAGGGTGGTAATTTAGTTTGACAGTAGCAGTAGTAACAACATCAACAGATCGGTATCGCTGTTAGTAATACGGTTAGCGGACCCAGTCTCATATGCATCCGATAAAGCTGTTCCGTATCAGTATAACGCTACTCTGTTAGAGAATGGTCAAGAGGTTCCATTTCCTACGACCAGTTCTGTTGTGAGTATTGTTGGTGTTACAAAGGTGACCCGTAGTGGTCGTGTTTTTGGGCATGTGTTTCCAAAGGATGTAGAAGATGTCAGTAAGAAGGTTGATGTGCCTACGGTAGATCTGGTTAGCGCTCCAAGATGTCAGTCTGGTGAATCCAGCAGTTTGAAGCCTAATGATGACGATGAGGTACTCCGTTTGATAAAGAAAAGTGAATTTAATATGGTGGAGCAGCTGCTCCAAACTCTTTCCAAGATTTCAGTGTTGTCTCTGCTCATGAATTCTGAATTACACAGAGAAGCATTGCAAAAGGTATTGGAGCAAGCTTATGTGAAACATGATATAACGGTGGATCAGTTTGATCATATTGTGGCTAACATCACTTCCTGCAAGAATCTGAGCTTTTATGATGAAGAACTTCCTAAGGAAGGCAGAAATCACAACTTAGCGTTGCACATATCGATGAACTGCAAGGAGGATGCGTTGTCAAATCTGTTGGTTGATATTGTCTCTTCTTTGAATGTACTCCCCAAATCAACTCTTTCCAGATTATCGTATCAAGGAGCTCCGACAGACATGTTGCTACTGAGAGTGCTTACAATAACCATGATAACGGATGACATAATCCTCCTTTTATACATGTCTATTGCATTAGACATATCACACAAAGCTTCACACGTGCAATCAAAGACAAGAACCTTCGCAAAAAAATAGTGAATGCGGTGTATGATTTAACTCAGTCGTCATTTCAACACTACCATGACGAAATTAGATTGTCAAATGCAGATGCAGGAAGGTGGGTGAACAACATTCCATTGGAGAAGTGGACAAGGGAATTTGACGGAGGATGTCAATGGGGCCACATGACAACAAACCTTGTGGAATGCATGAACAATGTCTTCAAATGCATTAGAAATCTACCAATAACCGCATTGGTAAGAACAACCTATTTTAGGTTGGCATCGACCTTCGCAACCAGAGGCGAAAGATGGAGCACAATGTTAATGTCGGGTCAATTATTCAGTGAATGTGCATGAAAGTGATGAAAGAAGAAACTATCAAAGCTAGCACACACGCGATTACAATCTTTGACCGTCATAGGAAAAGTTTCAATGTATAGGGCATAATGGGCCACAATGAGGGGATTCAAAATTTATCCTATGTTGTCAAACTAAACAGAAGTTGGTGCGGCTGTGGAAAGTTCCAGGGCTTCCATATACCTTGCTCCCATGTCATTGTATCATGTGCACATACTCTCCAGGACGCTTACAACCATCTATACAGTGTTTACAAGGTCATTAACGTTATGAATGTCTACAACGAAAGCTTCACAGTGCTAGCAATTGAGGAATATTTACCTCCATATCAATGGGACATAGTTTGCCACAATGATGAGATGCAAAGAAAGAAAAAAGGATGCCCAAACAGCACGCGTATTAGAACAGAAATGGACACGACTGATAAAATGATAAGATTATGTAGTATATGTCGTCAGCCCGGACACAATCGAAAAAATTGTCCCAGTGTCGGAGCACCCTCTACATCATAATTTAGTTTCTCCTTTCAATTTTTGTATCCTTAGATTTTGATATATTAATAACATTTTGTTGCAACAATGTTAACAACAAACATCACCCCAACTTAAACACACTTAAAAACAACAACACTTTCCAACAAGAAACCAGATATCACAAAACGAGCAATGACAAGTCTAAATAAACAACACATACAATAGATATCAAAATAAATAAAATTAGTTAACCACAACATTTAAACACAATATTTCTAATTGATTACAACAATCACACTGATATCATTTGGTCCAAACATCATTTATCTCGCATCCTTATCATTTTTAACTCGCACCCACCCACGCATGACATCGTGTCTCTCAATACTTCATTTTTTGCCTTCAGGTATGTCTCAGTCTAACCAACAAATTAACTCCCTTTGTAGTTGCTCAAAACTACAGATGTTCCTGAGAAGCATCTCCATCGGAGGCTTGTCTCTCGAATAAATCACTTTTCCTTTGCGGCGACGAAGACGAACCATGTTTGCAATATAATGAGAAGAGATGTGGAAAAATGAATCACACCACACCTCTATTTATACTAAAAAATAATATAACACACTGGTGTCAATCCAATTGGCGACTATACTTAAAACTTACACATATGCGCCAATTTGATTGGTAGCACTAGGTGCAGAAGTCAATCTAATTGACATTTCCTCTTTAAATTAGATAAAAGTCGCCAATTGATTTGGCATCAGTGCTTTGACGATTTTTTTTTTTAAGAAAGTGAAATAGTTTAGAAATTTATCTAAAATGTATATTATTTTGAGAATTTTTTAAAATTTTTTGGTTATTTGAATAAAAAGTTCAAAAATAAAATCAAATAAGTCAAAATGAAAAAAAAAATTTAATAAGTTGAAAGGGGGAGCAAATACGACGTCGTTCCATCTGAATTCGAGGCTACAATCAATATCATAGACTCATTACACCATTATCACTGGAAATCTGAAACTAAACCCTCACAAAACCCTAAACAGTGTTTCCAATTTTCCAATAATCAAAGAAATGGCGTTACGATCTGGATCTCTATCTCGCTCCTTCATCTCTACAGCCAGGAATTCCCTCCGCCCGGTCGCGCCTTCCCCCCTTCCCCGCATCCGTCCACCGCCACTCGCCGCTCCTCGCATCCAGTCCCGCCTCTTTTCCATGCCTGCTACCAGTTCCAGGTCCCAACCCTAACTCACCATTCCACTCTTTTTCTCTAATCGAATTAAAATTCAACGAAAATGAAATTGCTTATGAATTTGATTGTGAATGTGAATGTCTTACTTTTGCATATTCTGAATTGTGTGTTTTTGTTTTTGATGCAGAAATTTGGGGCAATTGGGTTGCGTACAGTCACTCTTGCCACTGCATAGCACGATGGCCGTAGCTTGTCTCACTTCTCACATTGTCGTCAGTGCACGAGCTTGCAGCGAGCTGTCGAATGGTACCTTCCGTCGTTCTTGTCAAGATCGCTAATAGTCTCTTTGTGAGTCTTGTTTGTTTCATAGGATATGTGTTGTCTGTGAAAAATGTTCAAATTGATTTCTTTGTTGTTTTGCCATATTGATTTTCAGACCACACAAAAATGACTCATAATAGATGCACTTGTGGATGAGTTTGCAATTTCTATACATTTAAGGATTATATTGACAGTTTCTCGTTTCTCATACTTTCAAGTATCAAACTAATTGTTAACTCAAAAAAGTTTCAAAAAAACAACTTTTTTTTTAGTTTGCGCATATTATAGACTATAGAAATTTGATAGTATTAAAAGTTAGCCAGTCCTGTTTTGATTCATGTGAAGAGATGGATTGGGTAGAGTTTTGTGAGTTTGTCTAGCTTGGTGGATGATAAGGTATTAAGATTAAGATTTGAATTTATAGGGAGGAATGGAAAAGATGGGTGATGCTCAAGGACGTTGATCATCCAATGGGGAGAGACGAATGCTGCATTGTAGGTTCTCTTTTATTACTTTGTTCAAAATTATTAATTTCAATAACATTTTTCAATTAAATGTACAAGTGAGTGAGGGGTTGATGATTTTTAGAGATAATCTTGAGCGCTATTCAGATTTTCCTCAAGTACTGAATTTTCAGTTTTTAAAAAGTCTCTGCAATCAATTTTGTTTCCCTTGGGCATGTCCATTTTATGTGGTACTCTTTTGTGAATGTTGAAGATGTTTAGTGATTTAGCAGTAATTGATGTAGTCCTCAGTCCTAAGTGAATCACACACGAAGATTGTATCCCTAGTCATTTTTTCATTGCTAGGTTTCATTTTTTAATAACTGTAATTAACTTTTGTTTTTCAAGTTTCTACACCATTCTGGAAATGCTATTGTCATGATATACAAATTATGTGTTTTTCAAGGCGAAATGTAGAGGCCTCCCTTATAATGTCGTGTGGATAGGTCAATTTTGGCATTTTTTTCAATTTATTCCGTGCATAAATTTGTTCACTTTCACAAAATTTCAAATCCCTGCAAGAGTCGTCCTTGAAATGGCTGGTTGTCCAGCCCTTTCATCGGTTATTCTAATACTACTAATTGGTAAACTCCATTCCTTTCACAGGTGATCCTGATTCCTGAGGTGATGTTCTAATTCCCATTTATTATTATGGTTAAACTTAAAATCAAATGAGAATGACCTCTTTGACCCAAATACTTTACTTTGAAAAATGAAAATTTTGTGGTAATGAAGTTTGCTTTCTGGTTGAAAAAGACAATTTGAAATCTTCAGGCAGCTTGGCATGAATGATTTCAACCTCCTCCCATTCGTTTTGATATTCAGTTTTCTTTACGTATTTTTGTCATAAGTAAAATCAAAACTCGTATCAACACTACTTACTACTTAAGGTCTTTATTGGAAGTGCTTGTGAGGGCATGATTTGTGAAAGTGAAGTGATCTGATGATCGGTCTAGCAATAGTCTAAAATTTTATTGCCCTGTAATACTAATACTAATGCTTTTTTATAATTTACTTTTTTGATGTTGCAGTTACTTGAGCAAGCTGTTGGATTTTCATGGCTTCCTTTTAGAAATATAGAGGGCCAATAATTATAGGGAGTAATATTTGGGACGAAACGGTTGTAAGAATTTTGAACAAGACTCTCCACCTAATTTGTATTTTTTTTTTAACTCCGGAAGAATGAACCTGTTTTGTTATATTCAAACTGCGACAGCATTCAAGATTAGTTATCAATTCTTGTTGTATCTGACTATTTGGGAATGATATTGCTTTTCATTGCATGCTTTAAAGAACTTGGAAATAAACACAACAGTAGAGAATTTTTGTCCAACAAATTAGTTGGGTATTGGCACCCATATCAAGTGACATACTCACTATCATACGCATTGGTTTTGATTTGATGATTATAAATAATTGACATTTAATATGTTATATCTATTTTGCAATGAAATCAAGTAACCATGTAAGAGAAAACAGAGATCAATAGAGTTGAAGAAAAGAATCGAAAAAAATAGAGAAGAAGAAAGGAATCGAAAAAAAAGGTTGGGAAGGCTTTGAAAAAGGCAAGGATAAAGTGGAAAGATTGGAAGAATTTTGATTTGGAGGATTCTGAAAGGTTTGTTTTTATTTATAAAGCAAAATTCTTCTAATTTGAGGAATTAAAAAATTTGTTTTGGAGATGTTTGGAGAGTTTTTGGAGGACTTGATAAATTATTCAAATATAATCTATGTTATTATAATATTTTTAAAATAAAAAATATGTACAAAATTGTTTTTTCAAAAGAATCTTAACTATTTTTCTATATTTTTAAAAGTTTCTTTTTTCTTTTTGCAAACAAAATCTTAGGATAATTTTTTTTAAAATAATTATTTCTTATATTTACAAATTTTAACCATTATAGAATTAGTTTAAGGTAATCAAAATGCCTTTGATGACATGGCATAATACAGTGTATTATAAAATATAAAAAAGTGATATACGGTATTATTTATGATTACATTCACAATCGAATTTCAAAAGTAATGTTCACTTTTTAATCAAAAACAGTTCATTAAAGAGGTATAGTGTCTAGTCGCCTTTATAGAAAAGAAACATTTAATTAACAGTAATGTCTGGGCACTTAATATATTAACCAACTTATTCCATTCAATTAATTAATTTTATTTTATTAGTTTTTAATGAAGTAGATTATAGAGATTTTTTAACATATCTTATATGTTTTCATCGTACTACATGAATTTTAAAAAATGTCCTATATTTTAAGAGACCTATTTCCGGATGCACCTCTTATATATTCAACAAAGGTCATTCTGAGAGACGTCATACAAATTGGATTATTTTGATTCCGGAGATGCATCTCCGTAACATTTTAAGAAATATATTATTTATTTATCAGTTCAGTAAAAATTTTGGAGAAGCATCTCAGGAATTATGGGCGGGATTTTGAAATTTTTGGTTACCTTTGCATGTCAGATATTTTCGGAGATACATATCCGAAAATATCTGATAAAAGACGCAACTGCATGATCACACAACCATTATTGTCATAGTTGGTTTTCAACCAAACCCTTCACCAACAAACTCTATATTCTCAATCCATTTTCACTCCAAATATCCATTATTTTGATTCATCACATCATAGGGAGCAAAAGAAGATAGAATTTCAGGTAAAGATCCTTCATTTTCCTCTACATTCCTCGCATTGATCATGGATTTTTGCTGAAATAAAGAATGTCGTATCCGAAAATGTATCTCTAAAACGAGTATGAACTTATCTGGAGATGCATTTTCGGAAGTTGTTTGTCTTTGATTTCCAGTTCTGTCTTCAGCAGTAGCGCTTATATGTTGTTATGTTGTAATTATTTTCATTAGATATGGTGCACCCCGATTTTTTTCCAAAATAAGTTGTTTCTTCGGATGTTCAAGGTATTGTCGTGAAGGCGGTAGATGTTGGAAACCCATTTAAAAACAAGCAAGAGTTTGCATTTCGTGATCAAATGCTTCAATGGATTCGTATGGAGGTCTGTAAACTTGGATTTGACGTGGTTATCGGAAGTTCCGATAATGGTTCGGATAGAAGATGCGCTTTTGTGACAATGACGTGCGAAAGAAGCGGGAAATATAGAACTCCTCTACGAAATTTTAAAAGAGACGACATTGATTCTAGAAAATGTGAGTGTCAGTTCAAGGTGCGTGGTTACATGTTGGCAAACACAAACTGAAGATTTAATGTGATATGTGACTTACATAACCATGATTTGTATGGAAAATTAGTTGGTCATCCTAGTGTGTGTCGGCTCATGCTGGAAGAGAAGGAATGTGTTGCTGACATGATATCGAATATGGTTCAACCGAAAAATATACTTGCAACATTGAAACGGAAAGGACCCGAAAATATATTAAATATCAAGCAAATGTATAATATTTGATACCTAACTAATAAGATGCTTATGGGGGATAGAACTGAGATGCAACAACTCTTGAAATTATTGGATGATAACAGTTGTTGTCTATGTACCGAACGTGCGAGGATGGAGTTACTGTTAGAGATATATTTTGGACTCATCTTGATTTCATAAAGTTGTTCAACACATTTCCTACAATGCTCATACTTGATTCAACCTACAAGACCAATAAGTATAAACTTTCATTATTGGAGATGGTTAGTGTTACCTCAACTAAGAAGACATATTCTGTTGGGTTTGCATTTCTTGAGTGTGAAAAAGATGACAACTTTACTTGTGCGTTAGAGGTATGACGGACAGTGTTGAAGGATCAAGGTGAGATGCCTAAAGCGATTGTTACTAACCGTAATACCACATTGATGAATTCAATTGCAAAGGTATCTTCTTCTTCTAATGCATTACTATGTAGGTACCACATAACAAAGAACGTGAAAAGTCAGGTTATATTCGCGGTAGGGACGAAACAGATAGAGTCTGAAGATGGAAAAATGGTGAAGGCGGGAGTGGTTGTGGAAAAAATAATAGATGCATGGAATAGTATAAGAAATTCTCCATAAAAAAAACTATATGCCGATTCCGTTATGCATTTTAGAAGAGTGTGTGAAAAGTATCCAGATTTATTGAAATATGTTAAAAGCACAATCCTTGACTAGGTGAAGGAGAAAATTGTTTGTGCATGGACTGATAATGTTAGACACCTTAGAAATAAAACAACTAACAGAGTTGAGTCTGCTCATGCTACTTTGAATTTTGGTTGGAAAATAGTAATGGCAATTTGTGTAGAGACTGGGACTCCGTGAACCAAGTGATTCAAAACCAGTATAATGAGATACAAACACCATTTGGTCGAAACATCACAGTTTTAGAACACAGATTTAAAGACAACACTCTATATTCTCAATTGGTCGGTAACATTTCTGGGGCGGGTTTGAACTATATTTTTCACAAGGCTAAATGAGCTGATAGTGTAGGCTCTGATAGCACAAAGTGCGGATGCACAATTGTGAAAACATATGATCTCCCATTGGCTTGTGTTATTGCTAAAAAAGTGAAACTTAGTGACCCAATAAATATGGACGAGGTTTGCACTCAAGAGACTTAGGTTTGATGATGATGGTGTCATGAATGACGGTAAATCGAACATATCTATTTTGACCGAAGTTAAAGTGATATAAGAGAGATTTTTGAAAGGCAATGACAACATGAAACTCCACATCAATGAAAAATTGAGGAAGATTTCCTATCCGGAAACCACCAACATGAAACCGTTATCTCAACCAGTAAAACCAAAAGGTGCTCCGAAGAAAATGAAGCCTACACCGAATAATAATTCGACTACACGACCTCCTTCATATTTTGAACATGTTGACAAAGTTTTTCCCGACTCACCAACTCCAAAATCTAAAAAAAGTATTGTCAAAGGAGCTCGCATTAGCAAACCACCTCATACGCCGCCTCCGCCAAAAATTCCATTCATTGACCAGATGTCAGTTTTTATGCACAAATATATCGAGCAGATCATCAAGGTTGAGGGAGACGGTAATTGCGATTACCGAGCCGTTTCAGCTTTACTCGGTAAAGGAGAAGATAATCATACACTTGTCTGCCATCAACTTATCCAAGACTTGAAGACGCATAAAGAATCATACACACTATTGTATAATAAGAAAGAAAACTTCGACAATGTTTAGGAGTCTCTTGTTCCTTACCTTAGCGGTTCGGCACCGGAGAAAAAATAGATGCGCTTCTCTGACATGTGTCACGTAATAGCATGTGCGTATGATAGAGTGTGTATTGTTCTGACACAATACGGTTTTCCAGAAACCTTTTTCCCACTGAGCATCGTCCCGCCTCAAAATCCAAATGATTGTATTATGTGTATTAGATGGATTTCAAAATCAAGTCATTTTGTTCAAGCTTACTTGAAACTGGGATGCCTTATACCACTTACATCGCCGGAGTGGACGGCTCATTCAACAACAAAAGTCGAGACTTGGCCGGATCATTTTATAAAAAGGATGTCAGAGTTCGAGAAATTGAGCAATATTGAAAGAGAATCAAATGCACAAAAGTTCAAGGGGGTACCACTAATAGATATAGCCGACAACATATGTTTCGATTTGTTTTAATTTCTTGTTTTACCGAACATATAAGTGTATATAATTGTGTCTCAAAATAAATAAAGTGTTATGCATTTCATTTTTGTTCATATTTTGTCTTAATACATTTTGTATCTTTCCCATAATAACATTTATGTTTTTTGTAAATGAAAAACAGGTTATATTGCAGATTCTGTTTTGAAACTGGTTCAAGAGAAGTTCCGGAGATGCATCTCCTGAACAAGGTAATAGGGTGCGGTCCAAGAGATATATCTCCGGAATCAGCAAGTCAGTTATTGAGTGATCCATATTGATCTATGGCTTATATAAATTAAAGTGCTCTTATGTTATATTTCTCACAAACTGAAAATGTCTCAAATGTCACAACTAAACATTGACTGGTATGTTGCAAATGTCTCGTTCTCCAGCTCTATACTCGGGCGCACGTTCAAGCTCAACGACTTCACATCCCTCGAAGATATCAAAGACGAAATTCATTATCTCCTACCTTACGGAGACAATCGGAAGATTATGAAGCTCGACTACTGTTCACCATCGATTGACAACGGAGGGAAGATTGAGTTTAGCAAATTTGAGCTCAAGACGCAAGTGGATATAAGGGCTATGTGGAATACATCTTTCTGTTTCGAAATAAATTTTCCGCTCGAGTTGGAACCGACAATTTCAAAATCGATCGAAGACATTCTGAAGATGTGCAAGCGTCCACCTGGATATTGAAGTGTAATGTTGCATTTTATATTAAACTCATCTATGTAATCCTAATTTTATTTTATGAATCTTAATTTCAATTTGGAAAAAATTCTTGTTTTTGGATCTATTACTGATATCTCTAGCTTACGGAAATATAACTACGAGATATTACCAGAGATGCATCTCCGGAATTTATATTGAACTAGTAAATTCATAAGGTATTTTTTTAAATATTCCGGAAATAAACCTCTAAAATAAAATAAATAAAACAATATGACGTTACTCTGAATGATCTCACTTGAGTGTGTATTGGGGGTACTTCCGGAGATGTCCAATCACAAATATTTTTAAAAAAAAATTATGAACATCATTGTTTTGGGTGTAAGAATTTGTTATTTTTTCTTTTGTTAATAATGTTAACCAATACAATTTAAAAGTGGAATCATAATAGATAACTGAAAATTAACATATCAGTCTTTTTTGTGGGTAGATGTTTGTGTTTTATGACTGCAATCTTAAGATTGAATTAACTTGTGGGTCTGTATTTCAAAAAAAAATATTATGGGTCTGAATCAAAGTTATACTTTTTACTTTTTATTCCAAAATTAGTATAAACATTCGATCACAATGATTCAGAAAGAGCCAACCTAAGCTCAAAAATAAAACAAAACCACCAACAGATCTAACATACTACATTATACATAAAGTATCCATGTTAACATGACTATTCAACTTCCTATGTTTCCTGCATCTCATGGCTATGGCAGTTTTGATGACACAGCATCATTTCTCACTTTCCAAACATGATAAATCGTTTAAGCAAATTTCTTTTTCCAACCTCTTTTTGCAGTTCCGTGTATCAACAAAAAAAAATCGCTACACCAGTTTGTTACGTTCCTATTATATCTCATCCAATGTAGTTGATGATACTTGTATGAGAAGAAAGAAGTTTTGATATTTTTATTTTATTTTTTTGGATATTTGATTTTTTTTTAACTTTATAAGTTTTTCTTCAAATCTCTGTAGATTTCTAAAGATCGATAATTATAAATAAATAAAAAATTGGCACAACTTTTACTTGTTCATTAATGGCAAATTAAGAGAAACACTGAATTTTTCATTTAGTTGAAAAAACTCAATATTAATAATCTTTATCATCGGATTTTTTCTATTGCCAGTGTTAATTTTGAATTTTTTTACTCAAATCATTTAAAAAAAAAATTAAAATAACATATTTTTTAAATTATTTTTCAAATTATTTCAGTTTAAAAAAAGCGTTAAGGCGTAGGTGTCAGATCAATTGATGCATATACTTAATTTTAAAGAGGAGACGTCAATTGAATTGGCTAAAAAACATATGGTGTTGCCAATGTGTATAAAGTGAGAGGAGCGTCAACTGGTATGGCGCATCCGTGTATTCTGTAGTTTTTTTTGTATAAATAGATGTGTTGGGTGATTCATTTTTCCACATCTCTTTTCATTATATTACAAACATGTTTCGTCTTCGTAGTATCTGATGGAGATGATGTTTCGGAACATCTATCGTTTCGAGCAACTAAATAGGGAGCTGGTTCATTGGTTAGATGGAAACATACCTGAAGGAGAAAATTAGAAGTATTGAGAGATTCGATGATGTACGTAATTGGATGCGAGTAAAAAATGATAAGGATGATAGGGAATTGATGTTTGGACCAGCCGTTCATCCTACTACTATAGCCAAGAAGCTCAAACATCACAAAACCAAAACATGCAACAACCATATGGCTACCAAACACCACAACAATCATTTCAATCTTTCCTCGACGCATCATTCACACCAATGTCGTCCTTTGATCGTCCTGGCCGCCCTCCAATAACTCAAACACATCCCAACTACTCTGACATGGGTCACGAACTCAGCTATGGTGGTAGCGCTTCATTGCATACACAGGACTACGCGGATTTGTCTGAATATCTTAGACAATCTCATGCAGGTGATGGTGATGTTCCTGGGTCCTCAAATACTCAAACTCTGGGGTGAATCATCAACGTGGATTAGGGTCACGCGTTCGGGTAACTAGGGGTAACTAGGGGATGTGGGACCGAAGGTCGGTTAGGTCATCCCAGTCAACAAAATTAGTCTTTTTGATTATCGTATGTAAACGCATATTAATATTAATATCAATTGGTCCGATTTAGACTTTTATTTAAAATGTACATTGTTTTTCAAAAAGAAATACACAACACACATAGGTGACAGACCATTTGACATCTCCTTTAAAATCTAACACACATGCGTCAATTGGATTGGCAGCACTAGGTGCATAAGTCAATCCAATTGGCGTCACCTCTTTAACTTAGAGAGCAGACGTCAATTCATCTGGCACCACCTCTTCAAAGTGGGGTAGTTTGGAAAATAATCTAAAAAGTGGGTTATTTTGGAGAGAAAAAATTGAAAATGTTAGTTATTTGAGTCAAAAACTCTTAATTTTGTACCTTTTAAAATAATTAAAAATACTTATATATATATAATATATATATATATATATATATATATATATATATAATATATATATATATATATAATATATATATATATTATATATATTATATATATATATATATATATATATATAAAGACAAATATATTCTTTTCAGTTTTACTTTAAATTTTAACTTCCCTTTCCCACAAGCAATGGTTATACAACTGTTTATTATTTTACATATCATTATTTTTAATTATTTTATAATTAATTTTTAAAAAAATAAAAATAAAAATATAATATAATTTATATTTTATGTGCATCAGTATTAGAGAAAGTGGACAGACGAGCACGTGTGTCCGTCTGGACGCTAATAGTCTATTAAATTTATCTTTAAATAAGTAGTGTACTCATACATCACACATCGGAATTTTTAAAATATTTAGTTTTATACATGATTTTTTAAAATATCTGAAAAAATAAAATAAATTATTTTTTATTATTTTACTTATTTTATTTAAAGGATAGTAAAATCAAACATATCAAAAGTGATGATACACTTATGGCTATAAGTTAAAATAATAATTGTTATGCATTTATCAATGAAAAAAGTTTTACACAATTAATTCATCACAACCATTCATAATTATTATTTTGGCGTATCTATGCTATTATTTTAAAAATAATATATTTTATGTAATTTATTTAGTGCTCTATTTTTTCAAATAAATTACAAGTTGCTCTTAAGTCATACGAAATAGTGACATGATTTCCATTGCATCATGAAATAAGTTCGCTATCAAATATAAAAATTGACATTTGATATTAAAAAGGTTGGGAAGGGGTTTGAAAGCTTAACAAATAGAACACAATAAAACACACATCACTTAACATGTTTCACACCTCAAACATGCATCAAAACTATTTTGTAACAAGATTAGAAGGAATTCTGTTGAAAAAGAAGAAATAAAAACGGTAAAAAAAAATTAACAAAGAGAACTTCAACACAAAGAAGGAGACAATAACATATAAGAATAACGATAGAGAGAGAGAAACACATGTGGCCAGCAGCAAGAGCAGATGTTCAATGAAAGTAAGTTTTTGTGACTTATGGTTTCTACTTTCTATGTTTTGGAGTTTGGTTCTAGATGTGTGTTTTGTTGAAAGGAAGAAAGTGTAAACAAAGATGGAGAATAGTGGACCTATAAAAAATATGGACTTAATGATGGGTGGAATAAAATATTTAGAGTTTAATTATATCAATTGGTTCGGTTCATCGGTTTGGTAGTTCCTAAAATCTAAAATCAATAACCAAACCAAACGACATTGGTTTTCATTGGTTCGGTTTGGTTTTAGAACCGAACCAGAAACAACCGGTTTTATTTTGGTTTGGTTTGGTTTCAATTTTCAATTTAATTGGTTTCTTCTGATCCGTTTACATCCAGAATTTTAGATCTAATTAAAATAAAAGTCAAATATAATTTAAGATCTGACGGTTACGATTAGTTGTCGGTATAAATATCTTTACATTGAGTATGGGTATACATGAGTTGGGTAAACACATCAAATCCGATCAAACCCACACAAACCTATCCAAAAAGTGCATTTGAACGGGTAAGTGGGTCAATATGGTTTCCAAAATTGAAAAATTGTTTAAAATAATTTGGGTTTTGGGTAAACCCATATCCAATCCATAAAACCCAATTAACCCATAAATTTTGGGATATGCTCATTACTCCCTTTGGTGTGCATCTCACACCATTGAAAACACGAAAACTCCTTTCATGCATCCGAAGAAAAAAATATACCTCTCATTCCCAGACATGCCTAGTAGCATGATCTGCATAGAGATAAAGTAAAGAGGTGTCAAATGGGCCTCGTGGATAACTCTATAATGGGGCATCGGGAGCAGCTTCCTCCTGAGCTTCAAGGGCTTCATTGTCTATTGCATCATCTGAGGACTCGTGGCCTCGTGAAATGCATGTAGAGAGAGACGACTACGAGAAGCTAAAATAGATGGTTGAGAACATCGGCGTTGTGAACCATCAAATGAGTTATCATTAACTCGTGGCCTCGCAGTCCTGGCTACAAACCTCTCACGTCGCACTGACGTAGTTCGGAAGACACGTTTGAACCTAACTCTGCCAGGGTTAGCTTCAGGGTTCTTTTTCAGCCATTGCACATGCCTTACAAATTGACATAGAGAAAAACAACATGCTAGGATAAATCCATAAATTCCACAAAATCAACTAAATTTTAGCCTGAGTGAAATCTGGAGATGCATCTCCGAAAATAGTACTAGGAAAATCTGAAAATGCATCTCCAAAAATACTTGTGATTCTCAGTCGTGGCAGAAACGTCATTGTTGCACTAACCCTCCAAAAATATGTCAATGCATGTTCTTGTTGACTACCAATTTCGTTAACACTATTATCTAATGTACATAAAATAACTAATGTGGCTTAAACAACTAACTACAGACTAGAACATAAAAAGAGATAGCATTTTGAAAAACTTACCAAATCAAATTGATTAGAAGTAGAAGCTTGAATGTTTGAGATGCTGGAAAGGAGGAGAAAGAGCTTTAATGGTAGAAATGAATGAATGGGTAAGAAGCTTGAATGTTATAAAGCTTAAATAATTTGTTTTGAGAACTTTTAAAAAAATGAAGAATGAGGAAGAGGGAAGGGTCTGGCGCGGGATATGAAACAAAAGCGTTTGGAGATGCATCTTTGAACCATCCACTAATTTTTGAATAAATGGTGTTTACGGACACACATTTTTTGACATACCTTTTACGTATACGGAGATGCATCTTCGGATTAAATTTTGGTATAATTGGGTGCCTCTTTAATGTGTCTTAAAGATTCACATAAAAAAGGTGTGTCCGAAGATGCATCTCTAGGCGCTAGGGGCAACTGTAACTTTTTACCGTGGTGGGGGAACAGGCATAAGGGTGGAAAGAGAAACTCCTTAAATTTTACCATTAACTACTATATATTTTTGTTTCTAAGCCTTTTAATGAATTGATATATGAATTAAATTTTATATTTTTTATTATTGGAGTTTGATTGAAAATATTAATGTTGAAGTCAAGACTTCTTTTTGAATTGTGGAGGATATTCTTGACTCTTTTTTGTAATTTAATGAATGATGACTTTGATGTGTTCATACTTGGTTGCTTCAACTTTATGCTTTTATTTTGTGAGACGTGATTTTGAATTATTTAGGATATTTTTCACTTTGATTACTTAGTTGCTATTACTGGTAAATTTTGAATAATATATGTAATTCTAGTTCTAAATATTACTGTAATACAATTTTGATTTTTGCAAATATTTTTATTATAAATTTTATAGAATATTTAGACATTTGATATTAAAAATAGCACTAATAGGGCTAAACTATTTTTCAAAAAAAATAGTTGAGTTTTTTTTTTGAAAAAAAATATGGCACATCATTTATAATTATACAAAAGAAAAGGAAAATTATGGATGATCCAATGTCCAACCGAATATAATCCACAAATTTACAATTTTGTTCAATACATCAATGTTATGGGTGGTTACTTTACATCATCCAAACCAATATACTTTATGTGGTTTGGATTTTTTGGTCAAACCCAACGTAAACTGACCCATCTAAACCCCTAAGATTGACTATGCATTCTAATTAATTTCATAAGTTAAAGATAGGCATGACAACATAACTCATATATACGGGTACCCACACAAACTCGTCCCGAATATAACGGGGAAACCCACTTTGATTGGGTTTGAGTTTGGGTTTGGGTTTTTCCGATTATAAAATATGGGTATGAGTCGGGTAATGGGGACACTAGTACCCACCCCGAACTCGCCTTGTTCATTTTATTATGTACTTTACTATTTTAGTTTTGATAATTTAGAATATTAAATATGTGGTTAATGTTTTGATATTTTGATTTGTATTTATTATTTAAAATATTTGAAATATATGCATGAAATTTTTTTGAGATTTTTTTTTATTTTATCATTTAGAATTTAATTTAATTTTGAAAAATAAATATTTTTATTAAAAAAAGAATTTTACTAAATAGTTGGTGGAGAGGCGGGGATACTTGAACCGAACCTGAATCCTTTTGGGACAAATTTGAATTTCGATTCTTCATTCTCGATGGAGATTGGGGCGGAGAACTGAGATTATTTTAGGATTTTGGGTTTGGGTTTGGGGAGATAAAAATTGTCTCTTACCCACCCCGATTCCTAGTTAAAGGCATAAAGACAAAATCATACTTTATTACCTTTTAGCAATGCAACATGATTATTGTTAAGAAACTGAAAGTAGCTCATGAAAGAGCTATGAAACTACGAACAAATAGTAAAACTCTATTGAAAGAGCTTGAGAGGAGAAGATAAGAGTGAAGCATGAAGATTTCGTTATACTTTGCTTAACCTTCAATGTACGTGGAAAGGTAAATATATAGATGATGAGTAAGATCTCATAACTGCATAACAAACTCACTAACCACATATAACTAACTTTCCTAAAATAGTAAACTAATAACAAATTTACAAAGGTTTCTAATAAAGGAAATTTGCACCAAGATGAAAGCTAAAACTATTATTTCAACATCCTCCCTCAAGCTTAAGCATGGTAGATATCTAGCATGCCAAGGTTGGAAATGAAGTTCTGGAACTTGTTTGTGGTCAAAGGCTTTGCGAGAAAATCAACTAGTTGTTCTTGGGAATCTATTGGAAGTAACTTTAAGACACCTTGCTTAAATTTCTCTCTCACAACATGACAATCAATCTCAAGGTACTTTGTCCTCTCATAAAAGACATGATTTGATGATATATGAAAGGCACTTTGATTGTAGCAATACAAGTTGGAGTCTTGGAACATGTGATTTGAAGATCCTTCCAAATGTAGAGCAGCCAAATTAGTTCACAAGTTGCCGAGTCAAGGGCTCTATACTCTGCCTCTGAAGATGATCGGGCAATTGTTTGTTGCTTTTTGGCTTTCCATGAAACAAGAGATGAATCTATGAAAAAGTAATAACCTGATGTAGATCTCCTTGAATTAACACGGCTTGCTATGTCTGCATCGGAATATTCCAATATCTGCAATGTCGAAGTTCTAGGAAACATCAAACCTCTTTCAGGATTCCCTTTTAAGTATCTGATAACTCTACATGCTGCATGATAATGAACTTGGCTTGGACAATACAGAAATTGACTTAGTTGTTGTGTGGCAAGATATTGCCAAGTCTTGTATTGTTTAAGTACAATAATCTGCCAATTAATCTTCTGTAGGCAGTGATATCTTCACAAGGTTTATTATTGTCTTGAAACAGTTTTATTGAAGGATTAAGAGACGTGTCAATGGGTTTTGAAGCCAACAATTGTGTGTCATTAAATAAGTCTAGCAATACTTTTTTTGTGAAATGATAATACCATCTTTAGAATGGGTCACCTCAAGACCAATGAAGTATTTCAAAATTCCTAGGTCTTTGATCTTGAAAGCATTATGAAATATCTGTTTAATATGGTCAAACTCAGATAGTGATGTACCTGCCAAAATGATATCATCAACATAAACAAAAAGGATTGTGATGTGTTCATTCCTTGATAGGGTAAACATAAAATAATCTAAGTTGGACTGAGCATAACCAAGATTGGTCAGTAGTGATGTGAGTTTTTCATACCACTTCCAGTTGGCCTGTTTCAATCCATAAGGGCTTTTCACTAGTTTGCAAACTTGGTTTGGCTTGCTGCATGTATTACCTTGAGGAACACACATGTAAACATCCTCCTCTAGGTCACCATGCAAGAATGCATTATTCATATCAAGTTGATGTAAATGCCAATTCTTGATGGATGCTACTGTAAGCAGAATTCTGAATGTGGACAGTTTTGCCACGGGAGAAAAGGTATCAAAAAAATTCAAACCTTCTACTTGACTATACCCTTTTGGAACTAGCCGTGCCCGAATATCATGTTAAGAAATATGGTTGGATCTAACTTAACCCTACAAAATTGACTTGTAATGAGGATTGCCCTTACTTATAAAGACATGTTCAAGCCATATATTATTCGATGTGAGACTCTTAACACATCCTCTCACGCCCAAGATCGGACATCTGAAACGTGAAAATAAATGGTGGATGACCTGATAGTGAAAACCTAAGAGTAGGTGGTCCACCGAATCTTAAATGAGACTCTTGATAGCATGTTAAAAAACTAAAAATAGTTCATAAAAGAGATATGAAACTATGATCCAACAGTAAAACTTCATTAAAGAAACTTGAGAAAAGAAGATAAGAGTGAAGCATGAAGATTTCGTTATACTTTGCCTAATTTTCAATGTACATGAAAAGGTGATTATATAGGTGATCAGTAAGATCTCATAGTTGCGTAACAACCTCACTAACCCCCTCTGTAACTAACTTTTCTAAAGTAGTAAACTACTAACAAATTTTCAAAATTTTCTAATAAAAGAAAGTTGCAACAAGATGAAAGCTAAAACTATTATTTCAACAATTATAGTAAATACTTATGGCACGGATCATAGCCCCCTATCCAGAGTCATAGCCCCCTATCCAGAGTCGGTCCAATCATTTTGGAAGCTTCGTTCTAATTTTAAAATTCGGCTCAAATTTTAAAAAATTATATAATTAAGAAAACATATCAAAAAATAATTATGTATTAATCAAAAGTAAATTTAATTATAATTATTTTGAGTTTTGATCAATCTCAATTTTTGTATATATTGAATTTTTACCATAGTATTTTTTTTATTAAGTTTTTATTACAATATTAATTTATTTCTATTAATATTTAGGGGAAAAAATTAGATACTCCAAAATTTGAGGTCTTCCAAAATTTAGGGTCATGTGTTGTAGTGTTTATTGCACTTGCACGGGATCGGTCTTGTCCGTATAGTATATTTGAAGTAAAATAATGGGCCAGTTTGTTTTAGCTTTAAAAAAATGAATTTTTTCTTTGTATTTTTGAAAATGGATTCTACAAAAATATTTTTCAAAATATTATAAGTTTTTCTAAATTTGTTTTTTATAAATTAAAAGATTGAATTATTCATTCTATAACATAAATGTACATTATTGAAGATCAAAACATAGTCAAAATCATAACTTTTTTAAAAAAATTTATTTTAAAAATTATTTTTATGAAAACCTATTTGAAATAGCTTCAAAATTAAGTGATTTTTTAAAAATTTAATATCCAAAAAAAGTTTCGATAAAATGATGAAATATTTAAAATAACATTTTAAGAATAACTATTCAGTATTATTACAAACAAATTTAGACTCAAAACTACAGATTTTCATTTTAAGAAGAATCACTTCTAAAAACAAAATTAATTTTAATTTTAAAAAATTAATATATACTTCTTCTAAAGTCACTTTTATATTTCTAAAAATGAAAGGAAACATATACCAAATAAATATCTATCATATACCAAATAAATCTCTATTTATAGGACCCTCTCAACTAGATCCTAGAGAATAAGAATATTTCAATGATTTTCTTATATTTTACTCATTAATTCTTTAATATTAGTGTTTGAGACTAAATTGATAATAAGTGATTAAATATTATGACCAGCTTGATAGTAACTGGTATAATATTTGAATTTTACAGATAGTAAGCAATAGTAAGATATAAGGACTATTTTTAACATTTTTATGGAGCTAATTTTTAAAAAATATTTATCCATGTTTGTTCACAACAATTAAATTTTATCTTATCAAAGAGAATCGATTATATGAATCAAATTCTCCCACAATATTATGGGCCCGTTTGTTTTGACATTTTTTTAAATGATTTTTATAGTGTTACATATTTTAGTATAAAAAAAGTTTACAAAAAAAACTTTTTATAAAAGCTTCAAATGAAAATTTGATTTGAAATTCTTAAAATGTTATTTTATGTATTTTATCATTTTATCGAAACTTTTTTTGGATATTAAATATTCAAAATATCACTTAAATTTAAAGTTATTTCAAATAGCTTTTTATAAAAATCATTTTAAAATACAACTTTTTGAAAAAATTGTGATTTTGGCTATGTTTTGATCTTCAATAATGTATATTTATGTTATAGAATGAACAATTCAATCTTTTAATTTATAAAAAACAAATTTAGAAAAATTTATAATATTTTAAAAAATATTTATGTAGAATCAATTTTCAAAAATATAAAGAAAAAATCCATTTTTTTAAAGATAAAACAAAATGACCCTATATTTAAAGTTGTTATTCTCAAGATCTTCTTAATAATTTTTTTATATCTTTCTTTATTTTTAATTGTTGATTCTCTTTATTTTTAATTGTTTGATTTCTTGCAACAAAATCTATAAAAAAAATTACATTTATAAATTATCTAAGTCTATTTTCTACCATCTTTTTTTATTATAGGTGTTATCCCAACACACTCTTTAATATTGACATTCGCAATATTATATTGTCTATTTTTACCACACGTCTAATGCAACATATTTATTTGTACTAAATTTATTTTATTCTTATATTTATTTTCAACCGTTCAATATTTCATCTCGTACAACTTCGCATGTTTTACCGTTGTCCAATAAAATCTTCTTTCAACTTAAGTGATACCTTGTGTCACATAAAACCCTTGAAATTTGATGGTTTACCTCCTCTCTTAATTTTCCATCTTTTTGTATTACAGACTCATGATATTTAAATAATGTGACTTGTGGGATGATATGATCCCTTTAACTTTTATATTTGAAATATTTTTCTTTTTATTGAAGTTATATTTCATATACTCCATTTTATTTCTGATTAGACAAAATTCATGTGTTTTATCGTCTTCAACCTCTTATTCAAATCTTACTTCGATATTATAAAAAAAACATATATCTCAATACTAACTTTTGGATGTGTTCCGTGACTACATTCAAAATTAAAATAAAAAGATAGAGAATTAAGATTAAACCTTTGATACAATCTTATTGTAATAGAGAAATTATTTGTCTCTCCGTCTGATGTATGCACAATAGTTGACACATATTTAATATAAAACAATCCTAAATCATTTCTTATGGCTCTCCACGAAACTTCAATCATGAAAATATTATTTCTAGAAATATTATTACCTAAAATTTTATTTTTATCAATATGTTTGACAAATAATTATAATTTCATGAATGTTTATTAAATTTATTTTATTTAAAATTTAGAAATAAAAAATGTTAAAATAATGAAAGAGTAGATAGTTATAGTCGCTTATCATTTATTTCTCTAGAAATGTAAGACTCGTCTTCTTTATCATGAAAATGAAAAATAAAAAATTTAAAAGTAAATCAAATCTTAAAAATAAAAAGTATCTAAAAATAATTTGTGAAAACATGAAACAAACCTAAGAATATGAGACTTTCAACCACATATTTTTTAGAATAAAATTTGAATTCATAAAATAAACACTCCCATGATGTAAGAAACTAGTTTGATTAAGAGACGTTTGAGAGTGTCTACTCAAAATAAAATACTTCTATTTTTACAAACAAAAAAAAAATTCAAAAAAGTGAACCAATAAAATAATTAGAAATATCATTAAACTATTAAATAAATATATTTAAGTGGAAAAACACATTTTCAAACCTGCATCATCTCATATATTCACATTAGTAAAAAAAATATAAAAGTGCAATATTTATAAGAATGATTAGAGATTAATCAAAAATAATAATTAAAGATGAGTGATCTTTTATTTTATTTTAAAAATCATTATTAAATGATAGAAAAAAATAAATTGAAAGTGAATTATTAGTAATTGTTACTCTTTGTCTAAAACAAGACAGCTTTTAAGATTTTTATATACATACTAAAAAATATAAAAAAAAATTACCAAATAATCTTATTATATGTTAGTGTGTTTTTCACCATCGTAAATATAAAATTAAATATAATATTTTAAGAATAGTGTATATAGTATTAATTTGAAAACATAACAGAACAAATTAATTCATATTTGAAAGTAAAAATGATACTAATTTTAGAACAATATTTTATTTATAAAGTGAGATTTTTTAAAAGGAGGGAGTAGTGTAGGTTGCACACACTAGAAGAATCCTTTGTAAAATAACTATTTTAATGACGATGAAATTGTTCAATTTGTAGCCGTGTTTAACTTTGCTGCTTGACTAGTCTCATCATCAAAGCCATGACATGAGTTCTCTTCTTTGAATTCCTTGTCATACAATGCAAGAACAAACACTTTCCATGTCTAGTTTACATTCCACAAAGCTGTGCTCTGATTGGTTGGTGTTTTGTGAGGTGTTCTTTTTCAGTGAGGAAATGTGAAGAGAACAACCTTTACATAACAGGGGAATTGTGGAATTTTGCTCCGCTAATGAGGGAAAAGAAAGTACAAGTGGCTACATATCCTTGACCACTAAAATGGATAAACTAAGTGCAATTGGGTCCTTGATGCATCTTTGGCACTGTACATAACATTGCCAACTAGTACAAGTTTGATGAGGAACACTAATATGCCCCAACAAGAAAACACTCAGCATATGCTCTAAAATAGCAACAGACCATGATATCTCCTTTCCAACTTTTCATCAACATTATTGGATACAATCAGGGTGCCATTATTTCCCACAAAACATCATATCAAAAAGCAATGAAAAACCAACCTAACTCTACTTTATATGTATATATATGCCAAAGCTCACAAGTCAGATCCTACTTCACTATCAAGTGGAATATAAAAGGTTATAATAAACAACTAATTCATATTCCAATAACCAAAGTGGATAAACATCAAGACTTCATCTTGAAAACACGTCCTACTCAAAAAGTATAGATTTGTGAAATTGGGTAAAGCATATATTGGCAGGCAGTTCAAATAAACTGTGATTCGATTTCGATTTTGACAGTGGATGGTAAGATTTAGCATTGTCAACCATATATTTAGATGGCTATTCCCAAGTTAGCCAAGAAAGGTTGGGACTTTGTAAGGAGAAAAGAGGAAAAGGGGTAAGAGATTATAGTGGGGAATCATGAGCTTGAAAGGGGGTTAACAGTGAAGATGACATAAGCATTGTTCTCTACAGAACCAAGCATCATTGGGTGGGGTTATTGATTGGGATGACATAAAATAAACAAACATCCCATCTAACTTCCATTACACTCTGATACATTTGTCTTATAGTTTTTTTCTTATTTGAAACTAACCTTAAAAGGGATTCTAATAAGCCTTTTCTTATCTACTCAACTTACCTTGAACACCAGAACACATCCAGGATGATCGAGGGAGATGAAACAACTCTTGCAGCAACAGCCAAGGAACAACCAGGTGAAGTGATGGACAGAGATAAGAACAACGATGATGGAAGTGAACATGACGATGATCCCAAAGAGTGGTTAAACCTGAGCTTAGGAGGCACTTCACTCTCAACAGCTGAAGACCCTGATTCACAATCAAGACCGGCCAAAGTTTTTTCGTGCAATTTTTGCATGAGAAAGTTCTTTAGTTCACAAGCATTAGGAGGTCATCAGAATGCTCACAAAAGGGAAAGAGGTGCAGCCAGAAGATATCAATCCCAGAGTCAGAGGACGATGGCAGTAATGAGCTTGTCAATGAACAATCCAATGTTTCGATCGCTTGGTGTCCAGGCTCATTCACTAGTGCATAAGCCATGTAGAGGAGGAACTATGGTGGCCCCAAGCTTTCAAGAAGCATATGCAGCAGGGCTTGGAATGGCTTGTACACCTTTCACATCTGAATATCATACTGATCAGGTGTGGCCAGGCAGCTTTCGTATGGTTTCACAACAGTCCCAGCCACCACAGGAATCACACAAGCTTGATTTAGACCTCAGACTCTGATAATTTGTTGGCTCCCCTTGAAGTTTTATCCTCCTTTTCAACCTGAAGAACTTTTTCATTGATCTAAGCAGGACAAATACCCATCAAAAGAAAATAAGCAGGACGCTTACTCAGGTAGGAGACCCTTGATCTGGAAGAGTCAAATAACTTAGCAAATGGTACTGCATAGTTATGATAGGAGATTTAGTGATTTATAGTTTCTACTATATGTACATGACTACATGTTAAGCGCTATAAAAACCAAATTATAACACCCTAGCTATCTATAGTAGTTACTTAATGCTTGAAGTAATTCCTGATGTGCTGTGCTCACTATACATGTTACATTGTTACTAGCCTAGGAAATGTGAGACTTTGCTACCTAGCCTTAAAAAGCTGACTTCCAACGTCTTAGCTAACCTTATGTTCAAAATTTTGCTCGCAAGGACTAATGCAACACTTTACTATTTGGGATTTGGGTTCACAACAATCAATAATTCCCGTAGTTAACTGATCGATAGAGGTCAGATTTGACAAATCGGCAACTCAAAATCTCAACCCCCCAATCTTCATAACTCAAAATCTCAAACATCCAAATCTGTTATCCAGTATTTGAATGTTTAGTGTTTTCAAGAAGGGATGCTTCCATATAGGTTGCTAGAGAGCTTCAAATCTAAAATCAGCAAACTAAGATGGAATTCAATTGAAACTTTGAAGCCTCGTGAGTGGATGCTTACTGACATCCATCAGTGGACAGGAAAAGAAATAGAGTTGTTTTCAGTACTCCAAAGTCAGTATGTTATTCCTATTCAAAATTTATGGGGCTTTCTCTATAATTATAGCTATGTTGAAAGTAAAAGTCAAGTGACCAGTGTCAAATATGGATACAAATATTATGTAAGCATATGAAGAGTATGAGAGATTCATAATTTGGTAAGCCTATAATATGATTTGTTATCCAATAAAATACACTAATAATACTGAAAAATGAACCAAACTATTGGATGTGAAGTTTGTCAGTAAGTCAAACAAACCATCCTTAAATGATTAGCATGCGAGTGTCTGCTCAGTTCCACACATTACCTTCTCCACAAGTTTAAGCTCCCACATTTTGTAAAAGTACAAAACAAATGTTGCATGCATCTCAACCCGAGCTCATCCCATAAGAAGCAAGTGATGATTTCAACAGTCTTGGCATAAGTTAGAATAAAATATAAACAAGATAACAACTTATCAGAATCCCTGAAGGACATTTACAGCCTTATAACTTTAAGAGGAAAATACAAGCTTTTGGGTCGCACGCTTGACAATGGGGAGCTTCTGGCTGATGATGTTTGGATCACTATACGCTGCAGAATCAAAAGGGTGCCCTTTCTGCATCAATCAATCAGATAGTCAAGTACAATTAGAAATACAACAATAAATTGTAACTATATTATAATTGTAAATAATACACCTGCCAACATAATGAAAGAGAAATAAGAACAGTAAGAGATTAAAATGAAAACATACTGCAACAACCAAGCTTTATCCCACTAAGTGGGGTCGGCTACATGGATCAAATTCCGCCATAATGTTCTATCCAAGACCATGCTTCTATCCAATTCGTTAATCTCGAGATCCTTAATAGTTCTTATAGTCTTTCTAGGTCTTCCTCTACATCTAGTTGTTTGACTCCCCTCCATCTAAAAACATAGTGGGGGAAAAAACTAAAACTAATATAATACGGGTCTATCAGAAGCTGACAGCCACCAGGCATTCAGATGGCTGTAGTTGACTAATTGCCATGAGGCTTGTTCATTGACATTTTGAGTTGAGCAGATTGCAAGGGAAAGAATGAGCAATAATAGAGATTCCTCAGGAGAGAAAAAAGAAACTACTCTAAAATGAGTATGAGTGCAGTGTATTTACCCTTGCATTTCAATGGGTTAGGAGCATGATATATTTTCAATTGAATTAGTGGTATATACACACCCTTATAATAAGAGTAAAATTTAATATCATTTGGGTACTGAGCAAATATCTCTTTTGATAGTTTTTCCGAACAAAATTGTTCTCGAACACTTATAATTGTCATTTATATAGCGTATTTTCAGCTTTAGTTTGGAGCACTCTGAGTCAGAGTAGTGAGAGTTAAGTATCCTCGCTTATTTATTGATCAGTGCAAAAGCAGCTTGCTTTTGATTTAGTAGCTCAAAATGAGTGCTATCTTTCATAATCAGCTAGCTGTTTAGGGCATTCTAATCGATTACTACACTAACAAGTTCTTGGCTATAAAAAATGAGAGATTCCACAAATCCTTCTCTGAATCAACGATTCAAGTATTCAGCTACTACGCCAACTAGAGGTATCCATTTTAACTGGATAAGTGAGATATCCATATCCGATTACAAAAAAAACGGATAACTTTATTCAAGCTTTTGACCAGTTCATATTTTGGTTTTGTCGGACATCCATACCCAAGTTGTTGGATACACATAACTGAAAATATAACCATATTTTAAAATGTTATCCATATAAAAAAAATATCTCACTTTTTGAAAAAAAAATCTCAAAACGATGATAGTTAGACACCACTTTTACTAAACCTACACTGTCTCCTCCATATTCTACAGTCTCTCTCTAAAATGTTAGATCAATAAAAATCTCTCAAAATTGATTGAAATGTGATTTTGATGACACATCCCCCGTTTATTCTCCATTAATCTTATAAAACTTCACAAAATATGAAATAAAACCATCAAAAACTGAGAAACCAATTTGCCCCATTTTCTTCTCTGTGAACCATGTACTGTGCTGCATCCATAAAACCTTACAAGCCACGAATATTAATTCAGCACACCACGCAAATTGGAGAATAAATTGACAAATCCTTGTAAAGCTTCAATTACCGTTGAGCTTGCAGATCTAGACGAGTATGCGGTCTTCTTTGAGATCTGAGTTGTTTCTATTGATGCGCTGAAATCCAATCATGCATTCTAAGATCATTCATGAGTACTCTTGTTTTATCATATTGTTTTATATTATTCAACGATAATTTTTTTGAGATATCCTTTTGCTTTTGATCCCTCAAGAACACCATAGGCAACACAAAAGTTGTTTATGTATCAGAATATATTTGTTTGTAAAAAAAATATTTTTTTGTAATTATTAAGGTATCTAGATCTTTTGATTAGTTCTTGTATTTAAAATAATTAAATCTATTCATTTCTCTGAGCAGGTTTTCATTTTCTTGGTTCGGACAGCTTCTTAGTTAGTTGCATATAAATATGAACAAAACCGGTTTATATTGGATAAATCCTATTATGAAACGAGTTCTATTTTCTAAAACCAGTTTCTGAAAACGGTTATAAAATTATATCCATTTTTTGGATTGTTATTTGGATATGGTTTGGATTCTACAAAACCTAAATCATGAACACCCCTAATACCAACATGACTTCAGCAACCAAAAGTTAGAGTTCGTCAACATTATTTAAGGTATATATAATTCAATGAGAATCCCTGTGGAGAAAAACGATTCTATCACAAGATTAAGTTTTAACTATTTCATTTGCCTATGATTGGTGTGTTATAGGAACGCCAGAGATAGAAGTAGATTCAGTGGTGCTAAACAGCTAAACCATAAACTACCAAAGCTCTTCTTTCACGATCTTGAACAACAAAAAAAGAAGCATGGATAACAGTTTTTTCAAAACAACTCCTATGGTAGACAAGGATGCAACTTTCACTCTCTTTGCACAGGTCAACGTTAGACAATGAGATTTACGTTCAGAATTCACATATGGAACATAGCATGTGATGCATAGCACAAACTTACCGCAGACAAAGCTTGAAAAGTAGATTCTCTCCAGCAGCTCTCCCGAAGTACAACAGGATTTTTGCTTACACCAAATACACAGTGCATACGAGTTTCCCTCAGTCGAATCAACACTCCATCAACTCTAAGCTGTAACAGTCCAAAATCAACCAGAAAAAATTGCAAGTTTAGGGAAAGCGTGGTGAAGCATGTAAATGTGTAGCTGACACGGTGACATTCATATCCAAGTCAGTCTAAAGCATTATAGATCCTTAGAAATAACTTCAGTATCATATATTTTATCATTTATTATTTATGATAAACAATCACAAAATCAAAAATAAGAATAATAACAACGTAATAAGCAATCCGCTTTGCATAGCTTCACTTAAAAAACTTTATGAAGTTTAGTATATGAAGAGCGAGTAGCTCACCCAGAATTGCAAGAGAAGAAACCAAGAACTTGGCATGACTCTCTACAAAACCAAAAAGTGACATCATCAGTCATTGAAAAACATAGTAATTTGCACAATAAAAAATGAGCTCTCTATCAACAGAAGAAAACAAATCATTGTTTACCACTTTTACAGTAAGAAGTGATACTCCATTATCAGCGAGTTCATCTTCATATAACACCACCTGTTCATGATGAGAATTCATTCTGATGAAATAGAAATACCATAAAGGAAGAAAAAGTGGACAATTTACTGCATATCAAATACTCAGGAAAGTAAACATGAATACATATATTACCGTTCTGGGACATTATTAATAAACATATAGCATGTTTCACTAGCAAAGAATTGCATGGTCAACTTGTAAAAATGAAGCACAGCAGTAAAGAACTGATGGGGCTTTAACATAAGAAGATTTGTTCACTAAAACAGTCGTGTCTACAGACGCTTGCTAAGTAATCATTTACAGTACTCACTGCCTACCTCATCATAGAAAAGTATAGGCTCCTTGGATGCCAATGCAACCAAATCAATTTGTTCCTTGCAGTCTTCCCAATGGAGATCGCCGGTTTCCTCCGATATCTTTCCACCATTCTACCATAAAAAATTAAAGACCTTGAATAACAGCGAAATACTAATATTAATGCTATTTTCCAGATTTTCTTATTAAAGCGCTAACATGTAGCTGATAGTTATGCACAAACTACAGTTTCTAGCAAGAACTCATACTACAAAAAATAATATCAAGACAACAACTCAATTAAATGAAAAGGGATACATACCAGATCTTTATCAATCTCAATAGCACCACTTCCACAATAAGGTGTTGTAAATGTATAGTCATAATCTAATATTATTTCCTCAAAGGGTTTGCTGCACATTTTTTCAAAGATAATATGAGTCTAACAGCAAGTTCATTTATATCAAATTCAAATAGATTGCACATACAATAACAAATTTAACATTCAGTTTCATAGTATATACAAATTTCCTATAAAAGCCTATCAAACATGAAAGTGCAGTTTTGCATCAAAATACTCCAAATTTTAACCTTCTAAACTTCCATTTAGCCGCTGCAGGAACTTCAACAGGTGGCAAAGCTTCCTGTTTCCATCCACATAAAGCATCAAATGCATTAAAGTGAATTTTGGTTCCACTATTCAAGTGTTTCAGAACCAAAGCATTTTCCCCAAAAACCATTTCTGGTAAATGAGAAGTCACAAGTTTCTTTTCCCACCTGAAATGCAAAGCAACACCGAAACAACCAACATCAAAACCAAAAACGCTCATTCTTTTTTCACTCAAACAAATCAATAACAAAAATTTGAAAATTTCACAAGATTGAATAAAAATTCCTAACAAGCATATAACAACATTTCTTAATTTTACTCTAGAAATTTCCAATTCGAAGTTAGTGGAATATGTGATGATTGTGTGATGCAAGAATTACTCACTCTTGAACGTTTGACGAGTTGAGTATGGAGTTCCTGCGAGACTCGATCAACCAACCATGGATGCGAATGCCTCTCCGGCCACCGTCGACGAAGATTTCGGCGTCGGCGGCTTTCAAGTCGTTCTCGTCGACTTCCAATTCCATCGTTGCTTCCTTCTTCTTTGCGCTTCGAGATTTTTATTTTTGGTCCAAAAATAAAAAGTTACTGGATCAGTGATTAATCGAGTAACAGACAATCGAATATTAGAACGTATACGGGTCGGCTCGGGTCGGCTCGGGTCGGCTCGGGTCGGCTCGGGTCGTTTTGTTTGTTTGAAATTCAATTTGGATCTTGTAGGTTTATAAGCCCATTTTAGCAATACTCTCCAGATAAATAAATGGGAAATGCTATTTCTACCCGGTGCTCCGCACCATCATGAAAAATTTAGAGTATCTTTAAAGTCCGGAGATGCATTGCAGGTAGTATCTATTTTAGTTATTTTTGCATGTCAAATCAAACAGGTACCCTCCTTGTGCTAAAAATCAATTCGAAAATACACAAAAAATGTCTTCGAAGATGTATCTTTATAAAAATAATTTATTCAAAAGTTAATGGATGGCTCGCAGATGAATCTTCATGAGGCGTCTCTGAACCATATTTCAAAATAGAATGACCTAAGATCATTCTATTTTGAACATGAAGCGTCTCTGATTATATTTTGTTCAAAATAAAATTATCTTAAAATATTATATTTTAGTGTGATTTGGATGCGTACGAGATGTATTTCCCTGACATATGAAGGACAATTTCTTTCAAAGGTGTTGGAATACACATATAAGAATGAAAATAATATTTTCCTAAATAAAATTAGTATGAAATTTAAGTTTATTTATTAATTAAGAGAAAATTTTCTTATGCACTTTACATTATCATCAAATAAATGATCCACATTCTACCAGATCATATTGATAATTTAAAATTATTTAAATAATTTGACAAATTAATAACTTTCGGTATTTTCCATTATTATTAATTAATTATAATAATAAAATGAATGATATTAAATAGTTGAATGATAAATGGATATTCAACCAAATTTAAAAGTATAGGAATGTTCACCAAAAATATATTGAACTTTATTAAGTTGATAAACACTTCTAAATTGAGCAACTCACTCTAAAAAGTAAAGTATATAATACAAATTGTTAGCAAATAAGTTAATAAATTACATTATATGCACATAGTCAATCAATTATGAATGATTAAAATTTAAATATTTTATTTTATCACTTTACCAATTACTTATCTTAGTTGTGTAAGTGAATTCTCTTACTATTCTAGACATAATTAAAATTTAAAAAGTCTAACAACTTTCATTTGGTTCTTCTTCTTAAGAAAATTTTATCTACTTAAATGAGGTTGATTAGAGATGTAAATCAAACAGACACTTATGATGTGTTTAGTTATCTTGCAAATTTTGGTTATATTGAGATTCTTGGATTTTTAGAGATATAAATCATATCCCTTTTTAAATCTTTTTTAGAGTCGGTTTGTTTTAATTTTAAAAAGATATTTTTTAAAAATATTTTTTATAAAAATATTTTTTTTATTTTTTATATTTATTTTTTATAAATTGAAAAAGCAGAAGTGCGTGTACAAGGAGAAAAGAAGAAGAAGCTCATCGATGAGCTGGAAGATGAGAGACAGAAGCATCTGACAGTCATAGAGGGTCTAAATGGTGAGATAACCCTGCTGACCTCCAAGCTGGATCAAATGACTAAATCCATCAGAATGTTGAATAAAGGAACTGACACCTTGGAAAAGATCCTAAAGATAGGACAGAAGTCTGGAACCATATCTGGTTTAGGCTTTGTGAAAAAATCCTCAGCTGAACTCAAACGCCCAAAGGCTAAAGTTCAGAAATTCAAGCGGAGGTCACATCCAATGTCTCAACATCAGGGAACCAGGATGAATAATCATCAGAAGAGGAAATTCCAGAAATGGAGATGTCACCACTGTGGTAGGCTTGGCCATATAAAAGCCTTCTGCTACAGGCTTCATGGTTACCCTAACCAAGCCCCTCATGTCAGGCCTAAGCATAAGACATATAGGCACTATGTCCCCATCAAGAAGCGACAATGGTATGCTAGGTTAGCTCACACAGCTCTAAGGGCATCTACCAGAGAAGACTGGTACTTTGACAGTGGCTGTTCAAGACATATGACTGGTATGGAGAATATATTGGCGGATATACAACCTCACACTACCAGTTATGTGACCTTTGGTGATGGTGATAAAGGAAAAATAAAAGGTGTGGGTAAGTTGGACTGCTCTGGAGTCCCAGAACTGAATAATGTACTGTTAGTAAAAGGACTGACTGCCAACCTCATCAGCATAAGCCAGCTGTGTGATCAAGGATACTATGTTCAATTCACTAAGGAGCTATGTGTTGTGACAAACGGAGATAATCAAGAAGTTATGAGAGGATCCAGATCCAAAGATAACTGCTATCTGTGGGAACCTAAGCTATCAAACTTCTCCACTATGTGCTCCTCTGCCAAGGAAGAACAGGAGGTGAAGTTGTGGCATAGACGCCTTGGTCATCTACACTTAAGGGGAATGAAAAAGATCATATCCAAGGAAGCAGTTAGAGGAATCCCAAAGCTGCTTATTGATGAAGGAAGAGTCTGTGGAGAGTGCCAGGTGGGCAAGCAAACCAAGATGTCACATCCGAAGCTGGGACATCCTACAACTTCCAGAGTTCTGGAACTGTTGCACATGGACTTAATGGGACCTATGCAGGTTGAAAGTCTGGGTGGAAAGAGATATGCATATGTGGTGGTTGATGACCATTCCAGATACACATGGATAAGCTTCATCAGAGAGAAGTCAGATACATTTGATGTCTTCAAAGACCTGTGCATCAGACTTCAAAGGGAAAAGGACAGTTGTGTTGTCTGAATTAGGAGTGATCATGGTACGGAGTTCAAAAATTCCAAGTTTGATGAGTTTTGCTCGTCTGAAGGAATAAGTCATGAGTTCTCCTCTCCTATAACTCCTCAGCAGAATGGGATAGTTGAACGAAAAAATAGAACTATTCAAGAATCTGCCAGAGCTATGATTCATGCAAAGAAGCTCCCTATGCACTTTTGGGCTGAAGCTATGAATACCGCCTGCTATGTTCACAATAGAGTCACCTTGAGAAAAGGAACCTCCTCCACTCTGTATGAAATATGGAAAGGCAGAAAACCCACTGTGAAGTACTTTCATATATTTGGAAGTAAATGCTACATTCTCTCAGATCGTGAACAGAGAAGGAAAATGGATCCCAAAAGTGACGAGGGTATATTCCTAGGATACTCAACCAACAGCAGAGCTTACAGAGTGTTCAACTACAGGACCAATGTCCTGATGGAATCCATAAATGTTATTGTGGATGATAAAGAGGAAGGAATCGATGTCATAGAGGATGTTGGAACATTTCTTGAGACTACTACAGACATACCAGTCAAGTCTGAAGAAGTACAGGAGACTCCTCCTGAATGTGAGGTAGATGCACCCACCAAAATGCCATCTATCAGAATTCAGAAAGACCACCCTAAGGATCTTATCATAGGGGATCCCAATAGTGGTGTGACTACCAGGTCAAGAGGAATTAGCTCAAATTCCTATTTTGTATCCAAGGTTGAACCAAAGAATGTGAAAGAAGCCCTGACTGACGAATATTGGATCAATGCCATGCAAGATGAACTTGAGTAGTTTAAAAGGAATGAAGTATGGGAGCTAGTTCCACGTCCTGAAGGGACCAACGTCATTGGTACCAAGTAGATCTACAAAAACAAGTCTGATGAAAAAGGAGTAATTACTAGGAATAAAGCAAGACTAGTAGCTCAAGGATATACTCAAGTTGAAGGGGTTGATTTTGATGAGACGTTTGCACCCGTTGCTAGGCTTGAGTCCATCAGATTGCTGTTAGGTGTAGCATGCATTCTGAAGTTTAAACTGTTCCAGATGGATGTGAAGAGTGCATTCTTGAACGGCTACTTAAATGAAGAAGTCTATGTTGAACAACCTAAAGGGTTTTGTGATCCTAATCAACCTAAGCATGTGTACAAGTTGAGGAAAGCCTTGTATGGGTTGAAGCAAGCACCTAGAGCATGGTATGAAAGGTTGACTGAATTTCTGACCTCAAATGGATACAGAAAAGGTGGGATAGATAAGACCTTGTTTGTGAAGGATGAAGACGGCAAAATCATGATTGCTCAAATCTATGTGGATGATATAGTTTTTGGTGGAATGTCAGAGCAAATGGTAAAACATTTTGTTCACCAAATGCAATCTGAGTTTGAAATGAGTCTGGTTGGGGAACTGACTTATTTTCTTGGAATGCAAGTCAACCAAATGGAGGACTCTATATTTCTCTCCCAAAGCAAGTATGCCAAAAACATAGTTAAGAAGTTTGGTATGGATAATGCTAGGCACAAGAGAACTCCTGCTCCCACTCATCTAAAGTTAACCAAAGATGATGAAGGGCCCAGTGTTGATCAATGTTTGTATAGAAGCATGATAGGTGTCGCATCGCGCGAAAAACCGGCGGGAAAAGAAAGAACAACAGAGCCGCCACCGTGCGTTATTTATCCCAAAAGAGGGAAAGGAAACGCTCAGAGTAAACCTGGGAAAGAACATGGTCTCGCGACCAAAGAGTATGGGTTCGGGAGTCGGTTATGCGAAGGGAAGGTATTAGCACCCCTACGCATCCGTCGTACTCGACGGGATCCACGCACAATAGAAAGGAAAATGGTTGCTAAACACTGCTCAAATACTCACACATACTGGCTGAAAGAAACGCAAGAGACTGACTGAAACTGACTCGGCAGGATGTCGCATCCTGGGCCTACTTAGTCTATCAGGCATAGACATCAGAGTCGAAGTAGTTCGGACTGGGGAAACGACACATGCTCGCTAGGATGTCGCATCCTATGCATACGTATCTTCTCGGACGAGAGAAGAATCAGAGCATTCGTAGCTCGGCTGACACGCACACAAACAAACACAGGCAAACGTGGAGCCCGACTGCCAATCACTGGACTTACATCGGCATCCGAACCTAAACACGCGCACACTGGAACCCAAATGCCACTCGATGGACTTACATCAGCTTCCAAGCACACAACAACACAACAAGTTAATAGGGAGTCGGGGACTCGAGCCTATAACTGTCAAGCACACACTCAAACAAACAGACAACAAATTGCTAAGGAGTCAGGCACTCGAGCCTAGCAACTGTCAGACAACACACACAAAAAGAAAAAGGGCGCCCGGAGAGATCAGCTCAATCTCCTGCCTACATACTTCATCTGGTGTGAAGATCAGGGCGATGTAGTTCCCCTACGCAGGGATAAAGGACTAGCCTAACCAGATAACAGAGGGAGACACAACTAGGGAGACTACGACTCGAGCCTAGATGTTATCATGCAAATCAACCCTAAGTTAAGGTTTCTAGCTAAACGGCACGAGGGCCAACCTATCCTAAGCATGGCTCACACAGGAAGCAAGCCACACACACTTAACTTGCACAGGAAGCAAGCCAAGCAAAACCTACTTGCACAGGAAGCAAGTCTAAACTAATCCTAACTTGCACAGGAAGCAAGTCAAACAATCCTATCTTGCACAGGAAGCAAGTCAAACAATCCTATCTTGCACAGGAAGCAAGTCAAACAATCCTACAAGCACAGATAGCACACGCTATACACAAACAAGTGGCTCAGACAAGGGTTAGGTTTTAGTCAAGGGGTCATATCAACCTCAACAAACAAACCTCTGGGATGGGGTGAGTATTGCTCTTAACCTTGCCATTGAGGGGCTAAGGTGAAGCAGATGAAAGGATGAAGTGAGGATGAGACCTCACAGCTCTTATCCCTGGCCTGGGAGAGCTCAAGACAAGAATGTGTGGGTTCAGAAAGTGGGAACCCTTCTACACATTTAAAACTGACTCAACTGTACAATTGTACAAGATCTTGGGTTTTTATCTGTAATGCATCAACACAGTGGTGTGAGCAAAACAGATGACACACTGAATAGTGGGGGATAGATTGCATATCCCTACCTTCCACCAATTGCCTCTTCACTTAGGAGGTCTTTGACTCTATGCAAGGACAAAAGTAAACACCCACAAACATTGCCTCTTAAGGAGGACTTCAGACAGTTGCCTGGCCAAGTAACAGGCCAGGTCTTCCAGACTACATGAAGTAAAAGAGAGATACCTCAATGCAAATTGCTTATACAAGCAAAGCAAAGCAAAAAGTTCACAAGGAACTAAGCAACTAAAGCACCTGAAACAGTCAAGCAGATGTTAGCATGCAACTTCAAACAAAACAAACAGAAACAGACACCAACAGTTAATTGGAGGCACATGGATGTGCAAGGCACAAGGCTTAAGGCATGTGAGCCAAGCCACCTACAAAACAAACAAGTTAGACAATGGTATCTAAGCAAGCTCAATCAAAAGAATTGGTCTCAATGGCCATTTGATGGTCAACCTGAAAACACAAGCTCAAAGGTGAGTAACAGGTCCACTAGGACAAGCCTAGGGTCAAAAATGAATGAGAAAGTCAAAAAAGCAAGGGGCAAGTATCCAAAATCATGTTCAAACAATTAGGAAACAAAACCAACTGGGTTCACATCCATATCAACCACCATCATCATTTCATGAACAGATTAGGTCAAAACATGGCAAACAGAAGCTCATAGAAGTCAACAGCAAGACTTAACTCAAAAGTCAACTCAAACATTTCCAAAAATCACCAAATAAATCATGGTCAAACCTAACACATAGCATGGTAAGCATGTCAAATTTCATCTCATTTGGACAAGTGGAAGGCAGTCAATGAAAATCAGAAAGTCAAAGCAATTTTGAACATGCTCAATGAAGTCAACCAAACATGCATCAACTTAGAAAAATCATAAGTCACGAATGGTGTATGATAAATGAATGGGATCAAAACCATGGCAAAGATGAGGATGTCTAGTTATCTCATGTAAAATTTCATGTCCATCTAATAAAGTATGAGAATTTCACAAATGAAATGGGAACATGTGTCACACAAGGGCAACATTTGACTAGGCAGGGAAGAAAAATCTCAAACAAATGGAAAATGACACAAATAATTCCAAGAAAATTCACATATAAACTAGACATATAAGAGTAGGTTCATGCAAAAAATCAGATCAATTGGAGGTCAAGAAGCATGGTAATGAAAATCATGAAGTTGGACATCAATGATGTGACACAAATTGTCACACCCTAATTCAAAAAATCATAACTCACAAACCACAAATGATAAGTGCACAAACTCTACACCAAAATCACCATGAGTGTGTCTATTTTAAGCACAAAACATTGGGAGCCATTGGATACATTCTCATCATTTCACAAATGATTTGGCAAAGTGTACAAAATTTGGTCACATGTCACAAACCCTAGCACCATTTAAAAACCACTCATCCAAAAATTCTGGAAAAATAATGATAAAAAAGTAGAGATCATGATGAACACAACACAAAAAATCCCATTGAATTTGGATCAAAAATGAGCAAGTTATGATTTTTGCAAGATTGGTAATCAAAGTGAAGAAATTAATTGAATTAATATTGAGAAAATGGCATTTTGGTAATATTTTGGCCCACTAATCAAAACACGGTCGTTTTGGCCATTGTGAGGAAATGTTTTCATTGGCTAATGCTGAAAGAGGCCATGCACACGAAAATGGGGAAAATCTGGGCAAATTGGGATTAGGGTTTCAATGAACAGTGCAATCTCATCACCTTCAAACACGATTTTTTCCAGAAATTGAAATTGGATATATGGAAATGACCAGCAAGCAATGACAAACATGAATCTAACAACCATTTTCATTGAAACCTCGTGTGTATCATGAATCGAGCACAAACACATTTCCACACCAAACTTGTTTTCAAAATAACTTCATAAACACACAACCATTTCCACAACTAAGGCCATCATTAAACTCAGCATTGAAAGACCTATTCAAAACATGTGTCAATTTTAAAAAAAGTGGAAGTTGAAAACTCACCAATTTGGAAGAGCAGTTGTGTTGCTGATGCTTTTTGATGGTTTTGAAGTGAAATAACTGTCCTAGAGCCTTCTTGATGATGAATGGTGAAGGTTGTTTGACTTGTGGATGCTTCAATCTTGGATGGCCATGGAAGAATGCTCTGCAAGAACAGTGCTGCAAGGCCTCTATAGGTGGAGAAAAAGTGATTGCAATGGCTTACAATGCAGTTTGGATGATGTTTCAAACCAAGCAGAGTTTTACTCTTTGGAGTTTTTGAACTGTTCTCTTGAAATGCCAAAAAGCAAAACATGAATGCAGTTCTCTTTAAGCAAAGCAAAGCCAAACTTCTCCTAGGTCCTTGGACAGATTTTGTAATTTGATCAAAATGCCAAGTGAGAGAGTTTGAATGAGTGAGTGAAATTGGTTTGGTTATGCTGGTTAGGTTGGCTGCAGAGCTGGTTAGTGACAAAAAATGAAGTTTGGTTTGCTGTTGGATATTGCTCTTGGTATGGCAGGGTTTGTGATGATGAATAGATGGTCCAAATGCAAGGCTTGGTTTGGTTCATGTAGGGTTTTGGTGCTGTTGTGTTTGGACAGAGAGAATGAGATGCAAGTAGCAGGGTGAGGTTTGAGAAGGATGAGAGGTCTTTTGCTGCCAAAAATGTGTTTGATTGTGTTTGCAATTAGTGTGTAGCCTGACAGAAAAAATGGTGCTTCATTCTTGTGACAAGCAAAGCCAAAGTTTTGTTCACTGTGATCTTTTGACAGTAGGTTTGAAATGCCAAATGCCAACTGAATGCAGTTTTGGATTTGTGAGTTAAGCAAGGCAGGGTTGAACTATTGGAAGTTTTGTGGTGAGGTTGGTTTGGATTCTTTGTGGCTGCTAGTAGCAAGAAATCATGCTTTCCTATGCTGTTTGCTGTTGCTTCTGCTTTAAGCATGATCTTGCATTTTTTGTGGAGGTCCATGCCAAGTGAGAGAGTGAGGATTTTGTATGAGTGAGAGAACCAATGAAGTTCTACTGGTTTTTATGACAGGAAAATGCAGTTTTTGTATCAAAGCCAGGCTTAGTTCATTTTGTGAGTTTTGGAATGATTTTGATAAATGCAAGATGTGATCCTTTTTAGCATCCAAGAGCCAAAAGGTTCTTCTGTTGTGTGTTGGTGGCTAGCTGTTTTTTCATAGCAGAAAAATGGTGAGGAACCATGTGCAAGGCAAGGCAGGTTAGGTTATTTGGTATTCTTTTTTGACAGAAATTGCAACATGCCAAAATCAGTCCCTCTCAATGAGTTCTGTTATGTGGTTGTGGAATGTGGTTAGAAGCTCTTCTTGACAGAAAATAGTGAAGCAGTCCTGTTACCAAGCAAGGCAAGGACAGACTTTGTAAATGCAAGAGCAAGGTGAATGAATTTTTGATGAGTGAAGTTCCTGATTTTCTCCCTGTGTTGCAATGTTGTGACAGGATTTTTTTTGATAATGCAAGGCAAAATGGCCAGGTCCCGTTTTAGAGAGTGTATGCAGTTGGTTTCATGACAGAAAAAAAAGGATGGAGGGTATGGTCAAGCTAGCTAGTTCATTGAGTGTTTGGATAGCTCTTGTAAAAATGCAAGTAAGGTCAATGCAGGTTTTTTTGGATGAGTGATCCCTTTTTCTGCCATGTGTTGGATTGTGGCTGCTGCTAGTTTCATGTGACAGTACCAGGCCTTGTTGTTTTCTTGTGTTGCAATCTTTTATTGTGGCTGCAATTGGTGTTTGCAATGTGACAGAAAATTATGGACAATCCTGCTGCCTTGTGGTTCTAGGCATGGTTGTAGGATGGATTCAATGAAAACATGTACTTGCCCTCCACTTTTTAAGCAACTAAACATGGCCTTCTATTGTTGTTGGTTTAGGCTGCAAGATGAGGTCTCAAATGACAGAAAAACAATGATGCACAATGCTGCTAGGTTGTGGTACAAGGCATGGCTGTGGGATGGCATGGACAAGTATGGTGAAATTGTACCTTTCTTACAATTCAAACAACCAAGCAATGGCCTTATGTACTGCACAAAATGAGTTTGCAAACACATTCTAAATGACATTCCTGAGCTTTTCCAATTTGGCCAAATGTTAAAAAAATGTTTATATCAAAAAGTCAACTTTTGGTCAAACTTGCATTTAAATGAAATAGGTCAAAAAATGCCATTTTGATTGGTGAAGTTTTGACTCATGAAATTTATATTTTTGGAAAGAGGGGATCAAATGTGACTTGTAGGAAAAAACCCCACCAAAATTGGCCAAACGGTTTGAGAGATATGGCCCTTTGAAGTTCAAGATTTTCTGAAATCGACTCGATCATAACTTGCCAACCACACATGGGAATTAAGAGTTCTAGGACTTTTTGGAAATGGGAGAACAAGATCTTCAACTTTCATGTTGGGAAAAAATTCATTTGAGGCTTGTATCAAGATGTAAGTTTGAGGATCAAGACTTTCCATTTATGGCAGGTTTCAGTTACAAGCCCAGTTTCCATTTTGGGAAATTTTGATCTGGCTTCAAATTCTTCCATGATGGTGTTTGGCATGATGTATGATGACTATTTGGACATGAATGAACTCTCACAAACCCATTCCAATCATCCAATCACTGATTAAATGGACAGTTGACCAACAGTTGACTTTTAAGGTTTCTGACTGATTGTGCATTGACTGATGACTTCCAAACCCTAATTCCTTGAGAACTTGACTTCAAATGATGTCCCAAGTTGTATGAACTCTTGATTATTGACCATGGTGCCCAAATTCCACAAGAATGACCACCATCCACTGCTTTGACTGACAGTTGACTTTTTTAGGGCTTTTGACTATCTGTGTATGAACTGATGATCTCCAAGTCTTCAACCCTTGACCAAAATACTTCAAATAGACCTCCAAGCCATGTGAACTTGTTGGACAAACCCCAGGGCCTTGGCTCCTTGAGAATTGTGCTTGCTTGCTTGACTGACTGATCTCCTGATCAGTTTGACCTAATTCTTGCTTGCTTGCTCTTGAGGCAACTGAGGGTTATGCAAATGCTATGCAATGGACCATGATATGCTATGACCTAATATGAAAATGTATGTACAATGATAGGTGCAAATTTGAGGTGCTACAGCTGCCCCTATTCAATCAGCTGGGAACCCGAATGGATGAGAGCAACGGCTGTCAGACTTTCAGGGTAAACAGGGATTGAATACCAAGAACCGTAGAAATTTGCACCAACTGAGATCCACCAATGGAAACGTCCACTGGGGTTTGATATTTATTACTGGGTATTTTTTGGTTTTGTTTTTTTTTTCAAGGGCACAGCCACATCCAGACATCGCAATGACGATGAATGGGAAAAGAAATCACAACTAGATGCCAACGGACAACTAGGAAAAACTCGACGTTTACCAAGACCAACGGAGAGGTAACCAGACATTAATGAATGAATGGCAGGGATACAACCATACGTCAACGGACGAAATGGGAAAAACTCAACGTTTACCAAGACCAACGGAGAGGTAACCAGACATTAATGAATGAATGGCAGGGATACAACCATACGTCAACGGACGAAATGGGAAAAACTCAACGTTTACCAAGACCAACGGAGAGGTAACCAGACATTAATGAATGAATGGCAGGGATACAACCATACGTCAACGGACGAAATGGGAAAAACTCAACGTTTACCAAGACCAACGGAGAGGTAAATCCACATGGGGAGGGTACAACTAGACATCATAGGACGAATAGGAAAAACTCGACGTTTATCGACACCAACGGAGAGGAGGAAACTCTACTGGGGAGAGTGAACACAACCAAATCATCAACGGATGATCGGGAAAAACTCGACGTTTATCGACACCAACGGAGAGGAGAATACTTCACTTGGGAAGGAGGACACAACCAAATCATCAACGGATGATCGGGAAAAACTCGACGTTTATCGACACCAACGGAGAGGAGAACACTTCACTTGGGAAGGAGGACACAACCAAATCATCAACGGATGATCGGGAAAAACTCGACGTTTATCGACACCAACGGAGAGGAGAATACTTCTTCGGTCTGAATACCGGAAAATTGTCCTTGTGCCATGAGTACATCGACCTGATCGTCGGAAACTCCTTCGGTCTGAATACCGGAAAATTGGCCTTGTGCCATGAGTACATCGACCTGATCGTCGGAAACTCCTTCGGTCTGAATACCGGAAAATTGGCCTTGTGCCATGAGTACATCGACCTGATCGTCGGAAACTCCTTCGGTCTGAATACCGGAAAATTGGCCTTGTGCCATGAGTACATCGACCTGATCGTCGGAAACTCCTTCGGTCTGAATACCGGAAAATTGGCCTTGTGCCATGAGTACATCGACCTGATCGTCGGAAACTCCTTCGGTCTGAATACCGGAAAAACATGAGACATATTATCTAAAGCCGTCAAAACGCAGATAATACACTCGCATGGAAGATTATCCATAACCGGGTTGTAGGTTGCTAAATGAATAATCGACCGAAAAGAAAGGCATCTGGGTACCAGACTAGGTATGCAAAAGATGACCAATCAAAAGAGGATAAAGTTGCTAACTTGGAGCAAGTATCCAAAAAGAAAGTGAAGACCCAATGGGGACAATACTGCTTGATCAAAGCAAGTATCCAAAGGGGACAAGACCATTAATACCACAAAGAGGGGATTACAACTACCGGTTTGTAGGCAGAAAACCACGGAAAAGTAACCAGTCATCGATAGGATGAGCGCAAACGGTTAACTTCAATCAAGGGGGTGAAAGTGGGATTTTACAACTACCGGCTTGTAGGTAGAAAACCACAAAGACAGGACTTACAGCTATCGGTTTGGTGGTAGAGGCCAAACAAATTCCGCTGAGGATAAGATGAATGAGTGTCGGTTAGTGAGCGACTATTCATTTATGCCCCAGGGAAGTACAGGAGACAGCCAACAGGAAGCCAATTTAGGATCGATCCAAAAAGGCAGACTGAAACAAGACTCATCCTAATGAGGAAAGAACTCAATAGGGAAAACCCATCCCAATGTGTGTTGGGAGGGAACGGAAGCAACCGTCATCCACGAGGACGTATCTCAGTGGGGAAATGGCAGGAAAAGATTGACACTTTCTGCTTAAGGGGTAGACTCTACATGGAGAGATCAGACACACCCATATCTGCTTAAGGAAAAAAGATCCAAGCTGGCAAGATGCTAACAATTGGGAGTAACACTGATGGGGATACCCACTCGACTGAGGAATCACTTGTTGGGAAAACACCAACCTCTCAACCATGCTGATGAACCCCATCCTGAAGCCGATCCAATGGCGCGATGCTAAACTCTTTCCAACAACCCAAACTCGGCTGGTCGCCACAGCCTAGGGCTAATGGATATGCTTGCAATGTTGATGCATGAGTTTTTTCTTGCTTTACACAATGCCCCATGATCATGGAAATGCTATGCACTAATGATGCAATATGTTATGCTTATCTAAATGATGAATGCATAAACACACGTCTCCTTCAGAGACAACACCGGGGAATTCCAGGAACTGTGCTGGGGAATGGTAAAGCGACTTCACTGGGAGGAAGACTCAACCAATCTTCAGATAGGATAAACCCTGCTCTGGAGAATGTCTGTTACTCCGCTAGGGATAACCCGCGCGATCCATGGGTAGAATCAACTCAGCTGGGGATGCAGATACCAGTCTACTACAGAAACTCGTCCAATCCACTGGTAGGATGAACTCTGCTGGAGAAATAAATGCTACTCCATTAGGGACGACCCAACCAATCCATATGTAGGAGAATCACTGCTGGAGATGTATTTCATGAGACCCGCTCCACTCGGGGAACTTGCTGAGGAAAAACCACACCATTCTGCTGAGGAGAACGATCCTAGTGGAGAGAACAACAACCGTAGCAGTGAGAGTAACAACTCTGTCGAGGATGATAGCACGTCGTATCATACTGGAGATGAATTCCCCAAACCTGCTTGGGATAAGCACTCACGGCCCCACTGGAGATGATAGCATCACAAAACCAATTGTTGGGGAACACACCAACGGTCTACAGAAAAACTCCACTGGGGTGCTCCCGAGGAAAATAACTGCCAGGCGCTCAGCGGGGATTCTCAACTGGGGAAATCTGCAAGCATAGGCCTGCTGGGGAGAAGCAATCCTTAGATCTGCTGGGGAAAGAAGGTACTGTCTACAGGTATCTCTGCAGGGGAAAATAATTCTGATAGCTTCAATACTGACTTAGGCTGGGGACGTCCTCCACCCTGAGAAATATCCTGCCCCTGCCCCTGCTGGGGACGTGACAACCTTTAGGCTTGCTGAGGAGACAACGATCTCGAATCTGCCAGGGAGATCACATTCTCAATCCTCTGGGGAGATACAGCTTGTTTGACAAGGATGTCGGTCGACTCGTCGAGCACTGGTATCCATCATCCACCCATAGTGTTGACCTTTCCACTTTTAAGGACTCCCAGACTTTTCTGGACTTTTCTGCTCCATCATCTTGTATTCCCAACTCGGCCATACTTCACGGAGGTTGAACTCTTGGGATTCATACATACTTTCCAATCATCAGACTTTGAAGAGTCTTCTTGATTAATTTTCCAGGACCGTCGTCGTAATCCTTCACCGTCTTTTCACGATTCATCTATCCCTTGCCCCTGGTTGGACTCTGAGGGGATCTCTCCGTCAAAAAGGTTCATATTACCACTGGTAAGTGAATGAAGATGTCTAACTGCACTTGCACCAGAGATCGTTAGATAAAAAAAACGTGCCCCAGGTATGCCCCATGATAAGGCTCAAACAGCACTCTACTGGAGACGCCCCACAATAGAGCTAATAGGGACTTGGAGGGAGAAATGTTGCACTACTGGGGACATGAAGATGAACACCTTTAAACAACACTGCGTCGGGCAACTTCACTGAGGAGAGACCATACGAGGTTCTGTAGGACAAAGATACAGTCATGCTCGAGATACGAACAATTGTCTTACCTGTTGGTAATCATACCACCCCCGGGAGAGCACTGTGGGTCTCCTAAGTATCCTTCCATCATTGTGAACGTTCGCTTTGTTTAAGAACAGTTTTTGGGAAAAATTTGTTTATTTTGAAAACAATGATACTTTATCAATTAAAACATGCAAAACATTTGTTGAGTTGAAACAAATAAGAGTGCAAATAATGGGATAAAATCTCAAATCGATGTGATGGAGTGGTAGTCTGCAAAGGGCGAGACTCCATAGACCTGTACAAGTTTGAAATCGGTGATATATATTGGAGAGGGCTACATTGAACATAATGACTTTTCCTCTACCATTCTGAATTTTCGATGTATTCAGAGCTTCAGTCGACGACGAATCGAGAATTCTTGACGGATGACATATATAGAGCACAGTCTTGTCAAGGTGCAGTTACTTGCCAAATCCCTAATTTTTGCCTAGATTGCCCCAGTGTGAGGTGTTCAATCTAGCGGGATGCAAATTCTTTTTTTTTTTTCAATGTCTCTAACTTTTGCCTGGATCGCCCTTTCGGGTTTTCAATCCACCGAGACGCTCCTTTTTGCCTAAGTCGCCCTTTGGGGTGTTCGACTTAGCGAGCTTTTACTTTTTTTTTGTTTTGTTTTAGGCGAAGTATTTCTTGACTGCATCTGGAATTCACAGGACGAGTGAACTTCTCCGTTGTTGTAAGTGTCAAAACATTGCCTGAAGAGGCTCTCTTGAAAACGTATGGACGTTCTTAGCTTGGAGTCCACTTGCCCCTGGAATCGGGCACGAAAGACAAGACTTTCTTGAGCACAAGGTCCCTCGGAACACACGAGCCTTGACCTTCTTGTCGAATGCTTTCATCACTCTCTGCTGACATAACTGATCATGGCAGTTGATCTCTTCTTTTCGATCGAATTCAGCATCAGCCAACTTGGGACTTTGAGGGTGCTATTTTTTTTGTTTCTTTCTTTCTTTTTCTTTCTTTTGATCTGGATTTCTTTTGATTTTTTTTGATTTTGCACCCTCCTCTTTTCTTTTTTTCCTTTTTTTCTTCCTTTTTTGTTTTTGATAATGCCCCAGTTGGCTGTTCTGCTGATTCTCGAGATGCAGCTGAGTGATCTTCTTCTCTTGCTCAAGAAGTCGGGAAATCTCGTCAGGAATCCCTTCAACATCATCTTCGTCCGCTTCGAATACAGGGAATTCAAAATTGGGAGATGACGTCCGATCACTATGTTCAATGGGTTTGAGAAACAACCTGCATAATGATTTGATATGAAAAGCTCTTTGAAAATCAAACAAGACAATCGTTATGCAGATGAAAAGATTGCTTTTATTCTTGTTTTTTAAGGTTTTTTGGTGATCACCAATTTCATGCAAAAAGCAAAAAGGGAAAATAATTGGAAAAACAAATGTTTAACATGCTTTTATTTGAATGAAAATATCATTGCACAAAATGTTGCCAACAATATCATCACTTCTCCTTTTGGCATGGGAGAAGGGTTTTTAAACAAAGTGATTGTTACTCTGACTTATGAAAAACCGTAGAAAAGCCCACAGTGACCCAATTGTGGCAGACACCTCCAGGAATGATGACTGTCGATATCTCTTGCATTAGCAGCTTCTGCTTTCTGAACAACCCTTCTGAAGAAAAAGTCGGCGCCAGCCCAGGACTTGTTATCTTCATGCTTGATTAACACAGGGACCTAAATCCTCCAAGATCAGAATACCTGACCTCACAAGGTCTTGAACCTTCATCTTCAGCTGAAAGCAGCTATCCACATCATGACCAGGAGCACCCGAATGATACACACAATGTTGTTCAGGCCTATACCACCACCGAGGGTTGACGGGTATGGGCGGCGGGTCTCTGGGAGTAATCAAGTTCCGCTCTATCAGAGTGGGATACAGCTCGGCGTAGGACATGGGGATTGGATCAAAAGTGATCTTCTTCCTCTCATTACTTGTACCAGCTTGATTGTCAATGGGAGGCTGGGAAGCCTGTTGCTGAGGACGAGGTTGTTGACGCTGATGCTGCTGAGCTGGTCTTCTCTGTTGCTGTTGAGTTTGAGTCGCTGGAATAGTTACAGCAGCAGCCTGACGATACTGTCCTCTGTTCACACTCCTCCGTCGGTGCACAACATTTGTTTCAATTTCTCCCCTTTTGGGTGCCCCAGAGTATAGCTTCTTAGAACTGGAAGAACTTTGAAGAGCCAGGATGGCGAACCGGAGCGCGGGTTGCTCTGACATTAACAGTCTCTGCAGCAAGAGGTTGTTCACTGATTCTGATACGGCATAATCATTGACGGGAATAGTGACAGTAGCATTCTCATGAACGGGTACATCCACTGGTGAAGCACGGTGGACTGGTGGAATCATGGCTTCCAGTCTCTGGGCTAAGGCACGCAGCTCCTCTTGCCCCTGAACAACTCCTTGCATCGTTGTCATGAACTGGGCCATGTTTGCCCTCATCTCGGCCAATTCTGCTTGAACCTGATCCATACTCCTTTGTTGATTGAGTCTGGTTGAGTAACGATGCGGTCGGCGGTCAGCAATCCTCTCTCAGTCAAGAACCGAAGTGAGAAGTCTCTCCAAACATGTCTGTAATGCAAGGATGCTATGTGCATGATATGCATGATATGGGTACTATTTTGTCATGAATGATCCTGATAAAGGATATGCATATGCAAGTTAACTTTTCTTTTTCATGCATTACTATTTTTGGAAAATAAACATGCTATGATGCAAATGATGCAACATGACTGGTCAGGCTGTGCGTCTCAAGGCACAGGGTCAAAGCTTCGGCTTGAACTCTGATCACAAACATCTGAAACCCAAAGTCAATCTGATCAACTGGCATCTGAAACCAATCTGAGGAACCAAGTCACCATAAATCCGACTTGGGGAGTTCCGAAATAAACGAAACTGGAGATTACATCACTATCATCACAGGAACATCCATTGAACGGATGACAGCCAGCTTCTCTGAACAGGTACTTTCAAATTCAACCCGGGGATCCGAAATAAACGGAACCCACTGATAAACCACGGACAGAACTCTGGCGTCCCAGAAATAAATGTCCATAATTCACAGTCACCATCTGTACCGAGAGTCACCAACTGTACCTGTTAAAATGATCAACCCCCCCCCCCACTCACGGGTGTCATCTAGGCCAGGGTAAGGTCGAGAGAAACGCAACATAAATAACCTTTCGCAGAATATCATCCTGTGCACACCCGATGTATGCACCGATAATATCCCACCAGGGTCTGAACTGCTCGTGATATCAATGTTCCGCTAAGTGGCGCCATACCACCCGCTTCCCATGAATCACTCTATTCCTAGGTATCCTAGATTTCACTCATGGCCTGGGTATTGGGTCTTTTACCTCAAGTAACTCCCACCCCCAAACAGAGAAACACAGACAGCACAGCAGATGAATATGAATGAAATGCAAACATTAATGCAAATAATAAATGCAAACAGTAAGTGCACATATATACAAATGAATGCAATAAATACAACACAAAGCAACCAAAACCCTAACCTAGAGAGCGCTAGGAGAGACTCGCTCAGGGAAGATGGACCAGCATAGGTCAACTTCTTTATGTCCCCAGCAGAGTCGCCAGCTGTCGCATCGCGCGAAAAACCGGCGGGAAAAGAAAGAACAACAGAGCCGCCACCGTGCGTTATTTATCCCAAAAGAGGGAAAGGAAACGCTCAGAGTAAACCTGGGAAAGAACATGGTCTCGCGACCAAAGAGTATGGGTTCGGGAGTCGGTTATGCGAAGGGAAGGTATTAGCACCCCTACGCATCCGTCGTACTCGACGGGATCCACGCACAATAGAAAGGAAAATGGTTGCTAAACACTGCTCAAATACTCACACATACTGGCTGAAAGAAACGCAAGAGACTGACTGAAACTGACTCGGCAGGATGTCGCATCCTGGGCCTACTTAGTCTATCAGGCATAGACATCAGAGTCGAAGTAGTTCGGACTGGGGAAACGACACATGCTCGCTAGGATGTCGCATCCTATGCATACGTATCTTCTCGGACGAGAGAAGAATCAGAGCATTCGTAGCTCGGCTGACACGCACACAAACAAACACAGGCAAACGTGGAGCCCGACTGCCAATCACTGGACTTACATCGGCATCCGAACCTAAACACGCGCACACTGGAACCCAAATGCCACTCGATGGACTTACATCAGCTTCCAAGCACACAACAACACAACAAGTTAATAGGGAGTCGGGGACTCGAGCCTATAACTGTCAAGCACACACTCAAACAAACAGACAACAAATTGCTAAGGAGTCAGGCACTCGAGCCTAGCAACTGTCAGACAACACACACAAAAAAAAAAAAGGGCGCCCGGAGAGATCAGCTCAATCTCCTGCCTACATACTTCATCTGGTGTGAAGATCAGGGCGATGTAGTTCCCCTACGCAGGGATAAAGGACTAGCCTAACCAGATAACAGAGGGAGACACAACTAGGGAGACTACGACTCGAGCCTAGATGTTATCATGCAAATCAACCCTAAGTTAAGGTTTCTAGCTAAACGGCACGAGGGCCAACCTATCCTAAGCATGGCTCACACAGGAAGCAAGCCACACACACTTAACTTGCACAGGAAGCAAGCCAAGCAAAACCTACTTGCACAGGAAGCAAGTCTAAACTAATCCTAACTTGCACAGGAAGCAAGTCAAACAATCCTATCTTGCACAGGAAGCAAGTCAAACAATCCTATCTTGCACAGGAAGCAAGTCAAACAATCCTACAAGCACAGATAGCACACGCTATACACAAACAAGTGGCTCAGACAAGGGTTAGGTTTTAGTCAAGGGGTCATATCAACCTCAACAAACAAACCTCTGGGATGGGGTGAGTATTGCTCTTAACCTTGCCATTGAGGGGCTAAGGTGAAGCAGATGAAAGGATGAAGTGAGGATGAGACCTCACAGCTCTTATCCCTGGCCTGGGAGAGCTCAAGACAAGAATGTGTGGGTTCAGAAAGTGGGAACCCTTCTACACATTTAAAACTGACTCAACTGTACAATTGTACAAGATCTTGGGTTTTTATCTGTAATGCATCAACACAGTGGTGTGAGCAAAACAGATGACACACTGAATAGTGGGGGATAGATTGCATATCCCTACCTTCCACCAATTGCCTCTTCACTTAGGAGGTCTTTGACTCTATGCAAGGACAAAAGTAAACACCCACAAACATTGCCTCTTAAGGAGGACTTCAGACAGTTGCCTGGCCAAGTAACAGGCCAGGTCTTCCAGACTACATGAAGTAAAAGAGAGATACCTCAATGCAAATTGCTTATACAAGCAAAGCAAAGCAAAAAGTTCACAAGGAACTAAGCAACTAAAGCACCTGAAACAGTCAAGCAGATGTTAGCATGCAACTTCAAACAAAACAAACAGAAACAGACACCAACAGTTAATTGGAGGCACATGGATGTGCAAGGCACAAGGCTTAAGGCATGTGAGCCAAGCCACCTACAAAACAAACAAGTTAGACAATGGTATCTAAGCAAGCTCAATCAAAAGAATTGGTCTCAATGGCCATTTGATGGTCAACCTGAAAACACAAGCTCAAAGGTGAGTAACAGGTCCACTAGGACAAGCCTAGGGTCAAAAATGAATGAGAAAGTCAAAAAAGCAAGGGGCAAGTATCCAAAATCATGTTCAAACAATTAGGAAACAAAACCAACTGGGTTCACATCCATATCAACCACCATCATCATTTCATGAACAGATTAGGTCAAAACATGGCAAACAGAAGCTCATAGAAGTCAACAGCAAGACTTAACTCAAAAGTCAACTCAAACATTTCCAAAAATCACCAAATAAATCATGGTCAAACCTAACACATAGCATGGTAAGCATGTCAAATTTCATCTCATTTGGACAAGTGGAAGGCAGTCAATGAAAATCAGAAAGTCAAAGCAATTTTGAACATGCTCAATGAAGTCAACCAAACATGCATCAACTTAGAAAAATCATAAGTCACGAATGGTGTAATATAAATGAATGGGATCAAAACCATGGCAAAGATGAGGATGTCTAGTTATCTCATGTAAAATTTCATGTCCATCTAATAAAGTATGAGAATTTCACAAATGAAATGGGAACATGTGTCACACAAGGGCAACATTTGACTAGGCAGGGAAGAAAAATCTCAAACAAATGGAAAATGACACAAATAATTCCAAGAAAATTCACATGTAAACTAGACATATAAGAGTAGGTTCATGCAAAAAATCAGATCAATTGGAGGTCAAGAAGCATGGTAATGAAAATCATGAAGTTGGACATCAATGATGTGACACAAATTGTCACACCCTAATTCAAAAAATCATAACTCACAAACCACAAATGATAAGTGCACAAACTCTACACCAAAATCACCATGAGTGTGTCTATTTTAAGCACAAAACATTTGGGAGCCATTGGATACATTCTCATCATTTCACAAATGATTTGGCAAAGTGTACAAAATTTGGTCACATGTCACAAACCCTAGCACCATTTAAAAACCACTCATCCAAAAATTCTGGAAAAATAATGATAAAAAAGTAGAGATCATGATGAACACAACACAAAAAATCCCATTGAATTTGGATCAAAAATGAGCAAGTTATGATTTTTGCAAGATTGGTAATCAAAGTGAAGAAATTAATTGAATTAATATTGAGAAAATGGCATTTTGGTAATATTTTGGCCCACTAATCAAAACACGGTCGTTTTGGCCATTGTGAGGAAATGTTTTCATTGGCTAATGCTGAAAGAGGCCATGCACACGAAAATGGGGAAAATCTGGGCAAATTGGGATTAGGGTTTCAATGAACAGTGCAATCTCATCACCTTCAAACACGATTTTTTCCAGAAATTGAAATTGGATATATGGAAATGACCAGCAAGCAATGACAAACATGAATCTAACAACCATTTTCATTGAAACCTCGTGTGTATCATGAATCGAGCACAAACACATTTCCACACCAAACTTGTTTTCAAAATAACTTCATAAACACACAACCATTTCCACAACTAAGGCCATCATTAAACTCAGCATTGAAAGACCTATTCAAAACATGTGTCAATTTTAAAAAAAGTGGAAGTTGAAAACTCACCAATTTGGAAGAGCAGTTGTGTTGCTGATGCTTTTTGATGGTTTTGAAGTGAAATAACTGTCCTAGAGCCTTCTTGATGATGAATGGTGAAGGTTGTTTGACTTGTGGATGCTTCAATCTTGGATGGCCATGGAAGAATGCTCTGCAAGAACAGTGCTGCAAGGCCTCTATAGGTGGAGAAAAAGTGATTGCAATGGCTTACAATGCAGTTTGGATGATGTTTCAAACCAAGCAGAGTTTTACTCTTTGGAGTTTTTGAACTGTTCTCTTGAAATGCCAAAAAGCAAAACATGAATGCAGTTCTCTTTAAGCAAAGCAAAGCCAAACTTCTCCTAGGTCCTTGGACAGATTTTGTAATTTGATCAAAATGCCAAGTGAGAGAGTTTGAATGAGTGAGTGAAATTGGTTTGGTTATGCTGGTTAGGTTGGCTGCAGAGCTGGTTAGTGACAAAAAATGAAGTTTGGTTTGCTGTTGGATATTGCTCTTGGTATGGCAGGGTTTGTGATGATGAATAGATGGTCCAAATGCAAGGCTTGGTTTGGTTCATGTAGGGTTTTGGTGCTGTTGTGTTTGGACAGAGAGAATGAGATGCAAGTAGCAGGGTGAGGTTTGAGAAGGATGAGAGGTCTTTTGCTGCCAAAAAATGTGTTTGATTGTGTTTGCAATTAGTGTGTAGCCTGACAGAAAAAATGGTGCTTCATTCTTGTGACAAGCAAAGCCAAAGTTTTGTTCACTGTGATCTTTTGACAGTAGGTTTGAAATGCCAAATGCCAACTGAATGCAGTTTTGGATTTGTGAGTTAAGCAAGGCAGGGTTGAACTATTGGAAGTTTTGTGGTGAGGTTTGGTTTGGATTCTTTGTGGCTGCTAGTAGCAAGAAATCATGCTTTCCTATGCTGTTTGCTGTTGCTTCTGCTTTAAGCATGATCTTGCATTTTTTGTGGAGGTCCATGCCAAGTGAGAGAGTGAGGATTTTGTATGAGTGAGAGAACCAATGAAGTTCTACTGGTTTTTATGACAGGAAAATGCAGTTTTTGTATCAAAGCCAGGCTTAGTTCATTTTGTGAGTTTTGGAATGATTTTGATAAATGCAAGATGTGATCCTTTTTAGCATCCAAGAGCCAAAAGGTTCTTCTGTTGTGTGTTGGTGGCTAGCTGTTTTTTCATAGCAGAAAAATGGTGAGGAACCATGTGCAAGGCAAGGTAGGTTAGGTTATTTGGTATTCTTTTTTGACAGAAATTGCAACATGCCAAAATCAGTCCCTCTCAATGAGTTCTGTTATGTGGTTGTGGAATGTGGTTAGAAGCTCTTCTTGACAGAAAATAGTGAAGCAGTCCTGTTACCAAGCAAGGCAAGGACAGACTTTGTAAATGCAAGAGCAAGGTGAATGAATTTTTGATGAGTGAAGTTCCTGATTTTCTCCCTGTGTTGCAATGTTGTGACAGGATTTTTTTTGATAATGCAAGGCAAAATGGCCAGGTCCCGTTTTAGAGAGTGTATGCAGTTGGTTTCATGACAGAAAAAAAAGGATGGAGGGTATGGTCAAGCTAGCTAGTTCATTGAGTGTTTGGATAGCTCTTGTAAAAATGCAAGTAAGGTCAATGCAGGTTTTTTTGGATGAGTGATCCCTTTTTCTGCCATGTGTTGGATTGTGGCTGCTGCTAGTTTCATGTGACAGTACCAGGCCTTGTTGTTTTCTTGTGTTGCAATCTTTTATTGTGGCTGCAATTGGTGTTTGCAATGTGACAGAAAATTATGGACAATCCTGCTGCCTTGTGGTTCTAGGCATGGTTGTAGGATGGATTCAATGAAAACATGTACTTGCCCTCCACTTTTTAAGCAACTAAACATGGCCTTCTATTGTTGTTGGTTTAGGCTGCAAGATGAGGTCTCAAATGACAGAAAAACAATGATGCACAATGCTGCTAGGTTGTGGTACAAGGCATGGCTGTGGGATGGCATGGACAAGTATGGTGAAATTGTACCTTTCTTACAATTCAAACAACCAAGCAATGGCCTTATGTACTGCACAAAATGAGTTTGCAAACACATTCTAAATGACATTCCTGAGCTTTTCCAATTTGGCCAAATGTTAAAAAAATGTTTATATCAAAAAGTCAACTTTTGGTCAAACTTGCATTTAAATGAAATAGGTCAAAAAATGCCATTTTGATTGGTGAAGTTTTAGCTCATGAAATTTATATTTTTGGAAAGAGGGGATCAAATGTGACTTGTAGGAAAAAACCCCACCAAAATTGGCCAAACGGTTTGAGAGATATGGCCCTTTGAAGTTCAAGATTTTCTGAAATCGACTCGATCATAACTTGCCAACCACACATGGGAATTAAGAGTTCTAGGACTTTTTGGAAATGGGAGAACAAGATCTTCAACTTTCATGTTGGGAAAAAATTCATTTGAGGCTTGTATCAAGATGTAAGTTTGAGGATCAAGACTTTCCATTTATGGCAGGTTTCAGTTACAGGCCCAGTTTCCATTTTGGGAAATTTTGATCTGGCTTCAAATTCTTCCATGATGGTGTTTGGCATGATGTATGATGACTATTTGGACATGAATGAACTCTCACAAACCCATTCCAATCATCCAATCACGGATTAAATGGACAGTTGACCAACAGTTGACTTTTAAGGTTTCTGACTGATTGTGCATTGACTGATGACTTCCAAACCCTAATTCCTTGAGAACTTGACTTCAAATGATGTCCCAAGTTGTATGAACTCTTGATTATTGACCATGGTGCCCAAATTCCACAAGAATGACCACCATCCACTGCTTTGACTGACAGTTGACTTTTTTAGGGCTTTTGACTATCTGTGTATGAACTGATGATCTCCAAGTCTTCAACCCTTGACCAAAATACTTCAAATAGACCTCCAAGCCATGTGAACTTGTTGGACAAACCCCAGGGCCTTGGCTCCTTGAGAATTGTGCTTGCTTGCTTGACTGACTGATCTCCTGATCAGTTTGACCTAATTCTTGCTTGCTTGCTCTTGAGGCAACTGAGGGTTATGCAAATGCTATGCAATGGACCATGATATGCTATGACCTAATATGAAAATGTATGTACAATGATAGGTGCAAATTTGAGGTGCTACAATAGGCAGTCTTCTATACCTAACTGCAAGTAGACCTGACATTTCCTATGCAGTTGGGGTGTGTGCTAGATACCAAGCAGAGCCCAAAGTGAGCCACTTGAATCAAGTAAAGAGGATCCTCAAGTACATCAATGGGACTTGTGATTATGGGATGCTGTACTCACATGGTTCTGAGCCTGTCCTATCTGGATACTGTGATGCTGACTGGGCTGGAAGTGCTGATGACAGAAAAAGCACATCAGGAGGATGTTTCTTCTTAGGAGACAATCTCATATCATGGTTCAGCAAGAAGCAGAATTGTGTATCTCTGTCCACTGCAGAGGCTGAATACATAGCTGCTGGAAGCAGTTGTTCCCAACTGGTTTGGATGAAACAGATGCTCACTGAGTACAATGTCTCTCAAAATGTCATGACATTGTTTTTTGATAATCTCAGTGCCATCAATATCTCAAAGAATCCCATCCAACACAGCAGGACCAAACATATTGACATTAGACATCACTTCATCAGAGATCTGATGGAAGACAAAGTGATTACCCTGGAACATGTAGCCACTGAACTCCAACTGGCTGACATATTTACAAAGGCTCTGGATGCCACTCAGTTTGAAAACTTAAGGGGCAAACTGGGAATATGTCTCTCTGAGAAATTATAGCAACCAATGATGTTTGGGATGTATTGTTTAATATCTCTGCCTATTAAACAATTGGAAGTGGGCTCTGATTGGTCAAAAGATCATAGCTATGCCACTTGCAACAAGTGTGGCAACAAGAGGTTAAGGAGATATCCTAACTTGAGGCAGCCTATGCACCTGCAGGAGTTCAAGGACACTGTTCATGCAGGAGTGGTTCTGGATGTCAAACACAAAGTCATGGCATCTGATATGGTGGTACCTACTGTAAAGTAAAAGTGTGTGACTACTTGATTAAAGTTGTGAAGCAAGATCAAGTGGGTGTTAACTTGGTTGAAACTGTGAAGTAAAACCAAGTCTGTAATTCTGTCAGTTATGTGTAATATTGGTCTGCAGTTTAAAGTGTTGCTTTGGCAACATTTTTGACAAAAAGGGGGAGTAATAGGAGATACCCCAGGACAACAGATTATTTTGCAGATATTCAAGACAGAGGTTGTGGTGCAATTAGAAGTTTTTATTTAACTTCTGTGTGTGTGCTGGTTTGTGGTATGTGTGAGTGTGCTGCCACTCTAAGTGTATTAGCTAGGTCAAATTCCTGCTAGATGTGTGATTTCCGCTGCTATGGACTCTGTTGTGAGATCAAAGTGTTTTAGCCAAAAATTTGCCAAAGGGGGAGTTTGTAGGTGTTTAATTGGCTGCATTGTATGGTAAAACACTAGCTGGATTCCAATGTCTTGACTGATGTCATGACATGATGTGGAGATGTTTGTGTGACTGCATTATAGGTTAGAATACCTAGCTGTACTCTTATGTCTTGACTGATGTCATGACACACTTGAGTAACTTACTGCAGGATTAGCTAATACAGGATGTATTGAATGTCAAATTGGATGTTGTGACATTCATCCCTGTCAGTAGATACTGAGGAATAGAACAGGTGGTGTTCTGTTAGAACTCAATATTTATTTTCAGTCCGGTTATCAAGGAAATACCAGACCTGGCATAAGGCCTACTGTCTGAATGTCAAACTGGATGTTATGACATTCATCATTGACAGCATATACTGAACAATAGACAGAGTGGTGTTCTGCTACACTTCAGTATGTTTCTCAGTCTGTTCTTCAAGAGGATAACATAACTGACTTAAGGCTAAATGTGTAAATGTCAAATTGGATGCTTTGACATTTATTAATGTAAGCTGTTACTGTAGAATGGACAGATTGGTCCTGTACAGTTCAGCAAATTTGTACAGTCTGTTTTCAGGAAAAACAGACTTAGCATATGGTCCTTGATGTCAAGCTGAATGTTGTGACATTCATTCCTAACAGCATATGCTAAATTGTAGGTTGTTTAGTTTTTCTGTTTCAGCATTTTTCTCAGGCTATTCTTCAGGGATTCAACAGCTGAGAGAAAATCCAGGAAACCAACAACCAAACTACATTTAATGAACCTAACAAATAGCCTATTTGTTAGTAACCTAGATGTGGAATTTAGGGGAACTCGCGTGACCTTAAATTCAGGAGAATACAAGTTCAAGGCCCAAGTGCTGCAATATAAAAGGAAGTCATTCCTTCATTCAGAACTGGGGATTTTGAGGCGTGAAGATTTAGTGTGTCCATCATACTTCACTGCTGTATTTTTGTGAGTGTTGTATTAGACATATCTTGTAAGCCAAGCTATTATCACGTAGATGATTGCATTGGTATAGGGTGTTCATTGAGTTGTAAATGTTGTGTCACTCTAAGCTTTTAAGTGTGAGTGCTGTGTATCTTGATTAAAGTTGTTAAGCACAATCAAGAGTTGTTTGAAGTGTGACTTCAAAATTGTCTTTAATATTGATTAAAGGTAGTAATCACTGAGGTGATTGAGGGGGAGTGAGTAGGAACTCTGATCTTAGTGTAAGATTGAAATTGCATTGGGTAGGGATTAACTGAAGAGTTGTAAACGGGGGAGTTTAGCTTTGAATTAATACTACTAATAATGGATTTCCTCCCTGGCTTGGTAGCCCCCAGACGTAGGTCATGTTGGACTGAACTGGGTAAACAATTACTTGTGTTATTTACTGCACTTACTTTTAAGTTCTACATAATTCTTGTCTGTGCAGAATTGGATGTCATAACAACCCGTGTGACATCGAAAGTCTGATAACTAGAATTTCAATTGGCATCAGAGCAGGCACCCTGCCTGTTAATTTCTGGGTGAGATCTAGGGAAGTTACTTTCTAGTACCATGGACAAGGATAAATGACACTCAAATAGACCACCCATGTTGGATGGTTCTAACTATGATGACTGGAAGCCTCGTACGATAGCCTTCTTAAGATCTCTAGATAGCAAAGTCTGGAGAGTTGTCAACAAAGGATGGGAACATCCAACGAAGACTGGTGAAGATGGAGTCAGTGTGCAAATTCCTAAAGAAGAGTGGGACAAGGAGCAAGAGGCATTAGCCCTTGGAAATTCTAAGGCCTTGAATGCATTGTTCAATGGAATCAGTAAGAACATCTTCAGGCTGGTGCACCACTGTGAGCTAGCTAAGGAAGTTTGGGATACCCTAAAGATAACTCATGAAGGTACCTCCAAGGTGAAGATGTCCAAACTTCAGATGCTGACCACCAAGTTTGAAAATCTTAGGATGAAAGAGGATGAGACTATTCATGACTTTCACATGAATATTCTTGAAATTGCAAACACCTCTGGTGGACTAGGTGAGAAAATGGCTGAAGAGAAACTTGTAAGAAAGATTCTCAGGTCCTTGCCTAAGAGATTTGCTATGAAGGTCACAGCCATAGAGGAGGCTCAAGACATCTTCAATATGAAGGTGGATGAGCTCATTGGTTCTCTCCAAACCTTTCAAATGGGCTTGTGTGAGAATGCTGAAAAGAAGAACAAAAGCGTAGCTTTTGTATCTAATACTGAAGAGGAGTCAGAAGCAGGATATACTGGAGGTGATGAAAGCATATCAAAAGCCATAGCCATGCTTGGGAGACAGTTCAACAAGTTTGTGAAGAAGATTGATCAAAGAGGTAGACCTAATGTCAAGAGCATCTCGTCTGACATCAGGAAAAGATCAACTTCTGAAGAAAAGTTCAACCAAGGCAAGGGAATCTAGTGTCACGGTTATGAAGGTTATGGACACATTAGAGCCGAATGCCCGACTTACCTCAAGATGCAAAAGAAGGGGCTAGCTATCACATGGTCTGAGGGAGATTCTGGAAGTGAATCTGAAGGAGAATCTGCTAAACATGTCACTGCACTAACGAGTGTTTGTGCCACTGATGATGATTCAAGTGCAGATGAACTGACCTTTGATGAACTGGTTGCAGCTTATAAGAAGCTATGTGTCACCAGTGCAGAAGTGCGTGTACAAGGAGAAAAGCAGAAGAAGCTCATCAAGGAGCTGGAAGATGAGAGACAGAAGCATCTGACAGTCATAGAGGGTCTAAATGGTGAGATAACCCTGCTGACCTCCAAGCTGGATCAAATGACTAAATCCATCAGAATGTTGAATAAAGGAACTGACACCTTGGAAAAGATCCTAAAGATAGGACAGAAGTCTGGAACCATATCTGGTTTAGGCTTTGTGAAAAAATCCTCAGCTGAACTCAAACGCCCAAAGGCTAAAGTTCAGAAATTCAAGCGGAGGTCACATCCAATGTCTCAACATTAGGGAACCAGGATGAATAATCATCAGAAGAGGAAATTCCAGAAATGGAGATGTCACCACTGTGGTAGGCTTGGCCATATAAAAGCCTTCTGCTACAGGCTTCATGGTTACCCTAACCAAGCCCCTCATGTCAGGCCTAAGCATAAGACATATAGGCACTATGTCCCCATCAAGAAGCGACAATGGTATGCTAGGTTAGCTCACACAGCTCTAAGGGCATCTACCAGAGAAGACTGGTACTTTGATAGTGACTGTTCAAGACATATGACTGGTATGGAGAATATATTGGCGGATATACAACCTCACACTACCAGTTATGTGACCTTTGGTGATGGTGCTAAAGGAAAAATAAAAGGTGTGGGTAAGTTGGACTGCTCTGGAGTCCCAGAACTGAATAATATACTGTTAGTAAAAGGACTGACTGCCAACCTCATCAGCATAAGCCAGTTGTGTGATCAAGGATACTATGTTCAATTCACTAAGGAGCTATGTGTTGTGACAAACGGAGATAATCAAGAAGTTATGAGAGGATCCAAATCCAAAGATAACTGCTATCTGTGGGAACCTAAGCTATCAAACTTCTCCACTATGTGCTTCTCTGCCAAGGAAGAACAGGAGGTGAAGTTGTGGCATAGACGCCTTGGTCATCTACACTTAAGGGGAATGAAAAAGATCATATCCAAGGAAGCAGTTAGAGGAATCCCAAAGATGCTTATTGATGAAGGAAGAGTCTGTGGAGAGTGCCAGGTGGGCAAGCAAACCAAGATGTCACATCCGAAGCTGGGACATCCTACAACTTCCAGAGTTCTGGAACTATTGCACTTGGACTTAATGGGACCTATGCAGGTTGAAAGTCTGGGTGGAAAGAGATATGAATATGTGGTGGTTGATGACCATTCCAGATACACATGGATAAGCTTCATCAGAGAGAAGTCAGATACATTTGATGTCTTCAAAGACCTGTGCATCAGACTTCAAAGGGAAAAGGACAGTTGTGTTGTCCGAATTAGGAGTGATCATGGTACGGAGTTCAAAAATTCCAAGTTTGATGAGTTTTGCTCGTCTAAAGGAATAAGTCATGAGTTCTCCTCTCCTATAACTCCTCAGCAGAATGGGATAGTTGAAAGAAAAAATAGAACTATTCAAGAATCTGCCAGAGCTATGATTCATGCAAAGAAGCTCCCTATGCACTTTTGGGCTGAAGCTATGAATACCGCCTGCTATGTTCACAATAGAGTCACCTTGAGAAAAGGAACCTCCTCCACTCTGTATGAAATATGGAAAGGCAGAAAACCCACTGTGAAGTACTTTCATATCTTTGGAAGTAAATGCTACATTCTCTCAGATCGTGAACAGAGAAGGAAAATGGATCCCAAAAGTGACGAGGGTATATTCCTAGGATACTCAACTAACAGCAGAGCTTATAGAGTGTTCAACTATAGGACCAATGTCCTGATGGAATCCATAAATGTTATTGTGGATGATAAAGAGGAAGGAATCAATGTCATAGAGGATGTTGGAACATTTCTTGAGACTACTACAGACATACCAGTCAAGTCTGAAGAAGTACAAGAGACTCCTCCTGAATGTGAGGTAGATGCACCCACCAAAATGCCATCTATCAGAATTCAGAAAGACCACCCTAAGGATCTTACCACAGGGGATCCCAATAGTGGTGTGACTACCAGGTCAAGAGGAATTAGCTCAAATTCCTGTTTTGTATCCAAGGTTAATTCTATAAGGACATCCTAAGGCGGATAATGGTCTCGACAATCGGACAAGATACTCAACGGGTTTGCCCTTTCGGGTGTGCCGTTGCAACTCTCATAAGATCATCCAAACCAAAGATCCGGGAAAGAACGGTCACCGAAGTCAACAGCTCAGAAGAGGTAACCCAACCATAGTGGAAACTCCACAATGGAAAAGCTCTCTCAAAAGAACCTCGTCCGGCTTGTGGTATGTCACGTCACAACAACATGCCCAACCAACATGTGAGGAATGTGAGACCACGCTATTCCTAGGTGTATACTCGGGCCTGGGTTTTAGCCCCACTCAGAACACCCATCCTAAATCATAGGAACCAAACCTGTCCAGAATCCAGCACAATGGTAATATGATACATGCAAACATATATGCAAATATATACACAGTATAATAATCGCAAATTCCATAAATAAAGCAGTAAAAGCAACCAAAACTACCCTAAAGAGCGCTAGGATTGACTCGCTTAGGGAAGATGGACCAGCAAGAGGTCAACTTAGTCCCCAGCAGAGTCGTCAGCTGTCGCAACGCAAAAAACAACCGGCGGAAAAAAAACATGTTTACAGAGCCGCCACCGACGCTATTCATCCTATGACGGAAAGGGAGCGCAGGACTAACCTAAGAAAGGGAAAGGAACGGTCTTACGACCAGAGATTGCAAGGTACGGGAGTCGGTTACGCAAGGGGAAGGTATTAGCACCCCTCACGTCCGCCGTACTCGACGGGATCCACGCTCAAAAGAATAGGAAAAGGTTGCTGATAAACTGCTCAAAGAAATGCACACACTGGAATAATAAAACAGGTGAAAGAAGATGGAGGAAGGGGACTCGGCAGGATGTCGCATCTTGGGCCTACGTAGTTTGTCAGAAACAAACATCAGAGTCAACGTAGTTCGGGGAAATGGGAAACATGCTCGCTAGGACGTCGCATCCTATGCCTACGTATCTTCTCTATCCAGAGGAAGAATCAGAGCACTCGTAGCTCGGCTAACGCACGCCGAAGCAAAACACCGAAAAGAGACGCTGAGACGTCAAAAGAAAAACTCAACATGGAAACAGAATGCCAATAGATGGACTTATATCTAACTCCTCAAAACAAACAGGAAACAGAATGCCAATACATGGACTTATATCCGACTCCAAACAACAAAAAGGAAACAGAATGCCAATACATGGACTTATATCCGACTCCAAACAACAAAAAGGAAACAGAATGCCAATAGCTGGACTTACATCCGACTCCAAACAAGTAACAATCGCTAACCAGCGAACACCAAAGAAAAAGGTTATCAGATTGACAAACTAATAGGGAGTCCGGAACTAGAGCCTAATAGTTGTCACACAAACTCAAAGAGACGCTGAGACGTCAAAAGAAACAAAAAGGTTGAAAAAGAAAAAGGGTGCCCGGAGAGATCTCGCTCGATCTCCTGCCTACGTATCTCATCTGGTATGAGAATCAGGGCGACGTAGTTCCCCTTAACAGGGGAGAAACTCTCTCCTAACTAGAGACCAGGGAAACAACAGACTAATAGGGATACTAACTCGAGCCTAATAGTTGTCATGCAATCCACAAATCCCTAGGTTGAGGTCTCTAATCAGAACCTAACTCACACAGGAAGCAAGTCAGTCCAAACAGCAAATAAACACCAATCACAAATGATCAAGCATCACACACTATATACATTCAAGAGGCTCAGACAAACGGTTGGGCTTTAGTCAAGAGGGGTCATATCAACCTTGACAAACAAGCCAAACTGTAAGGGTAAATAGGAGCTCTTAACCACTAACATTGAGAGTTAGGGTGAGCAGATAAAAAATGGTAATGAGGATGAGACCTCATGCTCTTAACCCTGGCCAGGGTGAGATCATGACAATGAAAGCGTGGGGATCCAGAAAGAGGGACCCTATTCCACTTGACTGGCACTATACAAAGATCTTGGGTACATGTTCTAGAGCATCAGCACGTAGTGCGAGCATAAAGAACGACTCACTGAATAACAGGGGACTGGCTACTAGTCCCTTCTATCTATCAATTGCCTCTTCACTTAGGAGGACTTATCAAGTAACATGCCTCACTTGGAGGTCTTTGGCACAAATGTAAACAAACACAATCAGAGCCTCATAAGGAGGACTTCAGCCAAATGCTTGCCAAAAAGGTGACAGGACTTCCAGACTACATGGAGTAAGAAGGCTAAACTACCTCAGTGGTGTATCAACCACACTCCAAAGCAAAGCTCAAGCAAGAGCTAAAAGCAAGCCACTAATGTACCTGTACAAAAGCTTAACAGTTAGTATCTCAATCAGAAAACCAACAGACAAACAGTGGAACTTTCCTATATTTACACAATACAAGTCATAAGTGCAAGCACTCAAGTGAGTTCATCACATCAATGGACCTACAATACAACAATAGTTAGTAATCAAAGGTATTGGCATCTCACAAAGTGAAACCAAACCAACCATTAGTGCCAAATGCTCAAACCTAAAACACAAAGCACAATTAGTTATGTACAAAAACACTAGTGAAAAGACTAGGTCCAAAACCAAACCAAATGATCAAAACAGAAGTCAACCTTTTGCATAATGCACGTTCAATCAATCAAGAAAATGTCCTCAAAAGAACCAAGATCAATTCACAAGGCAAGTTGCTCAAATGATCCATGTAAAGCAAAGGCAAGACAATCTGCATAAATTGGACATCCAAATTAGAAAATCCAAATCAAAATAGAAATGCATCCAATGGACATGAGACTTTTTATGTGAACTCATCATGTTATGAACAAACAATGTGCAAAAAATTAGATCCAGAAGAGCTCAAATGGTAGGTAAACAAAAATGCACAAATTGAATACCAAAAATGTGACACAAATTGTCACACTACATCATCATGTGTACAAAACAGTGATAGCATATGATAAAAATCCCAAACCAAAGCTCAAAAATTATATCACATGTGAGGATCAAGCATGCAAAATTTCAGACCAATTGGATTAAAGATAAACATTTCACAAGCAAACGAATGCAACATATCAAAATGATACAAGGCTCAATCAAAAATTCACAATTAAAAAATCCAGAAGCAACAGATCATGAAATTAGTTCTATAAAAAACTAGAGATCAACACAAGATTATGAAAAAAAATTGAAGTGAAATTGGATCATTCTACTATTTTTTGTGATTTTTCAAAGTTGGAGAAAATATTTGAAATAATAAAAGAAATATGGAAAATGAAAATCAAATGAAAATCAGAATGTACACAAGCAGATTCGAACCCACGCATCCAGAGTAAATGAGAATATCAAAAATTAAATCAGCAAAGTACACACGCCAGGGATCGAACCCACGCATGGAAGGTAAATGAGAAAAATCAATTGGATTTCAGAAACATGCACAAGCGAGGGATCGAACTCATGGAAAGCAAGTCAAAGGCGCCTAATGAAACGCAGTGTTTCATTTATGCGTTTGCAGCCAACTCAGCATGGTCAAACATGCGTGGAACGGTCAAGCGGAGCGTAGCCAATAGAAACGCCAAGCAAGCAGCAAACGTGGAAGCACAGGTGTACAAAACCCTAGCGATATGCAGAGACGCCGGAACAGTAGTTCCAGTCGTCTTCTCCGACCATATCCACGGCGGAGGTCAAATTTTTTTTCCGGAATTTAATAAAACTTATACCATTCGAAAGATCATTCAATGCACAGTCCAAATCCATGATCAAATCAAACTAATTCTTCCTGACATAAGCGGATCGAGCAAAAACATAATTGACATCCAAACTTGAATTCAACATAACTTCCTCATTTCTTCACCAAAATCAATTCTAAACATATCAGCATGATCACCTAAGCAAGATCTACATGTTTATGGCAAGAATTTGGCAAAAAAGAGAGGTCGAATTTTCACTTACTTGAAGTGCAGTGATCAAAAATCGTGTGTTCAAGCTTCCAGAACTTCCAGATCTTCTCCTCTATACTTGCTTCGAAGCTTTGTGTACAAAAAATCCACTGAAACCTCTTAGATCCAACTGAATTTCAAGCTTCCATTAACATGAGGTTGCACTTGAACTGCTCCAATTCTTGCTCAATTCCAACAAATAATGGTTGATTCCTGCTCAGAATTCCATGAGGATCAAGAATCTCATAAAATATTAGGTGTTTGTGTGTAGAAAAATGAAAATCCAAGTGAGAGAAAAATTGGAGGGAAATGAAAATTCTAGATCTCAAAAGTTAGTTATGAGGAAATTCAGTTATGGTTTAGCTTTTATATGAGGTGTTAATCATGCTGAAATTAGGATTAGGCTTGGTGTTAAACATGATTAGTGAATTATGAAATGTTTTGCAAAAATGCCAAAGTGAGCTTGCATGGCCATGTAGCACGTGCCAAATCTCATGCAATGCTTGGATTTCACTTAAAACCATTCAATAATCATCATGGAATTGGTAGCTTGCTTGTATCATCAACCAAATTTGAATTATAAAATTTCCCTCCAAAATGCTCATGTATGAACAAGTGATCATATGAGTTTCTTTCATGCAAGGCAATGATTCATTTGAAAAGTATTGGTCAAGACAAGCATTTTGCAAAAAGAGTGGACCAATTTGGAGTTTTGAATCAAAAGTTATGGCATTTTGAACTTCCATGTATACTTTGTGATCATTTGGCCACAACTTCTCAACCAGTCATCAAATGATCATGATATAGGACTTTTTGAAAAGGGAAGAGAAAGATCTTCAACTTTCATGTTCACCAAAAATCCATTTGAAGCTTATTTGATGTTGATAAGTCAAGTTGAATATGGACCAAAAACTTGCCATTTTTGGAACTTGAAATTACAAGTCACTTTCCATTTTTGGAAACTTTTGCCATGACTTCAAAATCTTCAAGATAGATGTTTAGAATGACAAATGGACCTCTTTTGAACATGATTGAAGTGTTGAAACTCATTTTCCCACCTCATAGCTCTCAGTTGACTGCACAGTTGACTTTCTGGTCCTCAGATGACCTTGAAATGCCCTGATCAGCTTGAGCCTCTACCACTTGAGGAAATTGCTCAAAAATGAAACCCTGGCTCATGTAAGCTCAATATAATGATCATATGATCCTCATCATCATCAAATACCTTATCTACTTGAGAAACCCTGGCTGGAAGAAAGTCATTGATTAGGGTTGACCAGAGGTCAAAACCCTAATCCAAAGGAACTTGAGAATGAATCATGAAACCCTTGATGATGATAGAGCCATGATGATAGTAATATACCCTTGCAAACAAGATAATGCCCAAGACCTTTGAAGAGCCAAGAAAACCCTAATTGAAGTGCAAACCCTCAGATGGTTAATGATCAATTCATAGAGACCCTCATGCTTGAATCATGTAACTTCCCATCTTCTGAATAGACTTTGGAGGTTGATCTTCTTAGTTCCATATGATATGCAAAATGCAATGCCTAATGTCCTAAAATGAAATGCAATGTGTCAAACTAGTCCCAAGAAGAGGAGGGCAAATTTTGAGGTGTTACAAAGTGGATGAAAGTAATGAACCAGCTAAGGCCTCAAAGGAGATGATGATCACTATTTGGAGGCTGAACTAACTAAGGCCTCAAAGGAGGCAGCTGACACAAGAGGTGCTCATGCAAGATTTGTATTTTTGGAAAAGCTTTATAAAGACCATCTGCAGTGGGCTAAGGATGTCGAAGATGATGATTTGCAGGTTGACTATCATCGAACCTGCACATTAAAGTGTTAACTCTTGCTCTGGGTTGAAATGCTCATTTTTATGGATAAAAGTGCAACCTACATCGATGTGGTCTACCCTCAATACTTCAACGACTTGACTGCGATTCACGAATACAATTGGGGGTCGCCTGTTTGGTCTACATGTACTTGAAAATGGGCACGGGTTATCTTCTGAACACAAAGCAGGTGACAGGGAATTGCACGCTTCTTATTGTAATTTATTGTTACTAATATTTCCATAATTCTTTTGTTATGGTAGTTATTAATGTTGTATTTGAATAACTTTCAGGGATGTATTATATTCTAGTTCCCTTGTATCACACGATTGTCGAGTTACAAAATATCGTGCAGTACAGGTGGAGGAGAAGGCATGGGGTTAGACATACTCGTAGCTTATATTTGTATTTTTTTATATTTTCAAACAAATTTGTATAATTGTTTTCTTTCACTTCACCTTAATTTAATATGAGTTTACTGTGATATAACTTTGCCTAAAAAAGTTACAATGTTGGGACAATAGTGCTACTCTGAAATGATTCATGGGGGTTTTCGGATATGCATCTCCAAAATATTCTCTCTTCAATTAACATGCTTCCAATTTTTTTAAAAGAATTTCAAAAAATATTTCGAAGGTGCATCTTCAGATACACCCAAATAATATGCGAAGATGCATATTGAGACCATGTTTTGTTCAGCATGGGGTGGCTAAAAAAAATGAAGTCTGGTGTGATTTTGGATACGTTCGGAGATGCGTCTCCTAATGCAAGAAGATCATTTTCAAGTTTTCAAAATTGTGGGATGCACAATGTAATGAATACTTCTTCTGATCTCATATATAAGCAACTTAAAAAATGTCTCTTTAAAAAGAATATCTAAATACATTTAAATTTTGTTGAATTGTAATTCCTTGTGTCGAAGTAGGTTGCTCGACAAAACAAGGAAGTGTCGAACCACTTAGCATGTTAAGTTGTGTTAGTGTGTCGAAGTGTCGAAGCATGTTGCCTCACACAGGATTTCGACTTATGCCTATTTTAGTAGTGTTAGTTATTTTGGGCTTTTATAGTTTTGGGCTTTGGCTTGAGGTTCAAGTTAACCTAAATCTATAAATAGAGGAAGTAACTCTAATTTTTGTAATGAAGTGAATAGAGTATTCATAACATTGTAATTCACATAATTTTGCAATTGCAAAGTGAATAATAAGTTTTCCACAGTTTATGGGCAAAGAGAAACTCTGCAGAATTTTAATTCTTCTTCTCCTTCAACGTTCTTTACACTCTTTCTTTCTCCATTGTTCTTCTCTTTTCATTTCTATTGTGTGGGTAATAACAATCTTGTTCATTAAGATTGATTGAAATTCTCCATAGGTTTTGAGGGATTTCCAACATCTGGTATCAGAGCCTGGTTTAAACGATTCGTGAGAAGAAAATCACCATGACAATGAATCATCCAAACGGACATTTTCCAGTAAATCTTCCGATTCACAAGAACAACAATTATGAGAGTTGGTGCAAGCAGATAAAGGTTGTGTTCTGTTATCAAGATCTTTGGAATCTTGTGAAGGAAGGAGTAACAACGCTTGCAGAAGCCTCGACAGATCAAGAAAAGGCTGCACATAAAGAATTGAAGAAGAAAGATTATAAATCTCACTTTATAATCCATCAATATGTTGATGCATGTAACTTTGAAAAGGTTAGTGATGCAGAGTCAACGAAAGAAGCATGGGAAATTTTGGAGAAATCGTTTGGAGGCACAAAGAAGGTGAAAGAGGTGAGGTTACAAACTCACAAAAGGACTTATGAATTGCTTCAGATGGAAGACAATGAAAGCATAATTGATTTCTTCACCAAGGATACGAAACTGGTGAATCAAATCAAGGTATGTGGAGAAGTGTTGACATCAAGATCTGTTGTTGGAAAGATCTTGAGGTCGTTGGCTCCAAAGTTCGACCACGTGTTAGTAGCCATATAAGAGTCGAAAGATTTGTCAAAATTAACAAAGGATGAGCTTCAAGGGACGTTTGAATCTCATGAACAAGGAATGGCTGAAAGAGTTGCAAGAAAGTCAAAGAGTGATATGGCTTTGCAGGCTCAATCAGCAAAAGAAAGAAAAGGAAAAGGAAGTTGTAATGGCAACAAAGACATAGGAGGTTACAACAATTCGACTGGTCGAAATCATCAAGAAAGAAATTGGTCGAATTAGAGAAAACCCTATAACCAAGGCAACCAAAGAGGTGGTGTTGTAGGTAGAGGAAGAGGTGGTGGTCAAAAGCCAAACAAGAGTCACATTCAAAGTTACAATTGTCAAAGGTATGTTCACTATTCTAGTGATTGTCTGGAAAAGCAGAAGAATCAAGAAACTTATGCAAAGTTGGCAAAACATGAAGAAGAAGTGGCATTGTTGATGGTTACAACAAGAGATGAAGAGAGATTCAAGGACCAGTGGTACTTGGATTCAGGATGCTCATCACACATGTATAGAAGGAAAGATTGGTTTGTCAACATAAAGCCCTCAATGAAGAACATGGTGAAATTTGTAAATGACAACACTCTAGCAACTGAAGGTGTTGGTGATGTTCTGATTATGAGGAAAGATAGCAAGAGGTTAGTAATTTCAAATGTGTTGTACATACCAGACATGAAGAGCAATTTGCTCAGCATAGGGCAGTTAGTCGAAAAGAACTACAAGGTGTCGATCAAAGACAAGATGATGAGATTTCTCGACTCAAATGGAAGGATGATCTTGAAGGCTCCAATGTCTCATAATAGAACTTTCAAGATTGAGCTTAATGTGATAGAGCATAAGTGCCTTGCAACAATAGCCAACAAAGATGAATGGATATGGCATTACAGACTTGGGCATCTCGATTTCAAAGACATCAGAGATTTGAAGAGAATAAATATGGTTTCAGGATTGCCAGAAGTCGACATTCCAAACAAAGTGTGTGAAGAATGCGTGCAGGAAAAGCAGCATAAGAACAACTTCAGTAAGGATGCAGGAAGCAGGTCAAAGGTAATTCTTAAAGTCATATACTCTGATGTATGTGGTCCTCTCCAGGTGGATTCAATTAGAGGTAACAAATACTTTGTTACATTCATAGATGATTTCAGTTGAAAACTGTGGTCTTACCTGATCCAGAAGAAAAGTGAAGTGATTGAGGTATTTGCCAAGTTTAAATCTATGGTCGAAAGACAGAGCTGTCAAAAGATCAAGATTTTGAGAACTGATGGTGGTGGAGAATATGTGTCGAAAGATTTCGATGCATTATGTGTGAAAGAAGGGATTGTGCATGATGTGGTTCCACCCTACACTCCACAACAGAATGGAGTCGTAGAAAGGAAGAATAGAGCCATTATGAATATGGTTAGAAGTATGTTGAAAGGCAAGCATCTACCCAAAGAATTATGGGGAGAAGTTGTGTCGACTGCGACATATATCCTGAACAGATGTCCGACGAAGAAGCTAGAAGGAATCACGCCAAAAGAATGTTGGTCTGGTGTCAAGCCTAGCTTGAGTCATATGAGGGTGTTTAGATCTATAGCACATAGACATGTGTCAGATCAGTTGAGAAGAAAACTTGATGACAAGTCGAGTCAGATGATCTTGATAGGATATCATTCGGCTAGAGGATACAAGTTGTTCGACCTAGTGAATAAGCAAGTAGTGATCAACAGGGACGTGATCATAGATGAGCTTAAGGAGTGGGATTGGATTGAGAATGTCAAGAAAGATTCAGTGAGAATCTTTTGTGATAAACCAGCTAGTGAAGTCGAAAGAGAAGTTCTACATGAAAAAGTCATAGGTGAAGCAGGCCCAAGCAGACCTCGGAGAACAAGACACGTGCCTGTAAGGTTGCAAGAATGTGTGATTACATCATATTATGTGGTCAATGAAGAAGGTGAGTTGGTAACTCTTCTTTTTACGCGGATATCGAACCTGTCAATGCAACTGAGGCATTGAAAGATTCGAAGTGGATGAAAGTAATGAACGAATAGCTGAAGTCAATCGAAGTCAACAACACCTGGTCACTTGTCGAATTTCCCCAAAACAAGATGTAAAGTAGGTATACAAGGTAAAGTTGAATCCCAGAGGAGAAGTGACTCGACACAAGGCGAGACTTGTGGCGAAAGGATTTCTTCAGAAAGAAGGAATCGACTTTGATGAAGTCTTTGCACCTGTTGTTAGGATCGAAACAATCAAGTTGGTTGTTGGTCTAGCAAACATAAACAACTGGCAAATGTGTCATATGGATGTGAAATATGCATTGCTTAATGGACCCTTAGAAGAAGAAGTTTATGTTGCACAACCAGCTAGGTTTGTGAAACATGGCGAAGAAAGAAAGGTGTACATGCTACATAAAGCCATGTACGGACTTAAACAAGCTCCAAGAGCTTGGAATAAGAAGATAGATGGCTTTCTAAGGGAGAAGGAATTTGTGAAGTGCAAATCTGAATATGGAGTATATGTAAGAAGAAGCAATGGTGGATTGCTTATACTATGCCTCTATGTCGATGACTTGTTGATAACATGTAGCTGCAAGAAGGAGATCAGAGACTTCAAAGGTGATCTCAACAAGGAATTCGAAATGTCAAATCTGGGTGACATTTCATATTTCCTTGGCATCGAATTCTACAAGAGTGGTAGAGGTTTGATGATGCACCAAAGAAGGTATGCATGCGAAATACTTAAGAGATTTGAGATGCAACATTGCAACCCAACTTCGACTCCAGCTGAGCCCAGATTACAACTGTCGAAAGATTCAGATTCAGATGATGTCAATCCAACCCAATATAGAAGACTTATTGGGTCACTTCGATACCTTTGTCATACAAGGTCTGACTTAGCATACAGTGTAGGTATGGTAAGTAGATTCATGCAAAAGCCAAAGGTATCACATCTAGCAGCGACCAAGAGGATACTAAGGTATCTGAAAGGAACTCTCGACTATGACATTTTGTTTCCTGCAGCTGATGAAGGAAAAGAATGCAAATTAGTGAGATACACTGACTCAAGTTGGTGTAGTGATGTTGAGGATCAAAAATCCACAGTTGGCTATGTGTTTATGCTAGGTGGTACACCAGTTGCTTGGAGTTCGAGAAAAGAGCCAGTAGTGGCATTATCATCATGTGAAGCAGAATACATAATTGATTCTCTTTGTGCATGTCAAACAATATGGATGGTGAATCTGGTTGAAGAGATAACAAAGAAGAGACACAAAGCAATTACCATGAGGATCGACAACATGTCAGCTATCAATCTGGCGAAGAATCCGATAGCACATGGTCGAAGCAAGCACATCGAAGTGAGGTTCCATTATCTTCGAGAGCAGGTAGCAGATGGGAAGATGAATGTGGAACTGCAGAACTGAGAATCAGATTGCAGACATCATGACGAAGGGAGTGCAGGTCGAAGTGTTCAGAAGACTAAGAGTTATGATGAATGTAGATATCATAAACACAATGAATTAGATGGTGTGTTGAACTGCAATTCCTTGTGTCGAAGCAGGTTGCTCGACATAACAAGGAAGTGTCAAACCACCTAGTATGTTAAGTTGTGTTAGTGTGTCGAAATGTCGAAGCATGTTGCCTCACACAAGATTTCGACTTTATGCCTATTTTAGTAGTGTTAGCTATTTTGAGCTTTTATAGTTTTGGGCTTTGTCTTGAGGTCCAAGTTAACCTAAATCTGTAAATATAGGGAGTAACTCTTATTTTTGTAATGAAGTGAATAAAGTACATAACATTGTAATTCACAGTATTTTACCGTTGCAAAGTGAATAAGAAGTTTTCCACAGTTTATGGACAAAGAGAAACTCTGCAGAATTTTAATTTTTCTTTTCCTTCATTATTCTTACACTCTTTCTTTCTTCATTGTTCTTCTCTTTTCATTGCTATTGTGTGGATAATAACAATCTTCTTCATCAAGATTGATTGAAATTCTCAATAGATTTTGAGGGATTTCCAATAAATTTTACACTCTTTTTAATTTTACCTATATTTTTTACTTTGGAAATTGTTTATTTATTTTGTTACTTATAAGTTTTTTTTTACTAATATTTAAAATCATTGAATTTATTTATTTTGTTACTTATATTTGATACCGAAAGGATTATCCATAAATCCTTTAGTGATCATTCACTCTCATTTGATGGATTCAAAGTTTCATTTTTTAATTCAAATTCAGTTATTTTGATGGATTCAAAGTTTCATTTTTTAATTCAAAATCAGTTATAAACATCTACGGAAGAAGCATGCAACTTCATTGCGGTGGTGAATATAAACCATTCACCACCTTCCACAACAATTTATACTTTTGTTGCATGTATTTTAGTTTTTGATTTTCTTTTCAATTTTATAATACTTATTTTATCTTGTCCACCAAAAATGTTTATGTTATCTAAATTTCAGTTTCAATATTTATATATTTTTTAATTTAAAATTGGAAAAAGTTTGTGTTATCCAAGACAAATCTACTATACAATAAATGATCTGGCCAAAATTAATAACTTTTAAACTTCCATTTATTATGATATATAAACTCAAATTTGAAAATGAACTTTCCCTCCGAATAAATTTGTACCAAAATAAACCGACTAAAATCTGTAGTTACTCCCTTATTAAGGATATCTATGCATACAAACATCTCCATTAGCATAATTTTAATGTATAGTAGTAAATATCTACTTAATATGAAGAAAATGGATTCTAATTATATTACTCCATTCCAAAATAATCGTAGTCCAAGATTTTTCAGAAACAAAAAAACCATAAATATATCTAATAAAGTTGAAATTTGATAAAATCTTCTTTATTAATTATTGATTGTTAATCATGGTTAGAAATACAAAGTAAAATATAATGATGCTCCTGTTCGATTCTGACATTTTGTTACTAGGTGTGCAACATAACACAAAACACAGTGCAACATAACACAAAACACAGTGCAACATAACACAAAACACAGCACATCATGATATTGAATCCTAATTTAAATTGTTCCCCTTTTTCTATCTGTTTTTGTTTTGTTGGTAACCGTTCTCAAAAGAGGAGAAAAAAACATCATTTGGTGGAAAGAATATGTGAATGAAAACAATAAATACATCAAAAACTGATAACTTACAACTATTTTTAGGGTTTGAATGAGGGAACTCTAAAACCAAGTCACTTGCATGAATACCTGAATATCTATTTCTTAAAATACAAACTGATACAAATGAGATATTACCTCCGGGAACAGAAACATCCGCCGAGCTGATCGTATTAGAATCTCAATCTCACAAAAGGATGGATTAATCTTTCTGCCTTAGGAAAAAAGACAATTATGTATATCATTTCCCTTTCTTTTTCTTTGTTTTCTTGCCTGTTTCAACTTTCGGTGGGGTTGGGTCTTTAGGGGCCAACCCTGCTTCAGATGCCTGCGGCTCAGACAATTGCTTCCTTTTCCTAGACCTCAGGGTTCTTGATTTTTCTCCAATAGTCTTCTGGGAAACTAATCCAGATTCCTTCTCTCCTTTATTTTCTGCTCCATTGTCAGTGACCTGCTCTGAAGCATTACCCATCTCTCCTTTCTTTTCAGCTGCGCTGTCAGTGGCCTGCTGCTTCCTTTTCTTAGAACTTAGGATTCTTGATTTTTCTCCAATAGTCTCCTGGGAAACTAATTTATGTTTCTTCTCTCCTTTATTTTTGGCTCCGGTGTCAGTGACCTGCTGTGAAGCATCACCCATCTCTCCTTTCTTTTCAGCTCCGCTGTCAGTGGCTTGCTGCTTCCTTTTCTTAGAACTAGTGGTTCTTGATTTTTCTCCAATAGTCTTCTGGGAAACTAATTCATGTTTCTTCTCTCCTTTATTTTCGGCTCCATTGTTAGTGACCTGCTGTGAAGCATCACCCATCTTTCCTTTCTTTTCAGCTCCGCTGTCAGTGGCCTGCTGTTTCCTTTTCTTAGAACTCGGGATTCTTGATTTTTCTCCAATAGTCTTCTGGGAAACTAATTCATGTTCCTTCTCTCCTTTATTTTCGGCTCCATTGTCAGTGACCTGCTGTGAAGCATTTCCCATCTCTCCTTTCTTTTCAGCTTCGCTGTCAGTGGCCTGCTGCGAAGCATTACTACCTGGACTTGCTTTCATATGTGGTGAATGTCGAAAGCTCCATCGAGAATTTCCAAACCACTTGTCAACCTAAAAGTGGAAAAAAATTGGTAAACGCGGAGTTGTGTGAGGAAGATGAGCTCAAACGTACGGTAAAGGAAATTACCTGATGAAATGTGAGTCCAATTTCTTGCGCCAAGCTTTCTTTTGTGGCTCGTTCTGGATATTGATTTTCTTTGAAAGATTTGTAAAGCCTCTGCAAATAAATACAAGAATGGAAAGATAGTTAAATCCTAAGCAGATTGAGGCGTGTTTTGTGTCTTTGCTTCATTTGAATGGAAAGATAGAAAAATATACAAAAATCAGCAGTAGATCATATGGTGCTATTCAAGCTGTGGGTTGATTGACTATATATAGACAACCAGGTTACTCAGATAAAATGCATGTCAATTTCTGCCTGTGTTCTGTTGTGTGTGACTGTTTGTGCACATGCTTCATAGAGATTATAACTAGTATGCTTTAAATTTAAGAGGGCCATCATTATTCTCTTTCCAACACTCTCTACTATAGGCGGAAATTCATGCGGATTCTAGAAATTTCCATGGGACTCATCCAAAACAGCATACACACAAATTGTATCCCATAGTAAGAGTATTGGAAAAAGAATGTTGGTAGCACATCACAAAATTTAAAGCAGTTTGATTGACTTCAAAGAATAACATTTGGTTAGGGATAGTAATTAAAATACAAACAATAAAACACACTTGGTTTTTATTATTTTTCTCTGAACTTTGTAGGTACTATTTTTGTAAATTTTAATGGTAGGAGTATCGTTTATAGGAATGATCTAGACGATTGTTAACTTTCTAGACAAATTCCAATCTTTCTGTCAGTACATAAGTAAGATTGGGTTGAGTTTCTAGAGATGTCAATAAATTTCTCTGTCCGGCCATATATTTCAAGTATTCATAATATAGTCTTCCTATGACTGCAAGATATGTAAAGTGAACACTAACCCAATTTAGATGCAACTCTAGTACAATCAGCACCATTAGTAATTCCCTAATCTCAAAGTAGGCAAATTTTCCCTCCTTTTGAAAATAGGTATATTAAAAAACTAAATAGATCTAGATGAAACTTCTATTCCCAAAACCTAACTTTTTTGTTCAGTGATGTACACCCTCGGGTCATTATTATAAGCAACTTCCATTTTTTTATTCATTCAACAATTTGATGAATCTGGATTATATATGAACTAAATACATCAATTGTTGAATGAACCAAAAAAGTCTAATTTACTTATAGTAGTGACCGGAGGGTGTAATGGTTTATAGCCTTACATACTGTCCAAAACGAAAAATACTTGCATAGAAACGAACATAACACTAACTTTAGAAACAACCAATTACAATTCTTTTATTAATTAAAAAATAAAAAATAAATTTTTCTCCTGCATTATCACCACCACCCCACCCCATAATTCCAATTAAAAAAGAAATTAAATTTACAAAAATTCTCTCTCCTTAATAGTTGTTTCTAAGAATATTGATGTAGGTGTATTCATATGCAAGTATTTCTCGTCCAAATATATATTAAACTACTAATCCGACAATTATACAATTAAAAGGACTTAATGAAGCGTTAATTCAAAAAACTTTAAGCAAAACAAATGTCATTATTGTTGTTTGAAACAAATTTACTTTATTTATTGAATGTATCATGATATATATAGATAACATGTACAAATCTAATAGTTCATTTAATAATAGAAATATAAAACAATAAATATAACCTATGCGGTAAACCATGAAAGATATCTAAAATTCCCATAAAAGGACCAGTTATAACGTGTAGTAAAAGTAAAACAAAGTATTTTGTTATTATTATCAATTAATATAATTGCAATATACTTTCTGTATTTCAGAAAATTCTTAACCTTCTACTTAATAAACTACAAGTAGTCCAATTAAAAGATAAACCCTCCCCCCAAAATAAAAAGCTCCTTTTTGCAATTCAATTTTGCATATAGGCCCTCGAGTATATCTAAAGGACATAAATTGAATGAAAGACAGAGGATGAACGAGTATTGGTTGAAAGATATCCTGAACAGAAAACAAACTTCAAAACCAAATTCAAACAGCAATTAACAATCACCTGAACAGCAGCTTCTCCAAGTTTTTTGTGTGGAGATCCACGCTTTTTACCCCTGGAACCAGATTCGGTGCATCCTTCAAGTGTTTTGGTGGGTGAGTTATTTGTATTTTTATCTTTATGCTGATGGGTGTTCCTCTTAGTAGAACGTCTAGAATTATTTGAGGCACTTCCATTTGGTGACACTGGAGTAATTTTGCCAGTTAGTTTCTTTTTTCTACTTGGAGTAGTGGTGGCAGCCCAATCTTCATCCTCACTAGTATCACTGTGGTATGCCTCCTACAATAGGAATATAGGCATAGCAGTCTAAAATATTTGGAGAGGAAAAAAACAAAAGAAGGAAAAATAAATATATTAAACTCTGCACCCCTTCTAGAAGTCTTTGGTTCGTGCGGTTAGAAATATAGCTGAATTTTGTTTTCTTTTACAGCTAAGATTACTAGAGTTCTTTCATGCTTAGCAGAACTCATCAGAAAAATAGTAATGAAACAAGTCGCTGTGAATGTATTATTCTGATACTGCTAGAATATAACAAATTACCTTATAAGATATTGATGAGATTTTATTATATTCTGACACATACAAGAACCCTGTATTATTATGTCAAATTGTATAATGTATACCCTATATCAAATAAGAAAAGAAGACTTTGCATATAGAATCAGAGTATAGTATTTTAAACCTCATACCACAAAAGGGACTTACTTCATACAGCTTTTGGTAGTCCAACCTTTCCACATTTCTTTTCCCAGAAGCCGGAGTCATATCTTCTTCATCGAGATCTGGCTCAACTAAAGATGACAGTTCGTCAGCTAGAGATGGCTTCTTGCGATTTTGTTTTTTAGAACCTTTGTTCTTAACATTATCCAACGATGCAGATGTGACATCACCAACTTGTTCAACGGACATGTTATCCTTAATTGTGGCAGCAAGATCCTCAGAGTCCGATGTGAAATCAGAGTTTGAACTTTCTTCTGTGGCTTTACCACCAAGATTTGGAGCATCAGGATCATAATCATCATCTTCTGAATCTTCAGAAGGAAGACCCATGTATTGATCCTCATGACGCGTCTCCTCTAAATTCTCAGAAGCAGAAGCATACTCAGATTCGTCAGAACTAGATTCACCTCCTTCAACCTCCACATCCTCTGGACCATTTGGATTATAATCATCGTCATCAGAATCATCTGAAGGAAGTCCCAAGTTGTTATCCAAGATACTTCCAGCAGCTGTAGCTGCTTCGGGGAAAACCCTCTGAACAAAGATCAGTCACGTAATCAGGAGGGCATAGAACGAAATATATATATATATATATATATATATATATATATATATATATATAAAACAGGGAAAAGGCTAATGACTTCTTTATTATGTATTGATTTTTTAGTTTTTTAACCATTATATAAAATAGTTATGAAAACTTGCTTTTAAAACAAGTATTATTTATTCTGATTTTTTAGTTTCAAAAACAAGAAAATCAAAAATTTGTTTCATAAAACAGTTTTACAAAACAAGGTTTTCAGTTTTTAAAATTTAAAATAAAAACTAAAAACCAGGTTTTAAGAAGGGAATCAAATAAGCCCCAAGTTTTTCCACTGACCTCCCATGTGTCAGTAAGAGAGAGACTTGTCCCTAACAGGTCATTAACAATATCAATGCAGTCATCTTTGCAATCACATCCTGGGCATAACCAACCCTCATCGCCAGGTGGAACTGTAAGCCACATAAGAAAATACATAAATGATAAATAACTTTTAAGCATAAAGTGATAAATTAATCAGGTGGACCAGATATTACTGTCTTCAGTTAACAATGGAGGATCCAAACAGAGCTGGTGATATCCTCGGTCACAAGCACCATCACAGAGAATTATATCATTATTAGTGCCCAACACTTTGGTCTGACATTTTGCACAGAATATCTGCAACAACAAAATTGAAATTGTCACAACTCCAAAATCCTGGGAAACGGAAAGCTTCATTAAAGAATGAATATAAAGGAATAACCTACATCCTCACTATCAATCTCTCCCTCGGAATCAAACAATGATTCAGGAAGCTTTCCTTCAGCACACAATGAATCCAAATTTTGAAATAGATCCCTAATTTTTAATTTCCGTCGAAGAATTTCAGACTTAGCTCGTTGAATCTCCTTCTCGGGCTTTAATTTTTCCAAACTGCAAAATTACCACAATCATACAGTAGAAACAAATCATTCACCACAAAAACAAACAAAAATGAAACAAGCTTTGAAATTGGCTATCATAAAATAACTGGCAAAGCAAGAATGATCAAATATCATTTATTCATCAGTTTTAAACAAAGAATATGCTCAAAAATGACAACAAACAACAGGGAAAAATTGGATCATTATATAAGTACAGAAATAGAAAACTTGCTAATGTGCTTAAATGCAGCATAGAAACTGCATATGGATCAATGGATATATATAATTTCCAAAATATTAGAGTAAAACAAATTAGTTGAATGACACAAATAAAATGCGGCACAAAAACTGCATATGGATCAAAGTGTACATAATTTATAAAATATCAGGCTAAGAAGAATCAATTAAAAAAACGACAAAAATAAGATGTGGAATACATGGGATAAGCTTGGAACAACTGAGGTGCTAGGTCAATTGTTTAAATCCAGTAGTACAACCAGGGTACTACAGAACAAACTTTCCTGATAGCCAAGTTGGTAAAACAAGCCTTGCTCAAATCTAAACCAAACTATCTCATAATTTAGCAACAGAAAGTTAATAGGGTAATATAGCAAGGGACCAAATTAAATGAATCCCATGAAAATGGATCATTAAAGATAAATTGAATTCTATAAAGTTGCATTTGGTGATGTACATTTGTAATTTTATTTTTATACAACTAAAGTAAAATTCAAATGGTCAATAAAGTTAAATTCAAGCATGAGTTGATGCATTCTTCAGCAGGATACTAAAGACAAGTAAAGGGAAAGTAAGGTATCTGTAGTACAAGTTTTTCATTTATATTTGGAAAGGCTTTAATGATCAAAATAACATGTAAAATAATCTGATACCATGTCAAATCCAAATGCTAGTACATGTTGAGAACCTTTTTTATCTGGGGGCAATAAATAGAAGTTCTAGTACATGTTGAGAACATGATAAGCATACTGTTCAAGAACTCATAATATATAATCACTCTAAACACATACACAACAATAATCCCAATATTTCAAAACATGCAGTTATGGACTTGCAATTATTCAACTCGTAAAAGGCAATATATAGGATAAGGATTCTTATGATGGTATCTTAAAACAAGGACATGAAAGCCCCAGGGGGCAGAATATTGCAGATGTGGTTCCATTTCAGTTGCCCGGCAATTAATCAGTAGAAATAATATCATCATTATGATATTGAAGCTAAGATCAAACATAAATCAGAATGCAAATCCAAATATAGATTACAAGCAAAGCAAATCACAGGAATGATACAATTAACACACCTGCCTCCTTTCCAGCCCTCACCAGAATACGCATCGATCAAGTTCTGTTCGTAGCCCATTCGGTTTAAATAATATCTCAATTGAGCTCTGATTTTAGAAAATTGATCATTAATTCCCTCTTTTCTTGCCTTTTTCTTTTTCTTCTTCTCTTTTTTTGTATTTGTTTCATCATTGTTAACATCAACAACATTATTAATTGGTTCAGGAGCTTTAGGTTTATTATCTCTTGACCGCAGAGCCCTGTCACTGCTTCCCAACGACCTCAATATATACTTCTTCGGTGGTTTCGAGTTACTTTTACCCATGTGTCTCGATCTTGAACGAGCTAAGCTTTTAGACCTTCCTTCTGAACAATCAGAGCTAACAGTTTTAGCAACATCTCCAGAAGGTGGATCCAGTACCTTGTTCAAAGAATCTGCATTCACTTGAGCAAGAGCAGATTGTGTTTGGTCTTCAACAGGGCCAGTTACTGCATCACTCATTTCACCAGGCTCATTTGGAAGACTAATATCTTTCACGCCATCTCCAAAAGGTGGATCTGATGGCTTATTCGCAGAATCCGAGTTCACTTGAGCAGGATGTTGTGTTTTTTCCTCAACAACAAGGGAAGTTACTGCATCACTCGTTTCACCAGGCTCATTTGGAAGACTAATATCTTTCACGCCATCTCCAGAAGGTGGATCTGATGGCTTATTCGCAGAATCCGAGTTCACTTGAGCAGGAGGTTGTGTTTGTTCTTCAACAACAAGGGAAGTTACTGCATCACTCGTTTCACCAGGCTCATTTGGAAGACTAATATCTTTCAGACCACCTCCAGAAGGTGGATCTGATGGCTTATTCGCAGAATCCAAGTTCACTTGAGCAGGAATGGGTTGTGTTTGTTCTTCAACAAGGGAAGTTACTGCATCACTCGTTTCACCAGGCTCATTTGGAAGACTAATAACTTTCACACCATCTCCAGAAGGTGGATCCGATGGCTTATTCGCAGAATCCGAGTTCACTTGAGCAGGAACGGTTTGTGTTTGTTCTTCAACAACAAGGGAAGTTACTGCATCACTCGTTTCACCGGGCTCATTTGGAAGACTAATAACTTTCACACCATCTCCAGAAGGTGGATCCGATGGCTTATGCGCAGAATCCGAGTTCACTTGAGCAGGAACGGCTTGTGTTTGTTCTTCAACAACAAGGGAAGTTACTGCATCACTCATTTCACCAGGCTCATTTGGAAGGCTAATATCTTTCACACCGTCTCCAGAAGGTGGGTCTGATGGCTTATTCGCAGAATCCAAGTTCACTTGAGCAGGAACAGGTTGTGTTTGTTCTTCAACAACGACGGAAGCTACTGCGTCACTCGTTTCCCCAGGTTTATTTTGAACATTTTGAACACATTTGTTTTCCGACTTGTCATCAGATAAGCAAACAGGGACATGTTCCGAGGGTTTAGGCAGTTGAATAACAGAGTTCTCAGTCATATTTGCCAAAATTTTATTTGATTTTTCATCAATAACAGAATCGGTTGCCACAGTACCAAGTACACTCTGTTCGTTGTCTAAACACTCAGAGACGATCTGAACTGTTTTTTCATCAATAACAGAATTGGTTACCACAGTACCAAGTACTCCCTGTTCGTTGTCTAAACACTCAGAACTGATCTGCGCTTTTTTTTCATCAATAACAGAATCGGTTACCACAGTACCAAGTACTCTCTGTTCGTTGTCTAAACACTCGGAGCCGACCTGAGTTGTTTTTTCAGACAAATCACAATGTTGAGTTCCCATCTCGTCAGTAGTTTGAACCTCAGAAAGCTTGTCAAATTTCACCTACAAATCACAATCATTATGCCGTGTCAAATGTTGAACTAGTCATTGGTAGGAGAAAACACACATCACCACAGCATCCACCACCACTATAGCCAGAAAACAAGTCTAAGAACTACAAAGAAGACAATCAATCTCTCTCAACTTTTACACTTTCATGCTTAACATAAATACACACATATACATAACATTAATACATAACATAACCAAGATTTTAAAAAATGGTCTGCGGCCACGAAAACCGCTGTTACAAAACACTATCAGCAAGTGCCGCCATTTTTATGTTAAAAGAACAAATTGTGGTTGGCTGACATCGCAAAACCCCTCTGCATAACATTAATCCTTGTTGACACATTAAAATGAACTGGAATGAAGTTCTCAACGTAGATGAGAATGTGAAGAATAAAGCTCACCAGGTAGGACTAGCTTTAACCACTACGGACTTGGCGCTCTCAAAGTCTGCAGATTTACCCCAATGAAGCAAGTTGTGGCTTGAATTTAACTAAACAATGAACAAAGAAACATAATTTGATAGTTACAAAGGAGGCAGCTAAAAACACCAAATCAACAAATGAGTTGAAGTTGCAGAAATCATTCAAAAATCCCATTTTCAAGACGCTAAGTTCATTCTTAAACTTGCATAGCAACAGAGGTAACCAACAAGAGCAAAAAGATAAAAGATTTAAGCATCAAGAGAAGCAGAAACGGTAGATTTGAAAAGCTTACGGTGTGGTAGTGAGTGACATAGTAATCTTCGCGGGAAATGAGAGAGACGAGGCGACGAAGACGAAGATGCAGGAAAAGGGGGGAAAGTTCGATCTAATGTGAAACGGTGAGAGAGAGAGAGAGAGAGAGAGAGAGTTCCCTTTTCGGAATCTCAGCGCCAACGAGAGAAAAAAGCGGTGCTTCTATACTACTCCTGCAAATCTGGGCCACCGTTCTTGTTTAAGATAGGGCTTGTGTTGCATTCAGATTCTGTAGGGTTTAATTAGGTTACAAAACTATTATCCACACCCCTCGTATTTTCAATACACTTCTCCGTGTTATATTTTTATATTTATATTTATATTTATTTATAATATAACATTTTTAGTAAATTTTAATATGATATACAAGGTGAAGCAACTACCTCATGTGTTATATTTTTACAGTTTATTTTTAAAAGTTTTAATAATATGGCGTATATTTTTGTTACAAATTTCTTTTTTTTATATATATTTAAATAAAAAAGTGGTTAGAGGTTTTCAAAAAATTATAATTTTAAGTTTTTATAACAAATTAATTAAAAGAAAAAAACTTGTTTCAAACCTATTCACTGTGGGTTAAAGAATTAGTTTTGATATTCGACCATTTAAGGTAAATATTTATGATTAGATATTTTAACATTATAAAATAATAATTTTTTAAATAGATATATTTTAAATATATATATGAAAAATAATTAAAATTAAATTTTCACAAAATATAGTTTATCATCCAAATTTGTCGTAGCAAAAATAAAATATTTAATTTTTTTATAAAAAGATATTTAGACCAGGTCATTTCAGGCTGTTTTTATTACAAAATCTCTTTTAAATTTTTTTAAAAAAAAATATGTGTAGCTATAACATTATTTTTTTATAATTCTCTTTTAATTTTTTACAAAAATGTGTAATTATAAATATTATTTTTTTAAAATCCCTTGTAAATTTTTAACAAAAATATTCTATGTAAAAAGTATTTAAAAAATGAGATTAATTGTTATGCACTGTCAGTGTAAAAAGTTTTACACTGTCAATGCATCACAATCATCCGTCTGGATTACTTTTTAAATGTTTTAAATAAAAGTCAAACCTCTTAAATAAATGAGTGGTTGTGATTAACTGACAGTGTAAAAAATCTTTACACTGTCAGTGTATATCAATTAATCTCTTAAAAAATTATGGCTAAATATATGTCATTCCTATATTATTGAATTTCGATTTATCTTGTAAGATTGTTTTTTATATTCTTCCTTATAATGTCTTTATTATATATGTTTAATTTCTGATTGGCTATTTCAACCCATAATTTTTTTTAAATCTTATGTGGAGTTCTGAGTATCCAAACTCTGTGTGACAAGTGAATAAACGTCGGGATGAAGTGAAATGGAAGGCATAGAATAAGTTAGTATGTAATATATATTTAATTAGTCGGTTAAGTTAGATATTCAACCGTTTGAAAAATAAACTATTATGTAATATATATTTAATATGAAAATATTATAAATAAAATAAACATAAGTTTAGTGATTAAGAATCTCACCCATTTAAACTTAGGTATTGAGTTTGTTGGTAGCAAAAATTAGAATTTTTCAAATATTTTACTATTTAAAACAGTACAAATATATTTTACGTGAGTGACTTTTGATTTACCCCTCTTGTAATAAATAATATAAAAATAAATAAAAATAAAAACTATCACAAGGATTTTAAATAATAAATAAAAATAAAAATAAAAAATCACGTGAACGGGGAATTAAAAAAATTCTTACATTACTAAACTGAAACTCGTTAGTATTAACAAGGGGTAGGGCTGACGTATATTTAATCCAAAATGATAATAAACAAATATTTAAATAATAATTGTTCTAGACCGGTTAAAGGTCCAAATGACTAAGGCCTAGTTTTTTTCAAATTCATTCCACTTAACTCAATATATAAATTTAGTTCACACAAACAAGTAAGGTATATTCTCCGATCTCCAATTTTTACATGAGTCAGGATGTTTATACCCTGGTGATCAGATAGCGCATCATTAGAGCATTCAATAAAGACAAGTTTATGATCCTAAGGTTTCAACGGTCGTCCTCAATATAAAACCCGAGGTCGAAGAGGGCGGAAAGTGTTTGTAACATCCGAAGTCGAAAAGGGTGGGGAATAGTCACCCGAATTCACATCGAAATGAGAGAATCATGAAGTTGTACAGGTATGGTACTGCATGGTTGAAGGAAGACTTATAAAAATTAATTGGTATTGCCTATACCATAATTTTGATGAATTTTGTTATGAATCACGAATATGTATTTCATGGACAAATATCATAATTCACTAAAATCATGTTTAATAATACTCATAAACACCAAAATTATCCTTTCATTCACAAACCACATATTATCCAATAAGGGTCATCCAAATTCAAATCACCTAAAAGTTTGTTTATTAAACAATATATTGATTTTTCTCACATCTAAAATTTTTTAATTAATTATATTCCTAAATGTGAGTTAAATATACTAATATTTTTATAATATTTTATAAAAGATGTATTTAATTATTTTAGGCTATTTTACCACAATTTCAATCCAGGACAAAGATTTTGTTGGTTTTAACTTTTTTTATAAAAAATATTATTATTCATCAGAAAGATTAAACAAAGTTTTGAAATTTTTTATAATCAAAAGGTTAATCCTTATGACATTATCAAAGGTCTTTAAATACATAAAACAAAGAGACTTTAATGAGTCTCATGGGTTTTTACTTTTTAATCATAAACAAAATAAATAAAGCATAGATTGCTAAAATTTTAGAAAATAGTAAAATACTATTTTCGGAACTTAAACGGGCTTAAACGGCTTAAAAAACGAATATTGTAATGAGTTTGATTGATATGACGAATCTCTTTCTGAAAAGATATAATAAGACTCATTCTGACATCGGACGCCAAACTTGCGCAAAATTCAGCTGAAGCTCGACTTCTCCTTCGATACGTGCAACCAACCCTCATACCTCAGATTTTCCAAGTTTCCGTCTCCCAATGTTGAATCCTTACAGCATATCATTCTCAATGACAAATTCCCAAAAGTTATGATTAATTTTAGAGTTTTTAGATTTTTCCCCAAAAGGATTACGGTTAACATAATGATAAAAAGAGTGATCAAAAGGGATTATCCCTATAAACACTAGTGGGATATTATCATATAGAATTTACCAAAAGGGTTTATCACCAACATGCAATTTCATATTATTCTGTGATTTAACATCAAAATTAATTTTATTAACAAATCACCAAAAACAAATTTATTCATCCAAAAATCATAGGAAATTATCCCCAAAATTTTAATATAAAATATATTATTCATACAATATGTTCATACAATATGTTCATACAATATGTGACCAAAGCGGTTGTGTCAAACCTCATATGGTCAGACCAAATAAGTACAATAAAATACTTGTGTTTTGATTCGATACGTGCAGAGATGAAAATAACATGACGTTGATGAAAGGGTAAGGGAATCCTCGTCATTTTGTTGCCTAAAACCCACCATACAGTAAGAAATTTACCCCTGTTTAAAAGTTTTGATGTTCATCCCTCTCCAAATCGTTGCCTCATTATCGCTCCCAAAATGGTCTCAGATGCGCCGTTTAGTGATATGTCTCCAACCTTAATTTTTACTCTAACTCTCTTAGGATACGATATATATTATGTTTAATCCAACTTTAAAATTAATTTTCAAATATTTAATCTCAAACGAAATAGTTATTTAATTGATAAATAAAATAAATCTTCAATTAAATAATTATTCAATTAAACGTCACACCTTTAATATTTAAATAAAATATTTATTTGATTTTAATAGAAAAATATATTTTTAACATAAGGTGTCACCCTATATTTAAATAATTGAATAATTATTACTATAAACCTTAAATAACTATTATCGTTCATTTAAATAATTAAATAAAATCTACCGCTCAACCAAATATTTTAATAATTATTAAATTATTAAAATACACTTGAATACTCTATAATATAACACCCAAAAACACACCAACATCACATAAATAAATGATCAGATAATTCATAAAATACTATAATTAAATAAAAACAATTAAATAAATTATTGGTGTTACAGTGGTCGCACGGATTCACATCGAAATGAGAGGATCTTAAGGCTGTACAGGTATGGGATTGCATGGATGAAGGAATGTTTATAAGGATTGATTGGTACTACGTATACCAACAATATCATTCAAAATTCCCATTTTCAAAACGCTAAGTTAATTCTTAAACTTGCATAGAAACACATGTAACCAACAACAACAACAAAAGATAAAATATTTAAGCGACAATAGAAGCAAAAACGACTGATTTGAAAAGCTTATGGTGTGGTAATGAGTGACATAGTAATCTCTGCGGAAAATGAGAGAGACAAAGCGAGGAAGACGAAGTTGGAGGAAAAGGGGGGAAAGTTCAATCTAATATAAGAGAGAGAGAGAGAGAGAGAGAGAGAGAGAGAGAGAGAGAGAGAAGAGTTGAGTTCTATTTGCGTTTGTGAGAGAGTTCCCTTTTTAGAATCTCATCGCCAATGAGAGAAAAAAGTGGTGCGTCTATACTACTTGTTATACCTCAGTTTTGTCCTACCTTAAAATTGCATTACATTTTATTTCTATTTTCCTTTCATTTATATCATTGCATCATGACCATTTTATTTGGTCATGGACTCTCATAATCATTCATTAACATGCATTAGGTCAAATGAAATAAAATGTTAAAAGTTCAGGGTTTAATCTTTTCTGGTCACATTGCATTGTCACTCATCAATACCATATGCATACGTTTGTATTTGTTCATTTATGTATCCTTTAGGGTGACTTTATTTGTATGTCACTTTGTATTTGGTCTCTAAAGCAATAAATTCACTTGGATTTATTTGAATTTATAAAGAAATTTTTTCTCTTGGTTTTGAATGAGGAATTTTTTTTTGGATAAAGGCTTATAAACATGTGCAAATTCATTTTTAAGGTTAGCATGTGCATATTTTGTGAAGATTCTAATCATACTTTTTTTTTAATAATACATTGTTGACTTTGCATCAAAAGCATGATTGGATTTGTATTATTAAAAATTTAACTAAATTTTCATTATGGAGTAATTTGAAATTGCTTTATAAATAAGACAAATATTACTTTTAGAAAGAGGTTTGTTTACATTTTATTTTACACATAATAGTATTACAAATTGAAAAAAACAATGGAAATAAATAGTTTATTTGGTGCAGCTAGCCTCATGTGTATCCTCCATGTTATAGTGTTATGGTCATCACCTGAATTCGTTCATGCCTTCATCATCATGTGGATCATCATATATTTCAATTTATCACCAATATAATCATCCTGCAAAGTGAAGAGGGAAGCATTAAACACATGTATCATACCTTTCCAAATAGAAAATTCAATTGAGAAAGATTCAGCAATGCGCAAAGTATGAACACATCACCATACATACATTGACATATATAAGTTGGAACCACAAAAACCACGCCTTACTCACACAATTAGAAGTGAACTTTAGTTAAATTTCAAATTCAATTTCAACAAGCACAAATTGAAATGAAACGCAATAGATTTTTTACTCAACACATCACAACCTCTCATCAAATTTGAGCACACACATTACCAATGACTCACGAGGATTAAATCTCTAATCTCCCTCCAAAAAAACTCACTAACATAATTAATCTTCGCTCACGATTTCCCTCTCTTTTCTCCTCAATCACTTACCCATCTCACTATAAAACTCACCCCTCATTTTCACTCAAAGGGAGAAAAAAACACCCCTTAACTACATTCTACTGAAATCTCTCTCCATATCCCTCACCTAAAATCTCCATATACAACACTCTCTAAACTTCTCATTGAAGTTTAGCAGAGTATGAGTTAAACCTCACCTACAACAAAGTTCAAGGACACGAGAAGAAGAAGAAGGAAGGAAGGAAAGTGGAATACTAGAAGGGGAGAACTCAAAAGTGAAAAACAAAAAGAAAAAGAAGGAAGTATAGTTATTGAAGAAGGAGCTGCTATGTTGGAGCTCCCACAACCATACTGGAGCTATTGCTCACCAATTTGGTGCCCCTAAGCCTTCTTTTCGTGTTTTTCTTGTGTTTTTATAGTCGTATTGTTGTTGTTGTTGAATATTCCCCTATTTTAATTGCTTATTTCTTGTTGATTTTGGGATGAATGTAAATGTGTAGGGTTTGTAATTTTGAATGCATGGTCTATATGTTTCGTAGGTTTTTCAGTTTGTTTTAATCTTTGATTTGCGTTTATGAGGGGTTTATGGGCTAGGTTTGCTTTGAGGAGTTCTTGGTTTTAGGTGTAAAGTGTTTTTCTGAAAAATGGGATGAACGCATTCAAAGTGTTCATCACCATATTCATCAAGTTCTTGTTCCCATGGTAGTTTGATATGTTTCTTTGGAGTTTATGGTTTGTCACGTGTTTGAGATGAGAGAATCATGAGAGAGAAACAAGCATGAGAGATAGTGGAATTGGGAGATTGATCACTCGCGTGAGAAGTCCAAACCCTTAATCTTTCTCCTCCCCTTTTTCACGCTGACATGTGGCATAGGTCTAAGCCCTCAAATCATTAGGCTCGAGCCTTGTAGACTTTAAGATTTGATTACTATTGGCATTGACTGAGAATTATAGGTGTATCCCCTAAATTTCTTGTCGTGCATCTCCTTCTTGTGGTCATCTGATGGTGTTGGCGTTTGATCTAAGACTATCTGAAGATACAATTGAAACTTTATGAAGATGGAATAACATCCTAATTTTATCTAAGACTCTTAGAAGATATTAGAGAAGTATCTCAAATGTTTGTCTATTGGGGAAGAAAATTTCAGAAAATACTCCCTTTAGAGGAGGCTTACTGGCAAAGCTCTATAGAGCAAAATATCATAAGAGACTTTTTAGGGTAACCCCTGCTTGGAGAGCAACAATAGCAAAGACATTGGGAAATACCATTATCAACCATAATGTTGAAGAATGACTTGTTGGAGAATAATCCCAAGAGCACATGCGGGGTAATAACTCTTTTCAGAGAAATAATGATAACTTAAATGAGGATTGTCATGGATACTTATGATTAACCCTGGATCTTGTTATGTAGTTTGATTTTGTATGATGTTTCACTTTGGGTGCAAATACCTATGCATAGAATGATGCATAGATATGCATGCGAGGATGCAATTCTTGGGGATTTTTAAGTGCATGTTGGAATACGAGTAATTTTGTTCGTTTTTTATGAAGCTTCCCGTTTCGGAGGGAATGTTATGCATGCAATGGTGTTTATTTTATGAGAACTTCTCATTTCGGTGAGAGTGTCCTTTTGTGAAACTTCCTGTTTTGGCAGGACAATTATGGATGAAATTTTCTATTTCGGCAAAAAATTTATGCATACAATGATGCATGTTTGAATGAAAACTTCTCGTTTCAGTGAGAGAGATTTTTTTATATGAAACTTCCTACAGGAAATTTATGTAAGTATGTTATATATGATGTATGTAGAAGTGCAATCAGGTAATTGGATTTTTGTAGGATTTTGTTTTTTTGTTGCCAATGAAAATTGGACTTGGAATGTGAACTTCTAGGCGAGAACTGGATTTGAATAATAAATTACCAGACGGGAAATGGTGTTTAAAATGACTACCATACGAGAACTGATGTTTTGTTTTTGTTTGTCAGACGAGAATTGTCTTTAGACTAGGCTACCATACGAGAACTAGTTATTAAAACTATCTAATATACGGGAAGTGGTATCAAGATAGGTGACCAAAAAAGAACTGGTTTAAAAGTTGTCTACTAGACGGGAACTAGGCTTTGAAATGATTTGTTAGACGGAAACTGGGCTTTGAAATGATTTTCCAGACAAGAACTCGGCTTTGAAATGATTTTCCAGAGGGGAAACTGGGCCTTGAAATGATTTGTCATACGAGAATTGGGCTTTGATGTTAGATCTATGTTGCGAGGTTATGCTCGATGAATGAGATGATATGCACGACTTTATTCTAGAGCGAAGCGACATGACTAATTCACGAGGATGACTTATGAAATGATTTAAAGGTTTCCAAAGATGGCATATGGTGGGTAATGGATGAAGGGGTTCATTTACAGCAAGGTTTCTCGTATGTCAAAAGCAAAAGGTTATTTGATGGGGTGCTAACATGGTTTCTCGATACTTGTCTCGTACTCGATGGTTGCTGAGGTATGACGACACTTGCTTGAGAAGTTTGAAGACATTGAGAGTACTTGCCCTAGTCTGTTGGGTATTTGAAGAAATTTTCCTTAAAAAGAAGCTTGGAAGAAATTTACCATGATATATCTTTGAGATGGCTTACCCCAGAATTTCGAGTCATGGAATAATTTATCCTTGATTAACCAACTCTTTGAATGGTTGGCTTTGATGTGCTATTGAGGTAGATTGCCCTGATATAAGCGTTGAAGCGAGTTAGCTCATATTGATTGAGTTTGTGAGGGATTTCCCCTTAATAACCAAAACCTTTAGGTGGCTTGTCCCTGGTTGATAGAGTTTTGAGATGGTTTTCCCTTGAACAACCGATTCTTAAAATAATTTCCCCCTAATCAACTGATGATGGGAGACTTGCTTTAGATTGACCAATTCCTAGTCAACATAATCACTGGATGACATGTCCCTGATCCATAGGGTTCTCAGATGGTCTTGATTTTGATCATCATTGACGAATGATCAAGTTCCTCGCCGATTACTTCTTGTTGGAATTTCTATGATATTAAGTATTGATTTGCAGTTAAAATTGTTCGTTCAAAATGGAAATTTTAATATGATGTTTGTCACACCCCAATTTTGACCCTGAATCATCGATTCAATACATTCATCATGACTATTGCATCTTTATATAGCATAACATGCATTTTATACTGCATAGTGCCTAAAATATCAGCCGAAATAAATTTTTGGATCTACAGAAAAATCGGTTGAAACAATTCTCAAATATGCATCAAAACAATAGGAGAAAAAATTCAAAACTAGGCTTGCAGACATCAATTCTATTAATATACATTTTACGTAGTTTAACCTGGTGTGCCCAGTTTATTTTTCGGCTAATTTTTATGGCACATTTTGATCTGTTTGAGCGTTTTAATCAAGAGTTTTCCATTTCAAAATTTGACGAAAACATGTATGTTTTCGATAAGTTTATTTCGCACTGATCATTGGGGTGCAATCGTTTTATTTTTTTCAGGTAACTTTGCGCCCAATTTTTATTCATTTTTTATCTATTCTAGACGATTATTTAGAATTAATCATACTTTTAATTTAAAATTTGATTATGTCATTTATTTTTAATTTATTTTTGAGGTTTCACTATTTAATTTAATTTTGTTAAAAAAAAGATAGGAAATATCTTATTTCCTATCCATACCGAAGGTCACTTATCTGTTTCCAATTGGCCAATTTCCATAAGATTCCTCACAATTAAAAATTGTCAGCTAGCAAATCCAAGTTTCCTCTATCCAATCCCAACGACTCTCTCTATTTGATAAAAGAAATAAATATTGTTTCCTCACTCCACTGACATTATTAGTACACACACATTCCACTAACTCTCACCCTCTCTCAAGATTCTAAAGAAGAAAAAAAGAAAAACCCCACCAACAAAAAGTGGTTACGTGTCTGCCAAAGAAAAAGGGGGGAAAGGGGCTTTAAATAAAAAAATGGACATCTGGTGTGGAGAGAGAGATTTTTTTTCTTTGCAGAAAAATTCACTTGCCTCCATCAATTTCCCTCAACCTTTAACTCTCTCCTTTTTTCTTTCCGCAATCACAACCTCAAAATCCCCACCATTTTTTGTCCATCACCATGAAATTTCTTGTCGTTTCTCTCCGCCTCGACACCCATAACCGTTACAACCGTGACACCTTTAATTCTTCACTTCAACAAACTTTTAGTCTATTTCAACCATCATTGCGACTTCCGTCGTTTCCTTCCCATTAATCCACCATCTTCGGTGTACTCCTCTTTTAACAATGAAGATGTGACATCAATAAGCTTTGTTCATCAGTTATATATAACAACACAACTCACCTCAACAAACCGTTAATCGAGCAACATTGTGATTCACTATTGGTATTGTTTTCATTTCTAACTGAGTTTGTATGTCGTGGTATGTTTACAGCTCATTTGTGTTTTGCAAAAGATGGACTGATGAGTGATAAAATGTGTTTTATTTTGTTTTATGCTTGTTATTGGTATTGAGTTTGTTTAAGAAAAATAAAATTGTAATTAAATGTTTTGGTTTTGATTAGTGAAAAGTTTAGTCTCCCTAGGTACGTCTCTGTTTCAGTGAGACAGTTGTACCCCTCAACTGTTAGGGTGTTAACTTTTGTTATTTTAATTTCAAAATGTATGCTGAATATAGATTTGTGGTTTTAAGTTTTTGGGTTAGGATGTTTTTGTTATTGAGTCGTTGAAGTCTATTTTTAGTTTGTGTTGATAAATTTTGTTGATTATTTTGGGTTGATGTAGTAGTTTGTAAAGGTATAATATTTTTAAATAATATTGTTGTTGTTGTTGTGTTGATGTCTTATTTAATTTATTTATTTCTCATTTTTATTGCATTTTTATTTTATATATAGTTTTAGATTGTAAATAAATAACAATTAATGATTCATGGCTGAGTGGTTAAGGTGCTAGCTTGCTTCCCATAAGTCAAGGGTTCAACCCTTACACACCCTAATTCCATATTTTTGGCATTGTTTTATTTGTTTTTTCCATTATATATAACACTATATATTATATATGCTTGATTGTAAATATATGTCAGCAATAAGACATGGGGGGAATGGTTGAAGCTCCACGCTTCTCTCCCTCATGTCCTGCCACTTTCTGTCATCATTTTTGTCATTTTCCACCCTTCTTTTTTATGGTTTTTTAACACGTGTTTCTTATTTGTGACCTTGTCTTCACAATTTAATTTTAGTTTATATTTTTTCCAATTATTTTCACCTGATTACGACCATTGCAAAAGTGCCTCGTGAGTGTTTTAGAAAATGCGATACTTGTTGGATTTCCTTTCATGGTCAAGCTTCGAACTTTGATTTACGGATTCAACATTTCCCACATTGTTATTCAATGATCGTTTTCTTGATATATTGATGGTATTTCATTGTGTTTTTTATTTATCGCATACGACATTTCCATTATTGTCAATATGTGCAAATCGACTTTAAGCATATTACCTAGGGTTTCGTTTGCATATCAATATCATTTTGCCTTGCACGTCCTTGCGTTATGTGACTTTTATTCGCATCCCAATTTTAATATATGCATGCTTCAATTTTACTTCTTTCAATTTAATTTTTTAGTGTGTTGTAAATATAACTTGTATGTTTCCTAATTTCTTCACATGGCTTACTCTTGGACTTTCTTACAATGAGACCATTCTCTTGCACTTACACTCATTCATTGCTTGTTTGTTGATCAGACACGATTTAATCATTTCATTATCATGAATCCCCATTCAACAAAAGGTACCATTATTCCCATGACGTGTAATAATTCTACCGCTTTTATTTCTTTGTTGCTTAGTTAGTTCTAACACAATAATAAAATCAACCATTTTTCAATGAAGATAAAAAATAAAGACTCGATCCAACGTCAAGTATTTTCTCAATAACCAAATTAATCCATTTCTTTCTACCCCATCTTCTTCCAAACCATTTCATTCAAACCTTTCGCAATCATTCATCAAATGCTTGATACAACGTCAAGTCATTTTCACAATAAAACTCAAAATACTCAATGTCTATTCAACATTTTCCAATAAAGATAGAAACGAAACGGGGTGGATACCACGAGCTCTTGAGACTAAGATTCAAGTGAAGGAGAATTGCGGTCCAAAACGCAGCGGAAATTAAAATTTTCTCCTTTAGAGATCCTTACGAATGGTCATGATCAGTGATAGAATATTTACCTCTTGTGACGATTGAAACCTTTGGTGCAAATCTCTTGTGACGATCAAAACCTTTGATGCAGATCCACGAAGCGATCACGAACGTTGAACGATGACAACGTCTCTACTCAGTCCACACGAACGGATTCCTTCAATCATAGTGCTAGCTGGTACGAATGAAGGTTTTGAGTGAGAGAGAGAGAGAGAAAACGAAAAGAATGCAACCGCCATTTAATGCTTCTGCACAAGAGTTCTATTTATAGAACCACTTGTGTGGGCTTCAAGCTAAAAAGCCCACTTAAGTGTATTTTGGCCCATATCTTATACTATGCCCAAAATCACTTAAGCCCATGGTACCTTACCATATTTCGTATTCTACTCAAGTACACCGTACCTTACGATGTTCTATAATTCACTTAAAGGCACCGTACCTTACGGTATTCCTTAGTTACTCTATCTCTCATCAATTCGTCCTTTGTGTGTGACCCAGTAGGTTTTCGTGACGTTGGCAATTATATTAAATCACGCATTTAACATAATAAACAGTGAGCGGTATCTAGCAACACATCACTGCTACCCAAGACACGAAAATGTCATGTGATCTGACAAAACCTTCTGTGATAATACTTATGTGTATAATTACCCTTTTGCCCTTATGTCTATATTGAACACAAGGCATAGACCGTGTCATCCTTGTCCAGTTCAATATTGGGCCCATAGACATTTATCCTGTTATGCAGGATGGGCAAATTCCATCTAGGTCACTCATGTCCCTCAGCATGCTTCGTGGAGTACCCATCAACTGTCTTTATGGTTATCCAGTTACGGACAACGTTTGATCAGCAATAAAGCACTCGACTCTACATCTAGGGTCCATAGTGGTTTCAGGTCGAAGAGTGGTATAAACCATTATCACCATGAGAATAGCTTATGACACTTTGCATAACTTTCTATATAGTATTCTCATAGCGGGTCAATCTGGTATAAATATTACTCCTAATATTCATACCTATGTTTAAGACTTGATAACTCTTTATCCATGATCCATGAGATATGATCATCAGTCTACAAACATAATAGTCTTAATGCTTTAATGTTATCCCACTTCACACTAAAGCTCGACTACAGATACTTTAAGAATAGTTTCCTTATGTTTAATGTGTTCTCATGATTAAGTCACACTTAATACATTAAACGGACTATCTATTCCAGGGACTTTATTAATCAACCATAATAAAGAAAATGCCTTTTATTATTAATAAATAATTCGATACAAGTACCAAAAGTATTGGCCTCTAGGGCTTACACCAACATCAAGATGGATATCTCACCCATCTTAACTCTCGCCATCATTCAAAACTATCAATGTAGTTTGTTCAAACCCTTTTCTTAATTAAATATCAGAAAACACTTAAAAATATCAAACCTTTTTAGAAATAAGATGTAAATAGAACATGATGGATACCATGCACTCCTGAGACTAGGATTCGAGATGGATATCTCACCCATCCGAGTTCTCGCCATTACTCAAAATACATTCAAACCAATCAAATTCTTTTCTCGCTATTGTGTGATTGACCCTTAAAACCTTTCTATAATCGAAAGGTATTTTGTTTCGAGACGATGCAAAACAATGTTGTGTCCACTTGAATGTGCAAGTATGCTTGCGACATTGCCCGCAAATGTTGATTTATAAATCCATTTGGTTGTGATGCAAATGTCCCCTTTTCCACTTGTTTTGGGTAGTCCAACAATGCTTTCGTCAATTGACACAAAGCAGCTATCGCTAAAATCGACCAACAAACAAATATTTTCTACCCATAATTACATAAGCCTTGAGTTTTCTATTGCACCCAGAGATACGTAGGAGAAGGATTTGTAAATATTGTCAGGCCCATTAATAAAAAACTTAACTTTAGTTCCCTTCGTTGCTCATTAATAAAAATCCAAAAAAACATTTTCTCTTTTCTTTTGATCTTATTCTTCTTTTCTATCTTAATAACTTGAGAAGCCTACCATTTCTAATCTAATACTAACGTGCACGACTAACCTAATGGTTCCCGTTGAGTACAATGGACGTGAGGGGTGCTAATACCTCCCCCTTGCGTAATCGACTCCTGAACCATGACTTGGTTGCGACGACCAATATTATTGTGGTTCTTACTTGGGTTTTATCGATATTTCCCTTTTCCTTTTAGGAATAAATAAAGTTCGGTGGCGACTTTGTTCAGTCCATCATTGTGAGCGTGTGATTGCGCTTCACTAGGTCATGTTCTCATTTTTCGAGGTGCGACACACACACACACTAAATATAATATTCGGCCTAGATGCAGTGAGATATATAAGAGAATCGATCATACCTTTATACTTCTTGACATATACATCATACCATTTTCCTTCTTTTTAAGTTTCAATTTGTAGTCATCGGAGTGTCAATCGACTTTGGGTCTTCCATACCAAATCTCTTTAATAAGTCATTGCAATATTTGGTTTGACACATAAATGTTCCTTCATTAAGATGCTTGATTTGAAGCCTAAGGAAGTAATCCAAATCCACCGTGAGACTTATCTCAAACTCACCATGCATAAGCTTAGAAAACTCCTTGGCAAGTTGCATAAGCTTAGAAAACTAGAAGAGTATGCTTTCATTGATTCTTAATGAAAAATGTAGTATTTACCTTTCCCTTAGAGTACCCTTGATCAATCAAAAACTTACTAAGTCGATCATACCAAGTCCTAGGTGTTTATTTGAGACCATACAAAGCTCGCTTTAGTTTGTAAACATGATTAGGATACTCATAATTTTCAAAATCGGGAGGTTGAGCTACATACACTTCCTCATAAATATAGCCATTAAGAAACACATTTTCATGTCCATTTGAATTAACTTGAAATATTTGGAGCAAGCATAAGCTAGTAAAAGGCATATAGCCTTGAGGCGAGCAACCAGGGCATAAGTCTCCTCATAGTCAATACACTTCTATTGGTTATAACCTTGAGCCACTAGCCGAGCTTTATTCCTATTTATCACTCCATTTTCGTCGAGTTTGTTTCTAAAAACCATCAAATACCAATTACTCGATGATTTTGGGGATGAGGGACAATGCCTCGTACATAATTTCTTTTAAATTGGTTTAGCTCATCTTGTATGGCCATAAGCCAATGCTCATCAAGTAATGCATCTTTAGCGTTTTTAGGTTCAACTTGTGAAACAAACGCAAAGTGATAACAAAAATTACTTATATTGGAGCATGTTGTCATGCCTTTTGTGATGTCTCCAAGAATGTTGTCGATGGGATGATCTTTGGATGTTCTCCAAGTCAAAGGTAGTCCATCCAATGTAGTTGGACTTTCAACCTTCTCCTATTCATAATCATTATTTTCTTCTTTCTCATATTCCATCGCTTCAGGCTGATCAATTCCTTGTTCAGTTTCCTTGAGAGGATCTTGTGAAGATACACCTACATCATTAAAAGAAACAAGTTTCACGACATTTTTCGGGTATGAATTATTAAAGGTAACATGAACCGACTTTTCAACAACAAGTAATATTTTGTTATAAACCCTATAAGATTGACTAGATTGTGAGTATCCGAGGAAAATACCCTCATCGGTTTTTGCACCAAACATACCTAACTTATTCTTTCCACTGTTCAAAACAAAACATTTGCATCCAAAAACATAAAGATGTCACATTAGGTTTTCTACCCTTAAGCAAATCATAAGGAGTTTTGTCTAAAATAAGACGTATTAGTATCCTATTCAAGATATAACACGTCGTGCTAATGGCACCAACCCAAAAAACTTAGATAAATTGCCTTTATTGAGCATATCTTTAGCCAACTCCTCTAAAACACGATTTTTCCGCTCCACAACATTATTTTGTTATGGAGTTCTAAGAGTGAATAAGTTATTCTCAATGTCATGTTTGACACAATACTTCTCAAATAAATGATTTTTAAACTTACCTTTGTGATTGCTTTGGATAATAACAATTTTCAAATTCATTTTATTTTGAGATAATCTAGCAAATTGATTGAAAGCCGACAAAGTCTCATCTTTACTATACAAAAACATGACCCAACAAAATATTGAGTAATCATCTACAATCACAAAACCATAATAGTTACCACCTATGCTCTTGGTCTGTGAGGGACCAAATAGATCCATATGAAAAAGCTTAAGAGGTCCTGAAGTGGAAATAATGTTTTTCAATTTAAATGAGACTCTTGTTTGCTTCCCCATTTGGTATGCATCGCATATATGATCTTTTGAAAATTTCATTTTGGTAGACCGATCACTAAATCTTTTGAGGTCACTTTGTTTAGTAAATCAAAGTTGACATGAGTTAGGCGTCTATGCCATAACCAAGAGTTTTCACTCATGGTAGCTAGACACCTAGTTCCAACCAAGGATACATCATATAAGTTAAGCATATAAATGTCATTAACCCTCAATCCCCTTAAACATATAATCCTTCTTCTCATTATGTTCAAACAAGCAACAAGATTTGGTAAAAGTGACTTTAAATCCCTTTTTACATAGTTAACTAATTCTAAGTAGGTTATGTTTAAAACCTTCAACTAAATAACATCGGAGATAGTAGTAGATGATGGATTACCGACAATAAATTTTCCAAGTATTGCTCCCGTGTTATTATCTCCATACATAACATAACCCTTATTCTTTGGCACAAAGTCAATGAATAGAGATATGTCACCTGTCATATATCTTAAGCATTGACTGTCGAGAAACCACATCTTCTTCGTAGACTCAAGACATTCAACTTGTAGAATCAAACAAGGGAGATATGTATCCAATTTTCATTGGGTCCTTGAGAGTGGGTGAAATCAAGGTTGCATTTGGGCAACCATTGAAAAGCTCCTTTAAGAACCAAAAGTTTCTTAATTTTGCATTTTTCGATAGTATGCCATTTCTTTCAACAATAGAGACAAGACAAATTTTGATGAGATATGCTTTTGCTATTGGACTCCTTTTGAAAAAATTATGCTTCTTACATGAATGGTTTAAAACCCTTTCATACTTTGATTGATCAATAGAAAATGTAATCTTTGGTTATAAGGCTTTGTCTAATTTGACTTGAAGAGTATTTATCTTTTTTTACCAGTCATGACAAGATTCACAACCAAACCTAAAAGGATTTTCATCCTCGTTCTTGTCACTTTGAATATCTATTATAAATCTCTTAATAGCTTCCAACTTCCTTTCGGATTCTAACACTTTAGCTTCTAAGTGTAAAAAGACTTTTTCATGTGAAGCTAATTTGTTAAAGGTAATTAAGGCTTCTCTATGAAGATATTCAAAAGCTTTTTGTATTTGAAGATAATATAAGTCATTAATAGTTTCAAGCTTATAAAGAGTTATATGTTTCTTCTTTTTATATTTTCCACAAGGAAAATTCGGATCGATTCCACACTTGAAGCAAAGCTTTCATCACTCGAGGAATCACTCACACTCTCCCAAGCAAAATATGTTCTTCTAGACTTTCTAGACCTCTTGTGATGACCTTTGTCTCTGTCTTTCTTAATCTTAGGATATTTCAGTCTATATTGACCAAATTCTCCATAATTATAACAATAAATTCTAAGTTTACCTTTCTTATTCTCATTTCCCTTGAGCCTTTCGCTACCCTCATAAACATGGTTAAGTTCTTGTCTGAGTGCTTGATTTTGTTCTTCCATATGTACCTTTGACATCTTTTGAGAAACATTCTCATGTCCTCATCATCGACGTTCTTGTCATACCTTATTTCAAAATCACTTTGCTCAATATATGAGGGCTTTGAGCTTGAAGTCTTTAGAGTAATACACTTCTTCTCTTCAACCTTGTCTTTCCTTTTTCTTTCTTTACCATCTTCTCGTGCTATTTTTCGTGTTTTTCTAGGCAAGAGAGTTCTTTCTCACGTTCTTCCAATTTGTCAAACAAGATAGTGAGATCAAGTACTTTAAGATCATTTACCTCTTTGATTGCGGTGACCTTGGGTTTCCATTCCCTATTAAGACATCTTAAAACCTTATTAGTAGCAATATCATTGAAAATAGGCTTACATAGAGCATCTAACCGGTTAATAAGATGTGTGGACCTCTTTTACATTTCGGCAATGGTTTCACCATGCTTCAAAGAGTTCAAACTATTGATTTAATATGTTGATTGTAGCTTGTTTGACCTTCCCCCATGAGTAACTTGTAACACATCTTACATAGCCTTGACAATTTCACAATGGGAAACACAATAAAATTCATCAACACCGAGTGCAAATATGAGAATGTTTTGTGCTTTCTAATCATAAGACCACAATTTCTTATCATTATCTTTCCATTGATTTTCTGGTTTTGGTACGATTACTCCTTCACCATTGGTGATAGTAATTTCATGAGGACCATTAATGATGACGTCCCATACACCCTTATTAACCGAGTTAATATGGATACACATACAAGCTTTCCAATAGCCATAATTTTGGCCGGTGAAAATTGGTGCTCTATTATACGCCCATTTAGGTTCGGTAGCCATTATCTAATAAGAAAATATTAAGCACGTAATAAACCGGAACTCTTGATTCCACTTGTTATATGATATGCCTAGATCTAGAGGGGGTGAATGGACCCTGAGTTAAAAACTTGATAAACAATTAGTTTAAAAATTTCATGGCGCGGAAGCAAGTTACAAATATCCTGGATAAAAAATTGTATAACCGAACCCGCTATCAAAAAGCTCAGATATGCATACTAATGACAATTGTATGATAATGATTCACAAATCAATTAACAACAACTAATAACAACTAGTTGAATGGAAAGTAATATAGATAAGTCTATCTCCAATGATAATTCACACAAAAATATAAGTGAGACAATTTGTCAAACACTTGGTATACGATCAATAATGTTTGGAATTATATATGGTATTATTGTTCTAGAAATCTAATCACAACCAAATGGTTTGTGATCTACACAACAACACCGATTTCAAAATATGTTCAAAATTATGATCTAAACAATATTGATCAAACAATCAATGTAATCAACAATTTGCAAACCAAAAATAAAAGAGAGATAAAGAGAGAGTACATAATGATTTGTTTAGGCAGTTCCCCAATCGACCTCATTATGGGTACGTCTGCCCTCAATTCGAATTAAGATATTATATTATATCTAACTTTGTAAATATGTGAATACAATAGATAAAGAAATCTAACCCTATAAACCCTAAGTTTGATGTTGATTCTACCACCTCTAAAACCCCCTTGTTTTTCAAAGCTTTGACTAGGTCTAATTAATTCCAAGCACACACTTATTGAAACCCATGATTTACGAATGCGATCCACCGTTCCACGCTACTCCTTTGCCCAATAACTTCTCGTTCTTCAAATACTTTACTAGGTCGGATCCAAATTACGTAATCTTGTCGAAAACCTTCAAACCCTAACGATCTTGAAGGAAAATCCCACCTTGGTTTTCTGATTTGAAATTCTTAAAGTTCTTAACCCAATATCAACGGTACAAACAACCTAATTGAATATTATAAATCCTAATCTATATGACACCCAATCAAAAAATGATTATGTGTTGTTTGATTGTGTGTATGCATATAAGAGAGATTGAAGATGCTGCAAATGTTTTGAAATATCCATATTTCATATAGGTTTTACTCACTAGAAACTTTGTTATACAATGATGCATGTATGAAGTATTTATATGCATGCATGTTTGGAGGCAAAAGGAATGCACAAGACTTGGAAAAATTGTGAATTTTTTAAAATTATCGTCGCATAGGTCGACCTATGAAGTCATGTGCCGACCTGTTCGACTCATAGGTCGACCTGTATAAGGTCACGTGTTGATCTGTGTATACCATGCACTGCCTATGTGTCGGCCTGAAGAGGCGACACATGAGTCGGAACCTATATGCTTCAATATTGCAACATGGATGTCGATCTATGGAATGAATGTGTTGACGTATATCATAATTTCTATAGGTTGACTTGTAGACGCATGTGTCGACCTATATTGTAAGTTTCCACAAAAAATATTTTTCATGCATTTTTTATGCATGAGATATTTTCCAAGTTGTGTTCTAAATACTTTTATGCTTCATAATACAAAGATGCACATAGAGAATTAGAGGATACCGTCCAATATACATTAACGCTAAAGTATCTTAGTTTTGACATCATGCAAAATACATCTAACGGAAGTTGCACTCACGTTATGGGAATCAAACCCACAGCCACACGATTGAGAAAATATATGGAATGAGTTATCCTGTTCTAAGCCGCGAGTTTTTTTTCTTCATATCGTGGTGTGTATGAGGCGAGATCAAGTAAATCGTCTCCATTAATGAATGACTTACCTGAATTGTTGTGATATTTCATCTTCAAACAAACAGTGAAAGCCATTGCATCTAATTCCGCCATAAATGATATTCATAAGATGTCGTTGTAGACGCTTTTGCATGAGACGATGAGGATGCATACCTTCACGATTCTCTTATTTATGCCTTCTCCAAACTAGATCGATAAATCTATGATTCCACATGGATGGGTTGGGGAGTCATTGAATGCAACAAGGTTTCAACCTTTTTGCAGTTTTAAATCTTTCACGTACAATCCTAATCCTGTGAAGATTATGAGGTACGTCAGGCTGCATGAGTTTCGTCATTGATGACGATCCTTTATCCTGAGTGGTTGTTTATGGCAACATTTACAATCAGTGGAAGTATCATAGTAAGAGTTCTATTCATCTTCTTGTGATCTCGAAACCCTAGGATAAGACTATTTTCCCATTGCCTTTAGACCACTGTTGAAGGATTTGAATGAGCTTTGTGATGAAACACATTCTTTCCAAAAGATCCGATACAAAAAAAATCAACGAAGAATGTAAGAACCGATATGGATGTTGAAGAAATTATGATGTTTTTTATGGTTAGATCGAAAGCCATCTTCTTGGTTCGAGCATAATAGTTGTTGTGATTCATGACTTTGGATTAAAAGAAATCTAAAATCTTTCGTGACAAGCAAATGAAATCTTATTTTCTAAATAATAATTCAGTTAAGAGTTTAAATATCTTGATATATTTATCTAAAAGATTAAACTAAATATATATATTTTTTTTAATTTAGATTTTGTTAGAATCTTGTTGGCTAACTTTGCTGTCATGTAGATACACAGATACCAAACCGTCCAGCTTTTGTAATTTGGAGTAATCCTGAACGACATATCCACCGTGCGTTTTGCATTCATATTACCCACACGCTCACAGTTTTATTATTGTGGCCGCAACTACAAGACACTGAAAACAGAAAGAGAAAAGAGAGTGGTGTGGGTTTTGTGGTTGGTTCATCGTCGACTCTCAACTCGACATGGCAACCCTTCCCTCCATCCTCTCCCTCTCTTCCTCTCTCCCTCTCCACCGCTTCCGTCCCTCCCCTTCCCTCTCTTTCTCTCCTCTCCGTTTCTCCACAAAACCTCGTCCCCCCTTTCTCGTTCTCGCTTCTTCATCACACGACGAATTCACCTCCAAGGTAATACCTAAACCCTAATTATTATCATTTGAATTGGTTTGTTTGCGTATCTAAATTGAAATTTGATTTTGATAATTGAGTTGTTGTTGTTTGTAGAAATCGGCTCTTTCTGAATTGATACACGAAATTGAACCTCTTGATGTGAGTTATATTCAGAAAGATGTACCGCCAACTACTGCTGATGCTATGAAAAGGACTATTTCTGGTATGCTGGGTTTGCTTCCTTCTGATCAGTTTAATGTAGTTGTTGAGGCTTTGTGGGAACCGCTTTCGAAGTTGTTGATTTCTTCAATGATGACCGGGTCTGTACTTCAATTTCTATCACTATGTTTAACTGTTAATTTTTTAATGCTTCTCTTTGTGGATCTTGTTGGATTGTTATTTTGCTAATACATATGATGAAGAGCCCTTTCGATGATGATAGTTAGTTTTTGGAATAAACCACGAAATTAGCCTTTGGTTCAAGCTCTTGAATAGGTCCATGAGTTTATGAATAAGGTCACTGACACTAGTATACTGTCAACTGTCAAGTTGGTCCTCATATTTAACCACTTTATATCCATTAGGTCCCTATATTTAGTCACCTGCTATCAATTTAGTTCCTAACATTACTATTGGATTTTGTCCTTCTGATTCTCAGAAGGATTAATATGTGCAAAAATTTGACTAAGTCAGAGATGTGTTTGGGACTATTCATAATCCCAGGGTCCTGTTTGGGAATTGGGAGAGCCCTACAAAGTCAGGTACGTTTTTGGTGGTTTACTCATAGTTTTTCCCTTTTCAGAGTTATTTAAATAAATAAATGGACAATCCATTTGGAGAAGGGAGAGAATGTTGCATACTCATGACTATTTAGTTTCTGAGAATATATGTTGATATTTGATAAAATGTCCCTGAATATTGATTCTTCCGAAGAATGCTAATTCTATCATGCTTTGCTATTAGAGAGGTTGGAGACTTGGAGAGGAGCTCTAAAAACACATGGTTTTCGCTTAAGTAGAAGTAAAACGGAGTATATGGAATGTAAGTTCAATAAAAGAAGAAGCATTTCTAACCTAGAGGTGAAAGTTGGAGAGAATATCATCGCTCAAGTCACACAGTTTAAATATTTCGGGTCCGTAATACCAAATGATGGAGAAATAAAAGGGGATGTAAACCATCAAATTCAAGTTGAGTGGATGAAATGGAGAACTTCAAGGGTTTTATGTGATGCAAAGGTACTGCTCAAGCTGAAGATTTTTTTTATCGGGTTGTGGTAAAACCTGTGGTGTTGCACGAAATCAAATGTTGGGCGGTTAAGAACCAACACAAAAAAAAAGTAAGTGTAGCAGAGATGAGGATGTTGCGTTGGATTTGTGGTAAGACTAGACATGATAGGATTAGAAATGAAAATGTTATTGTTTGGGTAACACCTATAGTAAAGAAGATGTGGAAAATAGACTTAGGTGGTTTGAGCTTATAGAGAGAAGACATGTAGATTCGGTGGTAAGTAGAGTGTAGATCAGATGGAAAAAAGTCAAACAATTAGAGGAAGAGGAAGACCTAGAAAGACTACAAGAGAAGTTATTAAGAGAGATATCTAGATTAACGATTTGGACAGAAGTATGATCCTGAATAGAACATTATTTTGAAAGTTGATTCATGTAGCCGACCCCACTTAGTGGGATAAGGCTTGGTTGTTGTTGTTGTATTTCTATTAGAGATAGTCTATAGGTTACCTAACTAATAACAACTACTAGAGCTAGTTGTCTTGTAAAGAAAAAATCTGTTGTTTTGTAAAGAAGAAATCTGCTATAGCAGGTCATTGCAGGCGAACTGTTTTGCAACTATTTATGCAAAACAGATACACCTTTGTAACTAACTTTTCCATAATGAAGTTCTAGTTATAACAGAAAATGCTAACTCTACTCTTTTGATTAATTGCCAGTTAATGTTTATCCAAATGGGGGGAATATGAGAAGCTTTATTCATATATTTGCAGGTATACACTGCGTAATGCTGAATATAGGCTTTGTCTGGAGAAAACTCTAGACACATGCGAAAGAGATCTTGAGAAGCCAAAGGCAGAAAGTACGAAGTTTGACTTACAAGACTTCCTACGTGACAGTGTAAATATTGACTTTGGTAGAAAGAATAGTTTGTCTTCCAAAGTTGAAAAGTCTCACGAGGATGTCAATATTGAAGACCTTGGCAAATTATCTGCCGAAGCTCAAGAGTTTATTTCCAGTCTGCAGTCTCGTTTGTCATCCATGAAAAAGGTATGCTGTAGAATTGAAGATCCTTCTTTGACACTTGATGGATTTTATGCATTGATTTCTGTTTCATTGAACTGTCTGTGGATTTTATTTTGCGTTCGAAGTTGTTAGTTATTGATTGGCACACATCTCAATTGCAATCAGGCTACCATTACAACAAACATGTTTTCTCATTTTTATATATTTTCCTTGTTTTTTGGGAAATTTCTCTAGGAGCTACAAGAAGTGAAGAGGAAAAGTGCTGCTCTTCAAATGCAACAGTTTGTTGGAGAAGAAAAGAATGATTTACTGGACTACTTGAGATCGCTTCAACCTGAACAGGTTTTGCCTTTTGTGAAAATTCTTTATTTGTGTTTTCATTGTGAGCCATGTCTTTTTGTGTACATGTGGTATAATTTCCGTGCATTACCGTGATGCAATTGTATCTTTTTTTGAAAGATATCTGGCCTTGGTTTTTTATCCCGTATTTGTCTTCATGCATTACTTGAAAACAATATCAAGGATGTCAATTTGTAATTGCTGTTGCATTTGTTTATTTTAAAATAACTTGTTCATATGATTTGTTAAAGCTGTTTAATCCTATAACCAACCTTACTTGGTTGGAAAAAACTTTTGATTGTTTCCGCTACATGAAACTTGTATCCTTTTCCAATTTCCATCATTAGGATGCAAATCAGAAAGATGTCAAAACTCCAAATATTCATTCAAACATTAAAAAACACATTCTTTTGTATTCCTGAATGTTAACTGTGACATTATTAGCTTGTGTAGGCTTATTTTATATCATTATATCTTATTTTCAATTTATATCAGTGTTTTAGTTGGGTGTGTGTTTGGCTAATGAGCAGGTAGCGCAGCTGTCAGAATTTACATCCCCTGAGCTTAGGGATATCATTCTATCTGTTGTCCATGGTCTTCTGGCTACCCTTTCTCCTAAGATGCATTCAAAACCTTCAACTACGTCAGAGAATGCAACAGTTGGAACAGCAAATGATGGGAGTGAAGATTGTGCCGAGGTTGTTGAGAATTCTTCACTTCAATTTCAGCCATTTATTTCATTAACTCGGGACTATCTTGCCCGCCTGCTCTTTTGGTTAGTATTTTTCTTGCCATTGTTTATATGCTTTTTTTTCTTCCATTTATTTATTTATTTGTTTATTATGCAAGAACAAGCATTTAAGATTTAATCAGGGTGAAAAATGATACAAAAATGATTTTTTTTACACAATGATACAAAAATGATAAAAAGTTAACTATTTATGATACTTGAAAGATGATTTGGAATGTTTAAGGCTATGTACGAGTGCGGTGCTCATTTCTGGACTAAACTAACTTTTTCTCACTGACTTCCCCCTGTAGGTGCATGCTGTTGGGACACTATCTTAGAGGTCTCGAGTACCGAATGGACTTGACAGAACTGCTATCCTTGACAAATGATGCTGAGAATGACGTTTCTGGGAACGAACAAATTGTTTAAGTGCTGTTCAAATTTTGGGGGTACAATCTGTTTATAGATGTGTGGTTTCAACCCGGGCATATTATGATCCACATCAAGTGCTAGTCACTTCTGCTGAGGGTTATCACTGCTTACAGAAGAATTAATCTCACTTTCTTGAAACGGTAACAATTCTCAGTCTCTTCTAATGTCAGACCATTAGAAGAATTGAAGGCGGTTGGCGTTTTTGTTGATGGTTGATTGATTATATTATAGTCTACACACAGAATATGAAAATGTGACGTACTATGCACAGCTTGAGGCGCAAAATGAAGTTGGTTTCTTATCAGTTTATATTTGAATAAAACAGTTTACTTAGAATGTATCTAGATTTTATATTTTTCTTGATTGGTTTAATTTTATGTCTTGACCAGCAATAAAAAAGGATAAAATATGTACCAAAAAAAATTGTGTTCATACTGTGAGTGGGATGTTAGGTTTTTTTGTAAATTATTACTAGTATTTTTTAAGTTAGATGACCTTATTGTGAAGAATGAATTTGCCAGACACATTTATTGTTCTTTCTTTTGGCTGGATTGGAGTTGGCATTGAGCCTGAGGTGATTCTTCATGCTGTTCGTGTCCCACCCAAAAAGATCAGCAAGTGCTTACATTCAAAATGGCTGTCCTGTATATTGAGTGCTTAAATCATTAGTCCAAAGCACATTACAAACCTTTGCTGTCTGGATCACGAGCGCTGTGTTTTCTTAAACATCGAATGTTACAATTGTAAATATTATGTTGGGAGTAGAGATTGAACTCTCATTATTTAATTTTTTACTTCTATCACTTTATCTCCCAACCAGCCCTTTAAGCACTTGATTTTTAGGGGTTACTTTTCATCTTCACATTTCTTAAAAACATGTTTTTGAAAATGTACTTTAAGTGATACACAATATGTTTATTGAGATGTGTCCTACATTATGAGTTTCTTTTTGTTGAGAAAGAGGGCCTAAGTCAAAAGAATAAAAAAAACTACAAAGCCAATCTCCAAAACGGTTCCATAGTGTCCCTATCTATCAATGGCTTGATAAAGCCGGAGCATCTTCTAGAAAAATTAGTTCCTTCATAAAATTCAGAGCATCTTTTAGGAATATCATATCGTGCATATTATCAATTTTCACTTTTGCTAGTGTATCTGCACAAGTATTTGCTTCCTTAGACAAATGACCCACCTTCACATTTGTGTGCATATTTGAAATTCGTCTTTATGAAATATCAATGTTTATTTTAAAATTTTATGATATTTTAAAATATATTTTTTTCTTTATTTTTTATAAAATTTATAAAATAAATAGTTTAATAATATCTAATTTATTTATTTTAAATATACTATGTTTTTTAATTCACATCTCATAATTGTTAAATTGTAATGTCTTTTAATTCATATCTCATAATTGTTAACTTGTCTGAAATTGTGAAATTGCCAAAATTAGTTTATCAATTGGATCCACTAAACTATTATTCATCCAATCCTTTCATCAAATCTATCTATTACATAAAAAAAAAAAAAATAGCTAATGGATTGAAAAATTAATTAACAAAAAAATATATTAGCCATAACATTGAGGTTTTCTCAATGAATATGACTAACTGGTTCTTTATTTTTAATTGTAGTTTTCTTCTTAAATAATTTGCATTCAATGAAGAAAACAAAAATTAGTTGTTGATATTTTTCAAATCAGATTAGTAGTACATGGCATAACTTTTTCACATTGAGAGAAAAAAAAGAACCGTAAACCATTAAAAATCTAAAGCATTTAAATACATTAAAGGAAAATGAGAAACTTAAAAAAACAACCTTTTACTTCTATCATTTTAAAGGAAAATGAGAAACTAAAAAAACGAACCTTTCACCAGTATCATTTTAACTACCAAACTAACCTCAAGTACTTGATATTTGGGGATTACTTTTCATCTCCATTCTTCTTAAAAACACCTGTTTTTTTACTTTTTATTTTTGAAGTAATTTATGATATATAATAATGTTTATTGAGATGCTTATATTCATTTAGGGTAAATCAATTTGGGTAGTGTTCATAACCGACCGCTGTCCTTATGAAAATTTAAATATATCTATTGTACCGTCTAAAAATTAATCTATATTTTAAAAAATTTCAGTCATCCCTAAAATATTACCGGTATGTTTTGCTTGTGTGGGTTAAACATCCGAGTGAATTCGCATTTTAAAATTCAGATCTACTTCTGAAGAAAATTTTACGTGTTTTTTAAATTTTTATTTCAGAACAATGGATGGATCATGATTAAAATTGAATATTGCTGGTCAAGATGCTATAAATCAATGAAATATAATCTCAACAATTTTTTTTAACTATTGAAGCATCGGAAGTTCAGTTTCTTTTTTTACTATTTTATATTTTAAATATTCAGCAGACAATACTTTTTAATAAACCAAGTTTAAAATAATAAAAACTATTGAAGTTTCTTTAAAATACAACAAGTCCGAGAGACTGTGGAGACAATAAACAATAATTATAAAACTTGCACTTTTGTGTTAACAACACATGTTTTATCTGTGATTATCTTGAATCTATTCACTAAAAAGCCATGCATGTTACAATCCATGTTCTATCAAAATCAAGAGTTATGTAGGCATATATTAATAAAATCATGTTTAAGTGTTTGATTACTTTTGTTTAAGGGCAAACAAAATACTAACTTGGGAAAAATTGATAAATATGAAATTTTTTACTTCTATCACTTTATTAGCTTATTTTAACACGGAGTAACACAAAAAAAATCTCTAATTTATGTTACATTAACAATTGTCCTGATAATTACACATTAGTCCTATTGTATATATTTTGGATCAATTAATGTTGAAAGATGGAAAATCAAAGTTAATCGAGCCATACACGATCATCTTATCCAAGACCTAGAAGCCTAAGTCAGACCATATTTGTTGAGAGAATTTAGGCTCAATCAACAAATGGAAAATAAAAGGCATGGATTAAAGACAAGAACAATTCATTGGGAGAATTTCAACTCAACCAACGAACTTGAGACAAAACTAAAAGGCTAAAAAACATGAAAAGTTCGTTGGGAGACGGTTAGTTAATTGAAATATCAGTTTTTCAACATAATATTAACTAGTCTATATTTATTATAACATTGAAGGTTTGTTGAAGGAATCGATCCAAGAATATATCACCAAAAGAGAATTTCATTTTAAACATAAGTTAAAATTTTGAACAGGAAATGAATAAATTTAAGACTGTATTTTACTCAAATGGTTGTTTTGTAAAAGACCCTAACACAAGATACGATGGTGGAGAAGTATATGCTTTTACTGGTCAAGATCCCGATTACTGGTCTTTTTTTGAAGCTTGTGACTTAGTTAAAGTGATTGACCCTGAGTTTAATTTGAGTTGTGTTAAGATGTGGTGGAAACATGATGAATGATCTTTTGAATAAGATTTAAAACCATTTATGGATGATGGAGATGATTGTAAGTTAGCTATGTATGTTATTAGAAATAATTGTGAAGTTGAAATATTCTGTGAGCCAAAACCAGTTCCAAGTGAGGCCATATTTATGGATAAAGTTAAAGATAAAGGAAAGGGGAAGAAATATGATGAAGATGATGACAAATTAAGTGAAAGTAGTGGTGATTCTAGTGATGAATCTATGAGAGGTGTACACTTTGATGACAGTGAGGAGAAGAGAATGAAAGGATTTGATGAGGGGCTTGATGAAGGGCTTGATGCAGGTGTTGATGGAGAAACTATAACTGAACCTGTTGCTAATAATGAGGCCCCAAGTCAACCAGATAAGAAGATGTTTATCACAAAAGAGATGGTAAGGAACATGTCATTGAAGATTCATACACGACCGATGAACTGGATAGTGGAGTTGTGATGAAAGGCCATGTGTAATCACGTTCAACGTAGAAGATTCTCTAAGTAAGGATTTTGTTTTCAAGGTTAGAATGGAGTTTTCTTCATTGAAGCAGTTCAAAGATACTATACTAGAGCATAATGTTTTGAATGGTAGGGATGTTAGGGTTGAGAAAAATGATGCTAATAAATGTAGGGTGGTATGTAAGGACAAGGAAAAATGTAACTATACTGTCTTGCAACCCATATAGAAAAGGTAGATGATTATAAGGGGCAGATAATGACCAAATCATTAAGGAGATTAGATAGAGAAATTGCAAAAAAGTGTTAGTTAGACAACAACTTATGCTGGTAGATTAATGTTTCGGGTTACACATGTCTTGTTTACTGATAGCTTTATAATGGACTTGGAAAAACATACATGCTCATGCAACTATTGGGAACTTGTTGGGATACCATGCAGACATGGTGTGGCTGCAATACATAGGAAAGTAGACGACCCCATCAAATCAAATATGTGCATAAATGCTATCATAAAAGCACATATGAAAAATGTTACAATGAAGTGATCACACCATTAAATGGCAATAACAAATGACCTAGAACATCTAATCCTATTATGTTCCCCCCTTTTGTTCAAACGTGGCCCAAGAAACTACGAAGGAGAGAGCCTGATGAGGTGAACCAAACAAAATGGCAAAGAACAAACACAAGCTGTAGATGCAAAACATGTTTTGAACTAGGCCACAACAAAAGGACTTGCAAGAAACATAAGCAAATTGTGCTTGTTCCATTTGGAAATACTGCACAGGCCAGCCAAGAGATACCTACACAGGCCAATCAGGAGAGGTCTACACATGTCAGTCAGACTAGGCCACAACAAAAGGACCTGACACCAAAAAAAGGGTAATGTGATACCTTAGTATTGTGATTGTGTTTGCATGTAGTTAATTAAGATTATGTAACAATGTTAATGTTTTGTTGCATGAGGAGGCCTAAGGGATCTGTCAACAATGGTACAAGTAAGACTGAAACAAAGTTAAAAAAGCCCCAGCGAGAGAAGAGAAAAGTCAATGAGGGACCTAATGTCAATGTGCCATCTGTCATTGGGCCAACTATCAAATAGCCAACTGTTAATGAGCCATCTGTCAATGAGTCAACTGTCAATGAGCCAGTTGCCAATCAGTCAACTTCTTGGATAAGTTCTATGATTGGGATGCTGGGACTTTGGCTGCATTACTAGGGGATGATGCAGAGACTTCAACCTTTGAGTGTTGACAAATCACCTATCAAGCCAACTGAATCAAATCCATGTGGTGTCAAGGTTTTCTTTGGTAAACAATCAAAAGTTTGCAAAAACAAACCTTTCACAGCCCCAAGATTATATTCACCAAAGCAAACTTGCACTGAACCAATGAGTATTAAAACCAAGAGCAGGTACGCGAATGCTGATGTGGCAGGTGCAAAAAGACAAAGTGAAAGGATGACGACTCTGAAAACAAAGGATGTATCTGACCCTGATAAAAAACATGATGATCCTTTGTTGATAATTGAAGAGGATACCATAGAAGAATTTTTGGTGGTGATAGGATATAAAAAATTTGGGCAAAAATTTGCAAGGGGCTAACCTAATGAAGATGTAGTTCATAGTTAGATTTTTATGTTTTGGTTATGTTTTTGTTTTGTAATATAATGAATGAATCAATTACTATTTTGGTATGGATCGACAACTAGTTTGATATGGATCACCAACTATTTTGATATATAATGAATTTAATGTACTGAATATGTAATGCAACTTTTGGGTTAAATCTGATTGCATTTCTATGTTAAAATTATAGATTCTATTGTGTCAAAATTATATATCACATTATGTCAAAAATAATTATAGGTCAAAATGAACCAACTTATAGATCAAATTCTATCAAAATTATAGGTCACACCAAGTGAAATTTATAGGTCACGTTATGTCAAAATTATAGTACAATGCATAACTGAACCAAATTATAGGTCATTCCAAATTACAAAGTGAAACTTACAAAATCATTTACACCAAATTATAGATCATGCCAAGTGAACATTACAAAATTAATTACACCGAATTATAATTCATACCAAGTGAATATTACAAAATCAATTAAACATTACAAACTTAGAAGAACAATAGTAGACCATTTCAACATTTACACTTCATTAACAATTACATGTTGACCAAAAACAAAAACACAATACAAATTGACTTCAACTTTTCCCAAAATGCCTCTGACTTAATCTTGATTTGCAACCTCTTGTTCTTCTTCATTGGAGATTCATACAACTCCTTCAAAGATTCAACAACTTGCATCTCCCTCACAGTGCTCTCATCTTTGCTCCATTCTTCATCTACACATTCATAATAATCCTTTCCTTGAGCAATATCACCATCCCAAATGAATAAATTACAAGTTTCCTCATTTTGCCAAAACGGACATCTCCAGAACATTCTCCCTTTATTCCGTCTGTTCTTGCACATGTATGATATCATACGACCGTTACACCTAGGGGTGGCAAACGGGCATGCCCGCCCCGTTTAGGCCCGCCCCGCAAAAGCCCACAAAAAAACGGGGCGGGGCGGGGCGGTCATAGTTGAGGATGCGGGTCTAAAACTTAGACCCGCCCCGCAAAAAAGTGAGGGCGGGGCGGGGAAAGTCCGCGGGCACTGCACTCTTTAAGCCTAAAAATGCAAAAATTTATGTAAATACACGTGCCCGCAAAAGCCCGCGAAAAAAACGGGGCGGGGCGGAGCGGACACATTTGAGGGTGAGGGCCTAAATCCTTGGCCCGCCCCGCACAAAAGTGCGGGCAAAACGGGCATGCCCCGCGGGCCGAGCCCGTTTTGCCACCCCTAGTTACACCCACACCTTCTCACTAGACGATTGTACACACCTATCGAATGATACGATACTGATTTGCTTGGCCTTGATGAAGATGACATAATAACGTCAGTGAAGAAGAAGACAACTATAAGCAAAGAAGATGAAATCAGTCAACAAAGAAGAAGATGGAGATCTGAAAAAACACGAAGTGGAGAAAAGGAATTAGGGCTTTTGCGTTTCCCTTAAATATAAAACAATAATTTAATGAAAATCTGACCTGTCAATTAAAAAATACACGGAACAAAAATTGAATATTCACATATTTATGAAGACTTCTAAGATATTTAACTGACTTTTTCTTGTATAGACATTGTAATTAATAGAATACATTTATATTTTACTAATTTAAATATAATCTTTATATATAAGTATTTATAAATATCTTTTCAAATCTCGGTAAAAGATAAGCCAATATTATTTTTTTAAGCCTAATATCATTAGATTCTTGTAGTCTGAGAGGAGAAACCGAACAAGGGGTGGATAAAAGCAAACTCCGATGCTACAGGAAGATGAAAAGTTTGAGGGTGAGTAGAGTTAAGACACACATATCGCAGCAATAATTTGTTTGCCTATATTAAAGTCTAAATCATGAATGATAAAACCCATGAATAAAATCTAATTCTTTTGTTAAAGAAAAAGACAATGAATTCAGTTTAAAGGAGTAGATTGCGTGAGAGTGATTATAATTTTTAGTTAGCAAATTAAATGTAAATATTACAGAAAAGTTATAAAAGAGTCATGAATATTAATTTTTTACTAAAATATAAATTTTTGATTTTTTTAGTTTATACTTTAGTCACTTTAGACTATATTTAAATTTTTGATGGAGTAGAAATAGGGATTTGTTACTTTTTTAGGAAAAGATATCTGTTAGTTTAAATTCAAATTATATATATAAAAGATATTTTTTTAAAATAATAATTATCATAGTTAATTTGACACACCTTATCTTTATTTTGGTTATAAATAACAAATTGGTGAGACCTTCTTTTTCTGAAAGTCTAATAAACGCTACAAATTTGATAGGTAAGTAAAGAAAAAGTGAGTAATTAAGTGCATAAAATCTTTAAAAATTATTATTCTGAATAAATATTTGTTTATGAATGGGGGACAAGAGGAGCACTGTTTCTTCTGCTGCAGCAGCCAAGTTTAAGTTTGGTATTATGGAGGAACAATTTAGGGCTCTTCAACTTCAACCTTCACAAATCAATGGAGTTTTTCAACAAGGTATTCATATTTTTTTCATTCTCAATTGAGTCTATGAATTACGTTGATTTTAAAAAAATTAAAAGATTTTTGATAAATCCCAAACAATATTTTTAAAAAATAAGTTTTACAACTTTGAAACAAAACACCATTAACCTTGCAAATTAAGTTAAATTAATTTTTAAACTAAATATTAAACTTGTAAAGTTAAATTAAGAATAATTTTTTAGAAATTTATTTAAATTAAAAATTAAGTCCTTTTAGATTTATTTTGTGTTTATAATAATAAAATTTACTAAATACCTTCCACTAATATTAGTTATTTGTTAACTTTTAATTTATGAAGTAGTTTTTTTAACAATCAAGTAACTTATAGTTTAATTTTATCAAATAAAACTTTAAATAAATTTATCAAAAATTTATAAACTACTAAAAATAAATAATAAATTTGTGAAAAAAAATACTAATTGTAAAATGAATTTTTTAAAACATATGTACTTAGAAAATCATCTTAAAACGTTAATTTATTAGTTTTTCAGTTAGCGGCTAAAACTTGGGGCCGGCATAAGATCTCAAATTAGTATTAAATTAATAGTATTAATTTATTTAAAATTAATCATTTTATATTATTCAGTAAGCTTTTTATTTATTACTTATATACTATATAATTTTAAAAAAATCAATAAGTAAATCTTATTAGTATATTTGAAATTCTAAAAAACTATTTTTTAGGAAAATTATAAAAAATTCCTAGACTTAAATGATCTTTAATTTTATTTGATTTAATTTTTAAAAAGTTTCAATTTAAGATTTAATTGGGTCAACTTTGATAAATTCATCTTCTATAATATTTTATAGAATATTCACTATTACTTCATTCAAATAGTGCTATTTAAGAAAATAGAAAAATTTTAAACTAAATATTTAGTAAAATTCCACAATAAATTTTATCTTCGTTGCAATTGTATCGGAAATATACAATTTAGTAATATTTTTATTTTGACAACTCATATTAAAAATATACAATTTATTACCTTAATCCAGACAAACAAAGTTTTTCTTCAAAACATCCCATAAAAATATTATTTGTAAAGTTTTATTATTATTATTATTTAAATTTGTTTAATTAGAATTAGATTTTTTTTAAAATAAAGAATTAAAATATCAATTCAGAATAATTAACGGATCCTTACAGGAGAAAAATAGGATAAGTTTGTTAAATTTGTTATTTTTCTGTTTTTTTCACTAAATACCTTTCTGTTTTTTTCTATGACTCAAATAACAACTTTATCACATAAATAAATACCCTCAAATCACCGAATATTTTTACTTCTCATTCTACTTATTAGTACTTATGATTAATCAATCAAATATTTATTAAAGATTGTTCCAATTTTTGATAATATTTTATTTTCATATTCTTCTTCTTATATCTCCTAATCTTTGAATCTTTCTACCGTAACTAATTTTTAACGCTTTTTTAGTTATGGAAGAGCGATTTAACATTGAGAGAAATATCCATCAGTATAACGATAGTAACTATTTTATAAATAGTGCTCCTTCGATGGAAGAGAGTAGTTCAACAATGAGAGGAGTTTATACCAGTCATAGAAATATATGGAGTAATGGTTATGGATCATCACTACCTTATGAAGATTACAGGATGATGGAGATGGCTTCTATGGGAGCACTCACTGTCACTCCACCAAGAATGTTTGGTTATCTCCATCATAACAACTTCTTTCAACCGCCATGGAGAGGATGGGTGGTTTTAATGGCAACAGATTGTCTCGAATGTCAATATTTGCAAGCAATAATCGAAGAGGGCGATCCAAGATCTGTTGCAATGATTCTCTCCGAAATAAAGAATAATTTACACGAGCTGATGAAACACCAGTTTGGCAACTATCTGATTCAAAAGCTTTTTGAAGCAAAGAAGGGCATCACTAATATCCAAATAGATTCTATTGTTTACTTGATTATCTCTGATGTTCAAAAGTTCAGTGACGTCTGCAAGAACAATCACGGGTATTTGATTTAAAAATATCCTAAAAACCATTTGATTTAAAAAAAATTCTGTGTAATTCTACTATTTTTTGTTTGCAGAACTCGAGTTGTGCAGATAATGCTGGAGAATGTTAGATGTCCATTCACGAAATATGCTGTATTACATATGATGAAGTCTATCATCGTTGAATTGATGAACAATGTTAACGGTGGTTATGTCATTATACAATGCGTGAAGATTTTCCCGCCAACACTAAAAAAGGTTCTCCTATAAATAGAGAATGATAATTCAAATTTGATATCAATTATCATATATTAATGTTTCTCAAATTATATAATTTTTTACAGGTGATCATGGATGAATTAGCAAAAAATTGTGTTGATATTGCAACACATAAGATTGGATGTTCAGTTGTTCAAACTTGTCTTTTAGAGAGTGGGATACTAGCCATAGACTTGATAACATCAATCATCTCAAATGCTACGTTGCTAGCAGAAGATCCTTACGGGTTTGAATTCGCACTCTTGAACTCATATTTTTTTGAAACGGAGTTTGAATGTTTAGTATTTTGATAAATATTATATATATTTTTTTGTATGTTGGAAGAAACTACGTGGTGCAATTTGTAATTAAAATGAAGTTCCCGCTAGTAAATAAACGGATGATAGCAGAACTTCGTGGAAAATTTGCTGGTCTCTCTATGAACAAGCATGGTAGCAATGTGGTGGAAGATCTATTGAGATGTTCTAATCAAGATGATGTTCATGCTATAGTAAAGGAGCTAATGAGAAGTACAAATTTCTTGGAGGTTATCCAAGATCCTTTTGGGAATTATGTTGTACAAAGAGCACTAAAATGCACTCAGGTTTGTATTTCAATGTTTCTAAAGTTTAGAGGTGTTTTGACTCCATATTATTTGTGTTAAAATGATTATCCATATTTTCTTTAATCTTTGTTTTGTTTATTGCAGGGCTATCTACGAAGAAAACTTTCTTTTCTCATCCGATCATATCGCAGAGAACTTCAATACCATCCCCACGGAAAACTAGTATTTGACAATGCCAAATCTAAAAGAAGATGATTTTTATATTCAAAGGATCACAACAACTTTTAAGCATGATTCATTATAGAGAGTAGTGTAGTATTGTTGATTTGGTAAATTTATAATGTTGCATGTTTGTTGGTTTTTTTGTTCAAGTAGAGAAAACAATAGGGTAATATATCTCTGGTTATGTATTAAAAAATTTAAAATGTTGTTTTTATGTTGCCTCATCCAAATGTTTAGTTATAATATCAATGTCTTTTTATTTGTTAATCACTCATTTTATCTCCTCATGCATTGTTTGGGTGCTAGTTCTTTGTTATTAGTTCTTTACAACAAGTATTGTTAAGGATATTAACTCATTATTTTTTACAAATATTCTTGAAGATATCTCTTCCAAGTAGTTGCGTTTATGCTTCTCAAAATTTGACATTGTTCATGAGGTTTGTATCCCTCGGAAGAGAAATAAAAAATGAAACATATTATGTTTTGTTTTTCTTTAGAAATCAAGATCTGAGGGGCATGTTTCCCTTTGCCAATGGCTGGAAACAGATGAGCTTTCTGATGTGGCTTCATTTTTGGAGAAAGAGGGCTTGAGTCATTCAGCTGAAGCAGTTGACAATTCACTTTAAGTAGTTTTGGATAAAGAGCCTAGAATTTCTGTACATGCTATACCTTTGATGGGAGGACATTTTTGTGTGGAAAGTGACTCCTTGTAGGGGGTTTTGGAGGTTGATCAAATTTTGTGTGGAAAATCTAAAATTGCCCTTCAGATTTTAGATATGTATCTCCGGATCTTAGTTTTAATCAAAATGTGAAAATTATATCACACCCAAATATATATAATTTTAAAATTTAATCCGGAGATACATCTTCAGAATAATTCAATATATATAACACTCTGTTTTTTGAAATTATTTAAATCGATTTCTATGTGCATTGGATGATGTTTGAATGAATAATATTAGTATTTGAGTTTTTTGTTGGTGGTGCATAATTTTAGTTATTTAAATAAAGAATAGAATTAATAATATTGGAATAATGATAAATGTTATTTAATTGTTAGAATAAATAGAAGAGAGTATAAAATAGTAGAGACTAAGGGAGAATATTATTAGTTTTATTATTAAAATAATATTAGAGCTAAGAGGAGTATTTTGGTGAATAGGGAGATAAGTGAGGGTAAGGTGAGAATCACTAATTGTGAGAGATTAAGTTACAACTAAAAAGGATTTAGTAAATAGGTGGAGAATTAGTGCATGAAAACTACAAAGACAAAGGCAAAGACTAGGGCATAGGAAGAACCTCAATTGAAAGAGCTTTAAGGAGTTTTGTTGGAATATAAATTAAAAGGGAGCTTACTCTAATGTTGGTGTAGATTGTATGATTAGGTAGAAGAAAATCCTTAATCCCATTAGGTTTTTCACAACTTTTTTCCTTTTTGATGAATGAATGATGAATATGAAACAAATTCTGTATTTATAGGATTATGTGTTGTGTTGTGTAATTTTCGTGCACTGTTTTGCCATGAGAATGATGTGCTCTTGTTGATGGAATTAGTATGAGAGTGTGTACATATGTTGTTGTAAAATTGATGAATAAACCATGTCAAATCCATGATTAATCGATGAAATTGCATGTTAATTGATGGATAAATGTTAAGAATGCGTGGTTTAGCCTAACTCAACCCTACAAAACCGGTTGGTAGAGTGAGGACTGCCCCTGTAACACCCCGATAAAAATAAGACAATTATTTAACTTAAGTTAATATTTATTTATTAATTTAATTAAATAATTAGAATATTATTGGATTATTATTATTATTGGAATAATAAAAAGTTGGAATTTAGTAAAAAGGTCCCAATTGGTAAAAGGGTTATTTTCACGTGAAAACCAGAGAAGCGACAGAAAGGAGAGAAAGGGCAAAGAGCCAGAGAACAAGGGTTGGAGAACGAAAGGGCTTGGAGGTTGAAGATTCGCCGGATTAACTCAGGTAAGGGGGGTTTATCGTCGTTTAATGGGTATTATGGGTTAATATGTGATGGGTAGTAATAAGCCATTGAGTTAACTCTAATTCGGATGATGAATACAGAAATTGTGAAATTAGGGATGACTTAGATTGAGTTGAAATTGCTGAAATTCGTAGGAATTAGATGTAATAAGGTTAGCAATTGTGCAATCGAATGTGTATGATCTATGTGTAATAATACGATTGATTGCTGTGTAAAATTGGACTGTGGAAAGTTGAATTCCGAGAGATCTCGTAGCAGAGAAAACCATAGCAGATCTGGAAATCTGGATTCTGGTCATACGCGTATGGCACTAGGCAATACGCGTATGAGATGGCTGGAGAGGGGGAAAATTGGCGCTGATACGCGCCATACGCGTGTGATACGCGTATCCTGTGAGTGGTACGCGTATGGTGTGAGGCCATACGCGTATGGATGAAGAAGATGATATTTTGAACGTAGTTTTGTCTCTGTTGGTACGCGTATGGGAGGGTTAGTACGCGTATCATACGCATATGAGACAGGGCGTACGCGTATGTGCTTGGCCAGGAAATGGGCCATACGCGTATGGGAATAGGCAGTACGCGTATGGGCAGATTTGTGATTTTTCTGAACTGTTGTTGTGCAGTTTTTGGTTGTTCCGGCTGAATGATGTGATTTAGCTGATGTATGATATAGTAGGGGTCATTTCCCGTTGTTTTGAGTAGTATAGGTATTAGTAGAGTGTGCTAATACTCTGGTTGTTATTTGGCATGATCTGATATGCTTAGGTGATAAAATACATGATGATGTGTGATGGTATGCATGATGCTGTGAATGTATCAGTTATGCATGTATTTGTGAATAGACTGTTTTATGGCTTAGAGTGTGAGCATGTGTCTATTCTTGAATTGTTGTTGATGCTGCATTGCTAGTTGAATTAGCGTGCATATTGTGGCCTTTATGGTGGTAGCTAATTCCCATGGTGAGGAATTAGTGAGTTATTGTTGTGGATCATTGTTGATGTTTGCATGCTAGGTGATTAGCGTGCATATCATGGCCCTTGGGGGGTAGCTAATTCCCATGGTGAGGAATTAGTGAGTGAGTCACTAGGTCTCAAATGAATGGGACTAGTGAGCTTGGTAGCCGTATCTGGATTTGATCGGTGAGGTGAACTATATGTTCACAAAATAGTCGGTACCGCATGCATGGAGTCTCATTGCATAATATATGTATGGCGTATAATATGAATGGATGTATTCCAATATTATACGTGTGTTTTGTGTTTGATGTGAGTATGATTAGGATTTTGATGTTGATGTCGCTGTTACTTGAATGTGTGATCTGATTAGGGTGATGATATGTGTTCATTTACTTAGCATTACATGATAATTTATAATGCTTATTATATCGATTGAAGAACTCACCCTTACATTTATTTTTCAGGTAACGAGCAGTGATTGAGTAGAAGCTTATGCTTGGAGTCTAGTGTAGTCCTTAGTGGGTCATGCTCTGGTAGATGTAACATCGGGACGGGATGTTTCACCTTGTTTTATTTTGAATTGTTGAATGATTTTACATGTAATGTGTTACATGGCTTGAAATCCGCTGCGAAGTATGCAAATATTTTATTTAGATGAGCATGACAAACTATTTTGAGGAATGGTGTGAAGCGTCGAGTGTGATACCCTTAACTGCATATTTACTCTGATTTATGTTTTGATGTTTTTAATTAAATATTTGGGGTATTTAGAAGGGTGTTACATTAGTGGTATCAGAGCATAGTCGGTCGAGTCGAGTCGTAATTATTTTATTTCCCTGTACGGGATAGGTGTTGTGTAACCCTATCAGTACTTATTGTTTTAGCTTGTTGGGCTTTCAGAATAGAGATGGCTGGAAGAGGTAGAGATGATGCTGCGATTGCTGAGGCTCTGGGTATGCTGGCTGGAGTACTTGGAGGGAATCCGAATGCTGTGGGATTGGGAGCTGCTCGTCAACTGAGTGAGTTCCAGAGGAACAATCCTCCAATGTTCAAGGGAGCATACGATCCAGATGGTGCTCAGAAGTGGTTGAAGGAAATCGAGAGGATCTTCCGAGTGACTGAGTGTGCCGATAACCAGAAGGTCAGGTTCGGTACGCATATGCTGTCAGAGGAAGCAGATGATTGGTGGGTTGCTACCCGCACTGAGTTGGAAGCTGCTGGAGGTACTGAGATCACTTGGGCGGTGTTCAAGGAGAGATTTCTGAGGAAGTACTTTCCAGAGGATGTCAGAGGAAAGAAAGAGATAGAGTTCTTGGAATTGAAGCAGGGCAATCGGTCTGTTACTGAGTATGCTGCTAAGTTCACAGAGCTGTCGAAGTATTACACTCCCTATGATGAAGCCACTGGGGAATTTTCGAAATGTGTGAAGTTTGAGAACGGGTTACGTCCCGAGATCAAGCAGGCGATTGGGTATCAGCGGATCAGAGTGTTTTCTGACTTGGTTGACTGTTGCAGGATTTTTAAACAGGATACCAAGGCCAGGGCCGAGAGCTATCAGCAAAGGGTTGATAGGAAAGGCAAGAATCAGAATGATCGTGGGAAACCGTATGCAGCTGGCAAAGGTTTTCAGAGTCAGAGTGGGATGAAGAGACCTAGTGGGGGAGACTCTAGTGCCCCTGCTAAGTGTTACAGATGTGGTCGGGCTGGACATCGTATCCATGAGTGTACCAGTACTGAGAAGAAGTGTTTCAAGTGTGGAAAAGGTGGTCACTTGGCTGCAGATTGCCGGTTGAAGACTGTGACTTGTTTCAACTGTGGAGAGGTGGGTCATATCAGTCCACAGTGTCCTAAGCCGAAGAAAGAGAATCAGTCAGGAGGCAAGGTCTTTGCTTTATCGGGTTCTGAGACTTCTGCAGATGATCGTTTGATCCGAGGTACGTGTTATATTAATGGCTTTCCTCTTGTAGCTATTATTGACACAGGTGCGACTCATTCTTTTATATCTTTGGATTGTGCTGTGAAACTTAAGTTAGAGATATCTGAGATGCGTGGAAGTATGGTGATTGATACTCCTGCGAAGGGTTCAGTGACTACTACTACAATTTGTTTAAATTGTCCTTTGAGTATTTTTGGTAGAGACTTTGGGATAGACCTTGTGTGTCTTCCACTAGTGCAGATTGATGTTATCCTGGGTATGAACTGGTTGGTGTTTAACCGAGTTTACATCAACTGTTTTGATAAGACTGTGATTTTTCCTGATATTGAGGAAGGAAAGAGTTTGTTTCTATCGGCAAGGCAGGTGAATGAGGCAGTAGTAGATGGGGCAGAGTTGTTTATGCTGTTAGTGACTTTGGAGGCTAAAGATAAACTGGTGATTTGCGATCTAGCCGTGGTGTGTGATTTTCCTGATGTGTTTCCTGAAGAAGTGAATGAATTACCACCAGAGCGTGAAGTTGAATTCTCGATTGATTTGGTACCTGGTACTAGGCCGATATCGATGGCTCCGTACCGTATGTCTGCTGTTGAGCTAACTGAACTGAAGAGTCAGTTGGAAGATCTGTTGGATAAGAAATTTATTCGTCCGAGTGTGTCACTGTGGGGTGCACCAGTGTTATTGGTTAAGAAGAAAGAAGGTACTATGAGGTTGTGTGTGGACTACAGGCAACTGAATAAAGTGACGATCAAGAATCGGTATCCTTTGCCGAGGATTGATGATTTGATGGATCAGTTGGTTGGTGCGAGTGTGTTCAGTAAAATAGATTTGAGATCGGGATATCATCAGATACGTGTGAAAACTAAGGATATTCAGAAGACTGCTTTCAGAACAAGGTATGGACATTATGAGTATTCTGTAATGCCTTTTGGTGTGACTAATGCGCCTGGAGTATTTATGGAGTATATGAATAGGATTTTCCATCCGTACCTAGATAAGTTTGTTGTGGTGTTTATTGACGATATTTTGGTGTATTCGAAATCTGAAGAAGAGCATGCTGAACATTTGAGAGTGGTTTTAGGAGTTCTACGAGAAAAGAAGTTATTTGCTAAACTATCCAAGTGTGAATTTTGGTTAGAAGAGGTTAGTTTTCTTGGTCATGTAGTTTCAAGAGGTGGTGTTGCTGTTGATCCTTCTAAGATAGAAGCGGTATCTGAGTGGGAAGCTCCGAAGTCAGTTTCCGAGATAAGGAGTTTTCTTGGACTTGCAGGTTATTATAGGAAGTTTATTGAGGGATTTTCTAAGTTGGCGTTACCGTTGACAATGTTGACTAGAAAGGGGCAAGCGTTTGTTTGGGACTCCAAATGTGAAGAAGGTTTCCAAGAGTTAAAGAGAAGGTTAACTACTGCTCCTATTCTGATATTACCAAGTCCGTCAGAACTATTTGAGGTTTACTGTGATGCTTCCTTGTTGGGTTTGGGTGGTGTTTTGATGCAGAATAAGCAGGTTGTAGCTTATGCTTCGAGACAACTGAGGGTTCATGAGAGGAACTATCCGACGCACGATTTAGAGTTGGCAGCTGTGGTGTTTGTTCTGAAGTTATGGAGGCATTACTTGTATGGGTCAAGATTTGAGGTTTTCAGTGACCATAAGAGTTTAAAGTATTTGTTTGATCAGAAAGAGCTGAATATGAGACAGAGAAGATGGTTAGAGTTTCTAAAGGATTATGACTTTGGTTTGAATTACCATCCGGGTAAAGCAAACGTAGTGGCTGATGCATTGAGTCGGAAATCATTGCATATGTCTATGTTAATGGTTAAGGAATTGGATTTAATTGAGCAGTTTAGAGACTTGAGTTTGGTGTGTGAGAGTACTCACAATAGTGTTAAATTGGGAATGTTGAAGTTAACAAGTGGTATTCTGGATGAGATTAGAGAGGGTCAGAAATCCGATGTGCTTTTGGTTGATAAGTTGACTCTAGTGAATCAAGGTCAAGGTGGTGAATTCAGAGTTGATGAGAATGGTGTTTTGAAATTTGGTGATCGGGTGTGTATTCCGGATGTTATCGAACTTAAGAAGAGTATTCTTGAGGAAGGACATCGTAGTGGCTTGAGTATTCATCCTGGAGCTACGAAGATGTATCATGATTTGAAAAAGTTATTTTGGTGGCCGGGAATGAAAAGAGAAATTGCGAGTTTTGTTTATTCTTGTTTGACTTGTCAGAAGTCAAAGATTGAGCATCAGAAGCCGTCTGGGCTAATGCAACCGTTGGCTATTCCAGAGTGGAAGTGGGACAGTATCAGTATGGATTTTGTTTCTGGTTTACCGAGGACGAGTAAGAATTTTGAAGCTATTTGGGTGATTGTTGACAGATTGACAAAATCAGCTCATTTCATTCTGATCAGAATGGATTATTCGTTAGAGAGATTAGCTGAGTCGTATATTGAGAAGATTGTAAGTTTGCATGGTATTCCGTCGAGTATTGTTTCGGACAGAGATCCTAGATTTACATCGAAGTTTTGGGAAGGTTTGCAGAGGGCTTTGGGAACTAAGCTGAGATTGAGTTCTGCATATCATCCGCAGACTGATGGTCAGACTGAGAGGACGATTCAGTCACTGGAGGATCTTTTGAGGGCTTGTGTTTTGGAAAAGGGAGGTGCTTGGGATTGTTATTTACCTTTGATTGAGTTTACCTACAACAATAGTTTTCATTCGAGCATTGGTATGGCACCGTTTGAAGCTTTGTATGGTAGGAGATGTCGGACACCTTTATGTTGGTATGAGTCCGGTGAGAGTGCTGTGGTTGGACCGGAGATTGTTCAACAAACTACGGAAAAGATTAAGATGATTCAGGAGAAGATGAGGATTGCTCAGAGTCGTCAGAAGAGTTATCACGACAAGAGGAGGAAGTCACTTGAGTTTCAAGAGGGAGATCATGTGTTTCTTCGCGTTACTCCGATAACTGGGGTTGGTCGAGCTTTGAAGTCGAAGAAGTTGACGCCTCGATTTATTGGTCCTTATCAGATTTTGGAAAGGATAGGGGAGGTAGCCTATCGTATCGCTTTACCGCCGTCACTTGCGAATTTGCATGAGGTTTTTCATGTGTCTCAGTTGAGGAGGTACATTCCTGATCCGTCGCATGTAATCCAAGTAGATGATGTACAAGTGAGAGATAACCTGACGGTTGAAACATCACCTATGAGGATAGAGGATCGAGAGTTGAAGCAGTTGCGGGGTAAAGAGATTGCTTTGGTAAAGGTAGCTTGGGGAGGACCAGCAGGTGGCAATGTGACTTGGGAACTTGAGAGTCAGATGAAAGAGTCTTACCCAGAGTTATTCGCTTGAGGTATGTTTTCGAGGACGAAAACTCTTTTAGTGGGGGAGAGTTGTAACACCCCGATAAAAATAAGACAATTATTTAACTTAAGTTAATATTTATTTATTAATTTAATTAAATAATTAGAATATTATTGGATTATTATTATTATTATTGGAATAATAAAAAGTTGGAATTTAGTAAAAAGGTCCCAATTGGTAAAAGGGTTATTTTCACGTGAAAACCAGAGAAGCGACAGAAAGGAGAGAAAGGGCAAAGAGCCAGAGAACAAGGGTTGGAGAACGAAAGGGCTTGGAGGTTGAAGATTCGCCGGATTAACTCAGGTAAGGGGGGTTTATCGTCGTTTAATGGGTATTATGGGTTAATATGTGATGGGTAGTAATAAGCCATTGAGTTAACTCTAATTCGGATGATGAATACAGAAATTGTGAAATTAGGGATGAATTAGATTGAGTTGAAATTGCTGAAATTCGTAGGAATTAGATGTAATAAGGTTAGCAAATTGTGCAATCGAATGTGTATGATCTATGTGTAATAATACGATTGATTGCTGTGTAAAATTGGACTGTGGAAAGTTGAATTCCGAGAGATCTCGTAGCAGAGAAAACCATAGCAGATCTGGAAATCTGGATTCTGGTCATACGCGTATGGCACTAGGCAATACGCGTATGAGATGGCTGGAGAGGGGGAAAATTGGCGCTGATACGCGCCATACGCGTGTGATACGCGTATCCTGTGAGTGGTACGCGTATGGTGTGAGGCCATACGCGTATGGATGAAGAAGATGATATTTTGAACGTAGTTTTGTCTCTGTTGGTACGCGTATGGGAGGGTTAGTACGCGTATCATACGCGTATGAGACAGGGCGTACGCGTATGTGCTTGGCCAGGAAATGGGCCATACGCGTATGGGAATAGGCAGTACGCGTATGGGCAGATTTGTGATTTTTCTGAACTGTTGTTGTGCAGTTTTTGGTTGTTCCGGCTGAATGATGTGATTTAGCTGATGTATGATATAGTAGGGGTCATTTCCCGTTGTTTTGAGTAGTATAGGTATTAGTAGAGTGTGCTAATACTCTGGTTGTTATTTGGCATGATCTGATATGCTTAGGTGATAAAATACATGATGATGTGTGATGGTATGCATGATGCTGTGAATGTATCAGTTATGCATGTATTTGTGAATAGACTGTTTTATGGCTTAGAGTGTGAGCATGTGTCTATTCTTGAATTGTTGTTGATGTTGCATTGCTAGTTGAATTAGCGTGCATATTGTGGCCTTTATGGTGGTAGCTAATTCCCATGGTGAGGAATTAGTGAGTTATTGTTGTGGATCATTGTTGATGTTTGCATGCTAGGTGATTAGCGTGCATATCATGGCCCTTGGGGTGGTAGCTAATTCCCATGGTGAGGAATTAGTGAGTGAGTCACTAGGTCTCAAATGAATGGGACTAGTGAGCTTGGTAGCCGTATCTGGATTTGATCGGTGAGGTGAACTATATGTTCACAAAATAGTCGGTACCGCATGCACGGAGTCTCATTGCATAATATATGTATGGCGTATAATATGAATGGATGTATTCCAATATTATACGTGTGTTTTGTGTTTGATGTGAGTATGATTAGGATTTTGATGTTGATGTCGCTGTTACTTGAATGTGTGATCTGATTAGGGTGATGATATGTGTTCATTTACTTAGCATTACATGATAATTTATAATGCTTATTATATCGATTGAAGAACTCACCCTTACATTTATTTTTCAGGTAACGAGCAGTGATTGAGTAGAAGCTTATGCTTGGAGTCTAGTGTAGTCCTTAGTGGGTCATGCTCTGGTAGATGTAACATCGGGAGATTTTACATGTAATGTGTTACATGGCTTGAAATCCGCTGCGAAGTATGCAAATATTTTATTTAGATGAGCATGACAAACTATTTTGAGGAATGGTGTGAAGCGTCGAGTGTGACACCCTTAACTGCATATTTACTCTGATTTATGTTTTGATGTTTTTAATTAAATATTTGGGGTATTTAGAAGGGTGTTACAGCCCCCACTTATAAACACATGTTCAGGCCATATATTGTCCGATGTGGGACTCTTAACACACCCTCTCACGCCCAGGACTGGACATCTGGAGCGTGGAAATAAATGGTGGATGGCCCGATAGCGGAAACCATAGTAGGTGGCCCACCGGATCTTAAACGAGGCTCTGATACCATGTTAAGAATGTGTGGTTTAGCCTAACTCAACCCTACAAAACCGGTTGGTAGAGTGAGGACTGCCCCCACTTATAAACACATGTTCAGGCCATATATTGTCCGATGTGGGACTCTTAACAATAAATGATGCTTTGATGTCAGATATTATATTCCATGATGTTGTTGTTTGATTTAGGGTATGCGGAATAAAAACCGGAGTTCTTATTTGAACTCCAATGAAGAAAGCGCAGGTTCTGTTCTGGTTCAGGGTGACGGGCGTAACCCTAATGACGTCTTGGCCGTCATTGCTTTGGAGGCACTAACGGGTATCAACTGTCTGACGTGGATGGTGACGATCGTCACCTTGGTGACGGGTAACCCGTCACGCTGCTAGAATGAGTGTCATTCGCTCAGTTATGCAGAATTGCTTTTTTTGTTCCGATTTTTGGTGTTGTGATGTGTTCAACCTACTATTTGGCCACTGTTTAGAAGTATATGATGTTGTTCATGATATTACTGTTGAATTAATCCACTTGTGTTGTATGAAGAATGTTGTTGTGTATATTGGTGATAGTTTCATGATGATCATTTTTTGTGATATTGCATGTTATGGTGAATCATGCATCATGGTGTACGAGCTTCGTTCCAGTTTTAATGTGCTCTGGTCATGTGGTATAGATTCAGGAACGAGTAGCTAATTCTAATGAGGAATTAGTGAAGTGTTACATATGATGATGATAATGAATTTGGTGTGCTCTAGTCTGATGGTGTGGATTCAAGAGCGAGTAGTTGGTTCCATATGGGAATCAGTGAAGCGTTACTTATGGTGATTGTAAAGATTCTTGGTGTGCTATGATCCTATGACGAGGACTCAAGAGCGGCATGGACCCGTGTTATCGATAATGGTACCACATGCATTGTCGAGCCATGGTGTTGAATACATTTCATTCATTGTTGCATATGTAATTGTTGATTATGTTGGTGTTGGTGATTGATAATACTCCTGTTGTTGATGTGAATGATTTGTGATTGCATAATTTTTTATGTTCATTTAGACTACCCTTGCATACTTTTGCACCATTATATATTATGAGTGTATTCTCACCCCTTTGTTATTTGTATGGTTTTGTGCTCCTTCTTGGGATACAGACGAGCAGGTAAATGAGTAGCTGCTTAGAAGCTGAAGGATGACGTTGATGTTGTTTTTCTTTCTTTTTCCTATTTTATGCGATTATTTAGATTTTGTTGCTCTAATCTATAACAGTAGGAGAGTGAACAATTGTTTTATTAATTATTATCATTTGTGATGTTGTTGATGTCGAAGGCAATTTATTGTAACTATGTTTTATGTTAAGATGGTTATTTGTTATTGAATCCTTTCCATTGCGATGAGGTAATATAAAGGCATTTATGTGATGACAGATGTTTGATTTAATGCATGTTTTATATAACCCGTGTTACAGAGCAGGTTTTTATTGTGTTTGAGTGACACCATATGTGTGCAATTGTTTTATATTCGTATTATTTCACGTTTCGGGGTTTAGGGTATTACATAATGGTATCAGAGCAGGTCGGTCCATCCGTCCAGGTTTTTGACTTGTTAATTGTCTCTAGTATGCAACATAGGTGTTACACTGTTGATGCGTTGTTTCTTATAATGTATGTTTACTGATGTGCAGAGTAATGGCTGAAAGAAAGTATCACACAATAGCTGATACCTTGGAATCAGTGGCTCAGGCACTGTAGGGGCAGCTGCTTTATCAAGGTGCTGATGTTGAGTTCTATGGGCAGGACAAGTTTAAGAGAAACATGCCGCCGACTTTCAAGGGCATATATTGAAATTCTGGTGTAGTTAGAGTTTAGATGTTCTACTCCAAGTAATGACATCTGATCTAACATTGTAACTAATACAGCAAGACAGTTATACAAATTACAACCTAGTACTGATATGCACACATTCACAGATGTCACGACATCTGCTACTATATCACCTTAGAATGGAAGAACACCCAGTTCTGTCCATCTGGTACACAGGCACAGCAGAGATCAAACATAGCACTTGCTTCTGTTGAGCCTGCACAGTTATCAGCATGATGTCTCAACATTGATTTGAACATCATCTGTTACAGCATTACAGGTTTACCTTATTTTATAACAGACAAAATTATAACATGCAAAAGGTAAAAACACAAGTAATTGTTAACCCAGTTCGGTGCAACATCACCTACGTCTGGGGGCATACCAAGCCAGGAAGAAGATCCACTATTAGTAGTATCAATTCAAAGCTAAACTCACCCGTTTACAACTTATCACTTAATCCCTACCCAATGCAATCTATACCTAGGAACTCCTAGATAGAAACCTCCAGTTTCCATTCCTATCACCACAATTACAATGTAATGCTAAACAACTTGAACTTGCTTCACAGCTTCGTTCAAGAACATAATCACTCTTGCCTACAGGCTTTGAGTTACAAATACTCTCAGCTTTGAACACTGAGAAAACAACTTGAACTTGCTTCACAGCTTCGTTCAAGAACATAATCACTCTTGCCTACAGGCTTTGAGTTACAAATACTCTCAGCTTTGAACACTGAGAAACACATGGTAACCATCCCACAGGTTGGGAGGTTTACCTCACACACACCCCTAAATTTTCATTCTAGGAGGCTTACAAATACTAGGTTACAAAGTGCTATTTATAACCTAATCACCCAACTGGATTTGGGCCTTCAAAAAATCGCAGCAACTTGTTCTTTGCTGTTACAAAGTCAGCAGAAACTTTCTGCTACAAACAAGGTCTTCAATCCTAAAATCTCTCCATATATATCTCCTTATTTTGAGCCTATATATATTCCAAGACCTCCACAAATAATGCCACATAGGATTCTAACTAATTTCCAGATATTAGTGTGCTAACAAATAGGCTATTTGTTAGGTTCCTTAATTGTAGCTTGGTTGTTGGTTTCCTGGATTTTAGCCTGAGAAAAATGCTGAAACAGAAAAACTAAACAACCTACAATATAGCATATGCTGTCAGGAATGAATGTCACAACATTCAGCTTGACATCAAGGACCATATGCTAAGTCTGTTTTTCCTGAAAACAGACTGTACATAATTTGCTGAACTGTACAGGACCAACCTATCCATTCTACAGTAGCAGCTTACAATAATAAATGTCAAGGCATCCAATTTGACATTTACACATTTAGCCTTAAGTCAGTTCTGTTTTCCTCTTGAAGAACAGACTCAGAAACATACTGAAGTGTAGCAGAACTCCACTCTGTTTATTGTTCAGTATATGCTGTCAATGATGAATGTCATAACATCCAGTTTGCCATTCAGACAGTAGGCCTTATGCCAGGTCTGGTATTTCCTTGATAACCAGACTGGAAATAAACACTGAGTTCTAACAGAACACCAACTGTTCTATTCCTCAGTATTTGCTGACAGGGATGAATGTCACCACATCCAATTTGACATTCAACAAATTCTGTATTAGCTAATCCTGCAGTAAACTACTCAAGTGTGTCATAACATCAGTCAAGACATCAGAGTACAGTTAGATATTCTAACTTACAATGCAGTCACACCTTCACACCATGTCATGACATCAGTCAAGACATTAGAATCCAGCTAGTGTTTTACCATACAATGCAACCAATTAAACACCTACATATATGATCTAGAGGGTGCACATGCATGGCTAAGAGAAATTGAGAAGATTTTCTGAGTGATAGCTTGCACAAAAGTTCATAAGGTACAATTTGTTACTCACGCGTTGTCTGAAGAGGCCGGAGACTGATAGGATAATGCGCGCTAGAGACTGAAAGCTATTGATACTGAGATTACTTAGGTGGTGTTCCGAGTTCATTTTATGGAGAAGTACTTTATTGAGGATGTGCGGAGTAAGAATCAGATTGAGTTCCTCGACCTCAAGCAGGGGAATATGAGTGTTGTTGAATACGCTGCTAGGTTCAAAGAGCTTGTGAAGTTTTTCCCTCACTACAATGATGTTGCTGCTTAAGATTCAAAGTGCATCAAGTTTGAGAGCAGACTGGGTCCTGAGATCAAGCAGGGGATTGGGTACCAGGAGATTTACCGATTATCTATGTTGATGAATAAGTGTAGGACATATGATAAGGATAGCAAGGCTCACTATAAGAGCATTAGTGATAAGAAAGGGAAGAATCAGTATCGTGCTCCAGCTAACAGAGGGAAGTAGAGGGATTCAGATGAGAGAAAGCCAAGTGGGAGAGGGAATCCCATTTCTATAAGAAAGGGAAGAATCAGTATCGTGCTCTAGCATGATTCTTGTGATGTATTTGAATTGTTAGTTTATAGAGAGTAGTGTAGTATGGTTGTTTCGGTAAATTTATGATGTTGCATGTTTGTTGGTTTATCGTTTAAGTAGAGAAAACAATAGGGTAATATCTCTCTTGTTATGTATTAAAAAATTTAAAATGTTGTTTTTATGTTATTAGTCATAATACTAATGTCTTTTTATTTGTTAATCACTCATTTTATCTCCTCATGCATTAGTTCTTGGTTACTAGTTCTTTACTAACAAGTATTGTTAAGGATATTAACTCATTATTTTTCACAAATATTCTTGAAGATATCTCTTCCAAGTAGTTGCGTTTATGCTTCTCAAAATTTGGTATTGTTCATGAGGTTTGTATCCCTCTGAAGAGAAATAAAAAATGAAACATATTCTGTTTTGTTTTCCTTTAGAAATCAAGATCTAAGGGGTATGTTTCCCTTTGCCAATGGTTGGAAATAGATGAGCTGCAAAAGTATACCTGATGTGGCTTCATTTTTGGAGAAAGAGGGCTTGAGTCATTCGACTGAAGCAGTTGATAATTCACTTCAAGTACTTTTGGATAAAGAGCCTAGAATTTCTATGCATGTTATCTCTTTGATGGGAGGAAATTTTTGTGTGGAAAGTAACTCCTTATTGGGGGCTTTGGAGGTTGATCAGATTTTGCTTCTGCTAATGGATGGTGTAATCACATGAGGATGTAGTGAATTGCTAATCAGGGAAAAATACTACATGAAAATCTGAAATTTGTTTCAGATTTCAGATATGCATCTCCGGATCTTATCTTCGATCAAAATGTTAAAACTATGCCACACCCAATATATATATATATATATATATATATATATATATATAATATATATATATATATATTATATATATATATATTTTAAATTTAATCCTGGAGATACATCTTCAGAATAATTCAATATACGTAACACTCTATTTTTCTAATTTATTTATTTAATTAAAACTGTGTGTATTTAATTATTTAAATCGATTTTTATGTGCATTTGATGATGTTTGAATGAATAATATTAGTATTTGACGCTTTTTTGTTGGTGGTGCATAATTCTAATTATTTAGATAAATAATAGAATTAATAATATTAGAATAATGAGAACTGTTATTTAATTGTTAGAATAAATAGAATAGAGTATAAAATAGTAGAGAATAAGAAAGAAGATTATTAGTTTTATTATTAAAATAATATTAGAGTTAAGAGGAGTATTTTGGTTTTTCACTTTAGATTTTTTGGTATAAAAATATTATTATTAAAATAATATTAGAGCTAAGAGGAGTATTTTGGTATAAAATTATAATGTTGGTGTAGATTGCATGATTGAGTAGAGGAAAATCCTTAGTCCCATTAAGTTTTTCACAACTTTTTTCCCTTTTTGATGAATGAATGATGAACATGAAACAAATTATGTAATTGTATGATTATATTAGAAAAAATTGGTAAAAGCTGTTATCTTTTTTTATTCATCAGCCTTAGCTGGTTTATATAGTGAAGATACAATAATTACAATTTATTTTATCCTTAATTGAGAATAAAGAAAAATAAAGGTAGTATTAAAGACAATAATAAAATCGGAAATAATATATTTTCCAACACCCCCCCTCAAGTTGGTGCATAGATATCTATCATGCCCAACTTGTCTATCAAATACTCAAAAGTAGGCCTTACCAAGCTTTTGGTCAGGATATCCGCAGTTTGTTGACTTGAAGTCACGAAGGGTAGACATATGATTCCCGCATCTAACTTCTCCTTTATGAAGTGTCGATCAATCTCGATATGCTTGGTTCTGTCATGTTGAACTGGATTATGAGCTATGCTAATAGCAGCTTTACTGTCAGAGTACAATTTCAATGGAAGCTCAATTTTCATCTTAAGTTCTTCTAGGACTCTAAGGATCCACAATCCTTCACAAATACCTTGAGACATAGCTCTAAACTCGGCCTCTGCACTACTCCTTGCTACAACTCCTTGTTTCTTGCTCCTCCATGTCACAAGATTACCCCAAACATAGGTACAATATCCAGATGTTGATCTTCTATCTGTGACTGAACCTGCCCAATCGGCATCGGTGAAGATAGACACATTTTTTTCACTAGTCTTCTTAAAAAATAATCATTTTCCAGGATTTCCCTTCAAATATCTCAGTATCCTATATACTGCCTCAAGATGTTCCTCGAAAGGAGAATGCATAAACTGACTCACTACACTAACTGAGAAAGCAATATCAGGTCGGGTGTGTGACAAATAAATCAATTTCCCAACCAATCTCTGATATCTCCCAGTATCAACAGAAACATTACCTTCTCCCCAAAGTTTAGCATTAGGATCCATAGGGGTATCTGTAGGACGACATCCACTCATTCCTGTTTCTTTCAACAAGTCTATAATGTATTTCTGCTGTGAAACCACAATACCATTTTTTGATCGAGCAACCTCCATACCTAGAAAATATCTCATGAATCCCAGATCCTTGATTTCAAAGTCTACTGCCAATTTCTCTTTTACTCTTGCCATTTCCACTGTATCGTCTCCAGTAAGAACAATATCATCAACATAAACAATCAGGACAACAACTTTTCCATCATGGGAGAATTTTGTGAACAAGGTGTGGTCAGCCTGTCCTTGGATGTACCCTTGTTTCTTCATGGACTGAGTGAATTTTTCAAACCAAGCTCTAGGGGACTGCTTTAATCCATACAAAGACTTATTTAGTTTGCACACATTTGATCCAAATTTGTTTTCAAAGCCAGGAGGAATGTCCATATATATTTCTTCTTCTAGACCGCCATTAAGAAAGGCATTCTTAACATCTAACTGGTGCAAAGGCCAATCCAGGTTAGCAGCAAGAGACAAAAGAATTCTGACAGTGTTCAATTTTGCAACAGGAGCAAATGTCTCTGAGTAATCTATACCATAGGTCTGAGTAAAGCCTTTAGCCACCAAGCGAGCCTTGTACCTTTCAATTGACCCATCTGAATTATACTTCACAGTAAACACCCATTTGCATCCAACTGTCTTCTTGCCATCTGGTAGTGGCGTAACACTCCAAGTTTTGTTCTTTTCTAGAGCTTTCATCTCCTCAAGTACAACTTCCCTCCACTTTGGAATTTCTAGAGCAACCTGTACACTTTTTGGAATTTCTACACTAGACAATTTTGAAGTGAAGGCAGACATAGATGAAGACAAATTTGAATATGATATAAAATTGGACATGGGATGTTTAGTGCAAGATCTGACAGGTTTTCTAATGGCAACAGGATCATCTATATCAGGATACAAAATACGACTCTCAGAAACAGAGATAGACTTACCTTTTCTTTTGTTAGGAAATTGATCATTCCCCGGTTCAGATTCCTGGCAGTGTTGAGATGTGGACTTGTCCTTTCCTTTATGGTGCTTTTTCACAAAAACCTTTCCTTTCCAAGTCCCGTTTCCTAATTCAAATTTGTTTTGTTGAAGTGACTCATTATTTTGTGGCATTTCAATTAGATCATCATTATCATCGTTTTCAGGATTCTCATTATTTTCTACAAGAGAAAATGTAGGCTCGGATTCACAAGGTTCCTTACTCATGACAGGAGTAGGATCAGATAAAGAATCGCGGCCATTTTCTATTGGTGCAGGTGTAAAAAACTTAGAATTTTGTGATATTGGTAAAGATAAGTTATTTAAAAAACTCATGTCCTCAATTTGAAACGAGTCTTCGTTTATCCCCCCCCCCCTTGAAGATGAGTGTCATCAAAAAAAGGTTTATTTTCAAAGAATGTAACATCCATAGTGACAAACATTTTCTTATTTTTTGGATCAAAACATTTATATCCTTTTTGGGTTGGGGAGTATCCAACAAAGACACATTTTATAGCACGTGGCTCAAGTTTTCCAACATTTTTATGTTCATGAACAAAGGCTGTGCAACCAAAGATTTTTAAAGTCAAATCAGTTAAAATACGAGTATTAGGAAAACATTCTTTGAAGACGTTAATAGGAGTTTGAAAATTGAGAATTTTGGAGGGCATTCTGTTAATTAAATACGCAACTGTTAAAACAGCTTCGCCCCACAAATAATTTGGTACTTTATTTGAAAAAAGTAGAGCTCTAGCAACCTCTAGTAAATGTCTATTTTTCCTTTCGGCCACTCCATTTTGTTGAGGAGTATTAGGACATGAACTTTGATGAACAATCCCATTTTTTAGAAAAAAATCACCCAGGATAGTGTTAAAATATTCTTTGCCATTATCACTTCTAAAGATTTGGATATTTGTTTGAAATTGGTTCTGCACCATTAAAACAAAATTCTTTACAACCTGACAAACATCTGATTTTCCCTTTAACAAGTACACCCAACATACTCTTGTATGGTCGTCTATAAATGTGATAAACCATTTTTGAGAGAGAGTGTACTTGTACGGTTAGGGCCCCAAACATCACTGTGTATAATAGAAAAAGGCTTTGATGGTTTATAAGGTTGTATTGAAAACTGGGAACGATGATGCTTTGCAAATTCACATGCTTCACATTTAAACGAAGAAAAGTTTTTATTGTGAAATATCTTAGGAAACAAGTGTTTTAAGTAACGAAAACTAGGATGACCTAATCTTAAATGCCATACCATAATGTTGTCATCTTTATTATTCAAAACGGAAAAAGACTCAAAGCAGGAACTTATTGTTTTTGAAGGTAGTTGTGATGTAGATCCAATTTCAAGGTAGTAGAGTCCTCCACTCTTCTTAGCACTGCCAATCATCTTCCCCGAGTTCAAATCCTGAAAGACACAGTGAGATCGGAAAAAATTAGTTTGACAATTTATATCTTGGGCTAATTTACTCACGGATATTAAATTACAAGATAAATTTGGAACATGAAGGACATTTTTAAGAGTTAACATTTGAGACAACACAACTGACCCTTTACCTGCAATGGCTGAAAAAGAGCCATCTGCAATTTTTATTTTTTGATTACCTACACATGGACTATATGAAGAGAACAAAGTAGATTCACCTGTCATGTGATCGGAGGCTCTTGAATCTACTATCCAAGTATGACTGGGACTGACACTAAGAAATGCAGAATTACCTTTTGTTGCTATAGAGCAAGAAGGGGTTGGAGACTCAAGGAGTTTGTACAGTCTGTCTAGTTGCTCCGTAGTGAATGGGAACTGAGACGGAAGAGATTGCCGCCCTTGATCAGAATTACTAGCCTGAAATGCACGACCACTTTTTTTTCAGTTAGGAGGTTTGCCTTTGAGCTTCCAACAAGTTTCACGTGTATACCATTCGCGCTTGCAGTGATCACACCAAGGAACTTTGTCTGACCTTCTTCCCTCGTCAAGGTTCCTAGTAGCCAGAGCTGAGCCTTCAGATTCAGAATTTCGTTGTGTCTTACCCATCATAATTCCTTGTCGTGCCTCTTCCCTTCTTATTTCTGCAAAAATTTCACGAAGAGTTGGCAATAGTACTTTTCCTAAAACTCTACCTCTTACCTCATCAAGGTCTTTATTGAGCCCAGCGAGAAACATGAATACACGATCATTTTCTTGCCTCTTGAGAAACAAAACATTGTCTTCTGTACACCTCCACTTGTCATCATAACAGAGATCTAACTCTTGCCACAGTGTTAACAGTTCATTGTAATAAGCAGTTACACTCCTGTCACCTTGTTTCGCATGCCATAACTTTGATTTTAAACCAAAAATTTGAGAGGAGTTTTGAATATCAGAGTATGTTTCCTTAACAGCTTCCCAAACATCCTTTGCAGAAGGTAAAAACATGTAAGGCTTACCTATTCCAGTTTCCATAGAGCTTACCAGCCACGCAATAATCAAGGAGTTTTCCGACTTCCATTGTTTGTAACGAGGGTCTCCTGTTGCCGGTTCAGCTACTGCTCCGGTTAAGAAATCAATTTTTCCTTTGCTATCCAATACCAATCGAACGGTTTGAGCCCATTCATTGTAGTTATTCCCATTCATTTTAGGGATATTGACCTTGAGGGAGTATGAGGAACCCTCTCGATCATTACCGCCTATGTTGGAATAACCGTCACCAAAAACAATGTTGTTCCTGTTTCCATTGTTGCCGTCATTACTGTCACTGTTTATGACCACCGACGGTTCCTCACGTACACCGTTTCCGCGGCCACCGCCGTTTCCACGACTGAAGCCCGAATCAGATTGTTGTTGGTCGTCATTACTGCTATTGTTTATGACCACCGACGGTTCCTCATGTACACCGTTTCCGCGGCCACCGCCCGAATCAGATTGTGGTTGGTCGCCATGGTTGGATCTAGTGTAGGCTTGTGATAGGGGATGCCACATGTTGTTGTCATTCGCCATAGGAGGTTAATAGAGTATGTGAATTGGGTCAAAAAATACGTACAGGGAAATTTTATGGTAACCCCTAACCCAACAAAAATAGGTTGAGGAAAACTTTTACGGTAACCCCTAACCCAGTGCTCTTGATACCATATTAGAAAAAATTGGTAAAAGCTGTTATCTTTTTTTATTCATCAGCCTTAGCTGGTTTATATAGTGAAGATACAATAATTACAATTTATTTTATCCTTAATTGAGAATAAAGAAAAATAAAGGTAGTATTAAAGACAATAATAAAATCGGAAATAATATATTTTCCAACAGATTATGTGTTGTGTTGTATGATTTCGTGCACTGTTTTGCCATGAGAATGATGTTTTCTTGTTGATGGAATTAGTATGAGAGTGTGTTCATATGTTATTGTGAAATTGATGAGTAAACCATGTCAAATCCATGATTAATCGATGAAATTGCATGTTAATTGATTGATAAATGATGCTTTGATGTCATATATCATATTCCATGATGTTGTTGTTCAATTTGGGGTCTGTGGAATAAAAATCGAAGTTCTGATTTGGGCAAAAAGGGGTATCCTGGTGGACTGAAAACCTGAAAAGGCGGTCCAGGCAAAAATTAGGGATTAAGGCGTATGACTATGTCCCGTTCTCAGTCAGCTTCACCCAAGTCAAAGGGACTGAACAAGCCAATCACTTTTATCCGGCAGCAGGAGATGAGATGCTTGAAGACATAATGGCAGTAGTGGACTTAAGATCAATAGGACTTTTTCTGCATAGCTTTCTCTTTGTTTTTGACAATTCCCTCTTACTAGGGTTTCTGTCTCCTTGTACACAAATTGCCTGTTTATAGGCCCCCTTTCAAAATCAATGCAATTCTATTTCGAAAATATGTTGTTGTTTTACTTCATCTGTTTTGTTTGCATAAACGTCCATTGATTTAATTTGAATTGATATGTGCATCTGAACATGACTGATACTTACCAAAATGCATACCTAAAATAGCAATAGCAATTACTACAAGACTTCAGGATCAAGGAAAAGGTCTAACCATGCTTTCCAATGAATCCATTGCTAATTCTATTCCCCCAGCAAGTCTGCTATTCCCCACGAGAAATTGGCATTATTCCCCGGCAAAACCAGCTATATCCCAGAAGAGGTCAGCATCACCAGACAGGCTGATCATCTCATCCATCCCCAACTAGTCTTCTGTTGAATATTTCTACCATCAGACAGAAATCAAATATCCCCAGCCGAGAAAGGGTCGTCACACAAATATCTCCAACCAGTATATGGGGATTTATTTTCCCCAGTGGAGTCCCCCCGACAGCACTTCTCAGACACATCATTCATTCATTACATCATTTCACAGCATACGCATACATACAATATTCGCATTTATTTTCGCAAGCATAAAACATCTCATGCATCATGACATGGCATAAAGCTAACTTTCATTTTCAGGTTAGTTATCCTCCTGGTATTGTCAAATTAAGGAGTTCATTCAGGCAGACACCGTTATCAATCGCATTCAAGATTCAGATTCATCTTTCAGATATACTCTATAAACACTCATTCTAACAAGCAGTCTGGTATCCTCCTAATGATGGCATCTCTAAGCCCATCCCAGACATTTACCGCAAGTACAACAAATATTATCAGATACAGCCTAACGTACGGTTCATTCTGATTCAGCCCAACCTATAATTCCTTCAACTATTCCAAGACGGTCTAACGTACGACCCATTCGGATGTTCATCTCAGCAGATGCTACCTAGCGTACGGTACATTCTGAAGTGTAGTCTAGCGTATGACTACCCCTTTCACGGTCTAACGTACGACCCATTCGGATGTTCATCTCCTCAGAGGCTACCTAGCGTACGGTACATTCTGAAGTGTAGTCTGGCGTACGACTACCCCTTTCATCATCAGATTCAGCCTAACGGACGGCTCATTCTGCAACTCAGATACGATCTAACGTACGATCCATTCTGACCTTCAGCAACTCCAATACGGTCTAACGTACGACCCACTTGGATCTTCAAATCCTCAGATACTGCCTAGCGTACGGTACATTCAGGGGTGTAGTCTAGCGTACGACTACTTTCTTCTTCGGATACAGCCTAACGTACGGCTCATTCTGCAACGCCAATACGGTCTAGCGTACGACCCATTTGGATCCTCAAATCCTCAGATACTGCCTAGCGTACGGTACATTCCGGGGTGTAGTCTAGCGTACGACTACTTTCTTCTCCAGATACAGCCTAACGGACGGCTCCTTCTGCTACTCAGATACGATCTAGCGTACGATCCATTCTGATCTTTCATCCCCAGTGAAGTCACCTGCCTAATAAACAACTCATTCTGTTATTCAGATACGGTCTAGCGTATGATCCATTCTGATCCTTTATCCCCAGCAGCGTATGACACACTCTGACTCCCCAACGAAGTCGTCAACCTAATGGATGACTCACTATACGGTCTAACGTACGACCCGGTATGACACCCATGTCTTCAGATATCGTCTAACGTACGACACAATCTGAAGCTCTCATCATTAAACTTCCTGGATGGCATCTTTAAGCCCATCTCCCTCAAGACTAATTGACAAGTGCAAATTTTTGGGGCATTCTAGTGTTCAATAATCTTCCACCTCCAGACCACGAATGGCATACTTGCCATCCTAACTCTCTCGGTTCAAGAATATTGAACAGGGGCAGCTGTCATACCCCAAAATTTGCCCATTAATCTTGCAAGACATTTCTCGGAGCACTCCAACTTATTCTGCAAGGCACTGACCTTAAAGGAACAAAAGCCCAGCTCACAACAGACCCAATCCAGAAGAGGCCCAAACTAGCTTGCTCGCTAGGCGAGCAACTCCTTCGCCTAGCGAAGCTTGCGAATACCAGAATGGTTGGGCTTCATTCTGAGCCCATTAGGTCATAAACTGCATGCTCGCTAGGCGAGCAAATCCTTCGCCTAGCGAACCTTCGCTACAGGCTCGCCTAGCGAAGCTTGCGAATATTATAATTTTCGGGCTTCAGTCTGAGCCCATTAGGTCACCACTACCACTATAAATACCAGCTCTTCAGCCACGAAAATGGACAGACACAAACGGAGAGACCAAGACGGACAGAGAAGGACGGAAACCCTGGCGCAGAAACCCTACTAACCTAGAGAATTCAGAGTAAGGAAACCCTGAAGGCAGCTCATCCGCACCGAAGCTACCGCCGCCCAACTCAATCCGGCATCCAGAGTGATCAGTCCCTTTCAACATCGCAATCCAACATCGCAGTTGCACACAGGTTTGCGTATCACCACTGTTTTACGCTTCCAATCGGTATTCTTTACATACATGATGCATTACGATTAAAGTTTTGATATGTAATTTGATTTCACATGTGAATCTAAGTATGTCTGAATATCCTGAATGTTTGTCCATGCTATTCATGCAACTATATGCCCTAAAGTTCAAAGTTCCGGAGATAGTGCCGTTGCCAAATTCAAAACCCGCAGACGCTCGCTAGCACATCGCTAAGCGAGCCCGTAGCGAGTCCTCGCTAAGCCTTCGCTAGGCGAGGCCGGGGCGAACGTACCAGTAGCTGTTTTTTGTGTTTGTCTTATGCTTGTCTTATTATAATCATGCATTACTTGGCTTTATGACTGCTGTGTCCATTTTGTAGTGCAATTTTCTATTGCACTTTATCTTGGTATTCTCACCCGTGTGTTTGAATTGTGCAAAGCTTGCATACTTCCGAAGAAACGGCCGGATAGGTATTCCACTTTATTTGTGGGATACCCTCATGGAGATGTATCCCTAATTGACTAATTAATTTTAATGTGGATAGTCATTCCTAATTGACTAATTAATTTTAATGTGGATAGTCATTCCTAATTGACTAATTAATTTTAATGTGGATAGTCATTCCTAATTGACTAATTAATTTTAATGTGGATAGTCATCCTTATTGCCTTATTCATTTTAATGTGGATGTTCATCCTAATGGATTATAATATGGAAATTCATCTTAATTACCTAACTAATTAAAACATTACCTCTGAATATGTGACCTTGGACCTCTCTTTGTTGCCTTACGGTATTACGGTAATACGGTCATGTCCCGCGAATGTAGGGATACACTTAGCAAAGACCCTTCGGTTAAATCATCATAAAATAAATCATGGTCCCTCAGATGTTGCCTTCGAAAATACGATTTTGTCCCTCGATGACCCTTCGGTGTAGCCTACGGTTAAATGATGATCGTCCCTTCGAATGCTAAGGTATCCTTACAACTGTTGCCTTCAATGACCTATCGATGACCCTACAATGACCCTTTTACATCCAAAGGATAAAACTACTTACTTCTCAATAGTAAGGACAGTTTTACCCTCATAAGGATAGGAAATGCCCATAACGACCTTAGGAAGGTATAACTCTCAATTACTGGATCATAACCTAAAACATTTTCCACCCCTCACACTTCGCAAGTCCTAGAAAATCACCACTTGGTATACATTCATACTAGAATCATTACCAAGTTATATTTTTCTAAACTGCTTTTCAAAATCAAACGAGATAAATACTTTGTATACATTCATACGAGAATCATTACAAAGTTAAACTCTCTTTTCGAAGCATTTTTCAACAATTCACCAACACTTTTCAGACAAAAATATAAGTGATCCAGCAATTAAGAGCCCATGGATAACCATGGATACAAAGGGTGCTAATACCTTCCCTTTGTATAATGTACCTCCCGAACCCAAAATCTATTGAGGTCTTTCCTGTTCTTTTCCACCTTTCCTTATTGGATAAAAGAAAAGTCGGTGGCGACTCTTGCTATCCGCGACATTGCGATAAAAAGCAAAATACCCCAAGTCAGTTCACCGTATGACAGAACTGGCGACTCTGCTGGGGACGTAAAAAGAGAGGTTACCTTAAAAAACAAGATCACTTATTTAAAATTGTCTGATTTACTTTTAAGGGATTGCTTGGGTATTCTTGAGTGAAAGATCCTACACCCGGATCTAGTGCACCTTAGGTAAGTAGCAATAGATCATCGCGACTATCCGGCGTATACTGGAATGGTTAAAATGATGGCTACGGTTAATGTGACACTTTGGATGTCCTGATGTTCCTCATGTTTACTTGAGGAAAAATTTGGCATCGGCGTGGTGTCATTAAAGCATTAACCAGACCTTTAGAACCCTAATTGACTCATCCTAGCCATTAGAAAGTAGTGAGATAACTGACTTTGGTTCCGACTGGGGTTGGTTGAGACTCGATACTACACTCTTTGAGATTGGACTTTAGGGAAACTTCGGTCAACCACTTGGTGTTGCACTGAAGTGGACTTAAAGGAAGGTCAATGATTGGAGATCCTTCTAGAACCCGGTTACTATTCTAGGACAGGTTGAACCAACCAAACTTCAGTGGGGAGGGTACTTACCTATGGAACTCATGCAAGCCTTAAAACCTAGGAATGATGGTTGTGTGAATTGCTTGTGCTTGTTATTTACATAACATACATAACATCATAACATACATAACATCATAACATCATAACATCATCATAACATCATGGCTTTGAACTAACCATTTCGAGGACTTAGGGATTTAACTTTGCTCTATTTTGTAAAAAAAATAAAAAATAAAAAAATAAAAAAACATTTCATACCTTGCATAGCATAACATTGCATAACAGGTACTCTAAAGGGATCAATGTTCTCACGATTTTCCTCCAAACAGAAAAATGGACCTCGAACAAACTGTCAAAGATCTCCAGGCTCAGAGTGCTCAACTCCAGGAGATGATCTTGAACTTATCCAAGGGGCAGGAGGAACTGAAGGCTCTCTTGCTCGAGAAAAAGAAGGACAAGAAACCTGTGAGTTATATCAACCCGGGAAGAAGGCTCAAAGGGCAGACTGCTGGAGTCAAGATTAGAGTTCCGAAGGATCAAGAAGAGGAAACAGAGACAAATTCAGAAGATGAGAATGCTGATCCTTGCAACCCTGAGGACGACGATGAAGATTATGAAAATGAACAGTACTCTCCAAAAGATGATAAATATAAGTCGCTGGAAGAACGCATGCTAGCTATGGAGGGTCAAAAGGCGCCCGGTCTGGATTTCGAAAGCTTGGGACTGGTCTCTGATGTGGTCATTCCTCGCAAATTCAAGATCCCCACTTTCACTATATACGATGGGGCATCTTGTCCTCAGATGCATCTGAGAGCTTATGTGAGAAAGATTCAGCCGTATACCACTAATAGGAAACTATGGATCCATTTCTTCCAAGAGAGTCTGTCTGGCACACAGTTGGAATGGTACTATCAGCTCGAGAGCTCTGACATCCACACCTGGACTGATTTAGCAACAGCTTTCTACAAGCATTACCAGTATAATTCTGAATTAGCGCCTACTCGGTTACAGTTGCAAAATATGACTATGGGCTCTAAAGAAAGCTTCAAAGAATATGCTAAAAAATGGAGAGATTTGGCTGGCAGAGTCAAACCTCCTCTGACTGACAGAGAGTTAGTAGACATGTTCATGAGCACGCTGACTGGCCCATTCTACAGCCATCTATTGAGGAGTTCCTCATCGGGTTTCACTGAACTTATATTGACAGGTGAACATGTTGAAAACGGCATTCAAAGTGGAAAGATACAGGCGGCTACCTCTGATCCTCCGGAGACTCCTAAGGTCATCACTGTTCCTCTGCCTAACCATGACGAGACTGTCAATGCTGTAGAAGATGCTGATAGCAATTGCAACTTGTAAGACCCCAATTTTGGCCCTAAGATCCCTCATGGCCCATATCATCTCATATCATAGCCTCAAGGATCATTGCATGCCTTTGCTTCCCTCCTAGTGGGTAGATTGCCTTGTGTGTGTGGTTCTTGATCACCAAGCATGTTTTGCATTTGTATATCATTGCTTTTCATATGTTTATCATCCAAAAAGTACAAAAATATTGTCAGTCTAACCTTGTTGCTTGCAGTTGAAGCAATTATCAGCAATTAGGTCAAAGACAGTCAACAGTCAGCCAAAGCAATGGATGATGGCCATTCTTGCAGAATTTGGGCACCATGACCAATAATCAAGAGTTCACACAACTTGGGACATCATTGGAAATCAAGGTCTCAAGGAATTAAGGTTTGGAATTCATCAGAAGTGGTTCAATCATGCAAAACCCTAGAAAAGTCAACAGAAAGTCAAACTTGGTCAACTGGCCATTTAATCAGTGATTTGATGGATGGAATTGATTTGAAGGAGTTCATTCATGTCTATACAAGCCTCATATGTCATGTCCAACCTCATCATGGAAGAATTTGAAGTCAAACAGAAAATTTCCAAAAATGGAAACTGGGCCTGTAATTTTAACTGCCAAAAATGGAAAGTCTTGATCCTCAACTTACATCATGATACAAGCCTCAAATGAATTTTTGCCCAACATGAAAGTTGAAGATCTTGTTCTCCCATTTCCAAAAAGTCCAAGAACTCTCAATTCCCATGTGTGGTTGGCAAGTTATGATCGAATCGATTTCAGAAAATCTTGAACTTCAAAGGGCCATATCTCCCAAACCGTTTGGCCAATTTTGGTGGGGTTTTTCCTACAAGTCACATTTGATCCCCCCTTTCCAAAAATATAAATTTCATGAGCCAAAACTTCACCAATCAAAATGGCATATTTTGACTTTTCTCATTTAAATGCAAGTTTGACCAAGAGTTGACTTTTTGAAGTAAACCTTTTTCTAACATTTGGCCAATTGGGAAAGCTCAGAAATGTCATTTTAAGTGTGTTTGCAAAGTCAAAATGTGCAGTACATAAGGCCATTGCTTGTTTTGCTTGAATTGTAAGAAAAGTACAAGTTTCACCCATGCTATCCATACTTGCATTTTAGCCATGCCTTGTACTTCATCAAAAACAGAACTTTAGAAGCATTTTTTCTGTCATTGTGCACACATTTTGCAGCCAAAAAATCAGTAGTACAAGGGGCCATGCCAAGTTGCTAAGGAATTGGGAAAAGGGTACTTTGCAACCATTCCACACCATACTTCCACACCTTGCTTTTGTACCATGACAGCAGACATTATGCAGCAGATTTTCTGTCATTTTTGAATTTCAATAGCAAGCACACAAGCCATATTGGATAGGAAAACCAAGAGAACTTCACTGAGGCATATACACATCCTTGGCCATTCTTGAAAAACTCGGTCACAACATCCTGCAGCAGAAAAACCTTTGCTCTCCCACCATAAAACAACACCAAGAAAGCATGGCACAATACCAAACAGCAGGGCCTTTTTCATCACATCTTTTCTGTCACTTAGGATGATTAATTGCAACCAACATAACAAAACCAAAAAAAAAAAGCCAAAAGCCTTAATCATCCTAACTGCACTCACCCTGCCATTTTGCATCTGATTTTTCTATCCAAGCACCCAATGAAACTGCCTTGCTCAAGTGTTTCTCCACCATTTCCTGTCATAAACAAACCAGTAGGAGCACCCATCAAAAAGCACATGTTTGCATACAGAAACTGACTTTGCCTATCAAGAAAAACCAGTCCAAAACCTTAAGGTTACCAAGCCTTGCATAGTTCTTCACCATCATTTTCATCATGTTAAACTACTAGCACCATCACACAACAGAACCATTGTACACTCATTCTCCAAAAACCTCTTCTTGCACTTTTCAAGACCTGCTCCAAAAGAACATCAAGTAACTTAACATGGCTTTGCTTGATGCAGAATTTTCCATCCATTTTCTGTCACATTGAGGAGCCATCAAACACCCTCCCAATTCATCCTTGCTATTGGCATTTCATTTTTTCTGTCCAAAACCACAAAGCCATCATCAAACCAACAGTTCCACCATCATTTTTCTGTCATGAGTAGCAACACATGACCAACCAAAATTCACTCAAACTAAAAACCACAAAGCAACTGCTAAGAGGGCCTGGTTCATGAATTTTTCTGTCTTTTGGATAACACTGCTAACAGCAGATTTGAATACCTCCTTTTTTCTGTCATTTGGAACACAAAGATTGCAGTCATAAACCAACTGTAACACCTCAAAATTCGCCCTCCTCTTTTGGGACCAGCATTAACATATTTGCATATCATTTTAGGACATTAGGCATTTCATGTTGCATATCATGTGGTTACATTATGCAAGCTATCCTCCCAAGTCTTGATCAGAAGATGAGGAAGTCAAGTGCAAGTCAGGGTTTTATTGATTGATCATGGACCATCTGAGGATTGGGCTATGAATTAGGGTTTCATGATTCTCCAATGGATGTTGGTCTTCATCTTGATTGCAATGATACATCATCATCATCATGGTTGGATGTCATCAGAAGATTGAAGAAGATTCCTTGAGATTAGGGTTTTGACCACTGGTCATCCCTAATCAATTGTGTTGGGCCAATCAGGGCTGGATCAGGAGATGGGGTTTCTGATGGAGATGAGGATCATTTTGTGACTATATGGTGATTATTGAGGCTAGGGTTTCACCCTTGAGCCATTTCAGTTGGAGATTGGGGTTCAAATTGATCTGTGCATTGCCTGATTCATCTGTCAGTTGAAAAGTCAACTGTGGTCAACTGTACATGATCTGGTGGATTTGGAGGTGGAAACAAGTTAGACACACTTCATTCATGTTGGAACAAGTGATATTTGACATCTCAAAGCTTAAGAATGAAGAAAATCAAGTCAGGACAAAAACTGCCAAAAATAGAAAGTGACTTGTAGCTGAAGTTTCCAAAAATGGAAAGTTTTTGACCTCAAAAACAGATGTCCAAGGAAGCTTCAAATGAAAAATTGTTCAACATGACAGATGTAGATCTTGTTCTCACCTTTCCAAAAAGTCCAAGAACTTGAAAATCCAATGTGTGGTTTGCAAGATATGGCTCAGTGAATTTCAGAAATGACCCGTAATCAGGAGGCCATAACTACCACATACTTTGTCCAAATTGCAAGTTCTTTATATGCACAAACTCCATTTGACATGTACTTTGAGGGTGCATCATTGGATTTGTTCAAAAATGGCCAAGGCAAAAAGTCACTTTTCAACTGGACAGCTGAATTGGACCAGGGGCAAAATCGTCCAAATGTCAAAATAATTGGAATTTTTGAATGGGACTTTTTCCAACACCTCAGGAATGGCATTTGGAGTGTGTTTGAATATTCATTTCATGCCTAGGCCTTTTAAATTGAGATTTGGCTTGAAAAGTGAAATGGGGAAAATTGGACAATTACCACACATATGTGAATTTGAGAAATACAACACCAATGAGCATGGGACAAGTTTCTATGGCCTTCACATATGACATTTGGAGTTTGCATGAGCTGTCAAAACAGCTGGCAATGAGCTGTACATGGAAATTACATTTTTGCCCTTATTTGCAAAATAACCAATTTCACTTAACATGCTAATTTGGTTAATTAAGTGGATTAGTGGATGATTAAGCTATCATATAAATTCATAAACACTTCATAATCATAACAGAGAATGCACAATTACCAAGTTCAGATCTCAAAACCATTCCAATTCTCTCACATTTCATCAAGAACACAAGAACTTCATATGCATCAATCTTCCTCATTCTTCAACCAAATCTCAAAATTCTTTTTGCTTTGGATTTGTATCATCATTATCTTGGACTGTTTTTGGAGATTGGAGGAAGAAACTCATCGAATCGTGACTGTAGCATGAGGAGCTTCAATGGTGAAATGTGGATTTCGAGCACTAGAGGCCAAGGCAAATGAAGTTGGATGCATCATTCATCTACCACTAGCTTGCACTACTTCTGTTTCGTGTAATTGAAGCTCAAAAACAACAAGAACTCCGCTGCCATATCCAGGTTTGAGCAAAATCGATCGTCACCATTTGCTTAATCATTATATGCGTTTGAAAGGCCTTGTTATGTAGATCGTGGATATGTGTTTGGTTTTGAGAATAGTGTACCATAGCCTGAGAAATCTGGAAATGAATTTATGAGCACAAACCCTAGATCGATCGATTCTTGAGTTTTAGGAATTGTTAGGTTGTTTGGAATGTATATTTGAGATCTACATGTTCGTGCGAGTCCAACGACTATAGCCATGTCCATTTTGGTGAACGTTTGATGTTTCTTCGTGTTTTTTCAATTTTCTGGAAAATTTCTTGGTGAGAACGATGATGAACTGTGTTTTGATCCAAATTTCCATTCAAATATTTGAATTCTATGTTTCCCTCCACCGCGCAAATATTTACCAAAATGCCACTATGTAATTAAATTAATTTTGTTTAATTATTTAAAAATTGTTTAACATCTTAAAAAATTCAGAAAAAATAGTAAAAAATTCCTAAAAATATGGAGATTTTTTCTATGGCTTTGTTGATGAGTGTAGGATTTTTTTGACCTATTGGTCAAAGTTGTGCTTGGCAAATATTTTATTTGGCATAGGCTTTTCTAATGTATGTCACATTTTGATACATTTTGGCAATTTGATCATGAAATACTCATATCATAAAATAAATGGCTGAAAATTTTTGTGGTGGTTCTTGACTCATTGAGGATTATTTATATGTAAATTTCATGAATTTTTGATACCTGGTCAGAGAGCAGCAAATTCTGGAACATAGGTGTGACAATTTGTGTCACACCTCTTGATGTCAACTTGTTGAATTTAATTGGATAACCTATGCATGTTAGAATTGAATGAAATTTGGCATGGTGAATTGTTGATATGTTAGGATGTTGTATGAATTTTTGTAGAATTTTTCACTGCCTTTTCTAATTGATCATGATTTTTCATTTCTGGTGATTGAAATTGCAAGCTCATGTGACACATGTTGGTAGATTGATTGGGAAATCCTCATATTGTACTGGATAATCATGAAATTTGACATGCTTGTTTGAGATACCTGTTCTCATTTGATGATATATGATTGTATGCTTGTGTGCTAGCTTCTTTCCTGGTTAGGTTAGTTTGCTTAGGCAAGTAGGATAGAAAACCGAACTTAGGGTTAACGATGCATGACAACATTAGGCTCGAGTCTCAGCTCCCTAGTTGTGTATCTTTCCCCGGTTTCTGGTTAGCAATTTAGTCCCTTTCAGGGGAACTACATCGCCCTGATCCTCGTTCCAGACGAGGTATGTAGGCAGGTGGTCGTGCGAGACCACTCCGGGCAACCTTTTTTTTTTTTTTTTGGTGTTTAATTGTTATCTGATTGTGTGTTTTGGCTCGGATGCCGACGTAAGCCCAGTGATTGGCTGTCGGGCTCCACGTTTGCCGTTTTATGTATGTTTGGCTCGGATGCCGACGTAAGTCCAGTGATTGGCTGTCGGGCTCCACGTTTGCCCTTTCGAGTGCGTTTTGGTTCGGATGCCGACGTAATTCCATCCAGTGGTTGTCGGGCTCCATGTTTGCCACTCTTGCTTGTTTGTATGTTTTGCGTTGTTTGGCGTGCGTAAGCCGAACTACAGAGGCTCTGATTCTTGTTCCAGACAAGATATGTAGGCATAAGGTGCGATACCTTATCGAGCCCGTTTCTCCTAACCCCACCTGCGTTCCCCGTGTGTGTGTGTGATGTTTAGCAACCTTTTCTTTATTCTAGGACGTGGATCCCGTCGAGTACGACGGACGTGAGGGGTGCTAATACCTTCCCCTCGCGTAACCGACTCCCTTACCCTGTCTCTTTGGTCGCGAGACCATGTCTTTCCAGGTTTCTCTGAGCGTTTCCTTTCCCTATCTTGGGATAAATAACGTTTAGTGGCGGCTCTGTGTGTGTTTTATTTTTAGGCTCGCCGGTTGATTTTTCGCAGGATGCGACAGCTGGCGACTCTGCTGGGGAATAGCAGCGATGTAGACCTATGCTGGTCCATCGTCCCTAAGCGAGACTTTCCTAGCGTTCTAGGATTTGTGTAGGTTGCTTGTATGTGTTATTTATTGCATTTATTATTCTAACCCATATATATTTGCATTGAATGTTTGCATGCATCATTCTATCATGCTGTTGCCGTCCTCTGCAGGTGGTTCTGTTACTTTGGGGTGGGTGTTCTGAGCGGGGCTAAAACCCAGGCCCGAGTGTACACCTAGGATTAGCGTGGTCTCACGTCGCTCATGTGCCGGTTGGGCATATTGTTGCTACGTGACATACCACAAGTCGGACGAGGTTCATCTGAGAAGTGCTCTTCCAGTGGGGTTTTCCACTTTGGTTGGGTTATCTCTTTTGAGCTGTTGACTCTGGTGACCGATCATTTCCCGGATTTTCGGTTTAGACGATCTTAAGGGAGCTACAATGGCACACCCGAAAGGGCAAACCCATTGAGTATCTCTGCCCGATTGTCGAGACTATTATCCGCCTTAGGATGACCTGTTTAGAATTTACCTGTGAGGGGAGGGTTAATTATTTCAGATGCATTGCTCAGATGGTGACTTTTTGTTCCGTGGATCGGAGACATATTTATAAGTCGGATTTATGGTCATTTATTGCCGAGACGCCGGAGTGCTGTCCGTGATTTATCAGTGGGGATCCGTTTATTTCAGGATTCCCCGGGCCGAGATAGTTATCAGTGGGGATCCGTTTATTTCGGATTCCCTGGGCCGATTCAGATGGTGATGTGTCTGCTCAGAGACTGATGATGATGATGATGATGTATCTGTCTTCCGTTTATTTCGGAACCCGTGGGTCAGAATTGTGGTTGTTTATTCCTCAGATGTTTATGATCAGTTCAGAATCCAGATTCAGTGCAGAGGATCAGATGACTTGGAGGATGGCACAGTGCATTGCATTCATACATCATTCTCATTTTGCATTCATCTGCACCCAAACTACGTCTAGTCATATGGGGAGTACTATGGATTGAGATTCTGGTTGAGAGACATCATGAATTTCAGAATGTGGATGTTAAAATGTTATCTGTCTCGATGAAACCAGAATCCAGGACAGAGTCTTCCTCATATGGATAGATGTTGCATTCATGCATATTAACCCATTTGCTGTTTTGTAGGTGTCAACCGGTGCGCCTAGCTCGTTTGCTCAGATATCCTGCTGGGGGCAACAAATCCAAACTGATGGATCCTCCCAACGCCGACATCCTCGAACTGAAAGAGATGGTGAGGGATTTGTTCAGGGTTGTGCAAGGGCTTGCCTCGGGGCAGAAAGCCATGGCCAAGAGATTAGAAAGGATTGAGGGCTGGATGATCAAAGAGAAAGTTCAGGGAAAGGCTCCGTCATCCGAAGTAACAAATCCCTCTGGCTCTGTGGTGAAGAAATCCCTTGACAGTGGTCAGCCCAAGAAGAAGGTTGAATCAGGTGGTGCGCAGACTAAAAGAGAATGCAGTAAGGATCGTTACCACCCTTATGCTGCCACCGTAACCATTCCTGTTGGCGATTCATCTGCACCACAGCGGCAACAGTCACCTCAATAGAAGACACAAAGAGCAGTGGGCCAAGTGAGAAGGAGGACGACAGATCGTCATTTCAATAAGCCGCCCGTGACATATGCTGTTCTGTTTAAGAAATTGATGGATCTTGGGTTGGTGCAGCCGAGGATATTGGTTCCAGGGAAACCAGATCAGAGGGTTGCCAGTTATGATGAGAATGTCAGGTGTGAGTTCCACGTTGGGGCACCCGGACATCATGTTGAGGATTGCAAAGCTTTTAAGCATGTGGTCCAGGACTTGGTGGATTCTAAGGCAATCAGCTTTGCACCGATGGCAGATGATAGTGCTGACCCCGTGCCAAGGCATGGTCCTATAAAAGCGAAAATGATGTCGGAGGACAAGAAAGGGATAGAGGGGACTGAGAAGGATCAGTTAAGAATGCCAATGTCTGTGGTCCCAAAACATCCAACAAAAAGTGGAGCTTTCCCTCGTGTTGATGATTGTTGTGCCGCTATCGCTACAAAAGAGTGTGTAGTAATTGGGGAAACGGTCCAGAGAATGATGAAAGCAGAAATGGATGATGTAAGACGTAAAGCACCCAGTCTAGCAGCTGAAACCGTCAAGGTGGAAAATGCTATTGGTGTTGAGAAAGAGAAAAAACCGTCTGTGTCTTCTTACAAACAGGCACTGGAAATGTTGAGAAATGGAGGGATCCCAGGCTGGGGAAAAATCATAGGCATTGTAGTAAAGGCGGATATGTTTGGGATTGGTTATCGTCCAGGTCAAGACTCGTCTGAGCAAAACGGAGGACGTCGTCCGTCGTTCACCTTTGTAAGTGCCGGAATGCTAGATTCAGATCACGCCTGTACAGTGGGTAAAGAAACTGACAGTGACTGGGAGATTGATCAATGGATAAAATCGTGCGTACCAAGAAGCTGGAAGGCCTAAAAAGATCAGCACTGACACTCAGCCTGAAGAGTAATGTTTCTTGTTTTCAGTTGTTATCTGCATGAAAGCCATACGTGTTGCCCGACACGTAATGGTTCATTGTAAGGGCCACCTCATGTTTAAATTTGCATTTCTGCATCATTAATAAATGGATGTTTTTCAGTCAAAAAACGGTGTTCCCTGTTTTTCAATTATTTTTGCAGTTTAAAAACAAATAAAAATGGCAATGTTTATTTTCATTTTTCATCTTTTTTTGATTTGTCTCGTCCCAACTTCAAAAATAATTCTCCGGATCTCGTTGATAACAATCTGGTTACGCCCTCATATGACTTCGACAATCCGAGCGATCAGGCTGAAGAAGAAAGCGAAGAAGATTGTGATCTGCTGGAATTAGCCAGATTGCTGAAACAAGAGGAGAAGGTGATTCAGCCGCTCGAGGGCGAGTTGAGATTGTTATTCCAGGTACCGTCGAGGTCGGGAAGGAAAAATTGGGGCCGTTTCAGAGGCAAGCCAAAAGCAGGATGGTAGGCTTGTTGAAAGAGCATATGAATGTTTCTACTTGGTCACGTCAGGATACGCCAAGGTCAAACACCGATGTCGTTGCTCACAAGCTACCATAGGGAGAAGACTGTCCTCTAGAGAAGCAGAACGCCAGTGCCTATATCAGAGAGCCATGGTGACTTCGTTTCATGATATGATTCATCATGAAATGGAATGCTATGCTATGACATGATAGCAAAGTCCCAATCGGAAGTGGGGCATCTGGCAGACTGGGGGCAAGTCGTTTGACTAGTGGAGATAATTCAGACTGAGGTTGAATTAGAATGAGTGCACTATCAGAGTGCGATCCGGTAAGATGTTGGGGGGTCATTATAAGAGAGTAATCGAGGTTGCTCCTGCTTTAAAAAAAAAAAAAAAAAAAAAAAAAAAAAAAAAAAAAAAAAAAAAAAGAAGAAAAAAAAACAAATGCCTGAACCGAGAATAAAGAAAGAGGTTCGTGGTTTCTTAGAAAGATTGAACTACCTGTCATGGTTCACATCTCATCTAACCGCCACGGGTGAACTCATATTCAGATATTGATAGAAAGATCAAACGGTCAGGCGAAATAATGATTGCCAAGGGCGTTGAAAAAATAAAGGAAAAGTTGCAGGAACCTCTGATTCTGATACTTCCTGTGGAAGGAGCAACTGTTAAATCTGTACTTGACGGCCTTCGAGGGGTCTACGAGGTGTATTGGGTCAGCATGACGAGTCTTGTCGAAAAGAGCATGCAATTTACCTTAGCAAAAAGTTTATCGACTGTGAAACAGTACATTCACTGTTCGAAAAAACTTGATGTACTGTGGCATAGGCTGCTCGCCGACTGAGACAGTATATGCTGGTTCATACCACTTTGTGGATTTCCGAGATGGATCCGATCGAGTATGGGTTTGAGAATCCAGCATTGACCGGACGGGTTGCGAGAGTGAAAAAGAATATTGACTGATCAGTATACTCTCAGAAAGCAATCAAGGGAGGAGTGTATTGTCTGATTACATCGCTCCGCAACCCATTGAGGATTATCAACCGATGAAGTTTGAGTTCCCTGATGAGGACATCTAGAGGTGCTCCAATCGAAAGATTGAGAGTGATCGATCCCGGAGGAGGGGCCTGACCCCAAATCCGAACGGATTCTGATGTCTGATGGGGAGGTTAAGGTGAATGAGCTTTTGTTGCCCGGATAACATTTGAATGCACCAACGATGGTGACTGAGTCTGAAGCTTGTATCCTGGGTATCGAACCTCGGTGCGACTACTGGGGCAACTCCTTTCTCATTGGTATACGGAATGGAGGCGGTATTACCTGTTGAGGTTCAGATTCCCTCTTTGAGAGTCCTGATGGACGTGAAGTTGCAAGAGGCTGAATGGGTAAGGACCCGGTATGAAGAGTTGAGCCTGGTAGAGGAAAAGAGGCTAGCTGCCATCTGTCATGGGCAGTTATACCAGCAAAGGATGAAGCGTGCTTTTGACAAGAAGGTGCGACCTCGGGTATATCACGTGGGTGATATGGTGCTGAAAAGGATCCTTCCTCCTCAAAACGATCGAAGGGGCAAATGGACACCGAATTATGAAGGTCCATTCGTGGTCAAGAAGGTTTTCTCTGGCGGAGCCTTGTTGTTAACGACCATGGATGGCGAGGATTTTCCATCCCCTGTGAATGCGGACGCAGTTAAAAAATACTTCGTATAAATGGACCCGCTGGACGAAAAGAACAAAATAGTCCAGGCAAAAATGGGGCATCCCGGCGAACCAAAAACAGAAAGAAAGGTTCGGGCAAAAATTAGGGATAAAAATGAAAAATGTACACCCGGCAAGTCGAAAACCTGAGAAGGCGACTTGGGCAAAAAAGGGTATCCCGGTGGACTGAAAACCCGAAGGGGCGGTCCAGGCAAAAGAGGGATTGAAACGAACAACTGCGTCTGGCATGATCGTTTGCGCTTTGGTTAAAGCATCTTGGATAATACCCGGTAGGGATCAATCAGAAACGTCTTGTTCAGAAGACAGAAAGCATGGAAAGTCTGAGGACATATGGGGTGTAACCGAGTTGGAACTCGATGAGATCGCGGTTTCACATTGCCATTAGGATAGATTTTTCCTTTTGAGCGCAGTTACCTCTTTTCAGGAATTGCTTCCTTTTGTATTGCTCATTTGAGCCACACTTTTCCAGTCGATAAAATGCATATTCAGTCAAATAATTTTGTTTTTGTTTTTCATTACCGCTTTGATTGCAAAAACATCCGGATATTTTTGATAAAGAATCTTGCATTTTAAAACATACAGGTTTCCTTCCAATGCATGTTTATAAGATTGAATGCTGGAAATCTTATTTGGAAGGTTGAGTGACCCAAGTGTTGAAATCTTGACACGCCTGGGGCACGGTTTTATCTGATGATCTGTTTTGCAGGTACTGTTAGATATTCTTCACTCACTTGCAGGTTGTGATGTGGAAGCTTTGTAATAAATCCCCAGAGAGTTCGCTCAGGGATAAACGAATGAAGAATGACGAAGACGTTGCGGCGTACGACGATCCTTGATGGTAATCAAGAAGACTCTTCAAAGTCGGAAGACTTGAAAGTTTGTAATTCCCCGCAGAGTTCGATCAGGGACGAGTGCACAAAGGAGGGCGACGAAGAGGCGACGAGAGACGTCCGACGACCCTTGAAATTAACCAAGAAGACTCTTCAAAGTCGGAAAATTGAAATTTCTGTATAAATCCCAGGAGTACGTTTCTCGTCGAGCGCGGGGCGATTTGGAATACAAGATGATGGAGCAGAAAAGGTCCAGACGAGTCTGGGAACTCTCAAAAGTGGAAAGCCGATATGAGTATTGGAGGTAGACACCATGGTTCGACGAGTTGACGGGTGTTTTTATACCAACTTTTCTCATTTCCCAGCTAAGTCCCCAAGCAGAGTTATAGGATTAGCTCCCCAGCAGATTCAAGGTCTGTGAACTTCTCCAGCCGAGTCGGGATGGTTATCCCGGACAGGTTACAACGTTGTTTCCTCAGCAGCCAGGCCAGAAGGTTGCAGTTCCCCGAGTGGAGCGGGTCTTTTTCAAAGAAATATATCTCCAGCAGTTCCCCGAGTGGAGCGGGTTTTTTCAATGACATATCTCTCCAACAGTGTTCATTCTACCAGTGGATTGAACGAGTTTCCGTAGCAGACGAATATCTGCATCCCCAGCCGAGGGTATCCTACATGTGGATTGATTGGGTCCTCCCCAGCGGAGTAGTTGTCGTTCCCCTAGCAGGGTCTGGATGGTATTCCCCCAGCAGGTTGAAGATTGCTCTTTTCCCCAGCGGGAGTATCTGTGAGGGTTCCCAAAGCAGAGTTGGGATCTATATCCCCAGCAAGTCAAAGACTGTGGTATTCCCACAGAGTGCAGTGAAGGATCTGTATCCCCAGCATGTCCTCGAGAGGGTGGGGTGCAAAGGAGGTATTCCCCAGCAGTTTCTCGAGTGGGTTGGGTGCAAAGGATCTGCATCCCCAGCAAGGGTTGTCTATTTCCTAGCAGCAGTGCTATCCCCGGCAGGGTGGAAATCGGAGCAGTGGCGAGTTCCTCAGCAGAGAGTCTCGTATTCCCCAGAAAATTCCCTTGAGGGGGATATTTTTATGCATTCATCATGTAGAATAAGCATTGCATATTGCATAGAAAAATAAATAATCGCGTAGCATTTCCATAATTATGGAGCATTACGCAGAAGAAATCAAGCATGCATCATTGCAAACGTCAGCTAGTCTCAAGCCGTGGTTACTGTTTGAGAGGTATTTTGCCAGAAAATGAAAGTGTTGCTCCGAGTAGTATAGCCTCATGATTGGATCACAGGTATTGTCCCAGTGGTACGACACTGGAGAAGACTCCTTCCGTCGGACGGAGATGGAAAAGGGATGTATTCAACGCAACCCAAACTGTGGTTACCGCTTGAAGATTTGGGGTTCACCAAAGGTGAAGATGTTACTCTGAGGAGATTAGCATCACAACGTCAGATCAGCAATGTTCCCCAGTAGTGCGATATTGGAGGAAATGTTCCCGTCGGACAGAGATGGGGATACAGTCAGAAGTCGTTACGCGATCAGCGCGATTCAAGCCGTGGTTACCGCTTGAGGTTTGGTTTTGTCTGACAGCGAAGACGATGCTCCGAGGAGTTCAGCATTGTGAGTTTGGAACCACCGTTTCTTCCCAGACATCAGTAAGTGTTTGCCCGATCATTGTTTGATGTCTGTCCGCATCATTGTTTGATGTCTGTCCGCATCATTGTTTGATGTCTGTCCGCATCATTGTTTGATGTCTGTCCGCATCATTGTTTGATGTCTGTCCGCATCATTGTTTGATGTCTGTCCGCATCATTGTTTGATGTCTGTCCGCATCATTGTTTGATGTCTGTCCGCATCATTGTTTGATGTCTGTCCGCATCATTGTTTGATGTCTGTCCGCATCATTGTTTGATGTCTGTCCGCATCATTGTTTGATGTCTGTCCGCATCATTGTTTGATGTCTGTCCGCATCATTGTTTGATGTCAGGTCAACATCATTGTTCGGTGCCTGTAAACATCGAGTTTCCTCCCGGTCATTGGTTAATGTCTGGTCGAGCTTTTTTTGGTGTCAGTAAACATCATCGTCCGATGTTCAGTAAACGTCGAGTTTCTTCCCAGTCATCAGTCAGTGTCTGGTTGAAGGTGTACCCTCTGACGTGTTGCCCTTAGAGTGGTGATTAGTGAAGTTTCCGACTATCAGGTTGAAGCACTTATGGTATTCAGGCCAGTTTTTCGGAGTTCAGACCGAAGTGGTTTTCGGACCAGGTAGAAGAAGAGAAAATTTTCGGGGTTCAAGAAAAGCAAAAAAAGAATGAGAATCCCGAGTGGATGTGTGGTGTTCAGACCATGGTTATCCCTGTGTTACCATTTATTTTGGTATCCAGGTCGACGTTTCAAGAGTTTGTTTCTTCGCCGCTGCTGACAGGCGCTGTTAATTATTCATCCCATCAGAGTGCAAATTGTTCGTCTGTTCTTGGTATTCAATCACTCTTCATCCTGATCATCCGAAAGCCGAGGCTATTTCGTATCGACAGGTTCACAGTGGATTGAATAGGGGCAGCTGTAACACCTCAAAATTCGCCCTCCTCTTTTGGGACCAGCATTAACATATTTGCATATCATTTTAGGACATTAGGCATTTCATGTTGCATATCATGTGGTTACATTATGCAAGCTATCCTCCCAAGTCTTGATCAGAAGATGAGGAAGTCAAGTGCAAGTCAGGGTTTTATTGATTGATCATGGACCATCTGAGGATTGGGCTATGAATTAGGGTTTCATGATTCTCCAATGGATGTTGGTCTTCATCTTGATTGCAATGATACATCATCATCATCATGGTTGGATGTCATCAGAAGATTGAAGAAGATTCCTTGAGATTAGGGTTTTGACCACTGGTCATCCCTAATCAATTGTGTTGGGCCAATCAGGGCTGGATCAGGAGATGGGGTTTCTGATGGAGATGAGGATCATTTTGTGACTATATGGTGATTATTGAGGCTAGGGTTTCACCCTTGAGCCATTTCAGTTGGAGATTGGGGTTCAAATTGATCTGTGCATTGCTTGATTCATCTGTCAGTTGAAAAGTCAACTGTGGTCAACTGTACATGATCTGGTGGATTTGGAGGTGGAAACAAGTTAGACACACTTCATTCATGTTGGAACAAGTGATATTTGACATCTCAAAGCTTAAGAATGAAGAAAATCAAGTCAGGACAAAAACTGCCAAAAATAGAAAGTGACTTGTAGCTGAAGTTTCCAAAAATGGAAAGTTTTTGACCTCAAAAACAGATGTCCAAGGAAGCTTCAAATGAAAAATTGTTCAACATGACAGATGTAGATCTTGTTCTCACCTTTCCAAAAAGTCCAAGAACTTGAAAATCCAATGTGTGGTTTGCAAGATATGGCTCAGTGAATTTCAGAAATGACCCGTAATCAGGAGGCCATAACTACCACATACTTTGTCCAAATTGCAAGTTCTTTATATGCACAAACTCCATTTGACATGTACTTTGAGGGTGCATCATTGGATTTGTTCAAAAATGGCCAAGGCAAAAAGTCACTTTTCAACTGGACAGCTGAATTGGACCAGGGGCAAAATCGTCCAAATGTCAAAATAATTGGAATTTTTGAATGGGACTTTTTCCAACACCTCAGGAATGGCATTTGGAGTGTGTTTGAATATTCATTTCATGCCTAGGCCTTTTAAATTGAGATTTGGCTTGAAAAGTGAAATGGGGAAAATTGGACAATTACCACACATATGTGAATTTGAGAAATACAACACCAATGAGCATGGGACAAGTTTCTATGGTTCACATATGACATTTGGAGTTTGCATGAGCTGTCAAAACAGCTGGCAATGAGCTGTACATGGAAATTACATTTTTGCCCTTATTTGCAAAATAACCAATTTCACTTAACATGCTAATTTGGTTAATTAAGTGGATTAGTGGATGATTAAGCTATCATATAAATTCATAAACACTTCATAATCATAACAGAGAATGCACAATTACCAAGTTCAGATCTCAAAACCATTCCAATTCTCTCACATTTCATCAAGAACACAAGAACTTCATATGCATCAATCTTCCTCATTCTTCAACCAAATCTCAAAATTCTTTTTGCTTTGGATTTGTATCATCATTATCTTGGACTGTTTTTGGAGATTGGAGGAAGAAACTCATCGAATCGTGACTGTAGCATGAGGAGCTTCAATGGTGAAATGTGGATTTCGAGCACTAGAGGCCAAGGCAAATGAAGTTGGATGCATCATTCATCTACCACTAGCTTGCACTACTTCTGTTTCGTGTAATTGAAGCTCAAAAACAACAAGAACTCCGCTGCCATATCCAGGTTTGAGCAAAATCGATCGTCACCATTTGCTTAATCATTATATGCGTTTGAAAGGCCTTGTTATGTAGATCGTGGATATGTGTTTGGTTTTGAGAATAGTGTACCATAGCCTGAGAAATCTGGAAATGAATTTATGAGCACAAACCCTAGATCGATCGATTCTTGAGTTTTAGGAATTGTTAGGTTGTTTGGAATGTATATTTGAGATCTACATGTTCGTGCGAGTCCAACGACTATAGCCATGTCCATTTTGGTGAACGTTTGATGTTCTTCGTGTTTTTCAATTTTCTGGAAAATTTCTTGGTGAGAACGATGATGAACTGTGTTTTGATCCAAATTTCCATTCAAATATTTGAATTCTATGTTTCCCTCCACCGCGCAAATATTTACCAAAATGCCACTATGTAATTAAATTAATTTTGTTTAATTATTTAAAAATTGTTTAACATCTTAAAAAATTCAGAAAAAATAGTAAAAAATTCCTAAAAATATGGAGATTTTTTCTATGGCTTTGTTGATGAGTGTAGGATTTTTTTGACCTATTGGTCAAAGTTGTGCTTGGCAAATATTTTATTTGGCATAGGCTTTTCTAATGTATGTCACATTTTGATACATTTTGGCAATTTGATCATGAAATACTCATATCATAAATAAATGGCTGAAAATTTTTGTGGTGGTTCTTGACTCATTGAGGATTATTTATATGTAAATTTCATGAATTTTTGATACCTGGTCAGAGAGCAGCAAATTCTGGAACATAGGTGTGACAATTTGTGTCACACCTCTTGATGTCAACTTGTTGAATTTAATTGGATAACCTATGCATGTTAGAATTGAATGAAATTTGGCATGGTGAATTGTTGATATGTTAGGATGTTGTATGAATTTTTGTAGAATTTTTCACTGCCTTTTCTAATTGATCATGATTTTTCATTTCTGGTGATTGAAATTGCAAGCTCATGTGACACATGTTGGTAGATTGATTGGGAAATCCTCATATTGTACTGGATAATCATGAAATTTGACATGCTTGTTTGAGATACCTGTTCTCATTTGATGATATATGATTGTATGCTTGTGTGCTAGCTTCTTTCCTGGTTAGGTTAGTTTGCTTAGGCAAGTAGGATAGAAAACCGAACTTAGGGTTAACGATGCATGACAACATTAGGCTCGAGTCTCAGCTCCCTAGTTGTGTATCTTTCCCCAGTTTCTGGTTAGCAATTTAGTCCCTTTCAGGGGAACTACATCGCCCTGATCCTCGTTCCAGACGAGGTATGTAGGCAGGTGGTCGTGCGAGACCACTCCGGGCAACCTTTTTCTTTTTTGCGTGTGTTTAATTGTTATCTGATTGTGTGTTTTGGCTCGGATGCCGACGTAAGCCCAGTGATTGGCTGTCGGGCTCCACGTTTGCCGTTTTATGTATGTTTGGCTCGGATGCCGACGTAAGTCCAGTGATTGGCTGTCGGGCTCCACGTTTGCCCTTTCGAGTGCGTTTTGGTTCGGATGCCGACGTAATTCCATCCAGTGGTTGTCGGGCTCCATGTTTGCCACTCTTGCTTGTTTGTATGTTTTGCGTTGTTTGGCGTGCGTAAGCCGAACTACAGAGGCTCTGATTCTTGTTCCAGACAAGATATGTAGGCATAAGGTGCGATACCTTATCGAGCCCGTTTCTCCTAACCCCACCTGCGTTCCCCGTGTGTGTGTGTGATGTTTAGCAACCTTTTCTTTATTCTAGGACGTGGATCCCGTCGAGTACGACGGACGTGAGGGGTGCTAATACCTTCCCCTCGCGTAACCGACTCCCTTACCCTGTCTCTTTGGTCGCGAGACCATGTCTTTCCAGGTTTCTCTGAGCGTTTCCTTTCCCTATCTTGGGATAAATAACGTTTAGTGGCGGCTCTGTGTGTGTTTTATTTTTAGGCTCGCCGGTTGATTTTTCGCAGGATGCGACACCAACATAACAAAAACCAAACATTCTCTCAAACTGCATCACTTTGGCCATGTCCAAAACTTGTCAAAACTTCCTAAAGAACTGAAGCCTAGCATTGTTTTTTGACCACCATTTCATCATTTTGAAACCCTGCCACGAGGAACAGCAGCCACACCAGAAACTCTCTCATTTTCTCTCATTTCATTTTTCACGATTTGAATTTTTTCTGCTCAAACACCAAAAACCCTTGAACAAACCTTCATTGTTTCTTCATCTAGCAATCCTTGGAAACAGTTTTCACCATCAAATCTCATCTGCACGGCCAGCTTTTGTTCTGTTTTTCAAAGCACCTCTCCCATGGCAGCTTGGAGTTAGAGGCGAATCAAGCGAATTTGAGCTCAAGTCCTTCTGGAATACATCATTTGGGACCATCATCTTCATCTGTTTCAGGCTATATCCTCAAAATAACCACTGCACATCAGTTTTCTTCAAAACCAAGTTAAGCACCAATGCCTCAAAGACCATTCATATTTGATTGAGTTGGATCATATATCACGTGCTAACCCTTGTTTTGTAGGTTGACTCATGTAACTTGAGTCTTTGTGCCTTGCACAATTGGTCCCTCTGTGGTTGACTATTGGTTCATTTCCTTTTGATTTTATCTGTTGAACTGTTTACTAATTGGTTTGCCTTTTTTAGGTACTTTAGTTGCTTAAGTTCTTTGAACTTGCTTGCTTTGCTATTTAGCATTTGCTTTGAGGTATAAACCTTTCTTCTTCATGTAGTCTGGAGACCCGGTCTGTTATTTGACCGGGCAAACTGTCTGAAGTCCTCCTTAAGAGGCAATGCCTGTGTTTGTTTAAAATTGTCCCAAGCAGGAAAAGTCCTCATTTGAGGCAATTGGTGGAAGGTAGGGATAAGCAATCTATCCCCCACTATTCAGTGTATCCTCTCTTTGCTCCCATTACATGGTTGAAGCATTGAGATAAAAACCCAAGATCTAATCGAGTCAATAAAGGGGAAAGAGTTCCACCTTTCTGAACTCCCCCACTTTCTATTTGATGCTCTCTCTGATCTGAGATAGAAGCAATGAGGCACACCCCTCATATCCTTTCATCTGCTTCACCTTAGCCCCTCAATGGCAAGGTTAAGAGCACCTGTGACCCTATTCCAGTTGGCTTCAATGCCTAACCCTTTTGTATGAGCCTCCTTGTTTGGTGATAGTGTGTGCTGAATGCTTTCATTGATTGATTGTTGTTTTATATACACATGTTTGCCTGTATGCTATGCATTTATCATCATCAATTGCCATTAATGCATGATCATCTCATTTGCTTTTGTGATGCTATCATTGTTGTTTGCCCATTGAGGACAATTGTAAGTCCATCTCTTTTGGCCATTTGCTCCTATGATATGGAAGGATAGAGTGTAAGACCTCATTGGTCACTCATATCTTCTGTTTTGTCTGTTTGATTGTGAGGAAGCAATTGTAAGTCCCTGCAAGTTGGCATTTGCTCTCCTGTGATCATGTTGCATTGTTTGATTGTATGTGAGGATACAACTGTAAGTCCCTGCAAGTTGGCATTTGTTTCCTAGGATCATACTGTGTATGTGAGAGTAAGCCCAGACAGATTGGCATCTAACATCCATGTTTTGCTTTCGTTTATTTATGTGAGGATGCAATTGTAAGTCCCTGCAAGTTGGCATTTGCTTTCCTATGATCATATGTTGGATATTGGTATAAGTCCAGACAGATTGGCATCCGGTATCCAAGTTTCATTTTGTTTTAGGAGATTAGTATAAGTCCATTGAGTGGCCTCTGATATCCAGTTTTATTTTAGGAGATTGGTGTAAATCCATCTAGTGGTATCCGGTATCCGCTTTTGTTTGTGAGATTGGAGTAAGACCATTGAGTGGCATCCGGTATCATTTGTTTGCTTACATTATTATTATTCATTGCCTATTCCAAAGGACACACTTGAATCATCTTCTATATGATTTCAAGAGGTGAACCTTCTAAGAAGTTTTACGATCCATCTTCATCCATTCATCCCCATTATGTCCTAAACCTTTTCATACTTTGATTTCAAACTTAACATAGATATTGTGCAAACATCTTCATGTTTTCCAAACTAAAAACCTGGACCCAAGTCCTTGACTTTTTTCAAACTTCATTTCATAATACTCATTTGAATTAATCTTAATCATACTTTGACTCCATTTTCATAATCACAATCAATTAACTTCACCCATTCACTTGTTTTGGCTTTGTCCATTGTTAATCTTTTCACACATTAGCCATAGGTTTCAATTATCATTGTGGTTGATGTAAACCTCACCTTATCTTTAGTGAGTCGACTATAAGACTTCCGTACTGAAAACAGGGTTAACCCCTCTAGTACGTCGAAGCTATCCTCGCATGGTGGATGTTGGTTTTGGTCGAGTGTTCTCCCATTGATAATGAAAAGCCTCAGTGCTTGTGTTTAAAACTGAATCCACCAACTTTTGGAAATCTTTTAGCCGAACTACGGCGTTTTGATCCTTACCTTTGATGGAAGGTACGTAGGCAGCGGGTTCATCCGTTCAAACCCAATAATAAAATTGTATATTCTTTTCTCATCATCCCAATCATGTTTGCACAATACTTATGTCATAACAAATAACAATTTAGTACAACAAGTGTGAAAAGGGCTCCCTAGGAGTACCTAGGACGTAGTGGGTGCCTAACACCTTCCCATTGCGTAATTTACCCCTTACCCAGACTCTCTGATCTTTTTATTAGTTTTCTACGTGTAAAACTTCTTAGGCTTTTGTTCGCTTTTTAGCCAGTCCTTTGGATAAATAAAAGTGCGGTGGCGACTCGAAAATCATTGTATGCTTTGCTTATGGTTTAATCGATAAATCATATAGCGACGAATACACCGCTACAGAAAAGTGGCGACTCTGCTGGGGAAATCTCACCAGAATCCTTGGTGGTATTGCCTACTTTTCACCCTTGTTGTGCTATATTATTATCTGTTATTTGACATATTTTTGTACAATTTGGGATAACTGTATTGATTGTAATGTTTGAATTGCTTGATATACAATTGCTGTTTGCTTTGGTGATCTGTGAGATGAGTTCTATACCCGAACTCGAGTGCACTCTAGGATAGGAGAATGGCATAGTCTTGTTGACTGGTGTGGAGTATTCCTTAGCCAGTTGACTTGCGAGTCCATTCACTTGGTGGAGGTCATGTTGAACTAATAATGTCACACAAGTTATTTGTGGTTAGGCATTATTCTTTCAATCATGTGCCGCAGAAGCCAAGGACCTTAGTTTACCAAACCCATCTTGGCCTATTTTTAGGACCGTAGTGCGGAGGTCGTTCAGATGTCAGTTCTGATACGATTGTTACGCGATACTACACTCATAAGAGTTTCTCTTGAGAATATTCTTGGAATACGAGTATTCGTTCCTCCGATAATATTCGAAAGATGGAACGATGATTATGGGAACCTCTGATAGAACATGTCTGGCAGGTTTAAACCCTAGTACACTCCCTTTGGGTGGTTCTTAACCGAGACTCCATGCTCGTGACTCTCAACAAACCCGTGATTCGTGGTTGAGTCGTTCAAACATTGTTAATATCAATGGATCCCGGATCAGGTGTAAAACCTAAAATCCACCAAAGCGGCTGGTTGATATTAAGAATGTCTGAACCGGTTCATGTACCGTTAATATCAATGGAACTTGGGTGTCGATAAGGTGAAAACCTAAATCCACCAAAATGGATGATTGATATTAGGGATACATAGAGCTTTCCCACGACCTTTGTTTGGTGTGCTTTGCTTGATCCTTGAGTGTGTTTGTTGCATTCATGCATTCACGCATTCATCCGCATTCATGTCATCACAAAAGAAGATTTTCAAGGAACTTAAAAAGGGTTTATTTGCAAAATTTTCAGACATGGAAAGACCGAAAAGGCATACAAAGAAGTACAGCTTTAAGCAGTCCGACGTAAAAGAGTTAAGGAATCTGACATCATATGTACTAGATCCCTTGGGTTTCAAAGCTCGCTATGGGAAGCTTCTACCACTGCTCACCACTCAGGTTGACGAAGGGTTGATGAGTACTCTGGCTCAGTTCTACGATCCGTTGCATCACTGCTTCTTATTTCCGGACTTCCAGCTATTGCCAACCTTGGAGGAGTATTCTCGTCTCATTGGGATTCCAATTCTGGATCAAGTGCCGTTCAGTGGCTTAGAGGATATTCCATCTGCTCGAGAGATTGCTAGTCTGTTGCATATAGATGAAGATCTGATTAGAGCTAATCTGACTACCAAAGGCGGAATTCAAGGTTTCCCTTCCGAGTTCCTCATTGCCCAAGCTACCTTTTATGGGAAGGCCATGAGTGAGGATGCCCTTGAGGCTCTATTTGTGCTGCTCATCTATGGATCGGTGCTATTTCCCAACTTTGACAAGTTCGTGGACATGAACGCCATTAGGATCTTTTCAGTTCTTAATCCAGTTCCGACTTTGTTGGGCGATGCATATGTCTCCTTGCACCTAAGGAATATGAAGAATGGAGGAGTCATTGTCTGCTGTTTACCCCTGCTGTACAAGTGGTTTATTTCGCACTTGCCGCAGACGGTTGCTTTCAAGGAGAACAAGGGATGTCTACGGTGGTCTCAGAGACTCATGTCTCTCACCAATGATGATATCACTTGGTATGATCGCGTGTACGATACCGTCCAGATCATCGACTATTGTGGTGAATTCCCTAATGTGCCCCTTCTTGGTACATGTGGTGGGATCAGCTACAATCCTATACTTGCACGTCGCCAGCTTGGGTTCCCCCTAAAGGATAAACCTAATAGCATTCTGTTAGAAGGTGTGTTCTTTCAGGAGGGTAAAGATCCCCAAGGCCTGAAAGCCAGATTTGTCCGTGCTTGGCGCAGTATTCACAAGAAGAGTAGGAATGAGTTGGGTCCAAAGAACTGCATTGCTTTGGAGCCATACACCTCTTGGGTCAGACAGAGAGCTGCCACCTACTTGATGCCGTATGATCATCCGAGACCTACACCGTTGGATGTGGCTGGGCCTTCAACCCTCCCTACCCAACGTGTAGAGGAGTTGAGAGAAGAAGACCTTTCGCGTGCTTGGATCCGTGAGAGAGAGGAATTGCTGCAGCAGCTCAAGGAGAAGGACGCTATGATTGAATTCCTCGAGCACCGAGTGATCGATGATCCGAACGACGCTTGGACTTCTCTGCTTCCTCAGTCTTCCAAATTCTGGAAGAGGAGGTATGATCGACTTGCAAAGGAGAAAGCTGACATGGAAGCGGCCTATGAGAGAGAGATCAAGAAGTTGTGCACTTCTCGTCTTCCAGCATCCCGAGCTTTTAGGGATCCATAGGATGTCATTTACCTTTTCTCTTTGTAATTTAAAATGCTGTACTTTTTGTCTTGATGTATTGAATGAAATATTTTCCATGAGGAATCAAAAATGCTTAAATTAATCAAAATATTGCAAATAATACCCTAAGGGTTCCTTGAAAACAAAGCATTTGCACAAGCATTTCATGCATCATTCTTGCATAAACAGGTACCCTTTGTTTCTGGTCTTCTTGTCCTAACCTCTGTTCTTCATTTATTTTGAAGACAAGCTGATTCACCGGTATTATACACGAGTCAACTCTGCAAGAATCATGGAGCAGTTGGAACAAGAGAACAGAGAATTGAAGGAAGAGGTCGCCAGACTTGGCGCTTTGATGGAGCAACTCCTTGCCGCTCAGAATCAACCTGCTCCGACGCCTGCAACTCCTGCTCAGAGGACAGTCATTTCAGAGGTAGCTACTTCTACAGTGCCAGTCAGCACCCACGCGCCCAATGCCATGCCGCCCGGGTTTCCTTGGGGCATGCCCCCAGGTTTTATGCCAGATATTCCTGCGCCAACCTTCGCTCAAATGCCGGCGTCTAGCTCGGTCCCTATCGCCGCTCCTCCTGTCGTGCATACCATGCCAAGGGTAGACGACATCATCTATCACTCCGAGCCATCTGAGGGCGCAGACGTTCATGAAAAGATGGATGCCATGAACGATCAATTCCTTGAGCTGAGAAAGGAATTGAGGACTCTTCGAGGCAAAGACCTATTCGGCAAGTCTGCAGCCGAACTCTGCCTAGTTCCCGGTGTCAAGATACCGATCAAATTCAAGGTCCCGGACTTTGAAAAATACAAAGGGAACACCTGTCCGCTTGCTCACCTGGTCATGTACGCCAGGAAGATGTCAACACAGACTGATAATGATCAACTCCTGATTCATTATTTCCAAGACAGTCTATCTGGTGCCGCGCTCAGATGGTACATGAGCTTGGACAGCGCCAACATCAGATCTTTCAATGACCTTGGCGAAGCTTTCGTCAAGCAATATAAGTACAACGTCGATATGGCGCCTGACCGAGATCAACTCAGGTCCATGTCGCAGAAAGACAAGGAATCGTTCAAGGAGTACGCCCAGAGATGGCGAGAGCTGGCAGCTCAAATCACTCCACCGCTGGAAGAGAAGGAAATGACCAAGATCTTTCTGAAGACTCTTGGCTCATTTTATTATGAGCGGATGGTAGCAAGCGCTCCCTCTGATTTCACCGAGATGGTGAACATGGGGATGCGTCTCGAAGAAGGTGTCCGTGAAGGACGGTTGGCTAAGGATGATAGCTCTTCCTCTAAACGATATGGGGCATTTAAGAGGAAAGAAGGTGAAGCACATGCCGTTCAATCTCAGCCCAAACACAGAAGACCCTCTTCAGAGGAATCCTGCACGACATGTCAGTCATCAGCACCAGGTGGCTCACGTAGCACCTGTTTTCAAGGACAATACTCCTCAACATCAGCAATATCAACATCAACAGTATCAGCATCAGCAACAATACCAACAACCGCAGTACCAACAACAACAATCTCGTCCACAGCAACAGGCTTATCAGCCTCGTGGGAGTACGAGTAATCAGGCAAACATGGGTTACGAAAGGAAGAAGATCAGTTTTGATCCGATTCCTATGTCGTATGCGGAGTTATATCCCTCTCTAATAGAGCGGAAGTTGGTTTCTCCGAGAGATCCTCCGGCTATACCGGTCAACCCTCAGTGGTGGTATAAGCCTGACCTACACTGTGTCTATCATTCTGGTGCTCCGGGCCATGATATTGAGAATTGCTTCCAGCTGAAGACTAAGGTGCAAGACCTTATGAGAAGTGGAATCCTGAGTTTTGAGGACTCAAGCCCGAACGTCACCAAGAACCCATTGCCTGCGCATGGGAAATCTGTCAACATGATTCAAGAATGCCTTGGGAGGTACAAGGTCAAGTATGTCAGCCACATCAGGCAGTCGTTGGTTGATTTACATAAGATGCTGTGTCAGTACAGTTATTTGGAGCATAACCACGACAAGTGCCGCGTTTGTTCGGTTAATCGTCTGGGTTGCGATCAAGTACGCAGAGAACTTCAGAAGTTGTTGAATGAAGGTACCATTGAGATTCTGCAGAATCGCAATGTTGATGAAGTCGAACCTGAAGTGAACGTCATTTCACCAGTGTTCAAGCTGCCCGAGCCAGTTGTTATTCGTTACAATAGCAACAAGTCGAAGGCTTCCCCTTCTTTGATTATTAAACCAGCTGGCCCTGTGCCCTATTCATCTGACAAAGCTGTACCCTTCAGATACAATCCTGTTGCTGTCCAGGATGGGGTCGAAGTGCCTTTGCCTTCAACTTCCGTAACCAATATTGCTGATGTCAGTGGGTTGACCCGGAGTGGTCGTGTGTTTCCGCACCTGCTAAAGCCCCTGTTGCTTCTGAATCCGTTGAGCGCCCTGTGGGGACCGCTGTGAATGTTCAGAATCCGGCACTTGATGTTGCCCAACCATCCTCCTCCGTACAAAAGACTCCTGTTTCTTCAGTTGGCCCAAGTGGCATTGTTGATGAAGAATCTGATGAGATGCTGAGGCTCATCAGAAAAAGCGAGTACAACATTGTAGACCAGCTTCTACACACGCCCTCCAAGATTTCTATTCTTTCTCTACTGCTGAATTCAGAACCCCATAGGGAATCTCTGCAGAAGGTCTTGGACCTGGCATATGTTGATCACGACGTCACCCTGGAACAATTTGTAGCATTGTTGCAAACATTACCGCTTGCAACACTTTGAGCTTTTGTGACGCTGATCTCCCCGAGGAGGGAAGAGACCACAACATGGCTTTACACATATCCATGAATTGCAAATCTGATGCAATGTCCAATGTGTTGGTGGACACTGGATCTTCTCTTAATGTGTTGCCAAAATCCACACTCTCTCGACTATCATATCAAGGTCCTCCTATGAGGCAGAGTGGGGTTGTTGTGAAAGCATTTGATGGGTCGCGCAAGACCGTGATTGGGGAAGTTGATCTCCCTATCAAGATAGGACCAAGTGATTTCCAAGTCACTTTCCAAGTAATGGATATCCACCCATCTTACAGCTGTCTCTTAGGCAGACCATGGATTCACGAGGCTGGCGCCGTGACATCCACCCTACACCAGAAGCTGAAATTTGTGAAGAACAAGAAATTGGTTGTAGTAGGGGGAGAAAAGGCTCTCCTGGTTAGCCATCTGTCTTCTTTCTCGTACATTGACGCAGAGGATGAAGTTGGAACTCAGTTCCAAGCTTTATCTATTGATGAACCAATCGAGAAGAAGTCTCCTTCATTCACTTCCTACCGAGATGCGAAGCTGGCCATTGAATGTGGTGCAGTTGCTGGATTAGGGAAATGCTTGAACTTGAAGACAACAAATCCCGGGCTGGCATTGGCTATGGTTCTGGGGCATGCAATGAGCAAGGTCTGTTCAAGAGTGGAGGGTTCATTCACGCCAATCAACCTGAAGAAGAGGAAGCTGCTGCCATCATTGAAGAAGAAGATGCAGAAGACTTGAACAATTTTGTTATTCCTGGTGGTGTCTGCCACAATTGGGTCGCTGTAGATGTTCCTACAGTCATCCATAGATCAGAGTAAATTGTTCATTTTGTTTAAAACCTTCTCCCATGCCAAAAGGAGAAGTGATGACATTGTTGGCAGCATTTAATACAATGATGTTTTCATTCAATTAATGCATTGTTTAACATTTGTTTTTCCTTTGTTTTCACTTTTTGCTTTTCTGCATGAAATCAGTGATCACAAAAAACCATAAAAACAAAAAAAAAGAGCAAACATTTTTTCATCTGCATAATGGTTTGCTTGTTTAAATGCTGAAGTTTTTCCTTAACCAAAATCATTATGCAGATTGATCCTAAAACCCATTGAACATAATGATCCAACGCCATCTCCCAATTTTGAATTCCCTGTATTTGAGGCAGAAGAAGATGACGTTGAGGGGATTCCTGATGAGATTACCCGTCTCCTTGAGCACGAAGAGAAGATCATTCAGCCGCATCTCGAAGACTTGGAAACAGTCAACTTGGGGTCTGAGGATTGTGTTCGTCTGGTGAAGATCGGGGCACTTCTTGAAGAGTCTGTCAAGGAAGATTTGATCAGTTTGCTACGAGAATATTCAGATATCTTTGCTTGGTCCTATGAAGACATGCCGGGTTTAGATACAGATATTGTGCAACATTTCCTGCCTTTGAAGCCTGAGTGCGTGCCTGTGAAGCAGAAGCTCAGAAGAACTCATCCAGATATGGCAGTAAAGATCAAAGAGAAGTTCAGAAGCAAATTGATGCGGGGTTTCTGGTGACTTCTACATATCCTCAATGGGTGGCCAATATTGTGCCTGTTCCTAAGAAGGACGGAAAGGTCCGTATGTGCGTTGACTATAGAGATTTGAATAAAGCTAGCCCAAAAGATGATTTTCCTCTACCACACATTGACATGTTGGTAGACAACACAGCCAAATTCAAAGTCTTTTCCTTTATGGACGGATTTTCCGGTTATAATCAAATAAGATGGCACCAGAGGATATGGAGAAGACAACATTCATCACACCTTGGGGAACATTCTGTTATCGAGTGATGCCCTTCGGTTTGAAGAACGCCGGAGCCACGTATCAACGAGCTATGACTACCTTGTTTCATGACATGATGCACAAGGAGATCGAAGTCTATGTTGATGATATGATCGCTAAGTCCCGAACGGAAGTTGAGCATGTTGAGCATTTGTTGAAGCTTTTTCAGCGTTTGAGAAAGTTCAAACTTCGCCTGAATCCGAACAAATGTACATTTGGAGTCCGTTCCGGCAATTGTTGGGTTTTATGGTAAGCGAAAGAGGTATTGAGGTTGATCCTGCAAAGGTCAAAGCAATACAAGAGATGCCTGCACCCAAAACTGAGAAGCAAGTCCGAGGTTTTCTTGGCCGCTTGAACTACATTTCCAGATTTATATCCCACATGACTGCCACATGTGCGCCGATATTCAAGCTCCTCCGGAAAGATCAGTCGCATGATTGGACCGAGGATTGCCAGAAAGCTTTCGACAGTATCAAAGATTATCTGTCTGAACCTCCGATTTTGTCTCCGCCTGTGGAAGGAAGACCTCTGATCATGTACTTAACAGTTCTTGAAGACTCGATGGGTTGTGTACTCGGTCAACAAGACGAATCAGGGAAGAAGGAGTTTGCTATATACTACCTCAGTAAGAAGTTTACTGATTGTGAGTCTCGATACTCTACACTTGAGAAGACGTGCTGTGCTTTAGCTTGGGCTGCTAAGCGTTTGCGCCAGTACATGATAAATCATACAACTTGGTTGATATCCAGAATGGACCCAATTAAGTATATCTTCGAGAAGCCTGCTTTAACTGGGAGGATTGCCCGTTGGCAGATGTTGTTGTCTGAGTATGATATTGAGTATCGAGCTCAGAAAGCTATCAAAGGTAGTATCTTGGCTGACCATCTAGCGCACCAGCCGATTGAAGATCATCAGTCTGTTCAGTATGACTTCCCTGACGAGGAAATTCTGTATTTGAAGATGAAAGATTGCGATGAGCCTACACTTGATGAAGGTCCAGAACCTGGTTCCAGATGGACGATGGTGTTTGATGGCGCTGTTAATCAATATGGAAATGGAATTGGGGCAGTGATTATCACTCCTCAAGGTTCACACATGCCGTTTACAGCAAGGCTAACTTTCAAATGCACGAACAACATGGCGGAGTATGAAGCCTGTATAATGGGACTTGAAGAATGCATTGATTTGAGAATCAAGTATCTTGATGTCTATGGTGATTCGGCCCTAGTTATCAATCAGATCAAGGGTGAATGGGAGACGAACCAGCCAAGTCTCATTCCGTACAGAGATTACGCAAGGAGAATTTCAACATTCTTTACAGAAGTGGTCAGAGGTTGGCGGATGCTCTTGCAACGCTTGCTTCCATGATAGTGGTCAGACGGTGGAATGATGTCCCCAATATTACTGTGATGCGCTTGGACAGACCAGCTCACATATTTGCAATCGAAGAAGTGAAAGATGACAAGCCTTGGTATTTTGATATCAAAATTTCCTCCAGAACCAGGTCTACCCGCCTGGGGCATCTGTGAAAGATAGGAAAACTTTGAGAAGGTTGTCAGGCAGTTTCTACCTCAGTGGTGAAGTGCTGTATAAGAGGAATTTCGATATGGTTTTGCTCAGATGCGTGGATAGACACGAAGCAAACCTATTGATGACTGAGGTCCATGAGGGTTCATTTGGTACTCATTCCAATGGACATGCCATGGCTAAGAAAATGTTGAGAGCGGGCTATTATTGGCTGACAATGGAGTCTGACTGTTGCAAGTATGTGAAGAAATGTCACAAGTGTCAAATTTATGCGGATAAGATTCATATTCCTCCGACACTCCTGAATGTGATTTCATCACCATGGCCTTTCTCTATGTGGGGAATCGACATGATCGGCATGATTGAGCCGAAAGCATCCAACGGGCATCGGTTTATTCTCGTAGCGATTGATTACTTCACCAAATGGGTTGAAGCCGCTTCATACGCGAATGTAACCAGACAGGTGGTTGTGAAGTTTATCAAGAACCAGCTGATTTGCCGTTATGGTGTGCCAGAGAGGATCATTACTGATAATGGATCCAATCTGAACAATAAGATGATGGATGAGTTGTGCGCTGAATTCAAGATTGCACACCATAACTCCTCTCCTTACAGACCTAAGATGAATGGGGCTGTTGAAGCTGCTAACAAGAATATCAAGAGGATCATCCAGAAGATGACTGTCACGTACAAAGATTGGCATGAGATGCTGCCATTTGCTTTGCATGGATACCGTACGTCTGTACGCACTTCAACAGGGGCAACCCCTTTTCTCTTGTTTATGGCATGGAAGCCGTTCTCCCAGTAGAGGTGGAGATCCCATCAATGCGAGTCTTGATGGAAGCCAAGTTGACTGATGCTGAATGGATTCAGAGTCGTTATGACCAGTTGAATTTGATCGAAGAGAAGCGATTAACTGCCATGTGTCATGGTCAGTTATATCAGCAGAGAATGAAGAAAGCATTCGATAAGAAGGTCAAGCCTCGTGTGTTCCGAGAAGGTGACCTCGTGCTCAAGAAAGTTTTGTCTTTCGCGCCCGATTCCAGGGGCAAGTGGACTCCAAACTACGAGGGTCCATATGTTGTTAAGAGAGCCTTTTCAGGCGGTGCTTTAATGCTTACAACAATGGATGGGGAGGATTTCACTCGTCCTGTGAATTCAGATGCAGTCAAGAGATACTTTGCCTAAAAAAAAAAAAAAGAAAAAAAAAAAAAAAGTATATGCAAATGAAAAAACAGAATAGCTCGCTAAGTTGAAAACCCGAAAGGGCGGCTTAGGCAAAAATAAGCGTCTCGGTGGAGAACCCGCAAGGGTAATCCAGGCAAAAATTAGAGACATGAAAAAGAGAGAATATTTGCATCCCGCTAGATTGAGTACCTCACCCTGGGGCAATCTAGGCAAAAATTAGGGATTTGGCAAGTAACTGCATCCTGACAAGACTTTCTGGTTCATCAGTCGTCATTTCGTCAGAAGATTCTCGATTCGCCGTCAACCGAAGCTTCGAATACATCGAGATTCAAATTGGTAGAGAAAGGATCATTATGTTCAATGTAGCCCTCTTCCAATATATATCACTGATTTCAAATTTGTACAGATCTATGGAGTCTTGCCATTTGCAGACTACCATTCTATCAAATCAATTTGAGCTTTTTATCCAATTATTTGCACTCCTATTTGTTTCAATTCAACAAATGTTTTGCATGTTTTAAATTGATAAAATATCATTGTTTTAAACAAATCAAAATTTTTCAAAAAAATGTTTTAAACAAAGTGAACATTCACAAGATTGAAAGGATACTCAAGAATATCTCAGTGCTCTCCCGAGGGTGGCATGATTTCCAACAGGTAGGACATTGGTTCATATTCCTGGTTTGGTGGTATCTTCTTTCTTCAGATCTTTGTTGGGTTGTTCCTCAAATAGAGTTGTTGTTGGGGTTGTTCCCCCAGTATAGTCGCAAGCAGAGTGTTGTTGAAGACTTCGTTTTCTCCAGCAGCAGTTTTCCCAGCATGGGTGTTTCCTTGTGAGTTTCGGCGGTTGATGGTTTGTCATCTTGGTGCCCCGTCACTTTCTCCAGTGGGTCGTATGCCCCAGACTTTATTTGTCTCCTCGGCAGTCATGAGTAGAGCTGTTATTGATATCCCCATCGGATTCGCGAGCAGAGTTGTTATCACTCTTCCCAGTGCAGTTGCCAGCGGAGTTGTCTGTTTCCTCAGCACGATCGTTTTCTTTTGAAGACTCGGTAAGTCAGCGGTTTGATACCCGGTACTTTACCTTTTCCCGGCGAAGTCGTCTGCGGAATTGTTGCTATCTCTCCATCAGAGTTTGTTCTCTTCAGCAGAGCAGGATTTATTTTCCTATTCAGCGGTTGATTGGGTCGACATCCCAGTGTTTTCAACCATCTTTTTCTCAGCATAGTCTGCAGAGTATTTGTTATGGCAATTTCGCCTGTTGAGTACTCCTTCAATCCCCGGTATGGTCGGATGATGGCCCTACCATCCAGAGAACGGATTGATTTCCTGACTGTTTGTGATCCCCAGTAGAGTGGCTTATATTGCAGAATCTACTTGTTGTGATCAGTTTGCTATGCATATTCTTTCCCAAGTAGAGTGGTTCGTTGCAGAATCTACTTGTTTGATCTGTCCTCCCTCAGTGGGTTGTTCCCCAAGAGAGTAGCCGACAGTTTTCCCCAGTAGAGTTGCTTATGCAGTTAGATTCTATTTGGATGATATCACTCTCCCTCAGTGGGTTGTTCCCCAGCGGAGTTATGTGGAGTTGCTTCTACAACAGTTCGTGCTTGTGCAATGCATCCTTTTGTTTCTCAGTTGACACTGAGATCCCCTGCAGATACTTTGGGACTTCTCTTGTTCCCCTACAGATTCGTCTTGGTGGCTGCTTTGCCCATTGTGACTTTCTGTACCCTGATTGGGTTGTTTCCTGATATCTCTGATCCTCTGCTTCTTCAGCAGTACCCGCAGATCTTTGCTTTACAGCATGAAGATCTCCGCAGATTGGCTCTCCAGCTGGTTGTTCCCCTGGAAGTATAATACCGGACGTTTTGATTCCTGAACCTGTTTGTGTTGGAGTTGTCTGTTTTGTCAGCATTCATCAAACATAAATCACGCATATTCATGCATATTCATAAACATTCAGATATTCATGTTGCATTTCTTGCCATATATCTTTTGTCTGTCGTGTCTCCTGCAATGGGCAATACAGATCTCTTTATAGATCTCCCCAAGCAGATGTCGGGTGTCAAAATCTCTCCATATAGAGTCAGCCCCATAAGCAGAAAATGTTGCCTTTCCTTCTGCAGTTCCCCACTGAGATATATCCTCGTGGATGACGGTTTCTTCTGTTTCCTCCCAACACATATATTGGGATGGATGTTCCTATTTGAGTTACATCCTCATTAGGACGTGTCTTGATTCAGTCTGTCTTTTCGGATTATTCCCGAATTGGCTATTTGTCAAATGTCTTGTGCTTCCCAATGGGTTGTTCCCCAGCGGAGTAATTTTGGGCCGCTACCCTCATACCTGTGGTTATAAGTCCTACTTTTCCTGGCTTTCTTGACAGAATTTGTGGTTATACACCTTTTATCCTCCAGCCAGAGTTTTGGTTTTCTACCTAACAGTCGGTAGTTGTAAATCCTATTTTCCTGCTCTCCAGCAGTTTGTGGTTTGTTATAAACCCTATTTTGGTTTCCCGTGCGGATTTGTGATTCGTTCTATCCCCACGTGGAGTTGTTGGTCTTCTATCCCGTATTCGGTAGATGTAAACCCTAATTTTGTGGTCACCTCCACCCTTTTTGGCCCTCTGCCTACAAACCAGCAGTCGTAAGTCCTATCTTTGCGGTTTTTCTACTTACAAACCGGTAGTCATAAACCCTGTTTTCTCCACTTGCAGAGTTAACTTTGTTGTTCATCTCAACCGATGACAATTTCCCTTGTGGTTATCTTCATCTAGTTCTTGATGTTGATTTTTCCTTTGCTTGGATAAGTTGCTCAGATCAGTACTTATATCCCTCGCAAGTCTTTTGTGGACAATTGCCGTATGCTAGCAATTTTATCCCCAGTGGGTCCTTTCACCTTGTGTCAGTGATTGTGTTCCCTGGATCATTGGTTTTCACCAGTGAATCCTCAGCAGATCGCCTTTCATTTACCCTTTTGTCGGTAATGTCTGTTGCTCCTTTTGATTGGTCATCATTATATACCTATTTTGGTATCCTGATGCCTTTCTTTTCGGATTTCTATCCTATAAACAACCTACAACCCGGTTAAGGATAATCTTCCATGCGAGGTTATTATTCACGTTTTGACGGCTATGAATAATATGTCTCATGCGCTCTTTGGTCGGAATCCTTTGTTGATCTTCCCCAGTCGAGTAAGATTCGTTTTCCCGTTGTGGAATCGAATGTCCATCCTATAAACAAGTCTGCTGTTCTAGCTTTCTTCAGGGTGATGAGTGTCTTGGAACACAAAACCAATTCACGATTTCGGATTTTATCCTATAAACAACCTACGACCCGGTTCAGGATAATCTCCCTTTGTGAGTATTCTATCCACGTTCTGACGGTAATGGATATTATATCTCGTTCACTCTCGAGTCAATCTTTTGATTGTTTTCTCCACAGAGTCAGATTCGTATTCCTTGTGGAATCGAATGTCCATCCTATAAACAAGTCTGCTGTTCTAGCTTTCTTCAGGGTGATGAGTGTTTTGGAACACCAACCAATTCACGATTTCGGACTTTATCCTACAAACAACCTACAACCCGGTTCAGGATAACTTTCCATGCGAGTACATTATCTACGTTTTGACGGCTATAGATAATATATCTCATGCACTCTCTTGTCGAACACTTTGTTTGTTTCCCCAACTGAGTAAGATTTGCATTCTTTACAGAATCAAATATCCATCCTATAAACAAGTTTGCTTTCGCTCTCTTCAGGATGATGAGTGTTTTGGAACACACACCAATTCACGTCTTTGGTCGGTCACCTGTTACATACCTACAACCCGGTATCCTTGGTGTTCCTTCCTGATTTTTTGTTACCCTCATACCGGTAACACCTCATTCTTTGGTGCTTCCTCAGTGAAGTTTTCCCGTTGCTTCTCCCCAGGAGTCAGCTTGTGTCTCTCCAATGGATTTATTTTCCTTTGGATTTCTTTTCCCAGTGTGAGTCCTTCACTCCCCAGTGAGGCCTACAGTCTGTTTTCTGTTATCTTCTAATCAGAGTCGTGTCTTGTTCACATTATGTCAGTGTTGTTTATCCCTAACTAAAGTCTTGTCAGAGTCTCTGTTCCTGGTGAGTGTATTACTCCGATAGGATCGTCTTTTCTTCTGTGTTAACCATGTTCCCCACAGAATTTGTGTCTTTTGCATACGTACATTTGCATCATGAGGTCTCTTAGGGACCAAAATTTGTCTCATTACTGTTATTTAAGCCCATTCTACCGCGTCGAGATGAGGATTTCTAAACTTCACTTCTCCGGCTAGCATGACCTTAAATAGGGGCATCTGTAAGACCCCAATTTTGGCCCTAAGATCCCTCATGGCCCATATCATCTCATATCATAGCCTCAAGGATCATTGCATGCCTTTGCTTCCCTCCTAGTGGGTAGATTGCCTTGTGTGTGTGGTTCTTGATCACCAAGCATGTTTTGCATTTGTATATCATTGCTTTTCATATGTTTATCATCCAAAAAGTACAAAAATATTGTCAGTCTAACCTTGTTGCTTGCAGTTGAAGCAATTATCAGCAATTAGGTCAAAGACAGTCAACAGTCAGCCAAAGCAATGGATGATGGCCATTCTTGCAGAACTTGGGCACCATGACCAATAATCAAGAGTTCACACAACTTGGGACATCATTGGAAATCAAGGTCTCAAGGAATTAAGGTTTGGAATTCATCAGAAGTGGTTCAATCATGCAAAACCCTAGAAAAGTCAACAGAAAGTCAAACTTGGTCAACTGGCCATTTAATCAGTGATTTGATGGATGGAATTGATTTGAAGGAGTTCATTCATGTCTATACAAGCCTCATATGTCATGTCCAACCTCATCATGGAAGAATTTGAAGTCAAACAGAAAATTTCCAAAAATGGAAACTGGGCCTGTAATTTTAACTGCCAAAAATGGAAAGTCTTGATCCTCAACTTACATCATGATACAAGCCTCAAATGAATTTTTGCCCAACATGAAAGTTGAAGATCTTGTTCTCCCATTTCCAAAAAGTCCAAGAACTCTCAATTCCCATGTGTGGTTGGCAAGTTATGATCGAATCGATTTCAGAAAATCTTGAACTTCAAAGGGCCATATCTCCCAAACCGTTTGGCCAATTTTGGTGGGGTTTTTTCCTACAAGTCACATTTGATCCCCCCTTTCCAAAAATATAAATTTCATGAGCCAAAACTTCACCAATCAAAATGGCATATTTTGACTTTTCTCATTTAAATGCAAGTTTGACCAAGAGTTGACTTTTTGAAGTAAACCTTTTTCTAACATTTGGCCAATTGGGAAAGCTCAGAAATGTCATTTTAAGTGTGTTTGCAAAGTCAAAATGTGCAGTACATAAGGCCATTGCTTGTTTGCTTGAATTGTAAGAAAAGTACAAGTTTCACCCATGCTATCCATACTTGCATTTTAGCCATGCCTTGTACTTCATCAAAAACAGAACTTTAGAAGCATTTTTTCTGTCATTGTGCACACATTTTGCAGCCAAAAAATCAGTAGTACAAGGGGCCATGCCAAGTTGCTAAGGAATTGGGAAAAGGGTACTTTGCAACCATTCCACACCATACTTCCACACCTTGCTTTGTACCATGACAGCAGACATTATGCAGCAGATTTTCTGTCATTTTTGAATTTCAATAGCAAGCACACAAGCCATATTGGATAGGAAAACCAAGAGAACTTCACTGAGGCATATACACATCCTTGGCCATTCTTGAAAAACTCGGTCACAACATCCTGCAGCAGAAAAACCTTTGCTCTCCCACCACAAAACAACACCAAGAAAGCATGGCACAATACCAAACAGCAGGGCCTTTTTCATCACATCTTTTCTGTCACTTAGGATGATTAATTGCAACCAACATAACAAAACCAAAAAAAAAAAGCCAAAAGCCTTAATCATCCTAACTGCACTCACCCTGCCATTTTGCATCTGATTTTTCTATCCAAGCACCCAATGAAACTGCCTTGCTCAAGTGTTTCTCCACCATTTCCTGTCATAAACAAACCAGTAGGAGCACCCATCAAAAAGCACATGTTTGCATACAGAAACTGACTTTGCCTATCAAGAAAAACCAGTCCAAAACCTTAAGGTTACCAAGCCTTGCATAGTTCTTCACCATCATTTTCATCATGTTAAACTACTAGCACCATCACACAACAGAACCATTGTACACTCATTCTCCAAAAACCTCTTCTTGCACTTTTCAAGACCTGCTCCAAAAGAACATCAAGTAACTTAACATGGCTTTGCTTGATGCAGAATTTTCCATCCATTTTCTGTCACATTGAGGAGCCATCAAACACCCTCCCAATTCATCCTTGCTATTGGCATTTCATTTTTTCTGTCCAAAACCACAAAGCCATCATCAAACCAACAGTTCCACCATCATTTTTCTGTCATGAGTAGCAACACATGACCAACCAAAATTCACTCAAACTAAAAACCACAAAGCAACTGCTAAGAGGGCCTGGTTCAGGAATTTTTCTGTCTTTTGGATAACACTGCTAACAGCAGATTTGAATACCTCCTTTTTTCTGTCATTTGGAACACAAAGATTGCAGTCATAAACCAACATAACAAAAACCAAACATTCTCTCAAACTGCATCACTTTGGCCATGTCCAAAACTTGTCAAAACTTCCTAAAGAACTGAAGCCTAGCATTGTTTTTTGACCACCATTTCATCATTTTGAAACCCTGCCACGAGGAACAGCAGCCACACCAGAAACTCTCTCATTTTCTCTCATTTCATTTTTCACGATTTGAATTTTTTCTGCTCAAACACCAAAAACCCTTGAACAAACCTTCATTGTTTCTTCATCTAGCAATCCTTGGAAACAGTTTTCACCATCAAATCTCATCTGCACGGCCAGCTTTTGTTCTGTTTTTCAAAGCACCCCTCCCATGGCAGCTTGGAGTTAGAGGCGAATCAAGCGAATTTGAGCTCAAGTCCTTCTGGAATACATCATTTGGGACCATCATCTTCATCTGTTTCAGGCTATATCCTCAAAATAACCACTGCACATCAGTTTTCTTCAAAACCAAGTTAAGCACCAATGCCTCAAAGACCATTCATATTTGATTGAGTTGGATCATATATCACGTGCTAACCCTTGTTTTGTAGGTTGACTCATGTAACTTGAGTCTTTGTGCCTTGCACAATTGGTCCCTCTGTGGTTGACTATTGGTTCATTTCCTTTTGATTTTATCTGTTGAACTGTTTACTAATTGGTTTGCCTTTTTTAGGTACTTTAGTTGCTTAAGTTCTTTGAACTTGCTTGCTTTGCTATTTAGCATTTGCTTTGAGGTATAAACCTTTCTTCTTCATGTAGTCTGGAGACCCGGTCTGTTATTTGACCGGGCAAACTGTCTGAAGTCCTCCTTAAGAGGCAATGCCTGTGTTTGTTTAAAATTGTCCCAAGCAGGAAAAGTCCTCATTTGAGGCAATTGGTGGAAGGTAGGGATAAGCAATCTATCCCCCACTATTCAGTGTATCCTCTCTTTGCTCCCATTACATGGTTGAAGCATTGAGATAAAAACCCAAGATCTAATCGAGTCAATAAAGGGGAAAGAGTTCCACCTTTCTGAACTCCCCCACTTTCTATTTGATGCTCTCTCTGATATGAGATAGAAGCAATGAGGCACACCCCTCATATCCTTTCATCTGCTTCACCTTAGCCCCTCAATGGCAAGGTTAAGAGCACCTGTGACCCTATTCCAGTTGGCTTCAATGCCTAACCCTTTTGTATGAGCCTCCTTGTTTGGTGATAGTGTGTGCTGAATGCTTTCATTGATTGATTGTTGTTTTATATACACATGTTTGCCTGTATGCTATGCATTTATCATCATCAATTGCCATTAATGCATGATCATCTCATTTGCTTTTGTGATGCTATCATTGTTGTTTGCCCATTGAGGACAATTGTAAGTCCATCTCTTTTGGCCATTTGCTCCTATGATATGGAAGGATAGAGTGTAAGACCTCATTGGTCACTCATATCTTCTGTTTTGTCTGTTTGATTGTGAGGAAGCAATTGTAAGTCCCTGCAAGTTGGCATTTGCTCTCCTGTGATCATGTTGCATTGTTTGATTGTATGTGAGGATACAACTGTAAGTCCCTGCAAGTTGGCATTTGTTTCCTAGGATCATACTGTGTATGTGAGAGTAAGCCCAGACAGATTGGCATCTAACATCCATGTTTTGCTTTCGTTTATTTATGTGAGGATGCAATTGTAAGTCCCTGCAAGTTGGCATTTGCTTTCCTATGATCATATGTTGGATATTGGTATAAGTCCAGACAGATTGGCATCCGGTATCCAAGTTTCATTTTGTTTTAGGAGATTAGTATAAGTCCATTGAGTGGCCTCTGATATCCAGTTTTGTTTTAGGAGATTGGTGTAAATCCATCTAGTGGTATCCGGTATCCGCTTTTGTTTGTGAGATTGGAGTAAGACCATTGAGTGGCATCCGGTATCATTTGTTTGCTTACATTATTATTATTCATTGCCTATTCCAAAGGACACACTTGAATCATCTTCTATATGATTTCAAGAGGTGAACCTTCTAAGAAGTTTTACGATCCATCTTCATCCATTCATCCCCATTATGTCCTAAACCTTTTCATACTTTGATTTCAAACTTAACATAGATATTGTGCAAACATCTTCATGTTTTCCAAACTAAAAACCTGGACCCAAGTCCTTGACTTTTTTCAAACTTCATTTCATAATACTCATTTGAATTAATCTTAATCATACTTTGACTCCATTTTCATAATCACAATCAATTAACTTCACCCATTCACTTGTTTTGGCTTTGTCCATTGTTAATCTTTTCACACATTAGCCATAGGTTTCAATTATCATTGTGGTTGATGTAAACCTCACCTTATCTTTAGTGAGTCGACTATAAGACTTCCGTACTGAAAACAGGGTTAACCCCTCTAGTACGTCGAAGCTATCCTCGCATGGTAGATGTTGGTTTTGGTCGAGTGTTCTCCCATTGATAATGAAAAGCCTCAGTGCTTGTGTTTAAAACTGAATCCACCAACTTTTGGAAATCTTTCAGCCGAACTACGGCGTTTTGATCCTTACCTTTGATGGAAGGTACGTAGGCAGCGGGTTCATCCGTTCAAACCCAATAATAAAATTGTATATTCTTTTCTCATCATCCCAATCATGTTTGCACAATACTTATGTCATAACAAATAACAATTTAGTACAACAAGTGTGAAAAGGGCTCCCTAGGAGTACCTAGGACGTAGTGGGTGCCTAACACCTTCCCATTGCGTAATTTACCCCTTACCCAGACTCTCTGATCTTTTTATTAGTTTTCTACGTGTAAAACTTCTTAGGCTTTTATTCGCTTTTTAGCCAGTCCTTTGGATAAATAAAAGTGCGGTGGCGACTCGAAAATCATTGTATGCTTTGCTTATGGTTTAATCGATAAATCATATAGCGACGAATACACCGCTACACAACTTGGATAGCTGGATTTTCCCAATAATTGGTGACAGACTCAATAATTGGAAGGCTGAAGACACTATCCCGATTTCCTTTAGTCAGGAGTAATTGTTATTGCTATTTTTGTGTTTCAAAGCATTGTGTCTATACCCGGGGCACAATAGCTAATTTTTCATGGGTTTTGTCATTTTCATAAGCATATTCATATTCAATAAATCAATGGACCTTTTTGCATTCAAATATTGCGCTCTTTATCTTTCTTGTTATTTTTCAAACAAGCTATGTTTTCTTGCACACACTCACGTAACAAATTGCACATCCATATCCACTCTGGATCCTGTCGATAATAGTTCTGCTACTGTTCATCATGACTTTGAAAATCCGACCTACCAAGCCGAGGATGGAAGTGAGGAGGATTGTGAAGTCCCTGGAGAACTTGCCAGACTGGTACTACAAGAAGAAAAGACCATACAGCCGCAAGAGGAGTCAATTGAAATTGTAAATCTGGGTACTGAAATAGACAAGAAAGAAGTCAGAGGTTTCTTGGGACACTTGAATTACATTGCCCGATTCATTCCACACTTGACTGCTACCTGGAAACCCATCTTCAAATTACTAAAAAAGAAAAATCAAGAGATGGTATGGAATGATGGATGTCAAAGTCAAGAAATATCTCTAAGAACCTCCAATTCTGATGCTCCCAGTTGAAGGAAGACCTCCAATCATGTATTTGACTGTGTTAGAAAATTCAATAGGGTGTGCTGGGGCAACATGACGAGTCTGGTCGAAAAGAGCATGCCATACACTGCCTTAGCAAAAGGTACCGACTGTGAAACAAGATACTCACAACTCGAGAAAGCTTGCTGTGCTTTGGCTTAGGCTGCTCGCCGACTAAGACAGTATATGTTGAATCATACCACTTTATTGACTTCTAAGATGGATTCTATCAAATATCTACTTGAGAAACCTGCTGTCTCCTGAGAGAGTTATCACTGATAATGGTACTAAACTGAACTCTGCATGCAGTCCAAAATAAAACACCATAACTCTTCTCCGTACCAGCCAAAGATGAACGGCGCCGTGGAGGCTGCTAACAATATCAAGAAGATCATACAAAAGATAACAGTAACATACAAAGACTGGCATGAGATGTTACCGTTTGCTCTCCATGGTTATCGCACTTCAGTGCGCACTTCGATAGGGGCAACTCCTTTCTCTTTAGTCTACGGAACGGAAGCCGTCTTACCGGTGGAAGTTCAGATTCCCTCTCTAAGGATCATGAAAGAGGCGGGTTTAGACGAGGATGAATGGATTCAAACTCGACTCGATCAGATAAATTTGATTGATGAGAAGAGACTTGCGGTTGTTTGTCATGGGCAGATATATCAGAAGCGCATGACCCATGCATTTAACAAAAGGGTCAAGAGACAAGTATATCAAATTGGCGACTTGGTGATGAAGCGTATCATTCTACCCCAAGGTGATCCCAGAGGCAAATGGATTCCCACATACGAAGGGCCATTTGTAGTTAAGAAGGTATTCTCTGGTGGAGCCATGATACTTGCTACGATGGATGGCGAAGACTTCCCACATCCCGTGAACGCGGACATAGTTAAAAAATACTACGCATAAAAGAGACCCGTTAGGTCGACGTACCTAGGCAAAAGTAAGGGCATCCCGGCGAACCAAAAGGGTTCGGGCAAAATTAGGGATAAAAATATAAAAATGTACACCCGGCAAGTCGTAAAACCTGAAAAGGCGGCTTGGGCAAAAAGGGGTATCCTGGTGGACTGAAAACCTGAAAAGGCGGTCCAGGCAAAAATTAGGGATTAAGGCGTATGACTATGTCCCGTTCTCAGTCAGCTTCACCCAAGTCAAAGGGACTGAACAAGCCAATCACTTTTATCCGACAGCAGGAGATGAGATGCTTGAAGACATAATGGCAGTAGTGGACTTAAGATCAATAGGACTTTTTCTGCATAGCTTTCTCTTTGTTTTTGACAATTCCCTCTTACTAGGGTTTCTGTCTCCTTGTACACAAATTGCCTGTTTATAGGCCCCCTTTCAAAATCAATGCAATTCTATTTCGAAAATATGTTGTTGTTTTACTTCATCTGTTTTGTTTGCATAAACGTCCATTGATTTAATTTGAATTGATATGTGCATCTGAACATGACTGATACTTACCAAAATGCATACCTAAAATAGCAATAGCAATTACTACAAGACTTCAGGATCAAGGAAAAGGTCTAACCATGCTTTCCAATGAATCCGTTGCTAATTCTATTCCCCCAGCAAGTCTGCTATTCCCCACGAGAAATTGGCATTATTCCCCGGCAAAACCAGCTATATCCCAGAAGAGGTCAGCATCACCAGACAGGCTGATCATCTCATCCATCCCCAACTAGTCTTCTGTTGAATATTTCTACCATCAGACAGAAATCAAATATCCCCAGCCGAGAAAGGGTCGTCACACAAATATCTCCAACCAGTATATGGGGATTTATTTTCCCCAGTGGAGTCCCCCCGACAGCACTTCTCAGACACATCATTCATTCATTACATCATTTCACAGCATACGCATACATACAACATTCGCATTTATTTTCGCAAGCATAAAACATCTCATGCATCATGACATGGCATAAAGCTAACTTTCATTTTCAGGTTAGTTATCCTCCTGGTATTGTCAAATTAAGGAGTTCATTCAGGCAGACACCGTTATCAATCGCATTCAAGATTCAGATTCATCTTTCAGATATACTCTATAAACACTCATTCTAACAAGCAGTCTGGTATCCTCCTAATGATGGCATCTCTAAGCCCATCCCAGACATTTACCGCAAGTACAACAAATATTATCAGATACAGCCTAACGTACGGTTCATTCTGATTCAGCCCAACCTATAATTCCTTCAACTATTCCAAGACGGTCTAACGTACGACCCATTCGGATGTTCATCTCCTCAGATGCTACCTAGCGTACGGTACATTCTGAAGTGTAGTCTAGCATATGACTACCCCTTTCACGGTCTAACGTACGACCCATTCGGATGTTCATCTCCTCAGAGGCTACCTAGCGTACGGTACATTCTGAAGTGTAGTCTGGCGTACGACTACCCCTTTCATCATCAGATTCAGCCTAACGGACGGCTCATTCTGCAACTCAGATACGATCTAACGTACGATCCATTCTGACCTTCAGCAACTCCAATACGGTCTAACGTACGACCCACTTGGATCTTCAAATCCTCAGATACTGCCTAGCGTACGGTACATTCAGGGGTGTAGTCTAGCGTACGACTACTTTCTTCTTCGGATACAGCCTAACGTACGGCTCATTCTGCAACGCCAATACGGTCTAGCGTACGACCCATTTGGATCCTCAAATCCTCAGATACTGCCTAGCGTACGGTACATTCCGGGGTGTAGTCTAGCGTACGACTACTTTCTTCTCCAGATACAGCCTAACGGACGGCTCCTTCTGCTACTCAGATACGATCTAGCGTACGATCCATTCTGATCTTTCATCCCCAGTGAAGTCACCTGCCTAATAAACAACTCATTCTGTTATTCAGATACGGTCTAGCGTATGATCCATTCTGATCCTTTATCCCCAGCAGCGTATGACACACTCTGACTCCCCAACGAAGTCGACAGCCTAATGGATGACTCACTATACGGTCTAACGTACGACCCGGTATGACACCCATGTCTTCAGATATCGTCTAACGTACGACACAATCTGAAGCTCTCATCATTAAACTTCCTGGATGGCATCTTTAAGCCCATCTCCCTCAAGACTAATTGACAAGTGCAAATTTTTGGGGCATTCTAGTGTTCAATAATCTTCCACCTCCAGACCACGAATGGCATACTTGCCATCCTAACTCTCTCGGTTCAAGAATATTGAACAGGGGCAGCTGTCATACCCCAAAATTTGCCCATTAATCTTGCAAGACATTTCTCGGAGCACTCCAACTTATTCTGCAAGGCACTTGTAACACCCTCATAAAATACCCCAAATATTTAATTAAAATAACAACATATAAATCAGAGTAATCATGCAATTAAGGGTGTCACACATTTATTTCGCACCATTCGTCATACTATTTAGTCATGCTCATTATTTAACTCAAAACATAAAGTATTGCACAATACGCAGCGGATAGAGATCAAATCGATCATTCAAAACATGTAACATACTACATGTAAACTGGTTCAGCAAACATCAACAACACAATTAAAATGTTCCCTCCCGATGTTACATCTATCAGAGCATGACCCACTAAGGAGACTACACTAGACTCCAAGCATTAGCTTCTACTCAATCACTGCTCGTTACCTGAAAAATAGTTGTAAGGGTGAGTTCCTCAATCGATATAATAAGCATTATAGAATATAATGTCATGTTAAGTAATTTAACACGTTAATCACCCTAGTCGTATCACACATTCAGTAACGGCACATCAACTCAAACATCATACTCAAGATCAACACAATTCATACTCATGCTCAATGCCAACACAACACACGTATAACATTGGAATACATCCATTCATATTATACACTACACATATATTATGCAATGAGACTCCATGCATGCGGTACCGACTATTCGTGAACATATAGTTCAACTTCACCGACCAAATCCAGGTACGGCTACCAAGCTCACTAGTCCCACTCATTTGAGACCTAGTGACTCACATCACTAATTCCTCACCATGGGAATTAGCTACCACCCCAAGGGCCATGCTATGCACGCTAATTCACCTAGCATGCAAACATCAAAAACAGTCCAAAATGACTAACATCACTAATTCCTCACCATGGGAATTAGCTACCACCATAAAGGCCACATTATGCACGCTAATCACCTAGCAATGCAACATCACAACAATAATCCACAATGGACCGATGCTCACTCTCTAAGCCACAAAACAGTCCATTCACAACACATGCATAACATACACATTCACAACGTTATGCATACCATCATACAGTATCAACACATGTATCAACACATCATATCACGTCAAATAATTAAACACAGTATTAGCACACTCTACTAATACTTATACTGCTCAAAACAGCGGGAAATAATCCCTACTATATCACACACCGATATAGGCAACCATCAATTAGGCACACAACATTTTAATTAACAATTTTTCCACTCTGCAACAGTGTTAACCGGTTAACGCCCTGGGTTAACCGGTTAACGCAGCACAAACACGCTTCCTGCCCAAAACTTAACAGTGTTAACCGGTTAACGCCCTGGGTTAACCGGTTAACGCAGACAAAACAGCAATTATTCAGAATACATAACAGTGTTAACCGGTTAACACCCTGGGTTAACCGGTTAACGCAAGACAGACGCTGTTCCTGCGCTAACACAAGGCAGAATGCAGAATTCTCCGCATTTTCCGCCGTTGAAGGACTTCCGGACCTCCGATTCCAATTCCGTAAAAAGCTACACGTCCAGCAATTTACGACACACACCATTATCGATTCAATTACAGTTTTCACACAACCTATTCATCACAATTTCTCAGCATTCCAAATCCCAATTAGGGTTAATCCAACGGTTTATCACTACCCATTACATGCTAACCCATAATACCCATTAAACGACGATAAACCCCCCTTACCTGAGTTAATCCGGCGAATCTTTTAGCTTCAAGCTCTTCCTTCTTCAACCTTCTTCCTCTTGTTCTGCCTCTTTGCCCTTTCTCCACTTTCCACTTTTCAGCCGCTTCTCTGTTTCACGTGAAAACTCTGTTTACCAAAAAAAATGGGATTCTTTTTCCTTATTTCACACTTATATATTTTCCAATAATTATTATTCCAAAATAATAATAATAATAATCCAAAAATTCCAATTATTTAATTAAATTAATAAATATAATATTAATTTAAATCAAATAATTATCTTATTTTTTATTGGGGTGTTACAGCACTGACCTTAAAGGAACAAAAGCCCAGCTCACAACAGACCCAATCCAGAAGAGGCCCAAACTAGCTTGCTCGCTAGGCGAGCAACTCCTTCGCCTAGCGAAGCTTGCGAATACCAGAATGGTTGGGCTTCATTCTGAGCCCATTAGGTCATAAACTGCATGCTCGCTAGGCGAGCAAATCCTTCGCCTAGCGAACCTTCGCTACAGGCTCGCCTAGCGAAGCTTGCGAATATTATAATTTTCGGGCTTCAGTCTGAGCCCATTAGGTCACCACTACCACTATAAATACCAGCTCTTCAGCCACGAAAATGGACAGACACAAACGGAGAGACCAAGACGGACAGAGAAGGACGGAAACCCTGGCGCAGAAACCCTACTAACCTAGAGAATTCAGAGTAAGGAAACCCTGAAGGCAGCTCATCCGCACCGAAGCTACCGCCGCCCAACTCAATCCGGCATCCAGAGTGATCAGTCCCTTTCAACATCGCAATCCAACATCGCAGTTGCACACAGGTTTGCGTATCACCACTGTTTTACGCTTCCAATCGGTATTCTTTACATACATGATGCATTACGATTAAAGTTTTGATATGTAATTTGATTTCACATGTGAATCTAAGTATGTCTGAATATCCTGAATGTTTGTCCATGCTATTCATGCAACTATATGCCCTAAAGTTCAAAGTTCCGGAGATAGTGCCGTTGCCAAATTCAAAACCCGCAGACGCTCGCTAGCACATCGCTAAGCGAGCCCGTAGCGAGTCCTCGCTAAGCCTTCGCTAGGCGAGGCCGGGGCGAACGTACCAGTAGCTGTTTTTTGTGTTTGTCTTATGCTTGTCTTATTATAATCATGCATTACTTGGCTTTATGACTGCTGTGTCCATTTTGTAGTGCAATTTTCTATTGCACTTTATCTTGGTATTCTCACCCGTGTGTTTGAATTGTGCAAAGCTTGCATACTTCCGAAGAAACGGCCGGCTAGGTATTCCACTTTATTTGTGGGATACCCTCATGGAGATGTATCCCTAATTGACTAATTAATTTTAATGTGGATAGTCATTCCTAATTGACTAATTAATTTTAATGTGGATAGTCATTCCTAATTGACTAATTAATTTTAATGTGGATAGTCATTCCTAATTGACTAATTAATTTTAATGTGGATAGTCATTCCTAATTGACTAATTAATTTTAATGTGGATAGTCATCCTTATTGCCTTATTCATTTTAATGTGGATGTTCATCCTAATGGATTATAATATGGAAATTCATCTTAATTACCTAACTAATTAAAACATTACCTCTGAATATGTGACCTTGGACCTCTCTTTGTTGCCTTACGGTATTACGGTAATACGGTCATGTCCCGCGAATGTAGGGATACACTTAGCAAAGACCCTTCGGTTAAATCATCATAAAATAAATCATGGTCCCTCAGATGTTGCCTTCGAAAATACGATTTTGTCCCTCGATGACCCTTCGGTGTAGCCTACGGTTAAATGATGATCGTCCCTTCGAATGCTAAGGTATCCTTACAACTGTTGCCTTCAATGACCTATCGATGACCCTACAATGACCCTTTTACATCCAAAGGATAAAACTACTTACTTCTCAATAGTAAGGACAGTTTTACCCTCATAAGGATAGGAAATGCCCATAACGACCTTAGGAAGGTATAACTCTCAATTACTGGATCATAACCTAAAACATTTTCCACCCCTCACACTTCGCAAGTCCTAGAAAATCACCACTTGGTATACATTCATACTAGAATCATTACCAAGTTATATTTTTCTAAACTGCTTTTCAAAATCAAACGAGATAAATACTTTGTATACATTCATACGAGAATCATTACAAAGTTAAACTCTCTTTTCGAAGCATTTTTCAACAATTCACCAACACTTTTCAGACAAAAATATAAGTGATCCAGCAATTAAGAGCCCATGGATAACCATGGATACAAAGGGTGCTAATACCTTCCCTTTGTATAATGTACCTCCCGAACCCAAAATCTATTGAGGTCTTTCCTGTTCTTTTCCACCTTTCCTTATTGGATAAAAGAAAAGTCGGTGGCGACTCTTGCTATCTGCGACATTGCGATAAAAAGCAAAATACCCCAAGTCAGTTCACCGTATGACAGTTACATATGATGATGGTAATGAATTTGGTGTGCTCTAGTCTGATGGTGTGGATTCAAGAGCGAGTAACTGCTTCCATATGGGAATTAATGAAATGTTACTTATGGTGATAATAACGATTCTTGGTGTGCTATGGTCCTATGGCGAGGATTCAGGAGCGAGATGGACCTATGTTGTCCATAATGGTACCACATGCATTGTCGAGTCATGGTGTTGAATATATTTCATTCATTGTTGCATATGTAATTGTTGATTATATTGGTGTTGGTGATTAATAATACTCGTGTTGTTGATGTGAATAATTTGTGATTGAATAATTTTTTATGTTTGTTTAGACTATCATTGCATACTTTTGCACCATTATATATTATGAGCGTATTCTCAGTCCTTTGTTGTTTGTGTGATTTTGTGCTCCTTCTTGGGATATAGATGAGCAAGTAAATGAGTAGCTGCTTAGAAGCTGAAGGATGACGTTGAGGTTGTTTTTCTTTCTTTTTCCTGTTCTATGCGATTGTTTAGATTTAGTTTCTCTGATCTATAACACTAGGAGGGTGAACGATTGTTTTATTAATTGTTATCATTTATGATGTTTTTGTTTTTAAAGGCAATTTGTCGTAACTATATTTTATGTTAAGAGGATTATTTGTTAGTGAATCCTTTCCGCTGCGATGAGCTTATGTAAAGGCGTTTATGTGATGACAGGTGTTTGATTTAATGCATGTTTTGTATAACCCGTGTTACAGAGCAGACCTTTCTTGTGTTTGAGTGACACTCTATGTGTGAAATTGTTTTATATTCGCATTATTTAGCGTTTCGGGGTTTAGGGCGTTACATAGTGGTATCAAAGTATGTCGTTCCATCTTGCCAGGTTTTTGACGTGTTAAGTGTCCCTAGTATGCAACATGTGTGTGTATGCTATAGATGCGTTGCTTCTTCTAATGTATGTTTACTGATGTAAAGGGTAATGGCTGAAAGAAACGATCACACAATTATTGATGCCTTAGAATCAGTGGCTCAGGTACTGTAGAGGTAGCTGATTCATCAAGGTGCTGATGATGAGTTTTGTGGGCAGGACAAGTTTCAGAGAAACAAGTCGTCGACTTTCAAGGGCATATATGATCCAGAGGGTGCACATGCATGGCTAAGAGAAATTGAGAATATTTTCTGAGTGATGGCTTGCATGGAAGTTCAGAAGGTACAATTTGTTACTCACGTGTTATCTTAAGAGGTCGGAGACTGGTGGGATAATATGCGCTAGAGACTGGAAGTTGTTGATACTGAGATTACTTGGGTGGTGTTCCGAGTTCATTTTCTGGAGAAGCACTTTCCTAAGGATGTGCGGAGTAAGAAGGAGTTCGAGTCCCTCGAACTCAAGCAGGGGAATATGAGTGTTGTTGAATACGCTGCTAGATTTGAAGAGCTTGTGAAGTTTTGCCCTCACTACAATGGTGTTGCTGCTGAAGGTTAAAAGTGTATCAAGTTTGAGAGCAGACTACGTCCTGAGATCAAGCAGGGGATTAGGTACCAGGAGATTCGCCGATTATCTATGTTAATGAATAAGTGTAGGACATATGATGAGGATAGTAGGGCTCACTCTTCTAAATATAAGGGCATTAGTGAGAAGAAAGGGAGGAATCAGTATTGCGAGAAACTGTATAGTGCTCCAGCTGACAGAGGGAAGCAGAGGGCTTCAAATAAGATAAAGCCAAGTAGGGGAGGGAATCCCATTTATATAAAGTGTTTCAAGTGTGGCGAGCTTGGCCACTGCGCTAATGAGTGCATGAACAATGTTCTGAGATGGTTCAAATGCGGAAAGATAGGTCACCGTGTGGCAGATTGCAAGAGTGTTAGGCAGACTTATTATAACTATGGTGAACAGGGCCACACTAATATCAATTGTCAAAAACTGAAGAAGGAATAATCAGTAGGGAAATTATTTGGTTTTTCAGGGTCAGAGACTACTAGCTCGGACAGGTTGATTCGAGGTACATGTTTTATTAATAGTATTTTGTTGATTGCTATTATTGATACAGGTGCAATACATTCATTTGTTTCACTTAATTGTGCCGAGAGATTGGATTTGAAATTGTCTTCTATGGTTGGGAGTATGATTGTTGATACCCCAACTTTAGGTCCAATAACCATTTTGTGGGTTTCTTTGAATTGTCCACTTAGTATTTATGGTAAGAGTTTTGGGATGGATTTAGTATGTCTACATATGAGAAATCTCGATGTTATCCTTAGAATGAACTGGTTGGAGTTTAACCGTGTTCATATTAACTGTTACCATAAGATAATGTCATTTTTAAAGTTTGACGTAAGTGATGAGTTGTTTGTGTCCGCTAAGTTAGTGGACGAGTTTGTGAAGGATGAGGTGAAAGTATTTATGATACTAGCTTTTACGAATGCTAAAAGTAAAACTATGATTGGTGAGTTTCCTGTGGTGTGTGACTTTCCAAAAGTGTTTCTAGATGATATCAATGATTTTCCATCGGAACGCGAGGTCGAGTTTTCTATATATTTAGTACCCGATACTACTCTAGTGTCAACGACTCCCTATAGGATGTCTACTTAAGAGTTGATTGAGTTGAAGAAGCAGTTGGAAGAGTTGCTCGAGAAGAAGTTTGTTTGGCCGAGTGTTTCTCCGTGGGATGCGCCGATGTTGCTAGTCAATAAGAAATATGGTTGCATGAGGTTGTATGTTGATTATCAACAACTGAATAAAGTCACGATCAAGAACAGGTATCCACTTCCGAGGATTAATGATTTGATGGATAAGTTGGTTGGTGCCTATGTGTTTAGCAAGATTGATTTGCGTTCGGGTTATCATCCAATTTGTGTGAAACCAGAGGATATTCCGAAGATTGCATTCACAACGAGGTATGGTCACTATGAGTATTCAGTGATGTTGTTTGGAGTGTCTAATACGCCTGGAGTGTTCATGGAATACATGGATATAGTATTCCATCCGTATTTAGATCAGTTTATGGTTGTATTTATTGACGACATCTTGATATATTCAAAGTCTGATGAAGAACGTGCAGATCATCTGAGGGTTGTGTTACAAACCTTGAATGAGAAGAAGTTGTATGTGAAATTGCCCAAGTGTGAGTTCTGGTTACGAGAGGTGAGTTGCCTTGGTCACATAACTTCTAGTGGTGGTATTGTTGTTGATCCGTCGAAGATAGTGTTGGTGTAAGCCCTAGAAGCCAATACTTTTGGTACTTGTATCTAATTATTTATTAATAATAAAAGGCTTTTTGTTTATTATGTTTGTTTAATAAAGTCCCTAGAATAGCTAGTCCGTTTAATGTATCAAGTGTGACTTAATCATGAGATCCCATTAAACATAAGGACATTATTCTTAAAGTATCCGTAGTCGAGCTTTGTTGTGAAGTGGGATAACATTAAAGCATTAAGACTATTATGTATATAGACTGATGATCACATCTCGTGGATCATGAATAAGGAGTTATCAAGTCTTAAACATAAGTATGAATATTGAGAGTAATATTTATACTGGATTGACCCGCTATGAGAATACTATATAGAATGTTATGCTAAGTGTCATAAGTTATTCTCATGGTGATAATGGTGTACACCACCCTTTGACCTGAAACCACTATGTACCCTAGATGTAGAGTCGAGTGCCTTATTGCTGATCAAATATTATCCGTAACTGGATGACCATAAAGACAGTTGATGGGTACTCCACGAAGCATGCTGAGGGACATGAGTGACCTAGATGGAATTTGCTCATCCTGCATAACAGGATAAATGTCTACGGGCCCAATATTGAACTGGACAGGGATGACACAGTCTATACCTTGTGTTAAATATAGACATAAGGGCAAAAGGGGAATTGTACAAATAAGTATTATCACAAAAGGATTTGTTATATCACATGACATTTTCGTGTCTTGGGCAGCAGTGATGTGTTGCTAGATATCGCTCACTGTTTATTATGTTAAATACGTGATTTAATATAATTACCAATGCCGCGAAAACCTACAGAGTCACACACAAAAGGACGGATTGATGAGAAATAGAGTAACTAAGGAACACCGTAAGGTACGGTGCACTTAAGTGAATTGTAGAACATCGTAAGGTATGATGTACTTAAGTAGAATATGAAATATGGTAAGGTACCACGCGCTTAAGTGATTTTGGCATATTATAAGATATGAACCACATACACTTAAGTGGGCTTTTTAATTTGCAGCCCACACAAGTGGTTCTATAAATAGAACCCTCGTGCAGAAGCATTTGTGCAGTTGCAATTTCGTTTCTCTCTTTCTCTCACTCAAAGCCTTCATTCGTAGCAGCTAGCGCTGAGATTGAAGGAATCCGTTCGTGTGGACTGAGTAGAGGAGTTGTCACCATTCAATGTTCGCGATCGCTCCGTAGATCTCCATCAAAGGTTTCAATCGCCACAAGAGGTAACAATTCTATCACTGATCATGCCCATCTGTAAGGATCACTAAAGGAAAAAAAAATTTAAAGTCCGCTGCATTTTGGATCGCTCTTCTCCTTCAGATAGATGTTGTGTTCCTTGGAAGACTCAGAGGTCAGAAGTTTTATTGGTTTGGATGTTTACTACAGGAAGTTTATTGAAGGCTTTTCGAAGTTAGCATTTCCTTTAACTCATTTGACTCTAAAGGGACAGGCTTGTGTTTCGGATTTTCATCATGAAGAGAGTTTCCAAGAAATCAAGAAGAAGTTGACGTCTACTCCAGTTTTGATTTTCCTGAATCCAAGTGAGTCCTTTGTCGTGTATTATGATGCTTCTAAGATGAGTATATGTGGTGTATTAATGCATAATGGTTAGGTTGTGGCTTACGCTTCTAGATAATTGAGAGTTCATGAAAGGAATTATCCTACGCATAATCTAGAGTTGACAGTAGTGGTATTTATGTTGAAGATTTGGAGGCAATATCAATTTCGTTCCATATTTGAGGTGTTCAGTGATCACAAGAGTTTGAAATATCTATTTGATCAGAAGGAGTTGAAAATGAGAGAACGAAGATGACTCAAGTTTCTGAAGGAGTTGAAATAACTATGTTTTAAGTTAATAGGATTTTTTGGTTGTTGAATCCTTTCCGCTGTGATGAGCCTCTGTAAAGGCGAGCAAGTGATGACATGTGTTTGATATAATGCATGATTTATATAACCCGTGTTATGGAGCAAGTTTCTTTTGTGTTTGAATGATACCATATATGTGTGCAATTGCTTTATATTCGCATTATTTCATGTTTCGGGGTTTAGGGTGTTACAATACACACCTCATGAATCCCTCACTGAAACGCCTTTTTTTGCCATAGATTATTCCGGAGATGCATCCCCGTATTAACACCAGACAAAATCTAGAGATGAATCTCCGTAACCACATCTGACAGTAAATTTTAAGTTTGTTTTAGTGATGCTCAGATGAAATTGACGATATACTAAAGTTATACTATGATGAATTAGACAACACAACCGATGTGAAGATAATGACATATAAAGTAATAAACGCAAAGTATACGTTGAAGTCGAAATAAGTCAAAATAAAATACAACCAAAAATAAATCCAGAGTACAAATACTATATACTACTGTGTATGATAGACACAGACTCGGGCCCCCCTATTCCTACGCTTCCTTATGTACTACAGCGCCTCAGCCATCATGGCATCTACAACGTCCCTAGCCTTAGAGCCATCAGGAAAGAGTCTTCTATCAATACCCGCATCATGTATTGGTGGATCTCCTGGAGCATCCTGTATCATAGAAGGATGTGACATCCTGAAGAACCACCGGCTGTAACCGTCTGCGTGGCTCTAGTCACTATGAGATACGGTACTTCGTGTCTCCTCCTATACCAGATGATTAAGATAATCATCAAACATATCATCCATATTTGTATGTGTCATAGTGGGAGGAGTAGACACATAAGGGTCTCTGGAAATATATTGCATGTATCTGAACTGCTGCATGACGTACTCAGGCAGATGATGATACATCAGACGTGAATCGCAAGCCAACCATCCAGAATAGAAGACAATGTCGTTCAAGGGACGCATCTCACGGTGAGCGGAGTAAGAATGAAAATGTATCTCCTCTACTATCAAGTGGTCAAGATACACACATTATTGAAAGGAAGTGAAACCGAATAACTTCACACAAAAAGAAAAATAAAAACCTAAGAAATATTTAAGCTTAAATATAAGAATGGAGAAAATTTGACTTAGTCATTATTATCATCATTATAATAATAATAATAACTATTTGAGCATTTTGTACTCATACTTCAACGATTTTTTTATCACAGTTTTCTCAACTGCCTTAAGATTAACATGTTTGTCACTACTTAAGTTATTAACTACCTAAAAATACTCAGTTTCCACACTCCACGTCTCATTCTTTTTAATTTATTTACTTAATTCTTTTCTTTCTCCTTTTTTTTCTTTTCTTTTCTAAACCATCACCTCACCACTATTATATTATTATTATTAAACTAAATATATATTATATATTCAAACAATTCTCTCAATTATTAATAACACAAAATTTGTTTATCAAACATTATATTATTATTTTAGTAAGATAAATTTAAAAAATTAAACAATTTAAACATTCTATAAATCAAACATATAAAAATAAACCATTAAAAAATCATCAAATTATCATCCTATAAAATAAATCAATTAAAACAGATCGTTTGTTTGTTCATTGATTGTCGCAACTCGAAAAATGAGAACACGACCTAGCGAATCGCAATCGCACGCTCGCATGATGGACTGAACAGAGTCGCCACCGAACTTTATTTATTCCTAAAAAGGAAAAGGGAAATATCGATAAAATCAAAGAAAGAACGAAAAATATTGGTCGTCGCAACCAAATCAGGGTTCGGAAGTCGATTAAGCAAATGGAAGGTATTAGCATCCATCACGTCCGTTTTACTCAACGGGAACCATTAGGTTAGTTGTGTGCATTAGTGTTAGCTTAAAATGTGAGGCTTCTCAAGTTATCAAGAGGGAAAGAGAGAAAAGAAAGAGAAAGATGTTTTTGGATTTTTTTTAACGAAGGGGACTAAACCTAAGTTTTTTATTAATGAGCCTAACATAATTTACAAATTCTGCTCCTATGTATCTCCGGGTGCAATAGAGAACTCAAAGCTTACGTAGTTCTGGGGAGAAAATGTTTGCTTGTTGATCAATTTTAGCGAAAGCTATCTTGTATTAATCGACGAGAAACATTATTTTACCCAAAACAGATGAGAAGCGGACGTATACATCACATCGAACAGATTTACAAATCAACATTTGAAAAAATGTCACTTATCTCAACTCAACAATTGTGGATGAAACATTGTTTTGCACCATCTTAAGACATGATATCTTTCGTTTGTGAAAAGGTTTTTCTGATCAATTACATGGCGACGAAAAAAAAGTTTGATTGGTTGGATGTATTTTTGGGCTTGAAAGACGAGTATTTATGACGTGCAAGCTCTTATAACTTGGATTTAATACTCGGGACTTGTTGGTGCAAAGGTAGAATGAATGATGAACGGAAATATTCTATTAAGAGAATGACGGCTAAAACATGATAAAAGTTACAATGATTGTCACCCTATTTATAAGCTAAAACTAGGGTTACTAGAATAGGATAAAATACTAAAATACCCTCTAACAAACTTAGGGGCTAAGAAAATAGTACAACTAAATATGAATTACTTCTAATACCATCCCTTAATTCATATTCCATCAAAACTTGTAACACCAATTCCATCCCTTAATCTGAGAAATTGATCAGTCTTGATAGCTTTCGTCAGAACATCTGCCAACTGTTTCTGAGTGCTGCAGTGTACAACTTCTAACACTGCCCTCTGAACTTGATGTCTCAGAAAATGATACTTGGTCTCAATGTGCTTGCTTCTCCCATGCAACACTGGGTTTCTGGCAAGATTGATTGCAGACTTGTTGTCAATCATTAGCTTCAGAGGTTTGTTTACTTTAATCTTCAGATCCTGCAATAGATTCAGAATCCACACAGCTTGGCATGCAGTAACAGCACCTGCAATGTATTCAGCTTCACAAGTTGACAACGCCACAACAGGTTGCTTCTTGGAACACCAAGAAATGGGACCTCCCAGAAATTTGAATAAGTACCCAGACGTACTTCTTCTGTCAACTCTGTCTCCACACCAATCAGAATCTGAATAACTCAGAAGTTCTGACTCATCCTTTCTTCCAGAAGGAAATAATACTCCATACTTCAGAGTTCCCTTGATATACCTCAGAATCCTGACAGCAGCTTGGTAATGGGACCACTTAGGTTTACTCATGAACCTACTAACCATCCCAACTGAATAGCAAATATCAGGTCTGGTATTGCACAAATACCTCAGAGAACCAACCAACTGTTTGAAGGTTGTAGCGTCCACATCCTTTCCATCAGAGTCAGAATCCAGTTTCTGATTTGTATCAGAAGGTGTGACAGCAATCTTACAATTCTTCAGATTAAATCTCTTCAGAATTTCTAATTCATACTTGAGCTGATGCAAAATAATACCTTTCTCAGAGTATCTGAATTCCATCCCTAGAAAGTATGTCATTTTGCCTAGATCAGTCATTTCGAATTCATTCATCAGAACTTTCTTGAACTTGGCTATCTCCTGTTCAGAACTTCCAGTCAGCAGTATATCATCAACATATAAACATACCAGAGTCATATTTCCTTCAGAAGTATGCTGAACATAGACACCGTACTCCATCTCACATTTCTGAAAGCCTTGCTTCTTGAAAAATGAATCAATCTTCTGATTCCAAGCTCTGGGCGCTTGTTTCAATCCATATAGAGCTTTGTATAATCTGTACACCATCCCTTCCTGATTCTTTTTCACAAATCCAGGAGGTTGTTTCACGTAAACTTCTTCTTCTAATGGACCGTTCAGAAATGCAGATTTTACATCTAAATGCATCAGAGGCCAATTCCTGTTAGCAGCTATTGCAATCACCATTCTGATTGTTTCATGTCTTGCTACAGGTGCAAACACTTCAGAGTAATCCAGCCCAGGTTTCTGTAGAAATCCTTTGGCTACCAACCTTGCTTTATGTTTGCCAATTGAACCATCTGGCTTTAACTTCTGCTTGAAAACCCATCTGACGCTGATGGCTTTCTTGTCTTTTGGAAGTTCTGTCAGCTTCCAAGTCTTGTTTCTCTCTATAGCATCAAGTTCTTCTTTCATGGCCTTCAGCCAGAGCTTCTGCTTAAGAGCCTCTTCTGTACTTATGGGTTCAGAGTCTACTAACATGGCACACTGAATAACTTCTCCTTCAGAGTCTACTTCAGTGTTTTGCAGCATGTCAAATTCTGCATATCTTCTGGGGATGTTTCTGATTCTTTGTGGTCTCTGAACTTGTTCAGAGTCTTGAGCTTCAGAGTTTCTAGCTTCAGATGGTTGACTTCCTCCAGAGCTTTGACCATCTTCAGGGCCTGACATATTTCCAGAGTCTGAATTGCCACCAGAATCTGGATTATCATCAGAGTCTGGGTCATCAGAGTCTGGATCATCAGAGTCACCTTCATCTTCTGAGTCTTCTCCAGAGTCAGAATCACTATCAGAATCAGAATCAATGTCAGAGTTTACTCCAACTTCAGAAATTCTTAACTCTGACCTTTCTTCAGAAGTTCTAACATCAGAATCAGATTGAGACTTATCCCAATTCCAAAATTCTGATTCCTTCACAATCACATCTCTGCTGAATTCAATTTTGTTGGTTTCTGGACAATAGAGCTTGTATGCACCTGTACTGTGGTACCCTATCAGAATCATCACTTTGCTTCTATCATCCAGCTTCTGTCTTCTGGCTTCTGGAACATGTTTATAGCAAACAGAACCAAACACCTTCAGATGACTAACACTTTGCTTATCTCCAGTCCACTTCTGTATTGGAACTATTTCCTTCAACTTCTTCGTAGGACATCGGTTGAGTACATACGTTGCAGTGGCAACAGCTTCTCCCCAGAGCTTCTGAGGAAGTTTCTTCTCCTTTAGCATGCTTCTCACCATATCAAGCAAAGTGCGGTTTCTTCTTTCAGCAAGACCATTGTGTTGAGGGGTATAAGGAGCAGTAACCTCATGCTCAATTCCATTCTCCTCACAGAACTTCTGGAACTCTTTGGAGTTATACTCACCTCCACCGTCAGTTCTAAGAATCTTCAACTTCTGACCACTCTGATTCTCAGCCTTCATTCTGAACTTCTTGAATTCATCAAACACCTCGTGTTTAAACTTAATAAGGGATACCCATGTCATTCTTGTGAATTCATCAACAAATAACACAAAGTATTTATTCCCTCCAATCGATGCTACTGGAAATGGACCACACACATCAGAATGTACAACTCCCAAGGCATGTTTTGCTCTTGGAGCAGTTTCTGACGCAAATGGCAATCGTGGTTGTTTTCCTTCCATGCAAACTTTGCATGACTTTTCAGGCTTCTTAATTGCAGGAATTCCATGTACCAACTTCTTTGAATTCAGATGTTTTAAGCTTCTGAAATTCAAATGACCAAATCTTCTGTGCCACAGCTCACTCTCCTTCTCAGCACTTGTTGCACTAAGACATTCTGAGTCTGCAGTTCTGACATTCACCTTGAATGTTCTATTCCTTCCCTGTTCTGACTCCATAATCAACTTCTGATTGCAGTCATACAGCTTCAGAAGATTGTCCTTCATGGTAACTGAAAAACCTTTCTCAATTAATTGTCCCACACTCATCAGATTGCTTCTGATGCCAGGTACATACCACACGTTCTGAATCAATGCTGTTTTCCCATTGTTCAGAATCACTCTGACATTTCCCATACCTTCTACATTAAGATATTTGTCATCAGCACATCTGATCTTTGTCCTCTTTTCAGAGTCAAAGTCAACCAGCCATCTCTTGTTTCCAGTAAGATGATTTGAACAGCCAGTGTCCATATACCACCAGTCTATCGGATCCATATCATCAGATTCAGAGGCCATCAATAGCACAGATTCGTCATCAGAACTTCTGGCTATATTTGCTTCTTCTGATTTTCTCTCCTTGTTTGACCAACAGTCTCTAGCAAAGTGACCAAACTTCTTACAACAGTAACATTGAATCTTCTTCTTGTCATACTTCTCTTTTCCCTTCTGAGCATTCTTTTGTCTATCAGAGGTTGAGCTTTCTGACTTCTGATCACCATCAGATCTTCTCCTGGCTTCTGACTTCTTCTGATACCTCCTATCAGAAGTTGCTTTCAGAGCCTGCTGCTCTACTTCCCTTTCAGAAGTTCTCTCAGTCAAACGCAACTCTTGCGCTTCTAGACTGCTCTGCAGCTCTTCAATTCTCATGGTGCTCAGATCTTTGGGATGTTCTATTGCTACCACAATATAATCAAATTGAGAGGTAAGGGATCTCAATACCTTCTCCATGATTGTTTCTTCAGAAAGAGTTTCTCCACACGCTTTCATCTCATTAGTGATCAGAATCACTCTGGAGATGTATTCAGAAAGTTTCTCATTATTCTTCATGTTGAGATTCTCATATTGCTTTCTCAAGGACTGAAGCTTCACCTTCTTCACTGATGCGTCACCACCATAACATCTAACCAGTGTGTCCCACGCAGCCTTTGCTGTCGTTGAATCTGCAATCTTCTCAAACACATTTACATCAACACATTGATGAATGAAGAACAATGCTTTCTGATCCTTCTTCCTTACTTCCTTCTGCGCGTTTTTCTGTTCATCCGTCGCATCTGCTGCTACCGGAATATAACCATCAGTGACAAGATCTAGAACATCTTGAGCACCGAACAGTACGCGCATTTGGATCATCCAACGATTCCAGTTTTTACCGTCAAATACTGGAAGTTTGGTGTTCATGTTGCCGTTTTCGTTCATCTTTCTGCCTTGCACAGTACACTCAGATTTCTCACACAGTGTTTCCCAACCCACAGAATTAAAATTCTGATCAGATTTTGTTCAAGATTCAACACGAATCTAAGAATCAAAATCAAACACACAAGACCTCACGTTCACTCGTGTTTCCCGTGTTTCCCAATGAATCCGAACCGGAGCTCTAGATACCAATTGTTGGTGCAAAGGTAGAATGAATGATGAACGGAAATATTCTATTAAGAGAATGACGGCTAAAACATGATAAAAGTTACAATGATTGTCACCCTATTTATAAGCTAAAACTAGGGTTACTAGAATAGGATAAAATACTAAAATACCCTCTAACAAACTTAGGGGCTAAGAAAATAGTACAACTAAATATGAATTACTTCTAATAGGACTATGTCTGAACTTTCACCCAGGTAGTCTTTTTCTTTCAATTTTATTGAGAAAAAGTTTTGAATATTTACAAGTGTTTTGGAGGGAAGACGGACACTTATGGCTTGCAAGCTCTTACAACCGGGCCTAACATTCGGGACTACGATTGGACCTTTCACCCAGATAGAAAGTTTGAAGTAATTTGAGGGTAATTGAAATACAGACAAGTAAATGTGAGCACACAAATAGAAAATAACTTATTGTAAGAAGGTCCAAGAGTAAGCCACATGATCGGAATCCAACCGAAATCCAAAACAATTTAATTTAGCTATAAGCTAACTTATAGTGGATTCATGTAGGAATCACTCTATAAGAAGTCGACCAACTGAATCTATGTGTCAGAATAATTTTCGTAATGCATTAATAAACCAAACAAAAATCAAGCACATTATTATTATTATTATAGTAGTGTCACAAATTTTTACATAAACTCAAAATAATTGAAAAACAAAAAATTAACTACAATGAATCCACATTTCTACATAATCGAAATAAAGCTAACATAATATAAAATAAATAAACAATATTAATATACTAAAATATAAATAACTCACAAAAAAAAACACATATATATATATATATATATATATATATATATATATATATATATATATATATATATATATAGAGAGAGAGAGAAATGATATCTATACACCAATGTTTGTACACCTACACCGTTTACAGTACCATTTCAATTTTTTATTGTTAATTTCTCTCTTCTATTATAAATAAAAAATATATTTATATATATATATATATATATATATATATATATATATATATATATATATATATATATATATATATATATATATAAAGCTTAAAATATAAAGTGGTGTATATTTATATAAAAAAAGGGAAACAACAAAACATATATATTTAAATAAATAAAACAGAAAGCATCAACTAAAACTGGAACAACAATGTTTGAAGGAAGTTTGCGTCACATTTAAGCCCTAAAACATCTTAGTCCGACGACGTGACTTCAACAGTAGCGGATCTGAAATAGGAGGAAACAAAAACTTATGTTAGATTGTTTTTTTTAATTATGAAGAAGAAAAATGGAGTATTGAAGTTAGTGTGAAGAAGATGGATTTTTGGTGGTTATGTAAGGTGTTGTAGAAGTAAAGATGACACGAAGATCTTGGTGTAGCATGTGGTGTTGTATGGAGGTGAAGACTGTTAAAAAATTTTGATGGTTCATGTTAGATTGAAGAGGAAAAGAGATGCATGGGGTTATTGAGAGTGAGAAAAAAAACTAAAGAAACAAAATAAAATAGAGGAGGAAAATACAAAGTTGGGTGAGGGATGGAGGTGGTGGAGATGATTCGTAAAAAATTCAAAGATAATAGGTTTAGTGGATTCTTTGAAGAAGATAAGGAAAATTGTTTCTTCTATTTTGCAAAAGGTGAAAGAGAGAGACGAGCATTTTTTGTTTTTAAGAAAAGATCATATCTTCATTGCGCCACATGGACTCACTTGTCTGAGTTCCTCCTCCTCCATCTCACAAAACATTTAGTATATATATATTTTACTACTGGGGTTACTTAATTTTAAAATCCAAAAATACCCTTATTTAATGTTGGTAATGTACAAATAGTTAGAAATAATTTAAATCAAATAAAATTACATTAATCTAAATAACCAAAGTTAATTTGAAAGAAAAACATAGAAAATTCTATTTATTTATTTCGAACATTTTGACAAAAAATAAAAATAAAATCACTCAATATAAATAAAGTTCGGACACGAAAATGCTCAAAAAATTAAACTGACTGCACCAAAATGATCAGTGCGAAATAAATCTCTCGAAAATATACAACGTTTGAGCCAATTTTGAAATAAAATTTGACGGATTAAAAGGTTCAGACTGACCGAAATACGACCGAAAAAATAGTCGAAAAATTAAAACGAGCACGTCAGGTTAAACTACGTAAACCGTAGATTAATAAAATTGACGTCTGCAAGATCGATCTTGAAAATTTTAGCCTGCTAATTTTACGTACATTTGAGGATCAATTCGACCGGTCTGTCTGTAAATTAAAAAATTTATTCTGATTGACATTTTAATCATTATTCAAGATAAAATGCATATTATGATGTATAGATGATGCAAATGTCAAGATGATTGTATTGATCTATGGAATGAAGGACAAAATTGGGATATCTATTTGATAAAAAAAATTAAAACTAAAGGTTCTTAACTAAATAACTACACAAATATGGGGTGTTACACTATGTATTAAAAAAGTTTATACATCAGTGTTTTTTTTTTGACTAAAAATTAAAGATGTGAGGCCAAATATATTTTAAAATAATATATGATGATTTATTTTGTGAATATAGTATAATAGGGAGATTAAATTTGTAATTTAGCCTTGTTTCTAATATTATTTAATTTCTCCAAAATAAATATTATTTATTATTGTAACACAAAATTTATGTTTAATTTACCTAAAAAAAGTTACTTTTAGTGAGATTTAAATGACATCATTTATATTTATATTTTAAAAGTATTTATATATTGAATAACATAATTTATTCAACAACATATATTTGTTTAATCATTTATATTAAATAAAATAATTTATAATTAAGCCTCTATTTTTTTTATATGAACTAAAAGGAAGATGTTAATGTGTATCATTTAAATAGATGTAAATTCTTTTAAAATATTGAATTTTTTTAATTAATTACATAGTAAAACTTATTTTTAAGTTTTTTAAAATACTAAACTTTTTACACAACAATTGTTGTAAATGTCCCATAATTTCCTTTACTAACTAAAGGTGAATGTCAATCTAATGTTTAGATATACTTAGTTTTGGTATAAGGTGGGATAGGGGGGTGAGGGAGAGAGAGAGAATCAACAACTTCAAAGGTTTTTGCATGGTGGAAGTGGATCATCAAGGAAAAAGAGAAAATATGGAACATCAAAAACTCACAATTCATCTTATTTCATTCATCAACCCTCTATTGAATTCAGAATTGATAGAGACTCTTGTTCTACTTCCGATTATACAACCCTATGACTTGCTTGGCCTTCAAACTCTTCCAGCGAATCTCGGAATGCAAGGTACTAATGAACTATTGAACATGACGTTTAACATCGTTTGAAAGCAAAACTTATATGCCTTTAAAGTAAGACTTCAGAGCCTAGAAGAAAGCCTTCACAATGTTCCTTCTCGCAAAAATACAATTGAAGAAATTGCTTCAGGGAAAACTCGTGTTGACGTCTCAGAATTGGTTGGGACGAAGAAAGACGAGGCTCCTCATTTGAAGGATTGACGTAAGAGTAGGAGGCACCAAACTCCTCCTCCCAACCCCGGTGGAGACTAGGACAATCATGCTCCTTTCCTGACTCAGGTAGAAACTCACCAGGGAAAGGTACAACCGAAGTACCCACTTTCAGTAAGAATCCTGGAGAGTAAAATCCCAAAATCTATGAAAAGTCGCCCAAACTGAGTGACTATGATGAAAAAGGAGATCCTGACGAACACGTGGAACTCGTGAATGATCGACTGAGTTACTTTAGCGTCAATGACACGTCCAAGTGCAAGTTGTTTGTGCTAACCTTGATCGAGTCGGTCTGATTATGGCTCAACGGTCTGCTTGACGAAAGTATCGATTCTTGGGCGGAGTTTCATGAGAGGTTTTCGGTGCAATTCAGACCCCGGAAGAAACGACCTATAACTGAAGCTTCTCTAAGTGGGATCATGTAGGGTAAGAAAGAAAGTTTGTAGTCGTATATAGAATAATTCACGCATGTCTTTGTAGAGGTAGAATGGACTCATGAAGGTCTCCAATGTAGGATCTTCAAGAATGGCCTACTGAGAGACCCCCTTTTCAGGCAGAAGTTAGGAAATATGAAGGCAAAATATATTCAGGAAATGTTAACCATATTCGAGCCTTACAAGATCTTGGATGAGAACCTAACCACACGTTTTGACAACCTTGTTTCTATCGAACCTCACTCTAGTTGCCCGACAGGGAAAGAATCTCATTGGCATTAGGATGACTCTAACTAGGGAATGTTGGGAAAGTACAACACATACACCCCCACTCGATCTCACGTGAAAAAATTTAGGCTTAAATGCACTTTTGGTCCTTCTACTTTGATGATTTTTAATTTTTAGTCCCCCCATTTTAAAAATCAATTTTTTTGTCTCTGAATTTTACATCACTTGAGATCTAGTTGATCTCTCTTCAATTTTGCGTACATATGATGATTAGGACAAAAAAAATATTTTTAATGAGTTGGAAATAATGACTTGCATAATTTTTTATTTTTTATATAATAAATTTATAGAATAATTTAATTTTTTTAATAATATAATTTTTGTAATTTAATCTTTTAAAATTAAAATTTATAATTATTTAGTATATACTTTCTAAAAGAAAGATTTTAGGTTTAGGCCTAATTCAATGCAATTCAGCCCACAAGTACTCATTTATTTATCATGTTCAATGCTTAGGCCTACTTTATGATTTATCAACTTGTTTATCAATTATTTGTCAATTTTGTTTTAAGAAGTTGAACACGTTGGCTTAGACATCTGATGCAATATTTATCCCCTTAATAACAAAATATCAATGGTGACATAGTAACTCACCACAAATATTAGCTATTTCATTTTGTACTTGCTAAAAGCACAATGAATGGCAACCCCTAATTGTGTAGGGTTGTCATAAGATTTTAGGATTGTTTTTTATGTTAGATCAAGCTCACAAGGATGACGAAAAACTCTGCATCTATGTGATTTTTAAGTCAATTGAATCTCTCCCCCGACTTCCTTAACTAAGGTATTTATAGAAATCTATTGGCCATAGGTTCTAGGACCTAGGGAGCGGTTATTCTCCCATATCATAGGAGCGTGAGACCGTTATTACCCCTATTTTTGTGGGGAATGTGGCTACTCTCTTTGACCGGACTACTATATCGTTAATGCCCTATGACACATCAATCTCACATTTAATGAGTGGGGAATACGTGGTTTTAACCAAGTCCAACATAGGGTGAATGATGCGACCAAATGACGGTTGCTGCAAACAATGGGCGTGCATTATGATCCATGGGTACTACAACCTCTACTTTGGGGTGCGAGAGGTGTTAGTCATGTGCTAGCCCTGGCTGGCTTGGTTTGTCTTCCTTTAGTTTTCCTTCTTCGGTTTCTAAAAAAAAATCAAATTCACATTAAGATAACTATTTTTAGTATGTATAATATATTGTCCTATTTTATGTAAAAAAAAGATTATAAATTTATAGAAATTTTATTTTATGTATATATTATCATATGTTTTTAAAAAATTTAAAATTAGATTTGCCAAATCTAAATTTAATTCACTTTAGTGTGCAGACATAATATTTTTTTCTTTCATACAAGTTAAACCCAACTCAATAAATAGCTCTATTAAAAAATAATCACTTAAAAAAGTGGGGAGCCATGATTGGTCAAGATCATATACAAACCAAATTATAAAGTTCACATCTCAACCAGCAATTAACGGATGATAGCGGAACTTTGCAGAAAATTTGTTAGACTTCTGTAAACAAGCATGCTTACAATGTGGTGGAAGATCTATTGAGATGTTCTAATCAAGATGATGTTGATGTTATAATAGAGGAAATAATAAGCATCAATTTCTTGAATGTTATCTAAGATCTTTTTGAAAATTATATAGTACAAAGAACACTAAAATGCACTCAGGTTTAACTTCTCTTTCTCAACTCTCTCTTCGTGTTTATTAAGAAAGTTTTTTTTTTTTTAAGAATTCAACTTTTGTTCTATTCTGTATTAACATTCGCAACTTTTATTATGTTTTGAGTCTCATTTTGTTTTCGATAAAGTAGTTAAGACATATTTCTGAAAAAAAATTCAAAATAATCAATTTTTTTCAAAAAAATTTCAAAACTAATCAATTATTAAAAAAAAAACCAAAATAATCAAGTTTGGTAAAGGATGTGCCAGATGAATTAGCGCATCCCCAAAGTGTAAAGAGGAGACGTCAATAGCATTGGCGCATGCATTGGGCTCCTCATGAGGAGGCGCCAATGCTAGTGGCGCCTGCATTGGGCCTCATGAGGAGGCGCCAATGCTAGTGGCGCCTAGGTTCATTTTATTTATTTAGTTTTTTCAGTTTTCTTAATTTTTTTTATTTTTTTTTTAATTTTTAATATTTAATTTTTATTATTTAATAAATAAGAAATAGTAATGAAAAAAATAAATTCATTGAATATGTAATAATTGGTTACATTGGACTGATAATAAACTAATCACCGACCCGATTATAACGTCCCCCGGTTCCACATCCCGGTGCGTTAGTTTGTCTCCGATGTCTCCCACGATTTTCTTGAGGTGTTTGTGATCTTTGGGTGCTGACCTGATCGAGCGATGGCTGGTTGGAAAGTCCGGCGGAAGTTCCAGTGATATTTGACAGATGTGTCATCATTGCTCCCAATATCCGGAGGGGCTCTGGCCAACGGCGCTTCCGTAATGGAGTTCAGTGCCCATGTCATCGTAGTTAGGGTGTTGGGGTTGGGTGAATTAGGGACGGTATAGTTGCCCAAATTGGGCCATTGAGTCGTTTTGGAAACGAAACAATGGTTCATGGGGCGTACTATAGTTAAACAATGGTTGGATGTTCATTGGTGGGGGCTACGATGAAGTGACCCATATGAATTATCAGGGTTGTAGACGGTTGTGGATGCGGGGTTTGATTCTTGGTTTTGTGTTTGGGTGGGTGGTATGAACGGGGTGCGACGTTGAATGGTTGGTTGTTGGGTGGTTGGCATGAACGGGTTGCGATGTTGGGTGTTTAGTTGTTGTGTGTATGTGGCCGGTTGAAAAGTGTTTGACAATTGGGAGGAGTCTTACAAACAACTCCTAAAATACTTGTTGGCTCTAAAACAATATGCTCTCAGGACAATTGTCAAGATGGAAACATTGTCCGCCTATACACCAGATGGTACGTGTGCTGTTGGAAGGCATGGATAGCTAGAACAAAAGTTGTTGAAAAAGTGTTTGGCAATTGGGAGGAGTCTTACAAACAACTTCTAAAATACATGTTGACTCTAAAACAATATGCTCCCGGGACAATTGTCAAGATGGAAACATTGCCCGCCTATACACCAAATGGTACGTGTGCTGTTGAAAATAGAATATTTCACTGTCTATTCTGGGCGTATCAACCATGTATCATAGGTTTTTCTTTCTGTAAACCAATTATACAAATTGATGATACATGATTGTATGGAAAATACAAATGAACGTTACTGATGGCAGTGGCACAAGATGGGAACATCAATATTTTTCCAATCGCTTTTGCCCTAGTTGAACGGAAGACTGCTGAGGGATGGGGTTTTTTCCTAAGAAATCTCCGATTGCACGTTGCACCTCAGCCTAACTTGTGTTTGATCTCCGACAGACACCCCTCAATCATCAGTGCATATAATAACATTGACAATGGCTGGCAAAATCCTCCTTCGACGCATGTGTTCTGTATTAGACATATTGCTCAGAATTTCATGCGGGAAATCAAAGATAAGACGTTGCGGAAGAAGGTTGTCAATGCAGGTTACGCATTATCAGAACCTTCTTTCAAACACTACCGCGAGGAAATAAGATTGTCAAACGAAGATGCGGTACGGTGGATCGATAGTATTCCGTTAGAGAGGTGGACTAGGGCATACGACAACGATCAACGTTGGGACCACATGACAACAAACCTTGTGGAATCAATGAACTCTGTCTTCAAATGCATCTGTAACCTACCAATAACCGTTTTGGTGCAGACTACATATTTCAGGCTAAGGGCGTTGTTTGAAACCAGACGCTCAAAATGGAGTTCAATGTTACAATTTGGACAGTTGTTCAGTGATGCTTCAATGAAATTCATCAGACATGAAGCTGCCAAAGCAAACACACACGTGGTTATGGTATTTGACCGAACTAAAGGTTGGTTTAGTGTTGCCGAGTCCATGGATCACATTGAGGGCATGCCGATGGGACAGTACAGAGTCGAACTAGATAGAGGTTGATGCGACTGCGGAAGGTTCCAAGCCTTTCGTACCCCCTGCTCCCATGTCATTGCGGCATGCTCAAAGGTTCGAAGGGATCCATCCTACTTGCTATCTGAAGTATACAAAGTCGCCAGCCTTTCAAATGTTTATAAAATTAGTTTTTCGGTAGTGGCAAAAGAGGATTATTGGCCAGAATATCAAGGGGACATCGTCTGGCACAACGAAGTTATGCGAAGGAAGAAAAAGGATCACCCTAACAACACCCAAATTCGAACCGAAATGGATACGGCGAACAAAATGGTTAGACTATGTAGTTCATGCCGTCAACCATGTCACAATCGTAATAATTGTCCTAGTGTTGGAACGAGCACAACCAGATAAATTCAGATGTACCTCTGTTGCAATATATGAAAAACTAAATTTATTTCATAGTACCTCTATTGCAATATATGAAAAACTAAATTTACTTCATAGTAGACGTCTGTGACGAAAATACCATTACATAAAAAATAACAAACAATTAAAACAACTAGAATACAAAAACTATGCAATTACAACCATCAAAACAATTTTGAACATGTAATGCATCATCCTACGAGCGTCTTGGTTGGTCTTAATATCCACCCATTCGCGCACTTCTCCGTGTTGGTTAAACATGGACACAATCCATTGTATTCTTCTAATCCGTTCACCCTCTCCAATTTCTCCCTCTAACCAACTGTACAACGTCCAATTAAGACGTTCAAACGTATTTGTGTTCCAAAGTCGAACCTGTATCGGAACCGCAACGGTAGAAAATATTACATCAGCATTTAGTTTCTGAATGTATGCAGACATTGTTGAAATAGAGAGAATTGAAATTGATGGTTGAACTAGACAAATTATGGTATTAGGATATGAGTTTGAGTGAAAAATATTGTATCCAAGACGTGGTATTTATAGAGACGGAACATCCATTGTACAAAACACGTGGCGCCTGAGGGATTGGCGCCCACATGACCATCACATGCAGGCGCCAGATGAATTGGCGCCCACCCACCAAAATACACTCAGGCGCCTCCTCATGAGATCCAATGCAAACGCCACTAGCATTGGCGCCTCCTCATGAGGAGCCTAATGCATGCGCCAATGCTATTGGCTCCTCCTCTTTACAATGTGGGAATGCGTCAATTCATCTGGCGTATCCTCTACCAAACTTGGTTATTTTTGTATTTTTTTTGAATAATTAGTTATTTTCGATTTTTTTTAAAAAAAATTGGTTATTTTGAAAAAAAAACTCCTTTTCTTCAATCCTTTTTCTTTGTTTTGTTTATTACAATCTAGCTATGTATAAAACATTGTGTTTTTCATTCAATCCCATTAATCTTGTCGTCAACCACTATTGATCCACCCAAAATAAAAACAGATCTGTAACCTCAGCCTCAGCCTCTCTTTCTCCTTTTCTTTTGTGTTTCAACCCATACTTGTAGTTACTAGTTAGAAACAATAAATCGTTATTTTTGTAAAAGAAAACAGAGTAATCAAAGAGAAGAAAAAGAAAGTAACACAGGTTCATGGTAGGTGGTGATCTACGATGACTAGGTTGTGGAGCGGCAGACCAACGGCGGTGCAGAGTGAGCATGTCGACGGTAGGAGCATGGTGGTGTGGGATGGTGTTGTGTCTAAGCTTTCTCTGATACAATTGTCATGTTGTACCAAACATGTTTTTAAAAAAAGAAATCTAATGGGTACGTGGCATTAAAAAGAACACCCGATTGATCAGAAGGACCAGATTGGTGGAAAGGCACCGTGCCTTTCCCGCCTTAAATGCACTCAATCCTGATCCTATATATGCAACTCAAAGAGGATCCATCAAACAGTTTGTATTTAATGAAGGAAAGAAAAACCCACACTAAAGTACATGTAAATGAAATAGCTATCAGATTGTTGATATCCTTCATTCCAGGACACATTATTTGTTGGTGATTTTAGTATCATCAATGTAATTTTAGTAGTAATGTGATTTACTATAGGCCGATGCAATTATGCGTTAAAGCTTGGAAACGAGTTAGGGGTAGTGCGGAGTGCATGCTCGTCGAGTCAACGTATAATTGAATGCGAATAATTGAAACGGGGTTCCAACGTTCGAAATTTTCTTTTGAATTTCGAATCCTTTCCCAACCGACGTAACCGTTTCTGAACAGTTGCGTCTTTTCGGTTTCTGTTATTAATCTCCTATATAAGGAGTCATTTGGCCTCAGTTTGAAAAGACATAACGAAACCAAATTTTCTCTCTACATTCCTGAACATTTCTCTTTGCCAGAAACAAATTGTTCTTCAAGAATTATCCCCACAAAGATTTCGTGAACCCAGGCAAGAATAGGGTCGAAATACTTTGTTCGGAAAGTGTACGAACACGATTCTTCGAAGTTATCCAGGATTATCATACCCAACTTTCTAACATTATTTTCACATAGACCGGAAGAAATGAATAACTGAACCACTGAATTATTTTAAATCTCAAGCATCTAAAGACAAGAAACTGAGAGACGAACAAAAGAGCTCATAGGAAACCGCAAATTCATAGATTCATAAGTTTACTTACGGAAATAAGAAAACGAAACATACCTGATGAATATAGAAGGTGTGAAGATGAGCTTTAGTTTGATGACCAATGCTTCTCAGAGGTCCTTCGTACGCACTTGAAGCAAGCTTTTTGTGGAATAAACATCCCCCTTTGCATATACTTTTGGAATTGATTGGAACGGGGGAAAAGGAAAATTGTCATCTCAAAAATACCGTGTTATAATGTTTTAACAGGTTGTTAACAGTGTTAGTAATCAGAAATTTAGTTACAAAATTTTAAAATTTTTAGGACTTTTCAAAAGGCTATAAACTATAAGGACTTAACTACAAATTGACATAAAACTAGAGGGGCCAATGAAATAATTCAACTTCAACCTCACTTGTTTTGCAAATTTTCAGAAGCATTTAGTATACATATTTATCACCATGAATACTTATGCAGTAGCAGCAGTTGAAGTAAAATATTCACAGCCGTAAAGTGTATCTGAATCCTCTATGCATTGCAATAATATATGATCGTCTCCCTCATGCAATAGTGACGAGAATGCAATTTCTTCTAAATGATCCAAATTCAACACACAACACATGCAATCTCTTTTAAATTATCCAAATTCAACACACAACATAGTCGTATTTATTTTTCATTTTGAAACTAAATAGAAGAGGTTGCAACAGAGATAAATAGTCTATTATTAACCACAGTTACTTCATGACTATAGATATTGCATAAAGTAATTCTTGGCAATAACACATTTGCAAAAAAGACAAACACATTAAAGGCTATGTGTGTCTATCTCAAAACTCTTAATATTACTAGTTATAATGATTAATATCATTGGTACAATCATCAGGTGATAATGTCAAAAAATATTTCAGAAAAAAGATGATCCAAACCAAAGTGCTGGAGTCTGATAGAAGATCTAGATCTACAAATTACTATAAAATCTTACAAGACACACAAGTGGACAGTGAAACCTAATTTAGTAGGACACACAAGTGGCCAATGAAAACCTAATTCAGAAAGACACACAAGCTCCAATAAAACCTAATTAAGAAAGACACACAAGCTCTAATGAAACAAAATTTAGACAGTGATCTGGGCTCTTGCCTTTCCAGGAGGAGGGCAGAGTAAATAAACTCAACATCGGAAAATACAAGTTACTCTGAATCTGATGAGTCTGCATGTGTGCCCTGCCGAACACTTCTTTTGGTTTGCGCAGTGGACTTTGCACGGTTCATTGATGATTCACCCTCCAAAAAGATGACTTGAGCTTTAGCCAATCTTTCTTCCAAAACCTCTGTGCTAAAGTCATCAGTACCACCGAGTTGGTCAAACCCCACCTAATACACATACCATTATCATACATTTGTAAAATTACTTGAATAAAGATGGAAATGCTATCCAATATAGCATTTCCGGAAATATGTATCAACTTTATCAATAAGTAAGGGCCTTAATACACATACCACATAATCGTCCACTTTGGTATTCTTTATGAGGGCAATAGTAGGAAGAACAATGATCTTGAGCCTCTCAGCTAAAAATGGACTTTTTTCAGCATTAATTTTCACAAACCGGGTCTCGATATGCTGCTTCGCCAACAAACTTAAATGCTTGTCCACAACCTGCAAATGAACTGTGAGCACAGATCTTTCTCTTCATTTCAGTGAAATCAAATATCTAAACCGTGATATTCAAATCGTGGTCTAAGTTGCTTTTCCTCTAAAGATAAACCAATCATTCTACTTGAAATAATATCAAAGTAGAAAAACTCCTTAATTAGTTATTAGCATATTTAGCATCTGTTGAATTGAAAATCAAATTAGTTGTGAGTTCAAACAGAGTCGAGATGTACAAACTAAATTAAACAACTTCAGTCAAATAATTTAAATTTCACAGTGAAGTCAAATAATTCTTCAAAAGAAGCACAATATTAGAAATAAACTGTGTAGCTCAAACTTCAATTTCAAAGCATACTCATGAAATAATTGATACAGTTCTAAAAATTCAAAGCTTCCAGCAGTAATATTTTGCATAATCGTCAAGCAAACTAAACTAATTGCATCGCAAATTGCATTGAATTCCGCATAGTTGATTCAACATTGAAATTCTACATAAAAATAATACCAATGCAAATAAAACACGAAATTATGAGAAATCGATACCTTGCAGGGCCAATTTTCGCGGAAGAAGTGACAGACAACGCGTTCGCTGGCCTTGACGATGGAGAAGAAGTCTTTCTCGGAAGGAATCTCGGTATATTCGCCATGTCCGAGGGAGATCCAACGGCTACGCTTCTCCGACATTTTCTTCATTTGTTGCAGCCTGCGTTCCCTAAGGACTTCGAGATCGTCATCGTCGAGGCGTTCGAGGGCGGCGATCTCTTCGTCGATCTTGTCCTCGACGGCCTGCACAACCGTCAGTACTTGTTTCTCGATCACCTCTTCGATCTTTCCTCGGTCCATCTTCCACTCTCAGATCTCTCTCCCTCCCTCGCTTTGCACTTCAACTTCAAATTAAGGTTAATACGACGCCGTCTAGTCTAAAAGTTCCTTTGAGTTTGGGATAGATTTGAATTTAGTTCATTTAACTTAAAATAACAAACTAATCTCTAAACTTTCAACCCTAAATAAAAAACATTAAAGTATCAATTCTTGTTTAAAAATATGCCTCTCTATTTTAGGGAGATGCTTAAAAAAAATCACAATTACATGTAAGATTAAACTCTGTTAAGACACTTTTATTTTATTAAAATTTAATTAAAATTAGGATGAGTTATCCGTATGTATTAGGGTGACTTATGATATATCTACGTAATAATCTTTCATTCAATATTCATTAAATTTAATATATGTATTTTCAGAATATACACTTTAAGGTAAAAGAAGAAACAACCAAAAACAAGGACAGAATAATGAAAAAATATCATAAATTAACATCAAAATAAACATTACATATATAATCGTTAACATTAATATAAATTTAACATTACATTTCATTACAACTTTTAGGACGTTGCAACATCCTTATAATATCTTTGTTTGATCTTGCAATCGTCGCATCAACTTCAATCGGAACATTTGTTGAGTAATGGTAAAATGTACTCCACGTAACCTTTAAATCCTCGTTTGTCTTCAGTTCAAGCATGGTCAAGTGTATCTTCCATTCGTTGTCAATTGAAGGTGAACGATACTCGATCTTGACAACTCTTTATTTTTCTCGATATCATAATAGAATATTCAGTTTGAATTTTCGATCGACGAGAAGTATGTCATTAGAGAACCTAAATGTAGATTTATATGCTTGCAGATATGAAGTTGATGATCCTACTGATAACCTTCCTAAAAGTTTTGTGACGACAACACCAACTATTATTGAAGTCGGTAAAGTCAGTGGTAATAGTTTTCTAACTCCCTAATGATGGTGACCAAACTTAAGGACATCTCAAGCCTCATCTAGTAGGAGAATCAAGACTTCATTGAAGTGTTTATATGATCAATGTATATGGTAAAGAATCTTGAAGGCCTCGGAGTTGTAAAAGAGAGAAAGTGTGAAAGTTCGCTTAGTCGTGTCTGTCTGAGTGACCAGGATTTTGTAAAAGTAGGAAAGTAAATCATAAGATATTAAGGCAACTCACACACATTTGAAACCTCTCTTTTATCTATTAAATATCTTTAAAATGTTTCCAAACTTGATCCAAGTGATTAAGATTCTGTCATCTTTCTCTTTGAAGCATTATTCGACTAACCAATCGATTGGGACCTTAAAATAATGTAAAATATTATCTTAAGTCAATCGATTGGAAGAAGCCTAAATAAGTGTATAATGGATTATGACAGTGTTTTAATGATTGACAACGATGTTACAAGAGTCATTATGATGTTACAAGAGTCTTGGATAAACCCCTCGGATTACTATATTAACATTTTGGAGGGCATAGTGGCACATGGTGAAAGTTCGGGTATCCAAATACCTCTTGATATTTCTTGATATGAGGCAGCATGCAACACAATTTGATATGCCTTATAGTGTAAATCCAGTAATGACATAGACTATAATGGCTCATCTGATGTTGGAAAGACGTTTGTTGGAGAGTTATGGAATGATGTTAGAAATAATGTCGAAGTGCGAGGGGAAAGGATAAAACTTAATTTTTCAAAATCCAAGGATTTATTTGATCGGAAAACTCCTGGTGTATTCAAGCAATATAAGTACTTTCTTATAAGGTAAGCCACCTACTGACCTTAGATTTTTGCTAACTTGAAAGTTTCATTTTCCATATAATGGTGTAACCTTTCGTAGGAGTAGCTTATGATTTTATAATGATGCACATGTCTGTTTAATTTGGGGCCTGCATTTTCCATAGTGTTGCTTTGTCTTGTATACTGTGTCATCGGCATAGCATACGCATTGTCCATAGTTTTTAACCTGGTGCGGCTCAGTTGGTGAGCATTAAAACATGGGAAAGAAAAGATCAACTCCACAACAAAAATTTATTCAGACATGTTTTTGCTTATCGTCTAACTCGATTTTGTATCTTGCAGTGGTTAATACTTTTTCCAGTTGTTTTGAGTCTCATTGCAGCACAACCAAAAGATAACAAAGTTTTAAAGGCTGTTGCAAACATATGTTACTCTAAGTGGGCTTTATAAGCAATGGTCATTGCAAATGCTAAAAGGTAAACTCTTATGATTAAAGGCTATTTCTTGTTGAGCTTGATTTATAAATCAAATAACTCCAGTTTGAGTTTAAAGTTAAGTTCATAAAGTAAATGAATTGAATTTAAAATTGAATTTGAATTATGCATATTGAGTGACTTGAATGAATCAATAATAGGGTATTGTTTACCGTCGAAATTGGTAAACAAGAGCTAGTGTTCCAAATTTTAATATCTTTGGTTACTGAAGCTACGTGAATTATACCCGAGCGCATCGCACGCTCAAAGATACAACAGAGTCGCCATCGAACTTTATTTATTCCCGAAGGAAAGGGAAAACATTGATAAAACCTGGGGGAAAGAGAAATAGGTAAGGAAGTCGGTTATGCAAGGGAAAGGTATTAGCGCCCCTAACATCCATGGTACTCCATGGGAACCGTTTTGAATGCTCTTTGCAAGAATAGGTGTTGTTATCTAAAGATTACTCGTGTAAGGGGAAAGGGGTTAATAAATAGATATGCTCGCCAAGGATTTGGGCCCTCGTGCCTACGTATCCTCATTCGTGCAAGGAGAAAATCAGAACTCTGTAGTTTGTGGAACTAGGATGGATGCGTTAGTTATTTTTAGTGAACAGTATTAACGTTCACGTTCTACTATTAACTTGCTTGTATGCTCGAGCATGGGAGTCTTAAGCGTCTGCCTGTTTGTGGTAAAATGGATGAAGTCGGATCGCACTCTAGTAGTTAAACATTATTCACTCACACTTGGAGGCTTAAGCGTCGTTCACGGCTGAACATAAGTAACACGTCCTTTCTGAAAAGGTTTCAAACTGAAAATGAAGCCCAAAGGAAAAACTGAATTTGATGAGGTGAGTTTGCTTTTACTATGACAAGAGAGTCATGATTTGAATACGTACTAAAGTCTATGAATGAAGATGAATACAGTGAGCAACTGAGTCATTCGTCCCATACCCAAAGATATTCAGGATGAGGATAGGAATTCTCCACTCTCATCCCTTCTCCATTGCTTAAGGCTCGTAGCGTACAATCCTAATCGTAGGGTTAATTGTTTTTTGAGTTTATTCATAAAATGGTTTTAGTTTTACTGGGAGAACAAAAGGAAAGAGAAGAAAGAAATCCTGGAAGGTTGAACTGTGATCTCCAGTGTGCATTACATGTCTATGTAGAAAGACCTATCAATTATTCAATTTAAATTGCACTAAAGTCTATGAATAGAGATGAATATTGTGAGCAATTGGGTCATTCGCCCCGTACCCAAATATATTCAGAATGAGGATATGAATTATCCACTCTAATTCCTTCTCTACTACTTAAGGCTCGTGACATACAATTTGCATCATAACCGATGAGTGTTGAAGTTGAATTTCCTTGCAGCTTCCTGTGATGAAGGATTGTCTTTGAAGAAAGAAGAGACTTGACAATTAACTTGAATCAAATTGTGCTAAAGTCTAAGAATAGAGGTGAATACGATGAGCAACTGGGTCATTCGTCCCGTACACCAAGATATTCAGAGTGAGGATAGGAATTATCCACTCTCACTTCTTCTTTATTGCTTAAGACTCATGGCACACAATTTGGCTCATAATCGACAATCGTTGAATTTGACCTTTGTAGTGCTTCAGTAGTAGTCTTGTCTTGTATTGACTTGTAGTCTTGAACTTGTGTTTGAATCTTGGTATTTGTCTTGAATTATGGAAGTCTTGAGATCCAGTATCCATCACATCTTGAGCGCAAGGACTTTCCCAATCAAGTGATCAAGGGTCTTTTGATCACTTGACTAAGCTTGGGGAATTAAGCACATTCAAAGGATTTGGTTAATCAAAGCATAATTTGATTAACTTTATCAGTTGGAAAAAAGTTAGTTGAAAGTGAATATACAACAACCTAAAGGGTTAATCGATAGTTAGAAAATCTCTAAAAATCTTAAAACTAGGGGAGCATGCAAGATTTGACTATTTCTAAACCTAGGATCAAAACAGTCTCATAAATTAAGGATTCATTCCTAATAATGTAAATTCTAATTTAAAATCAATTCTAAATTCTAAACTATTCTAATTGTTCTAAATTCTAAAAGATTATCTAATTAATTCTAATTCTAAAACTAATCAAAATTCAAGATTTAGCTCTAATTAATTCTAATCAATTAAAACTAATCAAAATTAATATTGCTGAAATCAAAACTAATTAAACTAATCAAGATTAAAAATCCTAATTAAAAAACTAATAAAACTCTAACATTTACCAATATACTATTTTTTAGTTAACAGCCCCAAAAAATGAAACAAGAGCAATGTTGGAAAGACTAGTTAGAACTGGAATTGGGCCCTAAATGTGAAAGAAAATGGGTGTAGGCCCGGTAAGGGGGTGAAGAGTGGACAATCCGTTTGGGCTTTGGGCCCAAATCTCTAAGGCATCACCAAGGCAACCCGAAGCCAACATTGGTTCCCTTCATCTCATATTCAACAACGACGATGTATTCTTCGCATTCAGACTGCACACAACTACGACAAGCAAGTCCGTTACACCACACGCCCGATCTTCTTCTTCCATACGCAGCAAGGGCGCTAGACAGTGATGAGTATGGCGAAGCAGCAAGCGCAGCTCCGTCCGTACTTTCCATAGCCCCGTGTCCGTGTTCTCTGAAATGAATCAAAATGAATAGATGGTGAAGAATCAACGATTCCAGCATCAACCTCAATCACCGAAATTACCGATCATTCATCATTTCTTGTTTCATCTCCGTGTATGCAGAATTGACATTGATAATTAAAGAAAAAGGAATTCACTGAATCAACGTTTCGTCGTGAACAGGTAACAAATGTTTTCCCCTTTCTTCATTTGATCTCCTCCTTCTCTGAGTTTTTATTTTCTTCTGAGTGTGGGCAAAGAGAGTGGAGAAGATTCGATCACAAGCGTATGAGAGAGTGAGTTTTCTGAGCAATCAATCCCAATGTCTTTGGTTGAAGCGTGGGGATCAATTTATAGAGTTTTACTGAGTTAAATCCAGACGAAGAGTTGGTTATGAAATCAGTTAGGTTTGTTATTTTCGGTTATAGGTGGTTCTTGGAATGTGGTTAAGGAGGAATTTGAGAATTGGTTAGGGAAGTTAGTTTTGGCAGGTGAGTTGAAGCACAGAGAGGACGAGCTAATTATTTTTTCCTGATTGGAATTCTCCAAATGCTTTTGTAATTTACCTCTATGAATAACACCAAGTCCAGTTGTTAGCCCAATTTGTAGCTCTTCTCAACCAATCCAAATTTTCCCCGCATGACAGTGTTTGGAGTTGTTCCAGCATGCATTATTGCATTGGCGTAGATTGTAGCACGGTGGCAGGCAATACTTCTCATCTCGACATACTACTTTATGGTATGCAGAATAAGGAAGTCAGGTTTGTTGTGACCGTAAAGGAACTGCATAGTCAGCTGTATTGAAGTTTTATTATGTTTATGTTTGAGGAAGATTTTGGTGAAAATGACTTTGGTTGGATGGTTGACTTTGGTCAACTGATTGACCAAAAAGTCAACAGTTGACCAAAAATCAACTTAAGTAAAAATGTGTATTTTTGTGTGGACAATTGAATGTAGGTCATAATACCTCTGAACCAAATGACTTATGATATGAACATGTGAGGCTTTGAATAGATCCGAATAAATGAATAAAGATCATGAATATTAATCAAGCAGATGAACCATCCATTATGGACCAGATGAAGTAGATGAAGCCTCAATCTTGAATGCACACACCACTGATGATGATGCCATAGTCAAAAACTAGGGTTTCAGGGACTTGAATCCACTACCAATGAATTAGGGTTTCCCATATGTTCCATGAATAATATCTACAAGATGAAAAGTTTTGATACAAATAAGGACATCACATGAACCCTAGCCTGGGGACTCAACCTTCCTTCCATGTCTTGTGTGATCGAGGCTCTTGAATCCATGATTTTGAGCTTTTCAATGCACGTGGAATGTACTATCATATTACGGATATGTAGATGAGATGATTGTTTATCAGGATATGAAAATGCTTAGTGTTAGTGACCTAGATGATCATTGTGAAGGGTAGGGTAAATTTTGTGGTATGACAGTTGCCCTTATTTAGTCTTCTTAAACCTAAATGTATGGATAGTAACAGCTTCCGGACATTCAAGGTAGGAGAGGATTAAATACTAAAAAAATTGAAAAAATTGCCCACCAAGAACAAATGAAATGTGAAGATAGGTCACAAAGAAACTCTTCACTAAGATATGGGATAAACAAAATAAGCTTATGTCTAGGACAACTGTTGGGGATTGAAAGGCTATCTGGTTGATGAGTAGTTATGAAAGGTTAGAGATGCATGACGTATGTGGGATGCTAATGCACTATGATTTTCTTTTTTTTTTCTTTTTTTTAGCTTTCTCACTCTTTTCTTTTTTATTTTCTTCTTTTTTCTTTCTTGCCTCCGCTAACAAGTTTGGGCATGTAACCGATAATCGAGGTATTCCCGCAGGATTACACGACAGTGAAAGAACTAAAGTGTTTGCAAAAGGCAAGTACCAAAGGGTATGAAGAATTGAAATGAGATCTTCTGCAAAAGACAGAGAGACGTCTTGCAAAAGGCAATCAACTCAATTGAGAAGTGACATTCTCGCACAACAGGTAGCAACGACTCCTTAGCAAGAGAAAGGGAATCTTCAAATACAATTAAGAAAAAGGTGGTCAGACTTCTCACAAAAAATGTGATGAGAACTCCTTAACAAAAGGTTAAGAAGAAAATAGGAATAAGGGACAACCTCGCTGGGGAATATGAATTTTCTCGTACAACAGGTCGCAACGGCTCCATAGCAAGAGAAAAAGGGTCTTCCAAACAAAAGGTTAAGAAGAAAGGTGGTTAAATTTCTCACATAAAACATGATGAGAACTCCTTAACAAAAGGTTAAGAAGAGAATGGGAATGAGATTCTCGTACAAAAGGTAACGAGAGCTTCTAGACACAAGGTCTGTAGGGGATTCTGACACAAAAGGTAGTGAGAACTTCTTAACGAAAGGTTAAGAAGAAAGATGGGGATGAGATTCTCGTACAAAAGGTAACGAGAAACTTCTCAACGAAAGGTTAAGAAGACACATGGAGATGGAAAGGATTTCTCATGCAAAAGGTGATGAGAAACTTCTCAACGAAAGGTTAAAAAGAAAGCTAGAGATGAGATCCTTGTACAAAAGGTAACGAGAAACTTCTCAATGAAAGGTTAAGAAGAAAGATGGAAAGGGATTTCTCATACGAAAGGTAATGAGAAACTTCTCAACGAAAGGTTAAGAAGAAAGTTGGAGATGAGACCCTCGTGCAAAAGGTAACGAGAAACTTCTCAACGAAAGGTTAAGAAGAAAGATGGAAAGGGATTTCTCATACGAAAGGTAATGAGAAACTTCTCAACGAAAGGTTAAGAAGAAAGCTGAAAGGGATTTATCATCTCATACCAAAAGTAGCAACGACTCCTCTGCACGAGAAAATTTCCAATGCAAAAGGCAAAGGATACTTACAAAAGGTAAGCAGGTTTAGGAATAGAAATACTCGAGCAAAAGGTTGAAGAGACTTACAAAAGGTAAGCAGTTGGGATAATAGTTTTTATGCAAAAGGCACAAAGAAGACTCACAAAAGGTAAGCAAAAAAGGGAACTATCTCTCATGCAAAAGGCAGGGGAGTACTTACAAAAGGTAAGTAACTGACGAAAGGTCACAATCATCTGCACAAGGAAAAACGATCAGACAAGACCTACAACGTAAAACCCAGACTTAAGGGGACTTTCTAGACGAATATGGGCTTTAGCACACTCTGACAGGTGGGGGAACTTTGCAAATAGGCACGAAAACCTCATATCGTCCCTCAAGCACAATGGTGGGGATGAAGTTCTCTCACTATACTTGGGTTTCTTTTTGCTTTGTGATCTAACACTTGTATCTTTCAGGGACCAATGGGCTCCCCGATTGAGGTCGAAGACGGAGTCATGGATTCGACCGAACGTCCCCCCACTGATGCTGCCTTAAGCCCACAACAACAAGCTGAGTTTCAAAATGATTCCCCTGCAACCTCTCAACCTCCTGCTTCTTTGCCACATCCAGATGTGAACGTGGCTGACAAAAATGCAACGGCCAGCCTTCCGACCCCGGATGACATAAGGCGGAATCCTGTAGAGGCCTTATAAAAACTGCAACAAATTCGTCGGTTGTCGACTGATGCACCACCTTCATCAACTGTTGTCGGTGATTCCTTAGAGCTTCATGCTGAGGTTGTCTTCATCCTTCAGCAGCTAAAGGCGTCACTCTGTGACGATGGATTTTTATATGCTCTTAGAAAACAGGGGGAGGTCGCTTGTGATATCTTCAAATTTCTTGACTCTCTGACCCTTCGCGGCCTTCCAGCCTCAATGGTGAAGTATTTTGTCGAGTTCGAGGCTTTCTTTACTTAATTCACCAAGGACTTGAACCTCCGACAAAATGCTGACTTCCAAATAAACATGAAATTCAACAAGGCGAAGATCGAATGGGATTCCAGTGAGGCTTGTGAATGGGAGCTTGATGAGTTCGAACACAAGAAGGAAGAGCGTCTCCGTCAGCGGAAAGTCTTCGATCAACAAATCTCTAATTACCATGCTCAAATCGTGGAGCTTCACAAAAAGATCGTTTAAGTGGAAGCACATAAGACTTCTCTGGAGACGATTGAGGGGATCCCTGAGTAGGAGGCAATCGACAGTGAGGTCATGAGGGGAATATCTCATGGGGAGAGAGCCCTCAAAATCGAGGCTGACATCAAGTATCTATGCGGGAAGAAAATCTCTCTGGATAATAGGGTTAAGCGATGACCGCGTTTGAGGATTTCAAATCTAGGTTCCCCATTTAAATTTTTCTTCAATTTTTGTAGGTTTGTCGACCATATTTGTAATGTCCTCATGGGATACCAAACCTATACATGATATGTCTCTGAATGAATTCGATCATCGCCTCTTGGCCCACCTTTACCAGAGGGATAACTTCGACACACTTATTGAAATAGTTTATCCTGACTAGGATAAACTTCTGTTGCTTCGACGAGGCCGGTCAAATTTCTCCAATGATGTCCAAAGCCCGCCCCCTAAAAGGCCACGGTTTGATGATAGCATGCAACTCACTTGTTGGCATATGTTGAATACCCGCGTGTCTTTGACATTCCTGGCATCCTTTGGCAAACTCGATGCAATCCTTCAACATGTTAGGCTAGTAAACACCTTGTTGGAATAACAACCATTTCATCTTATGGCCTGCTTGGTGGGCGCCACAGGCTCCACTATGGACCTCGTATATGGCTAAGTATGCTTCGGTATCTCCCATGCATTTGAGTAGTAACCCTTCTGGTGTCTTCTTTAGCAATTCATTTCTTGACAACATGTAGCTTAAAGCCCTATATTTGGTTTTCCTGTCAGTACTTCCGACTGGATTCTCCAAATATTTGATAATTGGCTTTCTCCAGTCTGACGATGTCGAACTATTGATAGTAAAAAGTCCATATTCCCATGTCTCTTAGACTTCACGGGTTTTTTGGCTCTCTCCATCGGGCTCCCCACCACGACTGATGTTCTCATCGAGGACATCTTCGATTGAGGGCGTACTTGACAACATTTTTCCTTGAACCTCGATCATGTCTTGTAACTTCGACTTAGACATCTTATACCCTGAAGCGACTTGGGCCAGCTCGTTGGCCTCTTAGTTCTCGCCTTTGGGCACATGTCTTATGTCTGCAACTTCGAAATGTTTTAGTAACTATGTTGCAGTCACAAAATATTTCAGCAGACTCCCTTTGATTCACTTATATTCGCATGTGGCTTGCTTTATTATCAACTCTGAGTCTCCCCTTACTTCAATTCGATTGGCCCCCATTCCTTTCAAAAGTTGAAGACCGACTATTAAGGCCTCGTATTCGGCTTCGTTGTTAGAACACTTTTCCCTGATTCTGTACTTGAACTTCGTCGGACCCACCTGAGGGGATACTATCAATACCCCGACTCCTGTTCCATCATTGTGACTCGATCCGTCGAAATAGAGTCGCCATGGTGTGGTATCAACCACATTCAGGGGTGATTCGACCATGGCATGATCGACTATAAAATCCACCATGATCTGGCCTTTCATGGCTCTTAAAGGCTTGAAAGTTAGAGAAAACTCTATCAATGCCAGTGCCCATTTCCCAATTCTACTATGTAGAATAGGCTTAGACAACATATGTTTAATAATATCGTAATGAGACAAAACATAAACATCAACTGGTTTAATATATTGTTTTAATTTCATACAGGCAAAGTACAAACAGATACATAATTTTTCTATGAGACTGTACCTAGTTTCAACATCTACCAACATTCTAGTGAGGTAATATATGGGCCTTTCGGTACCATTACAATCCTTTTGGGCTAACATGCTCCATATAGTTGTACCAGATGCAACAATATATAAACTCATACTTTTATTTCTATTTGGGGGCAACAGGATATAGGGCTTGGTAAGATACCCCTTGATCGCGTCAAAAGCCTCTTGTTGTTCAGGGCCCCAGTGAAAATCACTCTCCTTCTTAACTTTAAGTAGAGGTGAAAACACCTTTGTTTTACCACGTAGGTTCGAGATGAACCTTCTTAAGAAGTTTATTTTCCCCAAACAAAGACTGGAGTTGTTTCTTTGTAGATGGGCTTTTGAGGTCTAAGATTACCTTCGTCTTGTTCTGATTGATCTCTATACCTCGTTTGTGTACCACAAATCCTAGGAAGTCACCTACGTGTACCTGTAGCGGGGTATTCGTTACCTTTAGATTTATTGACTAAATCAAAAGTAAATCATACAATTTGAGTCTCCACCGCACTTCTATTTATCCAAAGGAAAGGTTAGAAAGCGAACAAAAACCGAGAAGCTTTATCAAATCAAAAACTAATAAAAATGTCAGAGATCTGGGTAAGGGGGTTGGTTATGCAATGGGAAGGTTTTAAGCACCCAAAACATCCTTAGTACTCTAAGGGAGCCCTTTTTGCAAATGTTGTATGGTAGGTTGGTATTTGTGAAAATATTTGTGCAAACATGATTGGGGAGATGAGAAAAGAATATATACAATTTATTTACAATTTTGTTGTTTGAATGGATAAACCCATTGGCTACGTACCATCACAAAGGTAGGATCAAAACCTCGTAGTTCGAGGTAAAAATCTCAAAAAGAGTTGGTGAATTGATTGGTCAAAAGCCTTAAGGTCTTTTGTTATCAAAGGGAGAAAACTCAACCTAAACCATAATCCACCATGTGAGGAGAGCTTCAATATACTAGTGAGGGATCCACCCTATAATAAGTATGGAAGACTTATAGTCCAATCACTAAGGATACAGGTGAGGTTTACATCAACCTCCATGATAACTCAAACCTAATAGCTAATGTTTATGAAAAGCTTTGGCAAAGGTGGCCATTGGAACCACAAAAGAATTTGAAGTGAGTTGGGTTTTACCAATTAGAAGTATTCACAAAAAGAAGTCAAAGTTGACTTAAGGCTCAATTCAAAATAAGTATTATGAAAAGAGTTTGAAAAAAAATCAAAGGCATAGTGCCTAGGTTTCTAATTTTGAAAACAATGTTAATGTTTGCACAAAAAATTTGGCTTGGGTTAGAGTGGAGAGAAGAAGAGAAGGGCTAGGTCCTAAATATGCAAATATGAGAGAAGAGAAATAAAACCACTTGGAGTTCCCTTCTTGAGATCATAAAGATGATCCAAGTTGCTCCTTTCCTTTGGACTTAGCAAGCAATAAGCAATTAACTCAAGCAATCAAGCAAACATTCAATCAAGCTCCTAGGATCTTCCACTTTGGATTTGTCTCTCTTATCTTGGATGCTCATGACAATGGTCCTTCTAAATAGCTCAAGTTTTGGTATCCCTATCACAAGAACACACAAAAATCAAAAAGTTCCACAATGCAATAAAAGAATGGACAAAATTGTGTTTAAAATAGGTCCTTTCAATTCGTCTTTCAAGATTAAGCATTCTAAAGGCATGAGGCCTAGTTGCTCTTCAACATATTTAGCATTCTAAAGGCATGAGGCCTAGTTGCTCTTGAAACTCCATTTAGCATAGGTAATGTCCTAATTCTAAGTCCTTTCTCCTTTTGCATTGGGTTCACACAAGCAAAACAAAAACAAACACAAGGCAATAGTATACACACAATGATGTGCTCAAGTGAGCAAAAGGCAAATGGCATAAACATAAACATGAGCTCAAGTGAGCAAAGGGCAAATACAAATGAATTAATGAGCAAGAAATTAAATTGCATTAAAGTAAATTGCAAGAATTAAATGCTTGAATTAAAAGTTAGTAATTAGTAGTTAGTGTTAGTGTGCCATAAGGCAATTTAGCGCTATGTTAAGCAATCGTAAGTGGACTAATGTAGTAGTCACACCTATCTGAGGCCGGTCAATAAAACTATAGGCAAATAAACACAAGTTAGAGACCATGACTAGTAAGCCAAGCTCCTACAAGTTATCACGCCAAAAGAAAAGAAGAATGACCTTGTATGGATTGTTAGGTTTTTTGCTTGACCAAGAAGCAACCTATCTTTGAGACAAAGCAATTCACTTGATCTTTGATCAAGATGAATTTGATTTGGATCAAAGAAGGTTAAGCCTCTCATATGTCAAGGCTAACCAAAATCATTAACTCATTGGTCAAAAGAAAAAGAAGAAGATGAAGATGGAGATGGAATGTACAAAATTGAAATTCAAATGACATAACCAAAACACATTGATCAAACATGAATGGAATCAACATCAATCAATGGTAAACAAAAGTGAAATGAAGATTAGAAGTCAAGAAAGGTCAAACATATTTTTGGTATTTTTTGGAATTAAAATAATACATGAAATAAAATGAGCAAATAAAGGTCAAACTTCAAATCCAATTCAAATCAACTTGGGAAAGTTCAATTGGATCATCATAAGTCTAACATGGTCAAACAAGGTTTGACAAAATTTCTCAGCATTTTTTTGAAAACAGAAACTAATTTTAAACAATTAAAAAATAAAAAAAAATAACATAATTAAACTAAAATCTCAAATAAATCTCAAATCAATTAAGAAATTGATGAGAATATTTTTCATAGATTCATCATCATCCAAAGATGTTAAGAAAATATTTTTGCATTTTTTGAATATCAAAAAGTATTTTAAATGGATTAAAAACGACCAGAAAAGAAATAATTCACAAAAAATATTAAATGGAATCACAAAAATAATTAAAAATCATTTTTAGAAACTAGAATTTAAGAGAATTTTTTTGCAATTGGTCCCATATTTTTGTGATTCCAAATAAAGAAGTTATGAATTTTTAAAATAAAATGGAATAAAAGAAATAAAAATGGAAATTCAGAAAATAGCAAAAAACCTGAGGCGTCAGATCTCATTTCATTAATTGACGTGGCTCATCATGTGGCTGGGAAGCACGCGCGTATTGTGAACCTTAGTCAACAGCGTGGCACATGGTATTAAATAAAGTCAAATAAATCAAGAGCCAAGATTAGATTTGGAAGAGTGGATCCAAGGGCTGAGGTTGGGACGCGTGGGGACGGTGGTGGAAACCACCGTCTTCTCCGGTGAGAAGGCCAGTTCCGGCCACCAGTTGCGGGTTTTCAAACCTCAACTAAAACGCGCGATCCACATACCATTCGAAAGCTGGGGTGATGTACATCACCCCTGTGACCTTAGTTTTGACTTAAGATCCCTATAGAGGAAGAAATCTGAGCTTGAAAAATGAGGTGTTCAATCTGAACTTGTCCAATTCTTAAAATTAAAACCACAAATCAATTGCCTCTCACATGAGGACTTCAGAGATGCCAACCAAACCAAGCAATGCACAATAATAAGAGAGATTCGAATCAAAACAGTTATGATAACAACCTTTGAAGTGCAGCTTGTGAGAGCTTGATCCAATCCAATTCTTCAGTGCAACTTGATCTTGAAGTAACAAGGAAGCAAGGCTAAGGAATTATAAGCTGAAGATCAACCAGGGAAGTTGAAATTCAAACTTGAAAAAGTGAAGAAAAAATTCAGAATTCCTTTAATGGAGGGTTGGGGAATCAGTTCTATAGAGCTTTAGGCGCCTTTAGGTTACCATTTGAAGTGAGCAAGCATGTCTATTTATAGCAAAAGTTGATGCAAGGATGTGAAGAACTCGTGTGTGCATGAACTTGGGTCCTCCATGCATGGGCCTGTACAGGCGCATGTGAGGCCCAAAATCAATTGCAATTGAGTGTTGAACACTAATGAATGTTGGACGTGCAAATGGCAAGGCAATGGAGTGTGCAAGGAGATTTAACATGTTATGCATAATTGGTCACAAAACTTCACCTCTTCGAAAATGCCATTTGAAAAATCCAAACATAAGCATGTGGGTAATGGTTGGAAAGGTATTGACATAAGAAACAAATTTTATGTTGAACAAAAATCCATTTGGAGTTGGGAGAAAATTGAAAACTGGCCATGAAGTTCAAGGTACAAAACATGCATATGGAAAATTTGTGAAAAATGACCAACTTCAAGCTCTTCGTTTTTAATGATACAAGCCTCAAATGACAAAACATTCAACAACAAAGTTGTAGATCTTTTCAAGAGAACCAATTTGTACTTAAATTTGGCATCATTTGGATTTTTTATGATAAAGTTATGGGCACTTGAAGTTGGACTTTTTCACATTTCAATGACTTTGGTCCAAAGTGACCTATAATGTTTTGTATTATCACATGTGTTTCTTTTAGGATTATGAAAATATTTCCAACATAACAATTTAAGTAGACATCTTAAACTTTCCAATGCACTTGGTCTCACCTTCAAATCATAAAAAATGAAGGAGTTAGGTCCTTGGGAAGTTGACCTAAAATTAGGGTTTCAGTCAAAATGACCTATAATGTTTTGAAATGAATTATGACCTTACAAGTTTCAAACCAACTTTTTATGAACATTAAAGTTGTTCGTATGGTTCTTAAGAAATTTTTTTCTCTTGGGGTCATCATCATTTGACAAACACATCAAATGTTAGGTCTCAGTGGATTTCAAAATAGTCAAATGAATTGACTAGTCAACTTCTCAAAGACAAACTTCAAATCTTGATGAATGAATGATTGAGGACACTCACATAGGCTCATATATGCATAAAATGATGAATTAAATAACTTTACTTGATTATATTTGATCATGGGTTGAGGTTGCTTCATGAGCAAGGCACAATCAATGCATAGTTGAATTAGGGTTTCCTTGGGAAACAATCCTCAAGCCCTTTGGTTTATCTTGATCAAATTGATAAATTGAGATACTTGGGAGGCATATATGATGATTGAGAGCTTTGTGAACCATTTTCATGCTTGCTTTCATCTTCAACTGGCCACTTCAATGGGCAATGGGGCCTCCTAGGAGCCTTGGATCACATGACTGCTTGAGCTTCAAAAACAAACAAGTTAGTGACATATTTTTGTGCTTTTGGTTAGTAAACAAAGTAAGAAAAGCAATAATATACAATTCAAGCATTCTTGGTGGTCTCAAACCAACTCACCCAAGTCCCAACCCAAGGGTTAAGGAGCCAAGATGCTATGATCCTTGAGGCAAAATGCAATGAGCAATGTTATGATGCCATGAGGGATCTTAGGGTCAAAATTAGGGTCTTACAGTACCCCAAAAGCACACTTCAATGGATTCATTTTCAATCCATATTTTCTCATTCTATCAAACGAGCATCGAAGGTGATCCAGGTGTCCTTCTTGAGATGACGATTTCACCACGATGTCGTCGATATATACCTGCATGAACTTCTCAATGAAGTCATGAAAGATGGAATTCATGGCCCTTTGGTAAGTTGCTCCTGCGTTTTTTAAACCAAACGACATGACGACCCACTCTTATGTCCTCAACGCACCAGGGCATCAAAACGTTGTCTTGGGGATATCTTCTTCGGCAATGAGAGTCTGATTGTAGCCAGAGTATCCATCAAGTAGGCTCAGATACTCAAAACTTGCGGCCGAGTCGACCAACATTTCCGCCACTGGCATCGAATATTCATCCTTTGGCGTGGCGTTGTTTAGATCTCTGAAATCTATACAAATCCTAAGAGTTCTGTTTTTCTTGATGACTGACACTGTGTTGGCCAGCCATTCGACGTACCTTATCGTTCTTATGAAACGACTTTTTAGGAGTCTTTTGATTTCTTGCTTGATCTTCAAAGTAACGTTTGGAGCAAACCGTTGAGGGTGTTGCTTCACCGGCTTCTTCCCAGGTTGGATAGGCAGTCGGTGTTCTACTACGCTTCGATCCAAACCTGACATTTCGTCATAATCCCAGGCAAAACAACCCTTGTATTTAGTCAATACCTCAACTAGTTTTGCCTTCACCTCTGAACCCACCATAGTACTTATGTAGGTTGGTCTTTTTGTGGTTCCATTTCCCAGGTCGATCTCTTCGAGGGGATATTGCGGTTGCATCTTCTGGGACTCATTTTGTGGGTTCTTTTTGAACCCCAAAGGCTCATTGTCATAGATACAATCAAGCCTTCGGCTTTCTGAAGTTGTTGTCTGGTCTAGTCGACCATCATCTAGACCTTCGACCTCATAGGCTAAATTCTGGAGTCTCTTCCTTTCCAGGATTGACTTCCTCTTATTTTCAGCCAAATAGGCCGAAATTCAAGGCAGGCTTTCTGACTCAGCAATCATCTTTGTCGACTTCTGGCCACCCCGTAGGTGGAATTCCTGTTTATGATCCTGTGTCTTCCTCTTTATCCAAAATGAAACCATGATCAGGGTCCAAGTTCAGAACTCGATAAGTATTGATGGAAGTATAGGATCCTAATTCATCATCACATGGCGTTATATTCGCCAAATGTTGGTCAAACGACCTCTTGGAACCCCTGTCATCGACCCTGTAATAGCTTTGGTCGGCTTCAATATTCTCTATGATGCCATCTTTTCTCCAAATTATAAGCCTTTGGTGGACCGTTGAGGGAACAACCCCTATCCCATGGATCCATTCTCGACCCAGGAGTAAGTTGAAGTTGGCTTTTGAATCTATTACCATGAACAGTGTTGAACGTGTTGTCGTGCCTACCACAAGGTCGACCTGAACTACCCCCATTATGTTGCTGGTTTTCCCTTCATAATTTGAAAGGACCATGTTGTGCTGTCGGAGATCTTCATCGACCTTTCCCATTTTCATGAACAGAGTATAGGGCATTAGATTGACTGCAGCACCTCCGTCGACAAAAACCTTATTCACCGCCATTTCATCCACCTTAGCCCTGATGAACAATGGTTTTAGGTGGTACATCATCCCAAGACTGGTCCTTTCAAACATTGCTTTCTGCTCTTCCACCACGCCGCTATTCATGACATATTAGCATAAAGGATTTCCTCCCTCTGTTTCGTCTGGTACAAAGTCTCCCTCTATTTCAGAAACTTCAGATACCATGTCGTATTCGACTGGTAGTACCGACACAATGCCACAGTTTACGATGAAATCATCACCATAGATATCGTCGTTGTTTTCGTCGTACATATCCTCGTTGAATTCTTCATCAGATTGATGAGAATATTCAGGCCCTTCTTCCTCTGGTTGGGGAGAGTACTCCAGCTCCTCCTCCTTCGATTTTTCCTCGCTTCGTGGCTGTCCCTCAATCTCTGACGAACGTTCCTTGTTCTGAGTAGCTATCACCTCCTTCTTTCCCGTCGAGTCGACGATCATGGCTAATGTTTGATTGGCCACCATTTTTTCCAGTCATTTGACCTTTGACATCTGTTCCTTTTGTCCAGTAGTCTCCGAAGTCCTCGACTGTGGAGTGGTAACGACTTTCCCAACTTTTTTGTTTCGCTGGTGGTGTCTCCACTGTGTCCTAGTGATAAGATTCTTTCCTTTTGTAGTTAGGAGAGATCAATTTGATAAATAACTAGTGACCGTCATGATTTGATCATTTTAGTTTTTAAAGATAATGACTTTGTGCTTTTAATGAATAGTGCACAATTATGATATAAGATTGAAACATCAAATTGTCACATGAGTCAAACACGAGACTGTTGGATTAATTTATCAATCCATCAAATGTGACTCATGTAAATAAAATTTGGCTTTAAATAAAAGATGTCTAAATGAGATGATTGTTTGTGTTTGATTGTGTAATTAAGTCAATGAGATTTTTATTTTGAATTCAAAATAAAATTTAAATTCCTCTTCTCTCTTTTCATGACTACTGAGACAAGACTGTTAGGATGAGATGTGACTGTTAGAATGAGATGTGACTGTTAGAATGATATGCCTATAAAATGACACTTTTAGGAAAACAACAACAATTTTTCTCATTTTTTTATGTTTCCTCAAAACCAAATAAAATAGTATTTTCATCATCAAAGATACATATAAGAAAAGAAGGAAGAAATTATAGAAGAATTCGAATCAAGAATTAAGAATGAGATAAAAATCATCATCATGAATCCGATCACCTTCTTATTGCTTTTCGTAAAAAATAGAGTGTTGTGAAAATCATAATATCAAGATTAAATATGAAATTTTGTAACATCAGTGACATAAAAGTCAGTATCAAGACAATAAAATTAATTAATATTGCATTGAAAACGTAAAGAGATTCTTATTTTGGAACAAATTTCTTTGCCTAGATAGACTCTTATTTTGGGACAAATTCTTTTTGCTAGAAAGTCTCTTACTGAGAGAGAGAGAGAGAGAGAGAGAGAGAGAGAGAGAGAGAGAGAGAGAGAGAGAGAGAGAGAGAGAGAGAGAGAAGAGAGAGAGGAGAGAGAGAGAGAGAGAGAGAGAGAAGAGAGAGAGAGAGAGAGAAGAGAGAGAGAGAGAGAGAAGAAGAGAGAGAGAGAGAGGAGAGAGAGAGAGAGAGAGAGAGAGAGAGAGAGAGAGAGAGAGAAGAGAGAAGAGAGAGAGAGAGGAGAGGAGAGAGAGAGAGAGAGAGAGAGAGGAGAGAGAGAGAGAGAGAGGAGAGAGAGAGAGAGAGAGAGCGAGAGAGAGAGAGAGAGAGAGAGAGGAGAGAGATAGAGAGAGAGAGAGAGAGAGAGAGAGAGAGAAGAGGAGAGATAGAGAGAGAGGAGAGAGAGAGAGAGAGAGAGAGAGAGAGAGAGAGAGAGAGAGAGAGAGAGAGAGAGAGAGAGAGAGAGGAGAGAGAGAGAGAGAGAGAGAGAGAGAGAGAGTAGAGAGACGTTTTTTCTCATTCTTTTATATTTTCTCAAAATCAAATCAAATAATATTTTCGTCATCAAAGATTAAGAACTCGAATAAAAAAGAAATGGATAAGAAAAAAAATTTAATCAAAAGATTAAGAACTCGAATAAAAATCGTCATCATGAATTTGCTTACCTTTTTATTGTTTTTTATAAAAGTTAAAGGGATGTGAATATCATAATATCTAAATTATTATGAACCAAAGGATGTAAATTCAATGTTACCATGTCAAATAAAACGAACGGTGGAACAAAACTACAAAGCTGATTAAAAAATAAAACTTCATTTTTACAAAAGAGATAATCCATGACAAGCACCATAATATACCGTATGAAGTCTTTTGCAAATGACACATCCTGTAGTTCAACTATCCGAAGCTTTTGCTTAATAGCACGCATCAGTGATTCCACTTAATACGCATGGTGATTCATTACGTGCATCAACAGCTTCTATTTCAGAAGTATCAATGTTCATGCATATCTCGAAGAGTGGAACGAAATCAATATCCTTAAAGTCGTCAGTTAAAATCTCCAGAATGCATGGCTCTTGGTTGGATTTTTTTAGTCTAACATTCACTTCCCCTTACGAGGGCAGAGTCAAGAGATGGAGAACTAGATTACCAAAAAAAATAGCTTGAAATACGATTAAAAAATTGATTGGTGTAGCTTATGTAAGTACAAATCTCTAGTCCTCACTTACCAAAGACACTAACAAAACTATTATTTGTGTATAACAGAGATACTTTAGCGAACAACTGAAACTAATCACTATACATGTTCTAAAATATAACAAAAAGCAATTCGATAATAACAAAGAAATTAAAGTGAATGAGATGAATTAAATACAAGGAGGAGCATAGATGAAGGGAACAAAATAGCAGCACGGTGAAGAGAGGCTTCATATTAATATTCAAGTCTCGACTTAACTCTCAAGAAGTTAATGATAGAACTCGCATGTAGCAGCAGTATGTATTTATATTGATGGTCGTAACTTGGGAATAGTCTTAAGAGGGATGGTGAAAATGACAATAAAATATAAAAATGTGATGCAATAAAATATGAAAAAGCAGAAGGATCAATCTTAACTCAGGAAGAGACATTGAGACAGCATGCAATGCTTTCTGTTCTGGCTCTACTCTTCACCCACAAATTCGGTTTGTTTCTTTGCTCTTTTATTTACTTACAAAAACAATGGTCTCATTCTCACATCATGGATTCATGGAGGGTGCGGCGTGACAGTGACATCATGGATTCATGGAGGGTGCGGCGTGACAGTGAAAAAACATTAAAAACAGATGACAGCAGTAGTTGATTGCATACAAAAACCTGGTTTTGATTCTTTGAAGTCGTGTAGCACCATACCCCAAATATTATATGAATTATTGAAATCTAATTTTTTTTCAAGCAAACTTTCATCAGGGTACAAAATAAAAGAAAATATATGAAACTGAAAAGCAATAGTTTTACAAACTCTGATTTCTGATCATTACTATAACTTTTGAGATATTACATGTTTTTTAATTTACATTTGTTGATTTACATTACATGTAGGTAAATCTCAGCTCAACACGGTAATTAACTACAACAATTTTATTACTTTAGTAAAAACCAATTCAAAATCACCTCTACATATATTATTACATACAAAACAGTACATCAAGCTCCCATAATGTTGGATGGGCATACAGGATGATCATCAGAGTCGTCGTTAGCATGGCCACTAGATGCTAGTAAGTTGATCTGTGAAAACAAAACATAAGAAAACTTAGAGCAATTAAGACATCATTGATCATTAAGATTTTCATGATATAGATTAATGCATATATAGGAAGGTACAAACCTTGACTATTTCAGACTTGGAGCCAGGTCGCATGTAGGCTGCCAACACACTCAGATTGAAATCCTGCAAACAACATCATTGAAAGAAACAAAGAGAACTCAAGTCAAAGAAAAGCTGTGGAACTAAATTCTAATTAATGAAATAATGAAAACCTACAAAGGATGGACACCTCTAAGAGTAGGCATATCGCTGTGTCCGACACTTGTATAACACTTGTATGACACGTGCCGGAAAAATCAGACAAGTGTCGAAAAAGTAAGAGAAGTGTCTTCCAAAACAATAGATTTTTTCACTGTTTCGACACTCTTTAAATGAGTGTCAGACACTCATATGACACTAATACAACACATGACAAACAATTCAAACAAGTTTTTCAAAAAAAATAGTTTTCAATATACATTACATATCTTTTGGACATGTATTGAAACAATATTATTAATGAAAAATTAAAGACATTAATTTCATTAGAATATTTTTAACTCTTTCAATAATACGGATAGTGAATGATATTTAACCATTAAAATCCCCAAATTCTTCATCTTCTCCACGAGCATGCTAACTAGTGTTTCCTTTTCTTTTTACCAAGAGAGGGCTGGAATAAGCCAAACAGAACTTACCCTGAAAGGATCGCCTCTCAAAGATTGAACAAACATGGAACTTCCTAAGGTTTTACCCTGCATAGAAGTAAACAAGTATTCTCAATACCATGGAGCAACAAATAAAAGCACAATACTCAACCATCAATTGTTCAAGTTCCTTCCTAAGCTGGCTTTTGAGATGTTGGTTGTTGGATGGAAAAATAATAGAGGAATATAAACATAAATGTAAGGTAGGAAAGTATGAGCAAGCTTCAAATAGGGTGCAATACTGTAATAGGATAAAAAAAAAACACTATGAAAATCCAAAAATACCCCTCTTGAAACGCAGGAATTGCTTATCCCACTCTAAGTGATAGAGAAACACCCTACGAAAATTCAAAAATACCCTCTAATTCCGGAAATGCATTTTCGGACGCACCTTGAGTCTCACCAAAACACGCCCCAACTGTCCCACCTCAAATTATTTCCAAAATTTATTCCAAAGGTGCATCTCCATACTCACCCTATCAAAATCCAGAAATGCATTTCCGGATTCACCCCTTCTATTTAAAAAAAAAAAAGAAAAAGTTCAGGGAAATACATAATTTCACAAAATGCAATAGGGTGTATACGGAAATAGATATTTGGAACTTTCCTTGGGAAGGGATAGAATTTCAAAGGTCCATATTGACATAAAAATTGTATAAATATGGGTTTCTCATCTCAATTTGTTCAAACCAATACATCACACCAGAATCAACAGAGATTGAAAAATCGCATTTGTCTACATCAACGGCACGAAGCCACCACTGGAATTTAAGTTCACAGAGTCCACATCTTTTGAAGATCTGAAATACAAATTGGAGATGCTACAACAATACTCAGACAATCGAAAAACTGTGAAGCTCGAGCACCGTTCTCCCTCGATTGACAAAGAGGGAAGATTTAAGGGCTGTGTGAAATACATTCAACCGTTACAAAACATAAGGTCCGATCGAGCTCAATGCGAAGATTGCAAAATCAACCAAAGATATTCTAAAGATGTTGAAACATCCTACTTGATGATGAAAAATATTATTCGGTTTATGTTAACGAGTATATGTGTAACGTTTCGTTTTTTATGTATGTCATAACAATTATCAATGTTAATCTATCTCCGTTTCTGGATCTGTTTCGTTTTTGCATTTGGGTTATTGGTTCAGTAAGTTCTGGAAATGAACTTCCGAAATAAAGTAAATCATATAATTGGGGTGTGGTTCAAACACTACTGGGGTATGTCCGGAAGTGCGTTTCCGGATCTAGAGGCAATTTTAGTTTTTGACTAGGGTGGGGAAGCAATACATAGGTTGCCTTAAGTAACCTCTTATTTGTGAAGGTGTGGAAGAAACAACTAACAAGTTGTGTTATATTAATTAGATGGTTGCCAGTTACGCGCCTAATTAGATGATTGACATACCTCCAGGGAAATATCTCTCAAGCGCCTCCCTGTTTGGGCACAGCAAATACGGACAATTTGTTCATCACAACTTCCACTTATAATATAGTCCCTCCCATTCATATAATAAGAACGGGTGTAATTTTGAGAACTTTCAGTTGGAGCTATATCAAAAACTAAGTGAAGCCTACCATCAACAGCCAGAAATTGTCTAACCTGTCAAAATAGACAAGTTAGTCAGCACACGAACAATATTTTTTAAGATGAAAACTGCCACACACAAAAACAAGTATAGGCAATCAATTGAAAATATAATGCATATATTAAAAAAATCAATCGACACTGCTATGAAGCTGAAGCAGATTTTGCCTGGTGTGCAGAGCCTATCTCAGCAATTGCACTTTGCATGCAAGGATCAATAACTAACCATACTACGAAGTAAAATACCTCATTGTCAACTGCCGATGCTAGAATATATTGGTCGTCTGGAGAGAAACAAACCATCACATTTCCTCTAGAGCTTGAAGCAGTGAAGCAAGGGTGTATTGGTTTTTGTCTCAAGTCCCACATCTTGACATCCTGATCAAATGATGAAGTGGCAAAAATTGACGGGGAATGATTTGCAAACTTCACTACATTAATATGCCCACGGTGCATATCTGTAAACACTTGTAAGCGCTTTCCACTGTTGATGTCATACAAAGCAACATTTCTTGAGTAACCACTAGCAAGAAATAGCTCATCTGTGGAGTTAACATGAACAGAAGTCAGCTGGTCAAACTCATCAAAGGTAATACAACCAGAGTTCCCGTATAAGCCAGTAATTTTTCTCGGTATATGGTTGATGTCATATAACTTCAGGGAACCATTATCTGAACCTGCTATAAGCTGACATGCAACACAATAAAAAAAAACATCAGAAATTGCTATTAAAAAATCACTGGAGGAACAAATGCTCTAAATCTAACTAAACAGAATGGAATACTTCATCGAATAAATGCCTTAGATAAATAATCTACCCAACCCCTAATTATAGAATCCTATCCTATTGAAAATTTTCTTTGTCCCTTTTAAATTTTAATAGGATTTCTTCAAATTTCCAACTGCATTAATTATTTATTACCAACATACTCCTAATAATTTTACATCTTTTACTCTAACCAGCAATAAATATTAGTATGATGGGAAGATAAGCTCATTATCTCTTTTAAAGGATAAACTTGTAAAACATTACCAGTTGTTTAGCTTTGTGATTTAGTCTACAAGGTTCTAAATTTAAGGACAGTCGTAATTATAGTCTGCAAGGCTATAACAGCAGCAATCTACTAGCTTTCTTGCAGGATATCAAAAAGTGTCACATCTCATTAAAACTACTTTAGACTCTACTACATTATCTGACCATGTATGCCAAACAAGTTATGATTGTCGGTGTGGCATTGTAGAAGATTTACGTCAATAATTGTTGATATATATGTAGCAGGTATCTGGTAGTACTCTCGTATACACTAATATCGAAAGTAGATGCAATCTCTATCAATGACTTCTCATGTAACATACCTTAGAAGGATATTTCTTGAGCCAACAAAGACCCAAAACACTATTCATCGCGCCAAGTGATGGGATATAACTCACAATGTGTTCGCTCTCGTGATTGATGACAACTACTTCACCATCTAAAGTTCCAAACACCATCAAACTGGAGTCAGATGGGTGATACTCAAACTGCCTTGGACGAAATCCCTTATCCAATTCAAATCCTGATAGAGAAAGAGGATGTAAGAGAGGCCAAGTTGAGGACCCTAGTTTAGCAGCAGATAGAGACCTTGTATAAAAATGTTGAGACGTTCCAAAAGGATGTGATGGGCTACGCTTAGAAGATTGCACCTTAATGCGGCCAGATTTTATTTCTCGCTTTTGTAAGATACTTAAAACACTTTCTTTGCTCTTCCATCTGTATGGAAGATATTCAAAGTACTGAGAAAATATTCCAGTAGCCCTTTCCTTGTCAATATTTCGGATCGGAAGATTATCTAAACTTTTCAGCTTTGGTAATGAAGCTATTATGAATTCTCTGTAATGTTTTTCCTGACATATTGGTGATGCATGACAAGACATGTACTTCATAGAAACATCAACACTATTCCCTGTAAAGGAACCTCTTGACGACTCTTCTTCGTTCTGTAACACAAATAGTCGAAGGTTAAAATGAATTTAGAAGTTATGATTTGGTTAATATTGACGTAAGAAATCGTACAATAACCTGAATCACTTTTATGCAATTTAATAACAAGCATTTCAACATTTTTCTTAAAGCATTTATATTGAAATCTAACACAAAGAAAGTCATTAACTAAAGTTCCAATTTCCAAAATAAATAAGACCATAGAAACAAATTAGAAATGGGCAAATTAGAAAACCATAAAGTAATTAACTACCTTGGTATACTAGCTTTAAATTATAATAATTTCAACAATTTAATAGCATTTTATAAGATAATCGCAAGAGCATAAGATGCAAGCTGACACCATGACCTTGGAAGTTACACTTGCAATGTGATTATTTATTTTATTTTTTTGACACATATAATGTGATTATTTTAAAATCCAAATTATTATGTTTATGCAATTTATAGTAAATTGCTTACAATAAATTAGACGAAAAATGATCAAAACCTCAACAAGAGAGCAAGAAAGAGTTCCCATTATTATTTTGATATAGAGACCGCTATGAAGGAATTATATTTTCAAATTAAAAGTAGATTGGCTACCTCACTCTGAAGAGGCATTTGTGTACTCCATCTAGGAAAAACACCTGACAACCAGTTTCTATGATGATGATTTGTCAACTCAATTTCACTATCATCTGATGAGTCCTCGACCATGCTTTGAACATCATGATTCATAACTTCTTCATCAAAGGAATAAAAATTTCTAAGTGGATCCTCAACACTAATGTTAAGATCTGTTAGTTCCCTTGTATCAATGCAGGACTCCCCAATAAAAGGAACTCTATCAAGCAGACTAAAATCGGCGGTGGCATCTGACTTCCCACTGGATGAGGTAAAAGATGTTCCCTCATCATTACAATACTGCCAATATTGAAACCTTAGCTCAACCAAAGAAGGAAGCTTAGAGAGAGCTGCAACAGTTGTCCAAAGATTTGAAATCCTTGTTTCACACATTGAGAGACACATTAGATTGGGCATGCAATTAAAACAGTCTTCTTCGAAACCGGTAAGGGAAGAACTGAAATCAAGATTAAGTGTGTGCATGTGCATGAACTCCCCCATCAAGCTCAACTTCCGGAAACGCCAAGACTTCAATGTCAAAACTTGACATGTCAAACCTCTTTGCGAGATATCCCTGGTGATTTTAACCCAAAACTAATGAGAAAATATCAGTTGCAAGAAAAACATAAAGCACCAAAAAGTGCATCCACTAAAGCATGTTCTCCCAATAATGAAAGCGCAGTGCATCCTCGAAACTTTTAGGGGAAACAACTGCACCAATTCACCGTGTATCAATAAGAAGGTAGCACCTCATGTAATAATGTTAATTGGCTGCTGTAAATGCCAAAAGTAATCCTTATGATGTGTTTGATACACACCAAGGCACGTCAGAAACAGAATAGTGTTATTGAACTAACACTCGAGTCTTAACATAATATGTTTGGTGGTAAAAACACATTACATGCAAAATAGTGTTCTTTGTTAAGTGAAATGTTTATTTTGCACATCATATTAGTATTACAGAGCATATGACTCTTGTTTAGTTTGATAACAACTTGTTTTCACTATTTCCTATACCAATATTTTAAAAACGAGGAAACACGATGAAAACAAGATAATTTTCCTTCTCAAACCAAGCAGACTTATAGTAGTTGATTAGATAGTCAAAATGGGCACTTTCTCTTTTAAATAGCTGTTCTTAGGCAAGAAGTTATCCCCCGGTTTCCTGAGTACCAAAGTATAAGTTTTATTCATACCTTACCTCCTTATTTGTTTTGTTCTATGGCCATTTCTAAAATCAGACATGGAATATAATTTTTTGTCATGTCTAGCCCCCCTTTAAAAGAAAATCAAGCATACCCTAGTGACATAAGAGCCAGTATCAAAACAATAATATTACATCCCCATTTATATAAAATCATCGTGCCGGGCTAAAAACCCAGCTCCTATGTTCAGTACAATGCAGCTTGTTGATTATTCTGAACCAAGGGATGGAAATTCAATGTTACCATGTCAAATTAAACGAAAGGTGGAACAAAACTATAAAGCTGATTAAAAAATAAAACTTCATATTTAAAAAAGAGATAATCCATGACAAGCACCATAATATACCGTACGAAGTCTTTGGCAAATGACACGTCCTGTAGTTCAACCACCCGAAGCTTTTGCTTAATAGCACGCATCAATGGTAATGCATATTCCCCACTTAATACACATGGTGATTCATTACGTACATCAACAGCTTCTATTTCAGAAGTATCAATGTTCATGCATATCTCAAAGAGTGGAGCAAAATCAATATCCTTAAGGTCGTCAATTAAAATCTCCAGGATGCATGGCTCTTGGTTGGATTTTTTGACCTCGGCCTGCACAATGATGGTCAGGTTTAGTTTAGCTTCTAACCCATGAAAAAAATAGAGTACAAAAACAGAATACGTTCACTTCCCCCTGCGCGGGCAGAGTCAAGAGATGAAGAACTAGATTAACAAAATAATAGTTAGAAATACAATTAAAAACTGATTGAGTACCAAAGATTGGTGTAGCTTATGCTAGTAGAAATCTCTTGTCCTCACTTACCAAGGCACTAACAAAAATATACTTGAATATAACATAGATAAATTAGCAGCAAATAATGTACTGGAATAAACGCCATACCTTGAAAAAGCTTGACAAAATAGTAGCGTTAGGCAAAACACCGTGTCTCCTGCAAGAATCAATATACCTAGAACCAAAACCAATATCAGATGATTATAATAGAATAGAGTCAACAATATAGATAAACAACAAACAACAAGTCAACAGTAAGAAAATATCAACTATGATCAAAATGAGTCAATATACCTAGAACCAAAACCAATTTCAGATAGTTATAATAGAGTCAACAATATAGATAAACAACAAACAACAAGGCAACAGTAAGAAATTATCAACTATAATCAAAATGAATTTAATCAAACACCTAATACGCAAACTAATGGAACCATTAGAAAAAATGGAAAAGCACAACGCACGCGGTAGATCAAAACTCTGAAATCATGCTTCATAAAGAACGAGTTGGATTATGAAAACAAGTAATCGATTAGGATAATTAACGTTCAATTCCATGAAAATTAATAGCGAACAACTGAAACTAATTACTATACATGTTCTAACATATAACCAAAAGCAACTCGACAATAACAGAGAAATTAAAGTGAAGGAGATGAATTAAACAGAAAGTTAATAGTGCATTTTGATTTTTGAGTTGAAGAAATGTACCTGTTTTCTAAGGTTAGGATATCGATAGCCATGGCGATCGAGCTTCGCAGAAAGTGATTGCGAAAACGCTCTGATTAACGGTTACATCAAACGAAAGGGGAGAATGAAAATCAACGAAAGAAGAAGGGATAAGAAGAGTGTATACAATGGAAACCACGGGTTCGCAGATTTTTTTGGGGAATTCAGATTCAAAGAGTTTTCTCTTGCTTTTTTGGTTTTTCAGTTTTTCTTTCTTGTCTTACTCGTTCTTCATCTTTTCGATGCTCTTTCTATTACAGATGGGCCTGTAAATTGAGTCCATTTAGAATGGTCCAAGCCTAGGAATTAGGGCCCAATATTAGGTTAATTTGTAAAAAAAATGGGGATTGCTCTTCCCACCCTTAGTGGTGGTGAAGAGACACACTTGGAAATTCTGAAAATACTATTGAAATACTATAGAAGTTAACCTTTGAACATCCTCGTACACACCAAAATACTTTGTAAGTGAGTTATTCCATTTTGTCAAAAATTAATACGAAAGTTAATTATGGAAATGTGAGTTTGTAGGATAAGTTATGAACTAATATATATGACACATTTTAAATTCATGATATAATGTTTATTTCACAACTTAGTGAATATTACCGAAGTTAACTTCCGTATTAACTCTAAGACAGTTAACTTCCTTTTTGAACAGTTAAATTTGACATACTTTAATAAACTTTATATAATTCAATCAAATTATACAAGGATCACAAAATACAATCAAAATATCATATATAATTCAATCAAACCATACACTTGTATAATTCAATTAAAATGTCATATATTAAGTTAAAATGCAAACAATACATTATTCATAAAATACAAATCAAAATACAAAAAAAAAAACAACTACTGAGTATATTTGACCCCCCCCCCCCCCCCCCACACACACACACACAAGTTCGTCCTTGCCCCCTTTACCGCAAGACATTATGTGCCCCCGCTATCATGGCTTCTATTATGGCCCTCCCACAAGTGTCTTCCTGAAATTCCTCTCTCTCTCTCTCTCTCTCTGTGTGTGTGTGTGTGTGTGTGTTTTTAAAAGAATAAATACAAATTTATTTTACCTCTCAATGCCCCACGTGCCTAGTAGCATGGTATGCATAAAGACAAAGCAATGATGTGTCTAGAGGCCTCGTGGTTGAACATCATGAACGACAGTAATAGGTTGGACTTCTAGGACATTTGGGGTAGTAACAAGGGACTCATGACTCTGGAAGGAAGATACCGGAGACATGTGAACTTCAGAAGACGATGTTTCAACATCAAATTAAATGACACCGATGGCTGGACGAGAAGGTTTAGCTCTTCCCTCTGAACTGAAGCAAGTTGGGTCATTCTACATGCCTAAATTTGTTTACATTGTCACACATTTTACATGTAATTACACCATACAAATTATATCATAATCAAATAAGTCAAACCTATGGGAAAGAATAGGCAAAATCAGAAAAATAATGCAGAACAACAAAATTCGGAAGTTAGCGTCTGCAAAGCAGAACAACAAAACTTGGAAGTTAACTTTTATATCCTCCTGAAACCTAAAAGACGCATAAACAAAACATGCCCAAATACTCTAACTTTAAACTTCAAAAAATCTACATGCATGCCCCACTAAAAACCTATTATGTATCCTAATGTACCATATACAACTTATTATGTGTTTAAATTTGAACTAATGCATCATAAAACAAAATAATGAAAATGAAAAACTTGCCAAATTTGAGAAGTCGGTAATTTTCTATTGAATGGAGTAGATTAGAGGTTGATTGATGTCCCAGGCTTGAATGCAATGCACTAGAAATAGCGAGAAAACTTGAAAATGATGAAAATAGAGTTTTCTCGTGAGCTCTATTTTTGGTTCTTAGTAAACTTTTTGAAATGAAATAAAGAAGAAGGAAAATGGATATTTTGGCGCATTATATGAATCAAATGCTTACGGAACTAACCTCCGTAAAAAATACGGAACTTAACCTCCAAACATTTCCATATATGTTATGGTATGGGTCTAAGACTTGACATTGGTTTCATTTTGGGTGTGTTTGCAAGGCTGAGTTATGGATTGTAGGGGTATTATTGATGGTTCACTATGGTGTGTAAGCATTAATAAGGCTGCATAGAGTCATCCCCAAAAAATGAAATCCAACTATAAATGAGATTAAACGGCAAAAGCATATCTTAATCCAAAAAAAATAAAATTTTCTTTCAATCCATCCTCTTAAATATTATGACTCATTTTTACGAGTTAAGAGAGGAGAGGAAAAGATGACTTTGAAAAAAAGTGATAGAATAAAAAGAATTGAATGATTTAGATGGAGAGGATTTTGAGGATTTAATTTTAGGATTAATAACACTGTCATATAAGAGATTTTTGGTTTATCTTGTAAAAAAAATTATAAATCTAAACTTGCCACATGAAGATTATGTCGTTTTAGATCTTATAGACAAATGACTTAATAAAAGTGTCTATTTTTTTTTTTACTTTAAAATTATAAAAGATGAAAATATAAAAAAAGTGCAGTCAATAGGAGTTGAACCCAAAATATTTATGTCATAATGCAAGTCCTTTACCACTTGTTCTTTATTCTACGTTTTTCATTTAAATGTATATATTACGAAAATATGTAGAATTATCTTAATATATAAATAAGTATTATTTTAAAATAAATTATTTAAAATTTAATTAATTTATAATAAATTATAAAAACCTATATATTATGTTTTCAAAAATTAAAAAATTTCAGTCTATTATTAAAAATTAATTTTAGTTTTTTATTAAAAGTTTATTATTGAATAAAAATATAATGTGTGATAAATTTATAATTTATTTAATTTATCTACAATACTTATCTATATTTTAAAATAATATACACGTATCTATATATTAACTTTAAACTAACTTATTTTAAATGTATATATTACAAAATTATGTAAAATTATATTAATATATAAATAAGTATCATTTTAAAATGAAACTGAAAAAACTTTTAATTAAATTGATAATTATAAATTTTATCACATTATATTTTTATTTAGATATTATTCAAATATATTTAAATAATAAATTAAAATTATTATAGTTAAATTGATATTTTTATAATTTTAGTTTACTATTAAATATATTTGAATAATATATAAATTTGATTTTAGTATCTATGAATTTTGTTTGTACATATTTAAAAAATGAATAGCACGTATGAATTTTATTTAATCATTCATTCAAAAAAATGAATAGTATGTATGAGTTATTATTAAATTCAATTTTTTGAATGAATGTTCAAACAAAATTCATACATACTAAAATCAAATTTAAATATAATTAAAAAATATTTAATATTAAACTAAAATTAAAAGTTATTTTTAATTTAATATTTAAATTTGTTTGAATAATATCTAAATGTAATTTTAGTGGGTGTGAATTTCATTTGGAAATTTATCATCAAAATGTATCATTGTTTCTTAAAAATTACATATTTATATATAAACACGTATTTTATTAGTTCATTTACTTAAATGTATTTTTGTCCCTCTAGTTTGGATATTTTAAACAATTGATTCTCTATTACAAAATCTGTGATTTTTGTCCCTTAATTTTGATGACTTTTGGATTTTTGTGATCTCCATTCACTTTTGAAGAAGTGACATTGATGATTGAGATAAAAAAATATTTTTTAATTAGGTGACAATGATGACTAGGATAATTATTAATTAATATATTTTTATTTGAGTTAATATTTAATTAGTTGAATTAATATGTTTCTAAACTAATTAATTAATTAAAAAAATTAAAATTAGAGTTTTTGGGCTTAGACCTGTTTCTTTATGGTCAAGGCCCAATATACATTTTACATTCTATCTTGTGTCTATTGGCTTTATAAACAGTCAAATTGTTTCTAACCAATGTGGGATTATATTCTATTCTTGTTCCTCCATCAAAGTGTTCTCCTTCTACTCCAATTTTCCTCATTTCTTCTACACCAGAATTCTTGTTCCTCCCTCAAAGTGTTTTCCTTTTACTTGATAAATTTAAAAATCTCATGTTAACGGGAGAAATTTCAGAAGTATTATGATGTTGTAACTCCATACCTAAAAGCTATTTTGTTGAATGCAAATGATAAATCTAATCGTATACTTTGTGCCAAAGCAATGGAGTGTATTCGTTTGGTAGGAATGACCGTTGGAAAAGAGAAGTTCAGAGATGATGCCAAGTAGGTGATTTTCAATTTATTTTAGCATGTTAGTTCTTGTGTTTATTTTTTATTCAAATATTTTTTATATATTATTTCATACAATATGATTGTTGTTCATTTTTTGTGTGCTAATGTATGATTTTCATTCTTCATTTACTAGGTCATTGATGTCTTAATGTCATTGCAACAATCTCAATTGGATGTCGATGATCCAACTGCAAGTTACATGTTACAAGTATGACATTTCTTTCCTTCCATTTGTTGACATCAACTTTGGATCATATATTTATATTTTATTGTTATGGTTTAAATATATTTATACCTCATATTTTTACTTGGCTTTTATATTCTCAAGCATGGGCACGACTTTGCAAGTGCCTTGGACATGATTTTCTCCCGTACAAGGGACTTGTCATGTCTCGCTTGCTTCAATTTGCACAACTTAAGCCTGATGTGACAATTAGATCAACAAATCCTGATGTTGAATTTGACGAAGAGGATGACATGTGTCCCTCTGATTCTTGTTATTGTATTTCGGGTCTCAAAAGATTTATATGTGTTTCTGGATCATTTTAATCTTTATTTCACTTCTTTATGGAGTCTTTTCTTTTGTTTGAGTTTCTACTTTCTACTACTGCTTTTATTTTAAACTGGTGTAGAAGAAATGAAGGAAGTTGGAGTAGAAGGAGAACATTCTGAGTGAAGAACAAGAATTTTGAAAAAATAAGGTGAACACAAATTGGTTAGAATATAGTCCCACGTTGTTTTGGTTAGAAACAATTTGAGTGTTTATAAAATTAATAGACACAGAATATAATGTGAAATGTATATTGGACCTTGATTGTAAAGAAATGGGTCTAAGAAAAAAAAACTCTAATTTTAAAAGTTTTAATTAATTAATTAGTTTAGAAACATATTAATTCAACGAATTAAATATTAATTCAAATAAAAACATATTAATTAATAATTATCCTAATCATCATTGTCATCTAATTAAAAAATATTTTTTATCCCAATCATCTATGCCACTTCAGCAAAAGTGAAGGGGGCCACAAAAATCCAAAGATCATCAAAATTAAGAGACCACAATCGTAGGTTTTATAATAGGGGAATCAATTATTTAAAACGCCCAAACTAGAGAATTAAAAGTGTATTTAAGCCTAATTTATTAATACAGTCCAAACATATTTAAACATCTAAATAAATATTTATTATTAATATATATAAAAAGTTCAAACATATTTTAATATTAATTTATTATTAATATTTAAAAATAAAATATAAACACATATAGCTTATTATGTAAAAAAATAAGCTAGTATGTAAATATATAGTTAATATCTAAACTAATTTGCCTTGCAACCATAAGGACATGAGTTTGAGTCCTTGCTTTGGCAATTTTTTTAGAATGTATTTGAAATCTTTAATAATTGTATAATTTTAAAATAATTCAAAAATAAAATAAAATTACATCTCGTAATAAAAATAATTTAAAATAAAAATAATAAAGTCATGTCAAAATTTTCATAATTAAAGAAAATTAAAAAAAAAATGTGACAATTTTTGTTTGTCCAATTAAATTTTCGTAGATTTTAAAACGACAGAATCTTCAAATGATGATGATGTTTTTAAAAAAAAATATGAGGGAAAAATAAAAGTAGCTTATATGACAAAAAAATACTATTAACCCTTAATTTTATTCATAATATGAAAATCTCATTGTTTGGAGGAACTCAAAAATTATATTGAATGAAAGGTATGAAAGGTTTTGAAAGACTTACATAATTTTTCAATCATAATTTATATTTTTATAATATTTTAAAAATTAAAACTATATTAATAATTAGTATTCATTTATCGTTTTATCAGAACTTTTCTTAAAACACAAATCATTATGTGATTATTTTGTCTCAAATATTAAGTAATGTTTCTCTATTTATTTTTTGGTGAACACTTTAATAGCCTAGAGTTTCATTCAGTGTAATACACAATAATTTAAGGAAGTGTATTTTTTATATTTAATATTTTTGAAGACAAGTTAATCTTTGTATCAATTTTTTCTACCATACCCAGCAAAACTTCGTAGTACCAAAATGATTCCTTTTTAATTTCTTTGAATAAGGAATCAAGTCTTTTTTATACTTAAAGATCAAGTTTGAACTAACCTAATTCATTAAAAGAAATGGAATTTAAAACTCTTTCAATTTTTTTCAATTTAGTTATAGTGATCCATTGATAAGGCTTAAAGTAACATGTACATCATTATAATGACTTAAGTTAGATTGGGTTGACTTCGACAACAAAGTTATAAATTTTATGTTTAAATAGTATTTTGATTCCTGTAAATTAGAGAGTTTGTAAGTTTGGTTCCTATATTTTTTTTTTGTCTGAGTCTCCATATCCCACTTTTGTATTGACGTTAGTCCATGGGATTAGAATTTTGTTAAAAAAGTTGACTTGGCTAACGAGGCACACGTAGAATTGTTTTATATCTCTTTTATATTTATCAACATATATACGTGGATATTCCTTTATTTCCCACCAAAAATGAAATAGTATTCAGAAATTAGCTTTTACTTTTAGTCCCTGTAAATTAGGGTTTTGTATGTTGGAAGAAAAAAGAGACCTTGGTTGTGGGAGGGAGGAGACGAAGGAACGAAGATAACGAAATGCTAATTTCATGACCAAGTAACACAATCGCATCTCTGGAACTCAATCTTATATATTGTATTTTCTTTCTTCCTTCTATGAGTGAGTTAGCTCTGTTCATTATGTCTTCTTGAAACTTGGATGTTATGGAGTTTAGTTTGATTTTTCATTACGGGGGTAGATTTGATAGGGACTGTTTAGTATATTACACAAGGGAAATGAGCATGCAGTACAAATAAATTCGGATAGGTGGAGCTTTTTGAAGCAACAAGTATCGTGAAAGAGTTAATTGAGCTTGAGCATTCAGAATATTGGTTATGGTGGTATAACAGTGATGTTGATAGGTATAGTAGAATGGTTGGTGATAATGATGTTGATAAGGTATATCAATATGCCATGGAAATGAAATATGCAGTGCACATATATGTTGAGCATAAAGGTAAAAATAATGCACAAGAAGCTTATGTAGGTGATTTTTAAGAAGATGATGTTAATGGTGTTGAACAGGATGAAGTAGGTAATTATGTTGGTGGTGCTGAAAATGTTGAAGTAGGTAATGTTGTTGGTGGTGTTGAACAAGTTGAAGAAGTTACTGTTGGTGGTGTTGAATAAGTTGAAGAAGGTAATGTTGGTGGTGTTGAATAAGTTGAAGAAGCTAATGTTAATGGTGTTGAATAAGTTGAAGTATGTGATGAAAATGAGGATAGTGAGGATAGTAACCTTGAAGCCTATGATTTATCATTTGATGATAGTGAAGATGAGAGGGCTCTTGGGTTGGATGCTTGCTTTGATGTTATTGAAAATAAAGTTGAATAAAAGGGAAAAAGAGGTGGGTTAAAACCTACAGCAAGGAAGCACAAGCTTACTCCAAAGAAATTACCAATTGGTGTTGATAACGTAGGGTCATCTAGTGGCGTGGATAATGAGATGGACATCAACTATGCTAGTGATGACTTGGTAGTAGTGACCTTGATGCTTTTGATGGAGAGAATGAGCCAAAATATCCAAGGTTTAAGATGCGAGATTTGGACAAGAATTACAAATTCAAAGTGGGATTGGAGTTTGTATCACTTGAAGAATTTAAAGAAGCAATAATTGAATGGTCAGTATTAAAAGGAGACAAATAAAGTATGTGAAAAATAACAAAGTTAGAGTAATTGTAGTTTGCAAAGGCAAATGTGGGTTTGCAACACTTGTAAGTAACGTTGGGAATAAACACACATATATAATGAAGAAATGGGTTGAAACACATACGTGTAATAGGGTATTGAATAATAGTTCTGCCACTTCCAAGTGGGCTGCTAAAAATGTGGCGGCTAGGATGGCATCTTCGAATGGTGTTAAGATTTGTGATATTGCCTCTGAGATTAGGAGTAACTTTTATGTTGGTATAACTATGAGCAGGACATGAAAGGAAAAACAAATTACTAAAGCTTTGATTGAAGGTGATGCAGTGAAACAATACAATATTTTGTGAAAATACTCTACCGAGTTAATTATGGGAACACTTGTAAAATTAATGTGACAAGGGTTGGACCAACAATACAACCAAGGTTTGATAACTTTTATTTTTGCTTAGATGAGCTTAAGAAGGGATTCACAACATCTTGTAGGTCATTTATTGGAGTTGATGGATGTCATCTTAAGACTAAGTATGGAGGGACTCTTCTTATTGTAGTTGGTAGAGGTCCAAATGAACAATACTATCTCATAGCTTTTGGTGTATGCGAAACTGAAATAAAGGAGTCATGTAGGTGGTTTCTTACCTTGATTTTGGAGGACATTAGTCAAGAAAAAAGGTGGTTTTTCATCTTTGACCAATAAAAGGTACTTTCACAACTGTAATGTTTTTTTGATCTCATTCATAAATATATAATATATTTTGGTTTTCATCCCTAACTATGTTAATTATTTTTGGTTTTCATCTCTAAATTTGAAGGGTTTCATACCTTTCTTTGAAGAATTGTTTGAGAGGGTAGAACATAGACTTTGTCTTAGGAATTTATATGCCAATTTCAAAAAGAAGTTTGGTGGAGGGACAAAAATCAGAGACTTAATGATGGAAGATGCAAAAGCCACATATATCCAAGCACGAGATGCTAAGATGAAAGAATTAAATGAGCTTAATGTGATGGCTTAGGAGTGGATGTCAGGCATACCTACTAAAGCATGGTGTAAGCATGCATTTTCTTTTTATCTTAGATGTGATGTTCTTATGAGTAGTGTATCTGAGGCATTTAATAACATTATATTAGTGGCAAGAGATAAACCAATATTAACTATGTGTGCATGGATAAACTATCTGATGAATATGAATGTCATCTTAAGAGAAAAGGTCGATAGATGGAATCATAGGATAAGGCCTAGACCTAGATTTAGGTTGGATAAGGAAGTAGAACATGTGGGTAATTGGATTCCTAATTGTTCTGGTGACACATTATGGCAAGTTAAACATGCCCATACTAGGAATAGTTTCATTGTGGATACTTCAAAGAAAATATGCACATGTAACTTTTGGGAACTAGTGAGAATTCCTTGTAGACATGCAGTAGTTGCATTGGGTTTTAGGAACCAATTCCCCAAAGATTTTGTGTATGACTATTATTCCAAAGATACTTATGAGAAATGTTATGGTTATAATATAAGTCCTATTAATGGACTAGACATGTGGCCAGAGGTTGACATGGAAAAGATGTTGCCTCCATCATATAAAAGAGGACCTGGAAGACCAAAGAAGTTGAGGAGGAGGGAACCTGATGAGGACCCTAATAAGGTAAGGACACAAACCAGTTATTGTTCCACAAGATGAGGTGTACATGGTCATGATGCAAGAAGTTGTACAAGTCAAGTAGTTGACACTGAAGCTCAAAAAAGAAAGGTATTAAAATTGATGTAACTTTGCATATGTTATTAATGTTCTGATTTGTTTGTCCAGAAAAAGCAAAAGAAAACAACAAGACAAGGACAAAGACAACCAAGAGAACATTGATATGTTACCTACAAATGATGTTGTCATGGTTGAACCTACACTGAGATTTGAAGAAAGGAAGAAGAGATGAAGAAGCGACGAAGAAAAGATGCAAAATGGTGTCCTTTTTGGATTTAGTCCTCATTTTCAAGGCCCCTCCACTAGGTTTTTCACGTATTAACCACATAAAAAAATAAATGAATTTCATGTGTGCACCGTTAGTCAAGTCAACTTTTTTTTAACAAAATTCTAACCCTGGTGACTAACGTCAACACAAAAGTGAAATATAAGAACTCATACTAAAAATAAAAGATACAACAACCAATTTCAAAAACCCGTTAACATACACAAAACATTTTATACTTAATGAAGAATTTGATTAAATTGAATAACATTTTAGGTCATATATGTGTACATCCGATTAATTGTTAGTATTAATAATTTGGATCCTTCCACATGATATGGATGCATCCAACCACATATGTTCCCCATCTAATGTCTCTAAATTCGGTAGACTTTGCTTATGTTCAACATTTGGTAATCCTCGCCTCTTTTGATTATAATTTCCCTATTGCTCTAGAATAATAGAGATAATGTCTATAATCTTGCCTTACCTAATATGATTAGCATCTGAGCATAGCTCTCTCTTATTAAAACAAAGGGGATTTTTTAAAAAAAAAGTTAGCATATGCATATATAATGTCTGAGTATTATAATTTGGACATGACATGAACTGTTTTAATTCTATAATCCAAATCAAATAAATTTGGGAAAAAATAGTTCCAAACAAAAGAGTGAGAGGAAATGAGAACTCACCTCTTAGCTTATAATTTTTAAATGTGTGAAATGTATGTTTTTTGGTTTTGATGAAAGATTTGTAAGAAGTTCTTTTTTAAAATGCAATTGGGTTTAACTCAATTTAATAAAATTGGTTTGTAGGATTACGATTGTCACAACTTATACGTAAATGTTTATATTATATATTATTTAATGTGAGATTCTTAACACACACGCTCACGTTTAAGATTGAACATCTAGAGTGTAAAAATAAATTAATATAGAAAATCTAATAGCAAATAATTCATAAGATCTTAAACTATATTCACACATTTGATACAAACCAATCATCCAACCCATTTGATACCGATCTTAAAATCTGATAGCAAGGGTACATATTCACACATTTGATACATTAATAATCGTTCGATCGAAATTTAATAGTTAAAAATATGTTTTTTAATTTATAAATTATAATTTAAAATAAAATTTTATAATTTAAACCGTTTGATATTAATTACATAAAACAGTTATACATAAATATACGCATCAATATTCGGTTCATTGAATTAATTAATTTAATTTGAAAATTAATTTTGATATCAAGTAATTTTAACTCTCTTTCTATCACAATTGCATGAAATTTACTAAATATAATCTGAATCAATAGATTTGTTAGTAATTATAAAGAGTCTGCATCAAGAAAAGTAAAGTGAGGTACAAAAATATCAATTAACTATAGTGTCCACTCTCCATCATTTTTTTTCCTACAAGCCATCATTGAATGTGAGACTAAAGCTTTCAAATCTAGATACCAAATCTGTCACTCAAAAACCCAACCATGCTGGCCCCTCACTTTCTTCCTACAAGACTTGACAGCTACACAACTCAAAAATAAAAATAACAATCATAAAAGAAAGAAAAAGAAGTTGACCACATTCCACTTCTTAAAATAAAATATCTTATAAAGTCGACCGTAAAAATCACTTAACATCGAAATTTAGAACTGACATTCAAATTAGATTAATAAGTCTAATGGATCGGATACCGGATGATAATAATGAAAAAAAAAAAAATTCATGTTGTCCTTATTCTTCATCTTCCTCAAGTATTAGTTGTAAAGCTGAACCCCACCACCTATCACACACACCAATCAAGAAGGTGAGTAACTCTGTTCGACTACGTTGTTACATATGAAGTGCTCATTTCTGATATTTCCATGTCATGATATATTTCTTTTATGAGCCAAAATCTGTGTTGCACGTGCCATAGTGCGTAAAGAGTAAGGTTGCTAGCTAATACCAAAGAAAGTAGCATATGGTTTGGGGCCCAAAAGCAAGAGACCATGCTTTATTATATAATATAAGGCTAGCATATTAGTAGTGATAAATTATAGAGTAGAAGAAGCATAGAACATGGGTGTTTTTTTGCTGTTCTGGTCAAAATCAAAGAAACATTGTAGCAAGAAATGGACAAGAATATTAAGTTTTTTTTTGGATGTAGCAGCTATCTTATTCTCGTTAACTTGGAGAGAGTGACAACTGACAACATATGCACTTGTTGAAAAGTAAAATAAAATAAAATTAAGAGATACTACTGTACTAATCAACTTTTCATTAAGGAGTTTTATAATTTTACTTTTAAAAAATATTGATCCTCCATTACAAAAATATTGCAAGTGGTATTTTTACTACTTTAGCATTGTAATGAGTAGTTAGCTAGTAGCATGCATGTGAAAAAACTTTGAGAAACTTTCGTCACAAGGTGTCTTGCAAGTCCTCTATTTGCCAATTTAGATCCTGCTATAAGGATATGGGTATGTTTAGGGGTGGCAAACGGGCATGCCCGCCCCGCAAAAGCCCGCAAAAAAACGGGGTGGGGCGGTCATAGTTGAGGATATGGACCTAAAACTTAGACCTGCCCCGCAAAAAAGTGAGGGCGAGGCGGGGAAAGTTCGCGGGCACTGCACTATTTAAACCTAAAAATACAAAAATTTATGTAAATATATGTGCCCGCAAAAGCCCGCGAAAAAAACAGAGCGGGGCAGGACGGACACATTTGAGAGTGAGGGCCTAAATCCTTGGTCCGCCCCGCACAAAAGTGCGGGCAAAACGAGCATGCCCAGCGGGCTGAGTCCGTTTTGCCACCCCTAGGTATGTCTATGAAATGCACAGTTTCACGTGCATTTCTTCAACATATATTCAACTCTAATAATATTTTAAAAATAACTATCAAATTAAATTTTTATTTGAAACTTTTACGAAGAGTTTCTTTGTAAATAAAATATGCAATACTATAAAAATCATATTTTAAAAAGGCAAAACAAACAGACCCTAATCAAATTAGCAAAGTCTATATTAATCAACCTATAAGCCTATATTAATCAACCTATTTTCACCCATATTAATTTAATTATTATTAAGTGAATAAGCAAGTTGATCATCAAAATTGTCCTTATATTTTGTAAATTGGCAATTATAGTCATTAATTTTATTTTATTTTAACTTAGTCCTTATAAAAAAATTATTATTTTAATGATTTGTTGTTAACTTTGAATATGCTCTACAATTTTAAAGGTCAGATTTACCTATTAACTCATTAATTAATATTACTACTCTAAGATATTGTGGTTGATAATCATTTCTATGGAAAGAGTTACTGATAGAGTCAATAATATTGTACTACTAACCATCAACCATAATTAATAAATATGGGTCCAAGTTGGACTCACTTAGATCACTTATTATAACTAACTTCCTAATTGATAGTGACAGTATTTGAGAGCTTTAGTTTATGAAAAAGTGCAAACTATTGTAGCTTTGCTTGTAGGTAATTGGTTGCTACATCAATTCCAATTGAATATAATTGAAAAATTAATTGTTCTACTCATTTCCCACTTAAATAATTATATCAAGTCTTTTAAATAATTGTCACTGGGTTTTTAATATCAAATAATAATGCATGCTTTGAAAATTTTAAGGATAATTTTCAATGATTGTTATATAGTTCAATAATGTGATACTAACGATATACATGATTCTGTAGGGGATATTTAGTTTGATATAGTTTTCTTGAAATAAATGTGTAGAAGAAGATAAAGTTTGATGGCAATAGAAGCCTTTGTCGATAAGGAACGAGAATTTTTTTGTTAAAAATATATATATTGACCCCACTAATTAAATTTGTAATTATTTCCTTTAACTGTAACTATGGAGGCCCACACCTTTATGATAAGTGTCTGAAGTTGTAGATCATGCAGATGCCACACTATTTGAAGATAAAGCAGATGCCACACTGAAACTGAATAAATATCACTTCTTAATTAGAGTTAGTTATTTTTTCTATGTCATTCCTAGGAGAAAAATTGCAAAAAGGAAGACTCTTAATTGGGCTAACTACCATTTAGAACGTATGGCTTCTAAGAAATTGTTAAAAGTGTTTGGAGTAATTATTTAAGTGCGATAACTCGTTAATACAGGGTGTAATCGAATACAGGAAAGATATTTTCACTTTTAAACTAATAGAAAAAGCGAAATCTCGAAGTTGTAATTGGTTAACATTTGAGGTTAACCGATTACTACTGAAGATTTTAGTTTTATAATATCAACTATAACTAGTTAATCAAATGATGTAACCGATTATAGGCCTGAGTTTTGTTAATTTTCTATTATGTAATTGTTTGTTTTGGATCCCAATGAGTTTGTTACACTTGTATAAATGTGTTGGACGCATTCTCATCCAAAGTAATGCAAATTATCATTGTCACCCTCTCTCTCTCCCACCCTCTCTCTCTCTCCACATTTCAATTTTCTCCACCATTGTTCACCAATTTTATGGTCCAAAGTTCAAACATTTGGAATCAAGAGCTTGATTATGATCCACAAACACCTAGTGTGCAACATTAATTATGTTTCCAATGAAAGAATCTATGTAAACCTACTTATCCTTTATGCGAAGAATTAAGACAAATGGTGCAAGCAAATGAAAGTGTTGCTTGGTTACTAAGATGTTCTTGAAGTGATCAAGAACGGGGTGAATCTTCTTGTCGAAGGTGACACACTTACACGATAAGCAATGCATAAGGAAGATAAGAAGAAAGATTTCAGGACGTTATTTTTTATCCATCAATGTGTGGATGGTGACAACTTTGAGAAAATTGATGATTGTGAATCGTCAAAGCAAGTGTGAGAGATCTTAGAGAAGACCTATGTAGGGGCTGATAAGGCGAAAGTGACGAGGTTACAAACTCACAAGCATCAACTTGAATTGATTCAAATGTAAGAAAAGAAGACAATCAACGATTTCACAATGAAGATCACTCGGTTGGTGAATCAAGTGAAGACATGCGGAGGAACAATCACCGAGTAGTATGTTGTCGCGAAAATCTTGTATTCTTTAACACCAAGATTTGACAATGTAGTTGTGGCAACTGAGGAATCAAAGGATCTTGCGACTATAATATCTCATATTCCCTTAAATACTCAATTGGTTGTCAATTCAGACCAACTAAGTTCCTATCTACTCTAACTCTTGTCAGTTGGAACAATTTGAGCTCCTATGTGCTCTAAATGTTGTCAGTTGGAACAAATAAATTAACTAGTGGACTCATAAGATATCAATTCTTACTCAAAGAGATTGAACATTATTAATTAATACAAGAGATGACATTTTGGTAACTTTAATAATTGGTACTAGAAGATAAATCTCAATTAAAATATCTTCTCTCATTTATATATTATATTATATATCTATGTGGTGGTGGATAAGAAGAAAGAAAAGAAAAGGATAAGAAGAAGAAAGAAAGAGAAAACCAGTAAAGAGAAAAGAGAGAAAAGGAAAAGAGAAAAGAATAGAAGAGAAAAGAGGAAGAGAAAGAAGGGAAGAGGAAGAAGGAACCATGAACTATCATCATCATCATCATTTCATCTCATTTTCTTCATCTTCTTCACCAAGCAAGGTAGATTTAGTTTTGGTGGGAAAAATGCATGTTTTAGGAAATTAGGTTTTTGTGTGAAATTAATCTAGATGCATGATTATCTTCTTATTGTATGCCTATTTGTGATAAACCATGTTGTTTTGGGTCATTTGATGCATTAGGATGATGATTATTGGTTTTTTGGTGTTTTTTTTCATCCAAATGTGTCCTATTACTGTTCTGGTTCTGCTACATTTTCCAGAGCTCGCTAAGTGAGCATACCCGTAGTGAAACAACAGATTTTACTGGTTTGTTCGCTGCCAGTTCGCTAGGGCTTGCTAAGCGAACTTGATAGTATTGAGAAAAAAATGCTTGATTCTTATTTTCACCATAACTCGAGAATTGTAACTCCGATTAACACGCGATTAAATGCATTGGAAAGTTCTTTAAATGCTTTATTTTATGCCAATGATTAATAGGATAGTGTTGATAAACAACCATGTATGGTATGATGAAATTGAAGTGAATGTAAATACATTGTTTCCCTGTTTCCACCAAAAAACAGGAGTGATAGTTCTCATTGTTACAACAACCGATGCATTAGGAAGCTAATGTTGAGTACTATGACATGGATAGAAGTCTCTATGAGGTATTCCACTATGATTTCTCTTTTAATCTGGTTATTCCCACCATAGTATGATCAAATGGATGTTTGCCTTATGAAGTGAAAGTGGAATAAGATAGATTGAGATGGATTGTGTAATAGCTTGACTATGATTCTTGTACCATGTTATATTACCTTGTGTGTGATTTATGAATGCTATGAACCATATTATGATGCCTTTTATGTATTGTTGGTTGTGATATTTGTGTATGTATGCATAACATGATTAAAAGCATATGATGATGAGTGAGGAAACCTTAGGAGTATGACTTGATTAATAACTTAGAAAGATAATATAGGTTAAATAAATAAATTATGCGATGATGCTCAAACGTAATGGTACCTTAGTGTGTATCATGGGTAAGTATTCGTCTGATTATGAATCAATATGTATTGTATGGAACATGTGGAATAACTTGTTAATGGATGGATATGATCACCTGGTATTTGATGAATAATTGTAACTCTATTGAGTGCATTTCATTCAGTTGAGGATAGGAGTACCGTTGGTCATATCTAATGGATTGTGTATCCGCTCAATGGAGGCTAGGACTGTTATTGGCCACATCTAATGGTCTGGCTATCACCATACATTGGACGTTAGGAGTACCGTTTGCCATATCCAGTAGATATTGTATTCTACATGGTGGAGACCTAGTACTGCCTTAGCCATATCTCGTGGATGATTGATTAGATCCTTATGATAGGTTTGGGTGAATCACCCTTGTATTATAATTTGTATTACCTAATAGTGATTGTTTAAGTTATGAGAACTCAAATGACATGTTTCCATACATTGTGAATATCCCTTAGACACTTAAGTCTTATTTATGTTGTGTGAGTGATATACAAGTAACGAAAGATGAAGACTTGAGTTAGGAATTGATTAGAAAAACCTGTAGAGTCAAGAGGACCCATATGATAGGGGAACTCAGTGAGATAATCATCTCTCCTCAATATTGTTGTTATTTTTCAAGTTTTACTTGCAGGTGATATGCAAGAGAAACTGACTGATGGTGTTTCGAGGATTTCATGTTGGTGTAATCTTCCGATGTGGATTATGTGCAATGAAGAAACCGCACTTAGATTTTAGTTTTCATCTTTAGATATTATTGTATAACATGTACCATATATGTATTTTAGTTTGGTCAAGTGTATATAAATGATGCCATTAGGCTCTTATGTTGTGTTAGTACCAAAAATTAACACTTGTATGATATTATTCTGGATATATATTATAAGGGTTGTTACAGTTGGTATCATAGCAGGTTGATTCTCGACCTAGCGCTGAAACATCATAAGTAAATATATTCCTGTCTTATATATGCGTTTTTCCAACATGATTCTTAATGTCAAGTTATATAGTATTGGACTTGATCAACCTAATTTTATGTGCGTGGTAAGTAGGATCAGTTGGAGTCTTAGTAGGAATTGTGATTCTAGTAATGTGGAGGTGCAGGGTGGCACATGGGTTGAGCAACCCTGTAGAGTTAAAGGAGTCAGAAGGTTAAAGATTCTATCAGTGGGTTTGTGGAAGTTGATAAATATGTGAGTTTACTAGTAAAACAAGATTGACCCACTGGTATGGAATAAATGCTATAGGTAATCCCATACAGTGAATGAGGAAGGATGGTTTTATTGCATATATGACATAAGGCCTGAAAGTGAGGTTGTGTATCGGTGTTTCAGCTTTTAAGGTCACTAGAGTATCTTAGAAGAACGAGAGTACTTTCAAGGAATATGTTCAGAATGGTACCTTCCAAGTTGTTGAGAGCTTGAGAGGTAGGGATGTTCAACATATTTGTAAGGGTGTAAGGTAGTGGAAAAGTATAAGAAAAGACTTGAGGACATGACTGCCTCTTCCAAGTGAAATAGGTATGCACTAAGTGAAAGGTAGAAGATAAACCAAGTATATCCAGTCTTAAAAGGGAGGTCAGGTTTAAGATAGTTCGTCAGAGATTCAGTGTTAGTAAGGATACGTTATGGAAATATTGAGTGGCCCAAGGATTAGCTTAAAGAGACTTGGATCGAGAGAGAATAAACATTATATAATAACAGAAGCTATGTAGGGATTGGTTGAAGGAGATCTGTGTGAGGAAGAGAACATGTAATTTGGATTTAAGGAATTCTAGTAGAATGGTTCTGTAATGGGAGTTAATGGAATTTTCTGAGAAGATAAGTAAACGCAGAGTTGTGATGCATTCCGGACACATACATAATGAAGTTGTTAAGATTTCATTAAGGTCAAGATAAGAGCGTGTTGATGATTGTTCACGCACAATTATTTTTAGAGTAAGAGGTGAAGTGGAGAAAGTTAAACCTTGGTATTAAGAGAAGCATATGATAGTAACATTATGGGCACAAGTGTGTGTGATTGATTACCTTATTCTGAGAAGTTGAGTCGGTGGTAAGCAATGAAATACAAACCAAGATTGAGTACGAGACAAAGTGTGAATTATGGAATGGATTATATCGGGTGATCTTACAGGTAGTTGATAAGAGTTGTCGGTTACGAATCATTTAGATAAGTGGCTTATGTGTGGTGAAGTGTTCAATGGATATTGGTTTGGAAGATAATACAAGTCAATAAGTATTCGGTGATGTCAAGGTTCATCTTGAGTGTATATTATATGGTTGACAAGAGTAGGAGTGACTTGTTAAAAGTCGGGTTGTTGTTTATCTTACTAAGTAGTGTTTGGATTAGTTGATCCCAGAATATGATGTTCATGCCTTGTTAGAACTAAGTGAATACAAACTTTCAGTTGTGTGGGTCATGGTAGATGTGAGAGTTAAGATATGAGTTGCAAGTTATGAAAAGCAAAGTTGATAGTTTTTAAGTTGGAAAATTTAAAGGTGTATTGCGTAATTGACCATCTATAGAGATGTCAAAGAAGTTAGACGTTTTGGGAACCACCCTAGTGAACCATACTCACTGTGAGTAAGACTTAGGAGTATCACTGTTATGACTAATGAGAATCATGAGGAGTGAAGCTAAAAGAGACTTATTGAGTGGTGATCTTGAGGAGGTCAGTTCAATATCTTGCATATGTGTTAGTAAGGTGTAAAGTGGTTAGTCAGAATATGGCTTGGTTAATTCTCGTAGATTCATGGCCTCAGATGTAGACCCCGTGAGAGTGGTACCTGATGTGTGTAGTGATGCTTTACCCTATTGAAAGGATTTGTGAGTTGTGATTCCAAAAAGGAGCGGGATCAGATATTCCTAAAGTTAAGCATGTAACCCAAACTCTCTATGAGTGAGAGCATGAGCTAGAACCATGGGAGATGGAGCAGGAGGTTTTAGATGAATGATTTTAGATATGAAGTGCAATGTTATCTCCATATGTGTGACTTTGTGAGTAGTATGGAAATTCAAAATTGCGTCCGAGATTGGTTAGGGTTCTTTGGAAGTGTTGTCTCGTTGATGACTTGAAGTTCTTTGATGGTTGTCGCATCTCGAAGAAACGCGCACACAAAACAGAGTCGCCGCCAATGTTATTTATCCTAAGAGAGAGAAAGGAAACACTGAGTAAACCTACAGAAGGATGGATCTAATGATCTCGCAACCAAAATACGTAGGGGGAGATATTAACATCCCTCACATCTGTAGTACTCTACATGATCCACTCTTGTTGTTCTAATCAAAAGGGTGTGTATATTTTAAAAACTTACTGACTACAAGGGAATGCATGTAAAAAGATCGAATTACAAATAAAAGGAAAGTTTTTATTATTGCACTCGCTTAGGTTTTGCAACCCAATGCCTTCGTATCAGTAAAGAATCAGAGCACCATAGTTCTTCTAAAAAAATTGGTTTGCTAGTGCTTTTTATGGGTAACCACCCTTATTGAAAATTTTCATAAGAAAAAGCCAAGCGGAAAAAGAAGTTTTATTGGTTGAGTATTTTTTTGAAAGAATACATCAAATGATCCACCCAAGGTAGGTGGTATCTGAGCACTTCTCTCTTATTGTTGAAAGAATTCAAGTAACATTAGCATGTTTTTTTGGATTTTGATTAAGAAAATGGGTTTTTGTTTTAGAATGAATGCACAAAAGGAAAGAAAAATCTAAGGGAATTCTAGAGAGAGAGTCCTAATGTTGGCACGCAATAGTGGTCCTAAAGTTAGGATAAAAGAGGGGTATCTACTTAAATTAGAATGCAAAGATTCACCTATGGTTAAAGATCAAGGGGTCTACCTAATGTCGTAATGCTTGGTTAACAAACCTAAGATCTATTTTAATTCAGTTTTAACCAAGAATGAACTAAAGAAATACTACGGGGAACATGCTATCCACACTAGAAAAAGAGATGAAAGAAGAGGACAAGTCCATATCAAGTCATGGAAGCATAGATAAAAGATAAACCATGGCATATCAAGTCATGCAGAACACAATGCAATACCATATCAAGTCATGGGAGGAAAGAAAGGCAATAACAAAGTAATCCATATCAAGTCATGGAGGAAAAGAAAAAAAAAAGCAATACCATATCAAGTCATGGAAGAATAGATAGGAGATAAACAATAGTAATCCATATCAAGTCATGGAAGAAGTGATTAAAGATAAACAAAGTAATCCATATCAAGTCATGGAACAAATATAAAGTAATATCAATCCATATTAGGTCATGGAGGAGGGATAAAGTAATAGAAATCCATATCAGGTCATGGAAGAGAAAATGAAAGTACAAGACACAAGTAATAGATAGAGGTGAATTATCAAGTCTAAACATGTTTTAGGAAATCACAACTTATCACCAAATGGTCACATGTTAACAAATGGCAACATCTCATTCAAACTAGTCATGAAAGAGGAAGACAATGCTCAAAATAGGTTGTGAATATAACTAAAGAAATCAATAAGTTATCAAACCAAAATGACCAGAAAAATCACATTAAAACAAACATAAAGATATTTTATTCAAATAACTAAAGTCCCCAGATAAAGAAGAAGTTCAGGCAAACATTGAACCCATGGTACAAACACCGAAGTGCACAAGCATCATTCAAAGTTGTAAAGGGAAATGATCACAAGTGTGTGAACAATTAGACATGGAAAAGGGCATAGTAAGTGAATGAGATCAAAAGTAAAGAAAAAGTTTATAAACATACAAGAAAACTCAAAACATCACAAAGGAATCATATCAAAGCATACTCAAAGGTTGAGGTAAATAATGATCAAAACCAAACCCTAGGCATGCTCCTAAATGTAAGTGCACTTCAAGCAAGCATAGATGAAGTAGAATCACGGGGAAATGGTATAAAACCACACAAGTCATAAGTGTATAAAATATTAGGCTCCACATACAAGTTACTCAAGTATCATGGATGAATCACACAAGCTATGCTCTAAAATAGGCCAAAAGACAAGCAAATAATCACACAACAAAGAAACTTAAGCAACAAGTAATCAAACAATGAAGGTACACACATAACATCAAGGGATGTTGTGACTTATACAATAATTTAACTCAAGATGAGGTCTAATAGTAACAAGAGAAGTCACCAAATCTTCACACATATATCAAGGCTAAGTAACTTGATAAGCAAGTGAAGATATCATCCTAGAAAAGGAATCCTTTATCAACATTCAATAAGATAAACCAAGATTAAAAGAGGGATGCTTATGGATCATGGGACACTAACAATATCCTCTTCAAAGCATCAAATACAACCTCCAAACCTCAAGAGGAACCCACAAGCAAGTAAACTCAAAGTTCAAGCATAACTAAAAAGTCAAATGATGGTCATCATCCAAGTAAGGAATCCTTTGCACAATCAAAGCAAATGACCAATGCAAAATGAAGTTGAAACATTAAATATGAAATGATAATAACATCAAACCATACAAAAATGGATCCCAAACTCCTATGAGCTTCACCATCTTCTAAACTCAAAACTAGGTCAAGAAAAGAAACATGCAGCCCTTAATGTGTCATCATGAAGAATGACAATGGAATATCATTAAAATAATCATAAGGGAAAGGTATAAGGTTACCAAGATCAAGGAAAACATAAGTGTGGGCAAGAGGAAATAAAGATAAAGGAAAACATAAGTGTAGGCAAGAGGAAATAAAATCCATTGGACTCATAGTATTCAATAGTATAATGCACAAAACAAAAATCCAACTATGGTCTCAAAAAGCAAGCAAGAAGTACTTAAGGCAAGCAAGCAAGGAAACATCAAATGGAGATGCCCAAAATGGTTCTCATGGGTGAATTTAGGACTCCTAAATGATAATGATAAGTTCAAGAGAGAATGAGAAATAGATCCCCAATGGATTCACAAGTGCATTCTAAAATAATCTATTAAATGTAAAAGGTATCTCAAAGAAACAAGTATGCCTTGAATAACTTAAGAAAAATAGATAGGAACATAGGAAAATTATAAAAAATTAGGCATAGCAAGATGAAATCATAAGTTCAAAGAGTCCCAAAGATATACTCAAAGTTATGTGCAAAGGGTGCTCAAACAAAATCCACATTCAAATAATGCACCACTAGTTGATCAAACCAAACCATCTTCAAAAATAAGTTTAAAAAAATCTAAATTTAGAAACTTACATGTCAAATGAAAACCCAAATGACCTATATTCATGTGTCTAAATGTGTATAAAATATTGGATAACAAATCAAATGGGAAGATCAATAATCAAACCCTAACAAACAAATTAAATTAATTAAACCTAATTAGATACAATAATTAAAATAAATATTAAAATAAAAAAAAATACGGGAAATTAAATAATAATCAAAATGCCAACTATGAATTAATTGGGAATTTTTGGACTAAGAGAAGTATTTTAAATAAAATTAAATGAAACGAAATAATATAAATAGGTGGAAATGGAAAAGGGGTGTATTAAAAAGTTGGAAATGAACTAGGAAATAGTTAAAATACAAATGGGCTTCAAATGTTGAGGGTGGAAAGAGTAAACGCGCCAAGCCCATGGTCCAAACCCCTTAAAACTCTAATTAAAAAAATGTGACATTAAAAAATAAAATAAAATGAACAAAAATTCATGTAACGCGGCATCAACCGGTCATGCCCTCACTTAAGTCACAAAAAGACAAAAATGTCCAGCCAATTATAGCCTGCCAACACTCGTCTCCAACCTCTGCTCCTGCAAACATGAACCATAATCTCGACCATAACATGCAAACTTCTCAATCACACAACTCCATCCACAATGCGTCATGAAATTAAAAACAAAAACGCATGCCTCTTGGAGTAAAACAACATCACATCAAGCAAAACTTAAAAATATGGATTGAACATGGAGAAAAGTGGTGCAAAAGTTAGGTAAAACACACTGTTTCAGGAAATTTCAGCAAGCTCAGATATCTCATATTCAAGTAAACAAACAAAATCAACATGATGAATCAACTTCATACATCAATCTCAAGTAGTTTATGGCATATGCATCTCAAAAATAAAAGAGGTGGGGTGGAAAAAGATTTACCTAGTGGAGAAGATCCACTGCTTCTTGAGCCTGATGAAGCTTTAGAAACCCTTCCAGTGAAGCTTGGTGCTCTTCTGGAAATAAAGATGAAGCTGAGTGAATGGTGAAATCGAGCTCAAAAATGAAGAAAAATCCTCAAGCTTCAATGCTGCAGGCTTCAAGTTCTCTCTCTTCAGTGACCTCCCTCCCCTTGAAATTAGGTTAATGATAGCTTATATATGATGCTTGTGATGAGGTGAGATGTTTTGAAAGGGGAAAGAACCGTTGGAGGGAAAGTTTGGTAGTTTGGGCAAAGTTTGAAGAGCGACATGCAAGGCTGCATTTTGGATGCAAATAGTGTATACTTTATGTCGTTTTAGGGAGCCTGAGGTGGAGTCAGAGGCCTCGGGATTGTGTGACTTGGAGGCAGTGGAGATAGAAAAAGAGACCAACAAAAACATTTCCTCTTTTGTCCAAATATGGATATGATATGCATGCACACAATATGTGTGTTGTTGGTCTATACAAGGCAAGGAATGGTGTGTTGGTCGTGTGGAACAAATCATGTTGTGAGCAAAGGAAACATCATGCGTAAATCCAACAAGCAAGTGTGATAATGGAGATTAAATATCAGTCATCTTTAAGCCAATATAACTCCATGGCCTATTGGCCAAATGGGGTGAATTAGAGCATTTTGGAAATAGGGGAATGAGGGGAACATGTTTAATGTTAGAGGAAATTTGAAACAAAACCTTGAGCTCCTTCAAAAATGGACACGGAAATGGTTGCTTGAAATTTCATGTCAAAGTATCAATTATAGGCCATCCTGAGGTCCTAACTTTCCATGTTCACAACTTGTTCCTTAAGCTACCAAATAGGAAATTTTTTGAAGCAAAAGCGGAGAGGAGATTATGCTCTACAACTCTTATGTTGAGGTCAGATCCAAATGGAACTTGAAACCTTATGAAAATTGGACATGAAGTGGGTTGCTTGAGATGATCAAATACTTAGAAATTTTTTCACTAAGTAAAATCCCAAATCAACAATCCAAGGTCGTGACTTTAGAGGATGGTATCTTGAGTTATGGCCAACCAATTGAGGTGTTCCTAGAACCAAAGGAAAGAGGGGACTTGCCACTATAATTTTCATGTTGGAAACAACTTGATAAGAAGTCCCTAACATCCCTTAAAACTGCCATGAACATACTTGGGAGTCCTGACTTGGGATACTTAGAAACTTTCTAAGTATTGGGACAATTGAATAAATTTGAAACATGTAACTTTCAATAACCATATATTGAGCCATGATGATTCAAATGCTTCAATATTGGTACCTCCTTAAAGCTTGGAGAAAGGAGAACAAATTTCATTTTAAGGTCAATTTGGTTTGGATTATTGATCATAGAGAACATTGTCCATGAAGGTAGCTGCTCACTAACACCAAACTTGCCAAAAATAGCAAGTTTCCAAAACCTTAATTTCCAATTTAGGTAACTTTCCATAGTTCTTGATTTTTGATGAATCTCTTGACTTTTATTGATCAAATCTCAACCATGGACCATATTTGACTTGTGGAATACAATTTTGACCAAAGAAATCAAGAGTTAACTTTTTAATCTGCTCAGTTGACTTTTCCCTAATTGAATCAAACCATTGGTCATCTGAGCAATTAAACTTATTTTGAATAAAATTGATGGCCAAATTTCTAAACACAGATGCTTAGGGGCATATAGAATACCATGAAATAAAGTATTGCTAAAAAAATCAGAAATAAACTGATTTTATCACAAACCTTAATTTCCGTAAAAAAGGATAGGAGATGAGTGTACCACCTCATAACCTTGATTCTCCTAGGGAAAATGGGGAAACTTATGAGCAAAGATGTATTGCACAATAACATGATGAATATGATCCAAAAATTTCATGGCACACTAGCTCAAGGACCAAGAGACAAAGAAGTGTGATCAACTTCCAATATCTTGTAATTCTCAATCAACTGATGAGGTGATGGACCATTTGAGATGTCCTAGGGCATAAGAAACCCCTTGTAGCTTGGGTGATTATGAAGTTTAGGTTATCCCACCTTCCTTGTATTGATTGTCACTTTTCTTCCTTCTAAATCTTGAAGAAGGTCACAAGAGAGATGCCTCGATCCCATAACCATAGAACCAATAATATGCATGAATGTATATTGTGATAAGACATAAGCCAAATAGTTGAAAAGAAGAGGGTAAATTTTGGGGTACAAAAATGGTGTTATTTTGTTATTGGTTTGAATTTCATGTCATCAAAAACCGTGATTGGTTAGAAACTCTATAAAGGACTTAGGATGTATTGTGACTCCTGTGTATCTATATTTTAACAAGTTTTGCTTCTAATTCTACATCTAATGTTAGCAAGAGAAGTGCTCTACCGGTAAACGACGATAAGGTTCTAGTATTGTTTTGGGTGGTGGGCACTCTGGGGGATAAGTGTGATTTTATATGAAGATTGTTAGCTAACCAGTAGTGTATAAGAATCCCAAATATTCCACTGTTGGAATCAGAGTAGCACAATGTTAGGTGATGAATGAAATAGCTCAATCAAGTTTATAGATGATCAGAGATATAGTTACTCGTAGGGATGGAAGTAAGATAATCTCGTGCTAAGGGTGTTATCTTTTTGGAGTAGTACGAGAGAAGTGAAGCGTCAGATACAGACGCTTGCAGTATATAGTATCAGGTCAAGTGAAGTTTATAAGGATATCAATAGATGGATTATAAAGTTGTCACACTTACTGAAGAATTTATAAGAGAAGAGTCGTCAGTATTGCATGTAGTCAAGGAATCAATAAGTTATATCATGAAGATTTAATAAGTATTGATTATCCAAATCAAGGAAAGGAAGTAGTGGTTTTTGGAGGGAGTTGTGATCAGGTGATTCAGCGTGGTATGTCAGATGAATTAAATAGGAGTAAGGTTAGAAGTTAATCAAACTTTGGAATGAGAATATGATTAAGATTGGGAAGTTTCGAGAGTTTGTGAAAGAAGGAAATTTTCCAATAAAGACAAGTTGGAATATTGAGTATGTCAGAGGATTGAACTGAAGTAAAGTCAAGTGTTAACCTGGGACAATGATGCAAGAAGTGTTTATTTTGTGAGTGGTGGAAATTCGGGGGTGAATTTCAATTTAGGGAGAGAGTCCAATATCCCATATTCCCTTAAATACTCAATTGGTTGTCAGTTGAGACCAATTGATTTCATATGTACTCTATATCTTGTCAGTTGGAACAATTTGAGCTCTTATATGCTCTAAATGTTGTCAGTTGGGACAAGTAGAGTAACCAGTGGACTCATAAGAGATTAATTATTACTCAAAGAGATTGACCATTATTAATTAATACAATATAGGACATTTTGGTAACATTAATAATTAGTACTAGAAGATAAATCTCAATTAAAATATCTTCTCTCATTTCTATATTATATTATATATGTATGTGGTGGTAGATAAGAAGAAAGAAAAGAAAAGGATAAGAAGAAGAAAGAAAGAGAAAACCAGTAAAGAGAAAAGAGAGAAAAGAAGAGAAGAAAAAGAAGGGAAGAAGAAGAAGGAACCATGGAGCATCATCATCATCATCATCATCATCATTTCATCTCATTTTCTTCATCTTCTTCACCAAGCAAGGTGGATTCCTAGATAGATTTAGCTTTGGTGGGGAAAATGCATGTTTTGAGGAATTAGGTTTTTGTGTGAAATTGATCTTGATGCATGCTTATTTTGTTGTTGTATGCGTATTTGTGATAAACCATGTTGTTTTGGGTCATTTGATGCATTAGGACGATGATTGTTGGTTGTTTGGTGTTTTTTTCCATCCAAATGTGTCCTGATACTATTCTGGTTCTGCTACATTCTCTAGAGCTCACTAAGCGAGCATAACAGTGGTGAAACAACATATTTGTCTGGTTTGTTTGCTACCAATTCACTAGGGCTCGCTAAGCCAACTTGACAACATTGAGAAAAGTGTTTGGTTCTTATCTTCACCATAACTCGAGAACCGTAACACCGATTAACGCGCGGTCGAACGTGTTGGAAATATATTTCAATGCTTTATTTGATAGTGAAGTAGAAACATGATTTTATGCCAATGATTGACATGATAGCGTTGATAAACTATCATGTATGGTATGACGAAATTGAAGTGAATGTAAATACTTTGTTTCCCTGTTTCCACCATAAAACGGGAATGATAATTTCGATTGTTACGAGAACGAATGTGTTAGGAAAATAGTGTTGATTACTATGACATAGAGAGAAGTCTCTATGAGTTATTTAACTATGATTTCCCTTATAATGTGGTTATTCCCACCATAGTATGATTAGATGGACGTTTGTCTTATGGCGTGAAAGTGGAATAAGATAGATTGAGATGGATTGTGTAATAGCCTGACTATGATTCTTGTACCATGCAATATTATATTGTGTATGTTTTATGAATGCTATGAACCATATTTATTGATACCTTTTATGTATTGTTGGTTGTGATGTTTGTGTATGTATGCATAACATAATTAAAAGCATATGATGATTAGTGAGGAAACCTTAGGAGTATGACTTGATTAATAACTTAGAAAAATAATATAGGTTAAGGAAATAAATTATACGGTGATGCTTGAACGCAATGGTACCTCGGTGTGTATCGCGGGTAAGTATTCGTTTGATTATGAATCAATATGCATTGTATGGAACATATGGAATAACTTGTGAATGGGTGTATATGATCATCTCTTATTTGATGAATAATTGTAACTCTCTTAAGTGCATTCCATTCAGTGGAGGCTAGGAGTACCGTTGGCCATAGAGCTCTCAAAATGGGCTAGCCCGCCAAGCCTGAAAAATCATAAGGCTTGGGCCTTAAAATTATAGCCCATATTTTTCAGGGTTTTTTTAGCTCGACCCTAAAAAGTCCGTTACCCATTAGGGTTATCCCGTATGGTCTGTGGGTAGCCCGTTAGGCCCGCATAGCTTTAAATTTAAAAAAAATTATAATCAACACTATTTCTCACCTCAATAATTTTATCTCTATTATATTCAATGTTTCTCTTTTAATTTTATACATTAGCATAGTCAACACTATTTCCTCGCATTTTATTAGTTTCTCTTATGTTAAACATTCGAGTATTACTTTCTACGATTTAGACATGTGTTATAGTTAAAAACACAATATAGTATTTATAAAATATAATATAGTACTTAAAAATGTATTTTGTTTAAAATAATATAATTTTTAATTTAATTTATAATAAATATTACGAGGGTTTTATTTTAATTTTTTATGAGAAAAAAAGCCCGTTTAGGGTTGGGTAGCCCGAAACCCATCTAGGACCGAGCTCGGGTAGTAATTTTTGAGCCCATATTACAACAAGGCTTTTTTGGCCCAACCCTAAAAAGTGCAAGGCTCGATAGGGCCAACCCATTTAGGATCAGGTAGCCCATTTTGACAGCTATAGTTGGCCATATCTGATGAATTGTGTATCCGTTCAATGGAGCCTAGGACCGTCGTTGACCATATCTGATGGATTGGCTATCACCACACAGTGGAGGCTAGGAGTAACAATGGCCATATTCGGTAGATAATGTATTCTACATGGTGGAGGTTGGGTACTGTCGTTGGCCATATCTGGTGGATGATTGATTAGATCCTTGTGATTAGTTTGGGATAATCATCCTTTTATTATAGTTTTCATTCCCGAATAGTGATTGTTTGAGTTATGAGAACTCAAGTGACATGTTTCCATACATTGCAAATATCCCTTAGACACTTAAGTCTTATTTATGTTGTGTGAGTGATACACAAGTAGCGAAAGATGAAGACTTGAGTTAGGAATCGATTAGAAAACCTTGTAGATCTGAGATGACCCATAAGATAAGGGGACTCACTGAGATTATTATCTCACCCCAATATTATTATTATTTTTCAGGTGTTATTTGTAGGTGATATGCAAGAGAAGCTAACTGATGGTGTTTTGAGGATTTCTGATTAGTGTAATCTTCCACTGTGGATTGTATGCAATCAAGAGATTGCACTTAGATCTTAATTTTTATCTTTAGGCACTATTGTATCACATGTATCATATATGTATTTTACTTTTTTCATGTGTATATAAATGATGTCATTAGGCTCTTATGTTGCGTCACTGCCAAAAATTAACACTTGTTTGATATTATTCTAGATATATATTATATGGGTTGTTACAACGATGATGAGAAAAAAGGAACCACAAAAAGGATGAAGGAGAGAAATTATGATAAGCAAGGGCGGAGATCACTTTGCAAGCTCGCTTCGACGAGAGGGACAAGAGATCGAAAGGAAAATGACCCATAAAGAGTAAATATAATTTTCATAATTTTGGTGGAAGAAAGTCCCAAAATTCCAAGAATTCAACTTGTCAAATGGGTGAGAGCAGCTGCAAAAAGCGGTGGTCAAGGCAACTTTTGATTTGAAAATAAGAGGTTTAACAAAAGCAAAGAGAAATGTTTCAAGTGTCAAAAGTTTGATCATTTTGCAAGAGAGTGCAATGTGAATAAGAAGGAACCTTAAGGAGATGAAGCCAAGGTTGCAAGAAAAGAGTATGATGAAGAGAATACACTCTTAGCCATGATCACGAAAGGATAATGCATCAGCAGCAGGATACGGGGCAATAGCAATTGCAATTCTGAAAGTGCTGCAACAACATATTGTTACTGGTTACATGATATGGTTACGAAAGGAATTAAGTGCAGCGAGAAATGGTACTTGGACTCAGTTGTTATACTTATATGACGGGAAGGAAGGATTGGTTCGTTAAAACCAGTCATGCCATGAAGAACTAAGTAAAGTTCACGGATGACACCACTCTAGCGGTCGGTGGGATCGATGATGTTTTGATCATATGAGGGGATGGTGGGCATTCATTGATCAAATATGTATTTGTACATTCTATGAATAAAATGTAACCTTCTAAGTATAAGCCAATTGCTTGAGAAGGAGTATAAGATTCACATGGAAAACAAAGGGCTGCGTGTTATGGATGCAAAAGGAGATTTCGTCCTTAAAGCACTTATGGATGCCAATAGAACCTTCAAGGTTGAGCTTAAGGTTTTGGAGCATAAATGTATTGCTACATCAGTAAGTATAGAAGAATGGATATGGAACTATCATCTTGGGCATCTCAATTTTAGAGATCTCAAAGACTTGCAAAAGAATGGAACACTAACATGACTGTCATTGATCAACATACCAGATGGAATTTGTGAAGAATGTGTGAAAGTGGAACAACATAAGGTTATAGAACCAAGAATCACCTTGAGGTGGTGTATTCGATTGTGTGTGGACCGATGCAAGTAGATTCCATTGGTGGCAACATATATTTTATCACATGTATCGACGATCATGGTAGAAAACTATGGACATACCTAATCAAGAGAAATGATGAGGTATTTGAAGTGTTTAAGAATTTCAAGTCCATGGTTGAGACGAAAAATGGTCACTAACTCAAAATGCTCAAAATAGATGGTGGAGGCGAATATGTCTCAAAAGACTTTGAGAGGTTTTGTAATCAAGAAGGGATTATACATGAGATAGTACCACCTTATACACCATAAAAAATGGTGTTGTTTGAAGGAAGAACCGATCGATCATGAATATGGTGAGAAGCATGTAAAAAGGGAAGAGCTTGCCGAAAGAGTTATGGGGAGAAGTGGTATCCACATATGCCTATTTGTTGAATATATGTCCTATAAAGAAGCTTAAGAATGTAACACCGGATGAAACATGGTCGGGATTCAAATCGAATTTGAACCATTTGAGAGCTTTTGGTTCCGTAGCGTATCGACATCTTCCGGGACAACTTAAAAAGAAGTTGAATGATAGGGGAGAGTGATGATACTTGTAGGGTATCACTCTACCGGTGGTTACAAGTCATTTGATGCAACAAAGATGAGGGTTATGATTAGTCGAGACATCACTGTTAACGAAATCGTGAATCTCATGCCACTTGTCTGAGAGTCAAGAAAGTCGGGAGCACCAACGAACGCCAATGCTCCAGAACAAAAATCAAAACAGGTTTAATATACTCATAACTTGAATGCATTATATAGCCTCAGACTTCCCTTCCTTTACTTACTAAGCGATGTAGGTCTTCCACAACATATATATTTTCAACTAACACCAACAATCTCCATCTTAATTGAAAATAATACATCAACTTCCACTGTTCTCACTAACAATCATAACTCAAAAAAATTATCATACTCGACCATAAAGAGTATAGCCACTTGAAGTTACACCACTTCAAGAACTTTCACATTGCCTTCACCTACAATTATAGTTTAAAAACTATCACACTCCACCGAGGAAAAAATATACTTCACTTGAAGCTAAACCACTCCAATAATTTCCACATGTCTAAAATCTGGTTAAAAACTTATGGTGTAACTTTTATGTTGGCAAGAATCTCTTCAAACACCGACATAATCTCACAATACACTTCACATCAATGCCCATGTGTTAATCCACTAGCAATAAATCTTTCTTTTCCATGATAGAAAAAATGTCATAAGGATAATTTTTTCAATTTTAAAAAAAGATCATCATCTTTCATAAGAGGGAAACATTGCTAGCATTTGACTCATAGCTCTTATATAACGCTGACCCATCAGGACAATTATACTTTACATGTCTAATCTTTCCATATATCCAATATCTTACACCCATTTCATTGTTTTTGTTCATATAAAACCTTCATCTAGTAATCAACATTGAGTTTAGTGAAGTACTATCCTCATCCTTAAATCTTCTTTCTTCAGAAATAACTTTCTATCAACTTCTTCAAAATTTAAAGTTTCTTTTTCATATATCAAAATATGTTTAATATTCTTATGGAAGATGGAAGAGACCACATATCATCATTGCGTTTGATGAAGTATTATCCCACTTCCACTCTTCGACAAGCTTAATTATGACTCTAATACCACTTGTTGGGGAGTCCAATGAGCGTCTCAAAAGTCAATGAGATAAATGTTCCGAATTTAAGAGACTTTGACATCACGTATTCATTCAAAACCTTAAAGTTTCAAATATATGGACCCTCTCTCTTATAAATCAAATATTTCTACCATTTTTATTTGATGTAAAATATAATCACTCTCAACACAACCAGTGTTGCAAGAATTATTACATCAAGCAAAATAAGAATTATATATGATCATGCAAACAATCTCCAAATTTATTATAGTGGGAATAAATTTTTATAATTTACTTTTACTTCTAGTGTAAGTTTGATGAGACACGACATATATTAGATAGTTAACCCTCTATCTTCGGCGCATATGTGGGAGTAGAGGTCGCATGCATAAGTTTGTTTGGTTTCAAATTTTGAGACATAAGTTTTCTTTTAATTTAATCGCTTGAAACCAAACAAATCAATATATATATATATATATATATATATATATATATATATATATATATATATATATATATATATATATATATTTATATTTATTTATTTATTTTGGAGATCAATAAATTTTTTAATTTATTCCAAATCATAATTTTAAATTAAATTGAATTTAATGATTAATTAAATAAAAATATTAATTAATAATTAAATTATATTTAATTTAAAAATTATGATTTAAAAGACTATAATTTAGGGAGTAAATTAAAAAACGTCATCTTTAAATAAGTTGTTTCTCATTCATATATAAAATATAATAAATAGTCAAATAATGTTTTAATTATATTTAATTCGTGTTTAAAATATTGATAGTTTACCTAATTTATTTATTTTGAAAAGTAAGCTCTCGTCTCCCCATCAAAACCTTATTTTCTTCACCTAAAATCAACCGACAAAATCTATAAATGCCGCTAAATATCTCATCACTCTGTCAAATCTGTCTGATCAATTAAGGATGAAGAAACAAAAGAAACGCCAAAAAAGGTAAGATGAAGCAGATTGAAACAGTAGCATCATGTTTGAGTAAAAAGACCTAAAATAGGTAGAGAGCTGTATACATTTTAGATGCAGAATCGTTTCGATAGGTAGAGAGCTGTATCAAATTTTGGTAGGATATTTTCTCAGCCTCTTATTTGTTGGTTGCACCGCATAAGCATGTTGGACACAAGTGCATAAAAAACAAACACTAGTTTCCAACCTAGTAGTAATAATTTGTGAATGGTTCTCTCTTTCGATCCAGTTACATGAAGTCATGACTTAAACAATAAACCAATGTTATGGACACACTTTTTAAGACTCTATTCTATATTGAGTATGTTAGCATGTGAACTAAAAACAAAAACTGATTACTTAGAACCTCCATGAAACCAAAAGAACTATCCTCCCTATTTAACTATAGTATATTCCATAAATTTGTACTATATTTGTTATGGAGTTTGGGTAGTTAGAAACACCAATATAATCAATATTAGAAGTATAAAAAAAAAAAAGGAGACATCACATCATTATTTAAAATTTAAAAAAATTAGATATATGCATCACTTCTATTAGAAATTCAATATTTTATTTTTTTATATTTGATGTGAGACTCAATCACTCACACTTACGGTCAACAATATTATATTCTTTTGGTTCAATAGTGGAACTAGAATGGATCAAAAAGTGAGGATGCATAGCTTATTGTGGTGGTTTTGAACTTTCAATGCAGTGAAAAATGAGACTGATCTGCAAGGTTATACCACTCCAATGATCAAGTTAGTACCAGAGTAAAAAGTGGTGTTTGAATGAGAAAGGGAAGGATTGTGGTCTGTCATCATATTATTCTAGATAATTGGCAAGGTCCTCACAAGAAGAATTTCTTATTCAATAGGGAATAAAGTCTACATGTTTTTCATTAGATGCTCTCTTTCTTCTTTATTGCACCTTCATTCTTTGGGTTTTGTAATTAAATCAAAATAGTTGCCCTAACCCTTTGTCTATGCTTTGCATGATGAAGGTTGTGACACGCCTTATGTAACAACCTGTACAATATATATCTAGAATAATATCATACAAGTGTTAAATTTTTGGTACTGTCACAACATAAGTGCCTATTGGCATCAATATATACACATGTCCAAACTAAAAACATCCATGGAGCATGTTATACAATAATGCCTAAACAATAAAAATCTACGAACTATGTACAATATCTTCATTGCACACAACTCCACAGCGGAAGATCATAATGAACAACAACCCTTGAAACATCCATAACAGTTTCTCTTAAATTCAACCTGTAAAGAATACTTGAAAAATAACAACAATAATGGGATGAGATAATAATCTTAGTGAGTTCTCCTATCCTATGGGTCCACTCGGCTCTACAGGGTATTCTAATCGACATTCAACTCATATCCAACTCAAGTCAACAAGGGAACGAAGACTTGAGAGATGGGGAAACTATCTCGCAATTGTATGGCAACATGCATCTGAGTTCTCATAACTCAACCACGATCACTATTCAGATCACGAAACATCAATTCCCGAGCGGACTTACGTCTAAGCCAGGCCCGATTCATGCATGCTCGTATGATTCGACTTTCGCGGTGGATATCAGGCCCTCTATGAGGCTTAATCCCCAGTTCAAGCGACCGTCACCCGTATGGGACTCTAACCCACCTAGGGTATCTTTCACCGTATGGGCCTCTAACCCACATAGGTGTCCACCTTTCCCCCATGTCCGCCATGGTTGGGGCTCAAACCCAATTGAGGCTCGAATAATTGGTCCCACATCCCAATGCTTACACGTTTAAGCATACCAATAGAGATGTGTACCATCACAGAAAAACACACATTCTGAATACATGACCGGTTCGCAAATCATTGGTTCCATGAACCATAACAAAATTCATTATTCATAGGTGACTTCATTCACCACAATACACAAATAATAATATGGCATGTTCCATACAATGCGTCTCATTCTCAATCATGGTAACAATTCGTCCACGACCTCACATAAGCGTCGTACGAATGAATACCGTATTCTCATACATATATCGCACATATTTCATAACCTAGATTATCTTACTAAGTTATTAATCATTTTATCCTCCTAGGTTTCCTCACTCGCCTTTGGTAAGGTTTTAATCATGTTATTTCACAATCAAACATATCAACCATGTTTAACACCCATCATAAATATAATTCATTTAATTTGTAAGACACATAATATACTATAATATGATATCATAATAATAGCCTTTTTCATTATCTTACTAATGCATCCGTCCGCATCCAAAACGGAGATATACCACTAAATTAATTCATTAATCTGTCTTAATCAAGATTTAGATTAATAGTTATTCATTGCATAAGCATTCAACAACAACCTCTCTAGCCTAGTGGTAAGGCGTGTACAGTTTCAAGGAGGTCCTGGGTTCGAATCCCCTACTCAATTGGTCCCAACTAACAACTAATTGAGCATTTAAGGGAATATGGGATATTACATTCTCCCCCTCTTAAATTGAAATTCGCCCCCGAATTTCCTTCACTCAACAAACAAACAATCCTTGAATCAACGTCTTAGACCAACACTTGACTTCTCTTCGATTTCAAGTCTCTGACATACTTATTCTTCTAACTTATCTTTGCTAACAATTTTCCTTCTTTCATGGACTCCCGAAACTTCTTGATTTCCATCACAATCTCATTCTAATATTGGATTAACATTTAAACTTGCTCCCACTTAATTCCTCTTATATACCGCTCATCAACATCAGTGGGTCACTTTCTTCCCGGAAACCACGACTTCCCTTCCTTGTACTAAGTTACACAAAACATAATTACAACATCTTATCTTGACTTGGTTAATCAATACTCATTAATTCTTCATAAGAAAATTTATTGATTCCCCGACCACAAATAATATTGACTGCCCTTTTCTTGTTATTCCTTCAACAAATGCAACAACTTTGTAATCCATTTATTGATAATCTCATAAACTTCACCTGGCATAATGCTACATGTTGCAAACCTCTACTCCAATTGTTTCCCTTCTCTCGTACTACCCCAATAAGATAGAACCATTAGCACGAGATTATCTTACTCTCACCCTTACCTCCATTCTTACGAGTAACTATCTCCCTGATCCCCATAGACTTGATTGGGCTCTTTCATCCATCACCTTCCATTGTGATACTCTGATTCCAATAGTGGAACACTCGGGATTCCTAGGCACTACTGTTTAGCTAACAATCTTCAAAGAAACGCACTTACCCTCAGAGTGCCTACTGTCCAAAATGGTACAAGAACCTTACCGACTTCCATTAGTATAATAACGTCCTTGATGACTCACAAAAGTTCAGAATAAGACCAGCACTCTTCAGAAGGCAGGTATCCAGGAGTTACATTGCTACAACCATAAAAACATAGAACATCCAAATTCATCATGTGTTTGGTGCAGCTAAACCAAATTAGTTTGACAACATCCGATTCTGGTTACTATATTCCATATCAAATCCTCTCATAGGGTTTTGATTCACTCAAGATTTCTCCCGACACATAATCTCGGCCAATAACAAAGTAACACCGTCAAGAAACTTTAAATTATCAACAAAACACCACTTCTAAGGAACTTAAGCAATCTAGGACATAACTATGAGTGTCCATACATCTCGTAGAGTCACACACAATACTTCACACATATCTAGAGACAACATTTCACTTCGTATCCAAGGTCATTCATCTCAATCGTCTTGTCCCGTCTTCTATGATCTTAGCTCATGCTCTTACTAACATACCATCCGAGTTACATGTTTAACTTTAGGAATAACTGATTCTCGTTCCTCCTGGGAAGTATAACTCATGAATCCTCCAATAGGGTAGAGTATCATCGTACACATCCATTACCACTCTCAGGGAGTCTACATCTAAGGCTATGGATCCAAATGAATTAATCAACTTCATACCATGACCAACCACTTCGCACCTTATCAATTTATACCACATACCTAGCTAATCTCTTCCAGATCACCGCTTAGTAGGTCTCTTCCAAGTCCTTTCCGTATAGTTATTCATAATCATAATAGTGGTACTTCCCAGACTTACTTAAACTGAGCATGGTCTACCAGGTTGGTTTTCCCACGCGTCTAACTTCCATAGTATCTCTACAGATGACTGACTATGCACTACACCTTCATAAATCCCAATTTCAAAACTACCAATCTGACTTGTGGTAACTTGTAACTCCATCCTCGATTTGTACATCCACAACGATATACTTATGATATTTAAGACATCCTTAGCTCCAATACGGTGTGAATGCTTATACTCCGCGACTAACCAACCAACCAAATACTTCTCAAGAAGATAAATAACAACCAGACTTCCAATAAGCCAATATTACTCTTTCAATCCAAATAAAATGCACTTAAGATGAACCTTATCATTGCCACACGCTTACGATTGGAATTTTCTTCTAAACCAATACCTACTACACCCTTCATCATACTGGGGTTACTTGTCTAGATGACTTGCTACGGAAAATCCTCATTATCCCCCAATAAACTCTTGCAACATAAAATATTCCACATTCTACACTTAGTCCACATGCTCCAGCTTAGCTTATCTTTTGTTGGCTATCATCAACTAAACTTCTTAGAATACAAGACTCGCTGCTCAAAAAAAATGTATGTTACTTTACATCCATCTCAAGACAAGGAATCTATTACACTTACTTGTGACCATAATACTGCTATCACATACTTCTCTTAACACCAAGGTTTAACTTCCTCTATTCCGCTATGTAACACCCCAGACTGCTTTCAGGATTATCAACTAACCCCACAAATCAACACGGGTCTTTTCAACATGTTTTGTCCTCACTCGCACACTTTCCAGGAAACTTCCCAGAAGGTCACCCATCCCAATACTACTCCAAGTCAAGCACGCTTAACTATGGAGTTCTTATTGATTAGGATACCGAAAAGAAGATGCATCTTGTTGATATAGGTAGTACCAATTAATCCTTATAAGCCTTCTTTCAACCATGTAGTCTCATACCTGCACAGCCTCAGGATCCCTCTCATTCCGATGTGAATTCGGTTTTTCTCTTAGAAGCTGCTAGGAGTGTCTCATTGTAATGCATCGACAACCACTCCATCGCCCATGGATGTTACATGTAACCACTCTTCGGCCTCGGGTGTTACACACTACATACTCTAGAAATCCTCGATGTGAACAATCATCAACTACACGCCCATAACTTTGTCTTAATGAATCTTAAGGGTCTCATTGTGCCTTTATCTAAAATGTGCCCCATTACAACAGTTGTATTGCAACATCCACACTACTTCCGCACTCGGTGTTCACTTGTCTCCCTATGGTAATTCTCTCAGTTCCAATTACAAAAACCATTCTACTATAAGTCCTTAAATCCAACTTAATTGCTCTTATCCTCAACCAGTTCTCATACAACCAAAACCCACTGGAGCTTCCATTACCATATAATATGCGTTATCTGTCTCCAACACAAACTCTTATAACTGATCTTTAGGTAACTAAACATTCCACAATGGTCTCTTACTAACACTGAACCACTGACGAGCTATCCCAAATCCGATCTCCCTTCTAAGACTGCACATACTTGGTTTATCTTCTAACCTCCATTTTGTCCATACATGTTTCACTTGGAATAGGCAACCATGTCCTCGAGTCTCTCCTTAGACTTCACCACTACCTTAGGCTCCCAACAAAACTGAACATCCTTAACCCTCAAGTCTTTAACCACTTGCAAGGTACCATTCCAAATGTATATATTCCATTAAGTACTTTTGTTCTTCCAAAATATTTTAGTGGCCTTAGAAACTGAAACACTAATACACTACCTCACTTCCAGACCTTATGACATATGCGTAACATAACCATCCTTTCTCCTTTACTATACATAATTACTCATTATGCTTATTCCATATTAGTGAGTATATCTTACTCCACTAGCAAATTCACTCATTCCTCAAAATTCTGACAATTCATCCAATAGAGATCCTCAACTTCTTAACTCTGTTAACACCGCAGAATCGCTTGGATGATACACTACTCTTCAATTGCATAATACCCAAATCACAACGCCTCTGAAACTGCAACTGGGCCATCTAGTTCTCCTTACTTTCTAACTCTTGGCTTGAGCCTATTCTCAAATCGCAAGTTCAACCCACACTTCGGAGTCCTCGTGGTCGCTCAACCATGATCCTACCTACCATGCACATAATATTAGGTTGATCAGGCCCAATAATATATACAGTGATATTAAGAATCATGTTGGCTATAGACACATATGAGGCAGGAATAGATTTACTTATGATGTTTCAAGGCTAGGCCGAGAATCGACCTGCTCTGATACCAACTGTAACAACCCGTACAATATATATCTAGAATAATATCATACAAGTGTTAAATTTTTGGTACTGTCACAACATAAGTGCCTATTGGCATCAATATATACACATGTCCAAACTAAAAACATCCATGGAGCATGTTATACAATAATGCCTAAACAATAAAAATCTACGAACTATGTACAATATCTTCATTGCACACAACTCCACAGCGGAAGATCATAATGAACAGCAACCCTTGAAACATCCATAACAGTTTCTCTTAAATTCAACTTGTAAAGAATACTTGAAAAATAACAACAATAATGGGATGAGATAATAATCTCAGTGAGTTCTCCTATCCTATGGGTCCACTCGGCTCTACAGGGTATTCTAATCGACATTCAACTCATATCCAACTCAAGTCAACAAGGGAACGAAGACTTGAGCGATGGGGAAACTATCTCGCAATTGTATGGCAACATGCATCTGAGTTCTCATAACTCAACCACGATCACTATTCAGATCACGAAACATCAATTCCCGAGCGGACTTACGTCTAAGCCAGGCCCGGTTCATGCATGCTCGTATGATTCGACTTTCGCGGTGGATATCGGGTCCTCTATGAGGCTTAATCCCCAGTTCAAGCGACCGTCACCCGTATGGGACTCTAACCCACCTAGGGTATCTTTCACCGTATGGGCCTCTAACCCACATAGGTGTCCACCTTTCCCCCATGTCCGCCATGGTTGGGGCTCAAACCCAATTGAGGCTCGAATAATTGGTCCCACATCCCAATGCTTACACGTTTAAGCATACCAATAGAGATGTGTACCATCACAGAAAAACACACATTCTGAATACATGATCGGTTCGCAAATCATTGGTTCCATGAACCATAACAAAATTCATTATTCATAGGTGACTTCATTCACCACAATACACAAATAATAATATGGCATGTTCCATACAATGCGTCTCATTCTCAATCATGGTAACAATTCGTCCACGACCTCACATAAGCGTCGTACGAATGAATACCGTATTCTCATACATATATCACACATATTTCATAACCTAGATTATCTTACTAAGTTATTAATCATTTTATCCTCCTAGGTTTCCTCACTCGCCTTTGGTAAGGTTTTAATCATGTTATTTCACAATCAAACATATCAACCATGTTTAACACCCATCATAAATATAATTCATTTAATTTGTAAGACACATAATATACTATAATATGATATCATAATAATAGCCTTTTTCATTATCTTACTAATGCATCCGTCCGCATCCAAAACGGAGATATACCACTAAATTAATTCATTAATCTGTCTTAATCAAGATTTAGATTAATAGTTATTCATTGCATAAGCATTCAACAACAACCTCTCTAGCCTAGTGGTAAGGCGTGTATAGTTTCAAGGAGGTCCTGGGTTTGAATCCCCTTGGTGACATATCCTATACAAACAGGAAATTTAATTTTGTTTCAGTGTTAACGGGTTAACCACTCACGAAATTGTCCAGAAAGTGAATTTTGCTACGCGTTAACCGATTACCTCATATCGTTAACCGGTGTTAACCGATTACCTCATATCGTTAACCGGTTAACACTGTAAAAAGAGGAAAATTTTCAATTTCAAATTAATTCTCTCAGTAACTTCTTTCCTTAAATAACTCCTCTTTTATTTTCCTTTCCATATACCATTTTTACCTACTATTTTCACATAACATGATTTTTCAACACAACCAACATAATATCATCACATAGCATGGATAGGGCACGATTCACACAAACCCTACCCCACAAATATAGATTATTTTCCCCCAAAGCTAAAACTATCTAAGAACTCACCTAGTAGAAGAAGAAGATGAAGTTGGTGATGATGAAGATGAGATGATGGTGTTGATGAACATGCTCTTCATGAGCTTTCCATCTTCTTTCTCTTTTCTTCTCTTCTTCCTCTTTCTCTCTTCTTTCTTCTTTCTTTTCCTTCTGATATCTCTCTTCCTCCCTTACCTACTTCTTCTTATTCTTATCCTTTCCTTTCCTTTCTTCTTATCCTTTCTCTTTTTCTTACTCTTACTACCACATAATATATATATAACATATAATACATATATATATATATATATTATGATATTAGGTAGTAACAAAGTATCCCAATTGATATTTCTTCTTCCAGTACCAATTGACCAATTATTAATGTTACCAAAGATGCCCTCTCTTGTACTTATTAATATTGGTCTGTCTCTTTTATTAATAATTAATCCCTTCAGAGTTCACCGGTTACTCTATTGGTCCCAATTGACAACATTTAGAGCACATAGGAGCTCCAATTGTTATAACTAACCAAAGATATAGTACACAGGTACTCAATTGGTCTCAACTAACAACTAATTGAGCATTTAAGGGAATATGGGATATTACACCTTATTATTTGACCACAAAGTCAGTGAACTGGAAGCTTCGATGGAATGTCTCCAGTCTCGGGAACAAACACATTAAATATTTTTCACTTTAGAGGCAATGTTTCGTTGAAAGTGATTGACATGCATCCCTGGGCTAACTAGTAATGATATTTCCTCTTATTTAGAGTTGTTAAGTATTTTTTGAACAGCAAAAAAAAGTATTTTTTTCTTTTTTATTGTTCTTCTCTAAGAGCGTTCTTGTTTCAGCGTTGGATCAAGTCCATACAACTTTATTCATTGACACTGGTCTTACATGTTTGATTTACTGGATATGTGACTCCATACACAGTAGGGGGATGGATTGTGGAGGTTTGAAAATCGTTGTTTTAAAACGAAATCAGAGTTTAAAAACATTTGAATAAATATGAAAAACAAATTTAAAGTAAAAAAATTAAGTAAAAATAAAATAGATAAGAAAAGAGAGATGACACTTGAGATTTATACATTTTTCGTCTAATGAAGTAACTTAATCCTCTCCCCAAGATTTGATCTTGAAAGTATCTACTATTACTTGAGAGCTTTTAGAAGGTTAATTTTACGAACCCCCTTATATAAGGAACTGAAATTTTTAGGATAACTTAAGCCAAACAACAAACAGGGCTTCGATCGCTTAGTCTCTAAATCAAACAACGAACAACCTTGAATCAATTAATTTTCAAACCAAACTTAAATTTTTTATAGGCTGGTCTCGTACCAAGATGAAGTTTTGAGTTGGATAACCTCGTAATGGATCTGCAGTTTTACACATGCAGACAACGAACCGACCGAGATTTTTATCAGGATAATCCCGAACCTACTGAGCTTTTATAGCGAAACGAATGCAAAAATCGAGTGAGATTTTTTACTAGGTTGATCTCGAACCAACAGAGCTTTTAACTGGACTGAGGTCAAGAACCATTGTGAAGATTTTTCATTTGTTGATCTTCACGAACCCAAAAGAGAGTTTCTCTTCAATGGAGGAGCTCACGAACCATATGGAGACTTAGAAAAATCTTCTAAATACAAACAAGATTATTTTCAATGGTTTAACTCCCAACCAAAGTAATCACTTCCTAAGGAATAATTATTTACTAAGATATAAATCTACTCTTGGTAAATTTACAATAATATCTTTAATCAAAATAATATCTCCACCGAGACTCAAGAACACTCTTAAAATATTATGACTAAAATATGTGAGAAAAATAAGAATAATTTAGAGAGATGACAAGAGAAATAAAAAGTGACGATTTTTCAAATTTTCTAGATGATTTGAAATGATAGAGAGACTCTCTATTTATAGACCAAAACTTAACCAAAGTCTGTACACCATGATGCATGACTCTCAACAACATGCATTATCACAAAAAGGTTCACCAATAGGACCCCCATATACATCTCACAATTTATGCATAATATCGTTCATCATACACAATAATAAATTCATGTTACAACATTAATAAACAACAACAACTCAACAAATGTAACTTCATAGGTGTTCGTTCATGTTACTTCACCAAAATAACAACACATAATTGTATAACCATAATGATTCGCAAGCCAACCACACAAGTCAAAACAAATATCCCTATAGTAGGATAATTACTAACTCTTGGCTACCTCACCAAGCATTACCATGATTCAGCTTTGAGCGCTAGCTTTGTACACTTCAAACGACGCGTCATTTGGACGTACAAATCAGAAGTTATGGCGTAAATCGGTTGAGCACAAATTCACCAAATACTCATATCTCTATAACCTTCTACATTCAACAACGGTGGAAATTTATACATGTATAATCATTATGATTCAAGTATAATTTCAGTCACAAAATCACATGCATAAACCCAATAAATCATCAATTTCCAAATTATTAACACAATAATTATTCATAGAACAAAATCATGGAACTCTAATGAGAGTAACGGCCTCTCTTCTCTACCCCATCATACAATACACCTAATTGGTAGCCCTTTCTCCTCCTTACCTATTTCCAATAATTGATGATGAATAAATCAACTTCTATGGCTTCCCTTTTCAAAATCCTAGCTTTTTCATTTCTCCGTTCAAAATCTCTTTCTCTCATTTTGCCTACTGTCTTAATTTCACGTATTGGTAAAACTAGGTAAATCTCATCTTACTCCCAATATATCATTAGGATTTTCTACACAACTCTTTCCAATTACCTCATTAACCCTCAATTTTCTTAATTCACACAATTGCCTAAACTCCCTAACTTCTTGCTCTCCTTTATTTATCCAAATTCTCACAAATGGCCCAATTCTACCATTTTACTATTTATTTAATTAATATGAATAAAATATTATTTATTCTAATAATTAATTAAAATTCTAATAACTTCCAAACAACTAAATCAAACTCTTACTCTCTATATATCTCTATTCCAAGGATACTTACCCCATGTTAGCTGAAATTTCGACATTGGAGAAGAATATATTGTTTTTGACAAAGAAGTTGAGAAGTTGTAGTCAAAGCTGTCATTTTGTCGAAGAGGGTTTGGTTTGGGACTTAGAAATATTCTCGGATTCAAATTCACTTTTTGAGCGAAGGTGTCTGTTTGGAGTTGTGTTCGACGAGCGTGATTCAAATTAAGGCTCTTAACCATTTTTTGGCCTTATCCGTTTCTTGAGAAGATGCGTGTAAGGTAGTAAGTGGTGAAGTCCATGAAGGAGAAGAGCGATCCAAAACGCAGCGGAATTTAAAATTTCTCCTTTAATGATCCTTACGAATGGGCATGATCAGTGATAGAATTGTTACCTCTTGTGGCAATTGTAACCTTTGATGCAGATCTACGGAGCGATCACAAACGTTGAACGATGACAACGCCTCTACTCAGTCCACACAAACGGATTCCTTCAATCTCAGTGCTAGCTGTTACGAATGAAGGCTCTGAGTGTGAGAGAGAGAAACGAAATTGCAACTGCCCAAATGCTTCTACACAAGGGTTCTATTTATAGAACCACTTGTGTGGGCTGCAAGCTAAAAAGCCCACTCAAGTATATGTGGCTCATATCTTATAATATGCCAAAATCACTTAAGCGCGTGGTATCTTACCATATTTCATATTCTACTTAAGTACACCGTACCTTACGATGTTCTACAATTCACTTAAGGGCACCGTACATTACAGTATTCCTTAGTTACTCTATCTTTCATCAATCCGTCCTTTTGTGTGTGACCTTGTAGGTTTTCGCGGCATTGACAATTATATTAAATCACGTATTTAACATAATAAACAGTGAGCGGTATCTAGAAACACATCACTGCCACCCAAGACACGAAAAATGTGATGTGATCTGACAAATCCTTTTGTGATAATACTTATGTGTACAATTACCCTTTTGCCCTTATGTCTATATTGAACACAAGAAATAGACCGTGTCATCCTTGTCCAATTCAATATTGGGCCCATAGACATTTATCCTGTTACGCAGGATGGGCAAATTCCATCTAGGTCACTCATGTCCCTTAGCATGCTTCGTGGAGTACCCATCAACTGTCTTTATGGTCATCCAGTTACGGACAATGTTTGATCAACAATAAGACACTCGACTCTACATCTAGGGTCCATAGTGGTTTCAGGTCGAAGGGTGGTATACACCATTATCACCATGGGAATAACTTATGACACTTTGCATAACATTCTATATAGTATTCTCATAGTGGGTCAATCCAGTATAAATATTACTCTTAATATTCATACCTATGTTTAAGACTTGATAACTCTTTATCCATAATCCATGAGATGTGATCATCAGTCTATATACATAATAGTCTTAATGCTTTAATGTTATCCCACTTCACAATAAAGCTCGACTGCAGATACTTTAAGAATAGTATCCTTATGTTGTGATCTCATGATTAAGTCACACTTGATACATTAAACGGACTAGCTATTTTAGGGACTTTATTAAACAAACATAATAAAGAAAAAGCCTTTTATTATTAATAAATAATTCGATACAAGTACAAAAGTATTGGCCTCTAGGGCTTACACCAAAAGTCCATGCAAGCGAGAACATGTCATCTTTTGGAGAAGTTATCATTTGTTACCGTTATTTTCGATTTATTATAAATAAGGATCTTAGTGATTAGGATTGACGTGTTCCATTTTTCACAAAATCTCATATATTACTCAAAGTGTTTGTGTTGTTGAGAAACGAGTTCTTGAGTTCAATGTACGTGTGATCACCATTTTTACTTTTGTATCAAATCATTATAATCATGTTATTCACTTTCTTTGTCAATTTACTTTGAAGTTATTTACATTGTCATTTACATTTTTGCGTTTCTTTACAAACGTCAACATTATTTTCAATAAAAATAGCATTGTCGAAATGTTCATAAGTGATAAAACTTGAAGAGAATTAAATCACATGTCCTAGGATCAATCTAGTTGATCCTGTGAGTAACCAAAAGTATAGAATTTGGAAGACTAGCGCTTGTTTACCAATTTTGACGGTAAACAAATTGGCGCCCCTAGTGGGACGAGTGCTTAAATCTCTGAAGTATTTAAAAGTTCTTCATTTATAGTTTCTCTAACTTCGTTGCATAAGATTAAGAAGTGGTAAAGTATCCACAAATAATGAAGCAATACCAAAAAGGAGATACGTAAGAAGGATGGCGAATCCTCCAAATAACAATGGAGAGACTACGACCGCAATATCTGTGTCTGAAGCAATTCCATCCATGGCGAGTATGATGGCCATACGGTCGAGTACTCATAGTGGATCAATTTTATCTTCTATGAGGATGCGGAGTCAGCCAATTACCCATTCTATAGTAAGAACTAATGCATTCAGGCCCTATGTGTCTGGATTTACAATGCCTTTGAACGGTCGCGAACAGCCATATGGCATGTCAACTTCGATGATGGAAAATTTGCACAATGCGAAGTCAATATTTGTCGATCCATTGATGAACATGTTCTCGTCTTTACAAGGGTCTGGGTCGGCTTTTAATAATGTGGGTCTAGTCAACCAACCCTTAGTGGTGGGATTTTTTGTCCAACAAATGCCCAATTTTACTACAAACTCTATAATAGTTTTAAGACAGCAAATGGACGAAAGTAACCATGAGATGGTCCATATGCTTTCCCAACAAATGGGCACAATATTCAATCCCTAGATTCAAAACACCACCCAAACAAACCAACAAATGACAGCGCAGATGACGCGAATTTCAGACTTCTTTGGGGTTCCACAAGTTCCTAGACAACTTCGAAGGGAACGAGTTTTAGAAAACCAAGGAGCAATCCTTGAGGAGGACCTTACCATTAACCAAGCCCATCGAAATGCACCCCGTATAGACTTGGAAAATTAGGGGGTTAGAGTCGAACCTCCCAGGAACGAACAACAAGTGTTAGGGGAAAGCGAACCAATGGTGGTAATGTTTAACAGGAATCAAGACGCAGATGAAGTCTTACATCGAGTTCGACATGATGATATGGCAGGAGATAATAACTTAGCTGCCATGGTCGAGAGGATTATGGAACAAAACGGGGTAAACATGGGCCTCCATAAGCCAAACTATATCTCCCCATTGTCAAGGTATATTTTGCAGATCGAATTTCCTAGGGGATTGTAGGTCCCCAAATTCACGAAATTTTCTGATGACACTAGTGAATCTACCATCGAACATGTGATAAGGTATCTAGCTGAGGCAGGGGACATCGCCAATAATAAAAACCTGAGAATAAAATATTTTTCCAGTTCTCTCACTAAGAATGCCTTTACATGCTTCACTATGCTCCTAGCAAATTCTATTCATGATTGGACTCGTCTAGGGAGATTGTTCCATGAACAATTTTACATGGGATATTCGAAGATTAGTCTGAAAGAATTGGCTAGTATTAAATGCAAATTTACTGAGTCAATAGATGATTATCTCAATAGATTATGTTTGCTGAAGACAAGGTATTTCACATAAGTGCCTAAACAAGAGTTAGTCGAAATGGCTGCTGGCGATTTAGATTATTCCATCAGGAAGAAGTTAGATACCCAATACTTGAGAGATATGGCCTAGTTGGCTGACACAGTTTAACAAGTAGAGCGTATGGAGGCTGAAAAAGCCAGAGCAAGTAAGAATAATATGAGAGAAAGGGTAGCATACGTCGAATTAGATGAAGATGATCAATAGACATATAGTGATCCTTTAAGTTTTGAAGAAAGTGAAATCGACATGGTCGAACTAAAACAAGGGTCACCATATTCATGCAAGGTAATTGCACCTTCGAATGGGAAGAATCCGGTCGAATCGGAAAAGAGTGACAAATTCCCTAAGAAAACATCTACTTTTGGCGTTACCAAATGTGACGAATTTTTTTACTTGCTAGTCAATGATGGCCAAATAATAGTGCCTCCTGGCGCTAAAATGCCTTCATTAGAATATCTAAATAAAAGAGGTTTTTGTAAATATCATAATTTTTTAGGCCATAAAACCTCACAGTGTTTTCTTTTCAAGGATCTTGCGCAAACACGATTAAGGATGGGAGACTGAAGTTTGAGGACAAAACTAAGTCCCAGATGAAGATAAATTCAGACCCTCTGCAGGTGGAAGATACCCATTACACTAAGCCTGCCATTACCAACATGGTCGAAGTGTCTGAAGGTCATGACAAGAATACCAATGTAATCGAAACCATTGTGGGTTTCAATCAAGAAACCAACATAACCGAGACTACTGAGGGACTTAGAGTCAAATTGCAAAAGTTGAAGATCACTAATGGCACCATCTTTGAAGTTAACATGGTCGAGGTGAGCAAAGAGAATAAGATGGAGACTGACGAGGAAAACACCCAGCGAAATGACAAGCAAGTAAAGGTGGCTTACCCAAAGAATGCCGAAAGCTTAGTGGAGTTCCTCCATTGTTGCCAACGAAAGAAGTTTGAAGTGATGTTGTGCCCTAGGGTTCAGTTTTGTCTTCGACAAAAAGGTTATGGAGAACATAGAGAGAGTTCGAGTGTCTAGTCACAGAAGAAACTGGAAAGATACCCGCAATCACTACACTTTCGACAAAAGGGGAGTCCCTTGAAGGCAGCAACAATGAGGTCCAAGCCTCCAAGATAACAGGACATCTACCTTCAAACCAATGGAGGACACTCCCATAGGAAGGTGGGTTAAGCATGTTAAGAAGAAAGAGCGAGGCCAAGAGAAATGGAAGAGTTTTGAAGTAGGCTAAGGCTCCTCAATAGCCTATTGAAAGGAATTCCAAGTGTCAAGACAACAAACTTATGGATCTGAGAATTACAAAGGCAAGAATCCCATGTCGAGGTCTCAGTGGTGAAGGCAACAGAGGAGAAGGAAAGCATAAAGAGAAGCTAACGAGAAATTGATGGCAGAGTCTAGCACCAACCAGCCTCCGAAGAAGGATAGAGGCAAAGAGAAAAATCTAGTAGGGAGAAAGCTTTTTCCTGCTCAAAAGGAAGAGTCTGAAGACAAGCCAGAATGACCAACAGTGGATGACGATATTTTGACAGATAACTTCCACACAGGGTTGAAAACCTCTTTAGACATCAATTGTAACATGGTCTTCATACTTCTAGTAGAATATGACCAAGACACGGAGATCGAAGAATCTGAGGAAACTACTGAGGAAGAAATGACCAAGCATAGGCCAGTATTTTTCTACATAATGAATAACGGATGTGTCAAAGAACATGATGCTTTCTTTGAAAGACCTGACGAGGCAATAAAAAACCATCTGAAACCCTTTTTCGTCGGGGGAAAAGTGGAGAATTTAGGGATCAATAAAATTTTAGTAGATGGTGGTGTGACGGTAAACCTTATTCCACACTTTATATTGAAGAAAATTTGAAAATTCGACACTAATCTCAAACAACATAAGATGGTGTTGTCGAATTACGAAGGAAAAATTGGCCACACCTTAGGAGTGATCCAGGTAGACCTAACAGTTGGTACTAACACTAGGCCAACCATATTTATGTTTATTGCATTTAAGGCTAATTATAACATGATTTTGGGTCATGAGAGGATACAAGACACTGGCGCAGTACCCTCTTCACTCCACCAAAGAATCTCTATATGGAGGAATGATGGTATAGTAGAAAATATAGAGGTTGGCCAAGGTTAATTTATTGTCAAGGTTAATCACGTGGATAAGCGTCATTTCAACAAATATTGCTCCATGCAGTCCTGCTGGGTTTACATTGGCGCCTTCGGATACAACATTTTATTCCCTTAATCTACATCCAACCCATGGTTTTCAATGGGACAGAGAGGTCGTGGGAGAAGACCTTGAATTCGGAGGGATGTCAGGCGTCCAGCCAGCTGGCTGGGGAGACGAAGACAATGACTATGTATGAGTCTAAGAAATTTGAAAAAATTTCGGCTTATATAGCCGAAAATAGACTAAAGGAGGGCTTAGAGGCCGAAGTTAAGTATATGGTTGTCGAAGCCAATAAAACTGAAGTACACCTTGAAGTGCATGGGGTAGATTTCGAACCAGCGCCAATCCAGAGGCTCGATGCTATCTATGATGATGAGCCTTTGGGATTTGAAAGGGACCTGCTAGCACCCAAATTTAAAATGCTAGCACATGATCCCCTAGAGAAAATCAACTTGGGGAGGGAACAGTCAAAAGACCAACGTATATAAGTGCCAACCTTGGCCCAGAACTTAAAGTCGAAGAGATGGAGTACAAAGACTGTTTCACTTGGGACTATGATGAGATACATGGATTGAGTATAGGATTGGTAGAACTAAAGTTACCTATCAAGCCTAGAAGGAAGCCAATTAAATAGACTTCAAGGTAATTTGCGCCGGAAATGTTGTCAAAGATCAAGGAAGAAGTCGAAAGGCTCGTCAAGTGTAAGTTCACCCGCACCACAAGGTATTTCGAATGGATTCCTAATATAGTTCCCATCATTAAAAAGAATGGAACTTTGAGGGTTTGCATTGACTTCAGAGATCTGAATGTTGTGACCCCAAAGGACGAGTATCAAATTCATATGTCACAAATGCTTGTTGATTCCGCCGCAGGCTATGGGTATCTTAGTATGGTCGATGGATACTATGGATACAATTAAATTTTTATTATTGAGGAAGATGTGCCAATAACAACATTTCAATGTCCTGGAGCCTTAGGCACCTACGAATGGGTGGTGATGCCTTTTGGTTTAAAAAATGCTAGGGCAACCTACCAAAGAGCGATGAGTTCTATTTTTCATGATTTTATCGAAACATTTATGCAAATTTATATTGATGATATAGTTGTCAAGTCTGTATCAGGGAAAAATCATGTAGTTCATCTTCGACAGTCATTTGAAAGGATAAGAAAGCATGGTCTGAAGATGAATCCTCTCGAATGTGCACTATGTGTGCAAGCAGGAGATTTTTTAGGCTTTGTGGTCCACAAAAAAGGGATTAAAATCAATCAGAATAAGACCAAGCCCATTATGGAGGCGAAAGCGCCATCAACAAAGAAGGAGCAACCGTCTTTGTTGGGAAAGATCAACTTATTGAGGAGGTTCATCTCGAACCTAAGTGGTAAGACTCGGGCCTTTTATGCTCTACGTCGACTGAAGAAGGAAGGTTTCAAATGGGGGGAAGGAGTAGTAGGAATCCTTCGACAAAATCAAAGATTATCTTGTTCATCGTCTAATTCTAGTGCCTCCTTATAGAAGTAACAATATGAGGTTGTACATTTCTATGTCTGATGTAACTATATGGAGCATTATTGCTCAAGAGGATGAAAATGGCATCGAAAGAGTCATTTATCATCTTAGTCGAGTCCTCAATGATGCATAAACTAGATATATAATGATTGAGAAATTGTGTCTTTGTTTGTACTTTTCTTGTACCAAGTTAAAACATTATATAAAACCTGTTGATGTGTATGTATCGTCTCATTTTGATGTTATTAAGTTTATGTTATCTAAGCCAATCATGCGCAGTCGAATTGGAAAGTAGGAACTTTTCGTAACTGAGTACTCCCTAACTTATATTCCTTTAAAGGCCATCAAGGAGCAAGTGGTCGCAAACTTTATAGTCGACCATTCCATAGTCGAGAATTCCCAAAATTATCTAGAGCTTAAGCCTTGGAAATTATATTTCGATTTTTCTAGTCACAAAAATGGAACGGGTTGGAATATTGATTATCTCTCCTAATAAAATTTCAATAAAATTCAAGTATAGGATCAAAGGTTTTTCCTCAAACAATGAGGCTAAATACGAAGCTTTGATAGTTGGCCTTGAAATGCTGTTGGAATTGGGGGCAACTAGAGTCAAGATAATAGGTGAATCTGAGTTGGTTGTAAAGCAGATGATGAGGGAATATAAATGTGTCAAAGAGAATCTAATAATGTACCTTGTAATAGCAGATTGACTATTACGAAAGTTTGAAATGGTGATTATTAGACACATTCATTGACTTAAGAACCAGGAGGCAATGACTTAGCTCAAATTGCTTATGGGTACAAAATTTCGAAAGAGAAATTGGAAGATGCGATTGAAGTTTGAGGGAAAGTTATGACGACTAGATTGTCCCCAACAGATTTGGAAACAACAAAACTGGGCTATGTAGATGAAGAGAACTTCGAGATATTGGCTATCGATAACTTGACAAATGCATATTGGAGAAAATCAATAGTAAATTACCTAGAGAATCCAACAACATCTGCAAAGCGGAAGGTCGGGTATCGTTCTTTAAATTATACTCTTATGGGAAATGAATTATTTAAAAAGACGCCCGATGGAGTTTTACTCAAATGCCTTAGTGAGGCTGAGGCGCACTTAGTCTTGTTGAATGTCCATAGTAGGGCATGTAGGGATGACCAAGTAGGCTATAAGATTAAATGGCTTTTGTTTCAACAAAGGATGTATTGGCCTACTATGCTGAAAGATTGCATCGAGTTTACCAAAGGATGCTAAGAGTGCCAGATACATGCAGGTATATAACACATCCCTGCAAATGAACTGTATTCTATTATGAATCCTTGGCCCTTCAGGGGTTGGGCGTTGGATATGGTTGGTGAGATTCGACCAACATCTTCTAAAGGTCAGAAGTACATCCTAGTAGGCATTGATTACTTTTCTAAGTGGATAAAATCCATACCTTTAATAAATTTTGATCAAGAAGCAGCGATCGAGTTTATCCAAAGACACATAATTTATAGATTTGGGATCCCAGAGACCATCACAACTGATCAGGGGTCAGTATTTACTGATCGAAAGGTCTGGGACTTTGCTAAAGAAGCAGAGTTCAAACTATTAACATTTACAAATTATTATGCTCAGGAAAATGGTCAAGTCGAAGAAGCAAATAAAATGGTAATTGAATTAATAAAAAAGCATGTGGGAAAAAAGTCGAGAAATTGGCATAAGACATTGGACCGAATCTTGTGGGCCTGTCGAACCTCCCCTAAAGAGGCTACAAATTCTATGCCTTTTCAATTGACCTATAGGCATGATATGGTGTTACCAATTGACATTTATCTCCGATCAACTAGAATTCAAATATAGAATGAGATCTCATCTGAATCCTATTGAAATATGATGTTGGATAAACTAGTCAATTTGGACGAAGAAAGGTTGAATGCCTTATAGTTATTAAAGAGGCAGAAAAAGAGGGTAGAGAAATCATACAATAAAAAGGTCAAAGTAAAATATTTTCAAATGGAGACTTCGTGTGGAAATTAATTCTACCTATGGATCGAAGAGATATAGAATTGGGTAAATGGTCCCCAAAATGGGAAGGTCTATTCTAAATTGTTCAAGTTTTTTCTAATAATGCATACGAGATCGAAGGGTTAACTGAGGATCGAAGAATCCTGAGAGTAAATAGGAAGTATTTGAAAAAATATAAGTATGCACTTCAGGAGATTGAAATATTAACTGAATAGTATCCATGCAAAATCGAAGCCAAAATGGTAACTATATAGAAAGTGCCAAAATGGCTGAAGTCATTACATTACAAATTCCAGGGTTGAAATAAAAATTCAAATAGTTACAGCATGAGCAAGCAAAATAAACAAAAAAGGAAGAGCAACCTTCATGCGTTCATACTTCATCTTCAAGAGTAATAGACGACGGTCGATCACAGTCTGGATGGAGTTGAGGATATCATTTTTCTTCCCAAAGTTTGGGCCCATTCGACATGATCCACCCCTACCTGGATTTTGTTGTCAATTTCTTCGCGGTCAAGCTTTTGAATCTCCTCTTGCCGCTCTTTGGCCTTTTTGATTTTCGAGTGCATCTCTTTGATTTGCAGTTCCCAAGCAGTAATATTGCTAGCGCGGGTCTCGAATTCTTCTTGACTTTGTTCAAACCCCTTTTCCGATTCTGAAACTTTATTGGTGGACTTGGTGGCAGCGTCCCATTCAACTGTTTGGAAATTTGTTTTGTTCTGAATCTTGTTCGAAACTTCACTTTTATGGTTGAGGTCTACGCTAACTTGATCAATAAGCAGCCTAAGCTCCATGACAATGTCTGCAATTTTTGGAGGAGTGGTTAGGATGTCAACTTGTTTCTAGAGATCCTTGATCCCAAAGCAGACAGTGGGATTATTTTCTAGGACTTGGAGCAAGTTAACATCGAATGCTTTCTCCTTGATCTTTTTGAGAAGTTCGTCAGCAGGTTCATTTGTAGAATGACCACCAAAAACAGTCGAGGAACTTGAGAAGTTTTTCAGTCGAGCTACCCCTTGTACTCATGATCACCTTCAGGTGTTCTGATGGCTTATTCTTATTTAAGGTCTCCAATTCTTCCAGGGAGAAAGTAGCAGTTGTACTAGTCGAATGGGTTTTGAAATCTTTGTAAGTGCCAAGGGTTTGGTTTTTGGTAGGCATGCCACCTGGGTTCGCATCATCTTCTTCTTCTTCCCGAGGGTCAACAGGGATGTCAAACATAGAGTGATCTTCATCTTCATCTTCCTCTTTGTCTGGGAAGTATTCGCCTTGGTTGAGGATTTTTGGCGAAGAGTCGTCTATTTTTTCTTGGACATTATCCTTTGGATTTTTCATGTCCATGGTTTCCGAGATCTCTGTGAGGTTATGCTCTTCTTCTTTGTCATCTTTATTATCAGAGCCAGTGGTTTGAGAGTGTTGGGTTGTATTCTTTGGAGGTGAAACCTCTTGTTGTTTGTTAGTGGGTTTGTTTACTTCACCTGTTGACCCTTTGTTCGAATCTTTGTTGGATAAGGGATGGTGCGAAGGAGTACGGGGCGTTCCCAGGGATAGCGTGCTTAATGCTCGATTGTTCAATGTCGTTTGTGCCATCCTGCAAAAGAAATCGAGTTGTGCTAAGTCGAAAAGGAAAGGGAAGATGGCTTAGAAAAATGAGGCGAAATTCTATTACTTTAAGACCATCAGCACCAGGGATGGAGTTATCACTCTTGATTCGTTCAGGGGTATTCTTGGCAGTAGGTTCAGGATCAACATCAATCACCTTTTTGCAACAGGTTTTGTTGGCTTGATTTTGATGACGTTGGTTTTCGGGTGAGAGGTGGCGTTAGAAGTCTTTGCTTTCTTCTTCTACTTGGCAGGTTTGGAGGTATATGGGGAGAGATCATTATCGCCTGACTCAATTGTTGGAGCCTGGGGATGGTTAGTCTTTCATTTCTTTGGAGTTGGAGGAGGATTTCCGCTTACCCGAAAATAACATAAGAATTAGCATACAAAGATAATACATCAAGAAAAATAACAACACACAAAGTATACCTTTGTTGTTGTTTTGGTGGTTTCTTTTTCTTGGCCTTCGTCCTTGGTCGAGTTGGCAGCTTTCTTCGCCAGACCCTTTATCTATTTTCTTTCGACGGCTAAAAGAAGAAAAGGTCAAAATAATGATCACAAGTAAGAAGGGTGTTAAGGAATTATTAGAAGAAGAAATAAATTGAGAAACTCTCATATTTCACACCTTCATATATTGGATAGAGTATATGAGCATGCTCTATATCAATATGAAGATGACCTTTGAAAATGTCCAGAGTGTGCTTAGTCGGAACCACTCGTTGGGCCAGTTTTTGAGAGTCTTGTCGAAGAATTTTCACAAAACCCCCACTAACGAACCAGTTGGGAAATAGAGGAAGAAAAGCCACACCGAAATCAATAGTTGGTATTCGAGGGAAATTTAGAGGGTGAAGATTAAAAGTCAACTCACACCTTTGTTCGTATTTAACATACGAAGGTAGTTTTAAATCAGGGAGTTTCTTTGTAAATTTCTCTCTCAAAGTTACTAAAGCCTTGTAGATGGTTCGACATAGCTCATCAGGTTTGTAGGCAGTTTCAAAGTATTTTTGGAATGCTTGGATTTCTTTATTATGAGTCAAAATACCTTTTTTGGATCTTTCATGTACATAAGCAAAAGCGGAGGTTAGGTGTTGGGTGAAAGCAGGAATGTCAAACATTTTTGTGGAATAATAACTTCTCCACCAAGTGTCATATTCTTGAGTGCAGTAGTATGATGGTTTAAATGGAATGAGGGTGAGTTGTGTAGTGCCAACATAATGATACATATGCATTCGACTTCAGTGTGGTACATATTATAAAGAACAATGATGCCTTTCTTGTTGAAGATTGGTTTGGGCATAACTTGGTTAAGACCAAATTGTCGAGAGACAAGATTGGGTTGGTAGCTTAGGAGGATTATTTGGCCAATGATTCCTCCTCTTGATCTTTCGAAGGAACAGAGGATTTCCTAGTGAACCACTATGGGCCATGAGTCCTATTGATGAAGGGAGCTGTCATACCCCAAAATTTGCCCGTTGATATTACAAAGCATTTTCCAAGACCCTCTGACTTGATCTACAAGGCACTGATATCAAATGGACAAAAGCCCAGCTCACAACAGGCCTAATCCAAAGTGGCCCAAAATAGCTTGCTCGCTAGGCGAGCAATTCCTTCGCCTAGCGAATATCTCAGCATGCCACTCGCCCAGCGAAGCACCAGGTCCAGAAAAAGCCCAGACCTAGCTTGCTCGCTAGGCGAGCAATTCCTTCGCCTAGCGAAGCTTGCGAAAATTTGAAGTTTTGGACCTCATTTTAAGCCCATTAGGTCACCACCACTACCACTATAAATACCAGCTCCTCTGCCACGAAAAAGGGACGGACGGACGAACACACACACAGACCCAGAGGGAGAAACACTGAAACCCTGCTGATCTAGAGAATTCGGAAGACGGAAACCCTGAAGGCCGCTCCTCCGCTCCGAAGCTACCACCGTCCAACTCAATCCGGCTCGCCAATTCAAGGTTGCAATTCGATTGCAAACAGGTTTGCATTACTATTATCGCTTTATTTTCTTAATTTGCATGTGATACCGCTTTATGTTCTTAACTTGCATGTGATATTATAATTGAATTCATAAACATATTTGAGGTTTTGCATGTGAATTTAAGTGTGCCTGAATATTGTGAATGCTGAACCGTATAATTATGTGTTGGATGCCATAAGCCGTGCCGCAGGTTGAAGTCATACTGTTCTGAAATTCAAAACCCGCAGCCGCTCGCTAGCACATCGCTAAGCGAGCATGTAGCGAGTATTCGCTAGGCCCTCGCTAGGCGAGGCAGAGGCGAACGGGACAGTCGCTAATATTTTGTTTGTTATGTCCTATGCGTATCTTATCTATTCTATGTTAATTATGCACTGTTTCGCCTGACATTCATGCTGCTGTATTTTCTTTTGCGGTGTAATCTTCGATTACACCCCGATTTGGTATTCTAACCCGTTTGCTGAATTTTGCCAAGGTTCACATGTCCCAGGAAAAGATTGCCGTTAGGTCTTCCACTTTATTTGTGGGATACCCTTGTGGAGACTCACCCTAAATTACTTAATTAATTTTAATGTGTTAATTTTAATGTATTAATTTTAATGTATTAATTTTAATGTATTGATTTTAATATGGAGGCTCGTCCTAATTACCTAATTGACTTTAAAATATTGCCTTTAAATAAGTGATCTTGGACCTCTCTTGGTTACCCCACGATTTCGGTATTACGGTATAACGGTCATGTCCCGCGAATGTGGGGATGCACTTAGCAATGGCCCTTCGATTAAATCATCATAAAATAAATCATAGTCCCTCGGATGTTGCCTTCGAAAATACGATTTTGTCCCTCGATGACCCTTCGGTGTAGCCTCCGGTTAAATGATGATCGTCCCTTCGAATGCTAAGGTATCCTTACAACTGTTGCCTTCAATGACCTATCGATGACCCTACGGTGACCCTTAAACATCCAAAGGGTAAGATTACTTACTTCTCAATAGTAAGGACAGTTTTACCCTCATAAGGATAGGAAATGCCCATAACGACCTCAGGAAGGTATAACTCTCAATTACTGGATCATAACCTAAAACATTTTCCACCCCTCACACTTTACACTTTACAAATCCTAGAAAATCACCACTTGGTATACATTCATACTAGAATCATTACTGAGTTACATTTTTCTAAACCATTTTCAAAATCAAATGAGATAAATACTTTGTATACATTCATACGAGAATCATTACAAAGTTAAACTCTCTTTCAAACATTTTTTAAGCAATTCACCGACACTTTTCAGACAAAAATATAAGTGATCCAGTAATTAAGAGCCCATGGATAACCATGGATACAAAGGGTGCTAACACCTTCCCTTTGTATAATGTACCTCCCGAACCCAAAATCTATTGAGGTTTTTCCTGTTCTTTTCCACCTTTCCTTATTGGATAAAAGAAAAGTCGGTGGCGACTCTTGCTATCCGCGACATTGCGATAAAAAGCAAAACACCCCAAGTCAGTTCACCGTGTGACAGAACTGGCGACTCTGCTGGGGACACTTTAAAAAGAGAGGTTACCTTAAAAAACAAGATCACTTATTTAAAATTGTCTGATTTACTTTTAAGGGATTGCTTGGGTATTCTTGAGTGAAAGATCCTACACCCGGATCTAGTGTACCTTAGGTAAGTAGCAATAGATCATCGCGACTATCCGGCGTATACTGGAATGGTTAAAATGATGGCTACGGTTAATGTGACACTTTGGTTGTCCTGATGTTCCTCATGTTACTTGAGGAAAAATCTGGCTTCCGCGTGGTGTCATTAAAGCATTAACCAGACCTTTAGAACCCTAATTGACTCATCCTAGCCATTAGAAAGTAGTGAGATAACTGACTTCGGTTCCGACTGGGGTTGGTTGATACTCGATGCTACACTCCTTGAGATTGGACTTTAGGGAAGCTTTGGTCAACCACTTGGTGTTGCACTGAAGTGGACTTAAAGGAAGGTCAATGATTGGAGATCCTTCTAGAACCCGGTTACTATTCTAGGACAGGTTGAACCAACCAAACTTCAGTGGGGAGGGTACTTACCTATGGAACTCATGCAAGCCTTAAAACCTAGGAATGGTTGTGTGACTTGTTTATGCTTATTACTTGCATAACATCATAACCTCATAACATCATAACATCATGGCATTGTGGCATTGTACTAACCATTTCAAGGACTTAGGGATTTAACTTTGCTCTATTTTGTAAAAAATAAAAAAAAATATAAAAAAACCAAAAAAAAACAAAAAAATAAAAAAAAAGTTTCCTTTTTGGTAGTTTATGCAAAGTTAAGTTCCAAAAGTCCTTGAAAACATTTCATGCATTGCATAGCATAACATAGCATAACAGGTACTCTAAAGGGATCAGTGTTCTCACGGTTTTCCTCCAAGCAGAAAAAATGGACCTCGAACAAATTGTCAAAGATCTCCAGGCTCAGAATGCTCAACTCCAGAAGATAATCTTGAACTTATCCAGGGGGCAGAAGGAACTGAAGGCTCTTTTGCTCGAGAAGAAAAAAGACAAGAAATCTGTGAGGCACACTAACCCGGGAAGAAGGCAGTTTACGAAGATCAATATGACTTTAGCACAGGCACTGCAGGGTATGCTAAAAGCAAATTTAATTACCCTCAGAGATCCTCCTGCAAAACCCAACACTACTTCTCCTCGTTATAATCCCAATGCCAGGTGTGCATATCACTCCGATAGCCCCGGGCATGATACAAACAATTGTTGGTCGTTGAAGAACAAAATTCAGGATATGATCGACGCCGGAGAATCTGAATTTGATCCGCCTGAGACTCCTAATGTCATCACTGCCCCTCTGCCTAATCAAGATGAGACTGTCAATGCTGTGGAAGATACTGATAACGATTGTGACTTGGATAGCTGGATTTCCCCAACAATTGGTGACAGACTCGATAGTTGGAAGGCTGAAGACACTATCCCGACTTCCTTTAGTCAGGAGTAATTGTTATTGTTGTTTTAGCATTTTAAGGCATTGTGTCTATGCCCGGGGCACAATAGCTAATTTTTCAAGGGTTTTGTCATTTTCATAAGCATATTCATATTCAATAGATCAATGGACTTTTAGCATTCAAATATTGCGCTCTTTATCTTTCCTGTCATTTTTTTCAAAACAAGCTATGTTTTCTTGCACACACGCACGTAACAATTTTCCGATCCACATCCACTCTGGATCCTGTTGATAATAGTTCTGCTACTGTTCATTATGACTTTGAAAATCCGATCTACCAAGCCGAGGATGGAAGTGAGGAGGATTGTGAAGTCCCTGGAGAACTCGCCAGACTGGTACTACAAGAGGAAAAGACCATACAGCCGCAGGAGGAGTCAATGGAAATTGCAATGGGTACTGAAACAGACCAGAAAGAAGTCAGAGGTTGCTTGGGGGCACTCGAATTACATTGTCCGATTCATCCCACATTTGACTGCTACCTGCAAACCCATCTTCAAATTACCAAAAAAGAAAAATCAAGAGATGGTATGGAATGATGAATGACAAAATCAAGAAATATCTCCAAGAACCTCCAATTCTAATGCTGCCAGTTGAAGGAAGACCTCTAATCACGTATTTGGCCGTATTAGAAAATTCAATAAGGTGTGCTGGGGCAACATGACGGGTCTGGTCGAAAAGAGCATGTCATATACTGCCTTAGCAAAAGGTACCGACTGTGAAACAAGATACTCACAGCCTGAGAAAGCTTGCTACGCTTTGGCCTAGGCTGCTCGCCGACTAAGACAGTATATGTTGAATCATACCACTTTATTGATTTCTAAGAGGGATTCTATCAAATATGCATCTGAGAAACCTGCTGTCCCCTGAGAGAGTTATCACTGATAATTGTACTAAACTGAACTCTACACGCAGTTCAAAATAAAGCACCATGACTCTTCTCCGTACCGGCCAAAGACGAACGGTGCCGTGGAGACTACTAATAAGAATATCAAGAAGATCATACAAAAAATAACGGTAACGTACAAAGACTGGCATGAGATGTTACCATTTGCTCTTCATGGTTACCGCACTTCGACAGGGGCAACCCCTTTCTCTTTAGTCTATGGAATGGAAGCCGTTTTACCAGTGGAAGTTCAGATCCCCTCTCTAAGAATCATGAAAGAGGCGGGCGTAGATGAAGATGAATGGATTCAGACTCGACTCGATCAGATAAATCTGATTGATGAGAAGAGACTTGCGGCTGTTTGTCATGGGCAGATATATCAGAAAAGCATGACCCAGGCATTTAACAAAAGAGTTAAGAGATAGGTGTACCAACTTGGCGACTTGGTGATCAAGCGTATCACTCCACCACAAGGTGATCCCAGAGGCAAATGGACTCCCACATACGAAGGGCCGTTTGTGGTTAAGAAGGTATTCTCTGGTGGAGCCATGATACTTGCTACAATGGATGGCAAAGACTTCCCGCATCCTGTGAACGCGGACATAGTTAAAAAATACTACGCATAACAGAGACCCGCTAGGTCGACGTACCTAGGCAAAAGTAAGGGCATCCCGGCGAACCAAAAGGGTTCGGGCAAAAATTAGGGATAAACATAATAAAATGTACACCCGGCAAGTCGAAAACCTGAAAAGGCGGCTTGGGCAAAAAAGGTATCCCGGTGGACTGAAAACCTGAAAAGGCGGTCCAGGCAAAAATTAGGGATTAAAGCGTAGGACTATGTCCCGTTCTCTGTCAGCTTCAACCAAGTTCAAGGGACTGAACAAGCCAATCACTTCTATCCGCCAGCAGGAGATGAGATGCTCGAAGACATGATGACAGTAGTGGAATTAAAATCAATAGGACTTTCTCTGCATAGCTTTCTCTTTGTGTTCTTGACAATTTCCTCTTACTAGGATTTCTGTCTCCTTGTACACAAATTGCCTGTTTATAGGCCCTCTTTCAAAATCAATACAATTTTATCTCCAAAAAAGATGCTTTTGTTTTTACTTTTTCCGTTTTGATTGCATAAACGTCCATTGATTTAATTTGAATTGATATATGCATTTGAATATGATTAATGTTTATCAAAAATACATGCCTAAAATATAAATAGCGATTACTACAAGACTTCAGGACCAAGGAGAAGGTCTAACCACGCTTTCCAATGAATCCGTTGCTAATTCGATTCCCCGGCAACGCCAATTATTCCCCAGAAGAGGTCGGCACCACCAGACAGACATGTCATCTCTTCCATCCCCAGCCAGGCTCTGTTGAGTGTTTTCATCGTCAGACAGAAATCAAGTATCCCCAGCTAAGAAAGGGTCATCGATACAAATATCTCCGGCCAGAAGACTGAGATTTATTCCCCCAGTAGAGTCCCCTGGAAGAACGTTTCAGACGCATAGTGCATTCATTACATCATTTCACATCACATACCTACATACAATTTTCATTCCGCATCATATACATTACATCATTTCATAACATATACATGCATACAAAGCTCGCATTCATTCCAGACGCATAATTCACTCATTACATCACTTCACAGCACATGCATGCATACAACATTTGCATCTCATGCATCATGACATGGCATGAAGCTAACTTTATTTTTCAGGTTAATTATCCTCTTGATACAACCAACACAAAGGTCCATTCAGACGGACATCTTTATCAATTACATTCAAGATTCAACTATATCCCTCAGATACTGCCTAGCATATGGTACATTTCGAGGTGTAGTCTAGCGTACGACTACTTTCTTCTTCAGATACATCTTCCAGATCTGCTCCATGTCAACATCCATTCTGACATCCTCCTAACGATGGCATCTATAAGCCCATCCCAAATATTCATTGCAAATACAACATATACAAATACTAGCAGATATAGCCTAGCATACGGTTCGTTCTGATTCGGCTCATCTTATAACTCCTTCCACTCAGATACGATCTAACGGACGATCCATTCTGATCTTCAACTACTCCCAACACGGTCTAATGTATGACCCAGTTGGACCTTCAACAACTCAGATACGATCTAGCGTACGATCCATTCTGACCTTCTTCAACTCGAATACAGTCTAATGTACGACCAAGTTAGACCAGATGCTGCTCAAATACAGTCTAATGTAGGACCAAGTTAGGCCCTCATCCCTTGCTCAGGTGCTACCTTCGGACAGGTACATTCCTGAATGGTAGTCTGGTATACGGCTACTCCCCTTGCTCAGGTGCTACCTTCGGACAGGTACATTCCTGAATGGTAGTCTGGTATACGGCTACTCCCCTTGCTCAGGTGCTACCTTCGGACAGGTACATTCCTGAATGGTAGTCTGGTATACGGCTACTCCCCTTGCTCAGGTGCTACCTTCGGACAGGTACATTCCTGAATGGTAGTCTGGTATACGGCTACTCCCCTTGCTCAGGTGCTACCTTCGGACAGGTACATTCCTGAATGGTAGTCTGGTATACGGCTACTCCCCTTGCTCAGGTGCTACCTTCGGACAGGTACATTCCTGAATGGTAGTCTGGTATACGGCTACTCCCCTTGCTCAGGTGCTACCTTCGGACAGGTACATTCCTGAATGGTAGTCTGGTATACGGCTACTCCCCTTGCTCAGGTGCTACCTTCGGACAGGTACATTCCTGAATGGTAGTCTGGTATACGGCTACTCCCCTTGCTCAGGTGCTACCTTCGGACAGGTACATTCCTGAATGGTAGTCTGGTATACGGCTACTCCCCTTGCTCAGGTGCTACCTTCGGACAGGTACATTCCTGAATGGTAGTCTGGTATACGGCTACTCCCCTTGCTCAGGTGCTACCTTCGGACAGGTACATTCCTGAATGGTAGTCTGATATACGGCTACTCCCCTTACTCAGATGCTACCTTCGGACAGGTACATTTCTGAATGGTAGTCTAGTATACGGCTACTCCCTTACTCAGATGCTACCTTCGGACAGGTACATTTCTGAATAGTAGTCTAGTACACGACTACTCCCTTTTCAGCAGATTCAGCCTAACGGACGGCTCGTTCTGCAGCTCAGATGCGATCTAGCGTACGATCCATTCTGATCTTTCATCCCCAGCAAAGTCATCCGCCTAATGAACAACTCACTCTGGTATTCAGACACGGTCTAACGTACGATCCATTCTGATCCCTTATCCCCAGCAGTATATAGCATACTCCGACTCCCCGGCGAAGTCGACAGCATAATGGATGACTTACTATACGGTCTGATGTACGACCCGGTGTGACACCCATGTCTCCAGATATCGTCTAACGTACGACACAATCTGGAAATCTCCTCATCAAACTTCCTGGATGGCATCTTTAAGCCCATCTCCGTCAAGACTGATGGACAAGCGCAAATTGTTGGGGCATTCTAGTGTTCAATAATCTTTCACCTCCAGACCACGAACGGCACATACCATTCTACCCTCTCGGTTCAAGAATATTGAACAGGGGCAGCTGTCATACCCCAAAATTTGCCCGTTGATATTACAAAGCATTTTCCAAGACCCTCTGACTTGATCTGCAAGGCACTGATATCAAATGGACAAAAGCCCAGCTCACAACAGGCCTAATCCAAAGTGGCCCAAAATAGCTTGCTCGCTAGGCGAGCAATTCCTTCGCCTAGCGAATATCTCAGCATGCCACTCGCCCAGCGAAGCACCAGGTCCAGAAAAAGCCCAGACCTAGCTTGCTCGCTAGGCGAGCAATTCCTTCGCCTAGCGAAGCTTGCGAAAATTTGAAGTTTTGGACCTCATTTTAAGCCCATTAGGTCACCACCACTACCACTATAAATACCAGCTCCTCTGCCACGAAAAAGGGACGGACGGACGAACACACACACAGACCCAGAGGGAGAAACACTGAAACCCTGCTGATCCAGAGAATTCGGAAGACGGAAACCCTGAAGGCCGCTCCTCCGCTCCGAAGCTACCACCGTCCAACTCAATCCGGCTCGCCAATTCAAGGTTGCAATTCGATTGCAAACAGGTTTGCATTACTATTATCGCTTTATTTTCTTAATTTGCATGTGATACCGCTTTATGTTCTTAACTTGCATGTGATATTATAATTGAATTCATAAACATATTTGAGGTTTTGCATGTGAATTTAAGTGTGCCTGAATATTGTGAATGCTGAACCGTATAATTATGTGTTGGATGCCATAAGCCATGCCGCAGGTTGAAGTCATACTGTTCTGAAATTCAAACCCGCAGCCGCTCGCTAGCACATCGCTAAGCGAGCATGTAGCGAGTATTCGCTAGGCCCTCGCTAGGCGAGGCAGAGGCGAACGGGACAGTCGCTAATATTTTGTTTGTTATGTCCTATGCGTATCTTATCTATTCTATGTTAATTATGCACTGTTTCGCCTGACATTCATGCTGCTGTATTTTCTTTTGCGGTGTAATCTTCGATTACACCCCGATTTGGTATTCTAACCCGTTTGCTGAATTTTGCCAAGGTTCACATGTCCCAGGAAAAGATTGCCGTTAGGTCTTCCACTTTATTTGTGGGATACCCTTGTGGAGACTCACCCTAAATTACTTAATTAATTTTAATGTGTTAATTTTAATGTATTAATTTTAATGTATTAATTTTAATGTATTGATTTTAATATGGAGGCTCGTCCTAATTACCTAATTGACTTTAAAATATTGCCTTTAAATAAGTGATCTTGGACCTCTCTTGGTTACCCCACGATTTCGGTATTACGGTATAACGGTCATGTCCCGCGAATGTGGGGATGCACTTAGCAATGGCCCTTCGATTAAATCATCATAAAATAAATCATAGTCCCTCGGATGTTGCCTTCGAAAATACGATTTTGTCCCTCGATGACCCTTCGGTGTAGCCTCCGGTTAAATGATGATCGTCCCTTCGAATGCTAAGGTATCCTTACAACTGTTGCCTTCAATGACCTATCGATGACCCTACGGTGACCCTTAAACATCCAAAGGGTAAGATTACTTACTTCTCAATAGTAAGGACAGTTTTACCCTCATAAGGATAGGAAATGCCCATAACGACCTCAGGAAGGTATAACTCTCAATTACTGGATCATAACCTAAAACATTTTCCACCCCTCACACTTTACACTTTACAAATCCTAGAAAATCACCACTTGGTATACATTCATACTAGAATCATTACCGAGTTACATTTTTCTAAACCATTTTCAAAATCAAATGAGATAAATACTTTGTATACATTCATACGAGAATCATTACAAAGTTAAACTCTCTTTCAAACATTTTTTAAGCAATTCACCGACACTTTTCAGACAAAAATATAAGTGATCCAGTAATTAAGAGCCCATGGATAACCATGGATACAAAGGGTGCTAACACCTTCCCTTTGTATAATGTACCTCCCGAACCCAAAATCTATTGAGGTTTTTCCTGTTCTTTTCCACCTTTCCTTATTGGATAAAAGAAAAGTCGGTGGCGACTCTTGCTATCCGCGACATTGCGATAAAAAGCAAAACACCCCAAGTCAGTTCACCGTGTGACAGGAGCCATAGAAGGAGTGAACTTGTAGCGTTTGAGATACATCATCATGTACCTAGTAAAAGTTTTATGTAAGTTCATCCCTTCATCATTAGGAGTCAGTTGGACGAGGCGTGTTCCTTTGACTCTTCTATTTTTGATATTGTCGGCCTCTTCGTTGATTGTGTTGTGGGTTAGAAATCATGTTTCGAAGGTAGCATTGAGTTATACTTGAAGCAATCGATATGGACCAGCTAGTTGTAGATTTGATCCTAGCTGAATCTTCTTGGGGGTTTTGACACCTTCTCCTAGAGACTCGTAAAGACATCCTAGAACCACCTAGTTGATGCAGAGTGTGTGTCCAGGGTGTAATTGGTTTGCCATAGTCAAGAATTTATTTTCCACTTGCAGAGATTTCGAGCAGAATACGCATCGAGATAGCCAGAGTGCGAGGAAGGCGATTTGATCTTCGTTAGAGACCTATTCAGTATCATTGTTGTGGTGATCTGAGATGTAGTGGGTAAAGGTAGCTCGAATGCTATCAAAGCCAATGGTGTCCTTAGTCATGTAGTTGGGATCGACGGTATCTCCAGTTGGTCAAAGACCAATGATAGCAGCAACACCGAAAAGGATTGGAGTAAACATTCCACAAGGGAAGTAAAAATTTTATGAGTACTATCCCAGAAGTATAGGGAAGTTAGCAGCATGGGTTGGCAATAGCCAGGGCCATCCTTCGACAATTGGATCATGTCGAAGATTTCCATTTCTTTCCAAGTTTGAGCTTTCTAGTTTTCTATCTTTGCAAGCCAATACAAGTAGTTTTCATGATCTTTCGACAAAGGGAAAAAGCAAAACACTATAAGAGTGTGGCTCATGTAATCTAAGTTGATAGATTTTTCTATGGGCTCGGTCGAAGACTTTTCCTGAGTATCGACTACAGTATTTGGCTCAGCGCTCACAGTCTAATCACTAGTTTTTGATTTCTTCTTACTAGCTATTGGTTTAGTTCGACGATAAGCTGGAAATTAATCTTTGAGTCTTTCAGGGTTAGCATTAATATTTGGTAAAGGGTCTGCCATTGCATGCGTTTTACCAGAGATTGAGATAGGAATTAATACATGTGACTGATAAATACATCATTTTTCTTCCTCAAGAGGGGGCTCCAGAATGTATTGTTGATTTCCCATGACTTTGGGACCTAAGATCTTGTGGACAGGAGGAATGGATGTTTGTTTCTTAGAATCTTTGGAGTTCTTGGTTTTTGACGCCATTGATAAAAAAAAATTGGAGGAAATTTGTTGTGTTTGGAGTTTTGTTGAGAGAAGAGGAAAAGTTTTTTCTTGTGATAATGGAGAAAAGTTCAAAAGAATGTAAGAAAGAAGGTGAAGTGAGGTACTTATAGTGGAATGAAAAAACGTTTCCTTTTAAAAACATTGACAGCTGTTGAAGATCGTGGGACGTGTGTTGATCGGAGGAAAGATGATCGGACAGTAGCAGTTGGCATGACCCACGATCTCCTAGGAAATAAGACTGTAATGATTAACTGAGATTTTGTGTGCGTCTCGGTGAGACGTTTGAAGAAAGATGGTCATGATGACCATGACATCATAGCAGTAAAGATACTGTTGCGTCGAAATATTTCAAAAAATGCCTTTTTCTCCATATAGTCAAAAACGACATTTTTTTGGGGGAAATTTGTTAGCTGGAATTTCAACATTGGAGAAGAATATATTATTTTCGAAGAAGAAGTTGAGAAGATGTAGTCGAAGCTGTCATTTTGTTGAAGAAGGTTTGGTATGGGACTTAGAAATATTCTTGGATTCATATTCACTTTTCGAACGAAGGTGTCTGTTTGGAGTTGCGTTCGACGAATGTGATTCAAATTAAGACTCTTAACCATTTTTTGGCCTTATATGTTTCTTGAGAAGACGCGTTGAAGACAGTAAGTGGCGAAGTCCATGCAAGCGAGAGCGTGTCAGCGTTTGGAGAAGTGACCGTTCGTTACCGTTATTTTTGATTTATTATAAACAAGGATCTTAGTGATTATGATTTGTGTGTTCCATTTTGTACAAAATTTCATATATTACTCAAAGTATTTATGTTGTTGAGAAATGAGTTCTTGAATGCAATATATGTGTGATCACCATTTTTACTTTTCTATCATTCTGTTATTTACTTTCTTTGTAAATTTACTTTGAAGTTATTTACATTGCCATTTACATTTATGTGTTTCCTTACAAACGTCAATATTATTTTAAATAAAAAGAGCATTGTCGAAATGTTCATAAATGATAAAATTTGAAGAGGATTAAAACACATGTCCTAGGATCAATCTAGTCGATCCTGCGAGTAACCAAAAATATAGAATTTGAAAGACCAGCGCTTGTTTACCAATTTCGACGATAAACAACGCCACAATCACACACAACAATGATTTATAAACACCAATTAATCAAATTAATTCTAAATAATTAAATTAAACTATTTAATCGAACTTGGAGTGTTACAACGTCAATCCACTAAGTGATCAGGGAAAGTAAAAAACGTTTCTATCTCATTTCAGTCGAAAGAGGAATTTTGGAGGGAAATTTGTTAGTTGGGATTTTCGACATAACAAAATCTAATCACAATAAGGAAGCTTAGAAAAATTGAAAGGTTGAAAGGACATTTCGACTTAGTTTGCTGATTAAGGAAGTTAAAGTCTCAGTTGTTGGAATAGTGATTGGGACTTAGTATTTTTTCTGTAAAAAGGGATTTCGTCCAACATCTCGACAAAGATATCATTCAAGATTTTGACGTTAAGTCATCGAGACACGTCAACCAACATTGTTTAGTGCGAAGAAACATTTTTCAAAACAAGTAACTACTTTTTAGACTTATCCAAAGGGACATGTGAAAGACATTTCAGAGGAAAAAAGTATGCAGAATTTACGTGTCAGGTGTTGAAGAGGAGAACGTTACAAGCAGTTATTTTACATTTGTATAAATAGGAGTTCCAATGTTAGGATTCGGGGTGTTGTGTTGAATTCACCACAAAACTCACAAACTCAAAGTACCAAACAAAGAGAGAAACGAGTTTACTTGAGCAAAATGTATGATTCCAAACACCATTTCATTTAAATGCAAAGTCTTTTACTTCAATTTATTTTATTTGCAATCCTGCTTTCATTCCTTTGTTAATTTATTGTCACTTTACATTACCCATTTACAAACCTCTTACTATTTTATCATTGTCGAAATTCTTTACGTTTCCAAACAATCTACCTTTTTGCACTACTTTACATAAAGATTTTGACTGCGTCAAAATCCTTTACTTTTCTACATAGAGCTTAGAGAAATGTTTAGTATTATGTCCTAGGATTATATGGTCAATTCTACAAGTAACCTTTTACAAGAGACTAGCGTTTGTTTACTAAATTTCACAATAAACAGTGGTCCTAGAGCATTAGTCCCTTTGGTGCTTCCGACTCTCCCGAACTATCCAACAGTGGTATTAGAGTCGTGGTTCGGCTTTGTGAGGGAGAATGTTGGGTGCAAATGTGAGTTGTTAAAGTTTCACATTGCTTATGAATGAGTGGAATGTTGGACTTATAAGAGAGATGATCCAGTTACCTAACACCTTAAGGTTTTGGGTTGAGATGTGGTGTCTCTCTCTCTCTTGTGGTCCTGGAGCATTGGTCTTATTGGTGCTCCCGATTCTCCCGGACTCCCCAACACTTTACTCATAACTTTCTTTCAACTTCTTCTAGCCACTCGTCATTCGATTACATTTAGGTTAATTTCCATACTTGGGGTGGTTGGACACCATCTAAGATGATTGTGTTCTCTTGACAGCTTCTTCTTGATAGGTTCCCTTATAGAAAGAACATATTCAAGAAAAATGTGATTGTCAACCTTAGTCTTACTTTATGTCCCTTTTATTGTGTTTCCATTAAGACGACGTCTCACTTATTTGTCACTTATGACTTGGTTGGTACATTCTAGTATAAGATTTTTTCTTGGTTGAGTTGACAAATAGTTCTTCCTAGAAACTCGAGTAGTCTTTTTGAAAGTTTTATCTTTTTAGGTTGTTGAGCGAAGTATAGAGGGAGTCTTTCTACGATCTGCCATGCAATGGTTTGCTCTATTTGAAATATTATGAATAAGGTTATGTTTTTTGTATCTTCAACTAACGTGAAATATATGGAGTAGAAAATATTTGTTTGGCTTGAAAATAGTTTTTGGGGAGATCAATTTATAATTCTTGCACCTTCACAAAATGACTTCAAAATTATATCCTTCACCTGAATCAATAACAGATTGAGATTTATGATCAGATTGTGAGTGTCAGTGTTCATTTCTTCTTCCTGTTAGTGTTTGATCCAGTGTTGGTAATCCTAGTATCTTGAGGTCTATCTTGTTCTTCTTTGTAGTATAATTTAAAAGCGGATTTCTTTGAAGTTTGACTCGATGAAATTTTTGTTGCTTTTTCTACTTGTATTTATTTATCATTTTTATTTTGTTTTTTCTTTGATTCTCGGATGTAAATTTTGATGCTTCTTGTGTCATTTTGCGCACATATACTTTGTTGGATTTATCAATATTTTTTAATTTTATTACTAGTAGAGTTATTGTATTTTATTACTAGTAGAGTTATTGTGCGGTAACGCTGGTTCGGTAACAAAGATATATTTTGAGAAATATAAAAAGATTAATAAAACATATATTTTTTATAATATTTCATATTTAAAAACTATTTAAAGTGTTAATTTTGTGCCATAAGGATTTCAGATCTAAATTTTACACTACCGATCACGCTTGACGGAATGAATTTTGGTATCTACTCCAAAGTTGTGCAACATCGAGATGAAGGGACGCACGCTTATCTAATCGCTATATCCTCCTCGGGCGGTACGAGAGGGAGGGAATAGGAGCATCTGTGAAACACAAAAGTAAAACGCTGCACCAATGCCGAGTGCAGGCTTACAAGCCAGACTCGACCGTTACTCTTCCTAATTCCCAAAAAAACGCATATTCTATTGGTAACTAGTTTCCTCCTTGGACAAATACAATTCACTTTCCACCAACTATGGCCCACGGTTTCTAAAAAAACAAGACAAAAATTGGTAAATAAATTTTGTAGCCTACCAAATCATTTTATCAGCATGTGTATTTTCTTTAATAATAACTTAATTGAGTTTAATATCACTATTATTTAAATAAGAATATATCATTTTATCATATTCTATTAATAATTAAAAAAATTTAATATCATTTCGCAGAATATATAATCATCATTAATTTATAGTGTAAAATTAATTTATACTGTCAGCATATCATTTATTTTCTCTTTTAATAATAAAATATTATACTTTCAAATACTATATTACTTTAGTAAATAAAATTTATTTTAAAATAAATATTACATAGAATTTATAATTATTTTTTTAATTATATCTTTTATTATTATTAAACTTTATTACAATTTTACTACTCTATTTTGTCTTTGTCTGATTAAAGGAATCAATCTTTCTATTCAAAATCAAATAGTTTTGGTCACTTAAAATTTAACAAATCATCGTATAAGTATTTTTTATAAAATATTATAAATAAAAAAATATAATTTAAAAAACTAACATTTATCGATTTGTACTATAAAAAAGTGATGGAGAACAAAACTGATTGATTTTAAAATAGTAAGATTAATTTTGTGAATCACATTTCTATTATTCAAAATTCAAAGTAATAGAATAGTTAATTTAATAAAAATATCATGTTTTTTTTTATAATTTAGAATGTATTTTTTAATATTTGTGCAACAATTTTAAACATTTTCAAATGAAGTATTTTCTTTGATTTCAATTATAAGAAAAAATTTATTTTTTAAAATTTATTTGAATAACTAGTGTACATCTTTTATTTAACGAATTAAAAAAATGCTTTATCTTATAATAAAAATCAAAAGAAGTTTTTTTATCACAAAGATAAAAATGACATTTCATGAACACCTTGTCATTTGAAATGGTGAGCATACTCGTATTTTTTTTTCCTTTAATTTATACATTGTATTCAAAAAGTAGTTAAAAATTATTTTTTTAATCGATAAATACAAATTTTTTTATTAATATTAATAAAAAACGTTTTTAGATTAATATTTAGAATCATTGATTCAACACTTTTGAATTTCTTTTCAATAGTAAAAGAAAGTCTTATAGTATTTATTTTATTTCAAAATGTGAAGTCAAATAGATATTCATAAAATTACATAGAAGCAAGATAACCAAAGAAAAATTCTAAAAAGCCACAAAATAAATGTGAAGATTTACTCTTCACCAGATGAGAATTTGATATTGCAATATGTTGCTTATTGCAATGCAAATATTACGGTGTCATAAATCATTGTCTTTCTTAATTTTAAAGCCAGTGCGTGGAGATAGGTCTAACACATTGCGATCCTTGGTGTATTTTGGGTCATTTTGAATTGTTTTCTCAATTCTAAAAGTTTGTGACATCGTCTATTTATTGGGAAGCAAGATAAATATTTTAGTATCAAATTTTTCAAGGCAAGACATCAAATATGTTAAGAAGACTACTATGGCAATTCCCACCCTTTGAAGCAAGAGCGTGTATTCCAACTAATTCTTTGTGAATGTATTACTCGAGAAACGAGTAATGTCCTTTGTTACCATGGTTGGCTAATTCTCTTGAGGTTATTATTCAGTTAAGAACTAGAAGTGAAAGATTCGGTGATGAAGTTATGTCTCACTATGGTGGTGTGATACTTTTGACTCGACAGAGGGCCTACAAGGTTAACACTCTAACCCTAAGTCAGTGAGAAAAATTATAAGAGATATGTGAGTGAGAATGGATTTGAAACCCTGAAATGGTGTGTTTTCCCCTTATATATCAAGAGCGGTTGAAATCATTTGCTTATGGTACAATGTGTTATATAGATAACTATCTATTTGAATTGGACGATGGTTGATGCATTGGAAGGTGAAATTGTCTGCTTTAGGTTAGAGTGAAGGTCTACATGTTCTGTGTGTCTTTTCCCTTGGAATTCGGTCTTGGACCTTGGGCCTTGCGGACTGCCTAGAAAAGCTGCCTCATGCTTTTGCTCCTATTATGTAGATTGAGGGCTTTGTCATTCACATCTTTAGGTCAGTTGTTAACCGAAGTAAGTGAAAAGTCCTAATCGGGTGTCATCGGGAACAAATGCATTAAATGTTCTTCTCTTGATCAACAATATTTTAAAGGCAATTTTCGACGTGTTTCCCTATGTCTACCGATAATGATATCCTCTTTGTCCTAGAATAGTCAAGTACTCTGAACAATTCACATGGAGATCTTGATTCTTGGTGGTATGATTCCCACTTCCCAATGTAATGGATCACTCGGTTCATCCTTGTTGATATATATATATATATATATATATATATATATATATATATATATATATATATATATATATATATATATATATATATATGAAGTTATGGAACTACTGATTTCTCTTTCTTCGTCATTTGATATTTTTTGGGTTTTTCTCCTCTTTCGCCTACTATTTCAGAGCTCTTTTGAAACTTTTTTTATCTGGAGTTTTCGTACTCGGTGTAACTACAACGAATATGTAAACTTCATGGTTCCTGCTTTGCATTGTATATTTTAATTTACCATTTTTTATATGTTATGGTATTATTTTAAGTCCCGAGTTCATTTCTATGTGAGATAGCCCGTTCCCCCAATGGTGTGCTTGAATTTCATTGAATGTCTTTGGGAATCATGCCCTACCAAGGGTTGATTCCCCTTCCCTAACCCCAGGTGAAAATATGGTTCGAGGTCGGCGTAATAAGGCATCACCTCTCCATCTGGAATGGTTAGCTACCTAGAAGGGGTGAGTTCTTAATTGATATTTGTCGTACCTCAAAAAATGAGAATACGACTTAGCGAAACGCAATCGCGCGCTCGTAGGATGGACTGAGCAGAGTCACCACCTGTAGCGGTAATTTTTTTGAGATTAAGCTATTGATTAACTTAACTTAACTCATAAAGAAAGAGACACCACCGCGCTTTTATTGTTTCCAAAGGAAAAGGGAAAATGTACGAACAGAACCCAAAGAAGTTTTAAAACAAAACTAATAAAAAGATAACAAGGGCCCGGGGGTTAGTTATGCAAAGGGAAGGTATTAGCATCCTAAACATCCATGGTACTCCATGGGAACCTCTTTGAAAATGTGCCTTTTGGTTTTTTAAAAAAAGGTGTTGTTTGTAAAAAGATTAGAGAGATAGGAAAAGAAATATTTTTTATATTTTTTGTGTTTGCCAGGACTTTTGAAGTCTCTTACCTACGTATCAACAAAGTGCAATTGAGGATCAAAACCTCGTAGTTTGTGTTAAAAATGACAAAAGGAGTTTGTTTTGATTCATTTTTAGGGGAAAAGACATTTTGTCATTTTAAGGAGAATACTCAACTAGTCACCCACAAGTATGAGTACTTTGCATCATCATTAGAATGACTCAACTTGGATAAGGATCAACAAGTATGCCACTATCTCTCACAGATGGAAAAGAATTGTCATCAATACTATGGGGATATGAGAATTATATCTCAACTATGAAAATGACTCATGTCTAATACCTTGAGAAAAAAAATTTAAAGGAAAAATGCACAAAGGGCACAAAAATGATTTAAACGAGTTATGCATTTTATAGTCTCTTGAAATTGGTCTGTATATGCTTAAGATGGATTAACATTTATTAAGAAAAAGGTTTTGAAAACCACTTGATAAAATTCAAGGTTTATTGAGAAAGTAATTCAAGTTAAAAAGTAAGAAGGTTTTAAAAAGAGAGAAGATTTTGAAAATTAAAGAAGGGGGAAGAGAAGAAGAGACTATCCTAAAGCATAAAGTAAAAGCTAGGGAGGAAAGATCTAACCAAAAAATAGCAAGCTTTATGATATACGTCAAGCAAGAATTCCCTATTTTAGATTAAGCCCCAAGTAAGCAAGAATAAGAAAATAATAATCCATGCATCAGATGAAACCAAATTAACTCAACAAAGTCTCCAGAGGAAGTCTAAAGTCAAAGGTATCAGATGAACCCCAAGATCTCAAATCACAAGTCCAAAGTAAAGGTCAAGTCCTAATTCTAAGTCCATAAATCCACAATGATGTCAAGGATAGTAACCATAAGTCTGTGAATCAGGATAACCAAGTTTCTTTTTAGGTTTTTCTTTATTAATGTTTTCTTTACAAAGATATGAAAATAAAGTCCAAAGAACAAATGACATAATAACAAACAATATGATATGAAATGCTAAATATAAAGTATAAAGTAAATGACATAAAATAAAAGAGCATAAAAAAATGACTTTGAAGTAAAAGGTTAATACAAGTAAAGTATTATTAAAGGATGTTAGTAAAAGATGAAAAGATGTTTTGGTCACTTTTTGGAGAACACTCAACTATCTACTCACAAGCATGAAGATATGAACCTATACACCATTCATGAGAAGGGATCCAACTTGGATAAAATCAACAAGTATGCCAATAGCCCTCACAAATGGAAAAGGAGCAACATTTTCACAAAATACCACGAGGAATAGGAGACTTACAATCTCACTTATAAAAATGTATTTGTTTTCTTTGGGACAAATTTAGCGCTATGTTAAGCAATCGTAATTGGACTTATGTAGAAGTAACAACTATCTAAGGTCGGTCAATAATAATGTTTGTGTTAATACATACTAGAGAGATGGTATGTAAATCATTCTCCTAAAGACATGCCACAAAAAAAGGGGATGATCAAGCACAAAGGCTAGGAGGATGGTCCATTAATTCAATCTACATGTCATAATACCTAGGATGAACTTATGCATCAATCTAAAATACCTTAAATGATCCATGATCAATTAGGAGATAGATTTGAAATGATGAAAGTTCATCAAGTACCAATTCATACATCATGAACAAGATGGACACAAGTCATCCAATTGATCAAAGGGAAAAGAAGGATATGAATAAGAGAGACACAAGAGAAGTCACACCCAAAATTGGACCAAAAGTTTGACCAAGTCATCATCAAAATCAGTCATCCATTTTGGTGGATTAGGGTTTTCACCCTATCAACACCCAAGATTCATTGAGTTTGATGAGACTTGAAGTCCAAACCATTATGATCCAAGGCCAACAGAAGTTCACAAGGGTCACAAAAATAAAAATGCAATTAAATGAAATAAAAATGCATCAAAGGTATTTTTAAATGAATTTTAAAACAGAAATAAAATGGAAAACCCATGAAGTCCTTCAAAATACCAAATAAATGGCCAAGAAAATTATGGAAGGTTGGAAATAGAATAAGAAGTATATAATAATTTTTTCAGAATTTTAAAATACATAAAAGTATTTTTAAACTAATTAAAACAAAGGAAAAAAGAGAAAATTCATCAAAAATAGAAAATCAGTGAAATAAAATATGGAAAAGTAAAAATCAGATAAAGAAAAGTAAAAGAGAATTTTAGAAATTATTTTGGGATTTTTTAGATAAAAAATGGAATTACTATGATTTTTTAAAGAAAAAAACAATTTACAATAATAAAAGAAAAATAATTAAAATCAAAAAAACACAGCGCGTTGGATCACGCCTCATTAATTGACATGGCAGATCCAACACTCCAAATGTTAAGTGACACGATGGAACGCGCTGCAAGCTAAACATAGGATCCACTTTAAATCCAACCAATTAAAACATTTCATTCTTCCAACGTGTGTTATTAAACTCAAATAACCTGGGAAAGCCTCAGAGTTTCATCGTTTGGTAAATTCAAGACACGAGACCACCACCATTGTGATCCTCTTCTCATCATGAATTCAACCTTATGCTCCAAATTCGTTTATGTGAACTAAGCAAAGAGAATTTCAGAGAAGTTTTAGAAACAAGCAAGCCACGAAAAATAAAATTAAATGATGAACATGATCAATCAACACCAGCTAAGTTAGGGGAAAACACCAGAGAGCGAAGGACTACATTATGGTAACTTGTTTGAGTTTAAATGATGTTAAGAACTACCTTGTCCAGATGGTGATCAGAAATTGATGAAGCTTGATCTCGTTAGAGCACTTTGGAAGGTCTCAGAGCTTGGTAATTGTTGCAAAAGTTTCAGAGGATGCCAAAGGTGCTAATGGAATCAAGAAATTGAGTTGAAACAAACTGAAACTCAAAACACGATAATTGAATTTTCTTGAAAAATTTCAAGTTGCAGCAGGGATTTCTTGGCTCTCAAAAGCTTGGAAATGAATGAAATAGCTTCCTCTATTTATAGGGAATGTGATTGGATCCAAATACGTGCGAAATGATGCAAAATTCGTGCAAAATGAATTTGATCCGAGTGTAAGAAAAGTGTGACTTGAAACTCATTAAAACTCAACCAAATGATGTGTTTTAAAGGTCAATTAACTTCTGGAGACTCAGTTAAACATGTTTAGGTCCAAAACACATGCTAATTTGACTTGGAATTGAGATTAGTGAAGTTCAAAACTCGGGCAATGGCAATTTCTTCAGTTACAAGTCACCATGTTCAACCCAACGGGGCACCCTACTCATGAGGCTTTTTGATCTCATTCTTTTTACGATGTGTTAACATCATGGCCAAAATTACAATATGCCAAGAAAGGTTGCCTTTGGATGCTTGAGCACAAAGTTATGCCATGTTGACGTTGGCATGAAACGCTGACCATATAACTTAGAAAAATTTGAGTGTTTCATGGCTGAAAATGACATGTAATGTCTCAATGAATTCCATGGCCTTCCAAGCATATTCTGACCTTGGTCCGTGAAGCAAACTTATATAGGGTATCACAAATGACATTGTGAAAAAATAATTAGCCTCATGTGTTGAAAATTGGAGAAGTTGTGAATCTTAAAAGTTGGGGAAAAGTCACTTGAAAATAGGTCAAATTTCACTAAGTCCACAAATGACCTATAATGTCTCCAAACTTTTGTTGATCTTCCAGGCATAATTGGTTCTTGTCATGTAAATAGAAGTTGTATAAGAGGTTGAGAAGAGTCATATTAAAAAATAAGCATTCAAAAATATTGATAATTAAAGGAGTTGTGATCCTTGGAACCTTGACTTCAAAATGTTGGCTTTTTGGTCAAACCACTTAGAACAAGCTTATGTACTTGGACTTTTCTTGCATTTCAAAGCACATGGGTGATCATATGAACTCAAAATAAGGTGTCCTTGATTGTATCTTGATTAAATTTATCAAAGCTTGAAGTTTCTTGTTGAAGAAGGCATGGAAATAAACACATGAACCTTTGGCTTTCCTTGAGAAGTAAGCCACAAAACTTTGAGATGCTCTTGGTTAAAAAGCCTTTATATTGCATAATAAACTTAAGGGAAACAAGACATATTTTTGATATTTTGATTAGTGGTTATATAAGCAATCAATCATGTATACACAAAGGTAAAACAAAACAACAAAGAGGTGTTTGGTGATCCCTGCAAGAAGCAAAACCAAAGAAGGAAAATAGGAAAGACCAATATGTGACCTTGTTTATGTGCAATGATGCAAATGATATGTGGGATCTTAGGGTTAAAATTAGGGTATGATACCACCGAACTTTATTTATTTCTAAGAAGGAAATGGGAAATATTGATAAAAGCCAAGAAAGAACGACAATAATATTGGTCGTCGCAACCAAATCAGGGTTCGGGAGTCGATCACACAAGGGGAAGGTATCAACACCCCTCACGTTCGTTGTACTCAACGGGAACCATTTGGTTAGTTGTGCGCGCTAGTGTTAGCTTAGAAATGTTAGGCTTCTCAAGTTATTAAAAAGGAAAAGAATGGGACAAAAAGGAAATAGAAAATGCTTTGGGATTTTTTATTAATATGCCAGACAAGATTTACAAATCCCACTCCTACGTATCTTCGGGTGCAATAGAGAACTTGGAGCTTACAGATTTGGATAGAAAATATTTGTGTGTTGGTTGATTTTAGAGAAATCTACTATGTGTCAATCGACGAAAATATTATTGGATACCCAAAACAAATGGAGAAGGGAACGTTTGCATCATGACCAAATGGATTTACAAATCAACATTCGTGGGCAACGTCACAAGCTTAATCATACGTTCAAGTGGATGGAACATTATTTTTCCATTGTCTCGAGACAAAGTACCTTTCGTTTGAGAAAAGGGTTTAAGGATCAATCGCACGACGACGAGAAAAAAGTTGGATTGGTTGAATGTGTTTTGTGTAATGGTGAGATCTAGGATGGGCGAGATATCTATATTGAATATTAGTCTCTAAAGCTCATGGTATCCACCATGTTCCGTTTCCATCATATTTCCAAAAGTGTTTGATATTTCTTAAATGTTTTGATATTTGATTGAGAAAGGGTTTGAAGATCACATGGAAAAGTTTTAATGATGGCGAGAACTAGGATGGGCGAGATATCCATCTCGAATCTTATCCAATGGAGCTCGTGGTATCCACCATGTTCCGTTTCCATATTTATTAAAAGTGTTTAATAAGCATTAAGTATTTTTTTATTTTCATTGTGAAAAGGGCTTGACGTTGGATTAAGCATTTGATTAACGATTTCAAAAAGGTTTGACATAATGGTTTGAGAGTTTGAAAATGGTTTGAGAGTTTGAAAATGGTTGAAGATGAAAAGTTTGAGAAATTGGGAAAGGTAGAAGTGGTTTGAAAAGAAAGGTTTAAAATTGTTTGGTCTTTAAGAAAATATTCGACGTTGAATCGAGTTTTTTTATTTTTGTTCTCTTTTTTTTTGTTGAAAAAATGGTTGATTTTACTCTTGTGTTAGAAACTAATAAAATAATAAAGCAAATAAAATAAAAGCGATACAATTATTACACATCATGGAAATGGGGATACATTTTTTCGAATGGGGATGTAAGAAACGATTAAAGTGCAAACTATCAAACAAATAAATACAAACACGTAAAAAGTAAAGAGCTAATTATAAGAAGGCCTAAGAGTACGACACAGAACCGAAATAAACCGAACTCATTGTAAGAAGGTCCAAGAGTAAGCCATGTAACACCCTTCTAAATACCCCAAATTATTTAATTAAAATAATAACATGTTAATCAGAGTAATTATGCCCCGAAGGGTGTCACACAATCATTTCACAAACATTTATCAAAACATCCTGTCATGCTCATTTATTTATCAAATAAAACAGTTGCATAATACGCAGCGGATACAAAACATCAACATTCAAAGCATGTACTACATTACATGTAAAGTTGATCAACAACTAAATTAAAACATGGTCAAACATCCCCTCCCGATGTTACATCTACCAGAGCATGACCCACTAAGGACGACACTAGACTCCATAGCACTAGCTTCTACTCAACTCACTGCTCGTTACCTGAAAAATAGTTGTAAGGGTGAGTTCTTCAATCAATATAATAAGCATTATAGAACAACATGTAATGCTAAGTAAATAACACATTAATTCACCCTAATCAAACTACGCACTCAGCAACGGCAATATCCATCCAACCATCATATTCAACAGTAAAAATCTCAATCATATTCAACATTACAACACAACACACAACACACATATGATACTGGAATGCATCCATTCATATCATATGCCATACAGTCATTGTGCAATGAGACTCTTATGCATGCGGTACCGACTATGTTGTGAACATATAGTTCAACCTCACCGTCCAAATCCAGGCACGGCTACCAAGCTCACTAGTCCCACTCATTTGAGACATAGTGACTCACTCACTAATTCCTCACCATGGGAATTAGCTACCACCCCAAAATGGGCCATGATATGCACGCTAATCACCTAGCATGCAAACAACAACAACAACAATCAACATGATTTACTCACTAATTCCTCACCATGGGAATTAGCTACCACCCGAAGGCCACAATACGCATGCTAATCACCTAGCAATGCAACATCAACGATAATCAAGAATAGACACATGCTCACACTCTAAGCCATAAAATAGTCTATTCACAAATGCACACATTCACAACATCATGTATACCATTCCACATTATCACACAATTTATCACAAAAGCATATTATATCATGCCAAACAACAACCACAATATTAGCACACTCCACTAATATCTATACTGCTCAAAACAGCGGGAATTAATCTCTATTACATCATAGGCCAACATAGGCCAACCCTCAAATAGGCACACAACATTAAAATTAACATTTTTCCACTCTGCAACAGCGTTAACCGGTTAACGCCCTGGGTTAACCGGTTAACGCAGCACAACACGCCTTCTGTCTCAAAATTTAACAGTGTTAACCGGTTAACGCCCTGGGTTAACCGGTTAACGCAGCACAAACAGCCAAATATCAGAAATTACAACAGTGTTAACCGGTTAACACCCTGGGTTAACCGGTTAACGCAGACAAAACAGCACATATTCATAATCCAACACAGTGTTAACCGGTTAACACCCTGGGTTAACCGGTTAACGCAAGACAGAAGCTGTTCCTGCGCTAACTCAAGGCAGAATGCAGAATTCTCCGCATTTTCCGCCATTGGAGGACTTCCGGACCTCCGAATCCGATTCCGTAAAAAACCATACGATCGGGAAATTACAACAGACTCAATTACCGACTAAATTTCAACTTCTAACACGGTTCATCCAACAAAATTTCAGCATTCACAATTCCCAATTAGGGTCAATCAACAGCTTATCACTACCCATGACATATTATCCCATAATACCCGTTAATTGACGATAAACCCCCCTTACCTGAGTTAATCCGGCAAATTCTGCAGCTTCAAGCTTTTCCTCCCTTCAACCCTTGTTCTCTGGTTCTCTTTTTGCCCTTTTCCACGTTCTGCCTCTTTTCCCTTTTCACGTGAAACAATAAACCTTTTTACCAAATGGGACCTTTTTACTGATTTCCACTTTTATTCCAATTATAAAATAATAATCCACTAATAATAATCCCAATAATTATTATTCCAAAAATAATAATATTAATCCAAACTTCCAATTATTCAATTAAATTAATAAATAAAATATTAATTTAAATTAAATAATTAGCTTATTTTAATTGGGGTGTTACAACTCTCCCCCACTAAAAGAGTTTTCGTCCTCGAAAACATACCTCAAGCAAACAACTCTGGATAAGACTCCTTCATCTGACTCTCAAGTTCCCAAGTCACATTGCCACCTGCTGGTCCTCCCCAAGCTACCTTCACCAAGGCAATCTCTTTACCCCGCAACTGCTTCAACTCTCGATCCTCAATCCTCATAGGTGATGTTTCAACAGTCAGGTTATCTCTCACCTGTACATCATCTACTTGGACTACATGCGACGGATCATGAATGTACCTCCTCAACTGAGACACATGAAAAACGTCATGCAAATTCGCAAGCGACGGCGGTAAAGCGATACGATAGGCTACTCCCCTATCCTCTCCAAAATCTGATAAGGACCAATAAATCGAGGTGTCAACTTCTTCGACTTCAAGGCTCGACCAACACCAGTTATCGGAGTAACACGAAGAAACACATGATCTCCCTCTTGGAACTCAAGTGATTTCCTCCTCTTATCATGATAACTCTTCTGACGACTCTGAGCAATTCTCATCTTATCCTGAATCATCTTAATCTTTTCCGTAGTTTGTTGAACAATCTCCGGTCCAACCACCGCACTCTCACCGGACTCATACCAACATAAAGGTGTCCGACATCTCCTACCATACAAAGCTTCAAACGGTGCCATACCAATACTCGAATGAAAACTATTGTTGTAGGTAAACTCAATCAAAGGCAAATAACAATCCCAAGCACCTCCTTTTTCCAAAACACAAGCTCTCAAAAGATCCTCTAATGACTGAATCGTCCTCTCAGTCTGGCCATCAGTCTGCGGATGATATGCAGAACTCAATCTCAGCTTAGTTCCCAAAGCCTTCTGCAAACCTTCCCAGAACTTCGATGTAAATCTAGGATCTCTGTCCGAAACAATACTAGACGGAATACCATGCAAACTTACAATCTTCTCAATATACAACTCAGCTAGTCTCTCTAACGGATAATCCATTCTGATCGGAATGAAATGAGCCGACTTTGTTAATCTGTCTACAATCACCCAAATAGCCTCAAAATTCTTATTTGTCCTTGGTAAACCAGAAACAAAATCCATACTGATACTATCCCACTTCCACTCTGGAATAGCCAACGGTTGCATTAGCCCAGACGGCTTCTGATGCTCAATCTTTGACTTCTGACAAGTCAAACAAGAATAAACAAAACTCGCAATTTCTCTTTTCATTCCCGGCCACCAAAATAACTTCTTCAAATCATGATACATCTTCGTAGCTCCAGGATGAATACTCAAGCCACTACGATGTCCTTCTTCCAGAATACTCTTCTTAAGTTCAGTAACATCCGGAATACACACCCGACTACCAAATTTCAAAATACCATTCTCATCAACTCTGAATTCACCACCTTGACCTTGATTCACTAAAGTCAACTTATCAACCAAAAGCATATCGGATTTCTGACCCTCTCTGATCTCGTCCAGAATACCACTTGTTAACTTCAACATTCCCAATTTAACACTATTGTGAGTACTCTCACACACCAAACTCAAGTCTCTAAACTGCTCAATTAAATCCAATTCCCTAACCATTAACATAGACATATGTAATGATTTCCGACTCAATGCATCAGCCACTACGTTTGCTTTACCCGGATGGTAATTCAAACCAAAGTCATAATCTTTCAGAAACTCTAACCATCTCCTCTGTCTCATATTCAGCTCTTTCTGATCAAACAAATACTTTAAACTCTTATGGTCACTGAAAACCTCAAATCTTGATCCATACAAGTAATGCCTCCACAACTTCAAAACAAACACCACAGCTGCCAACTCTAAATCGTGCGTCGGATAGTTCCTCTCATGAACCCTCAGTTGTCTCGAAGCATAAGCTATAACCTGCTTATTCTGCATCAACACACCACCTAAACCCAACAATGAAGCGTCACAATAAACCTCAAATAGTTCCGACGAACTCGGTAATATCAGAATAGGAGCAGTAGTTAACCTTCTCTTTAACTCTTGGAAACCTTCTTCACATTTCGAGTCCCAAACAAACGCTTGCCCCTTTCTAGTCAACATTGTCAACGGTAACGCCAACTTAGAAAATCCCTCAATGAACTTCCTATAATAACCTGCAAGTCCAAGAAAACTTCTTATCTCAGAAACTGACTTCGGAGCTTCCCACTTAGACACCGCTTCCATCTTAGAAGGATCAACAACAACACCACCTCTTGAAATCACATGACCAAGAAAACTAACCTCTTCTAACCAAAATTCACATTTTGAGAGTTTAGCAAATAACTTCTTTTCTCGTAGAACTTCCAACACCACTCTCAAATGCTCAGCATGTTCTTCTTCAGATTTCGAATACACCAAAATGTCATCAATAAACACCACAACAAACTGATCTAGATACGGATGAAAAATCCTATTCATATACTCCATGAATACTCCAGGCGCATTAGTCACCCCAAAAGGCATTACAGAATACTCATAATGTCCATACCTTGTTCTGAAAGCAGTCTTCTGAATATCTTCAGTCTTCACACGTATCTGATGATACCCAGATCTCAAATCTATCTTGCTGAACACACTAGCACCAACCAACTGATTCATTAAATCATCAATCCTAGGCAAAGGATACCGATTCTTGATCGTCACTTTATTCAGTTGCCTGTAGTCCACACACAACCTCATAGTACCTTCTTTCTTCTTAACCAACAACACTGGTGCACCCCACGGTGACACACTCGGACGAATAAATTTCTTATCCAACAAATCTTCCAACTGACTCTTCAATTCAGCTAGCTCAACAGCAGACATACGATAAGGAGCCATCGATATCGGTCTAGTACCAGGTACCAAATCAATCGAGAACTCAACTTCACGCTCTGGCGGTAATTCATTCACTTCTTCCGGAAACACATCAGGAAAATCACACACCACAGCTAGATCACCAATCACCAGTTTATCTTTAGCCTCCAAAGTCGCTAACAGCATAAACAACTCTGCCCCATCTGCTACTTCCTCATTCACTTGCCTTGCTGATAGAAACAAACTCTTTCCTTCCTCAATCTCAGGGAATATCACAGTCTTATCAAAACAGTTGATATAGACTCGGTTAAACACCAACCAGTTCATACCCAGAATAACATCAATCTGCACTAGCGGAAGACACACAAGGTCTATCCCAAAGTCCCTACCAAAAATACTCAAAGGGCAACTTAAACAAATTGAAGTAGTAGTCACTGAACCCTTCGCAGGAGTATCAATCACCATACTTCCATGCATCTCAGATATTCTAACTTAAGCTTCACAGCACAATCCAAAGATATAAAAGAATGAGTAGCACCGGTGTCAATAATAGCTACAAGAGGAAAGCCATTAATATAACACGTACCTCGGATCAAACGATCATCTGCAGAAGTCTCAGAACCTGATAGAGCAAAAACCTTGCCTCCCGACTGATTCTCTTTCTTTGGCTTAGGACACTGTGGACTGATATGACCCACCTCTCCACAGTTGAAGCAAGTCACAGTCTTCAACCGGCAATCTGCAGCCAAATGACCACCTTTTCCACATTTGAAACACTTCTTCTCATTACTGGTACACTCATGGATACGATGTCCAGCCTGACCACATCTGTAACACTTAACAAGAGCACTAGAATCTCCTCCACTAGGCCTCTTCATCCCACTCTGCCTCTGGAAACCTTTGCCAGCTGCATACGGTTTTCCACGATCAATCTGATTCTTGCCTTTCCTATCAACCCTTGCTGATAGCTCTCTGCTCTAGCCTTGGAATCCTGTTCAAAATCCTGCAACAGTCAACCAAATCAGAAAACACCCTGATTCGCTGATATCCAATTGCCTGCTTGATCTCGGGACGCAACCCGTTCTCAAACTTCACACACTTCGAAAATTCTCCAGCAGCCTCACTATAAGGAGTATAGTACTTTGACAGCTCTGTGAACTTCGCAGCATACTCAGTAACAGACCTGTTACCCTGCTTCAATTCCAAGAATTCTATCTCTTTCTTCCCTCTGACATCCTCTGGAAAGTACTTCCTCAGGAATCTTCCCTGAACACAGCCCAAGTAATCTCAGCATTTCCAGCAGTTTCCAACTCAGTGCGGGTAGCAACCCACCAATCATCAGCTTCTTCTGACAGCATATGTGTACCGAACCTGACCTTCTGGTTATCAGCACACTCAGTTACTCTGAAGATCCTCTCTATCTCTTTCAACCACTTCTGAGCACCATCTGGATCGTATGCTCCTTTGAACATCGGAGGATTGTTCTTCTGGAACTCACTCAGTTGACGAGCAGCTCCCATTCCCACAACATTCGGATTTCCTCCAAGTACTCCAGCTAGCATACCCAGAGCCTCAGCAATCGCAGCATCATCTCTACCTCTTCTAGCCATCTCTATTCTGAAAACTCAACAACTAAAACAAATAAGTACTGATAGGGTTACACAACACCTATCCCGTACAGGGGAAACAGAATAATTACGACTCGACACGACCGACTATGCTCTGATACCACTAATGTAACACCCTTCTAAATACCCCAAATTATTTAATTAAAATAATAACATGTTAATCAGAGTAATTATGCCCCGAAGGGTGTCACACAATCATTTCACAAACATTTATCAAAACATCCTGTCATGCTCATTTATTTATATCAATAAAACAGTTGCATAATACGCAGCGGATACAAAACATCAACATTCAAAGCATGTACTACACTACATGTAAAGTTGATCAACAACTAAATTAAAACATGGTCAAACATCCCCTCCCGATGTTACATCTACCAGAGCATGACCCACTAAGGACGACACTAGACTCCATAGCACTAGCTTCTACTCAACTCACTGCTCGTTACCTGAAAAATAGTTGTAAGGGTGAGTTCTTCAATCAATATAATAAGCATTATAGAACAACATGTAATGCTAAGTAAATAACACATTAATTCACCCTAATCAAACTACGCACTCAGCAACGGCAATATCCATCCAACCATCATATTCAACAGTAAAATCTCAATCATATTCAACATTACACAAAACACACAACACACATATGATACTGGAATGCATCCATTCATATCATATGCCATACAGTCATTGTGCAATGAGACTCTTATGCATGCGGTACCGACTATGTTGTGAACATATAGTTCAACCTCACCGTCCAAATCCAGGCACGGCTACCAAGCTCACTAGTCCCACTCATTTGAGACATAGTGACTCACTCACTAATTCCTCACCATGGGAATTAGCTACCACCCCAAAATGGGCCATGATATGCACGCTAATCACCTAGCATGCAAACAACAACAACAACAATCAACATGATTTACTCACTAATTCCTCACCATGGGAATTAGCTACCACCCGAAGGCCACAATACGCATGCTAATCACCTAGCAATGCAACATCAACGATAATCAAGAATAGACACATGCTCACACTCTAAGCCATAAAATAGTCTATTCACAAATGCACACATTCACAACATCATGTATACCATTCCACATTATCACACAATTTATCACAAAAGCATATTATATCATGCCAAACAACAACCACAATATTAGCACACTCCACTAATATCTATACTGCTCAAAACAGCGGGAATTAATCTCTATTACATCATAGGCCAACATAGGCCAACCCTCAAATAGGCACACAACATTAAAATTAACATTTTTCCACTCTGCAACAGCGTTAACCGGTTAACGCCCTGGGTTAACCGGTTAACGCAGCACAACACGCCTTCTGTCTCAAAATTTAACAGTGTTAACCGGTTAACGCCCTGGGTTAACCGGTTAACGCAGCACAAACAGCCAATATCAGAAATTACAACAGTGTTAACCGGTTAACACCCTGGGTTAACCGGTTAACGCAGACAAAACAGCACATATTCATAATCCAACACAGTGTTAACCGGTTAACACCCTGGGTTAACCGGTTAACGCAAGACAGAAGCTGTTCCTGCGCTAACTCAAGGCAGAATGCAGAATTCTCCGCATTTTCCGCCATTGGAGGACTTCCGGACCTCCGAATCCGATTCCGTAAAAAACCATACGATCGGGAAATTACAACAGACTCAATTACCGACTAAATTTCAACTTCTAACACGGTTCATCCAACAAAATTTCAGCATTCACAATTCCCAATTAGGGTCAATCAACAGCTTATCACTACCCATGACATATTATCCCATAATACCCGTTAATTGACGATAAACCCCCTTACCTGAGTTAATCCGGCAAATTCTGCAGCTTCAAGCTTTTCCTCCCTTCAACCCTTGTTCTCTGGTTCTCTTTTTTGCCCTTTTCCACGTTCTGCCTCTTTTCCCTTTTCACGTGAAACAATAAACCTTTTTACCAAATGGGACCTTTTTACTGATTTCCACTTTTATTCCAATTATAAAATAATAATCCACTAATAATAATCCCAATAATTATTATTCCAAAAATAATAATATTAATCCAAACTTCCAATTATTCAATTAAATTAATAAATAAAATATTAATTTAAATTAAATAATTAGCTTATTTTAATTGGGGTGTTACAACTCTCCCCCACTAAAAGAGTTTTCGTCCTCGAAAACATACCTCAAGCAAACAACTCTGGATAAGACTCCTTCATCTGACTCTCAAGTTCCCAAGTCACATTGCCACCTGCTGGTCCTCCCCAAGCTACCTTCACCAAGGCAATCTCTTTACCCCGCAACTGCTTCAACTCTCGATCCTCAATCCTCATAGGTGATGTTTCAACAGTCAGGTTATCTCTCACCTGTACATCATCTACTTGGACTACATGCGACGGATCATGAATGTACCTCCTCAACTGAGACACATGAAAAACGTCATGCAAATTCGCAAGCGACGGCGGTAAAGCGATACGATAGGCTACTTCCCCTATCCTCTCCAAAATCTGATAAGGACCAATAAATCGAGGTGTCAACTTCTTCGACTTCAAGGCTCGACCAACACCAGTTATCGGAGTAACACGAAGAAACACATGATCTCCCTCTTGGAACTCAAGTGATTTCCTCCTCTTATCATGATAACTCTTCTGACGACTCTGAGCAATTCTCATCTTATCCTGAATCATCTTAATCTTTTCCGTAGTTTGTTGAACAATCTCCGGTCCAACCACCGCACTCTCACCGGACTCATACCAACATAAAGGTGTCCGACATCTCCTACCATACAAAGCTTCAAACGGTGCCATACCAATACTCGAATGAAAACTATTGTTGTAGGTAAACTCAATCAAAGGCAAATAACAATCCCAAGCACCTCCTTTTTCCAAAACACAAGCTCTCAAAAGATCCTCTAATGACTGAATCGTCCTCTCAGTCTGGCCATCAGTCTGCGGATGATATGCAGAACTCAATCTCAGCTTAGTTCCCAAAGCCTTCTGCAAACCTTCCCAGAACTTCGATGTAAATCTAGGATCTCTGTCCGAAACAATACTAGACGGAATACCATGCAAACTTACAATCTTCTCAATATACAACTCAGCTAGTCTCTCTAACGGATAATCCATTCTGATCGGAATGAAATGAGCCGACTTTGTTAATCTGTCTACAATCACCCAAATAGCCTCAAAATTCTTATTTGTCCTTGGTAAACCAGAAACAAAATCCATACTGATACTATCCCACTTCCACTCTGGAATAGCCAACGGTTGCATTAGCCCAGACGGCTTCTGATGCTCAATCTTTGACTTCTGACAAGTCAAACAAGAATAAACAAAACTCGCAATTTCTCTTTTCATTCCCGGCCACCAAAATAACTTCTTCAAATCATGATACATCTTCGTAGCTCCAGGATGAATACTCAAGCCACTACGATGTCCTTCTTCCAGAATACTCTTCTTAAGTTCAGTAACATCCGGAATACACACCCGACTACCAAATTTCAAAATACCATTCTCATCAACTCTGAATTCACCACCTTGACCTTGATTCACTAAAGTCAACTTATCAACCAAAAGCATATCGGATTTCTGACCCTCTCTGATCTCGTCCAGAATACCACTTGTTAACTTCAACATTCCCAATTTAACACTATTGTGAGTACTCTCACACACCAAACTCAAGTCTCTAAACTGCTCAATTAAATCCAATTCCCTAACCATTAACATAGACATATGTAATGATTTCCGACTCAATGCATCAGCCACTACGTTTGCTTTACCCGGATGGTAATTCAAACCAAAGTCATAATCTTTCAGAAACTCTAACCATCTCCTCTGTCTCATATTCAGCTCTTTCTGATCAAACAAATACTTTAAACTCTTATGGTCACTGAAAACCTCAAATCTTGATCCATACAAGTAATGCCTCCACAACTTCAAAACAAACACCACAGCTGCCAACTCTAAATCGTGCGTCGGATAGTTCCTCTCATGAACCCTCAGTTGTCTCGAAGCATAAGCTATAACCTGCTTATTCTGCATCAACACACCACCTAAACCCAACAATGAAGCGTCACAATAAACCTCAAATAGTTCCGACGAACTCGGTAATATCAGAATAGGAGCAGTAGTTAACCTTCTCTTTAACTCTTGGAAACCTTCTTCACATTTCGAGTCCCAAACAAACGCTTGCCCCTTTCTAGTCAACATTGTCAACGGTAACGCCAACTTAGAAAATCCCTCAATGAACTTCCTATAATAACCTGCAAGTCCAAGAAAACTTCTTATCTCAGAAACTGACTTCGGAGCTTCCCACTTAGACACCGCTTCCATCTTAGAAGGATCAACAACAACACCACCTCTTGAAATCACATGACCAAGAAAACTAACCTCTTCTAACCAAAATTCACATTTTGAGAGTTTAGCAAATAACTTCTTTTCTCGTAGAACTTCCAACACCACTCTCAAATGCTCAGCATGTTCTTCTTCAGATTTCGAATACACCAAAATGTCATCAATAAACACCACAACAAACTGATCTAGATACGGATGAAAAATCCTATTCATATACTCCATGAATACTCCAGGCGCATTAGTCACCCCAAAAGGCATTACAGAATACTCATAATGTCCATACCTTGTTCTGAAAGCAGTCTTCTGAATATCTTCAGTCTTCACACGTATCTGATGATACCCAGATCTCAAATCTATCTTGCTGAACACACTAGCACCAACCAACTGATTCATTAAATCATCAATCCTAGGCAAAGGATACCGATTCTTGATCGTCACTTTATTCAGTTGCCTGTAGTCCACACACAACCTCATAGTACCTTCTTTCTTCTTAACCAACAACACTGGTGCACCCCACGGTGACACACTCGGACGAATAAATTTCTTATCCAACAAATCTTCCAACTGACTCTTCAATTCAGCTAGCTCAACAGCAGACATACGATAAGGAGCCATCGATATCGGTCTAGTACCAGGTACCAAATCAATCGAGAACTCAACTTCACGCTCTGGCGGTAATTCATTCACTTCTTCCGGAAACACATCAGGAAAATCACACACCACAGCTAGATCACCAATCACCAGTTTATCTTTAGCCTCCAAAGTCGCTAACAGCATAAACAACTCTGCCCCATCTGCTACTTCCTCATTCACTTGCCTTGCTGATAGAAACAAACTCTTTCCTTCCTCAATCTCAGGGAATATCACAGTCTTATCAAAACAGTTGATATAGACTCGGTTAAACACCAACCAGTTCATACCCAGAATAACATCAATCTGCACTAGCGGAAGACACACAAGGTCTATCCCAAAGTCCCTACCAAAAATACTCAAAGGGCAACTTAAACAAATTGAAGTAGTAGTCACTGAACCCTTCGCAGGAGTATCAATCACCATACTTCCATGCATCTCAGATATTTCTAACTTAAGCTTCACAGCACAATCCAAAGATATAAAAGAATGAGTAGCACCGGTGTCAATAATAGCTACAAGAGGAAAGCCATTAATATAACACGTACCTCGGATCAAACGATCATCTGCAGAAGTCTCAGAACCTGATAGAGCAAAAACCTTGCCTCCCGACTGATTCTCTTTCTTTGGCTTAGGACACTGTGGACTGATATGACCCACCTCTCCACAGTTGAAGCAAGTCACAGTCTTCAACCGGCAATCTGCAGCCAAATGACCACCTTTTCCACATTTGAAACACTTCTTCTCATTACTGGTACACTCATGGATACGATGTCCAGCCTGACCACATCTGTAACACTTAACAAGAGCACTAGAATCTCCTCCACTAGGCCTCTTCATCCCACTCTGCCTCTGGAAACCTTTGCCAGCTGCATACGGTTTTCCACGATCAATCTGATTCTTGCCTTTCCTATCAACCCTTTGCTGATAGCTCTTTGCTCTAGCCTTGGAATCCTGTTCAAAGATCCTGCAACAGTCAACCAAATCAGAAAACACCCTGATTCGCTGATATCCAATTGCCTGCTTGATCTCGGGACGCAACCCGTTCTCAAACTTCACACACTTCGAAAATTCTCCAGCAGCCTCACTATAAGGAGTATAGTACTTTGACAGCTCTGTGAACTTCGCAGCATACTCAGTAACAGACCTGTTACCCTGCTTCAATTCCAAGAATTCTATCTCTTTCTTCCCTCTGACATCCTCTGGAAAGTACTTCCTCAGGAATCTTTCCCTGAACACAGCCCAAGTAATTAAACTAATAATAAAAAATAATAAAAACAAAATAGTAAGGGTGCAAATGGTTGGGTCGTGATGTTAACTTCATGACCAAACAATAGGCCCAAACCAAAATAAAATATACCTAAAAAAGAAAAATAGATAAACGGGAGGGAAAAAAGAAAGAAAAAAAGAAAAAAGAAAAAAGAAAAAGAAAAAAGAAAAAGAAGAAAAACCACTTATGCTTCCTAGAGCAGTGCTACAATTAGACAAAGGGAAAGAGCAAGGCGTTCTCAAATTCAAACAACAACGAATCTACACTCGACACGTGGCATTGGATCGAAGAAAACAAAATACAAAAAATACATCATTATCTCCCTCGATTCCTTTTCTTTGCAAAGTATCATGTAGTTTTACACACACAAAGAAAATTAACTCTCTCTTTGCAAAACTCATAGCAAAAAAAAACCTCAAGTTCATACTTGCGATGGAAACAAAACCCCATATTCAAGCTAAATTTATCCATAATATAATAATCATCAGATAAATTAAATAATATATAAGAAACAAATAAACATATTAAGTCAAAACAATGACCAAGCATTACCGACACAACATGGGTCATTGTAAGCTTCCATTACCATTTTGTGAAGTTCAGTGAATAATCTTGACCTCTCATATCTTAACAACATCGCTCATGTCACTATTCAACACCACCAAGCTTCCATTTCCGTCTTGCTCCAATTTATCACGGCGTCCAAAAGCAAAAGAATCCTTCAACGGACATTGAGGGACGATGTCGGGAAGAGGCGAAGATGAATAAATCTCTGTAGCTTGAGGCCGATGTGTATGGTGGTTTGAAGCAAGATGAAAATGAGAGGTTGAAGGATTTTTGAGTGGAGGTGACAATGAGTTTGTGAAATAAAGTTTTAGTATGTTGAGAAAAAGTTGATGAAGGTTGTGTGAGGAGTGGATCTCGGCATGAACAGTAGCAAGGAGTTTGAAGAAAAACAAAAGGACATGTTATAATGGTTGTAACATTTGGTTGTAACATTTGGTTAATGAAGGTGACCTTTATGGTGATTACATGGATGCTTGTGGTTAAGATCACTATGAGAAAGGAGTTTAAAGGGCGATGGAGGTGAGTTGCGATTTGCGTTTGGTGATGTGTGAAGGAGTTTCCGACGTGATTAATGTGAGAGCTTGAATAGATGATCGACGAAGTTGTTATATGGAGAGGGTATTGTTTGTTCACGGTTGTGAGTTGCAATTTGTGTGTATGATGAGTTGAAGTGATATTAGAGTGTGTTTGGTGTGAAGTTGTTCGCCGAAAAACTTTATGAGGGGTTCATGGTTGTTAGAAGGTTATTTCTAGTTGTTTCACGGTGAAGGGTTTTCAATATGGAGAGAAAATAATTGTGGGATTGTGTAGGCTTGATGAAGTAACACATGGCAGTAGGGACTTTTTTAGGAGGTTTTTGGAGGTGAATCCAAGGTGATGACAAGGTGGTAATTATAGTCGTGCATTCGTGAACATCGAGCTATAGATAAACTTGTCGTCAATGAGTCGCCACCGCGCTTTATTTGTTTCCAAAGAAAAAGGGGAAAAGTATGAACAAAACCTAAAGATAAGAAGTTTTAAAATCAAAACTAATAAAATGTCAAAGATTGCAGGTAAGGGGGCTGGTTATACAGAGGGAAGATATTAGCACTCAAAGTATCCTAGGTACTCCTAGAGAGTCCTTTTTTGTGTGCATGTGTGTTTGTTGAAAAGATGTTTGATAAATATGGAATTGGGGGATGAGAAAATAATTAATTTATTATATTTTTGTGTTTGACAAGACCTTCAGTCTTATGCCTATGTACCAACATAAAAATGAGGGATCAAAACCTCGTAGTTCATGGTAAAATTTGTAAAGAAGTTGGTGAATTGATTTTAACAAAAGTTTTAAAAGGAAAAGGGCACAAAAATGGCCAAAGGATTTAAATGAAGTTGTTAATTATTTTTGTCTTTTTTGAAAGTTAAGTCAATATGATTAAGTTTATTCACAAAGTTGATTAAGTAAATGTTTTGAAAATCAATGGCATAAGGCCAAAGTTTTCTACTTATTTAAACATGTCTAAGTTGAAAACACAAGACAAGAGTTAAGAAAGAAAGGAGGAGATGAAGGGATTATCCTAGACAAAAATTAAAAGTTAAGAGTTAAAAAGATATGACCAATGGGAAGCAATCCACAAGACAAGAATGTCATATAGAAACACATTTCCTTTGGACTTTTTGAGCAAGCAATAAACATAAGCAACATCCAAGAAAATAATATAAAGACCAAAACATCAAATAAAGATGACCATAATATCCAAGCAAGCACTCCAATAGCAAGCAGTCTTCAATGTCTTCAAATGTATCAGATGAAATTTTCCTTGGCAAACTCACAGAAACAATCATCAGACATCAACAATAATAACAGTATAACAATCGAGCACAGAGACAAAGTAACAGATAAACCCCAAAGGAAATACCAGATATTGCATCAGATGAAAGGCACTGTCAAGGATAACTCAGTCTCATAATAATGGCATTGGCCAAGTCCTTCAAGGCATGGGAATGTTGCCTACTTCTAAGTCCATGAATTCAAATCAAGTCAAGGGCAGAGGTCCAACAGTCCACCAACATATTTTTTTAGGATTTTTTGTTGTTATTAAGTATTTTAAGGTCCTAAGACCACAAACAGAACAACACAAGCACACAGTATATACAAGCACAAATGATATGGCTCAAATGAGCAAAGTGAAGATTGCTGAAACATAAACATCTTCCATGAAATGTAAATGGCAATGAATGATAAAGGTACTCAAATTTAAATTGCATTAAGTAAATGATTTGCAGGTAAAGCAATATAATAAAGGGAGTTAGTCAAATGTTAGTTAAGAGTTCAATTTGTTTAAGTCATTCTTTGGAGAACACTCAACCATTCATACTTCATTCACAAGTATGAAGACATGAACCAAGACATCATCCATGAGAAGGGCTTCAACTTGGATAAATCAACAAGTATGCCACTAGCTCTCATGAATGGGAAAAAAGGTCAAGTTTTCACACAATGACATAAAGAATGAGAGACTTATAATCTCACTTACAATAATGATATGCCTTTTGGGACAGATTTAGCTATATGTTAAGTAATCGTAATTGGACTTGTATAGAAGTCACAACTATCTGAGGCCGAACAATAATAATATTGGTGTTAATGCATGTTAGAGACATGGTACAAAGAAATAAGCTCCTAAAACATACCACACACAAAAATAAAATGGGAGAGACCTATCTCAATTAGGCTCATGTTGATTCATCTGGAACAAGGTCATTGATGAATCAACTAGCATTTGACTTGTAGAGAATTCATTGGTCAACAATGGATTGAGGAAGAAAAGGGGATTAAGATGAAGAGGGAAGGGAAATAGAATCCCAAATTGATCACAGGAGGAATTTCATCTGATCAATATTATCCATTCATTTTGAGGGATGAAAGGTACATTTTATCAACCCCATAAATCTAATAGTATTGATCAAATGGAAGTTCAAATCAACCATGATCAAGGCCAAATAGAAATTCAAACATCACAAAGTCAACCAAATGGCTCAACAATAATTTTAAACAATTAGTCAATTAAAAATCAATTTAAAAATGAATTAAAATGCAATTTTCAAAAGTAAAAACCTCAATTTCCTTTAAATTACAAAATAAATGGCCAAGGGATTTATCCTAGATCAAACAAGATCAAAGGACCTTAGACAAAAAAAAATCAGAATTTTTGGAAAGTCAAAAGCATTTAAAAATATTTAAAAACAATTCAAAAATTATTTAATTCACAAAAAATATCAAGATTAATCCAAAAAAATGATTTTAATTTAGAATATGGAAGAGGAAAATATTTAAATTTTTTTGGTGAAAGTCCCATATTTTTTGGATTAAAAATGAAATTTATATGAATTAAACAAAATAGGAGCAATTAAAAGAAAATCAGAAATTAAAATAAAAAGGAAAAAAAACAAGGGTCATCAGATCTCTCTCATTTGAGGTGACAGATCTGATGGTCGCACGCTTATGGTCCACCATGCACCAAGTCAGACGCACTGGAAAGTGAGTCAAATAAAACAAAGGCTAAGATTAAAACGTTGGAGTAAGATTAGATGGACGGGAACACACCAACACATCACCGGAGCTAGGGCTCCGGTCATCTTCTCTGGTGGACCTCACTGGACTGGTCCACCACCAAAGTTCATAAAAGTAAGAGATGCATATGATAATTTGAAGAGAAAAACGCCAAGAGCTCGAATCTGCCCTAAAATTTTTCCAATTCTCATTATATAGAGAGATACATGGAATTGAAAATTGAGGAGTATGAACTGAGTTGCTTCGATTTGACCTAAAAGCAACTCAATCTTGTTACCTACATTGGTAGGTCTTTAGACAACCAAAGAACAAGCAAAATAGTGGAGAATTGAGGGAAAATCGAAGAAGAGAAAAAACAGAAAATTCACCTTCGGTTTGCTTCAACTGAGCTCAATCTTGCTTCCTATTTGGCTTGGCTTGCTTCTACCAGCTTATAGAAAGGGAAATGGGTGATCAAATGGTTTGGACTCTTGGAGTTTCAATCTCAAAACAGAAGTGAAATTAAAACTCGATTTCAATTGAAATCTTCAAGTTTATCCTATCAATGGAGGGTAGGAAGTTGCAGGATCAATGCTGGGGCTAAAGGGTCCTCCTTCCAAGCTCAAGGATCAAAGTTGGGGAGAAACCTTCTTAACTGAGTTAGACTCGTCATGTCAGTTATGGTATGACATTTATCGGGGTTGGCCTCAACTCCTTTTCTTGTGATCATGAAACCTATAAATTTTCTGACCTGAACCCAAAAACAACATTTGGTTGGGTTCAGTCGAATGTTGTATCTTCTTAATGATGACAATATGTCGTTAAAATTCTCAAAATAAAACTTTTCTTCAATATCCTTGATTACCATATCGTTTATATACACATCAATATTACGCCCGATCTGATTGACAAACATGATATCCATTAGTTTTTGGTAGGTCGCCCTTATGTTTTTCAAACCATATGATATTACTTCATAAATAATAACCGCAATTATTGATCATTAGCGTAATCTTGGTGCATCATATGATCTTATTTTAATTTGATTGTAACCTGATAACCCATCCATAAATTTGAAAATTTTGTAACTTGAATCCCCTTCAATCAACTTCTCAATGTTAGGCAATATATATATCAATCTTTTGATTGAGGTCGGTAAAATCCACTCACACTCTCTATTTTCCAGATGTTTTTTCAAATAAAAACTAAAACCAAGTTTGGTAACCAGGAAGCATATTTGATTTAATTAGTTGTAGCGGTAAATTCATGATCATCAAGCCATGGATAAACTTGACATCAATAAAACCAGAGTTGTCACCGCGCTTTTATTATTTCCAAAGGGAAAGGAAAAAGTACGAACAAAACCCAAAGATAAGAAGTTTTTAAATCAAAACTAATAAAATGCCAGAGATTACAGGTAAGGGGGTTGGTTACATAAAGGGAAGGTGTTATCACCCAAAGTGTCATAGGTATTCCTAGGGAGCCCTTTTTTATGTGTGTATATGTGTTTGGTATAAAAGATGTTTGATAAAAAATAGAGTGTGGGGATGAGAAAAGAATTTATTGATTATATTTTTGTGTTTGACAAGACCTTCAGTCTTATGCCTACATACCAACATAAAAATGAGGGATCAAAACCTCGTAGTTCATGGTAAAAATTTCAAAGTTAGTGAATTGCTTTTAACAAAAGTTTAATAAGAAAAAGGCACAAAGGGCCCAAAAGTTTGAATGAAGTTGTTAGTTATTTTTGTCTTTTGAAATTTTAAGTCAATATGATTAAGTTTATTTACAAGTTTTGATTAAGAAAGAGTTTGAAAATTCAATGGCATAAGGCCAAAGTTCCTAAGTATTAAAACAAAGTCTAAGTTTGAAATCACAAGCAAAGAAAGTTTTGAAAAGGGGGAGAGACTTTAAAATTTAAGAAGTGGGAGGAGATGGAGAGACTATCCTAAGCATACATTTAAAAGTTAAGGGTTGAAAAGATCTGACCAATGGGATGCAATCCAATAGACAAGAATGTCATATAGAAACTCATTTTCCCTTGGACTTTAATCAAGCAATAATGAATAACCAATGATAAATATCCATACATCATGAAAATCAAGGCATCAAATAAAGATAGTCATATCCAAGCAAGCAATTCCAATAGCTAGCAGTCTTCTTTGTCTTCTTAGGTATCAGATGAAATATTCCTTGATCAACTTAAAGTAAAGCATCAGACACAAGATTAAAATAACATGAAGCACAAAGATAGAGTAGCAAATGAATTTGAAACAAAATCCAAAACTTACACCAGATGAGGGCTCAGTTCACCATAGCTTGGTCTCAAAATGTTGGCATTGACCAAGTCCTTTTTGCACAGGGAATGTTGCCTAATTCTAAGTCCAAAAGCTCAGATCAAGATCAACAGTCCATCAAATGTTTTTTAGTGTTTTTGTTTTTATTAAGTATTTTAAGGTCCTAAGACCACAAACAAAATCAAAACACACAAACAATATATATAATCACAAGATATGGCTCAAATGAGCAATGTGAAAAATGACATAAACATAAACAAGTTAAATGAAACGTAAATGGCAACGAGTGATAAATGACTTAAATTTAAATTGCATAAAAGAAATGACTTGAAAGTAAAGCAATATTAACAAGAATTAGTCAAATGTTAGTCAAAAGTTAGTCAAGTGTTAGTTGTGATTTTTAATTGATTAAGTCATTCTTTGGAGAACACTCAACCATTCATTCACCAGTATCAATCCTTAAACCAAGACATCTTCCAGGAGAAGGAAACAAAGGTTAAGTCTCCACACAATACCATGAAGAATGGGAGATTTATAATCTCACTTACTATAATGATATGTCTTGAGGGTCAAACTTAGCTCTATGTTAAGCAATCGTAATTGGACTTATGTAGAAGTCACAACTATTTAAGGGCGGGAAATAAAAATTTAGGTGTTAATACATGTTAGAGATTTGGTATGAAGAACCAAACTCCTAAAACATATCACACACTAAAAGAAAAGATCAAGAGGGAGGGACATATCTCAATCATACTTGTATTGATTCATCTGACACAATGTCATTGATGAATCAATTAGCCTTTAGACATTAGAGATTTCATTGGTCAAATGAGGAAATGGGAAAGAACTAGGATGAAGATGAAGAGGGATGGGAAGATAGAAACACAAATTGACCAAGGGAGGACTTTCATCAAATCAAAACCATCCATTTATTTTGGGAGATGAAATGTACATTTCATCAATCCCCTAAATCCAATGGTTTTGATCCAAATCAAATCAACCATGACCAAGGCCAAACAGAAAGTCAAACATCACAAGACCATAAAAATGGCTCAATAATATTTTTAAACATTTAATCAATTAAAAATCACATTAAAAATGAATTAAAATACATTTAAATTTGGTCAAAACCTAAAATCCATTCAAAACATCCAAATAAATGGCCAAGGGATTTATCCTAGATCAAACAAGGTCAAAAGACCTTAGACAAAAAATTTCACTATTTTTGAAAAGTTAGAAGTATTTTTAAACAATTAAAAATATGCACAAAAACATTTAGTTCATGAAAAATGTGAAAATTAATCCAAAAAATAATTTTAATTCAGAATATGGAAGAGGAAAATATTTAAAGATTTTTGGTGAAAGTCCCATATTTTTTGGATTAAAAATGAAATTTCTATGAATTAAACAAAATAAATGGATTAAATGAAAATTCAGAAAATAAAAAGAAATTGGAAAAAACGAGGGCCATCAGATCTCCCTCATTAATTGAGGTGACATATTTGATGGTCACACGTGTGCTATTCATGGTGCGCTCGAGTCAAAGCAATGTATGCATGGTAATTCAAAAGAATGGCTCAGATTAAAACATTTAAACATGATTATATGGTCAGGAGGCATGCCAACACACCACCAGAGCTAGGGCTTCGGTCATCTTCTCCAGTGAACCTCACCAGACTGGTCCACCTTCATCTCAATGGAAAATGAAAAACAAGGACACTATTTCAAAGAAAAAAATGCTCAGGAGCTCGAATTTGGCCTCAATTTTCTCCAATTCCAATTATATCAAAAGATAAAGGGATTTGAATTTTGAGGATCATGAACTGAGTTGCTTCGATTTGACCTCAAAGCAACTCAATCTTGTTGCCTACATTGGTAGGACTTCGGCCAACCAAAAATCAAAGAGAATGGTGAAGAATTAAGGGAGAATTGAAGAGATGAAGCTTTTGAAAAATCACCTTCGAGGTAGCTTGAACCTTGCTTGATATTGCTTCCAATTGGCCTTGGCTTGACTTCAGATGCTTGTAGGAAGTGAATTGGATCAAGGAAGGGCTTGGATTCTTGGAGTTTCAACTTCAAAACAGAAGTGAAACTGAAACTCGATTTTCAATTGAAAACCTTCAAGTTTATCCTATAATGGTGAGGGGTATGGTTGCAGGATCAAAGCTTGGGAAAGGTGTCCCCAATTCTGAGCAGAAGGGGTTGTATTTATAGGCAATGTAATTGATTTCCACACACTTCCATCAAAATGCCAAAAAAAAAGTAATTCTCACTTGCATGGATGCATAGGCGTATGATAGGCCCATCAAATGATGTCAAAAGGTCCAAAATTGATCATGAGCAATGCTGAAAGTGTGTCATGGAGTCATGCAATTGGAAATGAAAAATGGTCATGAGATTCATCCAAATGGAACCTTGAAGAGAAACCATGCGCAAGTCATTCAATCTTTGGACAAATGAGGTGATCTTGGACTTTTTGGAAAGGTGGGATCAAGGGGAACAACTTTCATGTTGAACACTTTTCCATTTGAAGCTTGGAAGATGATGAATTTTGAGGTGGAAGTTTGGAAAATCAAACATATTTGAAAATTTTCTAAGTACCAAGTCAAATGTTCACTTCTTCCACCTTGAATAACATTTTTTATGGGCTTTAAATGGAAAACGTTCCTTCATAAAAGTTGTAGATATTTCAAACCTATTAAATTTGATCACAAATATGACCCCATTTGGATTTGTCATGAAGGAGTTATGCATTTTAGAAGTTGAGGAAAATTGCTTGTTCAATGGTAATGGCCCAAAATGACCTATAATGTTTCCTCTTGGCACATGCCCTTGAAAGTTGAATTTGAATTTTCTCAAAGAATACAAATTGTATAGGACATCTTTAAATTTATCATGAAACTTTTATCACATTCATATAATAAAAATTGAGCAAGTTATGGTCCTTGGAAGTTGACCTCCTAACTAGGGTTCAGACAAAATGGCCTATAATCGTTCACCATAAAAAATGACTTTCCAAGCAAAAATAGCTCTTGACCTTGTGAGACCCCAATTTTGGGCCCTAAGATCCCTCATGGCCCATATCATATCATATCATGGCCTCAAGGATCATTGCATGCCTTTGCTTTCCCCTTAGTGGATAGATTGCCTTGTGGATTTGTTTCTTGATCACCAAGCATACTTTGCATTTGTATATCTTTGCTTTCATATGTTTATCATTCAAAAAGTACAAAAATATTGTCAGTCTAACCTTGTTGCTTGCAGTTGAAGCAATCATCAGCAATTAGGTCAAAATCAGTCATTGATCAGTCAAAGCAATGGATGGTGGCCATTCTTGCAGAATTTGGGCACCGTGATCAACAATCAAGAGCTCATACATCTTGAGACATCATTTGAAATCAAGTTCTCAAGGAATTAGGGTTTGGAATTCATCAGAAGAAGTCCAGTCACTCAAAACCCTAGAAAAGTCAAACTTGGTCAACAGTTGATTTAATCAGAATTTGATGGATAGAATTGATCTGGAGAAGCTCATTCATGCTTGTATAAGCCTCATCTATCATGTCAAGCCTCATCATGGAAGAAAACCAAGCCAATCAGAAATTTTCCAGAAATAGAAAGTGGACCTGTAATTTCAACTGCCAAAAATGGAAACTTCTTGATCTTAAACTTACATCATGATACAAGCTTCAAATGATTTTTTGCCCAACATGAAAGTTGAAGATCTTGTTCTCCCATTTTCAAAAAGTCCAAGAACATCAAAATCCCATGTGTGGTTGTCAAGATAGGATCAAATCATTTTCACCAATTTTTGAACTTTAACAGGCCATATCTCTCAAACCATAAGGCCAAATTTGGTGGGGTTTTTTCCTACACACCACATTTTTTATCCTCTTTCCAAAAATATAAATTTCATGACCTAAAACCTTACCATTCAAAATGGCATTTTTGGACCTTTTCATTTAAATTCAAAGTTTGACCAAACTTTGACTTTTTGATTTATGGACTTTTTCATCATTTTGCCAATTGGGAAATGTTTTAAACCATATTTGAAACTTGCTCCAAGCCTAAAACCATTATCATACCACCATTTTCCCATCATTTTGAATCAAAATGCAAAATGGACAAAATTGGCAATTGGCTTCATTTGAACAAAGCAAGTACAGCAATTCATGTGCAGCCAAAAACAGCAAACATACAGTCTGCTAGCAGCTTGTAGCAGGCCCAAATTCTCAGCAAAAAAAAACACACCTCCACTCCCACTTTGTCCACAATTAGCAACTTTGCAAATGCATCATTACACACAAAAACAGCTTACCATTTAATTAAGTGATGATTAACAGGTCATATTTAAGTTTCATTCTGTCCAAACAAACCCTAATTTTTGACAGCCACCACACAGAAAATATACAGTTCTCTCACTCTTGCATTTGGCAATTTTTTTTGAATTTCGGCCAAGTCCTCCAAACCCTCGAGCTTCCTCTTATTTTCTTGATCATCCATCACCATGGCAAGCTCTTTCCAAGCGTGAAATATCAGCTGGAACCATCACTGCAGAACCTGTTTTTTTTCCCAAGCATCTCAAATGGCAGTTAGAGTGTTGAGGGTTTCCAAGCACTACTGAGCCAAGGTCCTTCAAGCCTCCATCATCATCAACCATTGTGCTCATCTGTTTTTGCTTACAACCACAAAAAGAACACTGCATCATAATTTCTTCAAATACAAGTAAAATTCCAACCAACTCTTTTCTTAAAATAATGCAATACTATATGTAGTGTTTACCTTGTTGAGTATTGTGTAGCTTGAATCATGTGAATTGGTTAACTATGCTGGTCTAAATCTTGATTTTCATCTCTGTGTGCAAAGTACATTTGCTGTCAATTTGTGTTGTTCATGATGATTTAATGAATTTGGACTTGAAATTCTTGTTGTTGGATGTTTAATGATGATGTTAGTATGTGTGATTTTGTTTTCTGAACATCTTGAATTTTCAAGCTCATGATGATGATGAGTACTGCTGTTGCATAATCCATGTTTCTGTCCAGAAATTCATGTGAGGTGTGTGTTTGTTTGTTGCTAAATGTTGTGACCTGAACACTAATGCCATGTTATTGTTTGACTTTGTTTGAAAGTTGTTGATTGAATGATTGAACACATGATGTTTGATGTTGTTGGTACCACGAATACAATGAACTATGCTGTTGTGTGTGTTGCTGTTGTGATGCTACATAAGTGCTAATGCTATGTCATTTATGTGTTGTGGCTCAAAACTTGTTTGGTTTGATGGTGATGAAACATGAACTTGATGTTTTGCTTGCTAAAACCTGCTGCAGTTGTGAATCTCATGAGCATGCTCAGAAAATCCATTGCATTGTGTTTGTTGTGTTTGGTGTTGGTCGTTCAATGTTGCATAATTTGCATGAACCTACTGTGCTATGCTGTTTTGTTTTGTTGTTGATTGATGCTACTGCATCATGACAGTACCTCCTTGCCCTGACTAGTTGTTTCTGCTGGGTTCCAAGTGATTACTTGATGGTGATGAACACAGGCTGTCCATGTTTAAAACTTGTCCCTGCCCAAATTTATGAGCTGCCCAAAACTTCCCATGATTTTGATGTTATCTGTTGATTGTTGTTCATGAACATGAACTTGAAGTTGCCGATGAATGCTGTCTACTTGATATTGTTTGTCCATGATCAATGCTTGAAATGCCATGAGTGCTGCTGTGTGTTTATGCTGGAATTTATTTTCATGATGATGAACTTGCTTGAAATTCCATCATGCTGCTGCTGCAACCTTGCCCTGCGCCAGAATTTCCACTTGTTGTGTTTGGTTTGTTGTGTTTTGATGATGCTTATTTTGAATGAGTTCATGATGATGAATGTTGCTTTTGACTGCTTGCTAATACCATTGCTGTTGTCGAATGTGCCCTGCTGTTTGTGAGGAACACTGTTAATGATGAATGCTGTCTGCTTGCTGAATGCCATGGTGTTGTTTGGTTGATGTTAGAATGCTGAATGTTATGCTACTACCATGCTGTGCTGTTGTTTGATGATTACATATTGATGATGAATACCATGCTGCTAACCATGCTGTTATGCCTTGCTGCAATTGCCCTGCTGTTTGTGAGTTTTGTTGGACTTCATTTTTGATCAATTGCATGAGGTTGTTGAGTTTATGCTGTTCATGTGTAGACATCATTCTGTCCAGGTTTTCTCCCTCGATTAGGTGTGTTTGTTGATGTTTAATATTGCATGATGAACCTGTATTGATTACATGTTTATATGCTGTTACTTAATGCTTGTTCATAAAATTAACATGCTGTTGTTTGTTGCATTTGGACATGAGTGCTGGTTTATGGTACGATTATTGCTACATGTTGCTTTTGGTTTTAATTGATGAATGAAACATGATGATGAATACCAATGCTGTCAATGCCATGCTGTTTGTTCAAACCTTAAGCTGTTTAGAAAGTCCACATGTGTTTGTTTGTTTTTGTTGAATGATGATGATGGATAAATATGAATGCTGCTGTTGTTAGAAACCTGCTGTTTCCTTCCAGAAGGCATGCTTTCATGATTGCATGAACATTGGCTGTTGTTATTGCTCATGTTACATAATACATTTCCCTGCCATGCTGTCGTGTTTGTTTGATCGAAATTGGCTTATTTGATGCTGTTTGCATGAACCACATTGCCAAAACCCTAGGATGCATGAGAACTTAGCAACTTGAACAACCATTGGCCGTGCACTATTCCATTAAGAAATGGACCAATTACAACATTTTATTTGCCTTGCCAAAGCTGTGTCGTTTCACTTAAGTTGGCAGAAATTACAAGTTTGCCATCCTGTTGACTTTATTTGACCAATTGCCATGCTATCTTGTGCATATTCATCCAATTATTTCATCCAACTTCACAAATTATTTTCTCATTCACATTTCATCCAAAAATCTTGAAATTTTTTCCACATGTTCACAAGAATGTCCTTGATTTAATCATGATTTTTAATTAATTTTCCATGGTCTGGATTTTTAATGATAATTATTTTCTTGACATGTGTGCATAAATGATACCCTTGGCCATTTCAATTATGAAATAATGAGGTTATATCCATTGCCTTTGAAATTTTTTGTGATGAAACTTGACACATTGATCTTCATTTCCATATAAAGTTTGTGCATTTATCATTTGTGGATTGATAGTTATGATTTTTTGAAGTTGTGTGTTGCATTTGGTGCTATACCATGATCATGCATTTTCACAATTTTTGTTCACACACTTCCCTACATCCAAATGATTCCAAATTTTGCATGAATGATCCCTTGTATGTCTAATTGATGTATGAATTTTCTTGGAATTAATCTTGCTGTTTTCCATTTATTTGAGAATTTTCTTCCATATGTGGTCATTTGTTGAATTTTTGTGCTATGCCTTGCTAAATCTTTTGTGAAATTCTCAAATCATATTGTATGTCCCTGAAATTTCATATGTGATAACTAGACTCCTTGAGCTTTGCATTGGTGTTAATCTCACTCATTTCTCTTCTGTTTTCAAATTGATATGATTTTTGAAGTTGACCCATGCTTGTTGACTTTCACCATGCTTACTTGATTTTGTTTGGCTTCATGATTTTACTTGACTGCCTTCCTCTCATCCAAATGCCATGAAATTTTGCATGTATACCATGTTAGATGTTAGGATTGAGTGTGATTTATTTCATGATTTTTGAAATTGTTTGAGTTGACTTTTGAATGAAGTCTTTGCTGTTGACTTTTGTATGCTTCTCTTGCCATGCTTTGCATCCTTTTGCATATGAAATGACCATGATGCATGATTTTATTATGAATCCAATTGAGAATGCTTCTTGAATGTTTAGATTTGGTTTGGGTTGACTTTTTCTTGCTGCCTTGACTTTTTCTTCCATCTTTGACCCTAGGCTAGTCCTAGTGGTCTTCTGAGCTTATGTTTGAGTTCATCTGTTTCAGGTTAAGCATCAATGCTTTGAGGATCATTCTAATGTGCCTGATTTGAATTGTTTATATTGTGCTAACATTTGTTTTGTAGGTGACTCATATGCTTGAGTCTTTGTGCCTTGCACATTTGGTCCCACTGTGTGACTATTGGTTCATTTCCTTTTGGTTTTGACTGTTGACTTGTTTGCTAATGAGTTTGACTTTTGCAGGTGCTTTAGTTGCTTAAGTTCTTTGAACTTGCTTGCTTGCTTTGCTTTTTTTAGCATTTGCTTTGAGGTATAATTACTTCTTCTTCATGTAGTCTGGAGACCCGGTCTGTTATTTGACCGGGCAAACTGTCTGAAGTCCTCCTTAAGAGGCAATGCCTGTGTTTGTTTATATTTGTCCTAAGCAGGAAAAGTCCTTCAAGTAAGGCAATTGGTGGAAGGTAGGGATAAGCAATCTATCCCCCACTATTCAGTGTGTCCTCTCTTTGCTCCCATTACATGGTTGAAGCAATGAGATAAATACCCAAGATCTAATCGAGTCAATAATGTGGAGAGAGTTCCTACTTTCTGAACTCCCACACTTTCTTTGATGCTCTCTCTGATATGAGATAGAAGCAATGAGGCACACCCCTCATCTCCTTTTCATCTGCTTCACCTGAGTCCCTCAATGGCCAGGTTAAGAGCGACCTTCACCCATTACAGTGGACTTTTAAAGTCAAACCCTCTTGTGTGAGCCCCCATTGTTTGGCTATAGAGTGTGCTGTTTGCTATTCATTGATTGATTGATTGCCTCATATACACTTGCTTGCCTGTATGCTATGCATTTATCATCATCATCAATTGCCATTAATGCATGATCATCTCATTTGTTTTGTGATGTTATCATTGTTGTTTGCCCATTGAGGACAATTGTAAGTCCATCTCTTTGGCCTTTGCTCCTATGATATGGAAGGATAGAGTGTAAGACCTCATTGGTCACTCATATCTTCTGTTTATCTGTTTGTATGTGAGGATACAGTTATAAGTCCCTGTAAGTTGGCATCTGTTATCCTGTGATCATAATTTGATCTGTTTGATTTGTATGTGAGGTTGCAATTATAAGTCCCTGTAAGTTGGCATTTGCATTCCTGTGATCATCTTGTTGCTTTTGTTCTTGTATGTGAGGATCCATTGTAAGCCCCTGTGACGTGGCATTGGATTCCCTGTGAGCATACTGTGGAGTTAACCTAAGTCCAGATAGATTGGCAGTTGACTCCCATGTTTCATCTTTGTTTTTCTTTTGAGGAGATCGGTGTAAGTCCATTGAGTGGCATCTGATATCCTGTTCTGTTTTAGGAGACTGGTGTAAATCCATCTATTGGTATCCGGTATCCGCCTTTTGTTTCTTTGTTTGTGGAGATTAGTGTAAGTCCATTGAGTGGCATCTGATATCCCTTTCTGTTTTAGGAGATTGGTATAAGACCATTGATTGGCATCCGATATCCGCCTTTGCTTTGTTTGTTTATTATTATCCATTGCTATTCCAAAGGACACACTTGAATCATCTGCTATATGATTTCAAGAAGTGAACCTTCTAAGAAGTTTTACTATCCATCCTTCATCCATTCATCATTCATTACGTCTTAGAACCTTTTCACACTTTATCTTTTAAAACTTGACATAAGTGTTGTGCAAACATCTTCATGTTTTTCTAACTAAAAACCTGGACTCAAGTCCTTGACCTTTTTCCAAACTTCATTTCATAATACTTATTTGAATTGATCTTAATCATATTTTGACTTCATTTTCATAATCATAATCAGTAACTCCACTCATTCACTTGTTTTGGCTTTGTCCATTAATCTTTTCATACATGAGCTATAGGTTTGATTTATCTTAGTGGTTGATGTTAATCTCACCTTCTGTCTTTAGTGATTGAATTGTAAGTCTTCCTCGCCTATTATAGGGTTAACCCCTCTCTGGCCAGTTGAAGCTGTTCTCACATGGTGGACGTTGTTGTTTGTATAAGGTTGAGTTTTCTCCCGTGGATAACGTAAGACCTAGGGTTTGTGTTTAAAATTGAACCTAACCCACTTTTGGAAATCTTTTAGCCGAACTACGGCGTTCTGATCCTTACCTTTGATGGAAGGTACGTAGGCAACGGGTTCATCCGTTCGAACCCAATACCCAATAATAATTAAAATGTATATTCTTTTCTCATCATCCCAATCATGTTTGCACAATCTTTATGTCATAACAAATATTACAACAAGTGTGAAAAGGGCTCCCTAGGAGTACCTAGGACGTAGTGGGTGCCTAACACCTTCCCATTGCGTAATTTACCCCTTACCCAGAATCTCTGATCTTTTTATTAGTTTTCTACGTGTAAAACTTCTTAGGCTTTTGTTCGCTTTTTAGCCAATCCTTTGGATAAATAAAAGTGCGGTGGCGACTCGAAAATTTCAATGTATCTCCTTGCTTATGGTTTAATCGATAGATCATATAGCGACGAATACACCGCTACAGAAAAGTGGCGACTCTGCTGGGGATCGAAGGCATCATCCCTGGTTGTATTGCCTACTTTTCACCCTTGTTGTGATATATGTTATTATTCTTTATCTGACATATTTTTGTACAATTTGGGATGAATGTATTGATTGTAATGTGTGAATTGCTTGATATACATTTGCTGTGTGCTTTGGTGATCTGTGAGATGAGTTCTGTACCCGAACTCGAGTGCACTCTAGGATAGGAGAATGGCATAGTCTTGTCGACTGGTGTGGAGTAGTCCTTAGCCAGTTGACTTGCGAGTCTATTCACTTGGTGGAGGTCATGTTGAACTAATAATGTCACACAAGTTATTTGTGGTTAGGCATTATTCTTTCAATCATGTTCCGCAGAAGCCAAGGACCTTAGTTTACCAAACCCATCTTGGCCTATTTTTAGGACCGTAGTGCGGAGGTCGTTCAGATGTCAGTTCTGATACGATTGTTACGCGATACTACACTCATAAGAGTTTCTCTTGAGAATATTCTTGGAATACGAGTATTCGTTCCTCCGATAATATTCGAAAGATGGAACGATGATTATGGGAACCTCTGATAGAACATGTCTGGCAGGTTTAAACCCTAGTACACTCCCTTTGGGTGGTTCTTAACCGAGACTCCATGCTCGTGACTCTCAACAAACCCGTGATTCGTGGTTGAGTCGTTCAAGCATTGTTAATATCAATGGATCCCGGATCAGGTGTAAAACCTAAAATCCATCAAAGCGGCTGGTTGATATTAAGAATGTCTGAACCGGTTCATGTACCGTTAATATCAATGGAACTTGGGTGTTGATAAGGTGAAAACCTAAATCCACCAAAATGGATGATTGATATTAGGGATACAATGAGCTTTCCCACGACCTTTGTTTGGTGTGCTTTGCTTGATCCTTGAGTGTGTTTGTTGCATTCATGCATTCACGCATTCATCCGCATTCATGTCATCAAAAAAAAAGAGAAAATTTTCAAGGAACTTAAAGGGTTATTTGCAAAATTTTCAGACATGGAAAGACCAAAAAGGCATACAAAGAAGTACAGCTTCAAGCAGCCTGATGTAAAAGAGTTAAGGAATCTGACATCATATGTATTAGATCCCTTGGGTTTCAAGGCTCGATATGGGAAGCTTCTGCCGTTGCTGACTACTCAAGTGGATGAGGGATTGATGAGCACTCTTGCTCAGTTCTATGATCCGCTCTATCATTGCTTCTTGTTTCCGGATTTCCAGTTGCTGCCGACTTTGGAAGAATACTCTCACCTTATTGGGATTCCGATTCTGGATCAAGTGCCGTTCAGTGGCTTAGAGGGTATTCCATCTGCTCGAGAGATTTCCAGCTTGTTGCACATAGATGAAGATCTGATTAGAGCTAATCTGACTATCAAAGGCGGAATTCAGGGTTTTCCTTCCGAGTTCCTCATTGCCCAAGCTACCTTTTATGGGAAGGCCATGAGTGAGGATGCCTTTGAGGCTCTATTCGTATTGCTCATCTATGGATTGGTGCTGTTTCCCAACTTCGACAAGTTCGTCGACATGAATGCCATTAGGATCTTTTCAGTCCTTAATCCAGTTCCGACCTTGTTGGGTGATGCATATGTCTCCATGCATCTGAGGAATATGAAGAATGGAGGAGTCATTGTCTGCTGTTTACCCCTGCTGTACAAGTGGTTTATTTCGCACTTGCCGCAGACAGTTGCTTTCAAGGAGAACAAGGGATGTCTACGGTGGTCTCAGAGACTCATGTCTCTCACCAATGATGATATCACCTGGTATGATCGCGTGTATGATACCGTTCAGATCATCAATTCTTGTGGTGAATTCCCCAATGTGCCTCTTCTTGGTACATGTGGTGGGATTACCTACAACCCTACGCTTGCACGTCGTCAGCTTGGGTTCCCCCTAAAGGATAAACCCCATAACATTCTGTTAGAAGGTGTGTTCTTTCAGGAGGGTAAAGATCCCCAAGGCCTGAAAGCCAGATTTGTCCGCGCTTGGCGCAATATTCGCATAAAGAGTAGGAATGAATTGGGTCCAAAGAACTGCATTGCTTTGGAGCCATACACCTCTTGGGTCAGACAGAGGGCTGCTACCTACCTGATGCCATATGATCATCCGAGACCTACACTGTTGGATGTGGCTGGGCCTTCAACCCTCCCTACCCAACGTGTAGAGGAGTTGAGAGAAGAAGACCTTTCGCGTGCCTGGATCCGCGAGAGAGAGGAATTGCTGCAGCAGCTCAAGGAGAAGGATGATATGATTGAATTTCTCGAGCACCGAGTGATTGACGATCCGAACGATGCTTGGACTTCTCTGCTTCCTCAGTCTTCCAAATTTTGGAAAAGGAAGTATGATCAACTTGCAAAGGAGAAGCTGATATGGAGGCTGCCTATGAGAGAGAGATCAAGAAGTTGTACACTTCTCGTCTTCCAGCATCCCGAGCTAATAGGGATCCATAGGATGTTATTTACCTTTTCTCTTTGTAATGAATTAAAAGAATGCTGTACTTCTTTGTCTTAATATTTGAATGAAATATTTTCCATGAGCAATCGAAATGTTTAAATATTCAAAATATTGCAAATGAATACCCTGAGGGTTCCTTGAAAATAAAGCATTTGCACAAAGCATTTCATGCATCATTCCTGCATAAACAGGTACCTTTGTTTCTGGTCTTCCGGTTCTAACATCTGATCTTCATTTATTTTGAAGACAAGCTGACTCACCGGTATTATACGAGAGTCAACTCTGCAAGGATTATGGAGCAATTGGAACAAGAGAACCAGAGTTTGAGAGATGAAGTCGCCAGACTTGGCGCTCTGATGGAGCAACTCCTTGCTGCCCAGAATCAGCCTGCTCCTCAACAACCAGCAACTCCCGTTCAGCGGACGGTTATATCTGAGATAGCTACATCAACGGTGCCTGTTAGTGCCCATCAGCCTAATGACATGCCTCCCGGTTTTCCTTGGGGGATGCCTCCCGGCTTCATGCCTGATCGGCCAGCTCCTACGTTTGCCCAAATGCCGGCATCTAGCCCGGTCCCTATACCTGTTCCTCCTGTCGTGCATACCATGCCCAGGGTAGACGACACCATTTATCACTCTGAAGCGTCTGAGAGCTCAGATGTTCATGAGAAAATGGATGCGATGAACGATCAATTCCTTGAGCTGAGAAAGGAATTGAGAACTCTCAGAGGCAAAGATCTCTTCGGCAAGTCAGCAGCCGAACTTTGCCTGGTTCCCGGTGTAAAGATACCAGTCAAATTCAAGGTCCCAGACTTTGAGAAGTATAAAGGGAACACTTGTCCTTTGGCACACTTAGTCATGTATGCCAGAAAGATGTCCACGCAGACCGACAACGATCAACTCTTGATCCACTACTTCCAAGACAGTTTGTCTGGTGCTGCTCTCCGTTGGTACATGAGTCTGGACAGTGCCAACATCCGCTCTTTCAATGATCTTGGCGAAGCTTTCGTCAAGCAATACAAATACAATGTTGACATGGCGCCTGACAGAGATCAACTCAGGTCTATGTCACAAAAGGACAAAGAGTCGTTCAAGGAGTACGCCCAGAGATGGCGTGAGCTGGCAGCTCAAATTACTCCACCATTAGAAGAGAAAGAGATGACCAAGATCTTTCTGAAGACTCTTGGGTCATTCTACTATGAGAGAATGGTGGCCAGCGCTCCCTCTGATTTCACCGAAATGGTGAACATGGGGATGCGTCTTGAAGAAGGCGTCCGTGAAGGACGGTTGTCTAAAGATGATGGTTCTTCCTCTAAACGGTATGGAGCGTTTAAGAGGAAAGAAGGTGAAGCTCATGCTGTGCAGTCTCAGCCGAAACATCGAAGACCCTCTGTTCAGAGGAAGCCTGCACGTCATTCCAGACATCAGCATCAGGTGGCCAGTGTGGCACCTGTATTCAAGGATAATGCTCAACAGTATCAGCATCAGCAGCAATATCCACAACCGCAATACCAGCAACAGCAGCGTCCACAGCAACAGGCTTACCAGCCTCGTGGAAGTACAACCAACCAAGCGAATGTGAACTATGATAGGAAGAAGGTCAGCTTCGACCCGATTCCAATGACATATACAGAGCTTTATCCCTCCTTGTTGGAGAGGAAGTTGGTTTCACCCAGGGATCCTCCTGCAATTCCTGCCAATCCGCAATGGTGGTACAAACCAGACCAGCATTGTGCCTACCATTCCGGTGCTCCGGGCCACAACGTTGAGAACTGTTTCCCGCTGAAGAATAAGGTTCAAGACCTCATGAGAAGCGGAATTCTGAGTTTTGAAGACTCCAACCCTAATGTTACCAGGAACCCATTGCCTTCGCATGGGAAATCCGTAAATATGATCCAGGAAGACCTTGGGAAGTATAAGGTGAAATATGTCAGTCATATCCGGCAGTCATTGGTTGGATTACATAAGATGCTGTGTCAGCACAGCTATTTGAAGCATAACCATGACCAGTGCCGTGTCTGTGCTGTTAACCGCTTGGGTTGTGATCAGGTTCGCTGTGAACTTCAGAAATTGTTGAATGAAGGTACCATTGAGATTCTCCAGAATCGCAATGTGGACGTTGTTGAGCCCGAAGTGAGTGTTATCTCCCCGGTGTTCAAATTGCCTGAGCCCGTTGTTATTCGGTATAATAGCAACAAGCCTAAAGCCTCGCCTTCTCTGATCATCAAACCAGCCGGCCCTGTGCCGTATTCATCTGATAAAGCTGTACCTTTCAGATACAAACCTGTTGCTGTCCAGGATGGGGTTGAAGTGCCTCTGCCGTCCACTTCTGTAACCACTATCGCTGATGTTAGTGGATTGACCCGCAGTGGTCGTGTCTTTTCTGCGCCTGCTAAGGCTGTTGCTTCTGAATCTGTTGTACATCCCGTAGGGAATGCTGTGAATGTTCAAAATCCGGCACTTGACGTTGCCAAACCCTCCTCGTCTGTACAAAAGACTCCTGTTTCTTCAGATGGCCCGAGTGGCATTGTTGATGAAGAATCTGATGAGATGCTGAGACTCATCAGAAAGAGTGAGTACAATATTGTAGACCAGCTTCTACACACGCCCTCCAAGATTTCTATTCTTTCTCTATTGCTGAACTCAGAGCCTCATCGGGAATCTCTGCAGAAAGTCTTGGACCTGGCGTATGTCGATCACGACGTCACCCTGGAACAATTTGATAGCATTGTTGCAAACATTACCGCTTGCAACACCTGAGCTTTTGTGACGCTGATCTCCCTGAGGAGGGAAGAGACCACAACATGGCTTTACATATCTCTATGAATTGCAAATCGGATGCAATGTCCAATGTACTGGTGGACACTGGATCATCCCTGAATGTATTGCCGAAATCCACACTCTCACGTTTGTCATATCAAGGTCCTCCTATGAGGCAGAGTGGGGTTGTTGTTAAAGCTTTTGATGGGTCGCGTAAGACCGTGATTGGGGAAGTTGACCTTCCAATTAAGATTGGACCAAGTGATTTCCAAATCACTTTTCAAGTAATGGATATTCACCCATCATACAGCTGTCTCTTGGGCAGACCATGGATTCACGAGGCTGGCGCCGTGACATCCACCCTACACCAAAAGCTGAAGTTTGTGAAAAATAAGAAATTGGTTGTAGTAGGGGGAGAAAAGGCTCTCCTGGTCAGTAATTTATCTTCTTTCTCGTACATTGATGCAGAGGATGAAGTTGGAACTCAGTTCCAAGCTTTATCTATTGATAAACCAATCGAGAAGAAGTCTCCTTCATTCACTTCCTACCGTGATGCGAAGCTGGCCATTGAATGTGGTGCAGTCGCTGGATTAGGGAAAGTGCTTGAACTTGAAGATAACCGATCCCGGGCTGGCATTGGCTTTGGTTCTGGGGCATTCAATGAGCAAGGTCTGTTCACCAGTGGAGGATTCATTCATGCTGATCAACCTGCAGAAGAGGAAGCTGCTGCTATCATTGAAGAAGAAGATGCAGAAGACTTGAACAATTTGGTTATTCCTGGTGGTGTCTGCCACAATTGGGTCGCTGTGGATGTTCCTACAGTTACCCATAGATCAGAGTAATTGTTCATTTTGTTTAAAACCCTTCTCCCATGCCAAAAGGAGAAGTGATGACATTGTTGGCAAAGCATATATACAATGATATTTTCATTCAATTTTTGCATTGTTAAACATTTGTTTTTCCTTTGTTTTCACTTTTTGCTTTTCTTTATGAAATCAGTGATCACAAAAAACCATAAAAACAAAAATAAAAGCTGTAAAAGCAACATTCTTTCATCTGCATAATGATTTGCTTGTTTAAATTCTGGAATTTTTCTTAACCAAAATCATTATGCAGGTTGATCCTAAAACCCATTGAACATAATGATCCAACGCCATCTCCCAATTTTGAATTCCCTGTATTTGAGGCAGAGGAAGATGACGTTGAAGAGATTCCTGATGAGATCACCCGTCTCCTTGAGCACGAAGAGAAGATCATTCAGCCGCATCTCGAAGACTTGGAAACAGTCAACTTGGGATCTGAAGATTGTGAGCGCCTGGTGAAGATTGGGGCACTTCTTGAAGAGTCTGTTAAGGAAGATTTGATCAGCTTGCTACGAGAATATTCAGATATCTTTGCTTGGTCCTATGAAGACATGCCGGGTTTAGATACAGATATTGTGCAACATTTCCTGCCTTTGAAGCCTGAGTGCGTGCCTGTGAAGCAGAAGCTCAGAAGAACTCATCCAGATATGGCAGTGAAGATCAAAGAGGAAGTTCAGAAGCAAATTGATGCGGGGTTTCTGGTGACTTCGACATATCCTCTATGGGTGGCCAATATTGTGCCTGTTCCTAAGAAGGACGGAAAAGTCCGTATGTGCGTTGACTACAGAGATTTGAATAAAGCTAGTCCAAAAGATGATTTTCCTCTACCACACATTGACATGTTGGTAGACAATACAGCTAAATTCAAAGTCTTTTCCTTTATGGACGGATTTGGATATAATCAAATCAAGATGGCACCAGAGGATATGGAGAAGACAACATTCATCACACCTTGGGGAACATTCTGTTATCGAGTGATGCCCTTCGGTTTGAAGAACGCCGGAGCCACGTATCAACGAGCTATGACTACCTTGTTTCATGATATGATGCACAAGGAGATAGAAGTCTATGTTGATGATATGATTGCTAAGTCCCGAACGGAAGTTGAGCATATTGAGCATTTGTTGAACTTTTTCAGCGTTTGAGGAAGTTCCAGCTTCGTCTGAATCCGAACAAATGTACTTTTGGAGTCCGTTCCGGCAAGTTGTTGGGTTTTGTGGTAAGTGAAAGAGGTATTGAGGTTGATCCTGCAAAGGTCAAAGCAATACAAGAGATGCCCGCACCCAAAACTGAGAAGCAAGTCCGAGGTTTTCTTGGCCGCTTGAACTACATTTCCAGATTTATATCCCACATGACTGCCACATGTGCGCCGATATTCAAGCTCCTTCGGAAAGATCAGTCTCATGATTGGACCGAGGATTGCCAGAAAGCTTTCGACAGTATCAAAGATTATCTGTCCGAACCTCCGATTTTGTCTCCGCCTGTAGAAGGAAGACCTCTGATTATGTACTTAACAGTTCTTGAAGACTCGATGGGTTGTGTACTCGGTCAACAAGATGAATCAGGGAAGAAAGAATTTGCTATCTACTACCTCAGTAAGAAGTTTACTGATTGTGAGTCTCGGTACTCTATGCTTGAGAAGACGTGCTGTGCTTTAGCTTGGGCAGCTAAGCGTTTGCGCCAGTACATGATTAATCATACAACTTGGTTGATATCCAGAATGGATCCAATTAAGTATATCTTCGAGAAGCCTGCTTTAACTGGGAGGATTGCCCGTTGGCAGATGTTGTTGTCTGAGTATGATATTGAGTATCGAGCTCAGAAAGCTATCAAAGGTAGTATCTTGGCTGACCATCTAGCGCACCAGCCGATTGAAGATCATCAGTCTGTTCAGTATGACTTCCCTGATGAGGAAATTCTGTATTTGAAGATGAAAGATTGCGATGAGCCTACACTTGATGAAGGTCCAGAACCTGGTTCCAGATGGACGATGGTGTTTGATGGCGCTGTTAATCAATATGGAAATGGAATTGGGGCAGTAATTGTTAATCCCCAGGGTTCGCACATTCCATTTACAGCAAGGCTAACCTTCAAATGCACGAATAATATGGCGGAGTATGAAGCCTGTATTATGGGACTTGAAGAATGCATTGATTTGAGAATCAAATATCTTGATGTCTATGGTGATTCAGCTTTGGTTGTCAATCAGATCAAAGGTGAATGGGAGAGAAATCAACCAAGTCTCATCCCATACAGAGATTATGCAAGGAGAATTTCAACTTTCTTCACAGAAGTTGAATTTTATCATATTCCTCGAGAGGATAATCGGATGGCAGATGCCCTTGCTACGCTTGCTTCCATGATTGTTGTCAGATGGTGGAATGATGTCCCAATATTACTGTGATGCGCTTGGACAGACCCGCTCACATATTTGCAATTGAAGAAGTGAAAGATGACAAGCCTTGGTATTTTGATATCAAGAATTTCCTCCAGAACCAGGTCTACCCGCCTGGGGCATCTGTGAAAGATAGGAAAACTTTGAGAAGGTTGTCAGGCAGTTTCTACCTCAGTGGAGAAGTGCTGTACAAGAGAAATTTTGATATGGTTTTGCTCAGATGCGTGGATAGACACGAAGCAAACCTATTGATGACTGAGGTCCATGAGGGTTCATTTGGTACTCATTCCAATGGACATGCCATGGCTAAGAAGATGTTGAGAGCAGGCTACTATTGGCTGACAATGGAGTCTGACTGTTGCAAGTATGTGAAGAAATGTCACAAGTGTCAAATTTATGCGGATAAGATTCATATTCCTCCGACACTCCTGAATGTGATTTCATCACCATGGCCTTTCTCTATGTGGGGAATCGACATGATCGGTATGATTGAGCCGAAAGCGTCCAATGGACATCGGTTTATTCTCGTAGCAATTGATTACTTCACCAAATGGGTTGAAGCCGCTTCGTACGCGAATGTAACCAGGCAGGTGGTTGTGAAGTTTATCAAGAACCAGCTGATTTGCCGTTATGGTGTGCCAGAGAGGATCATTACTGATAATGGATCCAATCTGAATAACAAGATGATGGATGAGTTGTGCGCTGAATTCAAGATTGCACACCATAATTCCTCTCCTTACAGACCTAAGATGAATGGGGCTGTTGAAGCTGCTAACAAGAATATCAAGAGAATTATCCAGAAGATGACTGTCACTACAAAGATTGGCATGAGATGCTGCCATTTGCTTTGCATGGATATCGTACGTCTGTACGCACTTCAACAGGGGCAACCCCTTTCTCTCTTGTTTATGGCATGGAAGCCGTTCTCCCAGTAGAGGTGGAGATCCCATCAATGCGAGTCTTGATGGAAGCCAAGTTGACTGATGCTGAATGGATTCAGAGTCGTTATGACCAGTTGAATTTGATTGAAGAGAAGAGATTAACTGCCATGTGCCATGGTCAGTTGTATCAGCAGAGAATGAAGAAAGCATTCGACAAGAAGGTCAAGCCTCGTGTGTTCCGAGAAGGTGACCTTGTGCTCAAGAAAGTTTTGTCTTTCGCGCCCGATTCCAGGGGCAAGTGGACTCCAAACTACGAGGGTCCATATGTTGTTAAGAGAGCCTTTTCAGGCGGTGCTTTGATGCTTACAACAATGGATGGGGAGGATTTCATTCGTCCTGTGAATTCAGATGCAGTTAAGAGATACTTTGCCTAAAAAAAAAAGTATATGCAAATGAAAAAAAAGGAATAAAAAATGAAAAAAAAAACAGAATTGCTCGCTAAGTTGAAAACCCGAAAGGGCGGCTTAGGCAAAAATGAGCGTCTCGGTGGAGAACCCGCAAGGGTAATCCAGGCAAAAATTAGAGATTTGGAAAAAAAGAAAGATATATTTGCATCCCGCTAGATTGAGTACCTCACTCTGGGGCAATCTAGGCAAAAATTAGGGACTTTGGCAAGTAACTGCATTCTGACAAGACTTTCTGGTTCATCAGTCGTCATTTCGTCAGAAGATTCTCGATTCGTCGTCAACTGAAGCTTCGGATACATCGAGATTCAAATTGGTAGAGAAAGGATCATTATGTTCAATGTAGCCCTCTTCCAATATATATCACTGATTTCAAATTTGTACAGATCTATGGAGTCTTGCCATTTGCAGACTACCATTCTATCAAATCAATTTGAGCTTTTTATCCAATTATTTGCACTCTTATTTGTTTCAATTCAACAAATGTTTTGCATGTTTTAAATTGATAAAATGTCATTGTTTTAAACAAATCAAATTTTTCAAATTTTTGTTTTAAACAAAGTGAACATTCACAAGATTGAAAGGATACTCAAGAATATCTCAGTGCTCTCCCAAGGGTGGCATGATTCCCAACAGGTAAGACATTGGTTCATATTCCTGGTTTGGTGGTATCTTCTTTCTTCAAATCCTTGTTGGGGTTGTTCCCCAGTACAGTCGCAAGTGTTGTTGTTGAAGACTTTGTTCTCTCCAGCAGCAGTTTTTCCCTAGCATGGGTGTTTTCTTGAGAAGTTTCGGCGGTTGATGGTTTGTCATCTTGGTGCCCCGTCACTTTCTCCAGTGGGTCGTATCCCCAGACTTTATTTGTCTCCTCAGCACAGTCATGAGTGTAACTGATTGATTGGTACTCCCCTCGGAGTTGCGAGTAGAGCTGTTATTAATATCCCCACCAGGGTTGCAAGTGGAGTTGTTACCGCTTTTCCCCGTGCAGTGTGCCAGTAGGATTTGTCTGTTTCCTCAGCACGTTTGTTTTCTTTTGAAGACTTGGTAAGTCAGTGGTTTGATACCCGGTACTTTACCTTTTCCCCGGCGAAGTCGTCTGCGGAATTGTTGCTATCTCTCCATCAGAGTGCTTATTCTCTCCAGCAGAGCAGGATTTATTTTCCTGAGCGGTTTGATTTGGGTTGACATCCCAGTATTGCAACCATCTTTTCCTCAGCTTAGTCTGCAGTTGTTTGTTGTGGCAGTTTCGCCTGTTGATTACTCCTTCAATCCCCGTATGGTCGGATGATGGCTTTACCTCCAGTGAACGGATTGATTTCCTGACTGTTTGTGATCCTCAGTAGAGTGGCTTATATTGCAGAATCTACTGTTGTGATCAGTTTGCTATGTGTATTCTCCCAAGTGGAGTGGTTTATCGCAGAATATACTTGTTTGATCTGTCCTCCCTCAGTGGTTTGTTCCCAAGAGAGTAGCCGACAGTTTTCCCCAGTAGAGTTGCTTATGCAGTTAGATTCTATCTGGATAATATCATTCTCCCTCAGTGGGTTGTTTCCCAGTGGAGTTATGTGGATTTGCTTCTACAGCAGTTCGTGCTTGTGCAATGCACTTTTGTTTCTCAGTTGACACTGGGATCCCCTGCAGATATCTTTGGGATTTCTCTTGTTCCCCTACAGATTTGTCTTGGTGGCTGTTTTGCCCGTTGTGACTTTCTGTACCCTGATTGGGTTGTTTCCTGATATTTCTGATTCTCTGCTTCTTCAGCAGTACTGCAGATCTTTGCTCTTCAGCATGTAGATCTCCGCAGATTGGCTCTCCAGCTGGTTTTTCCCCTGGAAGTATAATACCGGACGTTTAGTTCCTGAACCTGTTTGTGTTAGAATTGTCTGTTTTGTCAGCATTCATCAAACATAAATCACGCATATTCATGCATATTCATAAACATTCAGATATTCATGTTGCATTTTTGCCATGTATCCTTTGTTTGTCGTGTCTCCTGCTATGGTGATATAGATCTCTTTACAGATCTCCCCAAGCAGATGTCGGGTGTTATAAATCTCTCCATATAGAGTCAACCCCATAAGCAGAAAATGTTGTCTTTCCTTCTGCAGTTCCCCACTGAGATTATCCTCGTGGATGACGGTTTCTTCCGTTTCCTCCCAACATATATTGGGATGGATTTTCCTATTTGAGTTATATCCTCATTAGGACGTGTCTTTATTCAGTCCGTCTTTTCGAATTATTCCGAATTGACTATTTGTCAGATATCTTGTGCTTCCCAGTGGGTTGTTCCCCAGCGGAATGTTTGTGGGCCTCTACCCTCATACCGGTAGTTGTAAGTCCTATCTTTCCTGGCTTTCTTAACAGAATTTGTGGTTATACACCTTTTATTCTCCAGCCAGAGTTTTTGGTTTTCTACCTATTACCCGGTAGTTGTAAATCCTATTTTCCTGCTCTTCAGCAGTTTGTGGTTTGTTATAAACCCTATTTTGGTTTCCCGTGCGGATTTGTGATTTGTTCTATCCCCACGCGGAGTTTTGGTCTTCTACCCCGTATTCGGTAGATGTAAACCCTAATTTTGTGGTTATCTTCATTCAATATTTGATGATGATTTTCCTTTTGCTTGTATAAGTTTGCTCAGATCAGCACTTATATCCTTAGCAAGTCTTTTGTGGATAATTGCCGCATGCTAGCAATTTTATCCCCAGTGGGTCTTTTCACCGTATGCTAGTGATTTGTTCCCCGGATCATTGGTTGTTTACCAATGCATCCCCAGCTAGTCTTCTGTCGATAATTGCCGATGCTTGCAATTTATCCTCAGCAGTTCGCCTTTCATTTACCCTTTTGTTGGTAATGTCTGTTGCTCCTTTTGATTGGTTATCATTATATACCTAGTTTGGTATCCCGATGCCTTTCTGTTCGGTTGATTTATCCTTTATTAACCCAGTAACCGGTTGTGGATAATCTTCCATGCGAGTATATTATTCACGGTCTGCCGGTAATGAATAGTATATCTCATGCACTCTTCAGTCGAAGCCTTTTGTGTTTCCCCGTCGAGTAAGATTCGTTATTTCCCTTTGTGGAGTCGAATATTTTGTTGTTGGATAATTGCCGGATGCTTGCAATTTATCCTTTGAGTTGTCTTTCGTTTACCCGTATGCTTGGTATCGATTGTCTCTCTTTTTGGTTAGTCACCTATTATATACCCAGTAACCGGTATCTCTGGTGTCTTTTCCTTTCGAGTATATTATTCACGGTCTGCCGGTAATGAATAATATATCATGCACTCTTAGTCGAAGCCTTTGCGTTTCCCCGGTCGAGTAGATTCGTTATTTCCCTTTGTGAGTCGAATATTTTTGTTGTTGGATAATGACGGATGCTTGCAATTTATCCTTTGAGTTGTCTTTGTTTGGATGATGATGTCTTTTTGGTAAGTCACCTATTATATACCCAGTAACCGGTATCTCTAGTGTCTTTTCCTTTCGAGTGTATTATCACGGTCTGCCGTAATGAATATATCTCATGCGCTCTTTAGTTGGAATCTTTGGTTTCCCCAACTGAGCAAGATTCGTATTCTTTGTAGAATCGAATAGCCATCCTTTAACCAGTTTGTGTTTTGGATGATGAGTGTTTTATGCTACGTTTTCGGTAGATCACCTATTATATACCCAGTATATCTCATGCGAGTATCTTATCCACGGTCTGCCGGTAATGGATATTATATCTCATGCACTCTTTGGGTTTGTGTCCCCATTTGAGTAAGATTCGTTTTTCCGTTGTGGATTCGAATGTCCATCCTTTAAGTTGTCTTGCTTTTTTCAAGCCCTCCTTTCGGATGATGAGTGTTTTGGAAGTGAAAACCAATTCACGTCTTCGGATTTTATCCTATTAACAACCCAGTAACCGGTTCAGGATAATTTTCCTTTCGAGTATATTATTCACGGTCTGCCGGTAATGAATAATATGTCTCATCTGAGTATTCTATCCACGTTCTGACGGTAATGGATATTGTATCTCATTCACTCTTGGGTCAATATTTTGATTGTTTTCCCCTCAGAGTAAGATTCATTTTCCTTGTGGAACTGAATGTCCATCCTATAAACAAGTTTGCTTTCGCTCTCTTCAGGATGATGAGTGTTTTGGAAGTGAAATCCATTTCACGCTTTGGTCGGTCACCTATTATATACCCAGTAACCGGTATCCTTGGTGTTCCCTCCTTTCTGCTCCCTATTATGACCTCGGTCCCCCTGTGGAGTCAGATTTTCCTGAGTTTGTTACCCGTATGCCTGGTAACATCTCATTTTTTGTGTGCTTCCCCAGTGGAATTTTTCTGTTGCTTCTCTTCAGGAGTCAGCTTGTGTCTCCCAATGGATTTATTTTTCATTTGGAATTCTTTTCCCAGTGTGAGTCCTTCACTCCCCAGTGAGTTTCCAGTCTGTTTTTCTGTTTTCCCTAATCAGAGTCGTGTTTTGATCACGTTATGTCAGTTTGTTTTTCCCCAGTTTGGAGTCGTGTATTGTTCACACATTTCTTTTTTCTTTTATTATCCCCATAGAGTCTTGTCAGAGTCTCTGTTCCTGGTGAGTGTATTACTCCGATGGATGGTCTTTTCTTCTGTGTGAATCATATTCCCCACAGAATTTGTGTCTTTTGCATGCATACATCTGCATCATGAGGTCTCTTAGGGACCAAAATTTGTCTCATTACTGTTATTTAAGCCCATTCTACCGCGTCGAGATGAAGATTTATAAACTTCACTTCTCCGGCTAGAATGACCTTAAATAGGGGCATCTGTGAGACCCCAATTTTGGGCCCTAAGATCCCTCATGGCCCATATCATATCATATCATGGCCTCAAGGATCATTGCATGCCTTTGCTTTCCCCTTAGTGGATAGATTGCCTTGTGGATTTGTTTCTTGATCACCAAGCATACTTTGCATTTGTATATCTTTGCTTTCATATGTTTATCATTCAAAAAGTACAAAAATATTGTCAGTCTAACCTTGTTGCTTGCAGTTGAAGCAATCATCAGCAATTAGGTCAAAATCAGTCATTGATCAGTCAAAGCAATGGATGGTGGCCATTCTTGCAGAATTTGGGCACCATGATCAACAATCAAGAGCTCATACATCTTGAGACATCATTTGAAATCAAGTTCTCAAGGAATTAGGGTTTGGAATTCATCAGAAGAAGTCCAGTCACTCAAAACCCTAGAAAAGTCAAACTTGGTCAACAGTTGATTTAATCAGAATTTGATGGATAGAATTGATCTGGAGAAGCTCATTCATGCTTGTATAAGCCTCATCTATCATGTCAAGCCTCATCATGGAAGAAAACCAAGCCAATCAGAAATTTTCCAGAAATAGAAAGTGGACCTGTAATTTCAACTGCCAAAAATGGAAACTTCTTGATCTTAAACTTACATCATGATACAAGCTTCAAATGATTTTTTGCCCAACATGAAAGTTGAAGATCTTGTTCTCCCATTTTCAAAAAGTCCAAGAACATCAAAATCCCATGTGTGGTTGTCAAGATAGGATCAAATCATTTTCACCAATTTTTGAACTTTAACAGGCCATATCTCTCAAACCATAAGGCCAAATTTGGTGGGGTTTTTTCCTACACACCACATTTTTATCCTCTTTCCAAAAATATAAATTTCATGACCTAAAACCTTACCATTCAAAATGGCATTTTTGGACCTTTTCATTTAAATTCAAAGTTTGACCAAACTTTGACTTTTTGATTTATGGACTTTTTCATCATTTTGCCAATTGGGAAATGTTTTTAAACCATATTTGAAACTTGCTCCAAGCCTAAAACCATTATCATACCACCATTTTCCCATCATTTTGAATCAAAATGCAAAATGGACAAAATTGGCAATTGGCTTCATTTGAACAAAGCAAGTACAGCAATTCATGTGCACCAAAAACAGCAAACATACAGTCTGCTAGCAGCTTGTAGCAGGCCCAAATTCTCAGCAAAAAAAAACACACCTCCACTCCCACTTTGTCCACAATTAGCAACTTTGCAAATGCATCATTACACACAAAAACAGCTTACCATTTAATTAAGTGATGATTAACAGGTCATATTTAAGTTTCATTCTGTCCAAACAAACCCTATTTTTGACAGCCACCACACAGAAAATATACAGTTCTCTCACTCTTGCATTTGGCAATTTTTTTGAATTTCGGCCAAGTCCTCCAAACCCCGAGCTTCCTCTTATTTTCTTGATCATCCATCACCATGGCAAGCTCTTTCCAAGCGTGAAATATCAGCTGGAACCATCACTGCAGAACCTGTTTTTTTTCCCAAGCATCTCAAATGGCAGTTAGAGTGTTGAGGGTTTCCAAGCACTACTGAGCCAAGGTCCTTCAAGCCTCCATCATCATCAACCATTGTGCTCATCTGTTTTTGCTTACAACCACAAAAAGAACACTGCATCATAATTTCTTCAAATACAAGTAAAATTCCAACCAACTCTTTTCTTAAAATAATGCAATACTATATGTAGTGTTTACCTTGTTGAGTATTGTGTAGCTTGAATCATGTGAATTGGTTAACTATGCTGGTCTAAATCTTGATTTTCATCTCTGTGTGCAAAGTACATTTGCTGTCAATTTGTGTTGTTCATGATGATTTAATGAATTTGGACTTGAAATTCTTGTTGTTGGATGTTTAATGATGATGTTAGTATGTGTGATTTTGTTTTCTGAACATCTTGAATTTTCAAGCTCATGATGATGATGAGTACTGCTGTTGCATAATCCATGTTTCTGTCCAGAAATTCATGTGAGGTGTGTGTTTGTTTGTTGCTAAATGTTGTGACCTGAACACTAATGCCATGTTATTGTTTGACTTTGTTTGAAAGTTGTTGATTGAATGATTGAACACATGATGTTTGATGTTGTTGGTACCACGAATACAATGAACTATGCTGTTGTGTGTGTTGCTGTTGTGATGCTACATAAGTGCTAATGCTATGTCATTTATGTGTTGTGGCTCAAAACTTGTTTGGTTTGATGGTGATGAAACATGAACTTGATGTTTTGCTTGCTAAAACCTGCTGCAGTTGTGAATCTCATGAGCATGCTCAGAAAATCCATTGCATTGTGTTTGTTGTGTTTGGTGTTGGTCGTTCAATGTTGCATAATTTGCATGAACCTACTGTGCTATGCTGTTTTGTTTTGTTGTTGATTGATGCTACTGCATCATGACAGTACCTCCTTGCCCTGACTAGTTGTTTCTGCTGGGTTCCAAGTGATTACTTGATGGTGATGAACACAGGCTGTCCATGTTTAAAACCTTGTCCCTGCCCAAATTTATGAGCTGCCCAAAACTTCCCATGATTTTGATGTTATCTGTTGATTGTTGTTCATGAACATGAACTTGAAGTTGCCGATGAATGCTGTCTACTTGATATTGTTTGTCCATGATCAATGCTTGAAATGCCATGAGTGCTGCTGTGTGTTTATGCTGGAATTTATTTTCATGATGATGAACTTGCTTGAAATTCCATCATGCTGCTGCTGCAACCTTGCCCTGCGCCAGAATTTCCACTTGTTGTGTTTGGTTTGTTGTGTTTTGATGATGCTTATTTTGAATGAGTTCATGATGATGAATGTTGCTTTTGACTGCTTGCTAATACCATTGCTGTTGTCGAATGTGCCCTGCTGTTTGTGAGGAACACTGTTAATGATGAATGCTGTCTGCTTGCTGAATGCCATGGTGTTGTTTGGTTGATGTTAGAATGCTGAATGTTATGCTACTACCATGCTGTGCTGTTGTTTGATGATTACATATTGATGATGAATACCATGCTGCTAACCATGCTGTTATGCCTTGCTGCAATTGCCCTGCTGTTTGTGAGTTTTGTTGGACTTCATTTTTGATCAATTGCATGAGGTTGTTGAGTTTATGCTGTTCATGTGTAGACATCATTCTGTCCAGGTTTTCTCCCTCGATTAGGTGTGTTTGTTGATGTTTAATATTGCATGATGAACCTGTATTGATTACATGTTTATATGATGTTACTTAATGCTTGTTCATAAAATTAACATGCTGTTGTTTGTTGCATTTGGACATGAGTGCTGGTTTATGGTACGATTATTGCTACATGTTGCTTTTGGTTTTAATTGATGAATGAAACATGATGATGAATACCAATGCTGTCAATGCCATGCTGTTTGTTCAAACCTTAAGCTGTTTAGAAAGTCCACATGTGTTTGTTTGTTTTTGTTGAATGATGATGATGGATAAATATGAATGCTGCTGTTGTTAGAAACCTGCTGTTTCCTTCCAGAAGGCATGCTTTCATGATTGCATGAACATTGGCTGTTGTTATTGCTCATGTTACATAATACATTTCCCTGCCATGCTGTCGTGTTTGTTTGATCGAAATTGGCTTATTTGATGCTGTTTGCATGAACCACATTGCCAAAACCCTAGGATGCATGAGAACTTAGCAACTTGAACAACCATTGGCCGTGCACTATTCCATTAAGAAATGGACCAATTACAACATTTTATTTGCCTTGCCAAAGCTGTGTCGTTTCACTTAAGTTGGCAGAAATTACAAGTTTGCCATCCTGTTGACTTTATTTGACCAATTGCCATGCTATCTTGTGCATATTCATCCAATTATTTCATCCAACTTCACAAATTATTTTCTCATTCACATTTCATCCAAAAATCTTGAAATTTTTTCCACATGTTCACAAGAATGTCCTTGATTTAATCATGATTTTTAATTAATTTTCCATGGTCTGGATTTTTAATGATAATTATTTTCTTGACATGTGTGCATAAATGATACCCTTGGCCATTTCAATTATGAAATAATGAGTTATATCCATTGCCTTTGAAATTTTTTGTGATGAAACTTGACACATTGATCTTCATTTCCATATAAAGTTTGTGCATTTATCATTTGTGGATTGATAGTTATGATTTTTTGAAGTTGTGTGTTGCATTTGGTGCTATACCATGATCATGCATTTTCACAATTTTTGTTCACACACTTCCCTACATCCAAATGATTCCAAATTTTGCATGAATGATCCCTTGTATGTCTAATTGATGTATGAATTTTCTTGGAATTAATCTTGCTGTTTTCCATTTATTTGAGAATTTTCTTCCATATGTGGTCATTTGTTGAATTTTTGTGCTATGCCTTGCTAAATCTTTTGTGAAATTCTCAAATCATATTGTATGTCCCTGAAATTTCATATGTGATAACTAGACTCCTTGAGCTTTGCATTGGTGTTAATCTCACTCATTTCTCTTCTGTTTTCAAATTGATATGATTTTTTGAAGTTGACCCATGCTTGTTGACTTTCACCATGCTTACTTGATTTTGTTTTGGCTTCATGATTTTACTTGACTGCCTTCCTCTCATCCAAATGCCATGAAATTTTGCATGTATACCATGTTAGATGTTAGGATTGAGTGTGATTTATTTCATGATTTTTGAAATTGTTTGAGTTGACTTTTGAATGAAGTCTTTGCTGTTGACTTTTGTATGCTTCTCTTGCCATGCTTTGCATCCTTTTGCATATGAAATGACCATGATGCATGATTTTATTATGAATCCAATTGAGAATGCTTCTTGAATGTTTAGATTTGGTTTGGGTTGACTTTTTCTTGCTGCCTTGACTTTTTCTTCCATCTTTGACCCTAGGCTAGTCCTAGTGGTCTTCTGAGCTTATGTTTGAGTTCATCTGTTTCAGGTTAAGCATCAATGCTTTGAGGATCATTCTAATGTGCCTGATTTGAATTGTTTATATTGTGCTAACATTTGTTTTGTAGGTGACTCATATGCTTGAGTCTTTGTGCCTTGCACATTTGGTCCCACTGTGTGACTATTGGTTCATTCCTTTTGGTTTTGACTGTTGACTTGTTTGCTAATGAGTTTGACTTTTGCAGGTGCTTTAGTTGCTTAAGTTCTTTGAACTTGCTTGCTTGCTTTGCTTTTTTTAGCATTTGCTTTGAGGTATAATTACTTCTTCTTCATGTAGTCTGGAGACCCGGTCTGTTATTTGACCGGGCAAACTGTCTGAAGTCCTCCTTAAGAGGCAATGCCTGTGTTTGTTTATATTTGTCCTAAGCAGGAAAAGTCCTTCAAGTAAGGCAATTGGTGGAAGGTAGGGATAAGCAATCTATCCCCCACTATTCAGTGTGTCCTCTCTTTGCTCCCATTACATGGTTGAAGCAATGAGATAAATACCCCAAGATCTAATCGAGTCAATAATGTGGAGAGAGTTCCTACTTTCTGAACTCCCACACTTTCTTTGATGCTCTCTCTGATATGAGATAGAAGCAATGAGGCACACCCCTCATCTCCTTTTCATCTGCTTCACCTGAGTCCCTCAATGGCCAGGTTAAGAGCGACCTTCACCCATTACAGTGGACTTTTAAAGTCAAACCCTCTTGTGTGAGCCCCCCATTGTTTGGCTATAGAGTGTGCTGTTTTGCTATTCATTGATTGATTGATTGCCTCATATACACTTGCTTGCCTGTATGCTATGCATTTATCATCATCATCAATTGCCATTAATGCATGATCATCTCATTTGTTTTGTGATGTTATCATTGTTGTTTGCCCATTGAGGACAATTGTAAGTCCATCTCTTTTGGCCTTTGCTCCTATGATATGGAAGGATAGAGTGTAAGACCTCATTGGTCACTCATATCTTCTGTTTATCTGTTTGTATGTGAGGATACAGTTATAAGTCCCTGTAAGTTGGCATCTGTTATCCTGTGATCATAATTTGATCTGTTTGATTTGTATGTGAGGTTGCAATTATAAGTCCCTGTAAGTTGGCATTTGCATTCCTGTGATCATCTTGTTGCTTTTGTTCTTGTATGTGAGGATCCATTGTAAGCCCCTGTGACGTGGCATTGGATTCCCTGTGAGCATACTGTGGAGTTAACCTAAGTCCAGATAGATTGGCAGTTGACTCCCATGTTTCATCTTTGTTTTCTTTTGAGGAGATCGGTGTAAGTCCATTGAGTGGCATCTGATATCCTGTTCTGTTTTAGGAGACTGGTGTAAATCCATCTATTGGTATCCGGTATCCGCCTTTTGTTTCTTTGTTTGTGGAGATTAGTGTAAGTCCATTGAGTGGCATCTGATATCCCTTTCTGTTTTAGGAGATTGGTATAAGACCATTGATTGGCATCCGATATCCGCCTTTGCTTTGTTTGTTTATTATTATCCATTGCTATTCCAAAGGACACACTTGAATCATCTGCTATATGATTTCAAGAAGTGAACCTTCTAAGAAGTTTTACTATCCATCCTTCATCCATTCATCATTCATTACGTCTTAGAACCTTTTCACACTTTATCTTTTAAAACTTGACATAAGTGTTGTGCAAACATCTTCATGTTTTTCTAACTAAAAACCTGGACTCAAGTCCTTGACCTTTTTCCAAACTTCATTTCATAATACTTATTTGAATTGATCTTAATCATATTTTGACTTCATTTTCATAATCATAATCAGTAACTCCACTCATTCACTTGTTTTGGCTTTGTCCATTAATCTTTTCATACATGAGCTATAGGTTTGATTTATCTTAGTGGTTGATGTTAATCTCACCTTCTGTCTTTAGTGATTGAATTGTAAGTCTTCCTCGCCTATTATAGGGTTAACCCCTCTCTGGCCAGTTGAAGCTGTTCTCACATGGTGGACGTTGTTGTTTGTATAAGGTTGAGTTTTCTCCCGTGGATAACGTAAGACCTAGGGTTTGTGTTTAAAATTGAACCTAACCCACTTTTGGAAATCTTTTAGCCGAACTACGGCGTTCTGATCCTTACCTTTGATGGAAGGTACGTAGGCAACGGGTTCATCCGTTCGAACCCAATACCCAATAATAATTAAAATGTATATTCTTTTCTCATCATCCCAATCATGTTTGCACAATCTTTATGTCATAACAAATATTACAACAAGTGTGAAAAGGGCTCCCTAGGAGTACCTAGGACGTAGTGGGTGCCTAACACCTTCCCATTGCGTAATTTACCCCTTACCCAGAATCTCTGATCTTTTTATTAGTTTTCTACGTGTAAAACTTCTTAGGCTTTTGTTCGCTTTTTAGCCAATCCTTTGGATAAATAAAAGTGCGGTGGCGACTCGAAAATTTCAATGTATCTCCTTGCTTATGGTTTAATCGATAGATCATATAGCGACGAATACACCGCTACAGACCTTAACATGAAATTTACTTGGAATGTAATAAGGAGTAACATTTATCTTGGAATAATTTTCATATGATAAAAATTGTAGGATATATGGTCTAGGGAACCTCAATTTTGACTAGTAGACTTTCTCTGGTCAACCACCATGAACCAACTTGCAAACTTGAAGTTCTCTTGATCTCTTGGACTCATGGAGGATCATATATGCTTGAGATGATGTGAAATTAAGTATATCTTAATTTATTTTATCAAATTATGAAGAAACTTGTTGAGGAAGTCACACAAGATACTCAGATGAATTAGGGCTTCCAAGGCAAACAAGCTTCAAACTCTTGATGAATTCTTGACCAAAATGATGAATGAAGATCATGGGGATCCATATATGATGTCTAGAAACGATGTGGACCATTACTTGATTGATATCCTTGTACTGAGGGTCTCAAACCCTAGATATGAGCTTGATGAGGCATTGGTGGATGCACACACTACCTATAAAAGAAACAAAGCTATACATAGACATATTTTTTGTATTTTGGTTAGTAAAATAAAGAAAAATAGAGTATGATACAATCAAATGTGATTGGTGATTTCTCCAAATGCAAACCCAATGAATAAGGGGTGAGGAGGATGCCAATGTGTGATCCCAAAGCCAATGCATATAATGAGATAACATGAGGGATTTTAGGGTCAAAATTGGGGTCTTGCAGCTGCCCCTATTTAAGAACATTTTAACTGAGGATGTGAAGGTTAAATATTTGTATCAACTCAGTAGAATGGACTTAAATAACAACATCTAGAAACAAATTTTGGTCCCTAAGAGACCTCATGATGCATATGATATGAATGTTAAAAAAATCTTTGTGGGGAATATATTGCCACAAAGGAAAAGAATTTGTAGAGACTGAAAGTCCACATGAGCATAATGAATTCCATAAGGAAAACTCATTGGGGAGACAAAGACTCTGGGGGGAATAAAAAGCTACGCGTAGGCCAATCTACGACTTAAAAAACTACTGGAGACACGAGGGGATTTCAATGAAAATAAACCAATGGAAGGACTCGATTTCGGGATAAGGGAAGTCTACAGGGGAAACTGGTAGATCAGGACAAAGCTGAAATACCCGAATCAAACAGGGAAAGGCGATTCCATTGAGGAAATACACACTCAAACTCAACTTGGGAAGAATGAACTTCAACACATGAGTACAAAATATATATTATCTATTACCGATTACTGGGTAGGAAGATAATACATTCTGACAGTGGGACATTCGTTACCGGTTAAGGTAAACATATCAAGGATGACTCACTGAGGAGAAAGAGGTGTGTTCGTTACCTGTTATTGGGTAAGAATGACCTACCGGGGAGAGAAATCAAATATGATTTATAACTGCCGGTTACTGGGCAGAAGACCAATGAGAGAGTATCTGTCACCTAGTTAAAGTGAACATATCAAGGATAAACTCAAAGTAAGAATATCCGTCATCGGTTAGGATGAACATATCAAGGATATACCGCCTGGGGAATGGGGAAAAATATCTTTTACCGGTTAGGGTAAACATATCAAGGATAAACTGCTAGGGAGAAATAAGAACTATATCTATCAGTTACTGGATAGAATACCAAAGAGAGAATATCTGACACCGGTTAGGATGAACATATCAAGGATAGACTTAGAGGGGAAAGATAAAATAGGAATTATAACTACCGGTTACTGGGAAGAATACCAAAGAGGGAGAGAATCCACCACTGGTTAAAGTGAACATATCAAGGATAAACTCTCTAGGTAATAAAATAGGGATTACAACTACCTTTTTACTGGATATAAAACCACAAAAGGAAGAATATCTGTCACCGGTTAGGATGAACATATCAAGGATAGACTACTTGGGGAAACGTGAAAACGAATCTGTCGGGGAAAGCAAATGGAGTAGATTGCATTTTACCGGGTATTGGGCAAAAGTAATATACTCAACAATCGAGAAGAATATTAACAGTTACCGGGTATTGGGCAAAAGTAATATACTCAAAAAGTCTATCTAGGTAATAACTAGAAAGAAATGGTCAAACAAAGACTCAACCCAATAAGGACATAACTCAAGGGGAGTGGTTCCATCCAGATAAACAACTGGGTGGAAACTGAAAAAATCATCCACGAGGAAATAACTCAGTGGGGAATGAGAAAGGTTAAACTCTTTCTGCTTAAGGGGATGACACTCTACAATAGAAGGATGACAAACACACCAAATTTGCATAGGTAAATGATATCACCGAAGCAGGGGATCAGAATAAATAATCAAATAGGATAAGATGCATAATGAAGTATCTGATGATGTGTTTTATGCATGAATGTGCATGTATATGATCATGCTGACAATCAACGCAAAGGGTACAAATAACAAAGATTTGAATCACTGTTGCAACACTCGGCTAATATCAACAAGATGGAAACACCAACTGAAGAAAACTCCAGGGATAAATCATCATACTTTGAACAAATCAACTCTGGATGAGAAAGTCATAGAGAACATGCTTCCAATCAATCACAGCAAACTCTACAGGGAGAGAGTGTAGCTGAAGGATAATCAACCAAACATGTCGAGGATAGAGAAAAGATATGCCGAGAATCAAAATTGTTAAAACTGCGGGAAATTATTAGGTCAACATCATATCAAATGGGAGACAACCCTGCAGGGGACAAAAATAAATACTGCTCAGAATCCAATACTGCCGGGAACAAGGGATCTTCATGTCAAAAGATGAACTTCGTCGGGGGACACAAGAGATAAAACTCTGTATGGGGATCTAAGCAAATTGATGGGGATGTTATGACTAAGATCATCAGATTCCTCAATAATCAACAAAATCTTCTCTGAAATTGTGAAATAAACCAATTCCAAGGCAAAGATAACTTGATCTGATTCACACAACGGAGAAAGTGCCGAAGTTATGCAACACAAATATGCAAGTGGAAACCAAATAAAGGTTCCGGATCTCCAGGGTTTAATCATAAGAGCGGGGGATACCAAACATGAACACCTCAGATGGGGAACATGGATTTGCAAAAGGGATCAATCATCGTCTCAACTGGAGATGAGACCCACTGGCTTTACCGGAGATGATGAAATATTCAGGGAGAAACTCATCAACCAAGTCGGGGATAAATGACGAATTGTTGGGGAGGAAAATAGTTACCAAATCAACTGCTTGGGGAAGACTAATAATGCTTCACACTTTAAGACTTACCTGTTCTCAGATTGCTGTTGACATTCCTTACTGAAATCGATTATTCTTAAAGTGATTGTTTTTGTTATTTTTAAGAAAAAAAATTATTATTCATTAATTTTATTTTAAAATTATCATCATAAAACTTTTATTTTATTTAGCAGAAGTAAAATAAGAATAGAATCAATTGGATAAAAGCTCGACTTTATTTAATAGAATGATAGTCTTGTAAATGACGAGACTCCATAGATCTTTATAAAGTTTGAAAAATGGTAATTTACATGGAAAAGGGCTACATTGAATACAACAATCACTACTCTCCCTACCAACTTCAGTCATCCATTGTGCTTGTCTTCAGTTGGGAATGATGAATCAGAACGAAATGACTTGCTCAAAACCGGTGTCCATGATTAGGACTAACCGAATGCAGTTACTTGACATAACCCTAATTTTGCCTATATTTCCCCAAGGTGGGGTACTCAATCTACTGGGATAAATTTTATGTTTTGTGTCTCTAACGTTTGCCTGGATCGCCCTTTCGGATTTTCAATCCATCGAGACGCTCATTTTTGCCTAAGCCGCCCTTTCGGGTTTTCAACTTAGCGAGTTGTTCTTTTATTTTTAAGCAAAGTATTTCTTGACTGCATCAACATTCACAAGATGCGTGAACTCTTCACCATCCATAGTTGTAAGAATTAAAGCACCATCTAAAAAGGCTCTCTTAACAACATATGGACCTTCATAATTAAGAGTTTATTTGCCTCTAGCATCAAGTTTGAAAGATAAAATCTTCTTAAGCACAAGGTCACCTTCTCTAAATACATGAGGATTGACCTTCTTATCGAAAGCTTTCTTCATTCTTTGCTGATACAACTGGCCATGACACATGGCAGTCAATCTCTTCTCTTCAATCAAATTCAACTGATCATATCTGGTCTGACACCATTCAACTTTTGTTAACTTGGCTTCCATTAGCATATGCAGTGATGGGATCTCAACCTCCACGGGGAGCACAAGAGAGAAAGGGGTTGCCCTTGTTGAAGTGCGGATGAATGCACGATACCCATGCAAAGAAAATGGGAGCATCACATGCTAGTCTTTTTATGTCACAACCATCTTCTGGATGATCTTCTTAATGTTCTTATTCGCAGCTTCAATAACCCCATTCATCTTAGGTCTGTAGGGAGAAGAATTATGATGTGCAATCTTGAAGTCTTTGCAAAGAGCTTCAACCATATTATTAATCAAGTTCGGTCCATTATCAGTAATGATCTTGCTTGGCACACCATAGAGGCATATAACATAATTCTTGATAAACCTTACAACAACATGCTTGGTCAGATTTGTGTACGATGTCGCTTCAACCCACTTTGTGAAGTAATCAATAGCCACTAGAATGAAACGATGTCCATTCAAAGCTTTGGGCTCAATCATACCAATCATATCAATTTCCCATATGGAGAAGGGCCATGGATAGGAAATGACATTCAATAGTGTCGGAGGAACATGAATCTTGTCTGCATAAATTCGACACTTGTGGCATTTCTTCACAAACTTGCAACAGTCAGATTCCATTGTCAGCCAATAGTAACCTTATCCACATCTTTTTTGCCATAACATATCCATTGGAATGAGTACCAAAGGAACCTTCATGGACTTCTATCATCAGCATTTATGCTTCGTGTCTTTCCACGCATATGAGAAAAACCATATCAAAATTTATCTTATAAAGCATATCATCATTTAGGTAGAAGTTGCCAGCTAATCTCCTCAAAGTCTTCTTATCTTTAAAAGATTCCCCAAGCGGGTAAATCTGACTTTGAAGGAAACACTTGATATCATAATACCATGGCTTCTCATCTTTGACTTCTTCAACAGCAAACACATGAGCTGGCCTATGAAGACGCATCACAGTCAAATTGGGAACTTCATTCCAAAATTTCATTACAATCATTGAAGTCAATGTTGCAAGAGCATCTGCCATCCGGTTTTCATCTCGAGGGATATGATGAAACTCAACCTTTGTAAAGAAATTTGAAATCCTCCTCGCATAGTCTTTATATGGTATCAAACCGGGTTTATTCGTCTCCCATTCACCTTTGATCTGATTCACAATCAAAGTTGAATCTCCATAGACGTCAAGATATTTAATTTTGAGATCAATGGCCTCTTCGAGCCCCATAATGCAAGCTTCATACTCAGCTATATTATTTGTACACTTGAAAGTCAATCTAGCTGTAAGCGAAAAATGAGTGCCTTGAGGAGTAACAATCACCGCCCCAATGCCATTAACATAAGAATTAACAGCTCCATCAAATACCATGCCCCAACGGGAACCAGGTCCTGGCCCTTCTTTAAGCAATGGTTCATCACAATCTTTCATCTTCAAGTACAAAATCTCTTCATCAAGAAAATCATACTGCACTGACTGGTAATCTTCAATTGGTTACTGAGCCAAGTTGTCAGCCAAGACACTACCCTTGATAGCTTTCTGAGATCAGTATTCAATATCATACTCAGATAACAACATCTGCCAACGGGAAATCCTCCCAATTAAAGCAGGCTTCTCAAAAATGTACTTGATTGGATCCATTTTGGATATCAATCAAGTAGTATGATTCAACATATATTGGCGCAAACGCTTAGCAGCCCAAGCCAATGTGCAACATGTCTTTTTAAGCATAGAATACCGAGTTTCACAATCGGTGAATTTCTTACTGAGGTAGTAAATTGCATACTCTTTCTTTCCTGATTCATCTTGCTGACCAAAAACATAACCCATACTCTCATCAAGCACAGTCAAATATATGATCAATGGTCTTCCTTCAATAGGCAAAGACAAAATCAGAGGCTCAAGCAAATACTCTTTAATACTGTTAAAATATTTTTGGCAATCCTCAGTCCAATCACAAGACTGATCTTTCCGAAAAAGCTTGAATATGGGCGCATATGTGGCAGTCATATGCAATATGAATCTTGAGGTATAATTCAAGCGGACAAAAAAAACTCTGACTTTCTTCTCAGTTTTGGGCACATGCATCTCTTGTATTGCTTTGACCTTGGCATTATAAAATTCAATACCATTCTTACTGACAATAAAACCCAACAACTTACCAGAACGAACACCAAAAGTACACTTATTGGGTTTCAAGCGGAGTTTGTACTTCCTTAAACGATGGAATAACTTCAACAAATGCTCAACATGTTCTTCTTCATGACTTGATTTATCAATTATATCATCAACATAAACTTCAATCTCTTTATGCATCATATCAGGAAAAAGAGTGGTCATAGCTCTCTGGTCGTTGCACCAGCATTCTTTAAACCGAAAGGCATCACCCTATAACAGAATGTTCCCCAGGGTGTAATGAATGTGGTCTTCTCCATATCTTCAGGTGCCATCTTGATTTGATTATAACCAAAAAATACATCCATAAATGAAAAGACTTTGAATTAGTTGTATTGTCTACCAACATATCAAGGTGTGGCAGAGGAAAATCATCTTTCAAACTAGCTTTATTCAAATCTCTATAATCAACACACATGCGTACTTTTCCATCTTTCTTAGGAATAGGCACAATATTGGCCACCCACTGCAAATACTCGGAGGTTACAAGAAAATCAACATCAATCTGCTTTTGCACTTCCTCTTTGATCTTCACTGCCATATCAGGATGAGTTCTTCTAAATTTCTATTTGACCGACAGACATTCTAGATTCAACGATAATCTATACTCCACAATCTCATAATCTAACCTAGGCATGTCTTGATAAGACCAAGCAAACACATCAGAATAATCTTGAAGAAGATTAATCAACCCCTTCTTAGCTTCTGGACACAGTTGAGACCCAATCTTGACTTCCTTCACATCATCCTTGGAACCCAAGTTGACTAATTCAATCTATTCTTCAAACGAATGAATGGTTTTCTCATTGTGCTCAAGCAAACGAGATAATTCATTAGATACTTCTTCATCATCAATCTCTTCCTCCGCTTCAAACACAGGGAAATCAAAGTTTGGAGAGGGAGTAGGATCATTGTATTCAATGGGTTTGAGAATCAACTTGCATAATGATTTGATATTTTGATTTTAGAGAAGTGGAGTGCAAACAAATATTATGGAGATGGAAGATTATTATTTATTTATGCTTTTTGTGATTACCATTTTCAAAAAAAGCAAAAAAGTAAAACATTGTAGATGTGGATGAATAAAATTGTATTTCATTGGTGATAGTAATAAAAATGCCCAACAATATTCACTTCTCCCTTAGGCATATGAGAAGGATTTTTTTTTAAAAATAATAAAAACAAATTACTTAGAACAATGAATGACAACATGAACATCAACAGCAACCTTATTGTTGCAAATCTGGTCGTGCATCACAAAGTTGGCGCAAGCTTCGTCTTCATCACCACTGTCTTCAATACTGGAAGCTAAGTGTTGATCACTCTCATGAATGAACCTTCCACTGCGGAAAATTGATTGCATAACTTTGACTTTGGCGTTGAACGGCCCTGGTTGAAATCCCAATCCATCTCTATTCTTGTTCTAGGCAATCTCTACCACACGACCCCATTTGTCAATGCTAGCCTCTTGTGCATCTTTCAAAGAAGACATGGGTGCCCCAGTTTTCATCATTTCATCAGTAATGGACAAGGCTTGGAAAGGCGTTCCAACCTCCTCCTCAACATCAACATAAGTGAAAGATGACAAATGGCTCACTAACAATGCCTTCTCTCCACCAACAACGACAAGCTTGTCGTTCTTCACAAATTTCAGCTTCTGGTGTAGAGTAGACGTCATTGCTCCAACTTCATGAATCCATGGCCTTCCTAACAAGCAATTGTAGGCTGGGTGGATATCCATTAGCTGGAAAGTAATCTGGAAATCACTCGGACTTATCTTCACTCGAAGGTCCACTTCATCAATGACAGTTTTATGAGAACCATCGAACGCTTTGACAATGACGTCGTTGTACCTCATTAGGGCGCCTTGATAAGAGAGTCTTGAGAAAGTTGATTTTGGAAGTACGTTCAAAGATGACCATGTATCAACCAACAGATTGGACAGAGCGTCCTCTTTGCAATTCATTGAAATATGAAACACCAAATTGTGATTCCTTCCCTCCTCGGGAAGCTCTTCATCACAAAATCTCAGATTATTACAAGAAGTAATGTTGGCAACTATGTGGTCAAACTGATCCACGGTCACATCATGCTCAACATAAGCCTGCTCTAGCACTTTCTACAATGCTTTTTTGTGTGCCTCAGAATTCATCAGCAATGACAGCACAAAGATTTTTAATGGTGTCTGGAGCAATTGCTCCACAACATTAAATTCACTCCTTTTAATCAAATTTAGCACCTCATCATCGTTAGTCTTCAACTTGATGGACTCACCAGACTGAAACGTTGGAGTACTAACTGGATTCACTACAGGAATCTCTACTTTCTTACTTGCTGTGACATCTTCTACTTCTGTTGGAAATACCAGACCGAACACACGACTGCTACGGGTCACCTTCGTAATATCTGCAATATTCACCACTGAGTCTACGAATGGTAGAGGAACCTCTTGACCATCTTCAATCATAGTGGAGTTGTATTGATATGGCACAACTTTATCGGATGCATACGGGACAGGGCCCGCTAACCGTATAACCAACGAAGATACCAATCTATTAACATTATTGTTGCTGCTACTCTCAAATTGGATAACTACCCGCTCAAGGGTCTTGAACATTGGTACAATAACATTCACATCATCTATATCCCTTGACTATTGAATCTGGATTACATTCTCATTCATCAACTTCTGGATATCTCTCTTGACGATCATACACCCACGGGGGTTCATGCTATAGATTTCACAACCATCATGGACATGTTCACAGTCACTGATTAAACACAACGTCCTGTGCATTTACACCAGAGATCTTCGGATACGTCATACATCAAAAACTCATAAATTCCCTGGACAGTCGTCCACCATGTTGACAGAAGCGTTACCATGAGCAGGCAACGAATTGGCTTTCACATTTGGCGCCCTGTCCTCAAAGGACACCATACCACTCTTCACAAGCTTTTGAACCTCATATTTCAATTGATAGCAATTCTCTATGTCATGACCATGGGCTCCCTGGTTAAAAGCACAATGAAGGTCAGGCTTGAACCCCCATGGTAGTGGCTCAGGGATTTACGGAGGGTTTCTTGGCTGAATGAGGTTTTTGAGAACCAATGACGGGTACAATTCTGAATATGTCATAGAAATAGGGTCAAACGAGACCTTCTTTATCTCGAAGTTTTGTTGATGATGATTGTTGTTGTTCTAGTTGGTTCTTTGTTGCGGTTGTTGATGTTGTTGTTGCTGAATTGGAGCTTATTGATTAGAGTTGTTGGAAAAAACTGGAATTACTAAGGAAATTTGATATTGATGTTGACGAGGTTGAGAACTCTTTCTGACATAAGGCCTCCTCTGCCTCCTTACTAACACTGAGTTAGTTTCTCCCTCATTCCTCTTGGAGAAACTCCCACCATATTTCTTGTTGGATGATGCTTCTTGACAGACGTCCTTCACAGACTCCTTCTACTAGCCTCATCCCCATGTTTACCATTTCGGTAAAATTATTGGGGGTACTCGCAATCATACGTTCGTAATAAAACGAACTCAGCGTCTTCAAGAAGATCTTTGTCATCTCTTTCTCTTCAAGAGGTGGACTTATCTAGGCAACAAGCTCTCTCCATCTCTGAGCATACTCTTTGAACGTCTCCTTATCTTTCTGAGACATAGACCTCAACTGGTCTCTATCAGGCGCCATATCCACGTTGTACTTATACTACTTGACAAAGGCCTCGCCTAAGTTATTGAAAGTAAAGATGCTTGCACAATCCAAACCCATAGACCACCTTAAAGCAGCTCAAGTCAAACTGTCTTGAAAATAGTGAATCAACAACTGATCATTATATGTCTGAGTGGACATTTTTCTGGTGTACATCACAAGATGGCTTAGTGGGCAAGTATTCCCTTTGTATTTTTCAAAATCGGGGACCTTGAATTTCATTGGGATCTTAACATTGGGGACCAAGCAAAGTTCAGCAACACTCTTCCCAAACAAATATTTTCACTTCAATGTCTTCAACTCTTTACGCAGCTTGAGGAATTGATCTTTCATCTCATCCATATTCTCATATACATCTGGGCCCTTAGACGGCTCATAATGGTAGATAATATCCTCAACACGAGGCAGAGTGTGAACAATCGGATGAGGCACTTGTAGCGGTAAATTCATGACCATCAAGCTATGGATAAGCTAGATGTCAACATAACAAGAGTCATCACTGCGCTTTTATTATTTCTAAGGGAAAGGGGAAAAGTACGAACAAAACCCAAAAGATAAGGAGTTTTCAAATCAAAACTAATAAAATGCCAGATATTACAGGTAAGGGGGTTGGTTACACAGAGGGAAGGTGTTAGCACCCAAAGTATCCTAGGTACTCCTAGGGAGCCCTTTCTTGTGTGCATATGTGTCTTTGTATAAAATGATGTTTGCAAACAAATAGAATGGGGGGATGAGAAAAGAATTCATTAATTATACTTTTGTGTTTGACAAGACCTTTGAACTTGTGCCTACGTACCAACATAAAAATGAGGGATCAAAACCTCATAGTTCATGGTAACAATTTCAAAGTGGATGCGTTGCTTTTAACAAAATTTTAAGTTTGAAAGGAACAAGGGCTGATAACATGAAATAATATCACATTTTTGGACTCGATTTAATTAAATTATATTATTATTTGTTTCGATTTATTTCATTTTATTCGATATTACTTGGTATTTTTCCTTTTATTTGTCTCAGGTAACTTATTTGAAGCATAAGTGAAAAAGGAAGAAAAGGAGGTGCAAAAAGAAATGAAGAAAAGCAATTTCACCAAAGCCCAGCCCAAAAATACAAGCCATGAGCGCTGAGCCTGTGACGAGCGCCACACAAGGTGTGACGAGCGTCACGCCCTGCTACCTTGTGTTACGAGCGTAACACATGGTGTGACGGACGTCACACCATTCTCCTATATTTTTGGCTTCAGAAATGCAACAGAGGCACGTTGAAGCCTATTATTTCGCTTGACTCTTGGAACGTGAGGATTTTACACGGAAAGCTTTGGAAACCGTTACAAAGTAGACTAGTATAAATAGTCACTTCCTTCCAACCCTAAAACTCTCTCTTCTTGGTTCCTTTTTTGTTTTCTCTTCCGGCCGTGCAAGCATACTTTACAGCATTACCTTTTTACAGTTTTTACTTTATTTGCAATTTTTATTTTCTTTTCCAGTCAATCTTTCAGCACTTAATTAATTTTTCATACAATAGTTTCTACACCGGAAACTATTGTGTATCTTTTACTGGATCTAACCTTACGTTAGATCCTAGATTTTTATTCCTTCACTTTTTATTTTCCTGTCCGATTGAAGAATTCAAGAACAATACCAACCGGTCTGTGGTGGAGTGTTCAAGATTGCCATTAATTATTCAGGTTCTTTAATTATTGTTTGAATTTATATATGCCCTGCATTATTGTTTATTTATATTGTTTGCCTGAGATGGATTTATTTAAGCATGATGATTGTTTAGATCTGTTTAGCATGTCCGGCTAATTTATTTAGGTATTGGTATGTAAAGTAAGCGGAATGAAGGAATCAAAACTAAGTTGGTTTAATTACGTTTAAAAATAAAATCACTCTTTTTATGGTCTCAATTTACAGCATTAATCCCAAAGTTTTTGTACGAGAGTAAAAGACATAAAGAAGTTAAAAGAAATAGAGCGAAAGTTTGAGTTTTTAACTAGACAGTGTAAATTGGACATTAATTCTAGATCAGGGCGAAAGCAATTTTTAGAGTTAATTAAATTCTAATATTTTTCAAAAAGTATTTTTAAAAGTTAAATGTGAGGACGAGAGTTAAGCATTTGAATTTAATTATATAATCTAAGTCAACAGAGCGAGAGTTTGAGACGAGGGTGTTTAAACGGTTAGTATTTTCTTAAAAAGAGTTTCTATAGATTCTATTGTTTTCAAAAAGTGATTTTGGACTTAACTAATAAGTGACAGTTGCGTTAATATAAAGTCCTAGTCTATTCAACAGAGCGAGAGTTTGAGAAAAGACTTTTAATCAATGGTGTCCACTGAAAAGATTTATTTTAAAACCAAGAAACCAACGAAGACTTGATTCCCTAATTACGACGAACTACATACCGATATCCGCTTAATTGATATTTAACCTAGATCTTATTTTAGTTTTAACTTTTCCCTCAAACAATCAAAGTATCATCCGCCTTAGCTTTACGAAGTAACCTTAGAAAACGGTATATCGATTCATAAGTCCCTGTGGGATCGATATCTTTTAAAACTACGCGATAGAACTGTGCACTTGCAGTTAGTACCCCATTCGACTCATAAAGTCGCGATCAAGTTTTTGGCGCCGTTGTCGGGGACTTTTATTTAGTCGATATCGTAACTCTTCTGCTACGCTGTAGAGACTAAGGCAATTTTTATTTTATTTCTTTCTTTCGTTGATTTGTATGCCACACACTTGCTCACAAGGCGAGCCGTTTTACTTACGAATCAACGACATCAAACTATATCTCCGAGTCTTACGACGAATTCGGGAATATCGTGCTGCAAACAATCTCCCTCCTATCGAAGTACCCGATCTCAAAAATCTTCTTCCTTCACCGATACCCGAGATGGCAGAACCAGCTCGTGCTCTTCGAGATTTCGCCGCTCCATCGCAAGATGAGCCGCATTCGAGTATTGTTCCACCCGCAATCGAAGCAAACAACTTTGAACTTAAACCTTCACTGCTACAGGCAGTGCAACAGAATCAATTCTCTGGAAATCCTACCGAGGATCCAAACCTTCATTTATCCGTATTTGTTCAATACGCTGATACTGTTAAAGCTAATGGTGTCACTTCAGAGGAAATTCGACTTCGTCTGTTTCCTTTCTCGTTAAGAGATAAAGCTAGAAGATGGCTTCAGTCTCTCCCTTCCAACTCAGTTACCACATGGAACGAGTTGAAGAAAGTCTTCCTTGCCCGATATTTTCCTCCGAGCAAAACAACTATGTTGAGAGCCCAGATAAATGGATTTAAACAGAAAGATAACGAGTCTCTTTTCGAAGCATGGGAAAGATACAAAGACATGATGAGACTTTGTCCACACCATGGTTTAGAGGACTGGTTAGTAATTCATACCTTCTATAATGGTCTCTTGTACAACACAAGATTAACAATAGACGCCGCCGCAGGTGGTGCGCTTATGGATAAACCTTATGCCGATGCTTATCAACTTATCGAAAGCATGGCCCAAAACCATTATCAGTGGGGAAGCGACCGAGCAATGGTAGAGAAACCTCAAACGAAAAGTGGCATGTACGAGATAAGTAGCCTTGATCATGTTAATGCAAAAGTGGATGCTCTGGCCTAGAAAATTGAAAGTTTAAATGTATCACCTCCAACCACCGTGGTTGCCGCAACTCAGAATTACGAAGTCTGTGGAATCCAAGGTCACACTCCTGCAGATTGTCAACTCCTAACAGGAATCCAAGCAGAGCAAGTGAATTATGCTCAAGGAAATCCCTACTCGCACACCTATAACTCTAACTGGAAGAACCATCCTAATTTTTCATTTAAGAGTAATAATGCTTTATACGCACCAGGACAAGCTCCAAATCAAGCCCCAGATATACCTCCTGGATATCAAAAGCCGACCCCATCTACACCTAACAATAATGTTCCTAGGAAATCCAACTTAGAAATCATGATGGAGAACTTCATAGCTTCTCAACAGCAAACCAATAAAGATTTCTTAAACCAGAATATACACACTAGCGAACAAATCAAACAACTAGCAAGTAAAGTAGATTCCCTGGCTACCCATAACAAAATGCTGGAAACACAAATATCACAAGTAGCTCAACAACAAGCGCCTACAGCTGCCCCAACTGGTACATTTCCTGGACAACTCCAACCTAACCCGAAAAGCCACGCAAATGCAATCATACTAAGAAGTGGAACGGAAGTGGAAGGACCAGTATATCCAAGGATGGAAAACCAAAACTCTAAAAAGTCAACTGAGGAAGAAAGTAAACCTAAGGAAAAGGAAGAAAGTAATAGGGAAACCGTAGAAAAGAAAGAACCCTATGTACCTCCACCACCTTATAAACCACCTATCCCTTACCCTTAAAGGCTTATTAAAACCAAAGATGCGGGCCAATTTAAAAAATTTGTTGACTTACTGAAACAATTAAACGTCACAATTCCGTTTACAAAAGCTATTACGCAGATGCCCTCATATGCTAAGTTCCTAAAAGAAATTCTTTCTAATAAGAGGAAACTTGAAGAGAGCGAAACCGTTACACTCACTGCTGAATGTAGCGCCATAATCCAGAATATGCCTCCAAAACTTAAGGACCCTGGTAGTTTCTCTATACCCTGTCACATAGGAAAATTTGTCATTAATAAGGCTCTATGCGATTTAGGAGCCGGTATCAGTGTTATGCCTTTATCCATATGCAAGAAACTGGAAATGGGAGAATTAAGACCAACTAAAATGTCTGTGCAATTAGCAGATCGTTCCGTTAGATATCCTGTAGGAATTCTTGAAAATGTTCCCGTGCGCATAGGTCAATTCTACATTCCAACTGATTTCATAATTATGGACATTAGAGAAGATGAAGTTACACCCATTATATTGGGAAGACCATTCTTAGCAACCGCCGGTGCGATCATAGACGTAAAACGAGGACGACTCACTTTCGAAGTAGGAGAAGAGAAAATTGAGTTCATTCTTTCCAAGTTTTTGAAAGCACCTGCAATAGAAGATACATGTTACTTCATGGATATCATCGATGAATGCATAAAAGAAACAGAGTTAGAAAATGACAAATTGTCTGACTATCGTGTAGAAGACAAACTCAACCAATGTTTAGCAATAACACCGGACCCTACGCAATGCCTTAAGAAACCAACCCTAGACCTGAAAACACTTCCCAAAAATCTGAGATATGAATTCCTAGACTTAGAACTTGAACGACTAGTGATAGTTAATGCAGACCTAGGAAAACTCGAAACCGAAAAACTCCTACATATCTTAAGAAAATATCCAACCGCACTAGGATACAACATCACCGATCTTAAAGGAATAAGTCCTTCTATTTGTATGCACCGCATCATGCTAGAAGAAGACTGTAAAACCTCTAGGGAACATCAGAGGAGACTAAACCCGATCCTGAGTGAGGTAGTGAAGAAGGAAGTAACAAAGTTATTAGAGGCAGGTATCATATATCCTATATCTGATAGCAAATGGGTTAGTCCGGTACACGTAGTACCAAAGAAAGGAGGTATAACAGTTATTGAAAATGAAAAAGGAGAAACTATAACCAAACGAATCGAATCGGGATGGAGAATGTGCATTGACTATAGGAAACTAAATAAAGCAACCCGAAAAGATCATTTCCCTTTACCATTCATTGACCAGATGTTAGAACGATTAGCAAAACATTCTCATTTCTGCTATCTAGACGGTTACTCAGGCTTCTTTCAAATACCAATTCATCCTGATGACCAAGAAAAGACAACATTCACATGTCCTTTTGGCACCTTCGCTTATCGACGAATGTCGTTTGGCTTGTGCAATGCTCCCGCAACCTTCCAAAGGTGCATGATGGCGATAGTCGCCGATTTTCTCGAAAACATCATGGAAGTATTTATGGATGACTTTTCCGTATGCGGACAAAGCTTCGAAGAATGTCTTGAAAACCTAGAAAGAGTTCTAGAGCGATGTGTAAAAGTAAACCTAGTACTTAATTGGGAAAAATGTCACTTTATGGTACAAGAAGGAATTGTTTTAGGACACATCATCTCAAATAGAGGAATTGAAGTAGACAAAGCCAAAATAGAGGTAATCGAAAACCTTCAACCTCCGAAAACTGTGAGAGAAGTACGAAGCTTCTTAGGACACGCCGGTTTTTACCGACGATTCATTAAAGACTTCTCTAAAATAACTAAACCTTTGACCGGACTATTGATGAAGGATGTTGAATTCATCTTCGACAATAAATGTTTAGAAGCATTCCAAACGCTTAAACAAGCATTGATCTCCGCACCCATAATGCAGACCCCGGATTGGAATGAACCATTCGAAATAATGTGTGACGCAAGTGATTACGCCGTGGGCGCTGTTTTAGGACAACGAAAGGATAAAAGCTTCACGTCATATATTACGCAAGTAGAACTCTAGATGAAGCACAAATGAATTACGCCACAACCGAGAAAGAACTCTTAGCAGTAGTGTTTGCACTAGATAAGTTTCGTTCTTACTTGGTCGGAGCTAAAATAATCGTTTACACCGACCACGCTGCTATCAAGTACCTCTTAACAAAAAAGGATGCTAAACCTAGACTCCTAAGGTGGATCCTGTTGCTACAAGAGTTCGATTTGGAAATCAAAGACAAGAAAGGAACTGAAAACGTAGTAGCAGATCACCTCTCTAGACTCGAAACCTTGAACCGGAAAGAACATCGATCAACGATGATTTCTCGTACGATAAACTTATAGCTACTTTGGAAGAAAATAAAGCTGATAAACAGGTAGAAACCACCTTAGCTATATGTGTTACACCATGGTACGCTGATCTCGTCAATTATTTAGCTGCCAGAATAGTTCCACCTAATTTATCTTACCAACAAAAGAAACGATTCTTCCATGACATAAAACATTATTACTGGGATGACCCTTTACTTTTCTAAAGAGGCCCCGATGGTATTTTCCGTCGGTGTATACCTGAAGAAGAGATAGAAAATATAATCCAACACTGTCACTCCGCTCCTTATGGTGGACATGCAAGTACATCCAAGACCTGCTCCAAAATCCTACAAGCCGGTTTTTATTGGCCAAATATATGGAAGGATGTGCATGCGGCCATCAAGAAATGTGATAGATGTCAACGCACAGGAAACATATCTAGACGTGATGAGATGCCACAAAAGGGTATTTTGGAAGTAGAGATTTTCGACGTGTGGGGGATAGATTTCATGGGACCTTTTCCACCTTCTTTCGGTAACAAGTACATACTCGTAGCGGTCGACTACGTATCAAAATGGATTGAAGCTATAGCTTCTCCAACAAACGACACACGAGTAGTAACTAGACTCTTCAAGAATATAATTTTCCCAAGATTTGGTGTCCCAAGAATAGTAGTCAGTGATGGTGGATCGCATTTCATATCTAAGGTACTCGAAAAACTATTGTTTAAGTATGGCGTAAGGCATAGAGTAGCGACACCTTACCACCCTCAAACCAGTGGGCAAGTGGAGGTGTTTAACAGAGAAATCAAACAAATATTAGAAAAAACAGTCGCCACTTCAAGGAAAGACTGGTCATTGAAGCTATCAGAAGCTTTATGGGCATATCGAACCGCTTACAAAACTCCCATAGGGACAACCCCATTTAAGCTTATTTATGGAAAATCTTGCCACCTCCCGGTAGAATTAGAACATAAGGCCTACTGGGCTATTAAAAATCTAAATTTAAACTATAAGGCCGCTGGTGAAAAGCGAATTCTTGACATAAATGAATTAGAGGAACTTCGACAAGACGCCTACGAAAATGCCAGAATCTACAAAGAAAGAACGAAGAAATGGCATGATAAACGTATATCAAGAAAAATCTTCAAACAAGGTGATATAGTCCTTTTGTTCAACTCTAGGCTAAAGTTATTCCCGGGAAAACTACGATCTAGATGGTCAGGTCCTTTCCAAGTCACCAATGTTTTTCCCAGTGGAGCGGTGGAAATTAAAGGAAAATCTATGGAACCATTTATCGTAAACGGGCAGCGTCTAAAACATTATCACTATGCAGAGAACAATGAAGATTCACAAGTCCTGCATTTAGACGTAATGCCTTCAGAAGTTATAGATTATATTTGATAGTTTTTATGTCGAGCTTGCGACATTAAACAAAGCGCTTCGTGGGAGACAACCCACAAAATGTTCTTTATTTTATTTTTATTTCTTCTTTAATTATTCTTCTAAATTTTATTTAGTATTCATTCTTAATTTATTTTAACTTATAAAAATTTTATTCTTTTCTTCTTTCGGCATTTGGCCAAATCCTGACTAAAACTCTTGTTTTTCCTTTCTCTAGCTAACACTAACCTGATGGGACAAATTGATCGTATGGGTACCAAATTCAGAGGGAAAGCTCAGAAACAAAAGTTTGAGGAACTAGCAGAGAGAGAGAGATGCTACCTAGTTTGTATGCTGATGATTGGGCAATGACTGCCCTTGGACTAAGAGAGAGTGTCCTGTATTTGCTGAGTCAAATAGGGTGGGAAACCACTCTTATCCGAAGACATTTCGTCACTTACCGGAGACTAACGCTAGAATTCCTTAGTTCTCTGATCTATCTACCCAGCCATGGAAAAGGAATAAGCAGAGGTTTCATCCAGTTCAGAATGTTCAACATGGAGTATCAATTTAACATTCAAGACTTTACCAACCTTTTAGGTTTCCCTACCTCTTTTGATACATTCACAGTGAGCCAAGAAGAACTTTTTGAATATAGAGAACTTGAACACTTTTGGGGAAGCTTGACTGGAAATGACGATCCCGAGGAACATGAGTTTCTCTCTGGAAACATACATAACCCGGCCTTTTGTTATTTCCATAAGATCCTGGCCCACACCTTATTTGGGAAGAAGTCAAATATTACTATAGTATCACGTGATGAACTCTTCATCATGTTTTGTGCTTCCCAGAACCGTCCAGTAAACGGTGCCACTTTTATATTGGAAAATTTTGACCGCCTTATCCAAGATGAACGAGCACCAATTCAAATAGGCTGCTTGATAACCATGATTGGTAATGCTATCGGATTACGTCAACCTATGCTTGACTTAAGCCCTTTTGTGGCATTGCGACTATGAGTATACCCTTCCTCTTCAACACTATGTTTATAGCAAACCTAGGGTCTGAAGAGTTTGAGCTTATAATTAACAACCAAGTTCTTTGCCTATTCACCTTGCCTAGTCCAAGGACTAGTGTTCATAACCGCAATAACTGGCTCTACAATCTGAACGGAACACCCTCTCCTGCTAGATCTACTGAATCCATCCAGGACTATGAGATTTGTGACGACCAGATTCCTTATGCTGAATCTGACCCTCAGACACCATCTGGTTATTATGATATTGATCCTCCTCCTCAACCTGTCCCGACCGAAGAATCGGCGATACCCGATCTTAGACATCATATGCCCGGAACTAACTATAACATCACCATTCAGGCTTTGATGTCAGAACAGGACGCCCTCAGAGAAGAGTTAGCTAACATGGGACAAGAATTTCTGGGATACATGAACAGTATGACAAATCAGTTCCACGAGTTGCTAAACCGTGTTAACTCCTTTGCTCCTCCGGCCAGAGATCATGCAGATGGATAGAAGTTGTTTTTCTTAGTTACTTAGTTTTAGTTTAGGTTATTCATTAATTTTGTTTCAAATTATTTTAGTATTTGTTTTTCTTTCGCATGTTTGCTTTTGTCTTCCAATGTTACATTATGATTATTTTATGAAGCTATTGATTTATTTTACTTTATTATGACTTATGCAATATCTATCAATAATGCTCTCTATTGTTGCTACCTACATAACTTATTAAAGATATATATATATATATATATATATATATATATATATATATGAAAGTAGAATAGCATGCAAGGCAATTTAAAAGTATCACAATAGCAAAATAAAATAAACATATGCATCACAAAATAACAACAATAAAATATAATGATAAAAACAAAGTACGTTGCAAGAATGACTGTGTGACGAGCGTCACACAATCCATTACGGTCGTCACACCAAGTGCCTGTGACGCCCGTAACACCCCTGTCACGAGCGTGACACCTGCAGACTATGTGAACGTTACTAACCGTTGGAGACACGACCGTTACACCACCCACTTTTTACCTTCCCCATTTATTCACATTTACCCACATTTATTTACTTTTTAACCACTCCCTTTCCAACTTCCAAATCTTTTCCTATAAATACCCACCATACCTTTCTTCATACACCACAAACCATTCTATAAAATCAATTTCATTTCCCTTCTCCCCTTATTACCTCTTTCAAACCACTTATCGGTATGGCGGGAAACCAAGATTTCAGAAATATCATCTTCCGATCCGAAGATGATAATTATCAAAGGGAGCAGTTCGAGCGTTTCCAACAGCGAGGTGTCATCTCTACCAGGTATCCTGATTTAACTTGTTTACAAGAATTAGGATTACTTCAAGGTATAGAATGGATGCTCCGCCTTGCTGATTTAACCTTTCTTTGTACACACAATCAACCTACATATCCATCACTCACCTTAGAATTTCTAAGTTCTTATTCGTACAACATTCCTACCGGTGAAGACGAGTACTTAACCGGTACCGCAACCTTCCGCATGTTCAACACCGAGTACTCCCTATCCCAAAACCAATTGAGCACCATGCTACAATTCCCTATAGAAGGTCAAGTCCACCCTAGGATACCTCCGAACTCCCAGTGGCATATAAATGCCTTCAACCTCTTTAGAAAAATTTCCGTTGTGGAAACCAACAACTGGGATGTATTACTTGCTTCGCATATACATAACCCAACCATCCGGTACTTCATCCGTATCCTACAAAACACTATTTTTGGTCGACCGAACAACAGCAAAGTCAACGCCAAGGAATTATTTTTCCTCCACTGCGTCTTTGCAGCAGATACACAGGTAAACGCTGCCTCCTTCCTATTTCATCATATCCGCACCCTATGTGCTAGAGGCCGTCAACCTTTTGTAATTGGTGGATTAATCACCACCATAGCACTTGGCTTAAATCTTGGGGATCGACTTCAAAATTTACAATCTCTCCTACCCCTATTTATGGATATAAGCTACTGTCGGTCCAGCCGCCTAATCAAAAACAGGGTAGGCGGAGGGTATTACCTTATGGTGAACAACCAGGAAGTCCCAAGCGTTGTTTTACCCAACATTGCCCTAACAGATGTCACCAATCCCAACCGCCACATCTATGATCTAAATGCTCCCGAAGCTACCGAGCCTACGCACGCAAACCCGCCTACAAACGAGTTTGAAGAAATGGAGCAAGGTGATCAGGTTCCTGCACAACAATCAGTCCCGCTCAACCCTTCCGATAATGCAGCTGGTCCATCCTCACGACGTCATCGTCGAAGAAGGCCAACAACCAACGACGACATCATGGATGCTATCGATGGTATGCAAGCGCAGAATCTCGAAGTGATGCAGATGATGCGCCAGATGCAACAACAACAACAGGAAGCGAGGAATGCAATAACCGATTAGCGGTTCGTTGAGTTGCTCAGCAGGTTTGACGACTTAGAAGTACGTCAACGATCACCAGGTCCAAGAACCAGAGGCGGCAGGCAGCATTGATTTTAGTTTCCTTTTCTTTTTCTATTTCTTTTGTTTTCTTTGAAGCATTGGGGACAATGTTTCATTTAAGTGTGGGGGGGAAAAACCTTGTTCTTTAAATCTTCCCTTTTCAAGTATGTTATCTTTCCCCTATCATTGTTATTTCCCTTTCTTAATATATATAAAAAAAAATATTTAGTTATTATAATATATATTTATTTTAAGTTAAGTCCCTAGTGTGAAAAATTTCCATTATCTATTCCCCTCAACTTTCTTGAGCCATAACAAAAATTTAACACAATCAATAAATATAAAGGTTGCTTATTTTACAAATCTTGAGTGAAATCAAGACAAATTATTACCATACCAACGCTCTAAACAAACCTCAACATGTTAGATCAGAAAGGTACCTGTTATACAAGTCCCTGGACTTTTAACTTTATAGTAACCCCGAGTAGTTTATACAAGAAGTCAACACCATCTTAATAGCAAACTACGTGGAGGGCCAATGAATATAAGTGAATGATTCCCAAAATATATATATATATATATATATATATAATATATATATATATATATATATATATATATATATATATATATATATATATATATATATATATATATCAGGAAATGCACTAACTAAGTTAGGTGATCCTTACCAAATCATTTAATCTAAAGGTTGCAGATCATACAAAAGCATAACACGAAAGATCCATTATGAGTTGGTTCAGCAGGTATCTGGTGCTGAACTTGATAGGGCGGACTACGGTTCGATCCCCCGCAATTTGCAATGAACCAAGAAACGAAGTTATCCGACTAATGTACCAGAGCTTCAAGCTAAAAAGGGGATCAGAATCACTAACCGGTCACTCCACTATGTGCGCGAAACGATAAAGGGCTTAATGTGATTTCGCTAGAATGAAAACGGGTGAAATAAGAGAAAAAGAACTAGGTTGGTTATAATAGCATGACTCGAACTGGTTTGCATGAGGTAAGGTTATCGGATGTTGTAACGGTAGTTCTTGATGTCAAGATTAGACTCAGGTTATTTCTAAACAAGGTTTACTTGCAACCTAGTACGAATTGATGTGTGTTTTGAAATTTCATCTGGCTAAATTTTTAAACGATTTCTATATTGTATCTTGTTTGAGGACAAGCAAAGGTCTACGTATGGGGGAGTTTGATAACATGAAATAATATCACATTTTTGGACTCGATTTAATTAAATTATATTATTATTTGTTTCGATTTATTTCATTTTATTCGATATTACTTGGTATTTTTCCTTTTATTTGTCTCAGGTAACTTATTTGAAGCATAAGTGAAAAAGGAAGAAAAGGAGGTGCAAAAAGAAATGAAGAGAAGCAATTTCACCAAAGCACAGCCCAAAAATACAAGCCATGAGCGTTGAGCCTGTGACGAGCGCCACACAAGGTGTGACGAGCGTCACGCCCTGCTACCTTGTGTTACGAGCGTAACACATGGTGTGACGGACGTCACACCATTCTCCTATATTTTTGGCTTCAGAAACGCAACAGAGGCACGTTGAAGCCTATTATTTCGCTTGACTCTTGGAACGTGAGGATTTTACACGGAAAGCTTTGGAAACCGTTACAAAGTAGACTAGTATAAATAGTCACTTCCTTCCAACCCTAAAACTCTCTCTTCTTGGTTCCTTTTTTGTTTTCTCTTCCGGCCGTGCAAGCATACTTTACAGCATTACCTTTTTACAGTTTTTACTTTATTTGCAATTTTTATTTTCTTTTCCAGTCAATCTTTCAGCACTTAATTAATTTTTCACACAATAGTTTCTACACCGGAAACTATTGTGTATCTTTTACTGGATCTAACGTTTAGATCCTAGATTTTTATTCCTTCACTTTTTATTTTCCTGTCCGATTGAAGAATTCAAGAACAAATCCAACCGGTCTGTGGTGGAGTGTTCAAGATTGCCATTAATTATTCAGGTTCTTTAATTATTGTTTGAATTTATATATGCCCTGCATTATTGTTTATTTATATTGTTTGCCTGAGATGGATTTATTTAAGCATGATGATTGTTTAGATCTGTTTAGCATGTCCGGCTAATTTATTTAGGTATCGGTATGTAAAGTAAGCGGAATGAAGGAATCAAAACTAAGTTGGTTTAATTACGTTTAAAAATAAAATCACTCTTTTTATGGTCTCAATTTACAGCATTAATCCCAAAGTTTTTGTACGAGAGTAAAAGACATAAAGAAGTTAAAAGCAATAGAGCGAAAGTTTGAGTTTTTAACTGGACAGTGTAAATTGGACATTAATTCTAGATCAGGGCGAAAGCAATTTTTAGAGTTAATTAAATTTTAATCTTTTTCAAAAAGTATTTTTAAAAGTTAAATGTGAGGACGAGAGTTAAGCATTTGAATTTAATTATATAATCTAAGTCAACAGAGCGAGAGTTTGAGACGAGGGTGTTTAAACGGTTAGTATTTTCTTAAAAAGAGTTTCTATAGATTCTATTGTTTTCAAAAAGTGATTTTGGACTTAACTAATAAGTGACAGCTGCGTTAATATAAAGTCATAGTCTATTCAACAGAGCGAGAGTTTGAGAAAAGACTTTTAATCAATGGTGTCCACTGAAAAGATTTATTTTAAAACCAAGAAACCAACGAAGACTTGATTCCCTAATTACGACGAACTACATACCGATATCCACTTAATTGATATTTAACCTAGATCTTATTTTAGTTTTAACTTTTCCCCCAAACAATCAAAGTATCATCCGCCTTAGCTTTACGAAGTAACCTTAGAAAACGGTATATCGATTCATAAGTCCATGTGGGATGGATATCTTTTAAAACTACGCGATAGAACTGTGCACTTGCAGTTAGTACCCCATTCGACTCATAAAGTCGCGATCAAGGGCCTAAAAAATGGTTTGAATGAGTGTTAGTTCTTTTTGGCTTTTGAAATTTTAAGTCAAGTATGGTTAAGTTCATTTACAAAGTTTGATTTAAGAAAATGAGTTTAAAAATGCAATGGCATAAGGCCAAAGTTTCTAGCTTGCTAAATGGTCAAAGTTTAGAAAAAATAAGCACAAGCAAAGAAGATTTTTAAAAGGAGGAAGAGATTTTGAAATTAAAGAAATGGGGAGGAGATAGAGAGATTAATCCTAAGCATAAATTTAAAAGTTAAGAGTTGAAAAGATCTGACCAATGGGCTGCAATCCAATAGACAAGAATGTCATATCGAAACCCAAATTTCCCTTGGACTTTAGAATCGCACAACAATCAATATACAAATAGTAAGTTGAAGATAAAGGAATCAAATAAAGATAGTCACATCCAAGCTTGATAACTTCATGATTTTCTTCAAGTTTTGCCCATGTAGTAGATGACTTCAAAGGATGGCATAAGTCACAAGTTCAAAATAACAGCTTCATAATGATCATGTTGCAAATGAACTTAAATGGATCTTCAATGATGTATCAGCTGAAATTTCAATCCACAAGCATTTGGTTTCATGAAAGTTGGCATTGGCCAAGTCCTTTGCAAAGGGAGTGTTGCCTAAATTCTAAGTCCAATTGTCTCAGATCAAACCAACAATCCACACAAGATATTTTTTAGGGGTTTTGTTCTTATTATATACATTAATGGTCAAAGACCACACAAACAATCACAATATACACAATCACAATATGTCATAAAATATGGTCCAAGTGGACAAAGTGAAAATGACATTAACATAAACAACTTGAATGATATGAATAATGGCAAATGAATAAAGCTTTAAGAATTAAAGTGCATTAAAAGTAAATGACTTGAAATTAAATGTTAGTTGTTATTGAGTTAGAAGTTAGTATTGTTTTTGTTTTTCTTTTGTTTTAAGTCATTCTTTGGAGAACACTTAACCCACTTATCAAAAGCATGGATCCTTGAACCAAGATATCTTCCAAAGGAAGGAAAAAAGGCCAAGTTTCCACACAATACCATGAAAGAGGGTAGACTTACAATCTCACTAACTAGAATTTTATGCCTTTTGTGTCAAAATTCAGCGCTATGTTAAGCAATTGTAATTGGACTTATGTAGAAGTTACAACTATTTGAGGTTGGGCAATAAAATTTTGGTGTTAATGCAATGTTAGAGATATGGTATGATGAACTATGCTCATGAATCATACCACACATAAAAATAATATGCAAAGTGGGGGACCTAATCTCATCCATACTTATGTTGATTTTGAAATCAACTAGCCTTAGGATATAACGACATTATAGGTCCATGACATGAATGCATAAAGAATGGGAATGAGATGAAGAGGGAGGGAGGAATTGATCAAACACAAATTGGACAAAGGAGGACTTTTACCAAGTTAGGATCATTCATTCATTTTGAGAGATGGAATGTACATTCCATCAATCCCCTAAATCCAATGATCTTAACCTAACAAAGTCAAATCAACCTTGACCAAGGCCCAACAACACAAGTCAAACTCACAAAGTCAATCAAAATGGCTCTACACAATTAATTTGGCATTTAATCAATTAAAAATAATAAAAATAATGCATTAAATTAAATATGGTTTGTCAAATTCCTAAAACCTCATCAAAACACCAAAAAAATAGCCATGAGATTTATCATAGGTCAAACAAGGTAAAAGGACCTTGGAGAAAAAATTTCAGAAATTTTGGAAACCTAAAAGTATTTTTAAATAATTAAAATTATTCACAAAATCAATTAAATCATGAAAATATTAATAATGATCCAAAAAATATTTTTAATTCAGAAAATGAAAGAGGATTTTATTTTAAAAAAATTGGTGAAACTCTCATATTTTTTGGATCAATATTAAATTTAATATGAATTAATGAAAATAAGAGAAATAAAATGAAAATTCTGATAATCAAAAAAATGTGGATCACTTGATCTCCTTCATTAATTGAGGTGGCAGATCAAGTGGTGAGAAACGCGCGTTCTATGGTACAAGCTAATCAGCGCTCCACACGTTGGGTAATCACAAGCAACGTCCCTGATTAAAATATTTTGAACCAATCCAATGGCTCATAACACATCCAGCGCATCGCCGGAGCCAAGTGTTAGTCATCTTCTTCGATGACCCTGGTCAGACTGGTTCTTTCATCGCCATAACATAAATGAAAAAAGAGGACATGATCTTAAAGGAAAAATGGCGTAGATTATGAATATCACCTCAATTTAACTTAACTCCAAATATTTATAGAGATACATGAAGTTGAATTTTGAGGTGTGTGAACTGAGTTGCTTCGATTTGACCTCAAAGTAACTCAATCTTCTTGCCTACATTGGTAGGACTTCAGATAACCAAAGATCCAAGAGAATTGATGAGAATTGAGACAGAATTGAAGAGAAGAAAAATCTGAAAAATACCTTCAATGCTGTGCAGAAATGGATCTCTCTTGCTTCAAATCGTGTTTGATATTGCTTATGGAGCTTGCAGAAGTAGATTGGTAATGATGCAAAGCTTTGGATCCTGGAGTTTTTGAATCTCTAAAAGGTGAGATTCAAACTGAAATTTCAATTGAAATTTATCAAGTTTTCCTTTGAATGGTGAGGTTTTCAATGCTTGGAGGCAAAGCTGGCGCGCAAAAGTCCTTGAAACTGAAGCAATGGACCTCTATTTATAGCAAATGGTAAGTGTTATTTGCACACTTGAAAATGCTCCCAAATTTGGCAATGAAAATGAAACGTGTGCATGGGCAAGTACAGGCCCATGAAGCATCTCAATTAGATCCAAAATCAAATGAAATGAAGTCTGAATGAAGATTGTAATGCAAGGCAAAGATGTTTGAATGTTTGAAGCATGATTCTTGCCAACTAATACAGCCCTGTTCAAGCCATGCGCAGACCCCTCAAACTTTATCCAAAATGAATGAATTTGGACTCTTTGGAAAGGTTAGATCAATAGGAACAACTCTTATGTTGAACATTTTTCCATTTGGAACTTGTATCATGATGAATTTTGAGGTGGAAGTTTGGAAATTTCAACATGTCAAAATATTTTCTAAGTGTCAAGCCATATGTTCAATTATTCCACCTTGGCTAAATTTTCATGTGAGCTCCAAATGAGAAACGTGTCTTCATCAAAGTTGTATCTATTTAAAAAACCTTCAAAATGGTCACAAATTTGTCATCATTTGGATTTGAGATGAATGAATTATGCATTTTTGAAGTTGAGGAAAATCACTTGTTCAATGGTATTGGTCCAAAATGACCTATATTGTATCATCATATCACATGGTCATAAAAGTTGATTTAGATCTTACTCCAAACATAAAAGTTGAAGTAGACACCTTGAATTTGATATTTAAACTTGTAAATATTTCATATCATAAAAATTGAGCAAGTTATGACCTTGGGAAGTTGACTTTCAAATTAGGGTTTAGACAAAATGACCTATAATGTTTCAACATAAAAAATGATTTTCCAAGAAAAATTAGCTCTAGACCTCAACATGAAAGTTGTTTGGAATGTCATTTAGAGTAACGTTTCTATTGGAATCATTTTCATACGATGCAAATTGTAGGAGATAAGGTCTAGGGAGACCCAGTTTTGATCAGATGAATTAATCTGGCCAACCACCATCAATCAACTTGCTAACTTGCAATTCTCTTGACTTTTTAGGCTCATGGGAGATCATATATGCATAAGATGATGAAATTTGAAGTGTACCTTGAAGTATTTGATCAATTCGTGAAAAATCTTGTTGAAGAAGTTACTCAAGATACCCAGATGAACTAGGGTTTCCAATGCAAACCAATTCCAAACTCTTGAGGAAATCTTGATCAAAATAACATCTAGAGATCATGGGGACTCATATATGATGCTTAGAGTCATTGTGGATCATTCCTTGGTTGATCTCTTTGCAATGAGGGTCTCAAACCCTAGATGTGAACCTGATAGATCAATGGTGGTCATGCTCTACCTACAAAAGAGTTAGACAAATACAAAGACATTTTTTTGGTATTTTGGTTAGTGAATGATAAAATAACAAGTATGATACAATCACATGGTGCTTGGTGATCACTCCCAAAATAAACCCAATGGAAGAGGGGTAAGGAGGATGCCAAGGTATGATCCCAATGCTAATGCATATGATGAGTGTAACATGAGGGATCTTAGGGTCAAAATTGGGGTCTTACAATTGCCCCTATTTAAGGACATTCTAACTAAGGAGGTGAAGGTTAAAATCTTTGTATCGACTCAGTAGAATGGGCTTAAATAACAACATATAGAAACAAATTTTGGTCCCTAAGAGAACTCATGATGCATATGATATGAATGTTAAAATAAATCTTTGTGGGCAAATGTTGCCACAAAGGAAAAGAATCTGGAGAAATTGAAAGTCCACAGGAGTGTAATGCATTTTCCTAAGGAAAATTCACTGGGGAGACAAAGACTCTAGGGAGAAAAGAGGTGTGTGCAGGCCAGACTACGACTTAAAACAACTGAGAGACTAGAGGAATTCCATGAAAATGGAAAGACTCAGCCGGGAAGCAAAGGGAAAGCCTGCAGGGGAAACGGGTAGATCAGAATAAAAATGAAATACTCGAATCATGTAGGAAGAGCGATTTCACCAAGGAAATACGCATTCAACTCAACTGGGGTGAAGAAAATGAACTTTAACACAGGAGGAGGAGAAATCTATCATCCACTACCGGTTACTGGGTAAGGAGATAATAAAATCTGATAGGGAAGACATCTGTTACCGGTTAGAGTAAACATATCAAGGATGACTCACTGAGGGTCTCTAGGAGGTGTATACATTACCGGTCACTGGGTAAGAATAGCCTTGCTGGGGAAAAACTGAAAATAGGATTTACAACTACCGGCTACTGGGCAGAAGACCACAAGGAAAGAATATTTGCCACTGGTTAGAGTGAACATATCAAGGATAAGCTCAAAGGAAAGAAAATCCATCATCGGTTAGGATGAACATATCAAGGATTGACTTGCCTGGGGATGTTAAGGAAGATACTCGTCATCGGTTAGGATGGACATATCAAGGATAAACCACCTGATCAACAAAAATAGGAGTTACATCTATCCAATGCTGGACAGAATACCATAAGAGAATATCCGTCACTGGTTAGGATGAACGTATCAAGGATAGACTCTGAGGGGAGAAAAAGCAGGATTTACAACTACCGGTTACTGGGCAGAAGACCGCAAGGAGAAGGAAATCCGTCATCGGTTAAGATGAACATATCGAGGATTAACTCTCTAGGGAATTAAAATAGGGATTACAACTACCTTTTTACTGGGTAGAATACCAAAGATGAGAATATCTGTCACCGCTTAGGATGAACATATCAAGGATAAACTCAAAGCAAGGGAAGAAAATATTTGTCACCGGTTAATATGAACATATCAAGGATATACTTCCTGGGGAAATGTGAAAACGAATCCGCTGGGGAGGAACAAGGTTACTTTTTCAGGGGTACTGGGCAAGAAATAACAAACTGCCCACTAAAGAGAATACTACCAGTTACTGAGTAATAAACTCTCAGGGGACCAAAAACGTCCATCTAGGTAAGATCTAGAAAGAAACGGTCAATTAAGACTCACCCAATGAGGATATAACTCAAGGGGAGTGGTTCCATCCAGATAATCAACTAGGGAGGAAGCTGAAGCGATCATTATCCATGAGGAAATAACTCAGTGGAGAAACGAGTTTCAAAGCGCAATGATGCAACAACGAAACTATATGAGTGTATATGTAGATGTAGATGTATATATGATGATTATGCTGACAAAAAAATCACAAAGGATACAAAAATGTCGCAGATTTGAATCATCGATACAATTCTCGGCCAATCCATAAAAGAGGGAAACAACTGTTGGAGGAAAGAGAGATTAACATCCCGAAGGCTCAACCCTAGTGTAATACCCCAAAATTTACCCTTCATTTTTCCTGGAAGCATGGGATTATGTTTTACACTTCATTAGCATCATATTAGGTCATACTCATTGCATACTGCATTAGTGACATGGAGATCAGGTTTTGATCGATCACTCCTTAACAGAAGGAGCCCACACAAAGAAAGATTGAGAATTGGACTTTATTTTCTAAGTATACAAGTCTCAAGGGTCTCAGGGGGGTCCAAGTATCTTATTATGGTCCTCAGTTCATCATTGAAGGATTCAAAGCTATCAGAGTGTTCATCTGGATTTAATCAGAAATTCGGGTTTCATGGCTACCTGCAACAGGCAATGTTTGGTTGGAAGTAGAGGAGCTCATCCATGTCATGATTAGAGAGGCATCTTGGCCTATGAAGATTCACAATTATCTCAGAAAGATCCATTGGCAATCAGTGCAATCAGTTCCTGATCATTTTGCCTTAAAACTAGGGTTTGGTATAAAATCAGTTTATTTCTGATTCTTTGGGTGAAACTCTTTTCCATGGCCCTCCATACGTCCACAAGGGTCTACATACAAAAAATCAGCTCTTTATTTGAGCTAGAAGTGCTTCAATTGATCAACGGAATCGGGAATCAGACAGTTTGGGAAAAGTCAATTTTGGGGCCAGAAAAGTCAACTCCTGACATATTGAGAGTGGAATCTCAAAAATCCATGCCTAGGGGATCCTACATGTGAAATTTGATCAAGTTTGGATCATGGATTCATCATTTAATCAGGAATTGGAAAAGTTACTTAATTTGGAAATGGTTGACTTTCCATTTAGGGCAAGTTTTCATGATCGTTGCACTCACTTTAAGCCCATTTTGCATCAAGATAAAAGCTCAATTTGAAAGTTTCTCCAACATGAAAGTTGTTCCTCTTGTTCCAAGATTTATATAGATATAAAGTTTGCTCCATTTGGATTAGAATTGAGAAATTTATGCTTAGTCAAAGTGAGACATTTTTTTAGGACACTTAGAAAAATTTCTAAGTCCAAAATCTTCAAAATTTGTCAAGACTTCTTTGCCAGTTTTCTTGCACTTCAAGGCATTATTTGAAAATACTTTCTTCACAACAATTGTAACTTGCCATGTCCTCTTGCACATACTTTTGGAATCATCTCATTTGGATCCATGGTTTGAGAGATACATTCATTTAAAGTGGGCACCAGGACTTGATTTTCTAGGCAGATTTTGGGCCTGGCTGGCCCAATCAGATTTTCTAAGCATGCTGCACAAACCAGTCATGTTTTTTTACCTATTTTGGCCATGCATTGGACATCCATTCACTTAAGTTTGGCTCAAAATAACAACATTTTACACCTCACTTCACACTTTTATTCTTATGGATAAATCACTTATTAAAAAGCCCATGAGAACACCTAATCCACCCTATTTAAGAAGCTGAAACCCTAACCCTAAAGGGGCATTGGAATTTCGTGGCAAGGAGGCAAAGCTTCATCAAATATAAGATTCCATTCCACTTCTATTTTCCATTAGGTAATCATCTCTTCCATGGCCATGTTTTGAGATATCTACGCTTACTTACCATGTTCATCACCATTAATCCTTCCATTTTCATATTTCTTTTTCTTATTTAAAATATTTTCTTCGTCCATAAAATTACCCAAAAATATTTTTCACTTTTCTTAACGTTTTATTTAACTTTATATAATTTTTATTTTCAGATTTTTTAATATTAATATTTTATTTTAATTATTTATTCTAAATGGTCCATTTTAACACACTTTTTTTATTGATTTTATTTTTAGGACTTAAAATTATTGTTAGCATTTGATTTTTGGGATGAAGGTTGACCACTGTCTCATGGTCAACCTGACCTTTTCTTGGAATTTTATTTCACCTTTTCTTGATTAATTTACTATTTATTCTTGATTTATTTCTAACCTAGTCTCATTAATTGACTTTTGGTGTGACCTCGGTTTTATTTTAATTAATTTATATACCAATTTTCGTTATTTTTAAAATCTTTTTGGGGGATGATGATGTCCTGACCCCACCTTATTTATTTTAATTTTTCATAATTTTCTTGATTAATTTGCTATTTATTTGTTATTTTTTAAGTTGACTTGAATTTTCAGTTGACTTCTTTATGATCGATGTTTGACTTAGGGATTGCTTATGGCAATTGAAGAGATCTTTTGATCCTCCCTCGTTCATCTCATATGCCATGTATTAGAGGCCTTTTACCTTGATTTTATTTGGTCCTTACCTCATTTCCTGATTAAATTATTCAGTGGACCCTTCGTGTGCATATTTTCATCTGTTTGATTCATCTGTTATCTTTTATACTTGTTTCTCTCATTCATGCTTTCTATTGCTTGATTATTTAACATGTTCATACTTTCATGCATTGTTTAAATGCTCCATTATTTGATTCTTTGGTTTGATTATATATTGTTTATTTATCCAATCTGATTGATAATTGTTGCCTACTTGTATGATGTATGAGGCATATATTCTTATTGTTTGTTTGCCATGAACAATCCCCATTCATAACAAATGTACCCTGTAGCGGGGTATTCGTTACCATTAGAGATATTGACTAAATCCAAGGTAAATCATACAAGTCGAGTCGCCACCGCACTTCTATTTATCCAAAGGAATGGTTAGAAAGCGAACAAAAACCTAATAGTTTTAACAAAAACTAGTAAAAGAAAACAGAGATCTGGGTAAGGGGGTTGGTTATGTAATGGGAAGGTGTTAGGCACCCAAAACATCGTAGGTACTCCTAGGGAGCCCTATTCATACTTGTTGCAAGGTTGTTGTTTTTGTGAAAATTTTGTTTGTGCAAACATGATTGAAGAGATGAGAGGAGAATGTACAAGTTTATTTACATTTTGTGTTTGGATGGATAAACCCATTGCCTACGTACCATCTTATAAAAAGATTAGGATCAAAACCTCGTAGTTCGGGGTAAAAATCTCAAAAATGAGTTGGTGAATTGATTGGTCCAAAAGCCTTAAGGTCTTTTGTTATCCAAGGGAGAAAACTCAACCTAAAACCACAAATCCACCATGTGAGGATAGCTCCAACATGCTAGTGAGGGGTTAACCCTATAATAAGCATGGAAGGCTCATTGTCCATCACTAAGGATATAGGTGAGTATTACATCTATCACAAAGATAACTCAAACCTAATAGCTAAAGGTTATGAAAGATTTTGATTAAGAAAGTGGCCATTGGAACCACAAAAGACACTTGAATGGGTTATATTTACCAATTAGAAGTATATACAAAATGGTCAAAGTTGACTTAAAAGTTCAATTCAAAATAAGTGTTATGAAAAGAAAGTTTGAAAATCAAAAGCATAAGGCTTAGGTTTCTAATGTTGAAAAACAAATGTTAAATGTTTGCACAAAAGGTTTTGGCTTGGGTTAGAGTGGAGAGAAGAAGAAGAATGGCTAAGTCCTAAGTAAAACAAAAAGGTGAGGGATAAAGAAACAAAACCACAATGGAGTTTCTCTCTTGAGATCATATAGATGATCCAAGTAGCTCCCATCCTTTGGAATAAGCAATCACACAAAGCATAAGCAATCAAACAAGCCTTCTAAGAGATCCTCAATGTATCTTGTGTCTTTCACTTTGGATGAGCATGGCAATGGTATTCCAATTTGAGCTCTCATAGAATTCCCTAGCACAAAAGCAAACACATCAAAAGCTCCATGAAGTAAATCAAGAATGGACAAAAGTGAGTTTAGAGATTTGGTCCTTCTAATCCATCTTCATCATTAAGGTCCATTTACTCCAAATTTGCATAAGGAATGTCCTAGAATCTAAGTCCAATTCTCCATTCTCTGCATAGGGAAAATCCTAGAAACTAAGTCCATTTCTTTGCATTTGGTTCACAACAATCAAAACAAAACACAAGCATAATAATATATACACAATTATGTGCTCAAGTGAGCAAAAGGCAAATGACATTAACATAAACATGTGCTCAAGTGAGCAAAGGGAAAAGCAAATGGATAATATGTGCAAGAATAGTAAATTGCATAAAATTAAAGAGCAAAAAGCAAATGTTAATAGTCAATAGTTAGTGTTAGTAGTTAGTGTGCTATAAGGCAAATTTAGCGCTATGTTAAGCAATCGTAATTGGACTTATGTAGAAGTCACAACTATCTGAGGTCGGTCAATAGTAATGTAGGCACCAACACAAGTTAGAAGTCTTGATTAGTGAACCAAGTTCCAACAACTTGCCATGTCAAAAAGAAAATGAGAATTGATCTTGTATTGGTTTAAGCCTTTTGCATGATTTAGAAAACAACCTATCCTTAATGCCAAGCCATTCACTTAATCAATTGATCAAGATGAATTAGATTTGGATCAAGGAAGATTAAGTCTCCCTAATTAATGCTAACTTATCAACCTTCAACTCATTGATCAAAAAGAAAATAAGAAGAAGGAGATGGAGATGGAGAATGGATAATGAAAATGGAAAGATCAAAATGCATAAAGTGCAATAAGATGTACCAATCCATATGTATTGACCAAATGACATTGAAAGTCAAAGTCAAACAATGATAAATCAGAAATGAGATGAAGATTGGAAATCAAACAATAAGCAAAATATTTTTGGCATTTTTAATATTAAAATAAACTTGAATTAAAAATAAAAGAAAGGTCAAACTTCAAAATCACTTCAAATCAACCTTGAAATGTCCAAGTGATTTATCCCAAGTTTGACAAAAAATTTCAGCATTTTTAAAAGTCAGAAACTATTTTTAATCAATAAAAAATGAATAAAAATAACCTAATTGAACTAAAATCTCAAATAAATCTCAAATCAATTTAAAAATTGATGAGAATATTTTTCATAGATACATCATCATTCAATTAAGTTAGGAAAATATTTTTGTATTTTTTAAATATCAAAAACTATTTAAAATGAATTAAAAATAACCAGAAAAGAGAAAAATCACAAAAAATATCAAATGATGAAATAAAAAATATTAAAAATCAGAAATAGAAACTAGAATTTATTTGGAGACTAATGCAATTGGTCCCATAATTTTTGGATTAAAAATAAAAGAGTTATGATTTTTTGAAATAAAATGGAATTAAAGAAAATAAAATCAGAAATTAGAAAATGTGGAAAATCGGGGATCGTTGGATGTGTTTCATTAATTGACGTGGCACATCAAATGGTACAGAGGCGCGCGCTCACCATGAGTCCAGGTCAATGTGTAACACACAACATTAAAGTAAGTCATAACAATCAAAGGCCAAGATCAAATCTGGAAAATGAATCCAAGGGTCCACAATGCATCTGGCAATAGGACAGCCACCGGAGCCACCGTCTTCTCCGGTGAGCTTGGGTTTTCCGGCCAAAATTGCAGAGATCCAAACCTTAATGAAAATGCACGATCTATACATCTTTAGAAAGCTGGGATGATGTACATCATCCATGTGCCACTCGATTCCACTCTAGATCTCTATATTGAGAGAAATTAGAGATTGAAGTTCTGTGGTGTTCATCATGAACTCAATGGATTTCAAAAATTAAATGCATAATCATGATGCCTCTATTGAGAGGACTTCAGCCAACACAAGATCCAAGCAAATAGGTCAATATACTATGAGTTTCAAAGAAAAAACCAGTTGCATAACAACCTTGATTTCTGGAGGCTTGAGCTCGATTCCTTGCTTTCTTTATCAAAATAGAAGATCAATGGAGTAAATGATGGAGGTTTAGAAGCTCTAGATCCAAGGATTCAACCAGATGTAGTTGAATTTTGGATATGAAAAATTTAGAGAAAAATGAACTAGCTTCTTTGGTGAGAGGTTGGGTTTTGATTTCTGCAGCAATTCAGGTTAACTTCAGTGTCTATTTTGAATGGAATAGAGCTTCTATTTATAGAGGGAATGGCAAGGAGAAGGTGATGCAATCCGTGTGCATGGAATTAGATATCCATTGCATGGGCTTGCATGATCATGCACAAGGCCCAAAACCAAAGCCAAATGACATCTGAACTCATACCAAAGTGAAATGGGCGTGTAATTTGAGAGGCAAAGGCTTGTGTAATGAATTCTCACATGTTATGCATAATTGAACTAAAAATTTCTCCTCTTCGAAACTAACACTTGCCAAATCTAAAAACATGATCATGTGAGTAATGGTTGGAAAGGTTTTGATGTAAGGAACAATTGTTATGTTGGGCAAAAATCCATTTGGGATATGGAAATTGGTGAAATTTGAGTTTAAAGTGCAAGGTGCAAAACATGTCAAGGCAAGGTTTCTAAATTTGGCCAATGTTCAAGCCCTTCTGTTTTGATGATTCAAGCCTCAATTGAAAAAATCTCCAACATCAAAGTTGTATATCTTTTCAAGAAAATCAAAATCAACTTAGATTTTGCATCATTTGGATTTTTTATTAAATAGTTATGGGCACTTGAAGTTGGACTTTTTTGCCTTTTAATGCATTTGACCCAAAAGGACCTATAATGTCTTGCATTATCACATGTATTTCCTTTGAGATTTTGAAATTTTGTTCAACATAAAATTTTAAGTAGACATCTTAATCTTTCCAATGCATTTGATCCCACCTCAAAATCATAAAAAATGAATGAGTTATGTCCTTAGGAAGTTGACCCAAAATTAGGGTTTCAGTCAAAATGACCTATAATGTATTGGAATGGTAGATGGCCTTCCAAGATTCAAATAAATTTTTTATGAACATGAAAGTTGTTCATATTGTCCTTAAGAACATTGTTGCTTTTGTAATCATCTCCATTTGACCAACACATAAAAAGTTAGGTCTCAGTGCATTTCAAAATAGTTAGATGAATTGACTGATCAACTTCTCAAGTCCATGCCTCGTATCTTGATGAATTGATGATTGAGGACACTCAAATAAGTTCAAGTATGCATGAAATGATGAATTAAAGAACTTCCCTTGATTGTATTTGATCATGGGCTGAGGTTGCTTCTGGAGCAAGACATTGTGGTGCACAGATGAATTAGGGTTTCCTTGGGGCACAATCCTCAAACCCTTTGACTTGCTTTGATCAAAATGATGAACTGAGATGCTAGGGAGGCATACTTGATGGATGAGAGCTTTGGGAACCATTACCATGCTTGCTATCATCTCCCCTTGACCTTACCATTGCATAAGTGATCTCTTTGAAACTCTTGACCTTGTGATTTCTCAAGCTACAAACAAAAGATGTTAGTGACATATTTTGTGCTTTTGGTTAGTAAACAAAATAAGAAAAGCAATAATATACAATTCAAGCATGCTTGGTGATCTCAAACCACTCTCAAGAGGTCCCACCCAAAGGTAAAGGGAACCAAGGTGCCAAGGATCCTTGAGGCAATGCAAATGCAATGTTATGATGCCATGAGGGATCTTAGGGACAAAATTGGGGTCTTACAGATGCCCCTATTTAAGGTCATTCTAGCCGGAGAAGTGAAGGTTAAAATCTTCGTCTCGACAGGGTAGAATGGGCTTAAATAATATCAAAGAGACGAATTTTGGTCCCTAAGAGACCTCATGATACAGAGGTATGCATGCAAAAAAAATGGTAAAACTCTGTGGGGGATATGCGCCCACAAAAGAAAAAGAAATCAGGAGAAACTAAAAATCCACAGGAGTAATACACTCACTAGGGAGACAGAGACTCTGAGGGAGTAAAGGGTAAAATGCGTGAGCAGGTCACGACTTGAGACTTGCTGAGAGACACAGAGAGAATCCATGAAATAAATCAATGGAAGGACTCGAGCTGACTCGAAGATGCATGTATTGGGGAATATGCCAATACATCCAAAAATTATCCGCAATGGATACTTCGGATGAAAATCCGGACTCAAGTGGGGATGTCCCCTAAGGACTCAACTGAGGAAGATCCCAACAGAAATCTCCTGGGGAAACAACGGGATGAGGTATTACCGGTTACTGGGTAATAAGCTCAAAGAGACGTGTGATCTGAACACCGGTATAAGGGTGAGAAAACAACATGCTCGGGAAGAATGAGTATCTAAAACCGGTATAAGGGTGAGAGATATCAATCAACCAAATCATCTGAGGAAGACCTAAAAAGGTATATTTCAACTCAGGAAAATCTGACTCCACAGGGGACAAAAAGTCATAATAGGGAGCAGAAGGAAGGAACACCAGGGATGCCGGTTACTGGGCATATAATAGGTGACCAACCAAAGCGTGAATTGGGGAATGTTCCCAAAACACTCATCATCCAAAAAGAGGGCCAAAACCAAACTCAATTAAGGGATGGACATTCGATTCCAAAATAGGGATACGAATCTTACTCAACTAGGGAAGAACAAAAGGCTTCGACCAAAGAGTGCATGAGATATATTATCTATTACCGTCAGAACGTAGACAATACACTCGCATGGAAGATTATCCACAACCGGTTACTGGGTTAATAAAGGATAGATCGACCGACAGAGAAAGGCATCGGGATACCGAAACTAGGTATATAATGATGACCATTCAAGGGGAGCAACCAACATTACTGACAACCGGTAAATGAAAGAGGGCTTGCTGGGGATAAAATTGCCTAATCAAAGCAATTATCCAAAAGAATGGGGGAATATCACCACCGAATATTGGATAATGATAACCGTCAAGGAGGGGATTACATCTACCGGATACTGGGTAGAAAAACCACGGAAGAGTAACCGTCATCAATTAGGATGAACAAGAAGGTTAACTCTGCAAAGGGGGGGAAATAGGGTTTATAGCTACCAGTATAAGGGTAGAAAACCACAGACTCCGCCGAGGATAAGATGAATGATTACCGATTACTGAGCAATTATTCATTTATACCACGGAGAAACACAAGAAACAGTCTCAAGAGGCCAATTTAGGATCAAATCAAAGAGGCAAACTGAATCAAAACTCGTCCTAGTGAGGATATAACTCAATAGGGGAACACGTCCTAATACATGTGTTGGAAGGAAGCGAAAACAACCGTTGTCCACGAGGATATAACTCAGTGGGGAATGCGGAAGGAAAGATAAACACTTTCTGCTTAATGGGCTGACTCTACATTGAGGGATCAGACACAAACATCTGCTTGGGGAATGTATTACCAACAAGGAGAGGAATAACAAACAAAGATATATGGCAAAAATGTAATATGAATATCTGAATGTTTGAAAATTATATGCACACATGCATGATTTATGTATGATAAATGCTGACAGACAGACATTTCTAACACAAACAGTTTCAAGGAGTACAAACATCCGGTACTACATCTCAAGAGAGAAAGCCATATTCACCGGAGAGTATCCAATCTGCCGGGGATCAGAGATACCAGGAAGCAACAAAATCTCTGCAGGGGATGAATCATCGGTCAATCCGGCTGGGGACAGGAGTTTATTGCACAGATAAAATCTGCCGCATAAGCAACTCTACTGGGGAATCCATCCGAGGAGGTAAAGGGATTCTGGGGATCAACCACCAAGTACCGTACCCACCAAGGAGATCACATCTGCTGAGGAGAAAAGATCGCTACTCCGCTAAAGGGGAGAGTGGTGAATATCTCAACAAGCATTCCACTCAGTAGGATAAGCCACAAAAGGCTCCGGATTAAGAAAATACAGTCATGCCAGGACAATGAACAAATGTCTTACCCTGTTGGAGATCATACCATCCTTGGGAGAGCTGAGGATCTCCTAAGTATTCTTTTGTCATTGTGAATGTTCACTTTGTTTAAAAACAATGATATGAAAAATTCGTTTATTCAAAACAATGATATTTTCTCAATTTAAAACATGCGAAACATTTGTCGAATAGAAACAAATAAGAGTGCAAACAATTGGATAAAAGGCTCAAATTTATTTGATGGAATGGTAGTCTGCAAATGGCAAGACTCAATAGATCTTTACAAGTTTGAAATTGGTGATATATATTGGAAAAGGGCTACATTGAACATAATGACCATTTCTCCACCAATTCTGCATTCGATGTATTTGAAGCTTCGATTGATGACGAATGAGGAAGAATCTCTGACAGGTGATAGTTGTAGAACAAAGTCTTGTCAGGATGCAGTTACTTGCCAAATCCCTAATTTTTTGCCTAGATTGCCCCAGGATGAGGTACTCAATCTAGTGGGATACATATATTCCTCTTTTTTCATGTCTCTAACTTTTGCCTGGACCGCCCTTTCGGGTTTTCAATCCACCGAGACGCTCTTTTTTGCCTAAGCCGCTCTTTTGGGTTTTCAACTTAGCGAGCTATTCTGTTTTTATTTTTAGGCGAAGTATTTCTTGACTGCATCTGAATTCACAGGACGAGTGAAATCCTCCCCATCCATAGTTGTAAGCATCAAAGCACCGCCTGAAAAGGCTCTCTTAACAACATATGGACCTTCATAGTTTGGAGTTCACTTGCCCCTGGAATCGGGCGCGAAAGACAAGACTTTCTTGAGCACAAGGTCACCCTCTCGGAACACACGAGGCTTGACCTTGTTATCAAAAGCTTTCTTCATTCTCTGCTGATATAACTGACCATGGCACATGGCAGTCAATCTCTTCTCTTCAATCAAATTCAGTTGGTCATAACGACTCTGAACCCATTCAACATCAGTCAACTCGGCCTCCATCAAGACTCTCATCAATGGGATCTCCACCTCTACTGGGAGTACAGCTTCCATGCCATAAACAAGAGAGAAAGGGGTTGCCCCTGTTGAAGTGCGGACAGACGTACGATATCCATGCAAAGCAAATGGCAACATCTCATGCCAATCCTTATATGTGACAACCATCTTCTAGATAATCTTCTTGATATTCTTATTAGCAGCTTCAACATCCCCATTCATCTTGGGTCTGTAAGGAGAAGAATTATGATGCGCAATCTTGAACTCACTACACAGCTCTTTCATCATTTTGTTGTTCAAGTTAGATCCATTATCAGTAATGATCTTATCTGGCACACCATAACGGCATATGAGTTGATTCTTGATAAACTTCACGACCACCTGCCTAGTCACATTTGCATACGATGCCGCTTCAACCCACTTGGTGAAGTAATCAATTGCTACGAGAATAAATCTGTGTCCGTTGGATGCTTTCGGCTCTATCATGCCAATCATGTCAATTCCCCACATGGAGAAAGGCCATGGTGATGAGATCACATTCAAAAGTGTCGGGGGAATATGGATCTTATCCGCATAAATCTGACACTTGTGGCATTTCTTCACATATTTGCAGCAGTCAGACTCCATTGTCAGCCAATAGTAGCCTGCTCTCAACATCTTTCTAGCCATGGCATGTCCGTTGGAATGAGTACCAAATGAACCCTCATGGACCTCAGTCATCAACAGGTCTACTTCGTGTCTATCCACGCATCTGAGCAGCACCATGTCAAAATTTCTCTTATAAAGCACATTGCCATTGAGGTAGAAACTTCCTGATAATCTCCTCAAAGTCTTCCTATCTTTCACAGATGCCTCGGGAGGATAAACCTGGTTCTGAAGGAAGCACTTGATATCATGATACCATGGCTTATCATCTTTCACCTCTTCTACCGCAAACACATGAGCTGGTCTGTCCAAGCGCATTACAGTGATATTGGGGACTTCATTCCAAAGTTTAACCACAATCATCAAAGCAAGTGTAGCAAGAGCATCTGCCATCCGATTCTCATCTCGAGGAATATGATGGAATTCAACCTCAGTAAAAAACGTTGAAATCCTCCTCGCATAATCCCTATATGGGATGAGACCAGGCTGATTCGTTTCCCATTCTCCTTTAATTTGATTGACAACGAGGGCCGAATCACCATAAACATCAAGATGCTTGATCCTTAGATCAATGCATTCCTCAAATCCCATAATGCAGGCCTCATACTCAGCCATATTATTTGTGCATTTGAAAGTTAGCCTTGCTGTAAAAGGAATATGTGTGCCCTGAGGAGTAATAATCACTGCCCCAATACCATTTCCATACTGATTTACAGCGCCATCAAACACCATACTCCATCCGGAACCAGGCTCTGGCCCTTCATCGAGTGTAGGCTCATCACAATCTTTCATTTTTAAATACAGAATCTCCTCATCCGGGAAGTCATACTGAACTGACTGATAATCCTCGATCGGCTGATATGCCAAGTGGTCAGCCAAGATACTACCTTTGATAGCTTTCTGAGCTCGATACTCAATATCATACTCAGATAACAACATCTGCCAACGGGCAATCCTCCCAGTTAAAGCAGTCTTCTCAAATATATACTTGATCGGATCCATTCTGGATATTAACCAAGTCGTATGATTTATCATATACTGGCGTAAGCGCTTAGCAGCCCAAGCCAAAGCACATCATGTCTTCTCAAGCATCGAGTATCGAGACTCACAATCAGTGAACTTCTTGCTCAGGTAGTAGATGGCATATTCTTTCTTCCCTGATACGTCTTGCTGACCAAGGACACAACCCATTGAGTCTTCAAGAACTGTTAAGTACATAATCAAAGGTCTCCCTTCCACAGGCGGAGACAGAATTTGAGGTTCGGACAGATACTCTTTAATACTGTCGAAAGCTTTCTGGAAATCCTCGGTCCAATCATGGGACTGATCTTTCCAGAGAAGCTTGAATATCGGCGCACATGTGGCAGTCATGTGGGATATGAATCTGGAAATATAATTCAAGCGGCCAAGAAAACCTCGGACTTGCTTCTCAGTTTTGGGCGCAGGCATCTCTTGTATTGCTTTGACCTTTGCAGGATCAACCTCAATACCTCTTTCACTGACAATAAAACCCAATAACTTGCCGGAACGGACTCCAAATGTACACTTGTTGGGATTTAGACGAAGCTTGTACTTCCTCAAACGCTGAAAAAGCTTCAACAAGTGCTCTACATGTTCAACTTTCGTTCTTGACTTAGCAATCATATCATCAACATACACCTCAATCTCCTTGTGTATCATATCATGAAACAAGGTGGTCATAGCTCTTTGATACGTGGCTCCGACGTTCTTCAAACCGAAGGGCATCACTCGATAACAGAATGTTCCCCAAGGTGTGATGAATGTTGTCTTCTCCATATCCTCGGGTGCCATCTTGATCTGATTATATCCGGAAAATCCGTCCATAAATGAGAAGACATTGAATTTAGATGTGTTATCTACCAACATATCAATATGTGGTAGAGGGAAATCATCTTTCAGACTAGCTTTATTCAAGTCTCTATAGTCCACACACATCCGGACTTTTCCATCTTTCTTAGGCACGGGCACAATATTGGCCACCCATTGAGGATATGTAGAAGTCACCAGAAACCCTGCATCAATTTGCTTTTGAACCTCCTCTTTGATCTTTACTGCCATATCAGGCACGCACTCTGGCTTCAAGGGTAAGAAATGTTGCACAATATCAGTATCTAGACCTGGCATGTCTTCATACGACCAAGCAAAGACGTCGACATATTCTCGTAGCAATTCAATCAACCCCTTCTTAACAGATTCTTCCAAGAGTGCCCCAATCTTCACTTCTCGCACACAATCCTCAGACCCCAAGTTGACCGTTTCCAGATTCTCAAGATGCGGCTGAATGATCTTCTCTTCATGCTCAAGTAAACGGGTATTCTCATCAGGAATCTCTTCAACATCATCTTCTTCTGCCTCAAATACAGGGAACTCAAAATTGGGAGATGGTGTTGGATCATTATGTTAAATGGGTTTGATCAACCTGCATAATGATTTTGGATATGAAAAGATTTTAGAATTCAAACAAGGCAATCATTATGCAGATGAAAAGATTGATTTTATTCTATTTTTTTTTTAGGTTTTATGTGATCACCAATTTCATGCAAAAAGCAAAAAGGGAAAATAATTGGAAAAACAAACATTTAACATGAATTTATTAAATGAAAATATCATTGTATTAAGGCGCCAACAATGTCATCACTCCTCCTTTTGGCATGAGAGGAGGGTTTTCTAAACACAATGAACATTACTTTGACTTATGGATAACTGTTGGAATATCCACAGCAACCCAATTATTGCAGATTCCCCCAGGGATGACGAAGTTGCCAGAATTCTCTTCGTCCTCTTCCAGAATGGCATCAGCTTCCTCGTCTTGACTGGTGTGGATGAACCATCCACTCTTGAACATCCCTTGCGTGTTGAAAACCCCAGACGAATAACTTATGCCAGCCCGAGACTTGTTGTCTTCTAGCTTAATCATTTTCCCTAAACCAGCAGTCGCACCACACTCAATGGCCAACTTTGCATCTTTATAGGAAGCAAATGAAGGAGTTCTCTTCTCAATAGGCTCAGCGATAGACAAATCTTGGAAAGGAGTTCCAACTTCATCCTCAGCATCTATATATGAGAAGGAAGACAAATGGCTAACCAGGAGAGCATTTTCTCCCCCTACCACCACCAGTTTATTATTCTTCACAAATTTCAGTTTCTAGTGTAGGGTGGATGTCACGGCGCCTGCCTCGTGAATCCATGGTCTGCCTAAGAGACAGTTATACGATGGGTGAATGTCCATAACCTGGAAGGTAATCTGGAAATCACTTGGTCCGATCTTGATTGGGAGATCAACTTCCCCAATCAGAGTTTTGTGAGACCCATCGAAAGCCTTCACAACTACTCCACTCTGCCTCATGGGAGGCCCTTGATATGACAGTTTCGAGAGAGTGGATTTTGGCAATACGTTCAGTGATGACCCAGTGTCTACCAGCATATTGGACATGGCGTCGTCTTTGGAGTTCATAGATATATGTAATTCCAAGTTGTGGTCTCTTCCCTCCTCGGGGAGATCAGAGTCACAGAAACTCAGGTTGTCACAAGCGGTAATGTTTGCAACAATGCTATCGAATTGTTCTATCGTGACATCATGATCTACATATGCCACATCCAAAACCTTCTGCAGAGCCTCTCGGTGTGGTTCTGAATTCAAAAGCAAGGATAACACCGATATTTTGGATGGCGTTTGTAGAAGCTGGTCTACAACATTGTACTCGCTTCTCTTGATGAGCCTCAGCATCTCATCACAGTCTTCTTTCACATTGCCGCTTGGGCCAACAGAAGCAGGAGTTCCCAATGTAGAGGAGGGTTTAACAACAGGTGTCGGATTCGGAGTGCTCACTGCATTCCTTATCGGGCGTTCAACAGAATCAGTACTAGCTTGGGGCTTTGGAGGTGCTGAAAACACACGACCGATGCGGGTCATACCACTAACATCTGCAATGTTAACAACAGAGGAAGATGGTAAGGACACTTCTTTCCCATTTTCTACCGCAACAGCATTGTAGCGATAGGGAATCGCCTTTTCGGAAGAGTATGGTACTGGTCCGGCCGGCTTGATTGTCAAGGCAGGAGAAACCTTCTGCTTGCTACCATCATATTTGATGATAACAGGCTCGGGGATCCGAAACACTGGAGAAATCACATTGACTTCGGGCTCATCCTCGTCAACATTTCTGTTTTGAAGGATCTCAATAACTCCTTCATCCAGCATTTCCTGAACATCTTTGCGCACCTCGTGACAACCTCTTTGATTAACAGAACAAACTCGGCATCTATCGTGGTCATGCTCATAATGACTATACTCACATAGCAAATGATGCATCTCGACCAGAGACTGTCGAATATGACTGACATATTTGACTTTGTACTTGCCAGGGAAGCCCTGGACCATGTTGACAAATTTCCCACGCTCGGGCAATGGGTTCTTCTTCACATTAGGACCTACGTCCTTGAAACACAGAACGCCACACCTCACAAGGTCTTGAACCTTGGTCTTCAAAGGGTAACAATTCTCCACGTCGTGGCCGGGAGCACCAGAATGGTAAACACATTGTAACTCGGGCTTATACCACCACTGGGGGTTAGCAGGTATAGCCGGTGGGTCTCTCGGAATAATCAACTTCCTCTCTATCAAAGAGGGATATAATTTTGCATACGTCATTGGTATAGGATCGAAGGTGACCCTTTTCCTCTCGTAACTCGTGCTGGTTTATTAATGTTTCGAGGCTGGTAGGCCTGCTGATGCGGTCGGTGCTGTTGATGTTGATATTGCGGATGTGTTTGTTGATTGGTGTTATGTTGCTGGTACTGCTGATTATCTCTGAAAACAGGTGCTATATGAGCCACCTGGTGCTGGTTACCGGCAGGACGCACGGTCTTCCTCCTCACAGAGGGTCTTCTTGGTTTCACATGGGAGGTCACAACATGTGCCTCTCCATCTTTCTTCTTTGCAAATGCCCCATATCATTTGGCAGAAGATGCTTCTTCTCTGGTTAGACGTCCTTCTCTAACCCCTTCTTCTAGACGCATCCCCATATTCACCATTTCGGTGAAGTCAGAAGGAGCGCTAGCAATCATCCGCTCATAATAAAAGGAACTCAAGGTCTTCAAAAAGATCTTAGTCATCTCTTTCTCCTCTAGCGGAGGCACGATCTATGTTGCTAACTCTCGCCACCTCTGGGCGTACTCTTTGAACGTTTCCTTGTCCTTCTGGGATATGGCCCTCAATTGATCCCTATCGGGAGCCATATCCACATTGTACTTGTACTGCTTGACGAAGGCCTCGCCAAGATCGTTGAAGGATCGGATGTTCGCACTGTCTAAACCCATGTACCAATGCAGAGCGGCACCGGACAGACTGTCCTGAAAGTAGTGGAAGAGCAATTGGTCATTGTCGGTCTGAGTCGACATCTTCCTGGCATACATGACCAGGTGGCTGAGAGGACAAGTATTTCCCTTGTATTTTTCAAAGTCAGGGACCTTGAATTTCACAGGAATCTTCACATTGGGAACCAAGCAGAGTTCGGCAGCAGACTTGTCGAAAAGATCCTTTCCTCTGAGAGTTTTCAATTCCTTGCGAAGCTCAAGAAAGTGATCGTTCATAGCGTCCATCTTCTCATAGACATTTGGGCCTTCAGATGGCTCAGAATATAGATGGTGTCGTTTACCCTGGGCAAAGTATGTACAACAGGAGGAGGAACAACAAGGATCGGGCTAGATGTCGGCATAGAAGCAAAGGTGGGAGCAGGACGCTCGGGCATGAAATTGGGAGGCATCCCCCACGGGAATCCGGATGGCATGGCCGTTGGAGCAAAGTGTGCACTGGCTGCAGGCACAGTTGAGGATACAATCTCAGAGATGACTGTCCTCTGGGGAGGAGTTGAAGGTGTCGGAGAAGCCTGGCTCTGGGCAGCCAAGAATGATTCCATCAAGGCACTTAATCTGGCCACTTCCTCTTTCAGCTCGCGGTTTTCTTGTTCTAGATGATCCATCAGTCTTGAAATGTTGGCTCTGGTGTAGTACCGGTGAGTCAGCTTGTCTTCAAAATAAATGAAGAACACAGAGTTAGACCACAGGACAAGAAGTCGGGAACAAAACCTGCTTGTGCACATGATGCATGCAATGCTCGTGCATATGATTTGTTTTTATTTCAAAGGAGCTCTTAGGGTTTTATTCGCAAATTTTTGGAAATATTAAACATTTATCACATATGGAAATATCTCATCAAATAGTATCAGGGAAAAGAAGTACAACATTGTCAATCATATACAAGAGAAAAGGAAAATAATCATCCTATGGATCCCTAGAAACAATCGTCTAAAGCTCGGGACACAGGGAGATAGGATGCATGAAGCCTCTTCACCTCCCTCTCGTAGGATGCCTCCATATCTGCCTTCTCCTTGGCGAGTCGGTCGTACTTCCTCTTCCAAAACTTGGAAGACTGAGGAAGCAGAGAAGTCCATGCATCATTAGGATCATCAATAACCTGATGTTCGAGGAACTCTATCAAAGCATCCTTCTCCTTGATCTGCTGAAGCAACTCCTCCCTTTCACGGATCCAAGCACGTGATTGGTCTTCGTCTCTCAACTCCTCTACTCCTTGATTAGGGAGGGTTGAAGGCCCAGCCATAACCAAAGGTGTAGGTCTCGGGTACTCGTAAGGCATGAGATACTCAGACGCTCTCTTCCTAACCCAAGCGGTGTAAGGCTCCATGGCAACATAATTCTTAGGACTCAACTCTTTCCTTCCTTTCCTATGAATCTTGCGCCAAGCGCGGACCATTCTGCCCTTCAAGCCTTGGGGATCTTTACCCTCCTAAAAGAACACACCCTCTAACAGAATGTTATTGGGTTTATCCTTTAGGGGGAACCCAAGCTGACGACGTGCCAAAACAGGGTTGTAGTTAATCCCACCACAGGTACCAAGAAGAGGTACATTGGAGAATTCACCACAAGAGTCAATAATCTGTACACCATCATACACGCGGTTATACCAAGAGATATCATCATTAGTGAGAGACATGAGTCTCGTGGACCACCGTAGACATCCCTTGTTCTCCTTGAAGGCGACCGTTTGCGGTAAGTGAGAAATAAACCACTTATACAATAGAGGCAAACAGCACACAATGGCACCACCACCCTTTGCATTCCTCAGATGCATAGAGAAATAGGTATCACCCAACAGAGTCGGAACGGGATTAAGAGTAGAGAAAATCCTAGTAGCGTTCACATCCACAAACTTGTCGATGTTGGGGAACAACACTAATCCATAGATGAGAAGTACAAATATGGCTTCAAAGGCATCCTCACTTATGGCTTTCCCATATACAGTAGCTTAAGCAATGAGGAACTCAGAAGGGAGACCTTGAATTCCACCTTTGGTAGTCATATGAGCACCAACCAGAGATTCATCTATGTGCAACATGTCTGCTATCTCTTGAGAAGTAGGAAAACTCTCCAAGCCACTGAACGACAACTGGTCTAGAATCGGTATACCCACAAGGTAGGCATACTCCTCAAGTGTAGGCAAAAGCTGGAAATCCGGAAATGTGAAGCAACGATACAAAGGATCATAAAACTGTACCAATACACTCATCAACCCTTCGTCCACCTGAGTAGTCAGAAGAGGAAGAAGCTTCCCAAAACGAGCCTTGAAACCCAAAGGATTTAATACATAGGATGTCAAGTTCCTTAGCTCTTTCAAATCTGGTTGTCTGAAACTGTACTTCTTTGTATTCCTTCTTTGTCTTTCCATGTCTGAAAATTTTGCAAATAAACCCCTTAAGTTCTTTGAAAAATTTCTTCATTAATGATGATATGGATGCAAATGAATGCATGAATGCAATAATCACACTCAAGGATCAAGCAAAGCACACCAAACAAAAGTCATGGGATGGATCATATTATCCCTAATATCAATCATCCATTTTGGTGGATTATGGTTTACACCTTATCAACACCCAAGTTCCATTGATATTAAGGATACATGAACGTATCAACCATGAATCAAGGGTTTGTTGCAAGTCACGAGCATGGGGTCTCGGTTAAGAACCACCCAAAGGGAATGTACTAGGGTTTAAACCTGCCAAACATGTTCTACAAGAGGTTCCCATAGTCATCATCCCATCTTTCGGATATTATCGGAGAAACGACTACTCGTATTCCAAAAATATTCTCAAGAGAGACTCTTATGAGTGTAGTATCGCGTAATGATCGTATCAAATCTTACACTTGAACAACTTTTGCACTACATCCTAAGAATAGGCCAAGATGGGCTTGGTAAACTAAGGTCCTTGGCTTCTAAGGTCTATATTAGAAAGAGTAATGTCTAACCACAACTTACTTGTGTGACATTATTGATCCCAACATGACCTTCACCAAGTGAATGGGCTTACAAGTCAACTTGTTAAGGAATAACTCCACACAAGTCAACAAGACTACGCCATTCTCCTATCCTAAGTGCACTCGAGTCCGGGTATAGAACTCATCTCACAAAGATCACCAAGCATACAAGGAATTAATATCAAGCAATTCAATCATTACATACAATACAGTAATCCCAAATTGCACAAAAAATATGTCACAAGACAATACAATACAACAAGTATGAAAAGTAGGCAAAACCCACTAGGCAAAGGTCCCCAGCTGAGTCGCCACTTTTCTGTAGCGGGGTATTCATTACCATTAGAGATATTGACTAAATCCAAGGTAAATCATACAAGTCGAGTCACCACCGCACTTCTATTTATCCAAAGGAATGGTTAGAAAGCGAACAAAAACCTAATAGTTTTAACAAAAACTAGTAAAAGAAAACAGAGATCTGGGTAAGGGGGTTGGTTATGTAATGGGAAGGTGTTAGGCACCCAAAACATCCTAGGTACTCCTAGGGAGCCCTATTCATACTTGTTGCAAGGTTGTTGTTTTTGTGAAAATTTTGTTTGTGCAAACATGATTGAAGAGATGAGAGGAGAATGTACAAGTTTATTTACATTTTGTGTTTGGATGGATAAACCCATTGCCTACGTACCATCTTATAAAAAGATTAGGATCAAAACCTCGTAGTTCGGGGTAAAAATCTCAAAAATGAGTTGGTGAATTGATTAGTCCAAAAGCCTTAAGGTCTTTTGTTATCCAAGGGAGAAAACTCAACCTAAAACCACAAATCCACCATGTGAGGATAGCTTCAACATGCTAGTGAGGGGTTAACCCTATAATAAGCATGGAAGGCTCATTGTCCATCACTAAGGATATAGGTGAGTATTACATCTAGCACAAAGATAACTCAAACCTAATAGCTAAAGGTTATGAAAGATTTTGATTATGAAAGTGGCCATTGGAACCACAAAAGACACTTGAATGGGTTATATTTACCAATTAGAAGTATATACAAAATGGTCAAAGTTGACTTAAAAGTTCAATTCAAAATAAGTGTTATGAAAAGAAAGTTTGAAAATCAAAAGCATAAGGCTTAGGTTTCTAATGTTGAAAAACAAATGTTAAATGTTTGCACAAAAGGTTTTGGCTTGGGTTAGAGTGGAGAGAAGAAGAAGAATGGCTAAGTCCTAAGTAAAACAAAAAGGTGAGGGATAAAGAAACAAAACCACAATGGAGTTTCTCTCTTGAGATCATATAGATGATCCAAGTAGCTCCCATCCTTTGGAATAATCAATCACACAAAGCATAAGCAATCAAACAAGCCTTCTAAGAGATCCTCAATGTATCTTGTGTCTTTCACTTTGGATGAGCATGGCAATGGTATTCCAATTTGAGCTCTCATAGAATTCCCTAGCATAAAAGCAAACACATCAAAAGCTCCATGAAGTAAATCAAGAATGGACAAGAGTGAGTTTAGAGATTTGGTCCTTCTAATCCATCTTCATCATTAAGGTCCATTTACTCCAAATTTGCATAAGGAAGGTCCTAGAATCTAAGTCCAATTCTCCATTCTTTGCATAGGGAAAGTCCTAGAAACTAAGTCCATTTCTTTGCATTTGGTTCACAACAATCAAAACAAAACACAAGCATAATAATATATACATAATTATGTGCTCAAGTGAGCAAAAGGCAAATGACATTAACATAAACATGTGCTCAAGTGAGCAAAGGGAAAAGCAAATGGATAATATGTGTAAGAATAGTAAATTGTATAAAATTAAAGAGCAAAAAGTAAATGTTAATAGTCAATAGTTAGTGTTAGTAGTTAGTGTGCTATAAGGCAAATTTAGCGCTATGTTAAGCAATCGTAATTGGACTTATGTAGAAGTCACGACTATCTGAGGCCGGTCAATAATAATGTAGGCAACAACACAAGTTAGAAGTCTTGATTAGTGAACCAAGTTCCAACAACTTGTCATGCCAAAAAGAAAATGAGAATTGATCTTGTATTGGTTTAAGCCTTTTGCATGATTTAGAAAACAACCTATCCTTAATGCAAAGCCATTCACTTAATCAATTGATCAAGATGAATTAGATTTGGATCAAGGAAGATTAAGTCTCCCTAATCAATACTAACTTATCAACCTTCAACTCATTGATCAAAAAGAAAATAAGAAGAAGAAGGAGATGGAGAATGGATAATGAAAATGGAAAGATCAAAATGCATAAAGTGCAATAAGATGTACCAATCCATATGTATTGACCAAATGACATTGAAAGTCAAAGTCAAACAATGATAAATCAGAAATGAGATGAAGATTGGAAATCAAACAATAAGCAAAATATTTTTGGCATTTTTAATATTAAAATAAACTTGAATTAAAAATAAAAGAAAGGTCAAACTTCAAAATCACTTCAAATCAACCTTGAAAGGTTCAAGTGATTTATCCCAAGTTCAACAAGGTCAAACAAAGTTTGACAAAAAATTTCAGCATTTTTAAAAGTCAGAAATTATTTTTAATCAATAAAAAATGAATAAAAATAACCTAATTGAACTAAAATCTCAAATAAATCTCCAATCAATTTAAAAATTGATGAGAATATTTTTCATAGATCCATCATCATTCAAATAAGTTAGGAAAATATTTTTGTATTTTTTGAATATCAAAAACTATTTAAAATGAATTAAAAATAACCAGAAAAGAGAAAATTCACAAAAAATATCAAATGATGAAATAAAAAATATTAAAAATCAGAAACAGAAACTAGAATTTATTTGGAGACTAATGTAATTGGTCCCATAATTTTTGGATTAAAAATGAAAGAGTTATGATTTTTTGAAATAAAATGGAATTAAAGAAAATAAAATCAGAAATTAGAAAATGTGGAAAATCAGGGATCGTTGGATGTGTTTCATTAGTTGACGTGGCACATCAAATGGTACAGAGGCGCGCGTTCACCATGAGTCCAGGTCAATGCGTAACATACAACATTAAAATAAGTCATAACAATCAAAGGCCAAGATCAAATCTGGAAAATGAATCCAAGGGTCCACAATGCATCTGACAATAGGACAGCCACCGGAGCCACCGTCTTCTCCGGTGAGCTTAGTTTTTCCGTCCAAAATTGCAGAGATCCAAACCTTAATGAAATGCACGATCTATACATCTTTAGAAAGCTGCGATGATGTACATCATCCTTGTGCCACTCGATTCCACTCTAGATCTCTATATTGAGAGAAATCAGAGATGGAAGTTCTGTGGTGTTCATCATGAACTCAATGGATTTCAAAAATTAAATGCATAATCATGATGCCTCTATTGAGAGGACTTCAGCCAACACAAGATCCAAGCAAATAGGTCAATATATTATGAGTTTCGAAGAAACAACCAGTTGCATAACAACCTTGATTTCTGGAGGCTTGAGCTCGATTCCTTGCTTTCTTTATCAAAATAGAAGATCAATGGAGTAAATGATGGAGGTTTAGAAGCTCTAGATCTAAGGATTCAATCAGATGTATTTGAATTTTGGATCTGAAAAATTTAGAGAAAAATGAACTAACTTCTTTGGTGAGAGGTTGGGTTTTGATTTCTGCAGCAATTTAGGTTGATTTCAATGTCTATTTTGAATGGAATAGAGCTTCTATTTATAGAGGGAATGGCAAGGAGAAGGTGATGCAATCCGTGTGCATGGAATTGGATATCCATTGCATGGGCTTGCATGATCATGCACAAGGCCCAAAACCAAAGCCAAATGACATCTGAACTCATACCAAAGTGAAATGGGCGTGTAATTTGAGAGGCAAAGTCTTGTGTAATGAATTCTCACATGTTATGCATAATTGAACTAAAAATTTCTCCTCGTCGAAACTAACACTTGCCAAATCCAAACATGATCATGTGAATAATGGTTGGAAAGGTTTTGATGTAAGGAACAATTGTTATGTTGGGAAAAAATCCATTTGAGATGTGGAAATTGGTGAAATTTGAGTTTAAAGTGCAAGGTGCAAAACATGTCAAGGCAAAGTTTCTAAATTTGGCCAATGTTCAAGCCTTTCTGTTTTGATGATGCAAGCCTCAAATGAAAACGTCTCCAACATAAAAGTTGTATATCTTTTAAAGACAATCAAAATGGACTTAAATTTTGCATCATTTGGATTTTTTATGAAAGAGTTATGGGCACTTGAAGTTGGACTTTTTTGCCTTTTAATGCATTTGACCCAAAAGGACCTATAATGTCTTGCATTATCACATGTATTTCCTTTGCGATTTTGAAATTTTGTTCAATATAAAATTTGAATTAGACATCTTAAGCTTTCCAATCCATTTGATCCCACCTCAAAATCATAAACAATGAATGCGTTATGTCCTTGGGAAGTTGACCTAAAATTAGGGTTTCAGTCAAAATGACCTATAATGTATTGGAATGGGAGATGGCCTTACAAGCTTCAAATAAATTTTTGATGAACATGAAAGTTGTTCATATTGTCCTTAAGAACATGTTTGCTTTTAGAATCATCTCCATTTGACCAACACATAAAAAGTTAGGTCTCAGTGCATTTCAAAATAGTCAGATGAATTGACTGATCAACTTCTCAAGTCCATGCCTCATATCTTGATGAATTGATGATTGAGGACACTCAAATAAGTTCAAGTATGCATGAAATGATGAATTAAAGAACTTACCTTGATTGTATTTAATCATGGGTTGAGGTTGCTTCTGGAGCAAGGCATTGTGGTGCACAGATGAATTAGGGTTTCCTTGGGGCATAATCCTCAAACCCTTTGACTTGCTTTGATCAAAATGATGAATTGAGATGCTAGGGAGGCATACTTGATGGATGAGAGCTTTGGGAACCATTACCATGCTTGCTATCATCTTCTCTTGACCTTACCATTGCATAAGTGATCTCTTTGAAGCTCTTGACCTTGTGATTGCTCAAGCTACAAACAAAAGATGTTAGTGACATATTTTGTGCTTTTGGTTAGTAAACAAAATAAGAAAAGCAATAATATACAATTCAAGCATGCTTGGTGATCTCAAACCACTCTCAAGAGGTCCCACCCAAAGGTAAAGGGAACCAAGGTGCCAAGGATCCTTGAGGCAATGCAAATGCAATGTTATGATGCCATGAGGGATCTTAGGGACAAAATTGGGGTCTTACATACCCCTCTCCCATGAAGTGTATAATATTTATTCTTTCATTCTTTATTCACCTGTTAATACAAGAATTAAAACGAACATCCGATAACCATTTCAAAATAAGATCAAAAGCTCGATCCAATGTCGAGTAATCATTTTCAAAACTTAACAGAACCAGCACGCATTCATCCATCCTCTTGTAAGTCGATTGCCTCAGGCATCGCCATCTACCTGTAAGCCGATTGCCTCCGGCATCTCCATCTATCCTTATCCGTAACTCCTCTCCGTGCTCCATCCGTCGACTCTTGTTCCGTTTAGGTAGCACCCATTAAGTAGAACCCTTTGTATGATAACATAGGTAGAGTTCCCCTATTCTTTGCATGCTAACATTAGGTAGATGTTCCCCTTTGTACATCCTAACACATAGGTCCATTTTGCATGACAACTCTAGAGCCGAGCTTCCCCACTTTTAGACCTTTCGTGCGTCTTCGATCTTGTGGCATGTTAGTCCGTTCTATTGCAAAGAGGTAATTGCCTAAGACTCGATTCAGCGAGCTGCGACACTTACTGCTAGGACATTGAACACACTGCCCACCCTCCTTTGACACAGCTGGTGTCCTCTTTTGTAAGTCCATGTTCAAATGACAATCCTTAACCCCTAGTTAGCCGAACTACGTTTTGCTCTGATTCTCATTCCATATGAGATACGTAGACATAAGACGCGACGTCTTACCGAGCACACTTCTCTTTAACCCATAGGTAGCCGAGCTACGAAGACTCTGATTCTCATACTCAGATGAGATACGTAGGCAGTGGATGCGACATCCTTGCGAGTCAGTTTCTTTTAACCTTCCTTTTAGTAAATAGTACTTTAGATATACCTACACCCTTTAGACTAGAACAACACTTATGAAAAGGGCTCCCTAGGAGTACCTAGGATGTTTTTGATGCTTAAAACCTTCCCATTGCATAACCAACCCCCTAACCCAGATCTCTGACATTTTTACTAGTTTTTGATTTGATAAAACTTTTAGGTTTTTGTTCGCTTTCTAACCATTCCTTTGGATAAATAGAAGTGCGGTGGCGACTCGACTTGTATGGTTTACCTTGGATTTAGTCAATATCTCTAATGGTAACGAATACCCCACTACACCTAGCTGGGGAAGGAGGAAATCTGCTGGGAAAAAGTGTTATCAACTCCGCAGGAAATTTTAGGTCAACAACATATCAAATGGGAGACGACCACGCAGAGGATAACCATAAATAACTGCTTAGAAACCCGGAGGGAACTCTGACTGGGGAGCGGATCTGACGGCGATTGGTGAGGAAACCAAAGGTCTGCCGAAACTATGCGAACTGCGACAACAAAATGTTTGAACTCTGTTAGAGACCAAATATAAACTTGGTTGGGGATGACGCAGAAATAACCGTCTAGAGAAATCAACGAACGCCGAGTGCTGACCAATGTTGTCGGGGATGAAAGAGAAATTGCATGTACTGCTTGGGGAGAACCAATAACGCTCCACATTTAGGGCTTACTGCTTTCGAACCGTTGTTGATACTCCTTTTAAATGAAATCGATTGCTTAAAATTAAATGCTTTTATATGTTTAAGAAAACATGATTTTGATTAAAAAAATTATTCAAAAATGATCATAATAAAATTTAAAACTATTTGAATGAATTAAATAAGGGTAGAAACAATTGGATAAAAGCTCAACTTTATTTAATGGAATGATAGTCTGTAAATGACAAGACTCCACAGATCTTTACAAAGTTGAAAATGGTAATTTACATGGAAAAAGGGTTACATTGAATATAATGATCACTTAATCATTCTACCAACTCTTGATATCCACTGTGCTCTTGACTTCTACTAGGGAAGATGAATCAAAACCGACCGTTGTGCTCAAGAATGTCTTCAAAACTAAAGATCAGCATGATGTAGTTACTTTCCATAATCCCTAATTTTTGCATAAATTGCCCCAAGGTGGGGACTCAATTTATCGGGATAAATCTTTCTGTTTTATGTCTCTAACTTTTGCCTGGATCGCCCTTTCGGGTTTTCAATCCACCGAGACGCTCATTTTTTCCTAAGTCGCCCTTTCGGGTTTTCAACTTAGCGAGCTGTTATTTTCTCTTTTTGGGCAAAGTATTTCTTGACTGCATTTGCGTTCACAGGACGAGTGAACTCTTCATCATCCATAGTTATAAGGATCAAAGCACCGCCTGAAAAGGCTCTCTTAACAACATATGGGCCTTCATAGTTAGGAGTCCATTTTCCCCTAGAATCTGGTTTGAAAGATAAAATCTTCTTGAGCACAAGGTCACCTTCTCTGAAAACATGAGGTCTGACCTTCTTATCAAATGCCTTCTTCATCCTCTGCTGATATAATTGACCATGACACATGGCATTTAATCTCTTCTCTTCAATCAAATTCAGCAGATCGTACCTGGTCTGACACCATTCAGCCTCGGTCAACTTGGCTTCCATTAGCACACTTAATGATGGGATCTCAACCTCTACGGGGAGCACAACTTCCATACCATAAACAAGAGAGAAAGGGGTTGCCCCTGTTGAAGTGAGAATAGATGTACGATATCCGTGCAAAGCAAACGGGAGCATTTCATGCCAATCCTTATATGTTACAACCATCTTCTGAACGATCTTCTTGATGTTCTTATTTGCAGCTTCAACAGCCCCATTCATCTTAGGTATGTAGGGAGAAGAATTATGATGTGCTATCTTGAAGTCTTTGCAAAGAGCTTTCACCATGTTATTATTCAAGTTCGATCCATTATAAATAAATGATCTTACTTGGCACACCATAACGACATATAATCTGTTTCTTGATAAACCTTACAACAACTTGCTTGGTTACATTCGCATACGATGCCGCTTCAACCCACTTTGTGAAGTAGTCAATAGCCACCAAAATGAAACGATGTCCATTCGAAAGTTTGGGCTAGATCATGCCAATCATATCAATTCCCCACGGAGAGGAAATGACGTTCAATAGTGTCGGAGGAACATGAATCTTATCTGCATAAATTTGACACTTGTGGCATTTCTTCACAAACTTGCAATAATCAGATTCCATTGTCAGCCAATAGTAACCTGCTCGCAACATCTTTTTTGCCATTGCATGTCCATTGGAATGAGTACCAAAGGAACCTTCATGGACTTCAGTCATTAATAGGTTTACTTTGTGTTTATCCACGAATCTGAGCAAAACCATATTGAAGTTTCTCTTGTACAACACATCACCATTCAGGTAGAAGTTGCCGGCTAATCTTCTCAAAGTCTTCTTATCTTTCAAAGATGCCCCAGACGGGTAAATCTGACTTTGGAGGAAACTCTTGATGTCATAATACCACGACTTCTCATCTTTGACTTCTTCAACAAAAAACACATGAGCTGGGCTATCAAGATGCATCATAGACAAATTGGTAACTTCATTCTAATATTTCACTACAATCATTGACGCCAATGTTGCAAGAGCATCTGCCATCCGATTTTCATCTCAAGGGATATGATGAAATTCAACCTTTGTAAAGAAAGTTGAGATCCTCCTCGTGTAGTATCTATATGGTATCTGTCATACCCCAAAATTTGCCCATTAATATTTCAAGACATTTTGCAAGGCATTCCGACTCATATATAACACTGATCTTGAAGAAACAAAGGCCCAGCTCACGGATGGCCCAATCCAGAAAATGGCCCAAACTGGCCTGTTCGCTACGCGCTCGCCTAGCGAAGCTGACAGACAACAAAAATTTCGGGCTTCATTCTGAGCCCAAAAAAAAAAAAAAAAAAAAAAAAAAAAAATGAGAAACAAAAAAAAAAAAAAAAAAAAAACGAGAACGAAAAAAAAAAAAAAGAGAGAAATTTTTTTTTAAATTAATTAATTAATTAATTAATTAATTAATTATTAATTTAAATAAATAAATAAATAAAATATAACAAATTATTTTGGACTTGGGTCTCCCTCATTCCAAGCCCATTACCCACGAAATTAGTCTATAAATACTGAAGTTTCAGTAGGGGAGTGACACTTGGAGTTACACTGGGAGATTCACTGGAAAAAAAAGAGGAGGAGAACAGAGAAGAACGAATAGAAGTTTTGGCATAGGAACCCTGCCTACCCGGAGAATTCAGAGTAAAGAAACCCTGAAGGCAGCCCATCTGCACCGAAGCCATCGCCGTCCAATTCCCGCTGCCTAACTTATTCCGATACTACAAGTGGTCAATCCCTTCAACCTTGAATTGGCAAACAGGTTTGCGTATCTCTATTGTTTATACTTTCAATTGGCCATATCTACATATATAATGCATCATGATTAAATGTTGATATATAATTTGCTTTCGTATGGGAATTTAAATATGCCTGAATACCCTGAATGTTTGACCATGTTATTCCTGTGATAAAATGCCATAAAATTCAAAGTTCCTAACATGGGGCTGTTTTCAAATTCAAAATCCGTGGCCGCTCGCTAGCACCTCGCTAGGCGAGCCTGGGGCGAGTATTCGCCTGGCCTTCGCTAGGCGAGGCAGAGGCGAACGAGACAGTAGCTGACTTTTCTATTCTGTTTTTTTTTTATGTTTTATCATAGCCATGCATTATTCATCCTATCCTATTTATTGTTGTGATATTTCTCCGGTGTAATCTTCGATTGCACCCTGATTTGGTGTTCTGACATGTTTCTTTTTTTTTTGAAGTTTCGTAAAGGTTCACATATCCCAGGAAAAGGTTATTGGCTAGGTATTCCACTTTATTTGTGGGATACCCTTGTGGAGTTTCACCCTAAATTAATTTTTAATGTATTAATTTCTAATGTATTAATTTTTAATATATTATTTTTAATAATTTTAATGTGGAGTTTCATCCTAATTATATAATTAATTGTAAAACTTTGCCTTTGAATAAGTGATCTTGGACCTCTCTTTGTTGCCTTACGATTACGATATTACGGTCATGTCCCGCGAACGTGGGGATACCCTTAGCAAAGACCCTTCGGTTAAATCATCATAAAATAAATTATAGTCCCTCGGATGTTGCCTTCGAATATACAACTTTGTCCCTCGATGACCCTCCGATGTTGCCTACGGTTAAAAGATGATAGTCCCTTCGAATGCTAAGGTATCCTCGTAACTGTTGCCTTCAATGACCAATCGATGACCCTACGATGACCCTTTTACATCCAAAGGATAAAACTACTTATTTCTCAATAATAAGGACAGTTTTACCCTCATAAGGATAGGAAATACTCATAAAGACCTTGGGTCGGTATAACTCTTAATTGCTGGCTCACAACCTAAAACATTTTTTCACACCTCACACCTTTCAAAATACCTTCAGAAAATCACCACTTGGTATACATTCATACTAGAATCATTACCGAGTTATATTTTTCTAAACAATTTTCAAAACTAAACGAGATAATCACTTTGTATACATTCATACAAGAATCATTACAAAGTTAAATTCTCTTTTCAAAACAATTTTTCTAAACAATTCACAAACACTTTTTTTTTAGACAAAAATAATATAAGTGATCGAGCAATTAAGAGCCCATGGATAACCATGGATACAAAGGGTGCTAACACCTTCCCTTTGTATAATGTACCTCCCGAACCCAAAATCTAAATTAAGTTTTTCCTGTTCTTTTCCACCTTTCCTTATTGGATAAAAGAAAAGTCGGTGGCGACTCTTGCTAACCGCGACATTGCGATTAAAACCACAAAAAGTCCAGTTCACCGTATGACAGAACTGGCGACTCTGCTGGGGACCCTAAATATTTAAAAGAGAGGTTACCTTAAAAACAAGATCACTTATTCAATTTGTCTGATTTATTTTTAAGGGATTGCTTGGGTATGTTATGCTTGAGTGAAAGATCCTACACCCGGATCTAGTGTACCTTAGGTAAGTAGCAAGAGATCATCGCGACTGTCCGGCGTATACTGGAATGGTCAAAATGATGGCTACGGTTAATGTGGCACTTTGGATGTCCTGATGTTCCTCATGTTAGTTGAGGAAATATTTGGCATTCGCGTGGTGTCATAAAAGCATTAACCAGACCTTTAGAACCCTAATTGACTCATCCTGGCCATTAGAAAGTAGTGAGATAACTGGCTTCGGTTCCGACTGGAGTTGGTTGAGACTCGATACTACACTCTTTGAGATTGGACTTTAGGGAAGCTTCGGTCAACCACTTGGTGTTGCACTGAAGTGGACTTAAGGAAAGGTCAATGATTTGAGATCCTTCTAGAACCCGGTTACTATTCTAAGACAGGTTGAACCAAAGCCTTAAAACCTAGGAATGATTGTTGTGTGACTTGCTTGTGCTTGTTATTTATCTAACAACATGACATCATAACAACATAACATCATAACATCATGGCATTGTACTAACCATTTCAAGGATTTAGGGATTTAACTCTGCTAAAAAAAAGGCTCTTTTTGTTAGTTTATGCAAAGTTAAATCCCGAAAGTCCTTGAAAACATTTCATACATTGCATTGCATCGCATAACAGGTATTCTAAAGGATCAGTGTTCTCACGATTTTCCTATCAAACAGATTCCAGCAGATTCAAACAGATTGAACAATGGCTCTCGAACAAACTGTCAAAGATCTCCAGGCCCAGAATGCTCAATTCCAGGAAATGATGCTGAGCTTATCTAAGGGGCAGGAAGAACTGAAAGCTCTTTTGATGGAGAAGAAGAAGGACCAGAAACCTGTGGGTTACATCAACCCGGGGAGAAGGCTTAAGGGACAGGTTACAGGAGTCAAGATTAGAATTCCGAAGGATTCAGAAGAAGAGACCGAGAATGATTCGGAAGATGAGAATCCTAATCTCGTCAATTCTGAGGACGACGATGAAGATTATGAACATGAACAGTACTCTCCGAAGGATGATAAGTACAAGTTGCTGGAAGAACGTATGCTAGCTATGGAGGGGCAGAAAGTGCCCGGTCTGGATTTCGAAAACTTGGGTCTGGTCTCTGATGTGGTCATTCCCCGCAAATTCAAGGTTCCCATTTTCACTAAGTATGATGGTGCCTCTTGTCCTCAGATGCATCTAAGGGCTTATGTGAGAAAGATTCAGCCGCACACTACTGATAAGAAACTGTGGATCCATTTCTTCCAAGAGAGTCTGTCTGGCACACAGTTAGAGTGGTATTATCAGCTTGAGAGCTCTAACATCCGCACATGGACTGATTTAGCAACAGCTTTCTACAAGCACTACCAGTATAATTCTGAGTTAGCGCCTACTCGGCTACAGCTACAAAATATGACTATGGGCTCTAAAGAAAGTTTCAAAGAATATGCTCAAAAGTGGAGAGATTTGGCTGGCAGAGTCAAACCCCCTATGACTGATCGAGAGTTAGTGGACATGTTCATGGGTACACTGACTGGCCCATTCTACAGCCATCTACTGGGAAGTTCCTCGTCAGGTTTCACTGAACTTATCTTGACAGGTGAACGGGTTGAAAGCGGCATTCGAAGTGGAAAGATACAGGCAGCTACTTCTGCAAGCACCAAAAAGTCCTATCAGGGAAAGAATGAATCAAATGCTGTGTACAGTGAGAGGAAGCATAACAAGAAGAATCGTGACCATACTGTTGGGGCAGTTACAATTGCCGCACCGCCATCTCAGAACTTCCAACACAGACAAGACAGGTCGAGAAGACAGTTTACCAAGATCAATATGACTTTAACCCAAGCACTGCAGAGTATGTTAAAGGCCAATTTGATTACCCTCAGAGGCCCTCCTGCAAATCCCAACACTACTTCTCCTCGTTATAATCCCAACGCCAGGTGTGCCTATCACTCCGATAGCCCCGGGCATGATACGAATGATTGCTGGTTGTTGAAGAACAAGATTCAGGATATGATCGACGCTGGAGAAATTGAATTTGATCCTCCGGCGACCCCCAATGTCATCACAGCACCTATGCCTAATCATGACCAGAATGTTAATGTTGTGGACGACAATTCTCACGTTACTGACGTTGCTGATTTAGCATCTCCTCTCCTGATCGTTAAGAAGAATTTATTGCAAGCTGGTTTATTTCCAGGTTGTGCTGAAGATTGCGATCTCTGTGTACTCCGACCCAATGATTGTTTGAAGTTGAAGAACGGCATTCAACGGCTGATGGATGATCGTACAATTCTATTTGAAAGGGTTCCTAAGGTGGACAACTCTATTGAAGAGGTATCTGTGATTGCTAGGTCCAAAGCTCCAGTGAAGATTACCGCTACTAGAGTGCCTGTGAAGATTACCGCTGAGCCCAAAGTGGCTCCCCTGATTATTACCGCACCTGGCCCCGTGCCATATTCCTCCAGCAAAGCTATTCCGTGGAACTATGGAGGCGACGTTTACATCCATGGCATAAAGCAAGTTGGTAGTTCTGCTAATCCTAATGATATTGTGGGGACTAGTAAAATTACTCGAAGTGGAAGGATCTACTCTCCCAGAAATCTCACCTCCCGCTCCCGAAATTCGAGGAAAAAGACCAGTCAATCCTCCTCAGTCAGAGACATCGGTCGAAGTTACTTCTGAAGATGTTGCCAAACAGGAAATGGAAGAGATGCTGAAAATCATCCGTAAGAGCGATTTTGATGTAGTGGAACAATTGGGGCATACTCCGTCTAAAATCTCAATGTTGTCCTTGTTATTATCCTCTGAATCCCATGCCAATGCATTGATGAAATTCTTGAAGACCGCTCATGTGCCTCAAGAAACATCCGTCGATCAATTCGAACATTATGTTGCTAATTTGACTGTTGACAATGGCCTAGGCTTTTCCGATGCTGACCTGACGCCAGCAGGAAAGAATCACAATAAAGCTCTGCATATCTCCATCGAGTGTGAGGGGATCACCCTGGCTCACGTGTTGATCGACAACGGCTCTTCCTTGAATGTGCTCCCGAAAGCTGTACTCGATAAATTTGACTACAAAGGCATTGAACTGAAACCTAGTGATGTTGTGGTGCGTGCTTACGATGGTGCGAAGAGTGTTGTCTATGGTGAAGTGGTTCTCCCTATCAAGATAGGACCTCAAGTCTTCAACACTACCTTTCACGTGATGGACATTCGTCCCGCCTACTCCTGCTTGTTGGGGCGCCCTTGGATCCATGGGGCAGGTGCGGTAGCTTCGTCGCTTCATCAAAAGCTGAAGTATCCAATAGCAGGCATGGTTGTCACTGTATGTGGAGAAGAAGAGTATATTGTCAGTAGTGTGCAAGCCTTCAAATACGTCGAGATGGATGGTGAATTCTTTGAGACTCCTTCTCAGTCATTTGAAGTGGTTCCTCCACCCAGTCCTGTCCTTAAGCCAACTCCCCTTGTGCCCAAGGTTGTTCGTGCTCCCCCTGTCATGATCTCTCTGAAAGATGCTCAAGCCGCGATTGAAAATGGTGATCGTGCTGGTTGGGGTCAACTGATCAATGTACCGTACAAGTCTGATAAAGCTGGCCTGGGGTTTAACTCTGGAAAGATAGTCAAAAATCAGATTAATGCTATGGAAGATGCTGATAGTGATTGCGACTTGGATAGCTGGATTTTCCCAACAATTGGTGACGGACTCAACAATTGGAAGACTGAAGACATTATCCCGATTTCCTTTAGTCAGGAGTAATTGTTATTGTTTATTCTAGAATTGCAAATTTTAATTTTCTTTTACAATCAAACTTCTTAAAGCATTGTGTCTATGCCCGAGGCACAATAGCTAATTTGTTAAGGTTTTGTCATTTTCATAAGCATATTTATATTCAATAAATCAATGGACGTTTTGCATTCAAATATTGCGCTCTTTGTCTTTCCTATTATCTTTCAAACGAGCTATGTTTTCTTACACACACGCACGTAACGAATTGCAGATCCCTATCCACTCTGGATCCTGTTGATAATAGTTCTACTACTGTTCATTATGACTTTGAAAATCCGATCTACCGAGCCGAAGATGGAAGTGAGGAAGATTGTGAAGTACCTGAAGAACTTGCCAGCATGTTACTACAAGAAGAAAGGACTATACAGCCGCATGAGGAGTCAGTTGAGACTGTAAATCTGGGTACCGAGGTGGACAAGAGAGAAGTCAAAATAGGAGCAGGCTTGGAAATCAGTGTCAAAAGAAGATTGATTCAAATGCTACATGACTATGTGGAGATTTTTGCTTGGTCTTACGAAGACATGCCAGGGCTGGATACCGATATAGTAGTGCATCGTTTGCCGACGAAGGAAGATTGTCGTCCTGTTAAGCAAAAGGTTCGTCGCATGCGTCCTGAAATGTCCGAGAAAATCAAGGCCGAAGTCATGAAACAATTCGATGCTGGTTTTCTGGCGGTTACTTCTTATCCTCAATGGGTTGCTAATGTGGTACCAGTGCCAAAGAAGGATGGTAAGGTGCGAATGTGTGTGGATTACAGAGATTTGAATAGAGCGAGTCCCAAGGATGATTTCCCACTGCCACACATTGATGTTCTGGTAGACAACACCGCTCAACACAAGGTATTCTCCTTCATGGATGGATTCTCGGGTTATAACCAGATCAAAATGGCACCTGAGGACATGGAGAAGACTACGTTTGTGACGCAATGGGGCACCTTCTGTTATAAAGTAATGCCGTTTGGTTTAAAGAACGCAGGAGCAACGTACCAGCGTGCTATGGTGGTTTTGTTCCATGACATGATCCATCATGAAATAGAAGTATATGTGGACGATATGATAGCCAGGTCTCATACTGAAGAAGAACATCTCGATCATTTATACAAACTGTTTGAGAGGCTGAAGAAATACAAGTTGAGATTGAACCCGAACAAATGCACCTTTGGAGTAAGATCTGGTAAACTCTTGGGCTTTATTGTCAGTGGTAAAGGTATTGAGGTCGACCCAGCCAAGGTGAGAGCTATTCAAGAGATGCCAGTTCCCCGTACGGATAAAGAAGTCAGAGGTTTCTTGGGACGTTTGAATTACATTGCCCGGTTTATTTCCCATTTGACCGCTACTTGCAAACCCATCTTCAAGTTACTGAGAAAAAATCAAGAGATGATATGGAATGATGAATGTCAAGAAGCTTTCGACAAAATCAAGAAGTACCTCCAAGAACCTCCGATTCTGGTACCACCAGTTGAGGGAAGACCTCTAATCATGTATTTGACCGTTTTAGAAAACTCAATGGGGTGCGTGTTGGGGCAACATGACGAGTCTGGTCGAAAAGAGCATGCCATATACTACCTTAGCAAAAAGTTTACCGACTGTGAAACAAGATACTCACTGCTCGAGAAAACTTGCTGTGCTTTGGCCTGGGCTGCTCGCCGACTAAGACAGTATATGTTGAATCACACCACTTTGTTGATTTCTAAGATGGATCCTATCAAATACATATTTGAGAAACCCGCCCTCTCCGAAGAATAGCAAGATGGCAGATGATTTTAACAGAGTATGATATCCAGTATACCACCCAAAAAGCAATCAAAGGAAGCGTGCTAGCTGATCATTTGGCTCATCAGGCCGTGAATGATTATCAGTCTATGAATTTTGAGTTCCCAGATGAGGATGTCATGCTTGTTACTGATTATGAAGAACCTGGACCGAATGAAGGACCCGAAGTGGGATCCCGATGGACTATGGTTTTTGATGGATCGTCTAACGCATTGGGCAACGGTATTGGCGTCGTGATCATTTCCCCCAAGGGTGGCCATACGCCTTTCACCGCTAGACTATGTTTTGAGTGTACCAACAATATGGCTGAGTATGAAGCATGTATTTTGGGACTCAGAGCTGCTATAGACCTGAGAATCAAGTTTTTGAGGGTGTATGGAGACTCAGCCTTAGTAATCAGTCAGGTCAAAGGAGAATGGGACACTAAACATCCGAACCTCATCCCCTATCGAGAGCAGGTGTTGACATTAATCCCATACTTTGAAGAGATCACATTCGAACATATTCCCCGAGAGGAGAACCAGTTGGCAGACGCATTGGCTACCATGTCATCTATGTTCAGAGTCAGATGGGACAATGAAGCTCCCCGGATTACCATTGAACGACTAGACGAACCAGCATATTGTTATGAACTTAACGCTGATGAAGTAGAAGAGAAGCCTTGGTTCCACGAGATAAAAAGATATTTAGAAGCTCAGGAATACCCTGAAGGGACATCCATCAATGACAGGAAATTTCTGAGGAAGTTCTCCGCTAAATTCTTTTTGAGTAATGGAATATTGTACAAACGTAACCATGATTCGACTTTGCTTCGCTGTGTGGATAGAAAGGAATCAGAGAAGATTATGGAAGACATGCACGACGGTATCTTTGGGACTCATTCTAGTGGACATACAATGGCCAAGAAGATTCTGAGGTCAGGGTATTATTGGTCTACCATGGAAACTGATTGCCACCATCACTCCAGAACTTGTCATAAGTGCCAGATCTATGCGGATAAAGTACATGTGCCTCCTGCTCCATTAAACGTGTTGACCGCGCCGTGGCCCTTTGCAATGTGGGGCATTGATATGATTGGCGAGATTAAACCTACCGCCTCTAATGGACATCGTTTCATCCTTGTTGCTATTGATTACTTCACAAAGTGGGTGGAGGCAGCCTCATTTGCTTCTGTTACTAAGAATGTGGTGGCACGATTCATCAAGAACAGCCTCATCTGCCGATACGGCGTCCCTGAGAGAATTATCACTGACAATGGCACTAATTTGAACAACAAGATGATTACTGAACTCTGCACGCAGTTCAAAATAAAACACCATAACTCTTCTCCGTACCGGCCAAAGATGAACGGCGCTGTAGAAGCGGCTAATAAGAATATTAAGAAGATTATACAAAAGATGACGGTAACATACAAAGACTGGCATGAGATGTTACCATTTGCTCTTCATGGTTATCGTACTTCCGTGCGAACTTCGACAGGGGCAACTCCTTTCTCTTTAGTCTACGGAATGGAAGCCGTTTTACCAGTGGAAGTTCAGATTCCCTCTCTAAGGATCATGAAAGAGGCGGGCTTAGACGAGGACGAATGGATTCAGACTCGACTCGATCAGATAAATTTGATGGATGAGAAGAGACTTGCGGCTGTATGTCACGGGCAGATATATCAGAAGCGCATGACCAGGGCATTCAACAAAAAGGTCAAGAGACAAGTGTATCAAATTGGCGACTTGGTAATCAAACGCATCATCCTACCACAAACTGACCCCAGAGGCAAATGGACTCCCACATACGAAGGGCCATTTGTAGTTAAGAAGGTATTCTCAGGTGGAGCCATGATACTCGCTACAATGGATGGTGAAGACTTCCCACATCCCGTGAACGCGGACATAGTTAAAAAATACTACGCATAAAAGAGACCCGCTAGATCGACGTATCTAGGCAAAAGTAAGGGCATCCCGGCGAACCAAAAGGGTTCGGGCAAAAATTAGGGATATATAAAAAAAATGTACACCCGGCAAGTCGAAAACCTGAAAAGGCGGCTTGGGCAAAAAGGGTATCCTGGTGGACTGAAAACCTGAAAAGGCGGTCCAGGCAAAAATTAGGGATTAAAGCGTATGACTATGTCCCGTTCTCAGTCAACTTTCATCCAAGTTCGAGGGACTGACCAAGCCAATCACTTCTATCCGACAGCAAGGGATGAGATGCTCGAAGACATAATGACAGTAGTAGGCTTAAAATCAATAGGACTTCTTCCACATAGCTTTCTCTTTGTTTTCGACAATTTCCTCTTACTAGGATTTCTGTCTCCTTGTACACAAATTGCCTGTTTATAGACCTCCTTTCAAAATCAATACAACCCTCTTTCAAAAAAAAGATGCTTTTGTTTTTACTTTTCTGTTTTGGTTGCGTAAATGTCCATTGATTTAATTTGAATTAATATGTGCATTTGAATATGACTGATGTTTACCAAAAATACATGCATAGAATAGCAATAGCAATTACTACCCGACTTCAGGATCAAGGAAAAGGTCTAATCATGCTTCCAATGAATCCGCTACCAATTCTCTTCCCCAGCAAGCCTGTTTTTTTTTTTTCCTCAGAAAATGGCAGTATCCCCAGGCACAGCCAGTTACTCCCCAACAGAGGTCGGCGTCACCAGACAGATTGATCATCTCATCCATCCCCAGCCAGGCTCTGTTGAATATTTCCACCATCAGACAGAAATCAAGCATCCCCAGCCGAGAAAGGGTCATCGACACAAATGTCTCAAATCAGTAGATGGGGATTTATTTTCCCCAGTAGAGTCCCCAAGCAGAACTTCTCATACGCATAACTCATTCATTACATCCTTTCACAGCATACGCATGCATACAACATTCACATTTATTTTAGCATAACACGAAACATCTCATGCATCATGACATAGCATGAAGCTAACTTTTTCTTTGCAGGTTAATTATCCTCCTGATATAGTCAAAGTAGAAGGTTCATTCAGACAGACACCTTTATCAATCACATTCAAGATTCAGATACATATTTCAAATACAGTTCATGGGAACATTCATTCTGACAACACTTCGATATCCTCCTAACGATGGCATCTCTAAGCCCATCCCAGACATTTATTGCAAGTACAACATATACAGGTTATCAGATACAGCCTAACGTACGGTTCATTCTGATTCAGCCCAACATATGACTTCTTCAGCAACTCCAATGCGGTCTAACGTACGACCCATTTGGACCTTCAAATCCTCAGATGCTGCCTAGCGTACGGTACATTCAGGGGTGTAGTCTAGCGTACGACTACTTTCTTTTCAGATGCAGCCTAACGGACGGCTCATTCTACAACTCGGATACGATCTAACGTACGATCCATTCTGAACTTCAACAACCCCAACGCGGTCTAACGTACGACCCGTTTGGATCTTACAACCCTCAGATGCTACCTAACGTACGGTACATTTCTGAAGTGTAGTCTGGCGTACGACTACCGCTTTCATCATCAGATGCGGCCTAACAGACGACTCATTCTGCGACGGTCTAACGTACGACCCGTTCGGATGTCCATCCCCTCAGATGCTACCTAACATACCGTACATTTCTGAAGTGTAGTCTAACGTACGACTACCCCTTTCATCATCAGATCCTACCTAACATACGGTACATTTCTGAAGTGTAGTCTAACGTACGACTACCCCTTTCGTCATCAGATTCAGCCTAACGTACGGCTCATTCTGCAACTCAGATACGATCTAGCGTATGGTCCATTCTGATCCTTTATCCCCAACAGCATATGACACACTCCGACTCCCCAGCGAAGTCGGCAGCCTAATGGATGACTCATTATACGGTCTAACGTACGACCCAGTGTGGCACCCATGTCTTCAAATTGGCCTAATATACGGCGCGATCTGAAGCTTTCGTCATCAAACCTCCCGGATGGCATCTTTAAGCCCATCTCCATCAAGACCAACTGTCGATTCTCAAGTGCAAATTTTTGGGGCATTCTAGTGTTCAATAATCTTCCACCTCCAGACCACGAATGGCGTATACACCATTCTAACTCTCTCGGTCCAAGAATATTGAACAGGGGCAGCTGTCATACCCCAAAATTTGCCCATTAATATTTCAAGACATTTGCAAGGCATTCCGACTCATATATAACACTGATCTTGAAGAAACAAAGGCCCAGCTCACGGATGGCCCAATCCAGAAAATGGCCCAAACTGGCCTGTTCGCTACGCGCTCGCCTAGCGAAGCTGACAGACAACAAAATTTCGGGCTTCATTCTGAGCCCAAAAAAAAAAAAAAAAAAAACGAGAAAAAAAAAAAAAAAAAAAAAAAAAAACAAAAAAAAAAAAAAAAAAAAAAAAAAGAGAATTTTTTTTTTTAATTAATTAATAATTAATTAATTAATTAATAATTAAATAATTAAATAAATAAATAAATAAATATAACAAATTATTTTGGACTTGGGTCTCCCTCATTCCAAGCCCATTACCCACGAAATTAGTCTATAAATACTGAAGTTTCAGTAGGGGAGTGACACTTGGAGTTACACTGGGAGATTCACTGGAAAAAAAAGAGGAGGAGAACAGAGAAGAACGAATAGAAGTTTTGGCATAGGAACCCTGCCTACCCGGAGAATTCAGAGTAAAGAAACCCTGAAGGCAGCCCATCTGCACCGAAGCCATCGCCGTCCAATTCCTGCTGCCTAACTTATTCCGATACTACAAGTGGTCAATCCCTTCAACCTTGAATTGGCAAACAGGTTTGCGTATCTCTATTGTTTATACTTTCAATTGGCCATATCTACATATATAATGCATCATGATTAAATGTTGATATATAATTTGCTTTCGTATGGGAATTTAAATATGCCTGAATACCCTGAATGTTTGACCATGTTATTCCTGTGATAAAATGCCATAAAATTCAAAGTTCCTAACATGGGGCTGTTTTCAAATTCAAAATCCGTGGCCGCTCGCTAGCACCTCGCTAGGCGAGCCTGGGGCGAGTATTCGCCTGGCCTTCGCTAGGCGAGGCAGAGGCGAACGAGACAGTAGCTGACTTTTCTATTCTGTTTTTTTTTTATGTTTTATCATAGCCATGCATTATTCATCCTATCCTATTTATTGTTGTGATATTTCTCCGGTGTAATCTTCGATTGCACCCTGATTTGGTGTTCTGACATGTTTCTTTTTTTTTTGAAGTTTCGTAAAGGTTCACATATCCCAGGAAAAGGTTATTGGCTAGGTATTCCACTTTATTTGTGGGATACCCTTGTGGAGTTTCACCCTAAATTAATTTTTAATGTATTAATTTCTAATGTATTAATTTTTTAATATATTATTTTTAATAATTTTAATGTGGAGTTTCATCCTAATTATATAATTAATTGTAAAACTTTGCCTTTGAATAAGTGATCTTGGACCTCTCTTTGTTGCCTTACGATTACGATATTACGGTCATGTCCCGCGAACGTGGGGATACCCTTAGCAAAGACCCTTCGGTTAAATCATCATAAAATAAATTATAGTCCCTCGGATGTTGCCTTCGAATATACAACTTTGTCCCTCGATGACCCTCCGATGTTGCCTACGGTTAAAAGATGATAGTCCCTTCGAATGCTAAGGTATCCTCGTAACTGTTGCCTTCAATGACCAATCGATGACCCTACGATGACCCTTTTACATCCAAAGGATAAAACTACTTATTTCTCAATAATAAGGACAATTTTACCCTCATAAGGATAGGAAATACTCATAAAGACCTTGGGTCGGTATAACTCTTAATTGCTGGCTCACAACCTAAAACATTTTTTCACACCTCACACCTTTCAAAATACCTTCAGAAAATCACCACTTGGTATACATTCATACTAGAATCATTACCGAGTTATATTTTTCTAAACAATTTTCAAAACTAAACGAGATAATCACTTTGTATACATTCATACAAGAATCATTACAAAGTTAAATTCTCTTTTCAAAACAATTTTTCTAAACAATTCACAAATACTTTTTTTTTTAGACAAAAATAATATAAGTGATCGAGCAATTAAGAGCCCATGGATAACCATGGATACAAAGGGTGCTAACACCTTCCCTTTGTATAATGTACCTCCCGAACCCAAAATCTAAATTAAGGTTTTTCCTGTTCTTTTCCACCTTTCCTTATTGGATAAAAGAAAAGTCGGTGGCGACTCTTGCTAACCGCGACATTGCGATTAAAACCACAAAAAGTCCAGTTCACCGTATGACAGTATCAAACCGGGTTGATTTGTCTCCCATTCACCTTTGATTTGATTCACCACCAGAGTTGAATCTCCATAGACGTCTAAATACTTGATTCTGAGATCAATGGCCTCTTCAAGCCCCATAATGTAAGCTTCATATTCTGCCATATTATTTGTACACTTGAAAGTCAATTTGGTTGTAAACAGAAAATGTGTGCCTTGAGGAGTAATAATCACTGCCCCAATGCCATTACCATACTGGTTAACAACTCCATCAAATACCATGCCCCAATGGGAACCAGGTTCTGGCCCTTCTACAAGCAATGGTTCATCACAATCTTTCATTTTCAAGTACAAGATCTCTTCATCAGGAAAATCATGTTGCACTGATTGGTAATCTTCAATCGGTTGGTAAGTCAAATGGTCAGCCAAGACACTACCTTTGATAGCTTTCTGAGATTGGTATTCAATATCATACTCTGATAACAACATCTACCAACGGGCAATCCTCCCAGTTAAAGCAGGCTTCTCAAATATGTACTTGATTGGGTCCATTTTGGATATCAACCAAGTAGTAAGATTCAACATATATTGACGCAGACGCTTAGCAGCCCAAGCCAATGCGCAACAAGTTTTATCAAGCATAGAATACCGAGTCTCACAGTCGGTGAACTTCTTACTGAGGTAGTAAATTGAAAATTCTTTCTTTCCAGTCTCATCTTGCTGACCAAGAACACAACCCATACTTTCTTCAAGCACAATCAAATATATGATCAACGGTCTTCCTTCAACAGGTGGAGACAGAATTGGAGGCTCAAGCAGATATTCGTTGATACTATCAAAAGCTTTCTGGCAGTCTTCGGTCCAATCACAAAACTTATCTTTCCGAAGAAGCTTGAATATAGGCGCACATGTGGAAGTCATGTGTGAAATGAATCTTAAGATATAATTCAAGCGGCCGAGAAAACCTATGACTTGCTTCTCAGTTTTGGGCGCATGCATCTCTTGTATTGCTTTGACCTTGGCGGGATCAACTTCAATACCCTTCTCGCTGACAATAAAGCCCAATAACTTACCAGAACATACACCGAATGTACACTTATTGGGATTCAAGCGGAGTTTGTACTTCCTCAAACACTGGAATAGCTTCAACAAATACTCAACATGTTCCTCTTCTTCAATAGATTTAGCAATCATATCATCAACATAAACCTAAATCTCTTTGTGCATCATATCATGAAAAAGTGTAGTTATTGCTCTCTGGTAAGTTGCACCAGCATTCTTCAAACCGAAAGGCATCACTCTATAACAGAATGTTCCCCAAGGTGTAATCAATGTGGTCTTCTCCATATCTTCGGGTGCCATCTTGATCTGATTATATCCGGAAAATCCATCCATAAATGAAAAGACTTTGAATTTAGCTGTATTGTCTACCAACATATCAATGTGTGGCAGAGGGAAATCATCTTTCGGGTTGACTTTATTCAAATCTCTGTAATCAACGCACATACGGACTTTTCCATCTTTCTTCAGAATGGGCACAATATTGGCCACCCATTGCGGATACTCAGCAGTAACAACGAAACTAACATCAATCTGCTTTTGTACTTCTTCTTTGATTTTTACTGTCATATCAGGATGAGTCCTCCTCAACTTCTGCTTGATCGGCGAGCATTCTGGCTTCAACGACAATCTATGCTCCACAATCTCAGAATCCAACCCAGGTATGTCTTGATAGGACCAAGCAAACACATTTGAATACTCTTGGAGAGGATCAACCAACCCCTTCTTAACCTCAGGACACATTCGAGATCCAATTTTGACCTCCTTCACGTCATCCTCGGAACCCAAGTTGACTAACTCAATCTTCTCTTTAAACGATTGAATGGCTTTTCCTTCCTGCTCCAGAAGGTGAGACAATTCATCACTTACTTCTTCATTATTTTCCTCCTCAGCCTCAAACACAGGGAATTCAAAATTTGGAGAAGGAGAAGGATCATTGTATTCAATGGGGTTAGAAACCAACCTGCATAATGATTTGATATTTTGATTTTAGAGAAGTGAGTTTGTGACCAAATATTATGCAGATGGATAATTATATTATTTATTTATGTTTTTTGTGATTACCATTTTCAGAATAAAGCAAAAAGCAAAAAGTAAAAACAAAACATCATAGATGTGGATGAATAGAATTATATTTTATTGATGATCAAATTGAAAAGTCCCAACAATGTTCACTTCTCCCTTAGGCATAGGAGAAAGATTTTCAAAAATAAGCAAAGTCAATTACTTAGATCGGTGCATAATAATAGGAATATCAACAACAATCCAATTGTTGTAAGCCTTTCCATGCGTCACAAAATTGGTGCAGTCTTCCTCTTTACCATCCTCTAGCACGACAGCTAAGTGTTATTCATTACCATGAATGAATCCTCCGCCACGGAAGCTGAGTTGCGCATATTCAATTCTAACCATTGAAGAACCTTGTTGGAAACCGAAACCGGCTCTTCTCTTATTATCGGAGACCTCTACCATTTATCCCCACTGATCAGACTGACCATCTTCAATAATCTTCAATGCATCTTTAAATGAGGACATGAGTACCCCAACTCTCTTTTCAACAGCAATAAATAAGGCTTGGAACGGAGTTCCAACCTCATCCTCGGCTTCAACATAAGAGAAAGATGACAGGTGGCTGACCAACAACGCCTTCTCCCCGCCAACAATAACTAGCTTCCCATTCTTGACAAACTTGAGCATCTAATGAATATGGGTGTAACAGCTTCCGCCTCGTGTATCCATGGCCTTCCCAATAAATAACTATAGGCCGGATGAATATCCATTACTTTAAAATTAATCTGGAAGTTACTCGAACCTATCTTCACCGGAAGATCCACTTCTCCAATCACAGTTTTGCGCAAACCATCAAAAGCTTTGACGATTACGCCGCTATATCTCATAGGTGCTCCTTGGTATGATAACTTCGACAATGTTGACTTTGAGAGTACATTCAAAGAATATCCGGTGTCTACCAACACATTCGACAGAGCGTCATCTTTGTAGTTCATGGAGATATGCAAAGCCAAGTTATGATTCCTTCCCTCTTCAGAGAGTTCTTCGTCACAAAAATTGAGATTATTTCAAGAAGTGATGTTATTCACAATATGGTTGAATTGATCCATCGTAACATCATGTTCCACGTAAGCTTATTCAAGAACTTTTTGTAGTGCTTCTCTCTATGCTTATGAATTCATCAACAGAGACAGTATTGAAATCTTCAAGGGGGTTTGGAGCAATTACTCCACTATGTTAAATTCACTTTTTCTTGATTAGCCTGAGTACCTTATCATCATCGTTAGGCGATAAGCCGCAGGATTCACCAGACTGACATCTTTGAGTGCTAACAGACTCCACCACTGGTACATCAACCTTCTTGCTAACAGACAAATCTTCCATATTCTTAGGGAACACCGGCCCAAACACATGACCACTGCGGGTTACCTTAGTAACATCAGCAATGCTTACGATAGAACTGGTCGTAGGCAAAGGAACCTCTTGACCATCTTTCAACATAGTTGCATTATACTGATATGGAACAACTTTATCGGATGCATACGGGACGGGACCCGCCAACCGTATAACCAACGGCGATACCGATCTTTTGCTAACGTTGTTACTGTTGCTGTTGTCATACTGAATAACCACTCTCTCAGGATTCTTGAAAATTAGTACTATTACATTAACATCGTCGTCTATGTGACGGGACTGAACAATATGAATCAAACCTTCATCCATCAACCTTTGTATGTCCCTCTTCACAACCATACATCCTCGGGGATTAACACTGCAAATGGCACAACCATCATGGTCATGCTCACAATCACTCACCAAGCAAATATCCTAATGCATCGTCACCAAGGACCTTCTTATGAAACGTACATCGAATACCCTGAACTCCCCTGGACAACCGTCCACCATATTAATAGATGAATTCCCATGGGCAGACAATGGATTAGCTTTGACGTTCGGCGCTCAGTCCTCAAAGGACACCATTCCATTCTTTACCAGCTTTTAAACTTCATACTTGAGAGGGTAGCAGTTCTCTATATCGTGGCCAGGGGCTCCTTGATGAAAAGCACGGTGGAGTTCTGGTTTGTACCACCATGGAAGTGGTTCGGGAATTTGCGGAGGATTCCTTGGTTGTAGTAGGTTTTTGAGAACCAAAGAGGGATATAATTCTGCATATGTCATCGGAATTGGGTCAAAAGAGATCTTCTTCCTCTCAAAATTTTGTTGTTGATGATTGTTGGTATTGTTGTTGTTGTAGGTGTTTGTTCGCTGCGGCGGTTATTGTTGTTGACGTTGTTGTTGTTGAATCAGTGTTGACTGATTAACTGAAAATACTGGAATGACTGATGATACTTGATGATGATGTTGACGGGGTGATTGATTTCTTCTGACATTAGGCCTCTTTTGCCTCCCAACGGACACTGCATTGGCTTCACTTTCCTTCTTCTTGCTGAAATTGTTGCCATACCTCTTGCTGGATGACACCTCCTCTCTAGACAATCGTCCTTCTCGGACACCTTCTTCGAGCCTCATCCCCATGTTTACCATTTCGGTAAAGTCACTAGGGGCACTGGCAATCATCCGCTCATAGTAAAATGAGCTCAGGGTCTTAAGAAAAATCTTGGTCATCTCCTTTTCTTCCAAATGAGGGGTAATCTGAGCAGCAAGCTCTCTCCATCACTGAGCATACTCCTTGAATGTCTCCTTATCTTTTTGAGACAACGACCTCAACTGATCTCTATCTGGAGCCATATCAACATTATACTTATACTGCTTCACAAATGACTCTCCCAAATCGTTGAACATGCGGATGCTTGCACTATCCAATCCCATGTACCACCTCAGAGCGACACCGGTCAAGCTGTCTTGAAAATAATGTATCAAAAGCTGATCATTATCGGTTTGAGTAGACATCTTTCGGGCGTACATCACCAAATGACAGAGTGGACAAGTATTCCCTTTGTACTTTTCAAAGTCAGGCACCTTGAATTTCACCGGGATCTTGACATTCAGAACCAAACAAAGTTCCGCAACACTCTTTCCAAACAAGTCCTTACCCCTCAAAGTTTTCAACTCCTTACGCAACTTAAGGAATTGGTCCTTCATCTCATCCATCTTTTCATACACATCAGGGCCCTCAGACGGCTCAGAATGATAGATGGTGTCTTCTGCATGAGGCAGGGTATGCACAACAGGCGGCGGCATAGACATGATCGGGCTAGATGACGGCATAAAAGCAAAGGTAGGCTCAAGGCCTTCAGGCGCAAAGTTCGGAGGCATTCCCCACGGGAATTCGGCAGGCATGTTGGGTGCAAAATGAGCAGCAATTGTAGGAATGGTAGAGGTAGCCACCTCGGAAATGACAGTCCTCTTAGGAGGAGGAGTTGCGGGTGTTGGAAAAGATTGGCTCTGAGCAGCTAGGACTGACTCCATCATGGCAGTCAGACGGGAAATCTCTTCCTTCAGGTCTCTGTTCTCTTGTTCAAGATGCTCCATAATCTTCGGATGATTGGCACAGGTATTATATCAATGAGTCAGCTTGACTGAAGCACAGAAGAAACACCAATGAGACATCTGGCGAAAGAGAAACCTGCTATGTAGATGATGCATGAAATGCAATGCTTTTTTATTTTTGCTTTCAAGGAACTTACTATATTATTTGCAAATATATATATATATAACAATAATTGTAACAATTTGATATGACCATGAAATTTTCTTTAATTTATATAATTTGAAGGATTACACTGAGTACAATTTCAGAAACCAAATGAAAAATACAAGAGAAAAGGAGACTAGACATCCTAAGAATCCCTAACAACAATATCAGAAGATCTAGCTGCAGGCGCGTACTTCCTTCGAATGCGTCGAATCTCGACCTCAAAAGAAGCCTTCATCTGAGTCTTCTCGAGGACAAGCTGATCAACAATCTTCTTCCAAGTGACGGAAGGCCGAGGCATACTAGAGGAAGATGAAACCTCTGGCTCTCTCTGTCTCTTTGTCACCCGGTCTTCGAGTAGCTCAATAAGTGCATCTTTATCCTTAGACTCAAGCTGCAACTCCTCATGCTTTCTGCTCAAAGCATGGAAACGCTCTTCCCACATATCCTTCTCTCGCTTCATCTTGGCGAGCGCGTCTTCTAACTCCTCTACATATTGGTTAGGGAGAGTCAATGGCTCAACCACAACCATATACATAGGTCTCTCACAAGGATAAGGCATCTTCAACTCCAAAGCTCTCTTATTCACCTAAAGAGTGTAAGCTTCCAAAGCTACACAATTGCACGGACCAAGCTTGGATCTTCCTTTCCTATGCACATTATGCCAAGCATGCACAATCTTATGTTTCAAATGTTAGGGATCTTTACCCTCTTGATAGAAAAGACCTTCTAATAAAGTGTTATTAGGTTTGTCTCTCAAGGGGAACCCAAGTTGACGACGAGCCAAAGCAAGGTTGTAGTTAATTCCTCCTTGTGTACCAATAGGAGGCACATTAGAGAATTCACCACAGCAATCAATTATCTCCAAACTGCTCAAAGAAGGATCATACCAAACTATATCATCATTAGTGAGAGACATAAGCCTCTAAGACCACCGTAGACATTGTTTGTTCTCCACAAGAGCAGGTGTCTGAGGCATGTGCGAAATAAACCACTTGTACAAAAGAGGAATGCAACAGAAAATCGTTCCACCACCTTTAGAATTCCTTAAATGCAAAGAGAAATAAATATCTACTAACAAAGTAGGCACAAGATTCTCAATCAAGAAAATTCTAATGGCGTTAACATCAACAAAACCGTCAATGTTAGGGAACAAAGCTAATCCATAAATGAGCAACACAAAGATAGCTTCAAAAGCATCCACACTACCGGCTTGAGCAAAGACAGTAGCTTCCTATATGAGGAATTCAGAAGTCAACCTAAATAATCCTCCTTTCTTCACCCAATGAGCCTCTATCTCAGACTTCTTCAAGTGAAGAGCTTCAGCAATAATATGAGATCTTGGAATCTCTTCCAATCCACTAAAGGGAACTTTGTCAGAAACAAGTATTCCCAAGAGATGGGCATACTCCTCCAACATAGGCACAAGTTGATAATCTGGAAAAGTGAAGCAACGGTAGAGAGGGTCATAGAACTGAACCAACACACTCAGAAGTCCGTCAACTACATCAGCAGATAAGACTGACAGAAGCTTTCCATGGAGTTGTTTGAAGTCCAAGGGATCTAATACAAAAGATGCTAGCTTCCTTAACTCCTTCAGGTCGGGACATCTGAAACTGTATTTCTTAGTGTTCCTTCGTCCACAATCCATGGTCTGAAAATATTTGCAAATAATACCTCAGTTCCTTTAAATTTTTGTGTGATGAATGTTATGATGCGCATGAATGTATGAATGCAACAATCACAGATAAGGGATCACACACAAGGCAAACAAAAAAAGATCAAGGGATGAATCAAGTCATTGGCAAGATCAATCATCTGTTTTGGTGGATTATGGTTTACACCTTATCAACACCTAAGTTCCATTGATATTGGTAAGACTTGATTGGATCAACCAAGAATCAAGGGTTTGTTGTGATTCACGAGCATGGAGTCTAGGTAAGAACCATCCCAAAGGAGTGAGCTAAGGATAAAACATGTAGATCATGTTCTAAAAAGTTCCCAGAGTCTTAATTCCATCTATCAGATATTACAGGTTAGGATGACTGACTCATCAACCCATAATATTCTCAAAAGAAACTCGTCTGAGTGTAGTATCGCGTAACAACTGTTATCAAGTCTACACTTGAACAGTCTCCGCACTACGTCCTAAATAGGCCAAGAGGGGTTAAATGTTCTACGGTCCTCAGCTTCTCGGACCCCAAATCAGAGATAGTAATGCCTAACCATAAATACTTGTGTGACATTCCGAACTCCAAAAGGGTCTCCACTAAGTAGATGGGTCTCAAGCCAACTTGTTAAGGACTACTCCACACAAGTAGAACATGACTATATCATCCTCCTATCTTAATTGCACTCAAGTTCGGGTTAGAACTTATCTCATCACTCAGAGATCACCAAGCAGAACAAGCAGATTATATCACACAAACAAATATACAAACATCAAATATACAATTATATACGCACATAAAAGTAGGCTAAACCCACTGGAGACTACTCCCCAGCAGAGTCGCCACTTAATTTCAGTAGCGATAAATTCATGATCATCAAGCTATGGATAAGCTAGATGTCAACATAACATGAGTCGCCACCGCGCTTTTATTATTTTCAAGGGAAAAGGAAGAAGTACGAACAAAACCCAAAAGATAATAAGTTTTCAAATCAATACTAATAAAATGCCAGAGATTACAGGTAAGGGGGTTAGTTACACAGAGGGAAGGTGTTAGCACCCATAGTGTCCTAGGTACTCCTAGGGAGCCCTTTCTTGTGTGCATATGTGTCTTTGTATAAAATGATGTTTGCAAACAAATAGAATGATGGGATGAGAAAAGAATTCATTAATTATATTTTTGTGTTTGACAAGACCTTCGGACTTGTGCCTACGTACCAACATAAAAATGAAGGATCAAAACCTCGTAGTTCGTGGTAACAATTTCAAAGTGAATTCATTGCTTTTAACAAAAAATTAAGTTTGAAAGGCACAAGGGCCTAAAAAATGGTTTGAATGAGTGTTAGTTCTTTTTGGCTTTTGAAAATTTAAGTCAAGTATGGTTAAACTCATTTATAAAGTTTGATTTAAGAAAATGAGTTTAAAAATGCAATGGCATAATGTCGCATCCGCGAAAAACAACCGGCGGGCTGAAACAAAAACACAAACAGAGCCGCCACTGCGTGTTATTTATCCCAAGATAGGGAAAGGAAACGCTCAGAGAAACCTGGAAAAAGCATGGTCTCGCGACCAAAGAGAAAGGGTAAGGGAGTCGGTTACGCAAGGGGAAGGTATTAGCACCCCTCACGTCCGTCGTACTCGACGGGATCCACGCTCTAAGAAAAGAAAAGGTTTCTAAAACACCACACACACACGCACCGAAGACAACACAGATGGGGTTAAGAGGAAGAGAGCTCGATAGGACGTCGCATCATATGCCTACGTATCTCGTCTGGAACGAGAATCAGAGCTGCCGTAGTTCGGCTCACGCACGCCAAACAAACAAACAAACACAAGCAAACATGGAGCCTGAATGCCAATCACTGGACTTACATCAGCATCCGAACCAAAACGCACACCAGAAGGCAAACGTGGAGCCCGACCGCCAATCACTGGACTTACATCGGCATCCAAACCAAACAAACACACACTGGAACCCGAATGCCACTCGATGGACTTACATCAGCTTCCAAGCACACAACAACCAAACAAGTTAATAGGGAGTCGGGAACTCAAGCCTATAACTGTCAAGCACACACACAAAACAAAGAAAAAGGTTGCCCGGAGAGACCTCGCAAGGTCTCCTGCCTACATACCTCGTCTGGAACAAGGATCAGGGCGATGTAGTTCCCCTGAAAGGGAAAGAAAATCTAGCCAGAAACCAAGGGGAGACACACTACCAGGGAGCTGTACTCGAGCCTAGTGTTATCATGCATCATTGCCCTATGTTGTGGTTTCTACCTACTTGCGCAACAGCAAGCTAATCCTATCCAGGAAAACAAGCATGCAAGCATCAATCAAAAATAAAACAAACATTTCAAACAAATATTCACAAAGCACACATTATATCCAGTCAGAAGTGAGGCTCAAACAAAGGGTTCGACTGCCGAAGCAAGTCATCTGTACAGAGGTAGTATTAGCTCTTAACCTTGCCATTGAGGGGCTAAGGTGAAGCTGATGAAAGGTGAGTGAAGATTAGACTTCACAGCTCTTATCCCTGATCAGGGAGAGCTTCAGACAAAGGAGCGTGGGTCCAGAATGGAGGGACCCTTCTACGCTCAAAGACTCTGACACAACTGTACAAAGTACAAGATCTTGGGTTTGTGTCCCAATGCGTCAACACAGTGGTGTGAGCAGAGGGACGACTCAACAGAATAGCGGGGGGTAGATTGCATATCCCTTGGGTTCCGCCAATTGCCTCATAGAGGTCTTCACCTGCTTGGCACAAAAGTAAACAAACACAATCATCGCCTCTTAAGGAGGACTTCAGACAGTTGCCTGGCTAAATAACAAGCCAGGTCTTCCAGACTACATGGAGTATAGAGAGTCTACCTCAACTGGTTTAAAAAACCAAGCAGCAGCAAGCAAGTTCTTAAAGAACTGTAAGCGACTAAATGTACCTGAAATCAATCAAGTATCATCAGTACTCAGACAAACCAACAATAAACAGCAAAAGTCAATTTATACAGACAACACAAGTTAATGCACATAAGTGCAAGCCATGAGCTCAAGCTCAAGCATCAAACCTACAACACAAAGCCAATGTTAATTCACCACATCAAACAAAACTCAATTTAATCAACTTGCACTTTTTCCCTTAAGCCTTTTGCATTTCAACCTGAAAATCCAAACCAAATGTGAGAAACTAGACCACTAGGCCAAGCCTAGGGTCCAAAGGAGATAAAAAATCCTAAACAGCAAGTGCAAACCAACCAAAATCACATTCAAACAAATTAAAAGCAAATGCAATTGGTCCCATGCTCATATCATTCATCATTATCATTTCATGCACAATTTAACACCAAACATGCAATTTGCAACTCCAAATGACCAAACAGAACTATCTCAATCAAAAGCATACCAAAACAATTCAATTAATTCCACAAAAATTCACACCTAAACAGGACACATTCAATGCATAGCATGTCAATTTTCAGCTCAATTGGACAAAAGAAAGTAGGTCAATAAAAATTAAGAAGTCCAGACACATTTATTCAAGCCAAAACAAGGCATCCAAACAATCATTAACTTCCATAAATCATAAAACAGTGACAACAATTAAGAAATGAATGGGATCAAAACCATAATGTCCTATAATGTGTCTACAATACTCATGTCAATTTTCATCTTCATCCAATACAATATGAGAATTTCACAAATGAAATGCCAACATGTGTCACACAAGATCACCAAATGAGCATACAGAGAAGAAAATTATCAATTAATTAGAAAATGACATCAACAATTCCAGCAAAAATTACATGTAATCTTGACATATCAATGATCATCCACACAAAATTTCAGCTCAAATCAACATCCCTAAGCATTTTAAATAAAATCATGAAGTTGACCTAGCTTGGTGTGACACAAATTGTCACACCTTAATTCAAAAATTTATATCTCCTCAACCAGGTATCCAAAAACCACAAACTCTACATGAAAATCACCATTAAGATGTCCAGAACAAGCACAAAAATTTTCATCCATTTCTTTGCAAGCATCACTATTTCATGAAGGTTTTGGCAAAACATACATAAATGTGACACATTCAACAAACCCTAGGTCAATTAATTTTCCACACGTGCAAAAAATCCAGAAAAATCATAATCAAATTCTACACATCATCATGAGAATTATGCAAAACATCTCACAAAATTTGGATGCAAAATGAGTGAGATATGAATTTTCTAAGTTCATGTAACAAATGAAAATAAAAATGAAAAAGCAAATTGAAATAATAATTTATTTAATGAAGCAGTGGCAATGTCGTAATATTAAAGGAACCGGCCAAAACGGCGTCGTTCCAAAAAGAATGCACGGCGCGCTCTGATTGGTTGCCGGTGGCGCCAAACAACATTTGAAATTAGGCAAGGCAAAAAAATGGATCTAACAACATATTTTCATCGTCTTCTTCACAAAACAAGTTCAGAAATTGCAGAAAAACCAAAATCATCAAATCTCAATGAAAATCAACAAACTCATAGTCAAAAGAACCGTCTCTCAACAAGGAACATGAACATGTAATCTATTTCTCCTAACTCTCACTGTAGCGACGGGATCGAGCATTTTAAGTTTCACAACCAAACATTCAAACTCACATTTCTCTCACCTCACTCAACCAATTCACAAACTATTCATATCAGGATGATCTACATTGAATGAACTACAAGAACCACCTAATGATTTACACAATCGAAGAGTTCAAATTTTGCACCTTATGATGAAGCAGTGTTGAATCTTGATGTTTCACGATGCCAAAGCTCCAAACAGATGTAGCACACTGATAGGGAAGGTGAATGGAGTGATTAGACTAGCTCAATGTTGCTTTAGATGGAAGAAATCTCAAAACTCCATTAATGCGCAAGCTTTGGACAGTCCTTGATTCTGAAGGTTCATCCACGAATTTGTCCAAACAGATGTAGAGCAAGGCTAGTGGAAGATGAATCAAGAAGAACCGTGCAATTTGGTTGAGAATTGGTGAAGATTTGGTGAGAAATGTTGATGAAGATTCTTGAGAAATTGAGAGAAAATGGAGGGAAAGTTAGTTAGGATTCTTGAGAATTGTGATTATCATTAGCATTCTGTTACGATTAAACATTTATACTATCCCTTAATCACTCTCTTAATCACCAATTAGCAAAAACTCATGTGGTTAGCATAATGTGAAATTTAAGTGAGAGTTCCAAAATGCCCTTGCCAAATATTGAACCATGACAGCTCAAACAACTTCTATTTGGCAATTGTGATATGTTGCAAAAATCCTCATTCCAAAATTCCATGTATTTCCCAACTTGGACCATTTTGCCCTTGGATTTTAATTAGTGCACTTGAAAATTGACCTTTTGCATTGACCAATTTTGATGAATTTTGATTATGCACCATGAAAGTACATGTGAAATGGAGTTTTCTCATAAAAAGATCAACCATTTTGGACGTTCCATGTGGAAGTTATGCCACTTTGATTATAGGCATTTTTGGAAAATGAATGGACCATAACTTGCCAACCATACATGGGAATTTCAAGTTCTTGGACTTTTTGAAAAGCTGAGAACAAGATCTACAACTTTCATGTTGAACAAATTTTCATTTGAATCTTTTTTGGACATGTAATTTTGTGGTGAAAAACTTTCCATTTTTGGAAACTTCCATTACAAGTCACTTTCCATTTTTGGCAATTTTTGTCCTGACTTTATTTTCTTCATTCTTGAGCTTTGACATGTCAAATGAAACTTGTTTCAACATGACTGAAGTGTATCCAACTCTCTCCCACCTCCAAATCCATAAAATCAAGCACAGTTGACCACAGTTGACTTTTTCAACTGATAGATGAATTTGGCAATGCACTGATCAATCTGAGCCCCAATTCTCTGATGAAATGGCTCAATGGTGAAACCATAGCCTCCACAAGCTCAATACAATCATGTAATGATCCTCATATCCATCATAGACCCCATCTCCTGCACAAACCCTGATTGGCCCAATGCAATTGATTAGGGTTGACCAGTGGTCAAAACCCTAATCTCAAGGTAGCTGATCAAACTCTTGAACTTCTTGGATGATAACAAGACCATGATGATGATGATGTATCATTTCAACCAAGATGTAACTCCACCTCCTTGATAATCAAAACCCTAACTTGGACCTTCACATCCTCAGATGATCAATGACCAGTCCAATGAAACCCTAGCTTGCACATAACCTCTTCATCTTCTGATCAAGACTTAGGAGGATGACTTGCACAATGTAACCACATGATATGCAATATGCCATGCCTAATGACCTAAAAATGATATGCAATGTGTTAAGCTAGTCCCAAGAGAGGAGGGCAAATTTTGAGGTGTTACAGCTGCCCCTATTCAATCCACTGTGAACCTGTCGACATGAATAGCCTCGGCTTTCAGATGATCAGGATGAAGAGTGATTGAATACCAAGAACAGACGAACAATTTGCACTCTGATGGAAAATAATTAACAACGCCTGTCAGAATCGGCGAAGAACAATCTTGACAACCAAAATCCGTCTGGTACGGAGAAAGTCGGCATGAACACCGAAACAGCAACATCAACCTGGATACCAAAATAAATGGTAACGCAGGGATAACCATGGCCTGAACACCACACATCCTCTAGGGATTATATTTCTTTTTGATTTTCTTGAACCCCAAAATTTTTTTTTATTTTCTTGAACCCCGAAATTTTCTTTTGCGCAAATGATCCCGGATCACTGCATTTGAACCCCGTTCTCCTGTTTGCCAAAATAATGAATCCCAATCTCCAGAAAACACCTCATGTCTCCTTTTCTCCATTTGAACCCCAGTCGCCTGACGATAACTCGCGATCGCCAATGTGAACCCCGATCTCCAGAAAATGTCGCAACATTTCCCTTTCCCCATTTGGACCCCGCTCTCCAGAAAATGCCTCAACACTTCCTTTTCTCCATTTAGACCCCGATCTCCAGAAAATGTCGCAACATCTCCCTTTCTCCATTTGAACCCCGTTCTCCCATCTCTCGTGATAATTCCGCTGGCAATGACGGAAATAACACCAAACCACTCTGAGGGCGACATATCAGAGGGTACACCTTCACAAAGGAAGGTAACATGTGCATCTCTTCATCCGAAGACACCCATAACGACTTCCGTTGGCATCCGCCAAAGTCTAGGTGACACATGAACAGAAGATAATCCTGAGGACCTCATCCTGGATATAATCTTCAACTCCAATCTCCATATGAACCCCAGAAAATGCCTCAACATTTCCTTTTCTTCGGTTGAACCCCGAAAATCGCGCTGATTGCGTAACATCCTTCGATTTCACTTCCATCTCCGCTCGATAGAAAAATTTCCTCCAATATCGCACTACTGGGGAACATTGTTGATCTGACGTCATGATGCTAAACTCCTCAGAGTAACCTCTTCACCATCTGGTGAAACCAAACCTTCAAGCGGTAACCACGGCTTGAACTGTGTTGATCACATAACACCTCCCATCTCTGCTTGACGGAAACAAATCCTTCCAGTATAGCACTACTGGGAAATACCTTTGATTAAATCACGAGGCTAAACTCCTCGGAGTAACCCCTCTTCACCTTTGGGCAAAACCACTTCTCAAACGATAACCACGGCTTGAGACTAGCTTATGCTTGCAATGATGAATGACTTTTTCTGCGTAATGCTCCATAATTATGGAAATGCTACGCGATTTATTTTTCTATGCAACATGCTATGCTTATTCTACATGATGAATGCATAAAAAGCGCCCCCCTCAAGGGATTCTACTGGGGAGCACGAGACACTCCGTTGAGGAACTCGTCAATACTCCGATTCCACCCTGCTGGGGAAAACCATCCTGACCTTGCTAGGGAAGCAAATGCCACTCCGCTGGGGACAACTCATGCAATCCATAGATAGAATCAATTCAGCTGGGGATGCAGATATCGGTCTGCTACGGAAACTCATCCAATCCACTGGTAGGATGAACACTGCTGGAGATATATTTCATTGAAACCCGCTCCATTCGGGGAATAGCAACCTTCAGGCCTGGCTGCTGAGGAAACACCGTTTTAAACCCGCCGGGGATAACCATCCTGACTCAGCTAGGGGATCCACAGACCTTGGATCTGCTGGGGAGTTAGCCCTCACAACTCTGCTTGGGGATATAGCTGGGGAAATGAGAAAAGTTGGTACAGAACACCCGTCGACTCATCGAACCACGGTATCCGCCTCCCAATCTCGTATCAGCTTTCCACTTTTGAGAACTCCCAGACTCGTTTGGACCTTTTCTGCTCCATCATCTTGTATTCCCAACCGCTCCGCGCTCGACGGAGAGCGAACTCCTGGGGACTATACAGACTTTTCAATTTTCCGACTTTGAAGAGTCTTCTTGATTAATTCCAAGGGTCGTCGGACGTCTCAACGCCTCTGCACTGTTCTCCCACTTGCCTGTCTCTGATTGGACCCTGCGGGGATTTTCTACAGACTTTCCAATCTTCCGATTTTGAAGAGTCTTCTTGATATCATTCAAGGATCGTCGTACATCTCAACGTCTCTTCGTCATCCCTTCACATTCATTCGTCCCTGATTGGACTTCCCGGGGATTTGTTTTGTCAAAGCTTCCACATCACAACCTGCAAGTGAGTGAAAAATATCTAACAGTTCCTGCAAAACAGATCGTTAGATAAAATCGTGCCCCAGGCGTGCCAAGATTTCAACACTTGGGTCACTCAACCTTCCAAATAAGATTTCCAGCTTTCAATCTTATAAACATGCATTGGAAGGGACCTGTATGTCTTAAAATGCAAGATTCTTTATCAAAATAATCGGATGTTTTTGCAATCAAAGCAGTAATGAAAACAAAAAACAAAATTATTTGACTGAATATGCATTTTATTGATTGAAAATTGTGTGGCTCAAATTGAGCAATACAAAGGAAGGCAATTCCTGAAAAGAGGTAATTGCGCACAAAAAGAAAAATCTACCCTAATGGCAATGTGAACCCGTGATCTCATCGAGTTCCAACCCGGTTACACCCCATATATCCTCAGACTCTCCGTGCTTTCTGCCTTCTGAACAAGACGCTTCTGACTGATCCCCACCGGGTATTATCCATGATGCTTTAACCAAAGCGCAAACGATCATGCTAGACGCAGTTGTTCGCTTTAATCCCTCTTTTGCCTGGACCGCCCCTTCGGGTTTTCAGTCCACCGGGATACCCTTTTTTGCCCAAGTCGCCTTTTCAGGTTTTCGACTTGCCGGGTGTACATTTTTCATTTTTATCCCTAATTTTTGCCCGAACCTTTTTTCTCTGTTTTTGGTTCGCCGGGATGCCCATTTTTGCCTGGACTATTTTGTTCTTTTCGTCCAGCGGGTCTCTTCATACGAAGTATTTTTTAACTGCGTCCGCATTCACAGGGGATGGAAAATCTTCACCATCCATGGTCGTTAACAACAAGGCTCCGCCAGAGAAAACCTTCTTGACCACGAATGGACCTTCATAATTCGGTGTCCATTTGCCCCTACGATCGTTTTGAGGAGGAAGGATCCTTTTCAGCACCATATCACCTACGTGATATACCCGAGGTCGCACCTTCTTGTCAAAAGCACGCTTCATCCGTTGCTGGTATAACTGCCCATGACAAATGGCTGCTAGCCTCTTTTCCTCGATCAGGCTTAATTCTTCGTACCGGGTCCTTACCCATTCAGCCTCTTGCAATTTCACGTCCATTAAGACTCTCAAAGAGGGAATCTGAACCTCAACAGGTAATACGACTTCCATTCCATATACCAACGAGAAAGGAGTTGCCCCAGTAGATGTACGCACCGATGTTCGATACCCATGCAATGCAAACGGCAACATCTCATGCCAATCTTTGTAGGTCACCACCATTTTATGCACAATCTTCTTTATATTCTTGTTGGCTGCCTCAACCGCCTCATTCATCTTCGGACGATAGGGAGAAGAATTGTGATGCTCAATCTTGAATTCCCGGCACAGTTCTGCCATCATCTTATTATTCAAATTAGAACCATTATCAGTAATGATTCTCTCGGGAACCCCATATCTGCAAATGATGTCTCTCTTGAGAAACCTGGCAACGACCTGCTTCGTCACGTTCGTATAAGAGGCTGCTTCAACCCACTTGGTGAAGTAATCAATAGCCACTAATATGAACCTGTGCGCATTCGAAGCCGTAGGCTCAATCTTTCCGATCATATCAATGCCCCACATAGCAAACGGCCATGGAGACGACATTAAACTCAACGGGTTTGGAGGCACGTGCATTTTGTCTGCATAAATCTGGCATTTATGACACTTCCGCACGAAATTGAAACATTGGGCCTCCATTGTCATCCAGTAATAACCTGCTCTCAGCAGCTTCTTCACCATCGCATTCCCACTGGCATGGGTACCGAACGATCCTTCATGAACCTCTTTCATCAATTGGCTTGCTTCTCTATCATCAACACATCGGAGCAAGACCCAATCAAAATTCCTTTTATACAAAACCCCGTCCTTATTCAGGTAGAACACCATGGCCAACCTCCGCAGAGTCTTTCGGTCCTTCTTTGATGCTCCCTCAGGATACTCTTGAGTCTCCAGATAGCGCTTGATATCATAATACCACGGCTTCTCATTATCAGGCGCTGTATCAACAGCAAACACATAAGTCGGTCTATCCAGACGACCTACTTCAACACTGGGGAACTGATTCCACCTCTGCACCTTGATCAAGGCAGCCAGAGTAGCCAAAGCATCTGCCAAAGGATTTTCTTCTCTGGGCACATGATGCATCTTTACCTTGGTGAAAAACGTCAAGAATCTCCTCGTATAATCTCGATACGAAACCAAATGAGATTGATGTGTATACCATTTTCCGTTAACCTGATTTATCACCAGAGCTGAATCTCCATATATGACAAGGTTCTTGATCCTCAAATCAATCGCCTCTTCAATCCCCAATATACAAGCTTCATATTCAGCCACGTTGTTGGTACACTCAAATGTTAGCCGGGCAGCAAAAGGAATATGGGATCCTTTCGGCGTAACCAAAACAGTACCAACACCGCTCCCATTCACGTTAACGGCCCCATCAAACATCAGAATCCATTCGGATTCAGGGTCAGGCCCCTCCTCCGGGATTGGTTCCTCGCAATCTTTCGATTTGAGAAACATGATGTCCTCATCAGGGAATTCAAACTTCATTGGTTGATAATCATCAATAGGTTGCTGAGCGAGGTAATCAGACAATACACTCCCCTTGATCGCCTTCTGAGGGGTATACTGTATATCATATTCTGTCAAAATCATTTGCCACCTCGCAACCCGTCCGGTCAATGCTGACTTCTCGAAAATGTACTTGATTGGATCCATCTTGGAAATCAATAAAGTGGTATGAACCAGCATATACTGCCTTAGTCGGCGAGCAGCCCAGACCAAAGCACAGCAAGTTTTCTCGAGCAGTGAATATCTTGTTTCACAGTCGGTAAACTTTTTGCTAAGGTAGTATATGGCATGCTCTTTTCGACCAGACTCGTCATGCTGACCCAATACACACCCCATAGACCCCTCAAGGACTGTCAGGTACAGAATTAACGGTCTTCCCTCCACAGGAGGCATCAGAATCGGAGGCTCCTGCAAATACTCTTTTATTTTTTCAAATGCCGCTTGGCAATCATTATTCCACCTGACCGTTTGATCTTTTCTCAACAATTTGAATATCGGTTCACACGTGGCTGTTAGGTGAGATATGAACCGTGAAATGTAGTTCAATCTACCTAAAAAACCACGAACCTCCTTCTCCGTTCTCAGTTCATGCATTTCTCTTATTGCTTTTACTTTTGCAGGATCAACCTCGATTCCTTTCTCGCTTACAATGAACCCCAGCAATTTACCGGACCGCACTCCGAACGTGCACTTGTTCGGATTCAACCTCAGTCTGAACTGTCTCAGCCGGTCGAACAACTTGGCCAGATCTACCAAATGCCCCTCTTCTGTCTGGGACTTTGCTATCATGTCATCAACATAACATTCAATTTCATGATGAATCATATCATGAAACAAAGTCACCATGGCCCTCTGATAAGTTGCACCGGCGTTCTTGAGACCAAATGGCATCACCTTGTAACAAAAAGTGCCCCATGGTGTAATGAACGTTGTTTTCTCCATATCATCTGGCGACATTTTGATTTGATTATAGCCAGAAAAGCCATCCATGAAGGAAAACACCGAGAATTGAGCTGTATTGTCTACCAACACGTCAATGTGAGGTAGCGGAAAATCATCCTTCGGACTAGCTCTGTTCAAATCTCGGTAGTCCACACACATTCTCACCTTCCCATCCTTCTTCGGGACTGGCACAATGTTCGCAACCCATGGCGGATAATTAGTGACAGCAAGGAAACCAACATCCCACTGCTTCTGCACTTCCTCTTTAATTTTCATCGCCATATCAGGTCGAGTTCTGCGCAACTTCTGCTTCACTGGAGGACAATCTGTTCTCAACGGTAACTTGTGCACAACGATGTCGGTATCCAACCCTGGCATATCTTGATAAGACCAGGCAAAGATGTCAACATACTCTTTCAACAACACTACCAATCTGCTCTTGACACTTTCCTCCAAAGCAGCCCCGATCTTCACTTCTTTCTTAACCTCGTCGGTACCCAGATTCACAACCTCAATCGGTTCTTCGTGCGGCTGAATCACCTTCTCCTCTTGTTTCAACAACCTGGCTAATTCCCCTGGCAGTTCACAATCTTTTTCGTCTTCTTCTTCAGCATGATAGATCGGATTGTCGAAGTCATACAAGGGTGTAACAGGATTGTTATCAATGAGATCCGGAGAGGAATCGCATCTGCATGAATGTTGATTCATGCATTGCTTAGAACCGGAACGACAAATAAAAAAGAAAAATGAAAAACATTGCCATTTTTATTTGTTTTTATTTTTAAACTGCAAAAATAAATGAAAAACAGGGAACACCGCTTTTAACTGAAAAACATCCTTTATTAATGATGCAAATTTGCAAATTTAAACATGAGGTGGTCCTTACAATGAACCATTACGTGTCGGACAACACGTACGACTTTCATGCATATAAACTGAAAACAGGAAAAATATTACTCTTCCAGCAGAGTGACCCGGATGATCTTTTCAGCCTTCCAGTTCTGGATTTCCATCCCTGGTGCGCACGGCTTTATCCACCGGTCCATGTCACAGTCGCTATCAGCATCTTCACCCATCATGCAGATGTGATCCGGATCCAGCATTCCGGCACTGGTGAAGGTTACTGACGCACGACGTCCTCTGCCATGTCCTGACGAGCCTCTGCCCGGCTGGTACCCCACTCCGAAGCGATCCTTCTTCGCGGAGACATCCATCATTCTGCCCCAACCAGGAGCCTCTCCACTCTTCACCACCTCAGCGGCCTGTTTGTACGAAGATATGGACGGTTTCTCTTCCTCCTTGGCAAAAAGAGCATTTTCCACCTTAACGGTTTCAAATGCTTGGCTAGGCGTTTCCCAGATCTCGCCGTCCATCTCCACATATTTGAAAGAGGACAGGTGGCTGACAAAGATGTCCTCCTCTCCGCACACAGTGACGACTTGCCCTTCCCAGATATATTTCAGCTTCTGGTGCAAAATCGAGGTCACTGCCCCAGCAGCATGAATCCATGGTCGACCCAACAAGCAACTGTATGCCGGCTGAATATCCATGACATAAAAAGTTGACTTAAACATCTCTTGGCCAATCTTTACTGGCAGCTCAACCTCTCCAAACACAGCCCTCTTCGACCCGTCGAACGCCCGCACGATCAGATCTGTCGGGGTCAAAATCAGCCCATCACAGTTCAACTTAGCCAAGGCCTTCTTTGGCAACACATTCAAAGAGGAGCCGGTATCAACCAGCACATGCGAAAGCACGGCCCCCTTGCATTCCATCGCGATGTGTAACGCCCGGTTGTGATTCCTCCCATCCACAGTTAGATCCATGTCTGTAAAACCCAGCCCATGGCTGGCATGCACATTAGACACGACCGTCTCCAACTGATTAATTGTTATCTCCTGAGGAACATAGGCCTTCTTCAAGATTTTCAGTAAAGCCTCCCTGTGCCCCTCAGAACTCAACAGCAATGACAGAATCGATATTTTGGAAGGAGTCTGCTGCAGATGATCAACCAGCTTGTACTCGGACTTCTTGATGATTCTCAAAAATTCTTCTGCATCATCATCAAGTTTTTCCTCCGACCCCGCAGGCGCCGGTGTCACTACAGGAGTACTATCATTCACCACAGCTTTTCCTTTTGCCCTGGCTAAAGCCTCGGCCTTTTCTTTTTTCTCTTTTTCTCCCTCTCATCCCCTCAGGGCCTCCGGAGCAAATAATCTGCCACTACGAGTGAAACCACTAGTACCGACATTATCCACCTTTGAAACGATGGTTTCACTAGCAGCCTGGTCTTCCAACTTTTCCCCATTACAATAGACCTCTCCCCCATAATGCCATGGCACGGCATCATCTTTGTCATAGGGAATCGGTCCAGGTACCGTGATGGTAATTGGAGCCGCTTCAGCAAGATTTGACAAATCCACCAGATCAAAATATATCGTTATGGTGGAGACTTCCTCTTTTTCCTTATCAACTTTCTTTTCAAACACAATACTCCCCTCGTCCATCAGACCCTGGACAGTTCTTCTCAACAACATGCATCCCTCAGGAGCAACAGTGCATTCAGCACAATCAACACCACAGCCCGGGTTGACCCCATTCTTCAACAACAGCCCCTTGACCTCAGCCAACGGAGTCCTTAGTTGATCAACATCAGACAACCCAACTCTATTCTCTTCAGAAATAGCATTCACCCCCCTCTGACCATGCGCGGGCATGGGATTAGCATTAACGTTGGGAGATGGTGCAAAGTTGATCGCCTTCGAATCCACCAGGTCTTGAACTGTGTGCTTAAAAGCTTTACAGTTCTCTATATTGTGTCCGGGAGCACCCGAGTGGAATTCACATTTTGCATTTTCATCATAGCTGGCTGGCCTTTGATCAGGTCTCAAAGGTGCCAGAGTCCTTGTCTGTACAAGTCCCAAGTCCTGCAACTTTTTAAACAAAAAAGAATAGGTCACCGGCGGCCTATCAAACTGCCTGTCCATAGCTCTTCCCTTCATCTGATAACCAGCCCTCTGAGGCCTCTGCTGAAACGGTTGCCTTTGTTGTTGAGACGGTTGCTGTTGCGGTTGCTGTTGTGGTTCAGCAGGAATAGTTACCGCAGCGGTGTGCTGGAAGTAACGATCCCTACTGGGTCCCCGTTGAGCATACACGGCGCTGGTATCGCCCTCTTTCTTCCTCTGGCCACCATTACCAAACGGCTTTTTCGATCCTGAAGAAGAGGCGTTACTCTGTATCTTCCCGAACTTCAGCCAGCTCTCAATTCTCTCCCCAGCCACAACAATATCAGAAAAGTTGGTCACCGGACAACCAACCATTCTTTCAGCAAATGCCCCCTGCAGGGTCCCCATGAAAAGATCCGACATCTCTCTGTCAACAAGAGGAGGTTGCACTCTGGCAGCCAACTCTCTCCACCGTTGGGCATATTCCTTAAACCCTTCATTATTCTTTTGAGACATACCCTGCAGCTGGGTACGACTCGGAGCCATGTCAGCGTTGAACTGATATTGCTTGAAGAACGCGTCCCCAAGATCCTGCCAGTTTTTAATATCTGAGGACTTTAGCTTGGTGTACCATTCCAAGGAGCCTCCAGACAGGCTGTCCTGGAAGAAGTACATCCACAGCTTCTGATCCATGGTATATGCCGAGATCTTGCGGACAAAAGCCTGCAAATGCGTCTCAGGACAAGAACTTCCATTGTAACGGTCAAACGTGGGCGCCTTAAACTTCTGCGGGATCACAATCCCCTCAACAAGCCCCATATTCGACATATTGACCACCCCAGGAGTGGTATAACTTTCCAGCACTTTAATCTTCTCAGCCAACAGCTGAATCTCCTTGCTTTGAGGCTGGACCCCATACTGACCCAAGGGCTCATTATGCATTGAAAACTGGTCTGCTTCCCTGTCTTCCTCTCTGTCCTCATCAAACCCGTAGAATGGAGGCAACAGACCGTCCTTCATATTCTGACCCGGCCCAGGCTGACCACCAGCAGTACCAAAACCAGCGGCATTATTCACTATACCGACCGTTGTCCTCTTTCCGCCATCTCTAGACCCCAGCCCCTGGTTGGAGACACCATCCAGGTTTATACCACTGTTTGCTGCTGAAGCCCGCTCGAGCTTCTCGACTTTATCTGCCAGAGCTTTCTGACCAACTGCAAAGCCTTGCATAATGTTGATCAGCTCATCCATCTTGTCTTTCAGCTCAAGGAGATCAGTACTCGGGAGATCCATTAGCCTGGGAGTATTGCGCCTTGTGAAGTATCTGTGAGGACGAGTTGAGTGCAAAGGTACAGTTCTGCGAGCACGAGCAATGATTCCTGAAACAATCAAGCACGTTAGCAACGAATACCTGCAAAATAAAACACAAGTTATTATGATCAATGCATGAATGCAGTGTTTATCCCCATGAGGAACACTTTGTCTCTTGATCCTGGCTTCATTGAGACAAATAACAATTCGGCAGCAATATTTTGACATTCATCGTTTGATTCATCATACAGATCAAGAGGTATATGATTTAGCAAAAATACCCCCAACCATGTGTGTGCTTGTGTGAGTGCATACGGTAAAGCAAATAAAGCTTGAAGATCAATCTCTGAATGAAAATAACCATCACATAGCAAAATGCACAATAAGTGCCATAGTCATACATCAAATCAGATACAAATCTCCAGAATCGGGAAAGACATACAAACAAAATGAATTCCGTCAACAAGCCTGACGGTAATCCAACACAAATGAAAGATCTAGCCTGATGAGAGTCCCACAGATGGCCCTATCTCATCTTCCATCCTTGCGAACTTTGCGGCGAACCTGAGCTCGGTATTCTCCTACTGTAATCTCCCCACCTCTTTCTGGTGAATCTTCATCTGCCTGAAGTAATAATCTCTCTCAACAATGTAATGATCTCTCTCGGCGATGATCTTCATGCTCTCTGTCTCCTTAACCTTCAGCTTGGCTTCCCACTCAGCGACGAGAACTCGGACTCTGTCGTCCCTCTGATCCCTCACGAGAATCTGCCTCCTCTTCTGATCCTCAATGACCTTTGCAGCTCTGGCTAGCTTCTCCTTAGTGATGTCGTGCTCTCTGGTAGATGATGCTAAGGCTTGACTGACCTTCCCATAGTAGGCAGTATCCATCTCAAAGCGCTTTGCTTCCAAGGCATGTCGCTTGTCTTGATCTTCCATCTTCACTTTGATCTCCTGGTTGGCTATCTGAAACCGAGCAACAGTCATCTCCAATTCTGCTTTCTCTGCAAGCAGCTGATCCTTGGCTCTCTTCATCTCGAGGAATTCCTCCATGCTGACAGAAGAACTTGGACCCTCAATCACGGGACACCAAGGATCACCTCCTGGAAATGGTAGAAGTGTGAGCTCTATCCTCTTCCGCAACCAACCCTCAAATAATGGAAAATACCGACAGTTAACTTTGCCAAAAGGAACTTTACCCTTCCTCTGAATATCACGCCATTCATCTAATACTTGCCTCAGCTTGGCCTGATTGCCATCAATCGGGAAGTAAAAGGACTCCTGAATCTCCCGCCCGAGAGGAGGACCCTCTACAGCAAACCCCATCTGTCTCCTGAGAAGCACCGGGTTGTAATTGATGCAACCCTGAACTCCTACCAGAGGCACATTAGGTAGACTCCCGCAACTGTATATAAAATCCCGTCCAGCCATACCATTATGAGTCCAAGCAATGTCATCAGCCCGCAAACCCATCAACCTGAAGGACCACTTGACAGTGGGATCAATATGAGCAAAAGCGCCCCGAGAAGGCAAATACCCCATAAACCACCTGAAGAGCAACTGAGCACAACACCGGATCAAACCCCCACGTCGCTTCTCGTTCCTGTTATGAACCGAGTAATAAACATCTCCGATCAGAGTAGGAATAGGGTTTCTCTGCATGAACAGCCTGATAGCATTATGGTCCACAAAGCTCTTCTGATTAGGAAACAAGATGACACCATAAATGCTCACAGCAATCAAGGCACCAACCGTCTTCCAGTTACCCACTGCAACATGTTCCTTGGCTTTTGCCTCCAAGAAACTCAAATGAAATCCAGGTAATTTGCCATTCTCCTTCAAACCTTCCTTGATCATTTCCGGACTCAAATAAAGAGCACGGGAAATCCCAAGGATATCAGGCTCCACTCTAGTAGCATGGAAAGGAATCTGATCACGGATCTGCATACCCAAGATGCTAGCATAGTCCTCCATCAGAGGTCCCAACAAGTAGTCCGGGAACATAAAACATCTCAGACCCGGGTCATAGAACTGGAGAAAAGTATGAATGGCGCTTCTGTCACTGTCTGTGAGTCTGAAAACCGTCTTCAGGATACCACCGTATGACTCTCTGAACATCCCCACATGGTCGGGTGTAATCAATGCTATCATATCCTTCAGCACACTGATCTCAGGGTCAAAGAAACTGTAGGCAACATCGGGCTTCAAACCGGTCCTCATATCTGAACAGGAAGTCTCTCAACCAGGATCTCGATCAAAAATGTCCCTGCATATGGATAAACATGTATTAGATGCAAGTAAATGCAAAATGTAATGATGTTGATGAATGAATGCAATGCATTGCCATCCTCCAAATCATCTGATCATCTGTTGCTCTGAACCACAACCCGGACCACTGAACCGATCACAACCATCTGAAGGAATATGTAACCACAAATCCAACTCAAGGGTTCCGAAATAAACGGCAGACAGATACATCATCATCATCATCTAACAATCTCTGAACAGATACCCATAACCATCTGAATCAGCCCGGGGAATCCTGAAATAAACGGATCCCCACTGATAAATATCACGGACAGCACTCCGGCATCACAGCAATAACCGGCCAGAAACCCGACTTGTAAATATAACTCTGATCAGCGGAACCATTAGTCACCATCAAAGTCACCATCTGAACATGCATCTGTAAGAATCACCCTCCCCTCACAGGTAAATTCTAATCAGGTCATCCTAAGGCGGATAATAGTCTCGACAATCGGGCAGAGATACTCAATGGGTTTGCCCTTTCGGGTGTGCTATTGTAGCTCTCCTGAGATCGTCTAAACTAAAGATCCGGGAAATGATCGGTCACCAGAGTCAACAGTTCAGATGAAGTAACTAAGCCAAAGTGGAGTACCCCACAGAGGAAAGCACTATCAAATGAACCTCGTCCGGCTTGTGGTACATCACGTTGCCAGGCACATGTTGACCTAACATGAAGGAGGCAACATGAGACCACACTAATCCTAGGTGTATACTCGGGCCTGGGTTTTAGCCCCACTCAGAACACCCACCCCAACCAGAGGAACCACCGGCACAGAGGACGGCAACATGATAGTATGATGCGTGCAAATATTTATGCAAATATATACATGGTCAGAATAATAAATGCAATAAATACCACAACACAAGCAACCTAAACTATCCTAGCACGCTAGGAAGGACTCGCTTAGGGAAGATGGACCAGCACAGGTCAACATCTGCGTCCCCAGCAGAGTCGCCAGCTGTCGCATCCGCGAAAAACAACCGGCGGGCTGAAACAAAAACATAAACAGAGCCGCCACTGCGCGTTATTTATCCCAAGATAGGGAAAGGAAACGCTCAGAGAAACCTGGAAAAAGCATGGTCTCGCGACCAAAGAGAAAGGGTAAGGGAGTCGGTTACGCAAGGGGAAGGTATTAGCACCCCTCACGTCCGTCGTACTCGACGGGATCCACACTCAGGTATTAGCACCACACACACACGCACCGAAGACAACACAGATGGGGTTAAGAGGAAGAGAGCTCGATAGGACGTCGCATCCTATGCCTACGTATCTCGTCTGGAACGAGAATCAGAGTTGCCGTAGTTCGGCTCACGCACGCCAAACAAACAAACAAACACAAGCAAACATGGAGCCTGAATGCCAATCACTGGACTTACATCAGCATCCGAACCAAAACGCACACCAGAAGGCAAACGTGGAGCCCGACCGCCAATCACTGGACTTACATCGGCATCCGAACCAAACAAACACACACTGGAACCCGAATGCCACTCGATGGACTTACATCAGCTTCCAAGCACACAACAACCAAACAAGTTAATAGGGAGTCGGGAACTCGAGCCTATAACTGTCAAGCACACACACAAAACAAAGAAAAAGGTTGCCCGGAGAGACCTCGCAAGGTCTCCTGCCTACATACCTCGTCTGGAACAAGGATCAGGGCGATGTAGTTCCCCTGAAAGGGAAAGAAAATCTAGCCAGAAACCAAGGGGAGACACACTACCAGGGAGCTGTACTCGAGCCTAGTGTTATCATGCATCATTACCCTATGTTGTGGTTTCTACCTACTTGCGCAACAGCAAGCTAATCCTATCCAGGAAAACAAGCATGCAAGCATCAATCAAAAATAAAACAAACATTTCAAACAAATATTCACAAAGCACACATTATATCCAGTCAGAAGTGAGGCTCAAACAAAGGGTTCGACTGCCGAAGCAAGTCATCTGTACAGAGGTAGTATTAGCTCTTAACCTTGCCATTGAGGGGCTAAGGTGAAGCTGATGAAAGGTGAGTGAAGATTAGACTTCACAGCTCTTATCCCTGATCAGGGAGAGCTTCAGACAAAGGAGCGTGGGTCCAGAATGGAGGGACCCTTCTACGCTCAAAGACTCTGACACAACTGTACAAAGTACAAGATCTTGGGTTTGTGTCCCAATGCGTCAACACAGTGGTGTGAGCAGAGGGACGACTCAACAGAATAGCGGGGGTAGATTGCATATCCCTTGGGTTCCGCCAATTGCCTCATAGAGGTCTTCACCTGCTTGGCACAAAAGTAAACAAACACAATCATCGCCTCTTAAGGAGGACTTCAGACAGTTGCCTGGCTAAATAACAAGCCAGGTCTTCCAGACTACATGGAGTATAGAGAGTCTACCTCAACTGGTTTAAAAAACCAAGCAGCAGCAAGCAAGTTCTTAAAGAACTGTAAGCGACTAAATGTACCTGAAATCAATCAAGTATCATCAGTACTCAGACAAACCAACAATAAACAGCAAAAGTCAATCTATACAGACAACACAAGTTAATGCACATAAGTGCAAGCCATGAGCTCAAGCTCAAGCATCAAACCTACAACACAAAGCCAATGTTAATTCACCACATCAAACAAAACTCAATTTAATCAACTTACACTTTTTCCCTTAAGCCTTTTGCATTTCAACCTGAAAATCCAAACCAAATGTGAGAAACTAGACCACTAGGCCAAGCCTAGGGTCCAAAGGAGATAAAAAATCCTAAACAGCAAGTGCAAACCAACCAAAATCACATTCAAACAAATTAAAAGCAAATGCAATTGGTCCCATGCTCATATCATTCATCATTATCATTTCATGCACAATTTAACACCAAACATGCAATTTGCAACTCCAAATGACCAAACAGAACTATCTCAATCAAAAGCATACCAAAACAATTCAATTAATTCCACAAAAATTCACACCTAAACAGGACACATTCAATGCATAGCATGTCAATTTTCAGCTCAATTGGACAAAAGAAAGTAGGTCAATAAAAATTAAGAAGTCCAGACACATTTATTCAAGCCAAAATAAGGCATCCAAACAATCATTAACTTCCATAAATCATAAAACAGTGACAACAATTAAGAAATGAATGGGATTAAAACCATAATGTCCTATAATGTGTCTACAATACTCATGTCAATTTTCATCTTCATCCAATACAATATGAGAATTTCACAAATGAAATGCCAACATGTGTCACACAAGATCACCAAATGAGCATACAGAGAAGAAAATTATCAATTAATTAGAAAATGACATCAACAATTCCAGCAAAAATTACATGTAATCTTGACATATCAATGATCATCCACACAAAATTTCAGCTCAAATCAACATCCCTAAGCATTTTAAATAAAATCATGAAGTTGACCTAGCTTGGTGTGACACAAATTGTCACACCTTAATTCAAAAATTTATATCTCCTCAACCAGGTATCCAAAAACCACAAACTCTACATGAAAATCACCATTAAGATGTCCAGAACAAGCACAAAAATTTTCATCCATTTCTTTGCAAGCATCACTATTTCATGAAGGTTTTGGCAAAACATACATAAATGTGACACATTCAACAAACCCTAGGTCAATTAATTTTCCACACGTGCAAAAAATCCACAAAAATCATAATCAAATTCTACACATCATCATGAGAATTATGCAAAAAATCTCACAAAATTTGGATGCAAAATGAGTGAGATATGAATTTTCTAAGTTCATGTAACAAATGAAAATAAAAATGAAAAAGCAAATTGAAATAATAATTTATTTAATGAAGCAGTGGCAATGTCGTAATATTAAAGGAACCGGCCAAAACGGCGTCGTTCCAAAAAGAATGCACGGCGCGCTCTGATTGGTTGACGGTGGCGCCAAACAACATTTGAAATTAGGCAAGGCAAAAAAATGGATCTAACAGCATATTTTCATCGTCTTCTTCACAAAACAAGTTCAGAAATTGCAGAAAAACCAAAATCATCAAATCTCAATGAAAATCAACAAACTCATAGTCAAAAGAACCGTCTCTCAACAAGGAACATGAACATGTAATCTATTTCTCCTAACTCTCACTGTAGCGACGGGATCGAGCATTTTAAGTTTCACAACCAAACATTCAAACTCACATTTCTCTCACCTCACTCAACCAATTCACAAACTATTCATATCAGGATGATCTACATTGAATGAACTACAAGAACCACCTAATGATTTACACAATCGAAGAGTTCAAATTTTGCACCTTATGATGAAGCAGTGTTGAATCTTGATGTTTCACGATGCCAAAGCTCCAAACAGATGTAGCACACTGATAGGGAAGGTGAATGGAGTGATTAGACTAGCTCAATGTTGCTTTAGATGGAAGAAATCTCAAAACTCCATTAATGCGCAAGCTTTGGACAGTCCTTGATTCTGAAGGTTCATCCACGAATTTGTCCAAACAGATGTAGAGCAAGGCTAGTGGAAGATGAATCAAGAAGAACCGTGCAATTTGGTTGAGATTTGGTGAAGATTTGGTGAGAAATGTTGATGAAGATTCTTGAGAAATTGAGAGAAAATGGAGGGAAAGTTAGTTAGGATTCTTGAGAATTGTGATTATCATTAGCATTCTGTTACGATTAAACATTTATACTATCCCTTAATCACTCTCTTAATCACCAATTAGCAAAAACTCATGTGGTTAGCATAATGTGAAATTTAAGTGAGAGTTCCAAAATGCCCTTGCCAAATATTGAACCATGACAGCTCATGACAGCTCAAACAACTTCTATTTGGCAATTGTGATGTGTTGCAAAAATCCTCATTCCAAAATTCCATGTATTTCCCAACTTGGACCATTTTGCCCTTGGATTTTAATTAGTGCACTTGAAAATTGACCTTTTGCATTGACCAATTTTGATGAATTTTGATTATGCACCATGAAAGTACATGTGAAATGGAGTTTTCTCATAAAAAGATCAACCATTTTGGACGTTCCATGTGGAAGTTATGCCACTTTGATTATAGGCATTTTTGGAAAATGAATGGACCATAACTTGCCAACCATACATGGGAATTTCAAGTTCTTGGACTTTTTGAAAAGCTGAGAACAAGATCTACAACTTTCATGTTGAACAAATTTTCATTTGAATCTTTTTTGGACATGTAATTTTGTGGTGAAAAACTTTCCATTTTTGGAAACTTCCATTACAAGTCACTTTCCATTTTTGGCAATTTTTGTCCTGACTTTATTTTCTTCATTCTTGAGCTTTGACATGTCAAATGAAACTTGTTTCAACATGACTGAAGTGTATCCAACTCTCTCCCACCTCCAAATCCATAAAATCAAGCACAGTTGACCACAGTTGACTTTTTCAACTGATAGATGAATTTGGCAATGCACTGATCAATCTGAGCCCCAATTCTCTGATGAAATGGCTCAATGGTGAAACCCTAGCCTCCACAAGCTCAATACAATCATGTAATGATCCTCATATCCATCATAGACCCCATCTCCTGCACAAACCCTGATTGGCCCAATGCAATTGATTAGGGTTGACCAGTGGTCAAAACCCTAATCTCAAGGTAGCTGATCAAACTCTTGAACTTCTTGGATGATAACAAGACCATGATGATGATGATGTATCATTTCAACCAAGATGTAACTCCACCTCCTTGAGAATCAAAACCCTAACTTGGACCTTCACATCCTCAAATGATCAATGACCAGTCCAATGAAACCCTAGCTTGCACATAACCTCTTCATCTTCTGATCAAGACTTAGGAGGATGACTTGCACAATGTAACCACATGATATGCAATATGCCATGCCTAATGACCTAAAAATGATATGCAATATGTTAAGCTAGTCCCAAGAGAGGAGGGCAAATTTTGAGGTGTTACACATAAGGCCAAAGTTTCTAGCTTGCAAAATGGTCAAAATTTAGAAAAAACAAGCACAAGCAAAGAAGATTTTTAAAAGGAGGGAGAAATTTTGAAATTAAAGAAATGGGGAGGAGATAGAGAGGCTAATCCTAAGCATAAATTTAAAAGTTAAGAGTTGAAAAGATCTGACCAATGGGCTGCAATCCTATAGACAAGAATGTCATATATAAACCGAAATTTCCCTTGGACTTTAGAATCACACAACAATCAATATACAAACAACAATTTGAAGAGCAAGGCATCAAATAAAGATAGCCACATCCAAGCTTGACAACTTCATGATCTTATTCAAGTTTTGCCCATGTAGCAGATGACTTTAAAGGATGGCATAAGTCACAGGTTCAAAATAACAGCTTCATAATGATCATGTTGCAGATGAACTTAAATGGATCTTCAATGATGTATCAGATGAAATTTCAATCCACAAGCATTTGGTTTCATGAAAGTTGGCATTGGCCAAGTCCTTTGCAAAGGGAGTGTTGCCTAAATTCTAAGTCCAATTGTCTCAGATCAAATCAACAGTCCACACAAGATATTTTTTAGGTCTTTTGTTCTTATTATGTACATTAATGGTCAAAGACCACACAAACAATCACAATATACACAATCACAATATGTCACAAAATATGGTCCAAGTGGACAAAGTAAAAATGACATTAACATAAACAACTTGAATGATATGAATAATGGAAAATGAATAAAGCTTTAAGAATTAAAGGGCATTAAAAGTAAATAACTTGAAATTAAATGTTAGTTGTTAATGATTTAGAAGTTAGTATTGATTTTGTTTTAAGTCATTCTTTGGAGAACACTCCACCCACTTATCACAAGCATGGATCCTTGAACCAAGACATCTTCCAAAGGAAGGAAAAAAGGCCAAGTTTCCATACAATACCATGAAAGAGGGGGGACTTACAATCTCACTAACTAGATTTATATGCCTTTTGTGTCAAAATTTAGCGCTATGTTAAGCAATCGTAATTGGACTTATGTAGAAGTCACAACTATTCGAGGTCGGGCAATAGAATTTTGGTGTTAATGCATGTTAGAGACATAGTATGATGAACTATGCTCATGAAACATACCACACATAAAAAGAATATGCAAAGTGGGGGACCTAATCTCATCCATACTTATATTGATTTTATAATCAACTAGCCTTAGGATATAGAGACATTATAGGTCCATGACATGAATGCATAAAGAATGGGAATGAGATGAAGAGGGGGGGGGGGGGGGGGGAATGGATCAAACACAAATTGGACAAAGGAGGACTTTTACCAAGTTAAGATCATTCATTCATTTTGGGAGATGGAATGTACATTCCATCAATCCCCTAAATCCAATGATCTTAACCTAACAAATTCAAATCAACCTTGACCAAGACCCAACAACACAAGTCAAACTCACAAAGTCAATCAAAATGGCTCTACACAATTGATTTGGCATTTAATCAATTAAAAATAATGCATTAAATTAAATATGGTTTGTCAAATTCCTAAAACCTCATCAAAACACCAAAGAAATGTCCATGAGATTTATCATAGGTCAAACAAGGTCAAAGGACCTTGGAGAATTTTTTTTAGAAATTTTGGAAACCTAAAATTATTTTTAAACAATTAAAAATATTCACAAAATCAATTAAATCATGAAAAATATTAATAATGATCCAAAAAATAATTTTAATTCAAAAAATGAAAGAGGATTTTATTTTTAAAAAATTGGTGAAACTCTCATATTTTTTGGATCAATATTAAATTGAATATGAATTAATGAAAATGAGAGAAGTAAAATGAAAATTCAGATAATAAAAAAAACGTGGACCACTTGATCTCCTTCATTAATTGAGGTGGCAGATCAAGTAGTGAGAAACGCGCGTTCCATGGTACACGCTAGTCAGCGCTCCACATGTTGGGTAATCACAAGCAATGTCCCTGATTAAAACATTTTGAACCAATCCAATGGCTCAGAACACATCCAGCGCATCGCCGGAGCCAAGTGTCGGTCATCTTCTCCGATGACCCTGGCCGGACTGGTTCTTTCATCGCCATAACATAAATGAAAAAAGAGGACATGGTCTTAAACGAAAAATGGCATAGATCACGAATATCACTTCAATTTAACCTAACTCCAAATATATGGAGAGATACGTGGAGTTGAATTTTGAGGTGTGTGAACCGAGTTGCTTAGATTTAACCTCAAAGCAACTCAATCTTCTTGCCTACATTGGTAGGACTTCAGACAACCAAAGATCCAAGAGAAATGATGAGAATTGAGAGAGAATTGAAGAGAAGAAAAATCTGGAAAAATACCTTCAATGTTGTGCAGAAATGGATCTCTCTTGCTTCAAATCGTGCTTGATCTTGCTTATGGAGCTTACAGAAGTAGATTGGTAATGGTGCAAAGCTTTGGATCCTGGAGTTTTTTATTCTCCAAAAGGTGAGATTCAAACTCAAATTTAAATTGAAATTTATCAGGTTTTCCTTTGAATGGTGAGGGTTTCAATGGTTGGAGGCAAAGCTGGCGCGCAAAAGTCCTTGAAACTGAAGCAATGGACCTCTATTTATAGCAAATGGTAAGTGTTATTTGCATACTTGATAATGCTTCCAAATTTTGCAATGTAAACGGCACGCATGCATGGGCAAGTACGGGACCATGAAGCATCTCAATTAGATCCAAAATCAAATGAAATGAAGTCTGAATGAAGATTGTAATGCAAGGCAAAGATGTTTGGATGTTTGAAGCATGATTCTTGCCAACTGATACAACCCTGTTCAAGCCATGCGCATACCTCTCAAACTTTGTCCAAAATGAACGAATTTAGACTCTTTGGAAAGGTTAGATCAAGAGGAACAACTCTTATGTTGAACACTTTTCAATTTGGAACTTGTATCATGGTGAATTTTAAGGTCGAAGTTTGGAAATTTCAACATGTCACAATATTTTCTAAGTATCAAGCCATATGTTCAATTATTCCACCTTGGCTAATTTTTTATGTGAGCTCCAAATGAGAAAAGTGTCTTCATAAAAGTTGTAGATATTTCAAAAACCTTAAAAATGGTCACATATTTGACATCATTTGGATTTGTGATAAATGAGTTATGCATTTTTGAAGTTGAGGAAAATCACTTGTTCAATGGTATTGGTCCAAAATGACCTATAATGTATCCTCATCTCACATGCTCATAAAAGTTGATTTATCTCTTACTCCAAACATCAAAGTTGAAGTAGATACCTTGAACTTGATTGTTAAACTTGTAAATCTTTCATCTCATAAAAATTAAGCAAGTTATGACCTTGGGAAGTTGACTTTCAAATTAGGGTTTAAACAAAATGACCTATAATCTTTCAACATAAAAAATGACTTTCCAAGCAAACTTAGATCTAGACCTCAACATGGAAGTTGTTTGGAATGTTATTTAGAGTAACTTTTCTATTGGAATCATTTTAATATGATGAATATTGTAGGAGATAAGGTCTAGGGAGACCCAGTTTTGATCTGATGAATTCATCTGGCCAACCACCATCAACCAACTTGATAACCTTCAATTATCTTGACTTTTTAGGATCATGGGAGATCATATATGCATAATATGATGAAATATGAAGTGTACCTTGAAGTATTTAATCAATTGGTGAAGAAGCTTGTTGAAGAAGTTACTTAAGATACCCAGATGAACTAGGGTTTCCAATGCAAACCAATTCCAAACTCTTGAGGAAATCATGATCAAAATAACATGTAGAGATCTTAGGGACTCATATATGATGCTTAGAGCCATTTTGGATCATTCCTTGGTTGATCTGTTAGCAATGAGGGTCTCAAACCATAGATGTGAACTTGATAGATCAATGGTGATCATGCTCTACCTACAAAAGAGTTAGACAAATACAAAGACATATTCTTTGGTATTTTGGTTAGTGAATGATAAAATAACAAGTATTATACAATCACATGGTCCTTGGTGATCTCTCCCAAAATAAACCAAATGGAAGAGGGGTAAGGAGGATGCCATGGTATGATCCCAATGCTAATGCATATGATGAGTGTAACATGAGGGATCTTAGGGTCAAAATTGAGGTCTTACAACACTGACATGACCGGGCTAGATGCCGGCAAAGAGACAAAGGTTGGTGAATATCCTTCAAGCATAAAGTTTGATGTAATTCCCCATGGGAACCCAACGGACATAGAAGGAATGGATTGACTGGCAGCAGCAACAGGAATTGTTGTGGTGGCAACCTTAGAAATAACAGTCCTCTGGGGAGGAGTTGCAGGAGTTGGTGGTGACTGGTTTTAAGCAGTAATCACAGATTCCATCATAGCCGTTAATCTGGTGATATCGTCCTTTAGCTCTTGGCTTTCTTGCTCTAGATGCTCCATGATCTTCAGCTGATTAGCGTGAAAAAAAAGAGATTTTTTGGTCAATCAAATTGTCATTATTATTTAAATATATATTTGCAAATAGGATTTCATATGTTCCTTGAAATTAATAACAATAAAAAACATTGCATTTCATGCATCATTTGCATAACAGGTTTTCTTCCGCCGTATGTCTTATCAGTCCTTCTTATGTGCATCAGCCAAGCTGACTCACCGTTACAATACTCATAAAATTTAGAATGATTACACTGAGTACAATTTCAGAAACCAAAATACAAATACAAGAGAAAAAGGAAACTATCATCCTAAGGATCCCTAACAACTGCGTCAGATGATCTGGCTATGGGTGCATACTTCCTTCGGATGCGTCAAATCTCGGACTCAAAGGATGTCTTCATCTGAGCCTTCTCAAGAACTAGCTTATCAACAATCTTCTTCCAAGCACCGAAAGGTTGAGGCATACTAGAGAAAGATAATCCTTTTGGCTCTCTCTGTCTCTTCATTGCTCAGCCTTCAAGGATCTCAATAAGCGCATCCTTGTCTTTTGACTCAAGCTGCAACTCTTCATGCTTTCGGCTCAAAGCATGGAACCGCTCTTCCCACATCTCTCTATCTTTCTTCATCTTGGTGAGCGCGTCTTCCAACTCCTCTACATCTTGGTTAAGGAGAGTTGATGGCTCAGCCACAACCAGTGGCATAGTTCTTTCACAGACGTATGGCATCTTGAGCTCCAAAGCTCTCTTCTTCACCTAAATAGTGTAAGCTTCCAAAGCTACACGGTTGCATGGACCAAGCTCGGATCTTCCTTTCCTATGCACATGTTGCGAAGCATGTATCATCCTCTTCTTTAGAAGTTTGGGATCTTTACCCTCTTGATAGGATAAACCTTCTAACTGGGTGTTATTAGGTTTATCTCTCAAGAGGAACCCAAGTTGACGATGGGACATAACAAGGTTGTAATTGATTCCTCCTTGTGTTCCAATAAGGGGCACATTAGAGAATTCACCATAATTATCAATAATGTCCAAGCCACTCAATGCAGCATCATACCAAACAATATCATCATTAGTGGGAGACATAAGTCTCTGAGACCACCGTAGACATTGCTTGTTCTCCAAGAAAGCGGGCGTCTGAGGCAAGTGAGAAATAAACCACTTGTACAGGAGATGAACACAACATACAATAGTTCCACCACCTTTGAAATTCCTCAAATGCACAGAGAAATACATGTCAACCAACAGAGTAGGAACGGGAATCCCAATCAAGAAGATCCTAATGGCGTTAACATCAATAAAACTGTCAATGTTAGGGAACAAAGCCAAAACATAGATGAGCAATACAAAGATAGCTTCAAAAGCATCCATGCTACCGACTTGAGCAAAGACAGTAGCTCTACCAATGAGGAACTCAGAAGTCAACCCAAGAATACCTTCTTTCTTCACCAAATGAGCGTCAATCTCAGATTTCTTCAAATGAAGACCTTCAACTATGATATGAGATCTGGGAATCTCCTATAATCCACTAAATGGTACCTTGTCAAACACGGGCATACCCAATAGATGAGAATACTCTTCTAACGTAGGCATAAGCTGGTAATCAGGAAAACTGAAGCACCAGTAGAGAGGATCATAAAACTGAACCAACACACTCAGAAGTCCTTCAACCACATCATCAGATAACACAGATAAAAGCTTCCCATGACGTTGCTTGAAGTCCAAGGGATCTAGTACAAAAGATGACAACTTCCTTAGCTCTTTCAAATCAGGACATTTGAAACCGTACTTCTTAGTGTTCCTTCGTCCATAATCCATGGTCTGAAAATATTTTTAAATAAGACCTTAGTTCCTTGAAATTTTTCTTTTCTGTGATGAATGTTATGATGCGTATGTATGCATGAATGCAACAATCACACATAAGGGATCACACACAAGGCAAACACAAACAAAGGTCAAGGGATGGATGAAGTCATCATTGATCAGTGCATTTTGATGCATATTATTCTACTATTCTACTTAGGTAACTCTATAGTTTATTCTATTATTTTTAATATTTTAGTGTGTTTTTATATTTAAGTTTACTTTTGGTTTTATTTTATTTTCGTATGTTATTTTCAGCATAAATAGTTATTTAATACCTTGTTACTATGCAGATCATAACTTGAGCTACGAGGATCAGATTGATGCATTCTAATACACGTTAGAAAGCTGAGAGGATAAGCTAAAAGTTTCATGTTGAAGTCAGAAACTAATTCGAGTGAAAAAAAGAGTAGAATAATTCGTTTTATTTCCAGACTTAAGAAAATACTTAGTTTTTGGGCCGATTTTGTATTTTTTCGGGTCAGTTGCTATTAGGCCCAAATTCTATTGCTCTATTTAAACAACTTAGTAGTTTTAGGAATGGGGGAATTCATAATTCATGAAATAGAGAACAAGGCATATGAATACCATGGAGAGCTAATTCCCAAAGAGTTGGTCTGCTGTATTCGAATTCCACTTTGAGGTTTTTATTAATTTCAATTTAATTTCAATTTTTTTCAATTCTTCCTATAAACTCGTTTGCTTAATTCAATTACTTTTGTTTGCTTAATTCGATTGTTTCTTATAGGATAGAGTTGATTAAATTTGATTGTTTGTATGATCATTAACTATAATCACGTTAGCGTAGCTTTTTTGTTATCGTGCTTGATTAATTTGCATTTGCTTAATTCACGTCTGCTTAAATTCGTTTGCTTAATTAGGAAATTATGAACATACATCATATAATACCTATTTGCGCTTGTTAGTGGATATTGTAATCGAATGAGATTGAATCCGCTAGGGAATTGAAATTATAAGAATCGATGATAAGTCGGAAATCAATACAATAAATTAGCTTATTCATCAATTTTGCTTTTACTTTTAATCATCTTCGATTTAAGTTTTGAACCTTAAAAAACCCCTTCTTTTCACTGGTTTGGTTATAACATTCAAGAGTCCTCGTGATACGACATTCGAGTGTCGCTTCCGTTTTACTATACTTTTAAACTCGTTTTTGACCCGTGTGCGACAACGGATCAAATTGGCGCCGTTGCCGGGGAGTCTTGTAGATTTTAACCATTATTATAGTCTAACCATTATTATAGTCATAGGTGTTGTATTTTAGCTTTTTTTTCCCTAACTTTCTTGCGTTCGGGTCTTTTTGCGTTTTAGGATAAAAAAAAACTATTTTTTAAAGAAAATTGTCTCAAATTATTTCGATTCTTGGTCGATTAACTAAGGAAAAATCAAGGATCAAAAGCCTCTATTTAGAAACTAAATAGTGGGAGCCGTCCTAAAAACCCAAAATTCCTTATTTTTCTATTTTTTATGATTTATTCTCTGTTTTGGTAGTTTCAGAAAATTCAAAAAAAAATCCCAAAATTCTTAATTGAATTTATTAGATTAATTTTTGTATTTTTGTATTTTCTTTCTTTTATTTTAATCGTTTTTTCCATATTACAATTGTTTTTACTTAATAGGGACATTGTCAGTATTTTCCTATTTGTTGCTGCATTGCTGAGTTAATTATGTGTTTTCTCATTGTTTGTTGATTTTCTTTTTATTTTCTATTGAGTTTAACATGGTTGACCAAAGAACTCTGAGAGAACTTGTTGCCCCTGATGTTGATTATAATGCTTTGTGTATTGAATATCCTGTTGCTGCCAAATCCTTAATTGAGAACATGTCACTTAACTTCCAACAGTTCATAACAAGGGATAATTTTATGGTCCAAGCAAAAGATGTGAATGAGATTCAAGTTCTTTCTTCCAACAAAGCTCTAGAAACCAGAATTGATGAACTTACCTCTTTAGTGAAACAATTGATGTTATCCCTTCCACCACTAACACCATCATATAACCCTCTACAAGTAACCACCTCTTCACCTTCTGAACCTTTATTAGAGGAACTTATCAAGCAAATGGTTGTAAATAGTCTCCAATTTCAGCAGCAGACAGATAATAGTATTCAGACTTTGCAAACACAAATTGGACAACTTGTCACTTTAATGAATGTCATGCAACAAACTCAAGGATCAAACGAATTACCTGCCCAAACAGTAGTTAATCCAAAAGGCCCTAATGTGAGTGCAATTTCCTTGAGGACCAAAAAAGTTATAGAACCAGCCCCAGAAAAAAAATAAAAAAATTGTTAGTGAAACATCTGAACCTTATGTTGTTGTTGAGGTTGAAAAAGAATATGTACCACCGATCCCTTTCCCACAAAGATTACTAAAAAATAAGAAGATTGACGAGGAAGAGCATTCTGTTTTTCAAATAGAGTTGCTTTCTGAAGTTGTTGATGAAGCTTATTCTGATTTGTTTTCAGCTGATTTTCCAACTTTATCTGGTTTCGATGATATTTACTCATGGGATGATTGTACTAACACTAATCTTTATGTTGTTTCTGCTGAGATTGATGTTGCCTTGTAGGGTGACAGTGTAAACGAAGTTGTTTATGTAGTTGAAGCTCTTGACATTTCGGCTGCCCCAAACATATCATCCATTGAACAACCACCTTCTTTAAAGTCTAAACCACTTCCCGAGGATTCATATTATTCATCAAAGCTTCAACTTAAGCAGAAGTATAAGAAGGGAATTAGATGGACCTTGGCTGACACTCGTGATATTAGCCCATCCATATGTATGCATAGGATCTCACTTAAATATCAAACAAAAGTAGTGAGAAATCCCCATAATCCTTTGATTCTTGATGTTGTGAAAAAGGAGACCACTTTCATGTGCCCATTCAACATTTTTACTTTTCGAAGATTCTTCTTTGATCCTGGAATACAAGGAGAAGACACTAATCAAAATTTCAAGTTCAATGGACACTACCCGAAGCTACTCCATGAGAGCCCGACTTTGGAAGAAGAGACTGTAGAAGAGCTCTCTTTGGAAAAGGCTGCTTATGCAATCATTTATCCGCCTTGACTCATCGGGTGTGTTCTTTCCTTTCTCTCACTCTTATTTTATATTTATGCTCTTTCATTGAGGATAATGTATGTTTTAAGTGTGGGGGAGAGAATTATTTATATGTTTTGTTTTCTTTGTTTTGTTTCCAGTTTTTCTCTTTTTTGGTTTTTGTTTGTTTTCTTAAAAAAATTGCATGTTTTTTCCTTTGGTTTTTGAGTTACAATTATGAGTATTTTTCTTAGTTCTCTTGACTAAAGTCTTGTGGTGTGATGTAAAAATTTTGTTGTGCATTTTTAGTATGATAGGTAGGATTAAACTCTAAATTATACATCATTTGTGGTATATCAATTAACCTTGTGAGTTTTGAGCCTTATATGGATAACATAAAAAAAATCCATCTCTTTCTTTATTGTGTGATTCACTCATGTCTGTTAGTCTCTAGAACTTTAATTGACTCTTATTGATGTTGTTGTTTACTTGTGCACACTGATATGATAAAGACAATTTTTTTAACCAGCTAGCCAAAAAGCCAACCCTGAAATAATATCATCTCTTGTTTGAAACTCTCTAGAGCCTATTATCCCTTTTTTGTTTAAAACTCATTACAAATCGAGAAGTGAAAAACAATGTTATCTATTTAAAGGGTTGGAAGAGTCTTGTTTGGAGGTGTGTGGGGTTGAATAAGTATGTTTGTAATATTTCAGAAGTTGGTAGAAAAAGAAAAGAAAAATATAAAAGAAAAATAGAAAAGAAAAATAGAAAGAAAAATAGAAAAGAAAAAAAATGAATGAAAAAAATAGAAGGATGTATACATGTCAATACATACTCCTTATGAAAAGGAAAGAAAAAGAAATATAAAGAGAAAGGAGAAGAAAAATATGAATGAAAACAATTACTATAGAGTTGTTGTAGTGAATGGAATATTTTGTAAATTCAACTCCCGCAGTTTCTTTCAAGTCTCTTTTATCTCTTTAAATTTTAGCTTAGTACCCCTTAGGATTTATATCACCCTTACCTTAGCCACGTTACAACCAAATAAAAGTCATTTTATTTATTGTGTGCATGTATTTCAATTGTGGATGTTAGAGTCTTTTCAAGCTTATGGTAGTACTAACTTTCATGTTGTGTTTTGAGTGTAAACAGTTAACCTAAACACTTAAGAGTTGAGTGAATTTTATCCTATGAGGATCTTACCACTTTTCGATATACTCTTTGGTAATCTATTTTCCTATCTTTTTTGAATGTCACAAGAAGTTGTTCACTAACACCATATTCTTGAGCTTAGACTTAGAATTTTGGTTGTACCTTGTATCTTGATAAACTTTGGAATTGCATGTTTTGTTTGTTCTTGTTTTTTTCTGTTTTATGTTTTGAATTTATAATTTTGCTTGGAGTGCAAAAGTTCAAGTGTGGGGGAATTTGATCAGTGCATTTTGATGCACATTATTCTACTATTCTACTTAGTCAACTCTATAGTTTATTCTATTATTTTTACTATTTTAGTGTGTTTTTATATTTAAGTTTACTTTTGGTTTTATTTTATTTTCTTATGTTATTTTCAGCATAAATAGTTATTTAATACATTGTTACTATGTAGATCATAACTTGAGCTACGAGGATCAGATTGATGCATTCTAATATGCGTTAGAAAGCTGAGAGGATAAACTAAAAGTTTCATGTTGAAGTCAGAAACTGATTCGAGTGAAAAAGAGTAGAATAATTCGTTTTATTTCCAGACTTAAGAAAATACTTAGTTTTTAGGCCGATTTTGTATTTTTTCGGGTCGGCTGCTATTAGGCCCAAATTCCCTTGCTCTATTTAAGTAACTTATTAGTTTTAGGATTGGGGGGATTCATAATTCATGAAATAGAGAATAGGGCATATGAATACCATGGAGAGCTAATTCCCAAAAAGTTGATCTGCTGTATTCGAATTCCACTTTGAGGTTTTTATTAATTTCAATTTAATTTCAATTTAATTTCAATTTATTTTCAATTCTTCCTATAAATTCGTTTGCTTAATTTGATTACTTTGGTTTGCTTAATTCGATTGTTTCTTATAGGATAGAGTTGATTAAATTTGATTGTTTGTATGATCCTTAACTATAATCACGTTAGCGTAGCTTTTTCGTTATCGTGCTTGATTAATTCGCGTCTGCTTAAATCCGTTAGCTTAATTAGGAAATTAGGAACATACATCATATAACACCAATTTGCGCTTGTCAGTGGATATTGTAATCGAATGAGATTGAACCCGCTAGGGAATTGAAATTATAGGAATCGATGATAAGTCGGAAATCAATACAATAGATTAACTTATTCATCAATTTTGCTTTTACCTTTAATCATCTTTGATTTAAGTTTTGAACCTTAAAAACCCCCCCTTCTTTTCATTGGTTTGGTTATAACATTCAAGAGTCCTCGCGATACGACATTCGAGTGTCGCTTCCGTTTTACTACACTTTTAAACTCGTTTTTGACCCGTGTGCGACAGCGAATCAATCATCAAGATCAATCATCCATTTTGGTGGATCATGGTTTTCACCTTATTAACATCCAAGTTCCATTGATATTGACAAGACTTGATCGGATCAACCAAGATTCAAAGGGTTCGTTGTGAGTCACGCGCATGGAGCCAGGTTAAGAACCATCCAAAATGAGTGTACTAAGGATAAAAATCTGTAGATCATGTTCTAAGAAGTTCCCAGAGTCTTGATCCTATCTATCGGGTATTACAGGTTATGATGACTGACTCATCAACCCATAATATTCTCAAGAGAAACTCGTCTGAGTGTAGTATCGTGTAACAACTGTTATCAGGTCTACACTTGAACAGTCTCTGCACTACGTCCTAAATAGGCCAAGTTGGGTTAAATGTTCTACGGTCCTCAGCTTCCCGGACCCCAAATCAGAGAAAGTAACGCCTATCCACAAATAACTTGTGTGACATCAATAACTCCAAAAGAGTCTCCACTGAGTAGATGGGTCTCAAGCCAACTTATTAAGGACTACTCCATATAAGTTGAACATGACTATAACATTCTCATATCTTAATTGCACTCAAGTTCGGGTTAGAACTTATCTCACCACTCAGAGATCACCAAGCACAATAGACAGATTATATTACACAAACAAGTATACCAACATCAAATATACAAATATGTACACATAAAAAAGTAGGCTAAACCGACTGAGGACTACTCCCCATCAGAGTCGCCACTTAATTTCTATAGCGATAAATTCATGATCATCAAGCTATGGATAAACTTGACGTCAATAAAACCAGAGTCGTCACCACACTTTTATTGTTTCCGAAGGAAAAGGGAAAAGTACGAATAAAACCCAAAGATAAGAAGTTTTCAAATCAAACTAATAAAATATCAGAGATTACAAGTAAGGGGGTTGGTTACACAGAGGGAAGGTGTTAGCACCCAAAGTGTCATAGGTACTCCTAGGGAGCCCTTTTTTTACGTGTGTATATGTGTTTGGTATAAAATATGTTTGATAAAAAATAGAGTGTGGGGATGAGAAAAGAATTTATTGATTATATTTTTGTGTTTGACAAGACCTTCAGTCTTGTGCCTACGTATCAACATAAAAATGAGAGATCAAAATCTCGTAGTTCGTGGTAAAAATTTCAAAGTTGGTGAATTGCTTTTAATAAATGTTTAATAAGAAAAAGGCACAAAGGGGCCAAAAGTTTGAATGAAGTTGTTAGTTCTTTTTGTCTTTTGAAATTTTAAGTCAATATGATTAAGTTTATTTACAAGTTTTTATTAAGAAAGAGTTTGAAAATTTAATGGCATAAGGCCAAAGTTTCTAAGTATTTAAACAAAGTCTAAGTTTGAAATCACAAGCAAAGAAAGTTTTGAAAAGGGGGAGAGATTTTGAAATTTAAGAAGTGGAAGGAGGTGGAGAGACTACCTTAAGCATAAATTTAAAAGTTAAGGGTTGAAAAGATCTGACCAATGAGATGTAATCCAATAGACAAGAATGTCATATAGAAACCCATTTTCCCTTGGACTTTAATCAAGCAATAATCAATAAGCAATGAGCAATATTCAGACATCATGAAGATCAAGGCATCAAATAAAGATATCCACATCCAAGCAAGCAATTCCAATAGATAGCAATCTTATTTGTCTTCTCAGGTATAAGATGAAATATTCCTTGATCAACTTAAAGCAAAACATCATACACAATATTAAAATAACAATGAAGCACAAATACAGAGTAGCAGATGAATTCAAATAAAATCCAAAACTTGCACCAGATGAGAGCTCAGTTCACCAAAGCTTGGTCTCAAAATGTTGGCATTGGCCAAGCCCTTTTTGCACAGGGAATGTTGCTTAATTCTAAGTCCAAAAGCTCAAATCAAGATCAATAGTCCACCAAATGTTTTTTAGTGTTTTTGTTGTTATTAAGTATTTTAAGGTCCTAAGACCACAAACAATATATATATATTCACAAGATATGGCTCAAATGAGCAAAGTGAAAATGACATAAACATAAACAAGTTAAATGAAATGTAAATGGCAATGAATGACAAATGACTGAAATTTAAATTGCATAAAATAGATGACTTGAAATTAAAACAATATTAACAAGAACTAGTCAAATGTTAGTCAAGTGTTAGTTGTGATTTTTAATTGATTAAGTCATTCTTTGGAGAACACTCAATCATTCATTCACAAGTATGAATCCTTAAACCAAGACATCTTCCATGAGAAGGAAAAAAATGTCAAGTCTCCATACAATGCCATGAAGAATGGGAGACTTACAATCTTACTTACTAGAATGATATGTCTTGAGGGTCAAATTTAGCTCTATGTTAAGCAATCATAATTGGAATTATGTAGAAGTCACAATTATCTGAGGTCAGGCAATAAAAATTTAGGAGTTAATGCATGTTAGAGATTTGGTATGAAGAACCAACCTCCTAAAACATACCACACACTAAAAGAAAAGATCAAGAGTGATGGACATATCTCAGTCATACTTGTATTGATTCATTTGACACAAGGTCATTGATGAATCAATTAGCCTTTAGACATTAGATATTTCATTGGTCAAATGAGGGAATGGGAAAAAATAGGGATGAAGATGAAGAGGGAGGGGAAGATAGAAACACAAATTGGCCAAGGGAGGACTTTCATCAAATCAAAACCATCCATTCATTTTGGGAGATGAAATGTACATTTCATCAATCCCCTAAATCCAATGGTTTTGATCCAACAAAAGTCAAATCAACCATGATCAAGGCCCAAACAGAAAGTCAAACATCATAAGACGATAAAAATGGCTGAACAATATTTTTAAACATTTAATCAATTAAAAATCACATTAAAAATGAATTAAAATATATTTAAATTTGGTCAAAACCTAAAATCCCTTCAAAACACCAAATAAATGGCCAAGGGATTTATCCTAGATCAAACAAGGTCAAAGAATCTTAGACAAAAAACTTCACTATTTTTGAAAAGTCAGAAGTATTTTTAAAGAATTAAAAATGTGCACAAAAACATTTAATTCATGAAAAATGTCAAAATTAATCCAAAAAATAATTTTAATTCAGAATATGGAAGATGAAAATATTTAAAGATTTTTGGTGAAAATCCCATGTTTTTTGGATTAAAAATGAAAATTCTATTAATTAAACAAAATAAATGGATTAAATGAAAATTCAGAAAATAAAAAGAAACCAGAAAAAGCGAGGCCCATCAGATCTCCCTCATTAATTGAGGTGGCAGATCTGATGGCCACGCGCATGCTATCCATGATTCACTCGAGTCAAAGCAATGTACGCGTGGTAATTCAAAAGAATGGCTCAGATTAAAACATTTAAACATGATCAGATGGTCAGGAGGCGTGCCAACACACCATCGGAGCTAGAGCTCTGGTCATCTTCTCAGGTGAACCTCACCGGACTGGTCCACCTTCATCGCAATGGAAAATGAAAAACAAGGACACTATTTCCAAGAAAAAATACTCAGGAGCTCGAATCTGGCCTCAATTTTCTCCAATTCCAAGTATATCAAAAGATACAGGGATTTGAATTTTGAGGATCATGAACTGAGTTGCTTCGATTTGACCTTAAAGTAACTCAATCTTATTGTCTACATTGGTAGGACTTCATCCAACCAAAAATCAAAGAGAATGGTGAAGAATTAAGGAAGAATCGAAGAGATGAAGTTTCTAAAAAATCACCTTTGAGGGAGCTTGAATCTTGCTTGATCTTGCTTCCAATTGGCCTTGTCTTGACTTCAGATGCTTGCAGGAAGTGAATTAGATCAAGGAAGGCCTTGGATTCTTGGAGTTTCAACTTCAAAACAAAAATGAAATTAAAACTCGATTTTCAATTGAAAACCTTCAAATTTATCCTCTAATGGTGAGGGGTATGGTTGCAGGATCAAAGTTTGGGCAATGTGTCCCCAATTTTGAGCAGAAAGGGTTGTATTTATAGGCAATGCAATTGATTTCCACACACTTCCATCAAAATGCCAAAAATAGTAATTCTCACTTGTATGGATGAATGAGCGTGTGATAGGCCCATCAAATGATGTCAAAAGGTCCAAAATTGATCATGAGCAATGCTGAAAGTGTGTCATGGAGTCATGCAATTGGAAATAAAAAGTGGTCATGAGATTCATCCAAATGGAACCTTGAAGAGAAACCATGCACAAGTTATTCAATCTTTGGCCAAATGAGGTGATCTTAGACTTATTGGAAAGGTTGGATCAAGGGGAACAACTTTCATGTTTAACACTTTTTCATTTGAAGCTTTGATCATGTTGAATTTTGAGGTGGAAGTTTGGAAAATCAAACATATTTGAAATTTTTCTAAGTACCAAATCAAATGTTCACTTCTTCCACTTGAATAACTTTTGCTATGGGATTAAAAGGGATAAAGTTCCTTCATCAAAGTTGTAGCTATTTCAAACATCTTAAATTTGTTTACAAATTTGACCTTATTTGGATTTGGCATGAAGGTGTTATGCATTTTAGAAGTTGAGGAAAATTGCTTGTTCAATGGTAATGGCCCAAAATGACCTATAATGTTTCCTCTTGGCACATGCCCTTGCAAGTTGAATTTGAAGTTTCTCAAAGAATAAAAGTTGGAGAGGACATATTTAAATGTATCATAAAACTTGTATGGAATTCATATCATAAAAATTGAGCAAGTTATGGTCCTTAGAAGTTGACCTCCTAACTAGGGTTCAGAAAAAATGGCCTATAATCTTTCACCATAAAAAATGATTTTCCAAGAAAAACAAGATATTGACCTCAACATGAAAGTTGTTTGGAATGTTGTAAAGAGTAACTTTTATCTTGGAATAATTTTCATATGATAAAAATTGTAGGATATAGGGTCTAGAGAACCCCAATTTTGACCAGTTGACTTTCTCTTGTCAACCACCATGAACCAACTTGCAAACTTGAAGTTCTCTTGATCTATTGGACTCATGGAGGATCATATATGCTTTATATGATGTTAAATGAAGTATAACTTGATATATTTGATCAAATGATGAAGAAACTTGCTGAGGAAGTCACACAAGATACTCAGATGAATTAGGGCTTCCAAGGCAAACAAGCTTCAAACTCTTGATGAATTCTTGATCAAAATGATGAATGAAGATCATGCGGATCCATATATGATGTATAGAACCAATGTGGACCATTCCTTGATTAATTTCCTTGTACTGAGGGTCTCAAACCCTAGATATGAGCTTGGGGAGGCATTGGTGGATGCACACACCACCTACAAAAGAAACGAAGCTATACATAGACATATTTTTGATATTTTGGTTAGTAAAATAAAGAAAAATAGAGTATGATACAATCAAATATGCTTGGTGATCTCTCCTAATGCAAACCCAATGAATGAGGGGTGAGGAGGACGCCAACGTGTAATCCCAAAGCCAATGCATATGATGAGATAACATGAGGGATCTTAGGGTCAAAATTGGGGTCTTACATTAATAAACTTGACTTATTTTAATTTCCTAACCTCTTCTATGACAACAATTATTTTTTCTTCTCTTACCTTCTGTTTCCTTTGAATTACATGTTTGGATCCTGCTTTAAGGGCGAGGTGCACCACCTCACCTATTATGGACATATCTAAAGACGCATAATAAAATATACCTAAATTTTTCTTTAGTAACTCTATAATCTACTCTTCCTTACTTTTTGACAAAGATGTTCCAATCTTAAAAGTTTGGAAGCTTTGAGAACCAATTTATATTGCCTTCAAATCTTGCATGGCTCTCATTCGATCATCCATAAATTCCTCTCTTTTATCTAAATCCACAAAGTTAATACTATGGGGATTGGGCTTTGAAGAGACCGTTCACACCCTCTTCTTAGCATATTAACATTATGTGTTATAACTCCAATAAAGTGTATGCAAGTTTTACCTCATGTTGGTAAGGGTGTAATCGGTCTGGTTTGGACCATTTTTTTGAAAAAAAAGACTCGAACTGTTGATATATTCACCAGTTTGGTTTGATTTGGTTTTTAATATTTTTCAAAAATGGATACGAACCAAACTAAGCGTTTGGTTCAGTTGATTGGTTTACAATGTTTTTTTCGAAATATTATATACATCAATGTATTCTTCACTATCGTGTTTTTTGGTGTATTTTATGCTATTATTTTTTAAAATAATACATTTCATATAATTTATTTCATGCTCTATTTTTTCAAACAAATTACAAGTTTCTCTTAATTCATACGAAATAGTGACATGATTTCCATTGAATCATAAAATAAGTTCACTATCATAAAAGTTGAAACTTGACATCAGAAGAATTGAGGAATTTGAAAGCTTATCAAATAGAACACAACAAAATATACATCAATTAACAGGGTTCACACCTCAAACACGAATCAAAACTGTTTTGTAGTAAGACTAGAAGAAATTATGTTGAAGAAGATGAAGAAAAAAGGTAAAAAAAAATGAAATTAATTAGGAAAACTTAAACACGAAGAAGACAAGCATAACATATTAGAACGATGGTAGAGAGAGAAAAACTTGTGGAGGACAACGAGAGCAACAATTCAGTGAAAACAAGTTTGACTTATGGTTTTTACTTTCTATTTTGGAGTTTGGTTCTAGATGTGTATTTTGCTGAAACGTAGAAAGTGTAAACAAAGATGGATAATGGTTGGACTCATACAAAATTTGAACTTTGATGGATGGAATAAAAGATATATAGCATAATTATATCCATTGGTTTGATTCATCGATTTGAGGACTCCTAAAAATAAAAACTGAGAACCAAACCAAACCACATCGATTTTCATTTGTTTGATTTGGTTTTAGAACCAAATCTGAAACAATCGATTTTATTTCAATTTAATTTGGTTTAAATTGTTTGTTTAATTGTTTTTTTTCTGATCTGCTTACAACTTACCCCTATCTGTTAAACGCCATTGTTGAATTCAAATCCATGTTCTCAAAGTTATGGTGTGAATTTCTAATAGTTATTACTTATTACTACTTCTTATTAAATTCTTTTTGACTACAAGTCAAATTTAAAATCCCAAACGTAAAAAATATATTAAAAGTCGATACACAATATAAAATATTTTAAACTCATCAATAATTTATATGGTCGAAAGAATGATTTAAACTTTCAATCCCATATACACTCTAAATTAATCCTATTTTTATTTTTTTTCAAAGATTAAATCAACTAATAATAATTTGACTTAAATGCAATTTTGATTCTTCTATATCCATTTTAATAACTCTTTAGTCTCCATTTAAAAAAAATAGTTTTATAATTTTCTAGTATATGATTTAATGGTCTCCCATGACAAAATAGTCTTATTTGCACAAATGACATTAAATTTATGAGATGACATTTTTTATTGATGTGACAAAAAAATGTGGCAATAGTGATTTTTTTTATAAATTTTAAAATATTTTTAATAATGTGACAACCGTAAAAGAAATGTCACATTATAGATTCTAATGCCACCTATGCAAATGAGACTATTTTATTATGGGAACAAAAAAAAATATAAAATTTGATACTAGAGAACCATAAAATTATTTTTTTAAATGGAGACTAAAAAATTATTGAAATGGATATATAGGATTGTATTTAGACCTAATATTCTTTTATAACATCCCGACCAAATCACTTAATTGAAACTTCACTTATTTTTTAAATGGTATAAAATAAATGGATAAAAGATAAAATAATTTTTTTATCATATAAGAGTAATTGAATAATTTTATAAAAATTAGTATTTAATCTATGTTTTCTTATTAAATAATTTGGGTTTTTAAGATTTCCTACTTCAATTAAATTAAGATTGAGGCAAAAGAACATATCTGAAGTTTCACTAATTCAAATGTAAAGTAAAATAATTGTTTTATCATAAAGAATATTTTAGTTTCTTTTATAAAAATTATATGATGTTTCAATTTAAATTAAACTAATTGAGATATGTGGGAATTTATTAAGTCACCAAACCATGATTAATGAACAAAGGCTAAATAAAAAAAGTTGTTATGAACGCCAATTCACTTTGAGATATATAAAATGTATTCATAGAAAAATCAAAATCATTTTGCCATGTGGAACTTAACTCACAAAATTGGAGAAGGAGACAAAGATTTTAACCCTTCAAATTCAATGTAATACAAACTTCTTGTTTATTTATAATTTACCATATATTTGAAAAATTGTGGCATAATTAGACACTAAATATCTTAATTTAATTCAATATTTCGTTTTAATCTTTTAATTAAAAAGTATTACACTTAGATTAATTAAAATTAATTTTATTAGCATTATTGCTCCCTTCCTTCAAATTTTCTTAAAAAATATTAAGGGTTGCCAACCTAACATGACAACTAAGAAATTTATAAAATAATGATTCAGCAAAATCATGAATTTTTTTATTATTATTTTTGTTACGATCATCTTTAACATAAATTATGAGATTTCATATTAAATTGAATTATTTCTTTATCAAAATGTATTTCATAATTGAATTTTACCATTGCTTTTCAATTTATCATCTTCTTCCACCCATATTTTTTTTTATAAAATTTGATTTGGTCACATCATCAAATTTTCTTCAATCCAAAATATGAACTATGATTCATTTTACTTTCATGTGAAAGAAGAAAAAAAACATAAAATAACAAAAAATTTCTTCCACGATTAGACCACCACCACCCTCAAATCCCTTCGGCCACCCCCCTCAAATCTCTCTTTTTCCTCGCAACCACCATCAAACTTAAACCTTAAACTTTCATTAGAATCACTCATTCCTTCTTCCTCTACCCAAAATCTATCACCTCTAAATCCATACATAACAACACCAAACACAACATGTAAACAACAACAACAACTCAGCAACAGTTCTTCCTCAATCCAAAAATCTATCACATCTAAATCCATACACAACAACACCAAACACAACATGTAAACAACAATAACTCAGCAACATTTCTTCCTCAACTCAAAAAAATCTATCACCTCTAAATCCATACACAACAACACCAAACACAACATGTAAACAACAACAACTCGACAACATAAAATAAAAAGTGACACTATTTTCAGACCAACACAATATAACCGTATAACCTCAAACTTTCACTACCACCACACCAAATCACAACTTAAGAAATGACAACATCACAAATCTGAAAAGAAACCAAACATAAAAAGAAGAAGAGGATGATTTTTTTCCAGATCCGATAATCACTTTCAATGCTTTCTCGGTCACGTGAAACCGTACCAGCGCTGAAAACAAAGATCCACCCCTTCTACACCTCTCAATTGCGTCTTCGTCTTCTTCACCATTCTAAGTACAATACTCACATCATTTTACATTTTAATTTGTTGTGTTTAAAAATGAAAAATAAAATTTAAAAATGTCAATCTTTTTTCTCCAGATTTTTAAAAGGCAATAATACTGCTAAGTAGATAATAAAACAGTTAGGATGGTTTTAAAAGATTATAATATAATATTTTTTAATTAAATAGTCAAATCCAAATAATAAATTATGTATTTAACTTTGTTGTATCAATATTTTAGCAAAACTAAAATTTATAACTACGAACCTGCAATTATAACCAAAGATTATGGTTTGTTACAAACAATTATAGTAACTTGTTGAAAAGGCGTGCTTTAAATGTGGTGAGCTTGGGCACTTTAAAGCAAATTGTCCAAATAAGAGGGTATTATTTTTAAGAAGTACACCAATAACGAAAACTACTCCAAAGGTAAACAAGATTTGCAGGAGGCGAGTTATGTCTCTAATGGCGAGGATGGTTGCTTCTCAGTTTCAGACCAAGACCATGATATCTCCGGGAGATGGATGCTTGATTCAGGAGCTTCACACCATATGTGCCCAAATAGGAAGTGGTTTACTACCTACCAAAGCAAAGATGGTGGTACAGTTTTAATGGGAAATAACCATGCCTGTAAAATTATGGGGTATGGTACAATACGAATCAAGATGCATGATGGAGCGGTAAGGACTCTGATGAACGTGAGACATGTCCCTAATTTGCGGAAAAACCTTATTTCTCTTGGTGTATTAGAGGAAAATGGTTGCAAAATAATCTTGGAAAATGGAGGCTTAAAGGTTGTTCGTGGCTCTTTGGTTGTGATGAAGGGGGTTCGTCACAGGAATCTGTATCCTCTTATTGGGGAAACTGTCACAGGTGATTTGGCAGTTGGAATCAGTGGAAGTAAAGATCAAACTGAATGTACCAGGATGTGGCATATGCGCCTTGGGCATATGTCTGAAAAGGGTCTATCACTGCTTGGTGAGAAAGGTTTGCTGAAGAACATGGAAAAGCCATGCATGTAATTTTGTGAACATTGTGTGTATGGCAAAGCACATAGGTTGCGGTTTTCTACAAGCAAGCATAAAAGCAGGGGAATGTTAGACTACGTGCATACCGACGTTTGGGGTCCGGCTCCGATTACTTCTATGGGTGGTTCTAGGTACTTTGTTACATACGTTGATGATCATTCGAGATATGCTTGGATTTATTTCCTTAAGCATAAGAATGAGGTATTTGATACTTTCAAGTGTTGGAAAGCAATGGTTGAGAACATAACAGGTAGAAAGCTGAAAACTCTGCGATCAGATAATGGTACAGAGTATACGGATGGAGCTTTCAAGAGGTTTTGTGATCAGGAAGGCATTGTTAGACACTGGAGGGTAAGAGGCACACCGCAACAGAATGGAGTCGCGGAAAGACTGAACCGTACACTTCTTGAGAAAGCAAGGTGTATGCGCTCTAATTCTTGGTTAGGTCGAAAATGGTGGGCAGAGTCGGTAGCTACAGCTTGTTATGTTGTAAACAGATCCCCACATTCTAGTTTAGGTGGAGACACACCCTATAGGGTGTGGTCGGGTGAGCATGCTGATTATGAAAGACTAAAAATATTCGGATGCACGGCTTATTATCACGTCAAGGAAAACAAACTTGATAATAGAGCCAAGAAAGCTATCTTTCTAGGATATGCAACAGGGGTCAAAGGCTACCGCCTTTGGAGTGTAGAAGATTCTAAGTTTGTGATTAGCAGGGATGTTACCTTTGATGAAAAATCTATGGTGCCTAAAGATGGTGATGTGACGATATCAAATAAGCAAGTTATTGAGATAGAATCTGAAGACCAACCAGATTCTAGTCGTGGTCAGGTGGAGAATCCTATCGCTAGTGAAGACGAGCAAGAGGATGAACATGATTATGAGGAGGTTCAGCAGGAAAATACACATGTATTACAACAACAACAACATGAATCTTTGGATACCACTAGGCCAAAGAGAAATTATAAAACAGTTCAGAAGTTTGGGTCAGACAAACCTCTAAGGCATTATGGGCAGGTTAACTTGGTTGAATATGCACTCTCGGTTGAAGATGATGAGCCGGTCACCTTCAAGCAAGCTATCAAAGACAAAGATAGAGAGAGTTGGTTGGTTGCTATGGAGGAAGAGATGCAATCTCTTCACAAGAACAAGACATGAGAGGTGGTCTCATTGCCTGTAGGAAAGTCTGCTATTGGTTGTAAATGGGTGTATAAAAGAAAAGAAAATCATACTAAGTCATGCGGTACAAGATATAAGGCTAGGCTAGTGGCCAAGGGGTTTGCACAAAAGGAAGGAGTTGATTACAATGAGATATTTTCTCCGGTGGTGAAACATACTTCTATCCGGGTGCTATTAAGTTTAGTAGCTCATGGTGATCTTGAGCTGGAACAACTAGACGTGAAGACAACTTTCTTGCATGGAGACTTAGATGAGGAAATATATATGTATCAACCTGAGGGTTACAAGGTTGAGGGTAAAGAGAGTCAGATATGTCGTTTGAGAAAATCACTTTATGGATTGAAACAATCTCCGAGACAGTGGTACAAGCGATTTGATTCTTTTATGATAAAACAAGGTTTCTCTAGAAGCAACTATGACAATTGTGTCTATATTCAGAAGCTTCATGGAGGTGATTCTATCTATCTATTATTGTATGTCGATGACATGCTTATTACTTCAAAAAGCAAGGTGGAGATAGATAAGTTAAAGTCTAAACTTGGTAAAGAGTTTGAGACGAAGAACTTGGGTGCTGCAAATAAAATACTGGGTATGGAGATTAGAAGAGAGCGGACAAACCGGAAACTGTTCTTGAGTCAAAAAGGCTATTTAGAGCGGGTTGTTGAAAGGTTTGGAATGAAAGGTGCTAAGTCGGTGGTTACTCCATTAGCTCCACATTTTAGGCTTTTTGGTAATCAATCTCCCACTACAGTAGAAGATAAGGCATACATGGAAAATGTACCTTATGCTAGTGCAGTCGGCAGTTTGATGTACGCTATGGTGTGTACACGTCCAGATATTTCACAAGCGGTAAATGTTGTCAGTAGGTTCATGGCAAATTCGGGAAAGGCACATTGGGAAGCGGTGAAGTGGATTTTGAGGTACTTAAAGGGTACCATTAACACTGGTTTGTGTTTTGGTGAAGATACATGTCAAATAAGCGGGTTCGTCGATTCAGATTATGTTGGTGATCTAGATAGACGGCAATCTACTACTGGTTATGTGTTCAAAATACACGGTGCTCCAGTTAGTTGGCGATCGATGTTACAGTCTACAGTGACACTCTCTACTACGGAAGTCGAGTACATGGCAGTAGCAGAAGGAGTAAAGGAAGCATTGTGGCTGAGGGGTCTTCTAGGTGGTTTGGGTGTTGAGCAAGAACGCGTGAGACTGATGTGTGATAGTCAAAGTGCAATCCATTTGGCTAAGAATCAGATCCATCATGCTCGAACCAAGCATATAGATGTCAGGTATCATTTTGTACGGGATGTCGTAGAGGAATGTCATATTTCTCTTACGAAAGTACACACTGATGAAAATCCTACAGACATGTTGACCAAGGTTGTGACAGGCAGCAAGTTTCAACACTGCTTGAACTTGCTAAACATTATTCCATTTTCGTCCAAAATTTAAGGATTTTTTTAAAATTATGAACGAGGTGGAGAATTGTAGAAATAGTCAACACAAGAAAAATTCAACACAAGCCATAATAGGAAAATAAGGAAACGACTTATATTTTATTGTAACATGATTCATTCATTTATTAGTATGTAAGACACTATAAATTGTCATATGTTTAGTGTAACAATCATCAAGCAACATTGTAACAACAATATATATATATATATATATATATATATATAATATATATATATTATATATATATATAATTATATATATATATATATATATATATATATATATATATATATATATATATAATATATATATATATATATATATATATATATATATATATATATATAAACAAAGTTATTATTTTCTCAATATAATCAATCTTTATTTTTTAGACATATATTCCTTCATACAAGTTATTATTCTAGCTATATTATTTCGTATTCACCCTTAGTGAGGGTGATATTTCATATCGTTATTAAAAGCCAAATTTCCCCACGACTCTAACATAACTAAATATATTTAATTTAAAACAATAGATATTATAAATTAATTTGAGCAAACCTAAAATTGAATGAAAACTCCTATACTGACAACTAAAGATATTTTTAATACAACTATAGCAACTAAATATTTTATTAAAGACAAGTTATTACTACTATTAATAAATAATAATCCAGTCAAGTCAAATAAAAGAAAAAGACAATATAATAAATATAATTCCAAATAAATAATAAAATATTTCCACGCCTTTTCACTCCTCCCATAAAGCAGCAAATACCATTCTCTTTCTCTCCGCGTTTCTCCTTTTTCTCTCTCTAAACCGTTTCCCCACAAACGCACACTCCACACACTATACTCACTCCCTTTTTTCATTCTACACCCCCACTCTCACTCTCTCCATAACCGTCTCTCTCTCGTTTTATTCTATGTATCTATGAAACTTCCCTACATTTCACTATTTTCTTCTTAACTCTCTCTCTCTCTCTCTCTCTCTCTTTTTATTCTCTCCCTGTAATGGAAAAGAAACAAGGTTTCTTCTCTGCACTCAAAGAAGAGGTGGTTCGCGGCCTTTCACCTTCTCGTTCTCGTTCCCGGTCCACCAGTCCCGCCCGAACCGGTTCACCCATGTCCGGTCTATTCAACCGAAAGAAACATCACCCGAACCATAACTCGGACGCAAGATCCGGTGGGTTAAGGCCGTTAGGGGAGACCCTAACGCCGTTAATTGAAGGACCCGATTCAGAAAACGGGGATCTAAAGAGAATCGGGTCGGGTCTCGGTAACTGGATGAAGGATCAACTATCACGCGCTCCTTCGGTTTCGTATAAGAGGTCTGATCTGAGACTTCTGCTCGGTGTAATGGGTGCTCCATTGGCTCCGTTTCATGTTTGCTCCACTGACCCGCTTCCTCATCTCAGCATCAAAGATACTCCAATCGTGAGTTTCGCTATTTTTTTCTCAAGTTTTCTGTTTATTCAGTTTGAAAATGTTCTAGTTTCTAGTTTAAGCTTTTTCTTGTATGCATGTAAGGTGTTTGATGAAAATGTGTTTCTGTGTTTCGATATTGGATGCTGTTATATTTAGTTTTTGAGAGAGAAAATAAGGAAGCTGTTAAATGGATAGTGTAGGAATATAAGATTTTATTAAATTTCTGATGTTTTTGTTCATGGGTACTGTTGCAGGAAACGTCGTCTGCCCAGTACATATTGCAGCAGTACATAGCAGCGTCTGGGGGGCAGAAATTGCAGAGTTCGATACGAAATGCATATGCTATGGGAAAGGTTAAAATGGTAGCTTCTGAATTTGAAACTGCGACTAGGGTAGTGAAGAATCGGAATGCTTCTAGGTGTGCGGAGTCTGGTGGATTTGTGCTATGGCAGATGAATCCTGACATGTGGTATGTAGAGCTTTCTGTTGGGGGAAGCAAGGTTCATGCTGGATGCAATGGGAAGCTTGTTTGGAGGCACACTCCCTGGCTTGGTGCTCATACGGCAAAGGGACCTGTGAGGCCTCTGCGCCGTGCACTTCAGGTTAAATGTGTACCAATGTTCTTTCTGTTCCAGTGTTCTTAGTGTACATGTACCATTTGTTTCAATTTTTAGCATTTTGTTTCCTCGGTCTGGCGAGTCTTAAATGTGTTTATTTGTTATTTTAGGGTCTTGATCCTAGAACCACGGCCAGCATGTTTGCTGACTCCAGATGCATTGGAGAGAAGAATATCAATGGAGAGGATTGCTTCATCCTTAAGCTCTGTACTGATCCTGAAACATTGAAGGCTAGGAGCGAGGGTCCTGCTGAGATTATAAGACATGTCTTATTCGGCTACTTCAGCCAGAAAACTGGACTACTGGTTCACATTGAGGATTCTCATCTGACCCGCATCCAATCTAATGGGGGTGATGCGGTTTATTGGGAAACCACGATCAATTCATTCCTTGATGATTACAGGCCTGTGGAAGGGATCATGATTGCCCACTCAGGACATTCTGTGGTGACACTTTTTAGGTTTGGGGAGATGGCCATGAGCCATACCAAAACCAGAATGGAAGAAGCCTGGACAATTGAAGAGGTTGCATTCAATGTTCCAGGTCTCTCGTTAGATTGCTTCATTCCCCCAGCCGATTTGAAGACAGGTTCTGTCAGTGAAGCTTGTGAACTTCCCCAGGATGAAAGAGGAAAGAACACACTTGGAGGAGTACATCGGACCAAAGTTGTTGCACTTGAGAAATCACACGAGTGCAGCATTGACAAGATGATGTGGAAGATGGAAATCTAATGATTGGAGTAGGATCAATTCAAGGCAATTGTTCATAGCAGCAGTCACTAGATTTTGACGACTAACGTTTAGGTTTTAGAGTAGGGGTTTCATTTTGGTTCTTCGTGGAAGTTTGTTTATTCCTCTATATAATCTGTAAATAGAGCATAAAAATTCACAGGTGATATGCAGACCTGAGTGAATATTTATACTCGATGCAGAATCCAACAATGGAGTTGGAGCTCGTTTTTCCATTTCGGAATAGAGCAAAATGGAGGTTAGATTTTTAGTTTACCTTCCATAAATGAGGGGAGGTGAATGAAGCTTTGGTATAGTAGAGACCCATTAAACTTTTGTTACTTAGCAACTTATCTAAGTTCAGTGTCGGTGGTGGTAATATTAAAGAGTCTACCACAGACCAAAAGCCAGTTTAACTCTAACAGCTTCTATGTGTGTGTAGAAGTTCTTTCTGTGTTTGAAAATTTAATGTAACGAGGGTGTTTTTGATACTGAGACAATACTCAGTTTTCATTGATGTACTGGCCCAACATCTCTAATATCAGTATTATCTTTCGGTTTGTGTTATGATTCTTTTTTTGTCAAATCTCCTGAGGATGAATCTGTCGGGTAATGAATGCTCTTGATAGTATATGTTATCTTTATTTGATCTTACTATTTTTTTCCACGAGTTAGAGAATTGTCCATAAATAGTTAAGAAGTCAAGTATTTACCATTTTAACCCTATTAAAACTTTCGGAAAGTTGAGAATTCAATTGAGTATTTATGGAAATTGTGGTCTCTATATATGTATCAATGTTATCAAAACTAAATTGAATAATTGAATTGTAGACATTGTTGGTTTATAGTCCAACTAGTTGTACTAGTTCGGTTTTAAAAGTGTTATATACAATGCTAAAAATGCGAGGTTGAAGGGCGAAAATTATCTCTATTTATAGACTTGAAAATGTTTTTTTTATTAATTAGTTTGATTTGTTCTAGATGAATATTATATAACATGCATGTGTCTCTAGGAGTTGTTATTGTGCATACATGGATGTTGGATGCTTCTTTTCTTTCTTAAAAATAGTCTGTCTCCTGAAATGCATGTGTATAAACTTTCCTGTTTTTTTACCAGTCTTGGTCAAATGAGTATATGTAAGAGTAAAATATGAGGCTAATTGGGAATATAACTTTATTAAAAAAATACACTAATGTAGTGAATGGAAGCCAGAAGGAATTGACAAAGAAAGAATGAATAAATAAAGTAAAATTGGTTTGATATGTGTTGAAAGCACATGTCTGTGAAAGCGTGATTATGGAATGGCCACGAGGTTGGATGCCTCAAAACTCCCAAGTGTGTAACCACACACCTTCGTTTACCTTTCTTGATCATTCATCACAAATACCTTTATATTTTTCTCACTAAATTCATCTTCTTCTTCTTCCTTTATGGGGTTAGTTGGATCATGTTGTGTATGTGCATTTATAATATGTTAGGCCCATTTTCGATGCCATGTGAATTACGTTGTCTATAGTAATTTGATAAGTTATTTGCAAACCTACCCTCGGGATAAAAATTAAAAAAATCTTTGCAACGTGTTATTTCAAAGTGACATTGTCCATCAAAAAGATTTGGAAAAAATAGATTGATAGCTGCTTGACCTTTGCCTTACTTAAATTTTCACTCTCCATCCATCCCAATCATGCTTGATTCAAGTCAAGGTAGCTTTCTTTTAATCTATTTTACTATTTCAAGATGTTTTTGTAATTAATTCATTGATGTAGACAATGCAACCAATTTTTTGTCCAACAGTTTATAAGTAACTTGTAGCTGCATCATCTTTATTTCCTAGATAGGAAAAACGTACATTCTAAAACGGTAAATTTGGAAAAGAAATGGTCAATTGCCTAAACCTATCTCTTTTACTAATATTATATATATGTTTTAATTTTTTAAATAAAAATGTTATATAAAAAGACAAAAAAAACATATAAATGTAAAATTATATATTTTTAAAGATATTATGGTAATTTAACCGGACAAAAACTCTTCAAAATGCATTATGAGGAAAAATTCCTCTTGGGGTCCAAATGAGACAATATTGTCCATAATAATCGATATAAATTGACATCTCTACATAACATAATCACTTTGGTCAATGCTTCTAATCCTCTTGAGTTTTTATAGGTAATTCTAAACATAGAAGTTGATTTTTGAATTGGAACATATATTTTATAAATTTGTAAGACAATAATAACGAAATATATTTCATTATGAACATTTTCTCTCTAGAAATTTACAACATTGTATATTATGTTAGAATTAAATCAATTCAACATACATATTCAACATAATGTGACATTTATTTTATGTATAAAATTATATGATCGATAAGTTGATTATAGAATACCGGAATCTATTGAGAAAATTTCCTTTTACGGTAATCCTAAAACTCAAAAGTTGATGACTTTTGTGGTTCTTCCTCAACCGATACTCCTTATGCCTCAAACTCAGAAGAGATAATTTTGCTTGTGTACGGTATATTGAGGACCATAACATATATATAGTGTGATGGTCTATTAGGGTTTTCATTATTCCCAAATGGGTTATCCCGACATCCACTCATATTTGATCCCATACCTAATTATTTAATTAATTAAATAATTTCTAAATAAAATCTAATAAGCCTTTTAACTTTATTTGATCACTTAATTATTTAAGACACTTAATTGATGAAATAACTAATATAATTAAAATATATATACCATGATAATCATTGAGATATTAAAATAACATATATAAAAATATTCTAACAATCTCCCACTTATGCAATATATCTTAATAATTACATCACAATTCATTAGGCGTGCATCTGAATACTGTTTATCCTTATATTTCATCTTTACAATCTGGTCCACCTCATACATCAATAATGGGACCATCACGGCTGTAGTCACTAACGTATAATGTGACAGAACTCTGACGACCACCACATCAACGTACTTGATGACATAGATCGATATAAATGAGTGACACGAAAATTTTATGCAATGTGATCTCTAAATCATGCATATTTTCAACTGGTCATACTGAAGTATTTAGTGAGATCAAACTGAAGTTCCTTAGGTGCAATTTAATTTTTTCTTTAATATTTGCTCATAACAAAAAACTTGATATTGTTATAACAATAGTACCTCATAAGTTTTTGTTTATGCAGAAAATTAAACATAACATAAAGTTTGTACCAAAACATAAAACATAGAAAAATGAGGAAAAATCCCACTAATCAAAGACAATCTTAAAACCAAGACCCATGTGACCAACATGCCCATAAAAAGTCTTATGTGTCAAACCTTTGATTAGTGGGTCAAACTAGCATTGAGTCTGTCCCTATATGTTCTATCAACATTTACTTATCCTAAACTCTTTCTTTCACAACAAGATACTTGATATCAATAAATTTTGATTTTGTAGAACTCATATTGTTGTTGGAGTAGAGCACAACTGCACTATTGTCATAATAAACCTTAAAGAGCCTTTCAATGCTCCTAACAATGTGTATACTTGTGACAAAATTCCGCAACCAGATTGCATGATTTGATGCCTCAAAGCAAGCCACAAATTCTGCTGCCATGGTGGAGGGAGCCACTAAAGTCTGTTTGGGAGACTTCTAGGAGACAGCTCCTCCAACCAAGAGAAAGATGTAACCAAATATGGAGTGTCTGCTATCCGGGTATCCTGCAGAATTTGAGTCAGAATACCCAATGATCTCCAAGTTATCTAACTTTCGATAAGTGAGCACAAAGTCTATTGTTCTCTTCAGGTAGCACATTGCACGCTTTACTACTATCCAGTTGTAAGACCCTAATTTTGACCCTAAGATCCCTCATGGCATCATATCATTGCTCATTGCATTGCCTCAAGGATCATAGCATGTGTGGCTTCTTAACCCTAGGGTTGAGACTTGTGTGAGTGGTTTGGGACCATCAAGCATGCTTGAATTGTATATTATTGCTTTTCTTATTTGTTTACTAACCAAAAGCACAAAAACATGTCACTAACTCTCTTTGTTTTGAAGCTCAAGTGATCATGTGCTCACAATGCTCCTAGAAGGCTCCTAAGCTCAATGAAGTGGCTAGATGAAGATGAGAACAAGCATGACAATGGTCCACAAAGATGAAGTCAAACTTTAACTTGGAAAGAAAATAAAAGCTTACAAATCCGACTGTGATGGTGAATACTATGGTCGATATGATGGATCAGGGGAACAACGTCCAGGGCCCTTTGCGCTTTTCCTCAATGAGTATGTAAATGTTCCGCAATACACAATGCCGAGAAAACCCAACATGAATGGAGTTGCAGAACGACGAAACCGGACTCTTAGGAACATGGTAAGGAGTATGATTAGTCATTCTTCACTTCCCGAGTCATTTTGGGGAGAAGCATTAAAGACCGCAATTTGTATCCTTAATTGAGTACCTAGTAAAGTAGTAGCTAAAACCCCTTATGAGCTTTGGATTGGTAAAAATCCTAGCATTAGACACCTACATATTTGGGGATGTCCAACTGAAGTGAGGCCTTATAGGCCTCATGAAGGTAAGTTGGATGCAAATATAATTAACTATTATTTTATTGGATACACTGAACGTTCTCACGAGTACAAGTTTTACAATCCCATCACTAGAACAATTTTTGAAACGGGGAATGCAAGATTCCTTGAGGATGTAGAGTTTGGAGGGGAAGGAAGCATAAGGAGTGTTGTCTTTGATGAAGATTATTTCTCATAATGATCAAGTCTTTGTACCTATCTTTGTTCCAGAAATAGATCCTAAAATAAACAATTATGTTATTCCTAACATCCCTCAAGAACAAGACAATACTGAGTTTCTTCCCCAAGCACCACCCATAGTTCAAACTCAACAACCTCAAGAGCCATCATTAAGAAGATCCACTATAGAGAGAAATAGTGCAATTTCATATGATTATGTTGTATTTACTCAGTAACATGAGGATGACATTGGCTTGATTGAGGAAGATCCTATCAACTTTAGTCAATGGGGACACCTCCTTTGTCTTAGGAATTCAAATACTTAGAGACCGTTCTCGAGGTATTTTAGGATTGTTACAAAGGAGCTATATTGATACAGTTCTATATAGATTCTCCATGAAAGATGGTAAATCAGGAGACACGCTTGTTGCTAAAGGATACAAGTTTTATCTCAAACAATGCCCCACTACGGATCTTGAAAAGGAAGAGATGCATAAGGTTCCATATTCTTCAACTGTGGGAAGTCTTATGTATGCTCAAGTTTGCACCCGTCCCGACTTAGCATTCATTGTAGGAGTTCTTCGCAGATATCTAAGAAACCCTGGTATGCAGCACTGGTGTAAGACCCTAATTTTGACCCTAAGATCCCTCATGATATCATATCATTGCTCATTGCATTGCCTCAAGGATCATAGCATGTGTGGCTCCTTAACCCTAGGGTTGGGACTTGTGTGAGTGGTTTGGGACCACCAAGCATGCTTGAATTGTATATTATTGCTTTCCTTATTTGTTTACTAACCAAAAGCACAAAAATATGTCACTAACTCTCTTTATTTTGAAGCTCAAGTGATCATGTGCTCACAATGCTCCTAGGAGGCTCCTAAGCTCAATGAAGTGGCTAGATGAAGATGAGAACAAGCATGAAAATGGTCCACAAAGTTCCTAATCACCATATATGTATCCCAAGTATCTCAGTTTGTCAATTTGATCAAGATAACCCAAAGGGCTTGAGGATTTTTTCCCAAGGAAACCCTAATTCAACTGTGCATTGACTGTGCATTGCTCATGAAGCAACCTTAACCTATGATCAAATTCAATCAAGGGAAGTTCTTTCATTCATTATTTTATGAACATATGAGCCTATGTGAGTATCCTCAATCATTCATTCATCAAAATTTGAAGTTTGGCCTTGAGAAGTTGACCAGTCAGGTCATCTGACTAAACTAAGGATCATTGAGACACAACTTGTGATGTGTTTGTCAAATGAAGATGAACCCAAGATAAAAAATGTTATTAAGAACCATATTAACAACTTTCATGATCATCAAAAATCCATTTGAAACTTGGAAGGTCATCATTCATTTCAAAACATTATAGGTCATTTTGATTGAAACCCTAGTTTTGGGTCAACTTCCCAAGGACCTAACTTCCTTATTTTTTATGATTTTGAGGTGAGACCAATTGCATTGGAAATCTTAAGATGTATAATTCAAATGTTATGTTGGACAAAATTTCATAATCATAAAATAAACACATGTGATAATACAAAACATTATAGGTCACTTTGGACCAAAGCCATTGAATTTGAAAAATGTCCAACTTTAAGTGCCAATAACTTTCTCATGAAAAATCCAAATTATGCAAAATTTAAGTACAAATTGATCATCTTGAAAAGGTATACAACTTTGATGTTGGAGGTTTTTCCATTTGAGGCTTTCATCATTGAAATAGAAGGGCTTGAAGTTGCTTGGTTTTGGCAAAAAATTTCAAAGGGAACCTAAACATGTTTTGTACCCCAAACTTCACAGCCAGTTTTCATAAATTTCCATACTCCAAATGGATTTTTGCCCAACATGACTTTTGTTCCTTATTCCAAGAGCTTTCCGACCATTACTCACATGACCATTTTTGGATTTTTCATGTGGGAGTTTCGAAGAGATGAATATTTATGGTCATTTTTGCAATTCACATCATAACTTCATATGCAAGCAAATGCCAGGCCTTGTGCACGTCCAATTCAACTACACTTGACCTCAGCATGCATTTCCATTCATTCTTGGGCTTTGCAAGCGCCTGTACAGGCCCATGCATGGAAGGTCCAATTTTCATGCACACGAGCAAAACACCACATTGCATCAGGTTCATCTATAAAAAGAAGCTCTTGCTCATTCAAAATTCAACCTGAAGGAGATCTGAAACGCTGCAGAATTCAAAACCAAACCCTCACTCAAAGGAATTTCAGTTTTCATTTTCAATTTCAAGCTTGAATTTCAACATCATTAGTTGATCTTCAAGTCTTAATTCCTTGACCTTGCATTATCATTACATCTCCAGATCAAAATTGGATCAAGAGCTTGGGCATTTCGTGCTGTTTGAAGCTCCATTTCAGAGGTATATCCCTAAACTATTTTGATCTGAATCTTGCTATACAATGTGAATTGCTTTGGTTTGAACTGTTTTCTGAAGTCCTCAAGCATGAGGCAGGCCAGTGGTGGTCTTAATTTCATGAATCGTGCCATTTCAGTTTGTGTACCATGATCTTTAATTAGGAACATTGAGGAGAATCCATGAGGAGAATCCATGATTTCAACCATCCATATTTTCTTAACACATATGGATCATGATAAGTCAATGAAAAATAGTCTCATCAATTTCTTAATTGATTTGAGATTTTAATTCATTTGTGTTATTTTTCTTTGTTTTTAATTATTTTAAAATAGTTTCTGATTTTAAAAATTATTGAGAAAATTTGTCAAAGCTTGTTTGACCATGTTAAACCTATGAGAATTTAATTGGACTTGTTCAAGTTGATTTGAATTGAATTTGAGGTTTGACCATATTTTGTCCATTTTATTTTACATTTTATTTTAATTCAAAAAAATACCAAAAAAATATGTTTGACTTGTTGACTTCTAATCTTCATTTCTCTTCTGTTTAGCATTGGTTGATGATGATTTGATTCACTTTTGACCAATTGTGTTTGACACTTTAATTCTCTTTTCATCCATTTCATCTTCATCTCATTTCTTTTTTTATTTTGGCCAATGAGTTAATGTCTTATGGTTGGTCTTGACATATGAGAGGTTTAACCTTCTTTGATCCAAATCAAACTCAACTTGATCCATGATCAAGTGAGTTGCTTTGTGTCCAAGATAGGTTGCTTCTTGGTCAAGCAAAAAACCTAAAGTCCATACAAGGCCTTTCCTCTTTTCTTTTGGCATGGCAAGTTGTAGGAGCTTGGTTTACTAGTCATAATCTCTAACTTGTGTTTATTTGCCTATAGTTTTATTGACCAACCTCAGATAGGTGTGACTACTACATTAGTCCACTTACGATTGCTTAACATAACGCTAAATTGTCTTATGACCAACTAACATAACTACTAATTACTAACTTTAAATTCAAGCATTTAATTTCTTGCAATTTACTTTAATGCAATTTACTTTCTTACTCATTTATTAATATTGCTTTTCCCTTTGCTCACTTGAGCACATATTTTATGTTTATGTCATTTTCCTTTTGCTCATTTGAGCTCATTATTGTACATAAATATATTGTTGTCTTGTGGTTGTTTTGTCTTTGTTTGTGTGAACCCAATGCAAAAAGGAGAAAGGACTTAGAATTAGGACATACCAATGCTTAAAGGAGTTCAAGAGCAACTAGGCCTCATGCCTTTAGAATGCTAAATTTGTTGAAGAGCAACTAGGCCTCATGCCTTTAGAATGCTTAATCTCAAAATTGACTTCAAAGGACTTCCTAATCTAAACTCATTCTTTGTCCATTCCTCTTATTGTGTTGTGAACTTTTTGATGTTTGTTCTTGTGTGATAGGGATTCCATCTTGAGATAGTAAGAAGGACCATTGTCATGAGTAGCCAGTTAAGAGAGACAAGCCAAATGGAGATCCTAGGAGCTTGAATCAAAATATTGTGTGATTGCTTGTTGTTTGCTAAGTCCAAAGGAAAGGAGCTCTTGAATCATCTTTATGATTTCAAGAAAAGGAACTCCAAGGGTTTTATCTCTTCTCTTATCTTTGCATGCTTTAGGACTAGCCCTTCTCTTCTTCTCTCCACTCTAACCCAAGCCAAACTCTTTTTGTGCAAACTTTGACTTTGTTTCAAACTAGAAACCTAGGCCTTATGCCTTTGACTTTTCAAAATCTTTTCATTAATACTCCATGTGAATAAATGCTAATTCAACTTTGACTTCATTTTTGTAAATAAATCTAACTTGTAAATGTAACTCACTTCAAGTTGATTTTGTGGTTCCAATGGCCACCTTTGTTAAAACTTTTCATAAACATTAGCCATAGGTTTGAGTTATCATAGTGGTTGGTGTAAACCTCACCTTGTCCTTAGTGATTGAATTATAAGTCTTCCATACTTATTATAGGGTTAACCCCTCACTAGTATGTTGAAGCTCTCCTCACATGGTGAATTGTTGGTTTAGGTTGAGTTTTCTCCCTTTGATAACAAAAGACCTCAAGGCTTTTAGTCAAATCAATTCACCAATATTTTGAGATTTTTACCCTGAACTACGAGGTTTTGATCCTACCTTTGTGATGGTACATAGGCAATGGGTTCATCCATTCAAACAACGAAAATTGTAAATATAATCTATTCTTTTCTCATCCCCCCAATCTTTTGCACATATTTTCACAAATACCAACCTACAACACACATTTTGCAAAAAGAGGTTCCCTTAGAGTACTAAGGATGTTTTGGGTGCGTAAAACCTTCCCATTTCATAACCAACCCCCTACCCAGATCTCTGACATTTTTATTAGTTTTTGATTTGATAAAATTTCTTACTTGGCTTTTGTTCGCTTTTTAGCCTTTCCTTTGGACAAATAAAAGTGCGATGGCGACTCGAATTGTATGTTTACTTTTGGTTTAGTCAATAAACCATAAGGTAACGAAATCCCCGCTACAGAAAAGTGGCGACTCTGCTGGGGATGAACTTCCTAGTGGGTTTAGCCTACTTTTTGCTTGTATGTGTTGTATGTTTATATTTATTTGTGACATATTTTTTGTGCAAATTTGGGATGACTGTATTGTTTGTAATGTATGAATTGTTTGATATATTAATTGCTTGTGTGCTTGGTGGTTTCTTGTGAGATGAGTTCTATACCCGAACTCGAGTGCACTTATGATAGAAGAATGGCATAGTCTTGTTGACTTGTGTGGAGTTATTCCTTAGCAAGTTGACTTGCAAGCCCATTCACTTGGTGGAGGTCTTGTTGGGATCAATAATGTCACACGAGTAGTCGTGGTGAGGCATTACTCTTTTCAACATAAACCTTAGAAGCCAAGGACCTTAGATACCTAGCCCATCTTGGCCTATTTTAGGACGTAGTGCGAAGGTCGTTCAAGTGTAAGATTTGATATGATTGTTACGCGATACTACACTCATAAGAGTCTCTCTTGAGAATATTTTTGGAATACGAGTAGTCTTTTTATCCGATAATATTCGAAAGATGAGATTATGACTATGGGGACCTTTTTAGAACATGATTGTCAGGTTTAACCATAGTACACTCCCTTTGGGTCGTTCTTAACTAAGACTCCATGCTCGTGACTTACAACAAACCCTTGATTCGCGGTTGATCCGTTCTCGTATATCTTCAATATCAATGGAACTTGGGTGTTGATAAGGTGTAAACCATAATCCACCAAAATGGATGATTGATATTGATGATGACTTGAGCCATCCCGTGACCTTTGTGTGGTGTGACTTGCTTGATCCTTGAGTGTGATTGTTGCATCCATGCATTCATGCATTCATTAGCATCCATATCATCAACAATGAAACTTTTCAAGGAACTTAAGAGGTCTATTTGCAAATTTTCAGACATGGATAAGCAAAGAAGGAATACGAAGAAGTACAGTTTTAGACAACTCGACTTGAAGGAGCTAAGGAGTTTGACATCTTATGTATTAGAGCCTTTGGAGTTCAAAGCTCGTCATGGGAAGCTTTTGTCTATTCTTTCTACCCAGGTGGATGAAGGTCTGATGAGTGTGTTGGTGCAGTTCTACGATCCTCTGTATCGTTGCTTCACTTTTCCGGATTTCCAGCTTTTGCCTACACTTGAGGAGTATGCCTATCATGTGGGTATACCTATCTTGGATCAGTTGTCGTTCAGTGGTTTGGAGAAGGTTCCTTCTTCCCAAGAGATTGCTGACATGCTTCACATAGATGTCTATGATATTGTTGCTCATATGACTTCCAAAGGTGGAATTCAAGGTCTCCCATCTGATTTTCTCATTGCCCAAGCTACTTTGTTTGGGAAGGCCATGAGTGAGGACGCCTTTGAAGCCATATTTGTACTTCTCATCTATGGGCTAGTGTTATTTCCCAACATCGACAATTTTGTGGATGTGAACACTATTAAGATTTTCTCTTCTCTTAATCCCGTTCCTACTCTGTTGGGTGACACTTATTTCTCTTTGCATATGAGGAATGCAAAGGGTGGTGGTTCCATTGTGTGTTGTCTGCCTCTGTTGTACAAGTGGTTTATTTCGCACTTGCCTCAGACGCTCGCCTTCAAGGAGAACAAGGGATGTCTACGGTGGTCTACGAGACTTATGTCTCTCACTAATGATGATATCTTTTGGTATAACCGTGTGTATGATGGCATTCAAATTATCGACTCTTGTGGTGAATTCTCCAATGTGCCTCTTCTTGGTACATGTGGTGGAATTAACTACAACCCTGTTTTGGCTCGCCGTCAGCTTGGGTTCCCCTTAAAGGATAAACCTAACAACATTCTGTTGGAAGGTGTATTCTTTCAAGAGGGTAAAGATCCCTAGAACTTGAAGGCTAGGATGGTCCGCGCCTGGCACAAAGTTCATAGGAAGGGAAGGAAGGAGCTTGGTCCGAAGAATTGCATTGCTTTGGAACCCTACACCGCTTGGGTGAGGAAGAGAGCTCTTGAGTACCGCATGCCGTATGATTATCCGAGACCTACCCCTATGGTTATGGTTGGACCTTCAAACCTCCCTAACCAAGGAGTAAAGGAGTTGAGAGATGAAGACCGGTCGCGTGCTTGGATTTGTGAGCGAGAGGAACTTCTTCAGCAGCTCAAAGATAAGGATGCAGTGATAGAATTTCTAGAGCATCAGGTTATTGATGAGCCTGATGATGTGGTTACTTCTCATAATCATTTCAGGTATGGATCTTTTGATCATCACGAGGAACATTCGATTAGATCTGTCCTATTTTTCTATTTTAGTTTTATTTGGATTCTCAGCAGTGGCAGTGGGATGCTCCTCCCTTAAATATAAGTCTAAATCCATGCATCCAAAAACGATCTCCACATATTCTTTCTAAGACTTAAAGTTCACCCCACTTAGCATAGGGATATAGTTAATTTGAGCAATAAAATTTGGATCGGTAGCAGTGACAACTGGATCCATTAAAAAGAACAACAAACATACAATAACATTAGTAGGCATGCTAAACAACCATATAGACATGCACGCTATTATTTATATGCAAATTTAGTAAGACCTAGACAAGATACCCAAAAAACACCATCAATTCTCAATCTTTGATTGCAAGAATTAAGTGTAAGCGGTACTCTCATGTAATGATCAAGCATTAGTAATAAGTCCTGTCAGACAATGAATGTCTTTGACATCAATCATTATCCACATGGATAAACTTGACAATTACTACATATTTACCATCACAGGTGTGCAAATTTCCTGCCAAACTTGTCTTCCTTTTGGCCGACCATAACAGTTCACATGAAAAATTACACACTACATCTTTTGTAATTTAAATTGAATCAAATTTAAATAGCAGAGGTTACTTTTGCAACTTGTTGTTTCAACTAATCCCATCAAAGTTACTAGACAATTTTAATTTAATAAATTAAATGGGAAGGTCTTTAGAATTCACGTAAACATTACCTGCAAATATAATGTTAAAATTGTATGTTTACGTGATTGCTTAATTATTATGTTTATATCATGTACATACCGGTATAATAAACCGGTTGTACTCGAAGGGTGAAGACGAATGCTAGTGAATGAGTAATCATTCTTTGTCTATATGTGGATGATTTATTGATCACGGGCAACAATGGTGAGTGTATTTCAAAGTTCATTTGTGAACTTATGCATGAATTTGAGATGATAGACCTTGGTCTCATGACTTATTTTATTGGCATTGAGTTCCACAAGTCCAAAAAGGGGCTACTCATGCATCAAATTAGATATGCTCTTGAGATATTGAAAAGTGTGAAATGGAGCATTGCTATGCTATCATTTCTTCACCTGAACCAAAGTTGCAATTGTCTAAGAATGAGGATGAGGAAGATGTTGATCCAACTCAATATAGGAGGTTGATTGTATCTTTGTATTACTTGTGCAATACGCGACCGAACTTAGCATTTAGTGTTGGTATTATGAGTAGATTCATGGAGAGACCAAATGTGTATAAAATGGAAGCAGTCAAGAGGATTCTGCGATATGTCAAAGGTTCTATTGGCTGTAAAATACTCTTTCCCGCAACGGATACAGGCATAAAATGCAATTTGCTCGATTTTACTGATTCTAACTGGTGCGGAGATAAAGGTGATCAAATGTCTATAGTTGGATACATCTTTATGTTCGGTGCAACACCAATCTCTTGGTGTTCGAAGAAAGAATCGGTAGTTGCACTCTCATCTTGTGAGGCCAAGTATATTGTGTTGGTGTAAGCCCTAGAGGCCAATACTTTTGGTACTTGTATCGAATTATTTATTAATTAATAAAAAGGCTTTTTCTTTATTATGGTTGATTAATAAAGTCCCTGGAATAGATAGTCCGTTTAATGTATTAAGTGTGACTTAATCATGAGAGCACATTAAACATAAGGACACTATTCTTAAAGTATCCGTAGTGGAGCTTTAGTGTGAAGTGGGATAACATTAAAGCATTAAGACTATTATGTTTGTAGACTGATGATCACATCTCATGGATCATGGATAAAGAGTTATCAAGTCTTAAACATAGGTATGAATATTAGGAGTAATATTTATACCGGATTGACCCGCTATGAGAATAATATATAGAAAGTTATGCAAAGTGTCCTAAGTTATTCTCATGGTGATAATGGTGTATACCACTCTTCGACCTGAAACCACTATGGATCCTAGATGTAGAGTCGAGTGCTTTATTGTTGATCTAACGTTGTCCGTAACTGGATAACCATAAAGACAGTTGATGGGTACTCCATGAAGCATGCTGAGGGACATGAGTGTCCTAGATGGAATTTGGCCATCCTGCGTAACAGGATAAATGTCTATGGGCCCAATATTGAACTGGACAAGGATGACACGGTCTATACCTTGTGTTCAATATAGACATAAGGGCAAAGGGGTAATTATACACATAATTATTATCACAGGAGGTTTTGTCAGATCACATGACATTTTCGTGACTTGGGTAGCAGTGATGTGTTGCTAGATACCGCTCACTCTTTATTATGTTAAATGCGTGATTTAATATAATTGCCAACGTCGCGAAAACCTACAGGGTCACACACAAGGACGGATTGATGAGAAATAGAGTAACTAAGGAACATCGTAAGGTACGGTGCACTTAAGTGGAATACGAAATATGGTAAGGTACCAAATACTTAAGTGATTTTGGCATATTATGAGATATGGGCAAAATGCACTTAAGTGGGCTTTTTGGCTTGAAGCCCACACAAGTGGTTCTATAAATAGAACTCTTGTGCAGAAGCATTGTATGGGAATACAACACAACTGAAGAGTTGGAATTTCGTATCTCTCTTTCTCTCACTCAAAGCCTTCATTCATAATAGCTAGCACTACGATTGAAGGAATCCGTTCGTGTGGACTGAGTAGAGACGTTGTCATCGTTCAACGTTCGTGATCACCACAAGAGGTAACGATTCTATCACTGATCATGCCCATTCGTAAGGATCACTAAATGGAGAAATTTTTAAATTCCGCTGCGCCTTGGATGGCAATTCTCCTTCATATTATCGTTTTGTTATGCGCGTGCCAAGCCGTATGACTTATGAATCTATTGGAGGAGTTGGGCAGCAGTGAAGGTGAGGCTGTCACACCCTTAGTTGACAATGTTTCCATGATTAATCTTACTAAAAACCCAATTGCACATGGGAGGAACAAACACATAGAGATGAGGTTCCACTATTTGAGGGAACTAATTGGTGAAAGGAGGATACGATTGGGATACTACAGAAGCGAGGACTAAGTTGTTTATTTGTTGAAAAAGAGAGTCACAAATGATGTTTTCAAGAGGTTGAAGATGAACATGGGGATGATAGACTTGCAGAACATGAATTAAGGTGGTGTGTTGAAGTTTGAGTGATAATTCAAGTGCAAAAATGCAATTCAGTAGCAGAGAATTCTGGTTTTTGAAGGCGTAACCAATTACCAAGATTGGCGTAATCGGTTACAACTGGGAGTGAATTAATTCTGGAATTAATTAGCTTCAGGTGTAACCAGTTGTCCACTTTGGCGTAACCGGTTACGAGCCCGAGTTTTTTGTTTTTCTGCTATTGTATTTGGTCAAATTCAATTCTAATCATTGTGTAATCTCTATATAAGTGTGTAGGATGCTCTCTCTCTCTCTCTCTCTCTCTCTCTCTCTCTCTCTCTCTCTCTCTCTCTCTCTCTCTCTCTCTCTCTCTCTCTCTCTCTCTCTCTCTCTCTCTCTCTCTCTCTCTCTCTCTCTCTCTCTCTCTCTCTCTATCTCTATATATATATATATATATATATATATATATATATATATATAATATATATATATATATATATATATTCTCCTCTTTCTTTCCATTTAAATTTAGTCATTCCAAATTTCACCAGCCTTGTATTATTTTGTTTGTTCTAACACTTATAAATTGAAATGTAATCTTTTCATCAATACAAAATTCTCTGCCATTTAAATGTTGAACTTCAGATGTTTTAAATGTGTTGTTTCAAAAAATTGTAAATGATGATTATGATCCCTTATGAACTCTTAGATTATAAATTTCTTATTCTATGCACTAAACATTCTCAGCATTAATTCCGGTCATTTTAAAAGATCCCTTATACTATGCCCATTTTCTTTATATTATCAACTTTTATATAAAATATATTAAATGTGTGCAAAGTGAGTTATAATAAAATTTGGTACACATAGTAAAATTGATTTCTTTTATTATAAATTTTATGAAATAAAAGAGTCAAATTGAGTTGAACGTTTGATTTAGTTATGTGGACAATGGCAGTTAAGTTTGTATATAGGTCATGCAACCTTGGACCAAACAAGTTTGTCTTGCATGAATAACTACGTTCACCTACTCTGCTTGTTATTAGGAGTAGGACCTCCAAACATGAGTATTTTATAGTTACACTAAGTGATGCTAGTCTTCATTGCAATAAAAAAAATGTGACTCTATAGTCTATATTGACTTCCTTCAAGTGTTCACACTAATGCAATCAATTATCTGACACACTTAGCATAATCCTGAAAAACGGGAGGGTTTTAAGAATTTTTCATTACATAATTGGTTGACTATGAGTGAACACTTCAAAAAGAGTCATCATAACATGAGAAGACATTAATGTTGAACTTAAAATAGTAGTACTACTAAGATCATTGTAGTGAAAATGTCAAATATAAAATGAGTGTCGGTAGAGGGAAGGTTCCTCTTCTTGGTATGCACACTGATGGAGACAAATTTATTATAGTGTGACAGTGGACCTGCAATTGATATGCATATTTATGAGGTACTCTTTGCTTACGTTTCTACTGAAAAAAGAGAGTATCTTACTCTAACTTCAATTGTACTGCATGGTATTTTACTCTCAGAAGTGTGTCAATGCTTAAATGCGAATGGTTTACATGAAATTGTAAATGAGTGGTTTATATAGGTATTTGGGCCTTCACATTTTATACGTGTAACACAATTATGGTTTAGATAAATTTGGGATGGTTTTGCATGCATGTAAACTTCAAATGCAGAATGCATTTTGGGAAATTGATTTTATGCATTAAAGCCATTGCAAATTTTCATTTTGATTTTGTTTTTAGACTTTTTTTCTTTCTTTCTAGTAATCAATTAACAATAATTTTATACTTTAGATATGAATATTGCGAGTTCCCATCTATACCCTTATGATCAAATGTTCTTGTCTCTTTAAGGTTACCACTAAAATTCTCAGACCATTCTTCCTGTCTTTAGCTCTTAAATTTGTGAAGGTTGTGAAGATAAGAAAGATGGAGATACATATTTGCAACCGTTGATATCCAATAGATATTTAATGAGCCTAAAACATAACCTACTAACGAATCAATCCACAAATCGAAACAACCAAGCCCGGTACACAAAATTTGTCTGGACCGGTCTTGATATCCGACAGACACGAATCGCCCGTCGAAACCAACTGGACCACCGCTGGACCACCATGCACCATCTCTGACGACCACCACACCACCGTCTTCGTTGACTTTTAGAATGATTTATGGTTTCTACCATCTCGAAATATGTTTACTTTCTCTTCATCATTTAAGGTTTTAAGATATACATTAACAATCTCCACCTTAATTTAAAATCGTGATGATGTCAGTTTATCCATCAACCACCATGATGCTCTCTGCCAATTCAACATCTATTGAACAATTTTTATCAAGTTCAAGTCTCGCTTTAACCTTGATCTTTCCACTTGCATTCACTGGATCTCAACCATCTTTTTATGCTTTATTAGTCTAATAAACCCACAAGTATGGTTCTTCAACCATCTTTGAATCCATCTACTTTTGAATCCCCCCATGAAGGTCTATGTTTATAAGTTTTTGCAACCCTTTAGCCATATTCAAACATAGCACCCAAGACCTGCATAACCGTCCATTTGAGATGATACAATCTCCTACCTTAATTACATTATCACTAGTCTAATGATAATCATATGTCTTTGCAATCACTCCCTTACTACTATTAGTATCCATAGTAGAAACCTCCACTTCAAACTATTTCTTCTCCTCGATAGTTTCTAAAAGCTTCATTCTCATATCTTTATTCTTCTTCTTTTGACAGGATTTACTAAAAATAACACATCTATAACCGATGAACTTCGATCCTCGATGTTCCACTCCTAACATCTCATAACCCTTCCTACCTCTTGGGTAGCCATTTAAGACACAATCGATAACTTTACAATCAAGTTAAATTGACTTGATTTGATCAATAAACAAAGTTTTGGCGACCTAAAAGACAAAGTAGGTTACAATTTTCCTGCTCCAACCCACCATAAGTGTTTGGAAGTTTATTCCTATAATAAATACTTATGAATCAAGTAAGTTGTTTTGCCACCAGCCTCACCCCATAAACTCCATGATAACTCAGTAACTAAATGCATTTTTATTTCTTGTCTTATGCAAAGTTCATTAAAGTGCTCTGAAATAATCTCCGGACATCCATCATTCTTTGACCTTAAATTCCATAGATTATTATTTTCATGAAAGTCTTCACTAGACGATGATGAATGAACAACACCATTAGAACCTTATAATATATATGATATATATTTTAGACCCTTTAGTCATTATCACTTTACCATGTGAAATCTTCAACATCCCATATTCAAATATAGTAAAATATCATAGATCATCGATCATGTTTATGGATAACAAACTTTTTTTGAGCTATGGAACATACCTCACATTGTGAAGAAGTAATTAATGATCAATTAAACATTTTAAGTCTTACCGTACCAATACCATGAACCTTGTAAGCCTTATTGCCACCAAGGTGAACTGCCCCACCTTCCTATAACATCAAAATCTCAAAGTATTCTTTTTTGTGAAACATGTGATAAGAGAAACCTGAGTCCATGACCCAATCCTCTTTAGTCTCCAAACTCGACATCACTAATGCATCATCACTCTCATAAGTATCTTTATCATAGGCAACTACAATCTAAACAAAATATTCATTGTCCTTCCTCTCGAAACAATCCCTCTTGAAGTGTTTTATTTTCTGACAAATAAAGCATTTTAACTTTGACATGTCAAACCTCTTTAATTTGAACATCCCTCTACTCTGAGTTCCTCCTCATGATACAGTCAAGCCTTCACCACTATCGTCAATTTTCAAATCTTTTATCTTTGAAAATTCTATGGATCTCACAACCATATGGACTTCATCCAAAGTAATTGTACCTTTCTTACCATAATGAAATGCATCTTTAAAATGCTCAAAGGATTTGGGTAATGAGATCAACAAAAGTATAGCATTGTCCTCAACATCGATCTTCACATAAATATTCTCCAAATCATTAATGATTTTATGAAATTCTGTCAACTGCTCCACTATGGATATGTTATCTACTATTCATAACATGTAAGTTGTTTTTCACATACAACATGTTAGCCAAAGACTTGGTCATATACAATGATTCAAGTTATGTCCCCATCGAAGCTACAATTTTCTTCCTAATTACTTCCCTTAGAACTTTATCCCTAAGGCACAAGACAATTACACTTTTGACCTTATCCACCATCCTAGTTTCTCTACTTGTATTAGGCGTCCAGGAATCGATGCCTCACCCTTCAATGCTTAATTACACTTATCTTGAGTAAGACTCATTTAATCTTTTATTTCTATAACTCGAAATTATTGTCTCCGATTTTTTTTCAATTTTCCATTTAAAACCTATGGTGCTCACTTGTAAATATAACCCATTTCTCCCACTGCGGGAACCACTTGTTGTGAAATTGAAAGGTTCAATCACACCAAGAATTTTGATGTGTGAGAACAAAGCACAATGTCAATCAGAATAAATGATATTCAATAAAAATTAATCTATTTGTAAAACGACAACAACTTAACTTGGTAGAAGAAGATAAAATACAAGGAACACAATAACTTGTTTATCCAGTTCGATTAAGTAATCTACTATAGGGGAGTAGAAACCCTATGATTTACTATACTTTCAAAAGTTATTACAAAATATTACAAATAGTCGTTCAAGTTCCTAAGAACAAACTCTATTTTCTACCCAAGTGTTTCTCAATCTCTCCAACTCTTTCTATATATGAATCACACAGTCTAAGGTATTTATAAGTGTTTATAAATATTTTAAACATATCTGCAAGGGTTTCCTAAATTCCAATAACAAACTATTAGGAATTTACCTTCGCCTCTCTAATATTACCACTAGGAATCTCAAACCATTCTCTCTTTCTTTAAATCTTAAAATTCTGAAGGTTGTGAAGATAAAAATGATGGAGATAAATATTTATAATTGCTAAAATTCAACAGATACGTAACGAGGCAAAAATACAACTTATTAATAAACTAATCCATAAATAGAAAAAATCACACTTGATACACATAAGTTGCATGGATCAGATCAGATATCTGAAGGACCCGAACTTCCTATCGAAACCGACACTTCTGCCGACCTGTCAGGCTACCAAGCACTGCCTCATACCACCACACCACCGTGTTTGTCTACTCCAAGTAGATTTGTGGTTTCTACAATATCTAAATATGCTTCATTTCTCTTATCACTTATGATTTTAAGGCATACTTCAATATAAACAATACAAATATATTTTTTAATAGAAAATTAATAAACACAAATTTCTATAGGAATAATTATGTCTACTTAAAATATATCTCAATGGGGGGTGCTTGTAAGTATTTTTTTTATAGGAGGTGACAATAAATATATTTTATTAAACCACCGCCAAATTAGTAAATTTTTTGGGTCGTTTTTGCTTAGACATTTTCAACATTAATGAAAAAATATTTTTTTTTGAAAAAACAAGAGAAGAAACACAATGTTAGAGTATAAAAAGAAATTGTACATTTCATATAAAGAGAGCATGAAATAAGGAAATTGCTCTTAAAATATATATATATATACTTCCGGACGTACCCCATTTACACAAAATTTATTCGTTATTAAGTCATGCCCTAATTTCATGTCAAATATTGATACGAAAATGCATCTACGTATAACTTATGAAAATGCACCCTCAAATGGGTTTTAATCAAAAACACGCTAGAATCTTATCCTTCTTCATTTATCTTTTACCATATCAAACTCCCAACCCCTCTCAAACTCTCAAAATCTCTCAATCTCTCTCAATCCACTTCCAAGTTTCTACTCTCAATATCCAATCAATCAAATAGCTCTACATCAAACTCACATTTTGTAAGTTTTTTATTTCTCTATAGATTTTTTATTTCTCTATACATTTGTAGAAATTAAGCATTAGGTTATATAATAGGTAGTTTAGATAGGTTATTTAATTGAGCAATGTGTTTGATAGGTAGTTTAGATGAGCAATGTATTTTAAGAATGTTGAATCTCCATGCGTTTTTGAGTTACATGTTAATATGGAAATTCAATTATGTATTCGTTCAAAATTTGATTTTCAAGAAATTCAGAAATGCATTTGCGTATTTGGTTTGTCTGCATTATTTGCCTTGACTTTCGTTGTGTTTCATATGGGTTTAATTTTCTTCTACTATGTAATGCTTGTGTGATTTAATTATAAGCATTATTACTGATAACCAAGATAGATTGAGGCTCAATAGAGTTTCACATCATGCATCAGTTTGTAGGGAAAAATCCTGACTCTTGCAGCCATCAGTAGGTTCTAGTCTGTTTGATGCGAATGCATCAATTATTGAGGTCTATGCATCTCCGACTTCGTCTTCCTGAAGGGTTCATATTTTATATCCTGATGTCGCGGAAGCCCCACCGGTCTAAGTTGAGGCACCCCGGGTTGATTCCATTCATGAGGGGTTTGAAGGAGGCCCGTGCGACTTATCGTTTGTGCCCCTATATAAGGACCATGATGTCAGACATGTGTGGGACGAAGAGATAAAATTCATTTCTATTTACTGTTTGAAACACATGTGTTATAATATTTGAAGTTTCTGACAATGATTTATTTTTCAATAGGGTTGTGATGCTTTAAAATGCATCAATCATGGTCGGGAGGTTGAGAGGCTAAATCAGCCTCAAGAGTAGTAGTTCCACGATCTGATGCAACATATATGGGTTGCAACACTTATGTAAGACCAATTATTCTACTATTAACCTTGGTATGTTATTAGCGTTCGTTGAGAGATGACACTATGAGACGTCGTCTTTTCATCTTTCACATGGTGAGATGTCCATCCTACTGGACGATATCTCGTGATTGCTACATCTTTCACTAAGAGGAAGACTATTAGACCACGACACGATTATCAGAGATGAGGCACTAGAGATGATGGTGACATATTTGGGAGATTACCCAAAGGATGCCCTGAAAAAGATAGAAGACACCAGAAGGTGTCATGCTAGGTTTGATTTTCTGGAGAGGATGTATGTGCATCAACTAACAGTGGTAGAACAAGCTGATGGTGATGATGAACAAGTTATGCAGCATAAATCATATGAATTTAGATCATACCTATTGTACTTGGTTGGTATGTCCATGTATGTGGACAAAATTTCTTATTACATGGATGTGGTTTACCTCATATATTTCGCTGACTTGGAGTAGATTCATTAGTACAACTCAGAGGCGGGTCTACCTGTACTCCCATTTAGATGAAGTTTGTACATGAAAGGTCAAACATATGATATCTAGCATCACATTATTGACGGTAATATATTTGCATCCTTTATTGTTTATGTACCATTTCTATAACACTTGTGATACGCCATTACTAATAATTTATATGTACCATTTTCAGGCATGGATCCTCCAACACTTCCCACGCATATTCGGCTGGTCATATGATGCCTAGACTGAGGATATGCCACGTGTTTGTTCATTATTTCCGCTCAAAGGAAATCAGGAGACCGAATCCTTCAGAGTGTATCTTGACTGCATAGTAGTAGATGATATACACTTCCAACCGTACCATGATCACCGTCAGATGCGTACCTTGGACGACATAGACTTCTACTATGATGGTTGACTTGTGGGTCACGTCTGATGTATCTAAATCTTCATGAGTGCGTCGTGTACTAGTTCGAGTATATGCAATTTTGATCCAAGAGACCCTTTCGATTCTACTCCTCCTACTATGATCTGCTGAGATGTAGATGCCATGTATGATAATTTTTTTAATCATCTAGTATCAGATGAAGCACGAGGTACCATAGTCCTTAATGACTGGAGTTGTGCATACGACTACGTCTAGTGGTATTTTAGAGCGTCACATCCTTATATGACACCAGATGCTCTAGGAGATCCACCAGGAGATATTAAAGGAGGAGTAGGCTAGGGCAGATCATGTTGTTGATGTGTTGCCTACATGTCGTCGTGTTATGAATCTTGTGCGAGTGGGTATAGAGAGAGGAGAATTTATGGAAGACTCTCCTAGGAGGAACATTGTAGATGTCATTCTTAGTGAGGCACAAATAACATTGCAGTACAAAAGACAACGAAAGAATAAGGGGTCTGACATACACAATAGTATATTTTATGTATTAGGGATAATATTGTCGTTTCTAATTTATTTTAAATGTATTATGTATTCATGATTGATTCATTTCTATATGTCATTTTCATCTTATTTGATAAGTGCATGGTTAGATTTATAAAAAAAAATTATTATGATAATATTATTATAATACATGGTCTATTACATCGGTGTATTTCTAAAAAATATATTAAAAATTACTGTCTATGGTGAATACGAAAGTGTATATCTGTATTTTGATACGGAGATCGAATCAAAATTTATTTCAAAATGAGCCTGTCTCAGTTAGGAATGAATATGGTGAATAAGAAATTGCCCCGTCGAAGTATTATCTAGCAAAAAGAAAGATTTCATTTATACATATATTTGATGTGAAATAGATGCATTCAAAAATATATTTTTAAATTATAGAATATTTTTTAAAATTTTTTTACGGTGCTTCTCCACCACTTAGGATGTGAGAGAAACAAATTCGCATGAAGTAATCCATTAATGGGCAAAAAGTATTGTTGGACTTTACTATTATAGACTCGGTTTCAAAAGCCCAAAACTCTATCCTCACAATAGCCGCATTCAAATAAATACTATCTACACTCTCTAGTTTTTACACACATTTTAATATATGCTATTTTTTCTCGATTAAAATGATTATCATCTCACTAAATTTATAAAAAGCTCATATAATTGAGTGGAATATATATAAATTTCAACAAATAAAAAAGAGCACGTTAAAATGTGTGTTAATGACATTATTTTTTCATGAAATATGATGATGACATAACTTTCTTTAATCTTCTATCAAAATAGACTAATAAATTTATTTTCATTGATGAAATGAGATAACTTCTATTTATATTTTATTGTTAAAAGAAAAGTGGCAGAATCACGATTTGTCAGCCTGATTTTAGTAATTTTAAAAAAAAATAGATTAGTTTTGTATCTTTAGAAACTAAATTAATTTTGTATCTATATTTTTCTTATTACGGACAATGTTAATATTATTAGTTTTATGCTTTGTATTTATTTTTATTAATAACATATTTAAGTGTTAAGACATAGAATTAAAAAATAGACTAAACTAGAAGAGATATAAAATAAGAAAAGTAAATAAGTTGTAAAAAATATCAAATGGACAAATATTATAGGAGACAATTTCACAATTTCCCCCGACATACCTTGCCTTCTTTTGCATTCGATTTTTTTTGAAGGAGACAAATACATTCTTTTCATAAACGAATTCTTCTTAAATAAAACCTTAATGGATATCTATTACACTTTTGGCTAGCGATAGAAGTAATCTTGTCTCATATTCAGAACATATTTGACCATGTCGTTGAAATTTAGATTTAAACATATAAATCTTCCATTCATCTTAAATGTGAACCTCTTGATATAGCCACTTCAATTTAACATTTTTAATGACTAATTAAGCAACTTTATTTTTTAATATCCATAAGTCTGACCTTGTCGACATGTTTCTTTAGAAGAGCATTTTCTTATTTTAGAAAAGAAACCTTGTTCTCCAATAGTAACAGTTGAACCTCCATTATTTTCTATTGTTCATTACTAATTGATACCATGGCCTCGAACATACGCATTTCCTCATTAAGAAACATAGTAAAGTCTTTGAGGTATCTTTCCAAAGCCCAATAACATTGTGTATGCGTCTGTGCTCTCTCAGGAATATTGCAACTCCATATCCTATTGGCTCATTTGATTACATACCTCATCCAATCTACCATGCATATGTATAAAATCTACAATGCCTGCATGAACCTCTAGTTTAACTTGCCTTAACTCTTCAGATAGTAGCTCCTCCCTTGGTGATTGGGCAATAACATACATAAGAGGGTAATAAAGTAAGGCCATTGAGCAAACCACTTGAGGAATACATTGTGGCAAAGAAGAGTGATGACCTAAAGATAACGAGGTAACCAACCAAGTGACATATGCTTTGGGGATCAAGGCTCATAATTTTAATGGTTCTAGGGGAATAAGAGTTATGGCTGAAGGAAGAAACCTAAGTTCAATTTCATCATAATCAATATCATCTTGATTTGCTCCTCAACAAATAAAACCGCATCAACTTTCATTCACTTAGAAGGGGGAGACAACCTTTCCTCTCTCATTATAACCCATTGCAGTAACACCTTTTGCAAGTCTAAGGTTATACAAACTTGGTTGTATAACTCAAGGAACCAGCTTTTCGCTCCATAATCTTTTCGATTATATTCCCACCGCCATATTAGCTGCAAAATAATAGAAGAAAAATGATGAATGGAAAATAAAAGGAAAGACATTGCAAGATAATGATAACCACTACACCTAATAACAATAAATGATGTGTGAGATATTGGATCAAACTCTAGTATGGTCGAAGGATGGCTTCTTGGTTCGACAATCCGACATGATCATTAGCATGCCATCAAAGTATGTTCACATGTTATAGTCGAAATATGCTAGGATTTTGTTAGCATGTCGAATTGGGCCTGCTTTTTATGCCCAATTATTTAAGTTAACTTGTTCTCTAAGTTAGATTATGTAATGGGTCTGTATGTAACAGTCCATTAGTTTAGTGTGTTAGTTTTCTTATAAATATCATACTAGTCTCTCATCATTGCATAAGGCAAATCCTAATTATGGTGAGATATGTTATTTATTATTCTGTAACACTTGAATCTTGTTTCAAAGAGAAAGTAAAGAATAACAGTTTATAACCAATTTGTTGTGTTCTTCTTGCTTCCCTTTTTCCTACCCTTGTGGGTTTCTTGTCGATCAAGAAATCGATTCTACTTTGTTATTCCTATATCATTTTCAGAACATGGTGCCCAAAAGTAGTGAAAGGAAACTGAAATGTATAATTTTGGATTGTAACATCAAACATGGGTAACTGAAATAATGGGGTTGTCGTCCATATAACCGACTGTCAACACTATAAAGAACCACAACCCACTCCTCAGGCTTCCTAAATTCTATTCGGGAGTCAAAATGTTGTTGGTCATCCAAAATAGAATAAATTGACTGACAACCAAGATAAATATTGTTTAAATAACCTTCTAAGACCGATAACTCTATGGGCATGATGAATCCACCTAGAGGATATCAATGATATTCATCAAAAGATACCCTCTCGAAAAGAATGCATCAAACATTTATTTTTCCTCAACAAGCTTCAAATTTCTTCACTAACTTTCCATACAAAACCCCCCATGATGAAAAAAGACATTAATAAAAAAGAAAAAGTCGTATACCACCATGGGTAAGGCCAATGTCACAGTGATAAGATGCAAAAGAAACACCATGGATGCAAAAAACATCATGTTGTTATCAATAGCCACAAATAAACTTTCATGCACATGAAAACATATAATTCCACAATTGTGAAAAGTGAAAGAGGGGAACTTAGAAAATATTTCCACACCGACACTGAGCTCTACAATACCGAGGAACTGATGGAATCCAACCAAAGAAAAAAAGACAAACATAATGAAGTTGTTAGTTATTTGCTTTTGGACTGCATTAGGTTTTTACTTAGTTATTAATTATTATTCTTTCAGTTTTTGTTTCTGTCAATTAGTGGTTCCTAAACTTTTGGAGAAAGTCTAGTCAGTTACACCACATTCCTAATGTGGTGGTGGTTTGTTTTACTTTTGTAAACACTATAAGTGTTGTGGCTGTCATGAATCAAGAACAATAATTTCATTTTCTCAATCTCTCAACTATAATAAAATCAACAATTGGTATCACATTTATCTTCTTACGATCCTGTGAAAATGGACGGTGAAGCAAGTTTCTCACAAATTGCTCCACCCACCTTTGATGGAGACAACTATGACCCTTAGATTGTTAAAAAGGAGTCTTATTTGTAGGCGTTGAACCTTTCGGAAGTTGTGGAAGAGGATTATGAAATTCCTCCTGTCGAACAATCCTACCATGGCTCAAATAAAATTGTACAAAGAAAAAAGAACCAAGAAGGAAAAGGCGAGATCATGTCTCTTTACTGGTGTCTCATCAATAATATTCACTAGAATCATGACTTTCAAAGCATCAAAAGCAATTTGGGACTACTTAAAGGAAGAATACGCATGGGATAAGAGGATTTGAGGCATGCAAGCTCTTAACTTAATGAGGGAATTCGAGATGCAGAGAATGAAAGATTATGAGACGATCAAAGAATACTATGACAGGTTGCTTTCCATTACAAACAAGGTTAGATTACTTGGCATTGAATTCACTAATTCCAGAGTTGTGGAATTTTTTTTGGTTACAGTGCCAGAGAGATATGAAGCATCAATAACTACTTTGGAGAATATGAATGATCTATCCAAAATCACCTTATCAGGAGTGTTACATGCCTTGTAGGCCCAATAGCAGTAAATGCTTATGAGACAAGATCATGTGGTTGAAGGTACTTTACCAGCCAAGCATCATAAAGTTGGAAGTAGTCAAAGCAGCCAAAGCAAAGACAAAGGTAAAAAGAAAAATTACCCACCTTGTGAGCATTATGGAAAAATAGGTCATCCACCGTTCAGATGTTGGAGAAAACCATACGCAAAGTGAAACAAGTGCAATCAGCTTGGACATGAAGCGGTAATTTGCAAAGGCAATTTTCAATAACATGAAGTTAATGCCAAGGTTGTAGAGCAAGATGGAGAAGATCAAATTTTTGTGGCAACATTCTCAACAAGGGCTAGTTCTGAATGTTGGTTGATTGATAGTGGTTATACAAACCACATGACATATGATAAAATTCTCCTCAAGGATTTGAAGCTTGTAAAATTCTCAAAAGTCATAATTGGGAGTGGTGACTATATTTCTACGAAGGGAAAATGAACCATTGTAATTTCAACTTGCTCAGGTATGAAAACAATCTCAGATGTTCTGTATGTGCCTGACATTGACTAGAATTTGCATAGTGTGGGTTAATTATTAGAAAATGGTTTAAAGTTCTTTTTGAAAATCAACATTGTCTTATCTTTGACACTACCGGTCGAGAGATTTTAAGGGTTAAAATGAGAGGTAAAAGCTTCTCATTTGATCCAATTGTAGAGGAGTAGACAACTTACATTACTTAAGGCAGTCCCACAAAACTTTGGCATAAGCAAATTGGTCACTGTCATATTCAAAGAATATTGAACATGAAGACGAAAGATATGATTAAAGGTCTACCAAAACTTTCTGATCATTTTCCAAATTTTAATTAATACATAATTGTATTTTTAATATATATTTTTTAATTATTATAATTGTATTTTTTTAAAAATTTGGGCCCATTTTTTAAATTAGAACGGGGCCTCCGAAATTTGGGTGTGTATATATGTTTTTCTTTCTTCTTTATTTTAAGGTTTATCCTCTAATTTTCAGAAAACTTGGTATTGTTTAATTTTTAAATTTTGGCGAAGAATAATATACTCGTATTTTTTTATCCTTACTTAGTTTTATTTTGTATGGTAGTGGATTATGGAAGTTGATCCCTTACGACCAACATTGTAAGTACCAGTAAATTTGAAGATGTGAAGTGAAAATGGTGCGATGTTTCACGTGATCGTAGGGAGAAAATTGAGTTCTTACCGAATTCATTTGTTTTACTTTAAATCACATATATTTCTAAACTTGTAATTATAGTTTGATATAAAAAAATAAATTGTAGTATTTTTCAAAAGTAAATATAGTTTTTTAAAGTAATGTCTTGGATCAAATTTTGGGGCGTTGTTGAAACTACACTAAAGAATCCTCAAACCTACATCAATGAACAATCATTAATTAGTGATGAAAAAAGAATGTGTAGATGGAAAATATTTTTTTTTAGAAATACACCAGATTTCCATAAAGCTCTTCCTCATTAAATTATTTTTTCCTAAATAAATTACAACTCTACATGCCAAATGACTTCAAGTTATCAGATCTACCATTTTATAAAGAAAAATAGTTAACTTTAATCCCGAGATAATTAACCAAACTATAATCAACAAAAAGGTTCTAAAAAATTCCCATAATGAATTTAATGTGCAAAATTCTTCTCTTCGCATCATACACAAATGTGACCGAACATGCCTTAAATTCAAAACCAATTCCAATATCATAATTTATTCTAACTCCACTATTTTCTAATGACAAAACATTGTTAACAAGAAAAGTATTCTTACTCCTAGACTTAGCAAATCTTTGATTTTTATATCAATTAATCAAATCAAAGAAGTGAATGCAATCTTTATTCAATTTCTTACAATTTAAACATTCGATACTCACAAATCAGAAGATTTCTCAAATGAATGGCCCACAGATTAAACCATTTCAATGATTCCAAATTTTGGATCTCGACCCAGAGGAAGTTTATGAGAGATGAGGAAGAGTTTGAGATCTTTTTCAATGTTGGATTTTGAAAGATCAAAACTTTCATATCCAAGAAGATGTTTTTCTATCTGGGCAAGTTTCTTTTGGGATTTATCGATTCTATGATTATTAAAGAAGAAGAATCTAGTGTTGTTATGATAAAGAGAAGAAGAAGAAAGATTGAGTTTGAAGTGACAAATGAAATGAAATCAGGGTTCTGGTGTTTCAGAGTTTTAATAACAAAAAAAATCAGGTAAGATAACATAATGTCAAGTAGATTGTCATATTTGCACAATTTAACGTTTATTTTTATAAAATTCAACGGAAATGGTCAATTTGATTAACATAATGATTTTTAAGAGACTAAATATAAATGATTATTAATTAATAGACTATAAGAAAATATTAAAGGTTTAATGCATCATTTAGTCCCTTAATTTTATAAGAAGTTTCGCTTTGGTCCCCTAAGTAAAAAATGTTACATGGTGGTCCCTTAACTTCACTCCCGTTAAACTATTTGGTCTTTTCCGTTAGTTTATATTGGAAAAACGTTAAAAGATACCATGCTGGACTATTTATATATGATGTGGAATTTATTCATTTTAATATTATTGTAAATTTGTGAACTTAAATAAGAAAGACACGAAGTTGAAAGGTTCGGGCAAACAAATACATTTCTCTGAATAAGGCAAACTCCATTGAAGACGACAACAACAATAGTTCCACATACCAACTCCATTGAAGATGATATCAACAATAACTCCATAGAAGAAGATAACGAAGCTAGACGATTAAGGTATGATTTCTCACCTGTAACCTACTAAAAATGTGAACTTTTTTGTTTAGCCATCTTCCTTAGTTCTTCTTTCATCTTATGTAGGTTGAATAGGTAATGAAGAAGATGTTTAAGTGTGTTGTTCATCATTCTGGTGAGTTTTCTAGGGAGTTTGTTAACTTCATAAAGACATGGTATAAAAGGTTAGAGACCATTTGGGATGTTGATCCGGATTATCGAAATCACTTTGAAATTTTAGGCAAGTTAAAAAGATTTAGGTTATCCAACTGTAGATAAACTTTGGTATTATAATGAAATGAATTCTTGTGATATTTCATTGTTGGAGGATGACAAAGGAACTAATAGGATGAAAATAATTACAGTAATGACTATGGAATGTCATTTATATGTTACTCATCTTATTTCATAGCCTGGCATTATTGATGAACTGATTCTTTCATTAGAATTACATGAAGAAGTTGTTATGGATATGGAAGCTGGCTTAGGAGTTAATGAAACTAATATGGAGACCAATATGGTGCAAGAGAGTACAAATGGGGCGGTTGAGTTAGGAGTTAATGAAACTGATATGGGGACCAATGTGGTGTATGAGAGTAAAAATGTGAGGATCAATGTGGGAGATGAAGGGACAAACTGTGACATTGGAGATAATATGGGTGATGAGGGAACAAACTGTAACATTGAGGAGAATGTGGGTGATGAAGGGACAAACTGTAATATTAAGGAGAATGTGGGTGATGTAGACATCAACAAGACACTTGCATATAAAGCAAATACATTTGTTTTTGATATTGTGGATGGTTCATTTAGGGAGCAATATAGAAGAATCCATGATTATGGCCATGAACTATTAAGGGAAACCCCAAGATCAACTGTTAAAATTAGAAGTCACCCATTTCAAGGAGAAGAGGAAAATAGTGAATACCCTAAGAGGCAAATGAATCCTCACTTCCAAAGGATGTATATATGATTCAAAGTTTGCAAGGAAAGTTTTTTCAATTGTTGACCTATTATATGATTGGATGGATATTTCTTAAAGGGATACTATGGTGGAAAAATACTAGTTGTTATCGGGAAGGACCCAAATGACCAAATGCTTCCAATTGCATATGTTGTTGTTAAGGGTGAAACTAAAGAGTCATGGAGCTGGTTTTTAGAATTATTGACAGTTGATTTGGGAGGAGACAGATTGTGAAAAACCTACACCTTCATAAGTGATCAACAAAAGGTTAACTCTCACCTTGAATTTTACTTATTTCACAATTATTTAAATATCACCAAATGTTTTATCCACCTAACAAAAAGCTTTTTGATTGCAGGGTTTGTTAACAACTATTGAGGAGTTACTTGGTAATGTTGATCAGAGGTTTTGTGTTAGGTATACCTTTATTTGTATAAAATGTTTGCATTATACCTTTATTTGTATAAAATGTTTGCGTTATACCTTCAATGTTGCAGGCATTTATATAGCAACTTCAGGAAGAAGTTCCTTGTCCTAAAATTGAAGGAATTGATATGGAGGGCTGCAACTACAAGTCATGTGAATTCTTGGGAGAAAATAATGATTTAAATAAAGAGAGTTAATGAAGAGGCATTCAAACATCTCATTAAAATTCCACCAAGATTCTGGAGAAAATAAAAGTTCAAGACAAGTACACGCTGTGACACTTTGGTCAATAATATGTATGAGGCATTCAACTCTGTCTTTGTAGATGCTAGAGCCAAGCCAATTGTGACAATTCTTAAAGAAATTAGAGTGTATCTAATGCAGAGATGGGAATCAAATAGGTAAAATATTGGCATATATGAAGGCATAATACTACCAAACATCCAAAAGAGGATGGAAAGGGAATCATAGAAAACCAACCATTGAATTTTGAGGTAATGATTAATTTATTATCCTTTTACTCTGTTAAATTCCTATGTTAAATTCCATGCTATCGTGCAATGTCATGCATGAAGGATCAACATTTACAAATTGATGATTTTGTACCTGACTGTTATAAGAAGAAACTCTATGAAGCTTACTATGCACCCGTTATTTTTCTAGTTAATCGGGAAGCTTTGTGGACAAAATATGATGTTGTTGATCTCCAATCACCACCAATAAAGATACAACTTGGAAGTCCTAAGAAAAAGAGGAATAGAGAAGCCGGAGAAATGGCGAGGGATGAGACACACTTAAAACAGGAAAAACATGGAATCAAGTGCAGTCATTGCCACAAGGATGGTCATAATAAATCCACATGTAGACTACCACAACCACAAGCACCTCCAAGTCAGGTACCAAAAATAACCTTAACTCAGGAACCACAAGCAAAATTTTCGAATCAGCCACCACAACCATCTATTTCAAGTCAGCCACCACAACCATTTGTTTCAAGTCAACCACCACAACCATATATTTTAAGTCAGCTACCTCAACCAATAGTTTCAAGTCAACCACCACCCAAAAAGAAAGAAAAACACTTCAAAAGGGTGTGAAGCTTGTTTTAAGTTAACCTTGATGTTTGTTGTGATGTTTATTATGCCTTATAATGGCTTACTGACATCGCTTATAATGAATTTTTGTAATGTTATTGATGTGCCTTAGAATGGCTTACTGATAATGGCTTATAATGCCTTTTTTGTAATGTTATTGATATGCCTTATAATGGATTACTGAAAATGGCTTATAATTCCTTTTTGTATCACTTTTTGGAATGTTATAGATATGTCTTATAATGGCCTTCTGTTATTGAGTATTGTTTAGGCTTTTAAGTCCCTTAACTTTATAATTAATGCATATTGGTATATTTATACCAGTTATGTATAGTGTTAAAAAAGAGAATAATGAACAAACATTGCTAATGGACATTGCTAACAAACATTGATAAAACAGAACACTACATTGTTAATGGACATTGCTAACAAACATTGTTAAAACATAGCCAACATTGCTAAAAAACATTGTTAAAACAGAACACTGAATTACCCTAATCCTAATTGAAATACATTGCTACAAACATATGGTTCAAACCTAAGCTCAACATCCCAACCATAATGGACATTTTCAACCATCCTCTAGTATGGATAACCTCATCCTTTAATTTGTTAATTTTCTTCTTTTGTCTTTCAAGCTTCAAATCCCTTTCATCAACAAATTCATCACCTAACCACTTGAAGAAATTACAACCTTTGTCCATGCGATTTCTGTCATTTCTACAACCCCAAAATTTTCTCCCATAGTTGACATTGTTCATATCATTAACAGTACGAAGAACACTATCATCTTGGCAAAAATAATTCATTCTCTAGTTTCTACGAAGCACATATCTAGATGTACTGTTGAAATGTATATTTCGTGTCGGGTTTTTGTTATCGTATCCACAGGGATTGTAAGATATCACCGCCGTTCGATGGTTGTATTAATCTTAGCTCAATGTAACAATAGGGTTTTGGTTTTAATCAAGTTATCTTGCATAAAAAGTAATAAATTGCGGTAAAAGTTATGGTTTGATTAAATGAGAAATATTGTCAAAGTTAGGTTTCAATGATCACTTTGCATGTATTTGCTCGGTCAACAATCTTATAAACTCCTTTAGATGATAAATCATTTCACAAAGTCCTCTCAATATGTTTCTCTCGAACACATATTGTGAGTTTTGCCATTTTGATCCATTGTTTCTCTCGAACACAATCTATCAAAATGACAACTTTTTGGTTCAACCTTATGGTGAACAAAGTCATTCGTTACTATCTCTAGCTAACAAACAAGTTTGGATGAAAACCTAGGTCAAGAGTCGGTAAACATCTCTCGATCATAAACCAACACAAAGAGTTTTAAATAGAAACAAAGTTTTCATCATATATTTACCGTTAAAGAGTTTACATATGAGGATCCTTACATTTACACACAAAGCTAGTAATCACCTACATCTAACCTTGACAAATGGATGACTTAGCTACTCATTTTCATGGTAGCTTGGTCGGCAAGTAAGGAAAGAAGGTTGATCAACATCCAAGTCGGATAATCGAAGTTGGATGGGAATCCACCTTCTTTTTGTAGAAGATGGTTCTAAGATGAAGAGAAATGAAAACTAGGGCATAAAGATCCCAAGAACAATGCTGCAAAAATATCTAGAAGAAAGTACAAAAGTGGAAAAAGTTGGTAAAAATAAGGTATGGTGCTCAAAAGTGGCACCTGCTACTTATAGACCTCTGCTGGGCTGTCATGTTCGCTAGGCGAGCAGAATGGCTCGCCTAGCGAGGGTCTAATATGGGCACACAAGGCCCCTGCGCCCAGAGAAAACAGGGCCTGCTGAACTGTCATGTTCGCCTAGCGAACATACCTTCGCCTAGCGAAGGACACGCTTCAACCTTCGCCCCAGCGAGGTTGAGAGGTTTTGCTACTGGAATGCTCGTTGGGGACTCGCTAGAGCTTCGCCTAGCGAGTGAGTGCTGGCTGCGTTTTTCACCAAAACAGAATGAACTCGCTACCACCTTCGCCTTCAGCTCGCCTAGCGAATTAATTTGACAATTTACTGGAGCTGTTCGCCTGGAACTCGCCTAGCGAACCAATGCTTCGCCACAGCCTCGCCTAGCGAGCAGGCTGATGAAATGCTTGTATTCTTTGGTTCCTTTGCCAATTTTCTTGTGTCTTCATTTTCAATTAGTTCATGTCTTTCCTGCACAATAACACACAAATCAAAGGCACCAAGCTTGTTTATCAATGTAATGCATTCCATGTAAAACAAATGTGGTTTTGACAGTTTTAGCAAGGAAAAAGAGTGAAAGATGCCCACATATGATAGCTCAAATAAGCACTTTTGGGCATCTAACATGTACCAAAGCTTTGGGTGTTTGACATTGAAGCATTGCTTGCATTATTTGACATTAAAGCACTGATAGGAGATGGAAAATGGTGATTTAACCATAATTTTGAGAAGAAAAAGGAAGATAATGGAAGATGGAAGAATATGAAGACACGAACTAATGGAAGATTGATGAATAATGAAAAACAAATAAGCAAGATGAAGAATAGGAAACCACGAACCCTAAACCGTTTATAACACGGTAGTTAAGTGTTCACATTACTATATGCATACCTAGTGAAGCTTCGCGAAATATACCTGAGTGCATCGCACGCTCAAAGATACAACAGAGTCGCCATCGAACTTTATTTATTCCTAAAGGAGAGGGAATAAAGGAGAAGAGCGATCCAAAATGCAGCGGAATTTAAAAAAAATCCTCCTTTAGTGATCCTTACGAATGGGCATGATCAGTGATAGAATAATTACCTCTTATGGCGATTGTAACTTTTGATGCAAATCTACGGAGCGATCACGAACGTTGAAAGATGACAACGCCTCTATTCAGTCCACACGAACGAATTCCTTCAATCTTAGTGCTAGCTGCTACGAATGAAGGCTTTGAGTGAGAGAGAGAGAGAGAGAGAGAAACGAAATTACAACTTCACAAATGCTTCTGCACAAGGTTCTATTTATAGAATTACTTGTGTGGGTTGCAAGCTAAAAATCCCATTTAAGTGTATGTGGACCGTATCTTATAATATGCCAAAATCACTTACACGCGTGATACCTTATCATATTTCGTATTCTACTTAAGTACATCGTACCTTACGATATTCTACAATTCACTTAAGTGCACCGTACCTTACAGTGTTCCTTAGTTACTTTATCTCTCATCAATCCGTCCTTTTGTGTGTGAACTTGTAGGTTTTCGCGGCATTGTCAATTATATTAAATCATGTATTTAACATAATAAACAGTGAGCGGTATCTAGCAACACATCACTGGTAACCAAGACACGAAAATGTCATGTGATTTGACAAATCCTTTTGTGATAATACTTATGTGTACAATTACCCTTTTGCTCTTATGTCTATATTGAACACAAGGCATATACAGTGTCATCCTTGTCCAGTTCAATATTGGGCCCATAGACATTTATCCTGTTATGCAGGATGGGAAAATTCCATCTAGGTCACTCATGTCCCTCAGCATGCTTCGTGGAGTACCCATCAACTGTATTTATGGTCATCCAGTTACGGACAATGTTTGATCAACAATAAGGCACTTGACTCTACATCTAGAGTCCATAGTGGTTTCAGATCGAAGGGTGGTATACACCATTATCACCATGAGAATAACTTATGACACTTTGCATAACATTCTATATATTATTCTCATAGCGGGTCAATCCAGTATAAATATTACTCTTAATATTCATGCCTATGTTTAAGACTTGATAACTCCTTATCCATGATCCATGAGTTGTGATCATCAGTCTATATACATAATAGTCTTAATGCTTTAATGTTATCCCACTTCACAATAAATCTCGACTACAGATACTTTAAGAATAGTGTCCTTATGTTTAATGTGATCTCATGATTAAGTCACACTTGATACATTAAACAGACTAGCTATTCTAGGGACTTTATTAAACAAACATAATAAAGAAAAAGCCTTTTATTATTAATAAATAATTCGATACAAGTACCAAAAGTATTGGCCTCTAGGGCTTACACCAACGATCTCCCACTAGCATTAGAGCAAATCAGGCATACCCATAATGCCAATAGATCTAGTATGGTTATCATGCTTCTGCTGCGCAAGAGGCTTTGTTAGTGGGTCAGCAATATTATCAAGTGTAGGTACTCTGCATATTTTCACATCTCCTCTATCTATTATCTCTCGAATGAGGTGATAACGCCTAAGTATGTATTCAGATCGTTGGTGAGATCTAGGCTCCTTAGCTTGTGCGATGGCACCATTGTTATCACAATAAAGACCAATGGGATCCACAATGCTAGGAACTATGCCAAGTTCACTAATGAACTTTTTGATCCAAACAGCTTCCTTTGCTGCACTTGAGGCAGCAATATACTCGGCCTCGGTTGTAGAATTAGCAATTGTATCTTGCTTTGAACTTTTCCAACTCACAACGCCACCGTTTAAGCAAAACACATAACCAGATTGCGATCTAAAGTCATCCTTATCTGTCTGGAAGCTAGCATCGGTGTATCCAATTACAACAAGCTCTTTCTGACCTTCATATATCAAGAATGAGTCCTTAGTCCTTCTCAAATACTTAAGGATATTCTTGACAGCTACCCAATGAGCATCACCGAGATCAGATTGGTACCTACTCGTTGCACTTAAAGCATACGAGACATCTGGTCGAGTACATAACACAGCATACATGATAGATCCTATTGCAGATGCATATGGAATCTTATTCATGCGATCCCTTTCTTCCTTAGTTGAAGGGGATTGTGTTTTTGATAGACACAAGCCATGTTGCATAGGTATGAATCCTTTCTTGGAATCATGCATATTAAAGCGTATTAGCACTTTGTCTATGTATGTACTCTGACTTAGGCCAAGCAGTTTTTATGATCTATCTTTATAGATCCTGATTCCTAATATATAGGCTGCTTCACCTAGGTCCTTCATAGAAAAGCATTTCCCCAACCAAGACTTTACTTGTTGCAGGGTAGGGACATCGTTTCCAATTAGTAATATGTCATCTATATATAGTACCAGGAAAACGATCATGCTCCCACTAACCTTCTTGTAGACACAAGGCTCATCTTCGTTCTTGATGAATCCATATTGTTTTACTCTTTCATCAAAACGAAGATTCCAGCTTCTGGAAGCTTGCTTCAATCCATAGATTGATCTTTGTAACTTACATATCTTTTGGGCTTCTTCTGGTATGTCAAATCCTTCAGGTTGTGTCATGTACACATCCTCAAGAAGATTCCCATTAAGGAGAGCAGTTTTGACATCCATCTGCCATATTTCATAATCATGATATGCAGCGATAGCAAGTAAAATCCGAACAGATTTAAGCATTGTAACTGGTGAAAAGGTTTCATCACAGTCAACCCCATTAATTTGTTTATATCCTTTTGCAACCAGTCTTGCCTTATAGGTATGTACTTTACCATCCATTTCAGTCTTCTTTTTGAAGACCCACTTGCATCCTATAGGGTTAACTCCTACAGGAGGCTCTACCAAGGTCCAAACTTGGTTTGTGTACATGGAATCCATTTCAGATTTCATGGCTTCTAGCCACTTCTCAGACTCGGGACCAGTTATGGCCTCTTGGTAGTTTACATGCTCATCTTGATCTATGAGTAATACATCACCTTGATCAGTTATGAGATATCCATATCTCTCAGGTAGGTGACGTATCCTGCTTAACCTACGCTGGTCTTGTTCTACTTGAGCAGGTTGCTCTTCCACAACTACTTGTGTTTCCTGCTCTAATTCCTCCATAGGTGTATCAATTCTTTGTGATTCTTGAATTTCTTCAAGCTTTACTTTCCTCCCACTGATTCCTTTGGAAATAAAATCCTTTTCTAGGAAAACTCCAGTTCGAGCGACAAACACGTTGCCCTCTGAAGGATTGTAGAAGCAATACCCTCTTGTTTCTTTAGGATACCCTACAAATAAGTATTTGACACTGTTCATATTATTAACAGTATGAAGAACACTATCATCTTGGCAAAAACACTTCATTCTCTAGTTTCTACGAAGCACATATCTAGATGTACCAAAGCTTTGGTTGTTTGACATTGAAGCATTGCTTGCATTATTTGAAATTGAAGCACTGATAGAAGATGGAAGATGGTGATTTAACCATAATTTTGAGAAGAAAAAGGAAGACGGTGGAAGATGGAAGAATATGAAGACACGAACTAATGGAAGATTGATGAATAGTGAAAAACAAATAAGCAATATGAAGAATAGGAAACCACGAACCCTAAACTGTTTATAACACAGTAGTTAAGCGGTCACATTACTATATGCATACCTAGTGAAGCTTCGCGAAATATACCTGAGCGCATCACACACTCAAAGATACAACAGAGTCGCCATCGAACTTTATTTATTCCCGAAGGAGAGGGAAAACATTGGTAAAACCTGAGGGAGAAAGAAAAGGGTAAGGAAGTCGGTTATGCAAGGGGAGGGTATTAGCATCCCTCATATTTGTTGTACTCAACGAGAACCGTTTTGAATGTTCTTTGCAAGAATGAGTGTTATTATCTAAAGATTACTCGCGAAAGGGAAAAAAGGTTAATAAATAAATGTGTTCACGAAGGATTCGATCCCTTATGATTAAGCATTTGTTTATTTGCGATATAATGGATGTACTCAGATCATACTCTAGCAATTAAACATTGTTTGTATGCTCACACATGGAGGCTTAAGCTTCATTCACAGTAGAACGGAAGTAACATGTCCTTTCTGAAAAGGTTTTACATAGAAAATAAAACCCAAAGGAAAAACTGAGTTTGATGAGGTGAGTTTGCTTTTATTCTTAAAAGAAAGTCTTGATTTGAATCATACTAAAGTCTATGAATGGAGGTGAATACGATGAGCAATTGGGTTATACATCTCGTACCCAAAGATATCCAAAATGAGGATAAGAATTCTCCACTCTCACCCATTCTCCATTGCTTAAGGCTCATGGCGTACAATTCTAATCGTATTGTTAATTGTTTTTGATTTTATTCAAAAAAATGGTTTTAGTCTTACTAAACAAAGAAAACAAGAGGGGAAAAGAGAAACCCTAGGAGGTTGAAGGCTAATCTTCAATCTGTATCCCATATCTGTGTAGAAAGACTTGTCAATTATTCGATTTAAATTGCACTAAAGTCTATGAATAGAGGCGAATACGATGAGCAACTGAGTCATTTGTCCCGTACCCAAAGATATTCAGAATGAGGATAAGAATTCTTCATTCTCATCCATTCTCTATTACTTAAGGCTCATGTTGTGCAATTTGCATCATAATTGACGAGTGTTGAAGTTGAATCTCTTTGTTGCTTCCTGTGATGAAGGATTGCTTTGAAGAAAGAGACTCGACAATCAATTTACTCAAATTGTATTGAAGTCTATAATTAGAGGTGAATACGATGAACAACTGGATCATTCGTCCCATACCAAAAGATATTCAGAATAAGGATAGGAATTCTCCACTCTCACTCCTTCTATATTGCTTAAGGCTCATGGCACACAACTTGACTCATGATTCACAAGTGTTGAATACACCTTTGTTGTGCTTGAACAGTAGTCCACTTTATCTTGTACTGATTTGTATTGAATGGAGTCTTGAATCGTAAGATCTTGTACAACTCTTGAGATCCAGTATATCTAGTACATCTTGAACACAAAGGACTTGTCCTATCAAGTGATCAATGATCTTTTGATCACTTGAATAGGCTTGGGAAATTGAGCACATTAAAAAGGATTTGGTTTATCAAAGCAAACTTCGATCAACCCAACCAATGTGAATAAAAATGACCAGAATCAAGTACACAACATACCTATAGATTAATCAATTAATTAGATGATTTACAAGTCCTAAGTTAGGGGAACATGCATTTCAAGATTTTAAACTCTAGTGGTACTATAATCAATTTGTACAAATTGTACAATTAGGAATCAAAATATAGTTAAAACTAAACAAACCTAATTATCCAATTATCATCATTATTTATAATCAATTCTAAAATTCTAATTATAACCTAATCACATCTAAAAAATCTAATTGATCTAAAATTCTAAAATTCTAATTAAATTCTAAAAATCCTAGTTCTAAAATTTCTAATGAACCTAATATCCAAAGTTCCCAGTTACCTATACTATTCTAAAATTCTAAATCTAATGAACCTAAAATTATAATTAACACCTAGTCAAATTCTAATTAATCAAATCGACCTAAATCCTCTAATTAACCTCTAATCTAAATTCTCAAACTCTAATTAAACTAAATTCTAAATCTTAAATTCTAATGAACCTAAATTTTAATTAATCATGATAAAATGAACATGAAAATGATTTTAATAAAATAATTAAGAGAGAGAGGGGGGGTGTAGGCCCGTATATGAGGGTAGGAAGAGCAGGAAATTCGTTTGGGCCTTAGGCCCAAACAGATCCGAGTATCAAACACCAAGAAACACGCAAGCTGGAACAATGAACCCACACTTCTCATGAGCTGAAGCAAAAGCAGAAAAATGCTTCTCACAGAAGCGCTTCTTCATCGCGGATTGAAGTTTCAGAGGCAATCGATGTTCAAAGAAAAAACCATGCTCCAAGAAAGTTAAGCCAGTGCACATCCTTAAGCACGATGCAATGAATTTTCATCAAGCAATTTCGTCGTCGCGCTTCCGTTTGCTTCTTCATCTTAGCAATCGGACTCGGAGCGAAAACAAGGTGAAGAATCAATGCTTAAACAAATTTCTTCGAAATCATCATCCAACCGAGGTTCATAACTTATGCGCGCGAATTTGAAATGACGGAAACGAAATCGAAGAGAACTCACTGTATGGAACAGGTATCAAATTCGCCTTGAATTGCTCTCTCTCTCTTCTTCCTCTAATACGAATCGTGTGCGTGAATTTTGATTGAGAAATTGCGAGATTGTGTGCGTGTGTGTGAATTAGTGATGAATGAATCGTTTGCTGAAGAGTTTCTGCATTGTTATTGTGTTGTGATTGTTGCTTCTTCCCTCTGTTCTAAGATTTGCTGTTATGCTGTGAAAATGAGAAATCTGTTTTTGACGAAAGAGAGTGGATGAATGAAAAAATAGTCTGAATGAAAAAATAAGTTCAGTGAAAAGATAGTTTGAATCCTGATTTGAGGCGTGTGATGTGAACTTATATGGTTCTGATTTTCTGTTTTCAAACTCAAATGAAATGTCGGTTAGAAATGCAATAGTTATTTAGATGAAATTCAATCGAAATTTTAATGAAATGTAAAAATGAACTTCAACTTCTGTTTTGAAATGCACTTTTGTTAAATTAAGTTTTGGAAATTAGTTATGTGTTAGTGAAAATTCTGTTATAGTTAGAAACAAATTTTCTGTTAAAGGAATGCCATGTTATTGATGTTAATTTGTTAGTCAGAACCTGTTAGGAGTAATATGATGCTCACAATGAATTTTGTTAGTCATAATGATTGTTAATCACTACTGATTGTTAGCAAAATCTGCTAGTTTATTACACTTCTATTAGAATCAGTTAGGTTGTGAAACTATGCTAATTGATTAGGTCAATGAGTTCAGTTAGTTCAATCGCAGGTTAGTTATCAATTGAATTTAATTGTTTGAACTTAACAAAGTCCTGTTAAGGTTGCTGCAGTTAGTGTAGCTTATATAACTAATTTTCTACTATGACAGTTAATTATTATTCAATTGGCATGAAGCTAATCAGTCAGGCTAATGAAATGAGATTGTTGATGTTAGTTCAGCTGGTTTGAATTGGATTTGTTCTGTTTGTGGTGCAGGGCTACTTAGAGTGCTTGATGAAATTGCTATCATGGACATGTTGTAATGGATCATGCTTGAAGTATGGAATTGGATCATTGGCATTTGGTTAGGGGATGCTTGAGTTGTTCTTGTGTAGTTGTAAGGTTATGTAATGTGGTAATGTATTTGAATTGTATGTAATTTTGGAAGATGACTTTGTAATTTATGGACATGTTGTAATGGGAATGACATATCATGGCTTTGAGGTTTATTAGAACATGGTTGAAATTTGGTTTATTGTTTGTAATGGTTTAAGGTTGAAAGTTGAAAATGAATGTAATTTGGAATTGATGGCTGGATATGAAATTGTAATGAAGGGTAATATGATGAACTTGTATGAAAGTGTGATTTTGAATCAAATGGTTGAATTTAAATGTAATTTGATGAATTTGAATATATGAAGTTTCGACGTATGGAATGTACATTGTATAAAATGGAATGGTATTATGTTTATAAATGGTTGAACATTGAGAAAATGTTAAAAATGTGGGGGAAAAATAGGTTGGTCCAAATGTCGGTCCAAAAGTAGGTTTGACCAGGTTTTGGACCTGGTTACGGACCTGGTCATGGACCAAGTTCCTTGGTCCAAAAGTATGTCAGACCAGGAAATAGACCAAGAATTAGACCAAGCCCAAAAGCCATGCAAAACCCAATAGAACCATGATTTTGATGATGAACATGATAAAATGCATTAAAATAAATCTCACATGGTCAAGAGTGATGAGTTGAGTTTGGTCAACTGGTTGACCAAAAAGTCAACGGTTGACCAAAAGTTAACTTATACAAAAATGCTGAAGTTTATAATCTCTTTTCAACGCCACATGGAAAATGAAACCAAATGAATGGAATAAAAATAGGAATCATGAATGCATGCACATTTCTGACCAACCATATAACATCAAGAATTAGGCTTCAGCTCTAGTCAAACCTGAAATTAAGCAATAATCAAACCTCAAACTAAGTGAGCAACAAACATCAATACCCTGAGCCAAGATAGGGTTTACAATTCTTCAAAGCAAACCTAAGGTTCACCCTTCTCGTGCAAAAGGCAACAAGGGGAGACGTGATTCTGTGCACAAGGCAACAAAATAAACTCACAAAAGGTAAGTCGTCTCAATGAAAATTTCTCCATTCAAAAGGCAAGGAGATTGGAAAGAAGCCAAATGAACTCACAAAAGGTAAGTGGCTGACAAAAGGTAAAAAAGTACATGCAAAAGGCAACACGAAGAAGAGATATTTCGGGAAAACCTGTCGGAAATACCACTATAGAGTTTCATGATAATGTTCTCAGTTGGGGAGAAAGAATGTCTCAACGGAGAATTCTTTTATGCTTTCGAGAAATACTTTCATGCAGTTCACATATGTTTGATTTTGTATGGCGTAATGTTTCCATCTTGATGGAATATGCTACATGTGTCATGATGCAATGAATGATTGCTTAAGCAAGATTTCGATGCATGATCGGGATTTTGTTATGTACAAATATGCATGGCTGGATGTATTTTTAAAGATTGAGAACTTAGGGTACCAATAACCATTGGGTTTATCAATCAAGATCAGGGTTCTCTGTTGAAAGGTGAGGGGTATGTTTAACATGTTTCTCCGACATTCATCTTGCACTTAGAAGTTAGTTACACATAATGGATCTTACTCTGAAGAGACTCAAAAGTATAAAGAGGATATTCCCTCTCTAGTCAGTCATGCCCCAGTCTATTGGGAATCTGCATGCTCCAACAGTATCAAAGAACCAGGACAATGGGAAGTAATGTTGGACACAATCCATACCCTGTTAACCAGAAGCCTTGTAACCAAGCAATCTCCTTGGGTATCCATCACACCAGACCTAAACTCGGGGCATCCGTAGACCCTCAAACCACTGCGCAAACTACATCGCCGTCTTGCATAAACAATCGGCCATTGCATATCATTACATCATGAATCGTGTAGCATATTCCATCGAGGTGAAGCATTACGCCATGCAAAATCAAACATGCATAACTGCATGAAATTCTTTCTCAAAAGCATAAAAAAATCCTCCGTTGAGACAATTCTTCCTCCCCGGCTAAGAATGCTATCAAGAAGCTCTTGAGTAGTATTCCCAACAGATTCCCTGAAATATCTCTTCTTCATTTTGCCTTTTGCAAGTACCTTTTGACCTTTCGTCAGTCACTTACCTTTTGTAAGTCACTTTTTGCTTTGTGCCAATCTCCCTGCCTTTTGCATGGAGAATATTTTATTGAGACAACTTACCTTTTGTGAGTTTATTTAGTTGCCTTGTGCGCGAAATCATGTATCAATGCTTACCTTTTGTAAGTCTCATCGCTGCCTTTTGCACGAGAAGGGTACCCCTGTCAGAACTTTACATCTCGTTTTATTTCAAAATACCTGATGTAGGTTTGGTGAGTCTCGGGGTTTGGGTAACCATTGTTCGAGAACCTCTTCCCCGTCATTGTGCTTGAGGGATATTATGAGGTTTTCGTACCTACTGCAAAGTCCCCACTTGTCAGAGCGTGCCAAAGTCCAGTTCCTGTCTAGCAAATCCTTTCAAAGTCTAGGTTTCACCTAGCAAATCATATTCAAACCTGTCATTTTGACCTTTGCAAACATTTAGGACCTTTCTTTAGTTGCTTACCTTTCATAAGTATCCATCTTCCTTTTGTAAAGGAAATACCTCTTATTTCCCATTTACCTTTTGTGAGTCCCCTTTGCCTTTTGCATGAGGATTATCACATCTTTTACTTGCCTTTTGTAAGTTCCCTCTACCTTTTTCACGGGAAGTACTTCTTTCAACTTACCCTTTGTGATTACCTTCTTCCTTTTGCAAAGGAAAACCCTTTTATTCCTCACTTACCTTTTGTAAGTATCCCCAAACTTTTTCACGAGGAATTCTATCTCAATTTTCTTACCTTTTGTAAGTACCCCCTACCTTTTGCATATGAGACTTTCTCTTTCTAAGGAGTCGTTGCTACCTTTTGTATGAGATAACCATCCTTCACTCTTTCTTCTCAACCTTTTATTGAGAAGTTTTATCATTGTCGTTGCATGAGAAATCATATTCATCTTCATGCGTATTCTTAACCTTTTGTTGAGAAGTTTTCTCATTACCTTTTGTATGAGAAATCCCCTCTAGATTTCTTATTAACCTTTTGTTGAGAAGTTTTCTCATTGTCGTTGCATGAGAAATTGTATCCATCTTCATGATTCTTCTTAACCTTTTTTTGAGAAGTTTTCTCATTACCTTTTGTATGAGAAACCCCCTCCAACTTCTTCTTAACCTTTTGTTGAGAAGTTTTCTCATTATCGTTGCATGAGAAATCATATCCATCTTCATGTGTATTCTTAAACTTTTGCTGAGAAGTTTTACCATTACCTTTTGTATGAGAAATCCCCTATAACTTTCTTTTTAACCTTATGTTGAGAAGTTTTCTCATTGTCATTGCATGAGAAATCATATCCATATTCATGCATCTTCTTAACCTTTTATTGAAAAAAAATCTCATTGCCTTTTGTATGAGAAACCCCATCTAGCTTCTTCTTAAGCTTTTGTTGAGAAGTTTTCTCATTGTCGTTGCATGAGAAATCATTTCCACCTTCATGCGTCTTCTTAACCTTTTGTTGAGAAGTTTTATCATTACCTTTTGTATGATAAATCCCCTTCAGCTTTCTTCTTGACCTTTTGTTAAGAAGTTTTCTCAGTGCCTTTTTGTATGAGAAGTCATATCCATCTTCATATGTCTCTTTAGTCTTTCGCTAAGGAGTGTAACACCTCAAAATTTGCCCTCCTCTCTTGGGACTAAGATTATCATATTGCATATCATTTTTAGGTCATTAGGCATTGCATATTGCATATCATGTGGTTACATTGTGCAAGCTATCCTCCCAAGTCTTGATCAGAAGATGAGGAAGTCAAAGTGCAAAGCAGGGGTTTTATTGACTGATCATTGGCCATCTGAGGATTGGGCTGTGAATTAGGGTTTCATGATTCTCAATGGATGGTGGTCTTCATCTTGATTGCAATGATACATCATCATCATCATGGTTGTCATCAAGTGTTGAAGCAGGATTCCTTGAGATTAGGGTTTTGACCATTGGTCAACCCTAATCAATTGCATTGGGCCAATCAGGGCATGATCAGAAGATGGGGTTTATGATGGCTATGGGGTCATAATATGATTTTATTGTGATTATTGAGGCTAGGGTTTCATCCTTGAGCCATTGCATCAGGAGATTGGGGTTCAGTTTGATCTATGCATTGCCAGATTCATCTATCAGCTGAAAAGTCAACGGTGGTCAACTGTACATGATCTGATGGATTTGGAGGTGGAAATGAGTTGGATACACTTCATTCATGTTGGAACAAGTGTTATTTGACATCTCAAAGCTTAAGAATGAAGAAAATCAAGTCAGGACAAAAACTGGCAAAAATAGAAAGTGACTTGTAATTGAAGTTTCCAAAAATGGAAAGTTTTTCACCTCAAGACCACGTGTCCAAGGAAGCTTCAAATGAAAATTTGTTCAACATGAAAGTTGTAGATCTTGTTCTCACCTTTCCAAAAAGTCCAAGAACTTGAAAATCCCATGTATGGTTGGAAAATTATGGCTCAGTGAATTTCAAAAATGACCCATAATCAGGAGGCCATAACTTCCACATGGATTGTCCAAATTAGAAGTTCTTTATATGCACAAACTCCATTTGACATGTACTTTCATGGTGCATAATTGGATTTTCTCAAAAGTGGTCAATGCAAAAAGTCAAATTTCAACTGGACAGTTAAATGGACCAGGGGCAAAATTGTCCAACTTGTGAAATAATTGGAATTTTTGAGTGGGGATTTTTGCTACACCTCACAAATGGTATTTGAAACTTGTTGGAATCATCATTTCATGGCTAGGTTTCATGATTTGGAATTTGGCTTGTAAAATGAAATTGCAAAAATGGACACATAACCATTCACATGTGATTTTCTAAAATACACATCCAATGAGAGTGAAACAAGTTGCAATAGCTCATGACAGGTATTTGGAAGTTGTATGAGCTGTCCATGAGGTGGCAATGAGCTGGCTTTGGAAAGTACCATTTTGCCCTTACTTGAAAATTAGCCATTTCACTTAATCAATTCAATTTGGCTAATGAGTGTGATTAAGCTTGGATTAAGGTGTCATATAAATTCCTAATCACTTCCAAATCATAACAGAATTACACACACTCCAAAACCAGATCTGAAAACTCTTCATTCTCTCAAAATTTCTTCAAGAACACATTGAACTCAAATTCATCAAACTTCCTCAATTCTTGATCATTTGGAAAAGTGCTTGTGGATTCGAGTTTCATGCATCATCTACTTCATCTGTTTGTGAAGATTCACCTCAAATTCACCACCATTCACGACTGTTCAAGCAAGGTCCTTCCATGGTGAAATCGAATTTCTCCTTCTAGAAGCCATTTCCATTGATCCTGAGTGTTCCAGGCTACTTCTTGAAGCTTGTTCTTCGACTGTTTCGCGTCACAACACCTTGAAAGCTCCGATTCCAACACTGCAATCTCAAGGTACTCAAAATTCGAGTCTCACGATTTTGCTAATTGTCATATGCGTTGTGTAGGTCATTTGTCATAGGTTAACATGTAGCAATCGGTTTGTAAAATGATTGAGCGAGTTGAGAGAAATCGCGACTCGAAGCTTTGAATGTGAAACTTTAAACGATCGATCCGGTTAGTACAGTTAGATTTAGGTTGATTAGGTTATATATTCATGATCTATGCACTGAGACGGTTTCAACGCATATCCATTTGTGAGATTTGGTTGAAGTTTGAGTAAAATCATTGTTGGACGGGGATGAGTATGCCGCGCGAAGAGGAAGGAAAATTCTGGAAAAAACGTGTTCGATCCAATTTTTCATTTGAATGTTTCAGTTTCGCTGTTTACCGCGCCAAGTTGAAGATATTTACCATACTGCCATTAATGAATCTTATTTAATTATATTAATTCTAAAAAATTCTAAAAAATTCATAAACACTTTAGAAAATTCATAAAAAATTCATAAAAAATCAGAAAAATATAGGGATTTTTAGGTTGACTTCCTTGTTGACTGTAGAATTTTTTTGACCTATTGGTGGAAGTTGTGCATGGTAGAAATTGTGTTTGACCTAGGTTTGTTTCACATGTGCTACATTTTGATACATTCTACCATTTTGATTGTGAAATGCTCATAGTATAAAAGAAATTCTTGAAAATTTTTGTGGTAATTATAGACTGGTTGATGATGATTTACATGTGCATTTCATGAATTTTTGATTCCTGGTCATTGAGATACAAATTTTGGAACTTAGGTGTGACAACTTGTGTCACACCTCATTATGTCAACTTGCTGGATTTATTTGAGTGACCTATACTTGTTGGATTAATATGAAATTTTGCATGATGTTTCATTAACATGTTAAGATGCTATGTGAATTTTTGTGGAATTTTATGTGGCATTTTCAAATTGATTGCTATTTTTCATCTCTGTTGGTCAAATGTGCAAGCTTGTGTGACATAGGTTGGTAGATTTAATGTGAAATGCTCATATGGTATTGAATGATCATGAAATTTGGTATGCTTGTAATAGACACATGATAGAACATCCCTGTTTTGGTCCCATCCATTTCTTTATTGTTTTCATTGAGTTATGAATTTTTGAAGTGGAAGCATGTGTTGATGTTGTGATTTGGAGCATGTAATTGTGTCTGTTTTTGTTGATTTTCATTGACATGGTTTCCTTTGTCCAATTAGGCTAAAATTTGACATGCTAGACCTTGAGTATCCCCTGTTTAGGTGTAAATTATTTGAGAATTTTTGGAATTGTTTTGATGTGGATTTGAATGCAATAGTTCTGTTTGCATGTTTGGTGCTTCATTTGAACTAGTTTGCCTTATTTTGTGCATAAAATGAACATAATGAATGATATGGACATGAGACTAATTGTGTTGGCTTTTGTTTGACATTAATTTGAGTTTGGTTAGAGATACCTTGCTGTTTAGGAATTTTTCTTGCCTTTGGACCCTAGGCTTGGCCTAGTGGTCTAGTTGCTAATGTTTGCTTGATTTTTCAGGATGAATAGCACAATGCACATGGAGAATGAATCAAGTTAAATGCAATTGATGTTGTTTGATGTTTGTACACTAACACAACTTTGTTTTGTAGGTTGTGAAGTTTGGGCTTGAGCTCATAGCTTGCCTTTGTTGTGCATTAGTTTGTATAGTCTGACTGATTAATACTTGCTGTTTATTTTTGTCTGTCGGAGTACTAACTGTGTTTGACTGTTTCCATGTACTTTTAGTTGCTCAGTTCCTTGTGAACTTTTGCTTTGCTTTGCTTAAGCAACTTGCATTGAGGTATAACTTCCTAACTTCATGTAGTCTGGAGACCCGGTCTGTTATTTGACCGGGCAAATGTCTGAAGTCCTCCTTAAGAGGCAATGATTGTGGTTGTTTATTTTTCGTGCCAAGCAGGTGAAAGTCCTTTAAATAAGGCAATTGGTGGAAGGTAGGGGTATGCAGTCTACCCCCCACTATTCAGTTGAGTCTTCTCCTTGCTCCCATTACATGGTTGTAGCATTGAGATCACAAGCCCAAGATCTTGTGCGGTGCACGTTGTGTCAGAGTCTCTGAGTATAGAAGGGTTCCCCCATTCTGGACCCATGCTCATTTGTCAGAAGCTCTCCCTGGTTAGGGATAAGAGCTGTGAGGTCTCATCCTCACTTCATCCTTTCATCTGTTTCACCTTAGCCTCGTAATGGCAAGGTTAAGAGCAAACCCAGCCCGTACAGACGACTCGCTTCGGCAGTCAAACCTATTGATTGAGCCCCTTGTTTGGCTATAGTGCGTGCTATGTGGATATCTGATTGACATGCTTGTTTGAGATGCTTGTTCTCATTTGATGTATGCTTATATTCTGTATGCTTGTGTGCTTGCTTCTTTCCTGGTTAGGATAGGCTTGCTTATGCAAGTAGGATAGAAACCTGAACTTAGGGTAAACGATGCATGACAACACTAGGCTCGAGTCCAGCTCCCTAGTAGTGTGTCTTTCCCTGGTTTCTGGCTAGTAATTCAGTCCCTTTCAGGGGAACTACATCGCCCTGATCCTTGTTCCAGACGAGGTATGTAGGCAGGTGGTCGTGCGAGACCACTCCGGGCAACCTTTTTCTTTTTTGCGTGTGTTTACTTGTTATCTGATTGTGTGTTTGGTTCGGATGCCGACGTAGGTCCAGTGATTGGCGGTCGGGCTCCACGTTTGCCCTTTTGAGTGCGTTTTGGTTCGGATGCTGACGTAATTCCATCAAGTGGTTGTCGGGCTCCATGTTTGCCACCCTTATCTGTTTGTGTGTTTTGTGTTGTTTGGCGTGCGTAAGCCGAACTACAGTGGCTCTGATTCTTGTTCCAGACAAGATATGTAGGCATAAGGTGCGATACCTTATCGAGCTCGTTCCTCTTAACCCCACCTGCGTTCCCTGTGTGTGTGTGATGTTTTAGCAACCTATTCTTTATTCTAGGACGTGGATCCCGTCGAGTACGACGGACGTGAGGGGTGCTAATACCTTCCCCTTGCGTAACCGACTCCCTTACCCTTTCTCTTTGGTCGCGAGACCATGTTCTTTCCAGGTTTCTCTGAGCGTTTCCTTTCCCTATTTTGGGATAAATAACGCGCAGTGGCGGCTCTGTGTTGTGTTTTTATTTGAGTCTCGCCGGTTGTTTTTTCGCAGGATGCGACAGCTGGCGACTCTGCTGGGGAGACGGATGTAGAGTTATGCTGGTCCATCGTCCCTAAGCGAGTCCTTCCTAGCGTTTTAGGATTGGTTTGGGTTGCTTATTGTGTTTTATTTATTGCATTTATTATTCTAACCAGTGTGTATATATATTTGCATAAATGTCTGCATGCATCATACTATCATGTTGTTGCCGTCCTCTATGCAGGTGGTTCCTCTGTTTGGGGGTGGGTGTTCTGAGTGGGGCTAAAACCCAGGCCCGAGTATACACCTAGGACTAGTGTGGTCTCATGTCGCCTCTTTCATGTTAAGTCAACATGTGCCTGGAGGCGTGATGTACCACAAGCCGGATGAGGCTCATTTGGTAGTGCTCATCTCTGTGGATATTCCGCTTTGTTTGAGTTACTCCATCTGAGTTATTGACTCTGGTGACCGATCATTTCCCGGATCTTTGGTTTAGACGGTCTTAAGGGAGCTACAATGGCACACCCGAAAGGGCAAACCCATTGAGTATCTCTGCCCGATTGTCGAGACTATTATCCGCCTTAGGATGACCTGTTTAGAATTTACCTGTGAGGGGAGGGTGATTCTTTCAGATGCATTGCTCAGATGGTGACTTTTTGTTCCGTGGATCAGAGTCCTATTTATAAGTCGGATTTATGGCCATTTATTTGCCGTGACGCCGGAGTGCTGTCCGTGATATTTATCAGTGGGGATCCGTTTATTTCGGGATTCCCCGGGCCGTGTTATTTATCAGTGGGGATCCGTTTATTTCAGGATTCCCCAGGCCGATTCAGATGGTTATGGGTATCTGCTCAGAGATTGGTGATGGTGATGATGATGATGTATCTATCTTCCGTTTATTTCGGAACCCTTGAGTTGGATTTGTGGTTACATATTCCCTCGGATGGTTATGATCGGTTCAGAGATCAGGGCTGTGATTCAGAGCAACAGATGATCAGATGATTTGGAGGATGGCACAGCCCATTGCATTCATTCATACATCATTCTCATTTTGCATTCATCTGCACCAAACCTACGTCTAGCCATGTGGGGAGTATTATGGATTGAGAATCTGGTTGAGAGACATCTGGATGTCAAAATGTTATTGGTGAAATGTTATCTGTCTCGATGAAACCAGGATCGAAAGACAGAAGCTTCCTCATATGGATAGACGTTGCATTCATGCATATTAACCTGTTTGCTGTTTTGCAGGAATCATTGCTCGTGCTCGTAGAACTGTACCTTTGCACTCAACCCGACCTCACAGATACTTCACCAGGCGCAACACTCCTAGGCTGATGGATCTTCCCAACACAGATATCCTCGAGCTGAAGGACAAGATGACTGAGCTGATCAACATCATGCAGGGTTTTGCAGTTGATCAGAAAGCTTTGGCTGACAAAGTTGAAAAGCTCGAGCGGGCTTCAGCTGCTAACAGTGTTGTTAATCTGGATGGTGTCTCCGATCAGGGGCTGGGTGGATCCAGAGACGGTGAAAAAAGAGCAACCGTGGGTATGGTGAACAACAATGCTGCTGGTTTTGGTGCTGGTGGTCAACCTGGGCCCGGTCTGGGGCAGAATTTGAAGGACAATTTTGTGCCTCCTTTCTATGGGTTTGATGATGACAGGGAGGAGGACAGAGAGGCTGATCAGTTCTCTATGCTGAATGAGCCATTCGGTCAGTATGGTGTCCAGCCACAGAGCAAAGAAATTCAGTTGCTGGCAGAGAAGGTAAAGGCTCTGGAAAGCCATGCTACTCCGGGGTTTGTCAACATGTCCAACATGGGGCTGGTCGAGGGGATTGTGATCCCACAAAAATTCAAAGCGCCTGCATTTGACAAATACAATGGGAGTTCCTGCCCGGAAACCCACCTTCAAGCCTTTGTCCGCAAGATCTCCGCATACACTACAGATCAAAAACTGTGGATGTACTTCTTCCAGGACAGTCTGTCTGGAGGATCCTTGGAGTGGTACACCAAGTTGAAATCTGCTGACATCAAGAGCTGGCAGGATCTGGGAGATGCATTCTTTAAACAGTATCAGTTCAATGCTGATATGGCCCCGAGTCGTACCCAGCTGCAGGGTATGTCTCAGAAAAATAACGAGGGGTTTAAAGAGTACGCTCAGAGGTGGAGGGAGTTGGCTGCCAGAGTTCAACCTCCGTTGGTGGATCGAGAGATGTCTGATCTCTTTATGGGTACCTTGCAAGGGGTTTTTGCTGAAAGAATGGTTGGATGCCCCGGTTACCAACTTTTCAGACATTGTGGTGGCAGGGGAGAGAATTGAAAGTTGGCTGAAAATGGGGAAGATACAAGGTAATGCTTCGTCATCAGGGTCGAAGAAGCCATTCGGGAACGGTCAGCGTAAGAATGAGGGTAATACCAGTGCGGTCTACGCTCCGAGAGGACCCAGTAGGGATCGTTACTTCCAGCATACCGCTGCGGTAACTATTCCTGCTGACAATCAGCCTGCACAACAGCAACAGCAGCGTCAGCCGCTTCAGCAGAGGTCTCAGAGGGCAGGATATCCAGTCAGGAGGAGGATGAGTGATCGGCATTTTGACAGGCCGCCTGTGACATACTCTGTCCTATTGAAAAAGTTGAAAGATATGGGGCTGGTACAATTGAGGACTTTGGCGCCTATGAGACCTGATCAGAGGCCAGCCAATTTTGATGAAAATGTCAAATGTGAATTCCATTCGGGTGCTCCCGGGCACAGTGTAGAGGACTGCAAAGCTTTTAAGCACGTAGTCCAAGACCTGGTGGATTCCAAGGCTATTAACTTTGCTCCATCTCCCAACGTTAATGCCAATCCCATGCCGGCACATGGTCAGGCGATGGTGAGTGCAGTTGCTGCAGATTCGGATCACGCCTGTAGGATGGGTGAAGAGACTGATGGTAACTGCAAGTTTGATGGTTGGATAAAGCCGTGCGCACCAGGGATGGGAATCCAGAACTGGAAGGCCTAAAAAAGATCATCACTGTCACTCATCCGGAAGAGTAATGATTTTCTGTTTTCAGTTGTTATCTGCATGAAAGCCATACGTGTTGCCCGACATGTAATGGTCCATTGTAAGGGCCACCTCATGTTTAAATTTGCACATTCTGCATCATTAATAAATGGATGTTTTTCAGTCAAAAAGCGGTGTTCCCTGTTTTTCATTTATTTTTGCAGTTTAAAAACAAATAAAAATGGCAATGTTTGTTTTCATTTTTCTTTTTGATTTGTCTCGTCCCGAATTCAAAAATAATTCTCCGGATCTCGTTGATAACAATTTGGTTACACCTCTGTATGACTTCGACAAACCGAGCAATCATGCCGAAGAAGAAGGCGAAGAAGATTGTGATCTGCTGGAATTAGCCAGGTTGTCGAAACAAGAGGAGAAAGTGATTCAGCCGCTCGAAGGGCGATGCGAGATTGTTATTCCAAACACCGCCGAGGTCAGGAAGGAAGTGGAAAATTAGAGCCGCTTCAGAGGCGAGTCGAGAGCAGAATGGTAGCCTTGTTGAAAGAGAAGGTGGATGCCTTCACCTGGTCATGTCAGGATATGCCAGGGTCGAATATCGGTATCGTTGTGCACAAGCTACCATGAAGAGAAGACTGTCCTCTAGAGAAGCAAAACGCCAGTGCCTGTATCAGAGAGCCATGGTGACTTTGTTTCATGATATGATTCATCATGAAGTTGAATGTTATGCTATGACATGATAGCAAAGTCCCAAACAGGAGAAGGGCATCTGGCAGACCGGGGCAAGTCGTTTGACCAGTGGAGATAATTCAAACTGAGGTTGAATTCAGATAAGTGCACTATCAGAGTGCGATCCAGTAAGATGTTGGGGTTCATTGGAAGAGAGGAATCGAGGTTCATCCTGCTTTTAAAAAAAAAAAAAAAAAATGCCTGAACCGAGAAAAAGTAAAGAGAGAGGTTCGTGGTTTCATAGATAGATTGAACTACCTGTCATGGTTCACATCTCATCTAACAGCCACGTGCGAACCTATATTCAAGATGTTGGAAAAAAAGAGATCAAACGGTCAGGTGAAATAATGGTTGCCAAGGGGCATTGAAGAATAAAAAAGAATAAGTTGCAGGAACCTCTGATTCTGACACCTCCTATGGAGAGAGACTGTTAAATCTGTACTTGACGGTCTTCGAGGGGTCTATGAGGTGTATTGGGTCAGCATGACTAGTCTTGTCGAAAAGAGCATGCAATTTACCTAAGCAAAAAGTTTACCGACTGTGAAACAATACATTCACTGTTCGAGAAAACTTGTTGTACTTTGGCATAGGCTGCTTGCCGACTGAGACAGTTTATGCTGGTTCATACCACTTTGTGGATTTCCGAGTTGGATCCGATCGAGTATGGGTTTGAGAATCCAGCATTAACCGGACGGGTTGCGAGAAGAGCAAAAGAATGTTGACTGATTTGTGACACTCTCAGAAAGCAATTGAAGGTGTATTATCTGATTACACCGCCCGGCAACCCATGGTGAATTATCAACCGATGAAGTTTGAGTTCCCTGATGAGGACATCTCGAGGTGCTCTGATCGAAAGATTGAGAGTAGCCGATCCCGGAGGAGGGGCCTGACCCCGAATCCGAACGGATTCTGATGTCTGATGGGGTTAATGTGAAGGAGTTAGTACTGCTTTGGTTACGCCAACAGGATCTCACATTCCTTTTGTTGCCCGGATAACGTTTGAATGCACCGATGGTGTGACTGAGTACGAAGCTTGTAGCCCGGGTACCGAACCTCGGTGCGCCTACTGGGGCAACTCCTTTCTCATTGGTGTATGGGATGGAGGCTGTATTACCGGTTGAGGTTCAGATTCCCTCTTTGAGAGTCCTGATGGACGTGAAGTTGCAAGAGGCTGAATGGGTAAGGACCCGGTACGAAGAGTTGAGCCTGATTGAGGAAAAGAGGCTGGCAGCCATCTGTCATGGACAGTTATATCAGCAGAGGATGAAGCGTGCTTTTGACAAGAAGGTGCGACCTCGGGTGTATCACGTGGGCGATATGGTGCTGAAAAGGATCCTTCCTCCTCAAAACGATAGAAGGGGCAAATGGACACCGAATTATGAATGTCCATTCGTGGTCAAGAAGGTTTTCTCTGGCGGAGCCTTGTTGTTAACGACCATGGATGGTGAAGATTTTCCATCCCCTGTGAATGCGGACGCAGTTAAAAAAATACTTCGTATAATTGACCCGCTGGACGAAAAGAATAAAATAGTCCAGGCAAAAATGGGCATCCCGGCGAACCAAAAACAGAAAGAAAGGTTCGGGCAAAAATTAGGGATAAAATGAAAAATGTACACCCGGCAAGTCGAAAACCTGAACAGGCGACTTGGGCAAAAAAGGGTATCCCGGTGGACTGAAAACCCGAAAGGGCGGTCCAGGCAAAAGAGGGATTGAAACGAACAACTGCGTCCAGCATGATCATTTGCGCTTTGGTTAAAGCATCACGGATAATACCCGGTAAGGATCAGTCGGAATCGTCTTGTTCAGAAGGCAGAAAGCACGGAGAGTCTGAGGACATATGGGGTGTAACCGAGTTGGAACTCGATGAGATCACGGGTTTCACATTGCCATTAGGATAGATTTTTCCTTTTGTGCGCAATTACCTCTTTTCAGGAATTGCTTCCTTTGTATTGCTCAATTTGAGCCACACTTTTCCCAGTCAATAAAATGCATATTCAGTCAAATAACTTTGTTTTTGTTTTTCATTGCCGCTTTGATTGCAAAAACATCCAGATATTTTTGATAAAGAATCTTGCATTTTAAGACATACAGGTCCCTTCCAATGCATGTTTATAAGATCGAAAGCTTGAAATCTTATTCGGAAGGTTGAGTGACCCAAGTGTTGAAATCTTGACACGCCTGGGGCACGGTTTTATCTGACGGTCTGTTTTGCAGGTACTGTTAGATATTCTTCACTCACTTGCAGGTTGTGATGTGGAAGCTGTTGGAAAGCAAATCCCCATGAGAGTTCGCTCAGGGACGAATGAATGAAGAAGGACGAAGTGACGTTGAAGCGTACGACGATCCTTGATGATAACCAAGAAGACTCTTCAAAGTCGGAAGATTGGAAAGTCTGTAGAAATTCCCCGCAGGGTCCAGGCAGGGGCGAATGAGTGGGTAGAGAAGCAGTGAGAGACGTCGAGACGTCCGACGATCCTTGATGATAATCAAGAAGACTCTTCAAAGTCGGAAGATTGAAAAGTATGTATAAATCCCAGGAGTACGGTTTCCGTTGAGCGCGAAGCGATTGGGAATACAAGATGATGGAGCAGAAAAGGTCCAGACGAGTCTGGGAGTCCTCAAAAGTGGAAAGTTGATACGAGATTGGGAGGTGGATATCATGGTTCGACGAGTCGACGGGTGTTCTGTACCTACTTTTCTCATTTCCCGACTAAGTCCCCAAGCAGAGTTAGAGGACCAACTCCCCAACGGATTCCAGATCTGTGACTTTCCCAGCCGAGTCAGGATGGTTATCCCCGGCAGAGGCAAAACGGTGTTTCCTCAGCAGTCAGGTCTGAAGGTTGCTATTCCCCGAGTGGAGCGGGTTTCAATGAAATATATCTCCAGCAGTGTTCATCCTACCAGTGGATTGGACAAGTTCCCGTAGCAGGCGGATTTCTGCGTCCCCAACTGAGTTGATTCTACCTATGGGTTGCATGGGTTGTTCCCAGCGGAGTAGCATTCGTTTTCCCTAGCAGGGTCAGGATGATTATCCCCAGCAGATGTCAGATCAATGCTTCCCCAGTTGCCAGGCCTGGAGGTTGCTGTTTTCCCAGCAGAGTATCTGTGAGCATCTCCCCAGTGAAGTCGTCAGGTATCTGTGAGGGTTCCCCAAGCAAAGGAAGGATGTACATCCCCAGCAAGTCAAAGATCGTGGTATCCCCACAGAGTGTTGGGGGTTCCTATCCCCAGCATTTCCTCGAGCGGATTGGGTGCAAAGGAGGTGTTTCCCCAGCAAGGGTTGCCTTATTCCCAACAACAGTGCTATTCCCCAGCCGGGTGGAAATCGGAGCGGTGACGAGTTCCTCAGCAGAGCGTCTCGAGCTCCTCAGAAGAGTCCCTTGAGGGGGATACTTTTTTATGCATTCATCATGTAAATAAGCATAGCATATTGCATAGAAAAAATAATAAATCGCGTAGCATTTCCATAATTATAGAGCATTACGCAGAAAAAGATCATGCATCATTATTGCAAGCATAGAGCTAGTCTCAAGCCGTGGTTACCGTTTGAGAGGTGGTTGTGCCAGAAAGCGAAGATGTTACTCTATGGAGTTTAGCATCACAACGTTAGATCAGCAATGTTCCCCAGTAGTGCGATATTGGAGGAAATGTTTCCGTCAGACAGAGATGGAAATAATATCAGAAGACGTTACGCGATCAGCGCGATTCAAGCCGTGGTTATCGTTTGAGAGGTGGTTTCATCAAGACGGTGAAGATGGTACTCCGAGGAGTTCAGCATCATGACGTCAGATCAGCAATGTTCCCCAGTAGTGCGATATTGGAGGAAATGTTTCCGTCGGACAGAGATGGAAATAGTATCAGAAGACGTTACGCGATCAGCGCGATTTCGGGGTCCAAAAAGAAAAACAAGAAAGAAGATAATCCCCAGCTAAACGCGAAGTGTTTGTCTGCCAGGGTTGAATAGAGAGCAGTCAGCTCAGGGCTTGTCATCCTCAGCATGGGTCGTTGCGGCAATCCGGCCAGTTTCCGATTTCCAAATCGAAGAGGTTCTCCACAATCAGGACGAAGAACTTGTGGCACTCCGGCCAGTTTCCGATTTCCAGATCGAAGAAGTTCTCAACAGTCAGGACGAAGAACTTGCGGCAATCCGACCAGTTTCCGATTTCCAGATCGAAGAGGTTCTCAACAGTCAGGACGAAGAACTTGTGGCACTCCGGCCAGTTTCCGATTTCCAGATCGAAGAAGTTTCCGATTTCCAGATCGAAGAGGTTCTCCACAATCAGGACGAAGAACTTGTGGCACTCCGGCCAGTTTCCGATTTCCAGATCGAAGAGGTTCTCAACAGTCAGGACGAAGAACTTGTGGCACTCCGGCCAGTTCCGATTTCCAGATCGAAGAAGCTCATGATGATTAGATCGATGCAGCTTGCGGCAATCCGGCCAGTTTCCCGGTATCCAGACCGAAGTGGTATCCAGACCGAAGAGGTGTCCAGACCAAAGTGGTGTTCAGGCCAAGAAAATGAAAAAAGAAGAGAAAATTCCGGGGTTCAAGAAAATAAAAAATAGAGAAAACCTTGGGGTTCAAGAAAAGCAGAAAAAGAGGATAATAATCCCGAGCGGATGAGTGGTGTTCAGGCCATAGTTATCCCTGCGTTACCATTTATTTTGGTATCCAGGTCGACGTTCTTCTTCAAGATTGTTTCTTCGCCGATTCTGACGAGCGTTGTTAATTATATCCCGATCAGAGTGCAAATTGTTCGTCTGTTCTTGGTATTCAATCACTCTTCATCCTGATCATCTGAACGCCGAGGCTATTCGTATCGACAGGTTCACAGTGGATTGAATAGGGGCAGCTGTAACACCTCAAAATTTGCCCTCCTCTCTTGGGACTAAGATTATCATATTGCATATCATTTTTAGGTCATTAGGCATTGCATATTGCATATCATGTGGTTACATTGTGCAAGCTATCCTCCCAAGTCTTGATCAGAAGATGAGGAAGTCAAAGTGCAAAGCAGGGGTTTTATTGACTGATCATTGGCCATCTGAGGATTGGGCTGTGAATTAGGGTTTCATGATTCTCAATGGATGGTGGTCTTCATCTTGATTGCAATGATACATCATCATCATCATGGTTGTCATCAAGTGTTGAAGCAGGATTCCTTGAGATTAGGGTTTTGACCATTGGTCAACCCTAATCAATTGCATTGGGCCAATCAGGGCATGATCAGAAGATGGGGTTTATGATGGCTATGGGGTTCATAATATGATTTTATTGTGATTATTGAGGCTAGGGTTTCATCCTTGAGCCATTGCATCAGGAGATTGGGGTTCAGTTTGATCTATGCATTGCCAGATTCATCTATCAGCTGAAAAGTCAACGGTGGTCAACTGTACATGATCTGATGGATTTGGAGGTGGAAATGAGTTGGATACACTTCATTCATGTTGGAACAAGTGTTATTTGACATCTCAAAGCTTAAGAATGAAGAAAATCAAGTCAGGACAAAAACTGGCAAAAATAGAAAGTGACTTGTAATTGAAGTTTCCAAAAATGGAAAGTTTTTCACCTCAAGACCACGTGTCCAAGGAAGCTTCAAATGAAAATTTGTTCAACATGAAAGTTGTAGATCTTGTTCTCACCTTTCCAAAAAGTCCAAGAACTTGAAAATCCCATGTATGGTTGGAAAATTATGGCTCAGTGAATTTCAAAAATGACCCATAATCAGGAGGCCATAACTTCCACATGGATTGTCCAAATTAGAAGTTCTTTATATGCACAAACTCCATTTGACATGTACTTTCATGGTGCATAATTGGATTTTCTCAAAAGTGGTCAATGCAAAAAGTCAAATTTCAACTGGACAGTTAAATGGACCAGGGGCAAAATTGTCCAACTTGTGAAATAATTGGAATTTTTGAGTGGGGATTTTTGCTACACCTCACAAATGGTATTTGAAACTTGTTGGAATCATCATTTCATGGCTAGGTTTCATGATTTGGAATTTGGCTTGTAAAATGAAATTGCAAAAATGGACACATAACCATTCACATGTGATTTTCTAAAATACACATCCAATGAGAGTGAAACAAGTTGCAATAGCTCATGACAGGTATTTGGAAGTTGTATGAGCTGTCCATGAGGTGGCAATGAGCTGGCTTTGGAAAGTACCATTTTGCCCTTACTTGAAAATTAGCCATTTCACTTAATCAATTCAATTTGGCTAATGAGTGTGATTAAGCTTGGATTAAGGTGTCATATAAATTCCTAATCACTTCCAAATCATAACAGAATTACACACACTCCAAAACCAGATCTGAAAACTCTTCATTCTCTCAAAATTTCTTCAAGAACACATTGAACTCAAATTCATCAAACTTCCTCAATTCTTGATCATTTGGAAAAGTGCTTGTGGATTCGAGTTTCATGCATCATCTACTTCATCTGTTTGTGAAGATTCACCTCAAATTCACCACCATTCACGACTGTTCAAGCAAGGTCCTTCCATGGTGAAATCGAATTTCTCCTTCTAGAAGCCATTTCCATTGATCCTGAGTGTTCCAGGCTACTTCTTGAAGCTTGTTCTTCGACTGTTTCGCGTCACAACACCTTGAAAGCTCCGATTCCAACACTGCAATCTCAAGGTACTCAAAATTCGAGTCTCACGATTTTGCTAATTGTCATATGCGTTGTGTAGGTCATTTGTCATAGGTTAACATGTAGCAATCGGTTTGTAAAATGATTGAGCGAGTTGAGAGAAATCGCGACTCGAAGCTTTGAATGTGAAACTTTAAACGATCGATCCGGTTAGTACAGTTAGATTTAGGTTGATTAGGTTATATATTCATGATCTATGCACTGAGACGGTTTCAACGCATATCCATTTGTGAGATTTGGTTGAAGTTTGAGTAAAATCATTGTTGGACGGGGATGAGTATGCCGCGCGAAGAGGAAGGAAAATTCTGGAAAAAACGTGTTCGATCCAATTTTTCATTTGAATGTTTCAGTTTCGCTGTTTACCGCGCCAAGTTGAAGATATTTACCATACTGCCATTAATGAATCTTATTTAATTATATTAATTCTAAAAAATTCTAAAAAATTCATAAACACTTTAGAAAATTCATAAAAAATTCATAAAAAATCAGAAAAATATAGGGATTTTTAGGTTGACTTCCTTGTTGACTGTAGAATTTTTTTGACCTATTGGTGGAAGTTGTGCATGGTAGAAATTGTGTTTGACCTAGGTTTGTTTCACATGTGCTACATTTTGATACATTCTACCATTTTGATTGTGAAATGCTCATAGTATAAAAGAAATTCTTGAAAATTTTTGTGGTAATTATAGACTGGTTGATGATGATTTACATGTGCATTTCATGAATTTTTGATTCCTGGTCATTGAGATACAAATTTTGGAACTTAGGTGTGACAACTTGTGTCACACCTCATTATGTCAACTTGCTGGATTTATTTGAGTGACCTATACTTGTTGGATTAATATGAAATTTTGCATGATGTTTCATTAACATGTTAAGATGCTATGTGAATTTTTGTGGAATTTTATGTGGCATTTTCAAATTGATTGCTATTTTTCATCTCTGTTGGTCAAATGTGCAAGCTTGTGTGACATAGGTTGGTAGATTTAATGTGAAATGCTCATATGGTATTGAATGATCATGAAATTTGGTATGCTTGTAATAGACACATGATAGAACATCCCTGTTTTGGTCCCATCCATTTCTTTATTGTTTTCATTGAGTTATGAATTTTTGAAGTGGAAGCATGTGTTGATGTTGTGATTTGGAGCATGTAATTGTGTCTGTTTTTGTTGATTTTCATTGACATGGTTTCCTTTGTCCAATCAGGCTAAAATTTGACATGCTAGACCTTGAGTATCCCCTGTTTAGGTGTAAATTATTTGAGAATTTTTGGAATTGTTTTGATGTGGATTTGAATGCAATAGTTCTGTTTGCATGTTTGGTGCTTCATTTGAACTAGTTTGCCTTATTTTGTGCATAAAATGAACATAATGAATGATATGGACATGAGACTAATTGTGTTGGCTTTTGTTTGACATTAATTTGAGTTTGGTTAGAGATACCTTGCTGTTTAGGAATTTTTCTTGCCTTTGGACCCTAGGCTTGGCCTAGTGGTCTAGTTGCTAATGTTTGCTTGATTTTTCAGGATGAATAGCACAATGCACATGGAGAATGAATCAAGTTAAATGCAATTGATGTTGTTTGATGTTTGTACACTAACACAACTTTGTTTTGTAGGTTGTGAAGTTTGGGCTTGAGCTCATAGCTTGCCTTTGTTGTGCATTAGTTTGTATAGTCTGACTGATTAATACTTGCTGTTTATTTTTGTCTGTCGGAGTACTAATTGTGTTTGACTGTTTCCATGTACTTTTAGTTGCTCAGTTCCTTGTGAACTTTTGCTTTGCTTTGCTTAAGCAACTTGCATTGAGGTATAACTTCCTAACTTCATGTAGTCTGGAGACCCGGTCTGTTATTTGACCGGGCAAATGTCTGAAGTCCTCCTTAAGAGGCAATGATTGTGGTTGTTTATTTTTCGTGCCAAGCAGGTGAAAGTCCTTTAAATAAGGCAATTGGTGGAAGGTAGGGGTATGCAGTCTACCCCCCACTATTCAGTTGAGTCTTCTCCTTGCTCCCATTACATGGTTGTAGCATTGAGATCACAAGCCCAAGATCTTGTGCGGTGCACGTTGTGTCAGAGTCTCTGAGTATAGAAGGGTTCCCCCATTCTGGACCCATGCTCATTTGTCAGAAGCTCTCCCTGGTTAGGGATAAGAGCTGTGAGGTCTCATCCTCACTTCATCCTTTCATCTGTTTCACCTTAGCCTCGTAATGGCAAGGTTAAGAGCAAACCCAGCCCGTACAGACGACTCGCTTCGGCAGTCAAACCTATTGATTGAGCCCCCTTGTTTGGCTATAGTGCGTGCTATGTGGATATCTGATTGACATGCTTGTTTGAGATGCTTGTTCTCATTTGATGTATGCTTATATTCTGTATGCTTGTGTGCTTGCTTCTTTCCTGGTTAGGATAGGCTTGCTTATGCAAGTAGGATAGAAACCTGAACTTAGGGTAAACGATGCATGACAACACTAGGCTCGAGTCCAGCTCCCTAGTAGTGTGTCTTTCCCTGGTTTCTGGCTAGTAATTCAGTCCCTTTCAGGGGAACTACATCGCCCTGATCCTTGTTCCAGACGAGGTATGTAGGCAGGTGGTCGTGCGAGACCACTCCGGGCAACCTTTTTCTTTTTTGCGTGTGTTTACTTGTTATCTGATTGTGTGTTTGGTTCGGATGCCGACGTAGGTCCAGTGATTGGAGATCGGGCTCCACGTTTGCCCTTTTGAGTGCGTTTTGGTTCGGATGCTGACGTAATTCCATCAAGTGGTTGTCGGGCTCCATGTTTGCCACCCTTATCTGTTTGTGTGTTTTGTGTTGTTTGGCGTGCGTAAGCCGAACTACAGTGGCTCTGATTCTTGTTCCAGACAAGATATGTAGGCATAAGGTGCGATACCTTATCGAGCTCGTTCCTCTTAACCCCACCTGCGTTCCCTGTGTGTGTGTGATGTTTTAGCAACCTATTCTTTATTCTAGGACGTGGATCCCGTCGAGTACGACGGACGTGAGGGGTGCTAATACCTTCCCCTTGCGTAACCGACTCCCTTACCCTTTCTCTTTGGTCGCGAGACCATGTTCTTTCCAGGTTTCTCTGAGCGTTTCCTTTCCCTATTTTGGGATAAATAACGCGCAGTGGCGGCTCTGTGTTGTGTTTTTATTTGAGTCTCGCCGGTTGTTTTTTCGCAGGATGCGACAAGGAGTTTTTCTCATTACCTTTTGTATGAGAAATCTCTTCCAACTTTCTTTTTAACCTTTTGTTGAGAAGATTTTTCTCATTACCTTTTGTATGAGAATTTAAATCCCCATTAGCCTTTTTGTCGAGGAGTTCTCACTATCTTTCGCACGAGAATTTCACTCCCAACTTTCTTCTTAACCTTTTGTTAAGAGCTTCCTGATCTTCTCTTGCTAAGGAGCCATTGCTACCTTTTGCACGAGAAATTCCCAGCAGAGCCGCCAGCTGTCGCGCCACGAAAAATACAGAGTCGCCATCGAATTTTATTTATTCCAAAGGAAATAAAAAATAGCGATAAAACCCCAAGAAAATGTTCTTCTCTACCAAGAGTAGATTCAGAAGTCGGTTATGCAAGGGAAAAGTATTAACACCCCTCACGTCCATTGTACTCGATGGGAACCACTAACTTGTATCAATGCGTATGGATGTTATTTATTTGAATGTTACATGCTATCGGGAAATGAGATGAGAAAGAATAAAATGCGAAGAGAAAATAAGTTTTAAATTGGTGTGTTCACCAAGGTTTTGAACTCTTGGGCCTATGTATCCTCATTCGTGCAATAAGGAAATTAGAGCGTCGTAGTTCCGCTCATAAACAGTGTATTTGTTTGGTTATTTTTATGAACATTATTAACGTTTGTGTTCTATAATCAACTTGCTTGTATGCTCGAGCATGAGAGTGTTAAGTGTTTGTTTGTTTGCGATAAAATGGATGCGCTTGGATCACACTCTAGTAGTTAAACATTACTTGCTCACACATGGAGGCTTAAGCTTCGTTCATGGTAGAACGAAATAACACGTCCTTTCTGAAAAGGTTTGAAAGATGACCCAAGGCAGAACATGATTTGATTGGTTGGGGTTGATTTTAATACGAAGACAAGTATCAGACTCTTGGCTAAGTACGATCAACAATCTGAATACTTGGGATTTAAGAGGACTGTTGCATCCTAACCACTTTTTTTCATCCAAAAGAAGTTTGATTTGTGAAATGATTTGGAAAGTTTAATCATTGGTACTTATAGAGAGACAAGTATCTAAACCTTGGTTAAGTACGACCAACAATCAGAATACTCAGGAGTAAAGAGGACAATGGCATCCTAACCACTCTTTTTCTCTCTTAAGAGCACCATATTGAACTTGTTTTATTGTTAGATATTTTGAGGAGGAAGTCAAGCATCGGACCCCCAAGCTAGATACGACCAACAACCCAAGTACTTGAATATTGTGTACAAGTACGCACACTTCATTTTTGCATTCCAATTTATTGATTAAACAAACTAACATGTTCAATGGCTTTAATCACTTTAAATGGAAATGGATTAATCATGGACACATAATCAAATACTATCTCCTGATCATGGCATATGAAATAACATACACAAGGCATACATCATATAAATTGAAATGGCATTTTCAATTTTCATAAGATGATCACAAACGAAAGAATCAATTAAATTGACAATTAAAATGGACATTAAATCTAATGATAAAAAATTTAACCTAAACATGAATTATGGGTCAAATTAATCAAAGGCAAATTAACAACCTAAATCACAATTGAATCTAATATATACATGGACATGGCAATTACAATACAATAGTCAAATCGAATGAAATTAAACTAAATAACAAAACGTGATAAAATCAATATCTAACCATGTTATCCAATTATGAACAAAATGAAAAAGAAAAAGAAAAGATCAACCAGAACCCAGAACCCTAATGGCAAGTGATACTACTCATAGCATGGTTAATCAACAATTGAATCAAATTCTGAAAAATCAAAATCAAATCTAATCAAAATGATTTGCCTAGTTCTATCACATGAGTAAAATCACCTAATTAATCAATTAAACTATATTCCTAATTATAGCCTAATTATCAAATGAATCAAAATTTTAAAAAAAAATCTAATTTTTAACCCTAACAAGAAAATCAGAGGCATGAATTAATCCAAGAATTAACTAAATTAAAATAAATTAACATAATCAAATGGATTAGGAAGGGATATTTACCGGACGATTCCGGCGCGGTGGCTCTGGGTAACCTGCTCCTTTCTTCTTTGTGCCTTCGATTTCGCTTCTGTTACATCGTGATGTTGAATTTAGCTCTTCAATTTTGTTGCTATGCGTTTCCGAATCGTGGCGTGTGATGGTGAATTGAAGAGCTTTTGCGTATTGTTGATTTTTGTGGTGAGGATGTATGGTGAGGAGTGAAGATCGTTGAAGTTTTGTTTGAAATGGTTCCGGTGAATGAAGTGTTGATGAAGGTGAAGCCTTCTCCAAGTTGCAGTGAGTTTCTCTTTGCCAGATTTTTCTGTTAGAAATTCTCTCCTCCAATTCTGTTTCGGTTAGAAGTACAATGGCTCTGTTCAGATTTTCTTCTTGAGAAGTTTTGTTGCAAGCTTCTGTTATGAGAAGTTCATGTGAGAATACGATTCAAGATTCTGTTATAGGTTTTTTTGTTGTGAAGTTTGTTGAAATTTATGTTGAAGGTTTCAAAGCAGTTGGTTAGAGGTTGTTGAAAGGTGTGGAGATGAGGGTTGAACCATGATTCCAAGAAGACCTTGAATGATGAGTGAAGAGGGTGATTTATAGGGCTAATGATTCTAAACAGAGACTCACTCTCCTCTGTTCTGAATGTGCAAGTTAGTTGGAATTCATTCGTTCTCAGGATTAGCAATGACTTAAGTTTGTCATAGGGTTAGTTGCAGTTAGGGAAATTGGGTTCTGCTAACTAATTTCTGCTACAGTTAGTTGTTAGAATTGAAAAGAGTTAGTTAAAATTGAAAAGGGTTAGTTAAATGATTTTCATTATGGATTGTTCACATTGGTTTTCTTGTGGATGTATAGGTTGAATTCAATTTGGACTCTTTGATCATGGAGCTACTTGGAATATGCTTGTTTGGAACAATGGCTTGGTGATGCTATGGGATTATGGTTTGACTTGGCTTAGGGACAATGTTGCAATCTTGTTGTAAATTTTGTAGTTTGAACTTGAATGTAATGTTTATGGTTGTAATGAAATAATAGAAATTGTATGTGATTGGAATTGATATAATGGAAATGTAAATGTATTTGAAAATTGAATAAATGGAATTTTGTACTTGTATGGAATTATATGGTGAAACTTGGTTTAAATGGAATATGTTTGGAAATTTTGATTAATGGCATAATGAAGTAGAAATTGAATGGTAAAAATGGAAAATGGCTTGAAAAAGAGAAAAGCTCATGTAGGTCCATTTGTTGGTCTGACCAGGTTTTGGACTTGGTCACGGACCTAGTTCCTTGGTCCAAAAGTTGGTCTGTTTGTTGGTTCGATCTAGAAACGGACCAAGAAATGGACCTAGCCTATCGGGTATGAAAAAACACGGGAACATGCATTTTAATGATGAAACATGATAAAATGAATAGAAACACGTCTTAGGGGGTAAGGGGGGTTAGTTGACCGAAAAAGTCAATTGTTGACCAAATATCAATTGTAACAAAAGTGACTCAAAAATGGAATCTTTGCAATGAACATGAATACTTGTGATGAAAAGAACATGATATGAGTGGAATTGGGTATCTGAATTGGCCTTGAATGAAATGAAATGAACTGAAATGACTGTGGACTGAATTGAATGATGACTTGATAAAATGAATTGAAAATGGACTTGATTAAATAACACAACGCCTTTAAACCAGATGAAATATGTCATGTTCCAAGACTTGAAATTCAATTAAGCAAAACCAACCAAATGATACTTAACTAAGCAACAAATTATAACACCTTGAATGAATGCCCTTAGACCAAGGCATGTGTATCATGAACAAGCAGACCTCTGATGAATTGTTAAACAAACTAGTGAAATTCCAGGAATGATCAAATGAATCAGATGAACCTCAATCTTGAATGCACCCATAAATGAAATGATAGGACCACAACTGAAAATTTGGGTTTAAGGGACTGGATGACCAGATAATGCTTGCAATCTAATACCAATGAATTAGGGTCCCCTATGCTCCACCATGAATACCTATAAGATGAGGAGTTCCAATACAAACATGGTCATCACAATGAACCCTAGCTTGAGGACTTAACTTCTCTTCCATGTTTTGTGTAATTAAGGCCCTTGAATCTATGATTTTGAGTTTCTTAATGTGAACGAGAGTACTATGATGTCATGGATATGCATATGAAATCTTAAAACAAAGGTTAGGTAGAAATGAAAAAGAGAGGGCAAATTTTGTGGTATGACACCTGGCATGCCACCCAACCATAATTAACGTTTTTTTCATCCAAACTAACGGAAGGGACCAAATAGTTTAACGAAAGAGAAGTTAAGGGACCATTACGTAACGTTTTTTAGTTAAAGAACCAAAGTGAAACTTCGCTTAAAGTTAAGGGACCTAGGGACTAATTATGTCAATTTTAAATTAAGTTAAAGAATCAAAACACGCACATAGTAAAATATTGTTTATTATAAAGAAGAAAAACATAATTAGTGTCAATCAATTTTTTTTGGTACAATATCAATCAACTTCTAAGTGTTATTTTTTATTTTTTATTCATTTGAAAGTTTTTTTAATTTTATTTATGATCGGAGACATTTGAGAAAGACCTCTAGCATCGAAAGATATGTTGAAAATTAATAAAAATTGCATACAAATACGATGTGACACATGCTCGACATTTTGGTTAATGCCTAACTCACTCTTTGGTTTGAAAAAAAAGGAAAATTAATAAAAAAATTAATTGATCTAAATAGACATTGACTTCCATGAATAAGATGATAATTGACTCATTCTTCACAGTTATTCCATGAAACCAAAATATAATTGATATTAAATTAGTTTGAAATAAGTAATTCGGTTGAAGTGGAATTGGACTCAAATCAATTATACATTGTATTTTTGAGCATATTAACCGGACTAAAATTAGATTATAACGTGGAACATGGACTATCAAAGTCACCCTCTCTCTTACATTCAGACAACAAAGTTAATTTTTTCATAAAGCTCTGTATAATTAATCTAGTAAAGTATAGATGGTAATTTCAATTATTATTGGATTCACAACTATAGATTAATCCAAAGGAAATGACAGGAAAGAAAAAGAAGCAAAATGGTATCTTAATAAAAAAATATCATAATGATATAAACTAGCTCTAGTTATTGATATATATTAAAATTGAATTAAGGTGCGGTATATTTTTGTCCGTTAAATAAATAAAAAATCATATAACATAAACTAGCTCTAATTATTGGTACAAATTAAAATTGAATTAGGTTGAGTATATTTTTGTCTTTTAAATAAAAATGAGATAGTTGAAATCTATGATGGTCAAAGATGGGATAAATGCAATGTTAGCACTCCAACACTTAAATCAATGTTTGAGAAGGGTAAAACCATACAAGTGTGAATGAGAATAATACACAGATATGAATCACATTCATACTTATATATGAGAGACTGTTAAAATTATTCCTGATTAATTTGACGAAGAATGTGGAGGATCGATAAATGCACATCAACAATGGAGAGGAGGCACGTTCTATGTGATACTCCAAAGAGGATGTCCACTCTTACATCGGTCTAAGTATATATTCTATTGAGGAAGTAGATTCGTTGAAAAGGGGCCCCTAGAAAGTGAGAGTGCTTCCTTTTGGCGTTATCAGGAGTACGTTGTTCTATGTGATACTCCAAAGAGGATGTCCACTCGTAAGTCGGTCTAAGTATATATTTTATTGAGGAAGTAGATTCGTTGAAAAGGGACCCCTAAAAAGATTCGTTAAAAAGGGCCCCCTAGAAAGTGAGGGTCCTTTTGGCGTTATCAGGAGTATGCTGCATTGGAGACATGCAGATATAATATTCATCGTGTAACTTAAACATTATCTAGGCTAAGAGGAAGACACGCCTAAGCCCATTTGAGAGCACTTGAGTGACAATGTAAAAGGCTCTATCTTAATCATGATTTTTGATCTTATATTTAAATCATGGTCGTTGAGATTGATTTAAAATTGAGTTTCACTTTTTAACACACGTGTCCACCTCACCCTAATTTTCGTGGGACAGATAAAAAATTTAGACTAACGGTCTAAACTATATCCGTCCCACTCCTATTTTTTGAGGGCGAACATGGCTGTTTGCATCACCGAAGAGTAGTAATATATATATATATATATATATATATAATATATATATATATATATATATATATATATATATATATATATATATATATATATATATATATATATATATATATAATATATTCCGGACATTCATTTCAGAACTTAGAAAGTGAAATCTTATCTCAAGAAGTATTAGTAAAAGGATCTGATTCTGAAAACTAAAAATACTGCTCCACCGCTTTATCACATTTTTCTGTCTGTTACAGTGTACAAGACGCAGTTAAGAATCTGTCTGCAATTCCATGTCGGGGTTTAATTGCAATCAACACACCACTCTGCTTATCATAAACACCCACCTTGCCCACCTATCAGCTTTTGTTAGTTGGTGAAATGTAACCAACGCTTACCTCGTACCTTATCATTCACGAACATTACCAATAGATCCTCGTAACCAATAAATACAAATTTTACTTTTTCTTTCTAAATAAACAAAATTGATACTATCATTAAACCCAAAAAAATAAATTCACAGCTATACATATGCATGCATCTGCACCAAGAATATGTCAGCAACTTGCGGTCACTATCTATGCAGTAATTTCTAATTTGCATCTTTTACTCAAGAATTCCTTTCTTTTACCAATACTATTCATCTTCATTTATGATGTATTGAAGAATTACACTCTTTAGGCCACTGAGCCAAGCATACTCTTCTCAGCCTCATCGGCATTTAGAGAAAATATATCAACTGGGGCAGTTGTATAGCCAACAGCAGTTTGCTTAGATCCACCACTAGAAGAGCCTCTTTGTTGATTAAGATAGATTACAATAACGGTGATATCGTCATGGAAGTGTCTTCTAATTCCTTTGTCGATTTTCTTTATGTCAGCATATCTCATCTCTCTTTTTTTTGCAGCTTCTTGGAGAGCAGCTCTTACTAGTCTCTTGGCGATTCCCTGCAGGTATCGAAAACACAAATATAAAACCATGGAAACAAATTGAAACTCTGTTACTCGGTGCAGCTCAGAAGTAATAACAGAAGACACTCACGGCTCTTGGATATTTGAAAACAAGATCAACTGCTGCTTCATCACTTAATTGTTCCCAAAGGCCGTCTGATGCAAATATTAAGAATAAATCATCTGACTCAAGCTCCCTAATGATGATTGATGGTTCAGCTGTCATTACTGGACGCTTCAAAGGAATAGGATTTCCAAATTGCCGGAAAACGGGGTCTCGGTAGAAATCTGGTCTCTTCAAATACACATCACCAATAGATCTAGACACCTGCAACACGAGAAAACTGTTAAGTTCAGCTATCCTGATCCCATTTTATTACAGCAAAAGTAAATCAGACCATTCCCCCACCCTTACAGCCCCTTTTCCTGATAAGGGAAGCAAAAGATCAAGAGAGGCTAGCAAGTCTTCTTGATAACCACAAAAAGTGTGTAATGAAGGATTGAAAGAAAAAACATATAAAATAAATGAACATGTTTTACTCTACATTGTAATTTCAAATAAATAACAGTATTAAAAAGGCTTGAAACAATCACAATCGGACATGTATTGTTATTGCTATATGAGTAAATCTTCAACAGAGTTTAAAAGTGACCAAAAATTTGTTAGTAAAAAATCAATGGTATATATTATGTATGTATACCTGAATGATGCCCTTAATCCTCCAAACTCCACGGCTATAAACCACAACATGTGAATCATCGGGGTGGAGAGCTTCAACTTCTCTCCTCACCTCCTCGTCGGCTACGTTATGATCCGTTGACAAGCGCACAGCCTCCACAGAACAACTCTTGTTCTCATACTTCCTCCCAAGAACAACTCTAGAGTCTCCAAGGTTGGCAACATATAACACATTATTAGAAATTGCACCAAGAAGACAACACGAACCCACCGACGCAATCTGGGGACTAAGAGGCAAGGACAACTTAACCAAATGCAAGAAATCCTCCTCGGTGGCACTAAACGCCTTCTTTATCACATCAACTGACAATCCCCCTTGCTCAGATGCAAATTCTACATATCAAAATCACAATCAAGTTAACTGCAGAACAAACAACAACAGACAAGACAAAACAAAACAAAACAGGGATCAAAACATAACAATGCCATGACAGTATAATTTAAAATAAAATAAAAAAGAATTAATTAAAAGTGATGATGATAAGTGTCGCGCCAGTTTCAGACTCAGACACCATACACAACTTTTTAGAGAGGTGTCTGTGCTAACGAGTCTAATGAGTCAAAATCGTGCTAATGAGTCAAAAAATAGTTGATAAACTTACTAATATGTTCATTATCATCATCACAATCACACAAAGTTCAAGTAATCAATAAATATTAATGATGATTATCCATAATTTCAACTCAATGAATTTATTTAAATGATTATTTAGTTCTAATTAAGTTATAATTAATGGCGTAACAAAACAGAGTAATGAAAACCTACTGTGCAAATAAGGGAAGAGACGGTTATTGACGAATCTAGAGGCTTCGGGTCCACCATGACCGTCGTAAACACCGACGTAGGTGGCGGAAGGGGAGGTAAAGACTTGACTCTGATCCTCAAGGGAGTAATTAGCCTGAGCGACGGCTATGGAGAAATCACCGGAAGCGTGAGGTTTCAAGTCGGTGTGCCAGAGAAGGAAAATCAGAGGCAGCACGACGTCGGAAGCAAAAATCGAGAGGGCTGAAGCACAAACGCAGCATGATCTATGGAAGGTTTGAGAAATTGGGGATGAGAATTTATAGATGGTGATGATGATTATTGAGGTTAGGTATGCCAGAAACGGAGAGAGAAAGAAGGGTTTGGAGAATGAAATGAAAAGAGAGTGATGAATGCCGCGTTTGGAGGGGGAAGACGGACCCCTCAATCAAAGATATGTTCCCTCTTTCTTTCTCCTGTTTCTTAATAACGCGTCTTCGTTATTAATCATCAAAATTATTATTATATATACTAGTAATACTCTCACAACTCATTAACATCTCCTGACGTGTACAAAACCACTATAACAATCGAGAAAAAATAGTAATTATTAATAAATCTCACAAATAATTAAACAAAAATCTTTACGCCAAAATAATCAAAGCATATGATGTAATTTTTAAAGAGAATTACAGGATACACCAAGTCATAGATAATTAGCGATGTAAAAAACGATAAACGTTTTATTTATTTATTTATTATTATTATTATTATTATTATTATTATTATTATTATTACATTTTTGAATTTATAATTTATAAATTTATATGACAATTTAAATGTGTTTTATAATAGCATTTTTATCATAAATTTAGAATTTATTTTCCCTATTTTAAATATTATTTTAGTTTATAGTTTATCATCTGTTTTTTCATTTTTATCTTTATCATTTTAACAAAAACTCTCTTTTATTTTTTATAATTTATTTTAATTTAAAATAAAATAAATATTTATTAAAAGTATTTTACATTATTTTATATTTATAAGTTAATTGAATCGTTAACTATACTAAACATTTCATTTCGTTTATCAGTTATCAACCATCGTTTATAAGCTACTATAAACTATCAGACATCAATCATCAATTATTAACCATAAGATATTTGTTATATCAATTATCAACCATCGTTTATAAGCTACTATAAACTATCAAACATCAATCATCAACCATAAGATATTCATTAGCTTACTGACAAACCGTTATTTTACCAAATAAAGCATTAGTTGAATATAAGATTATTATTATTTTATTAATATTATTGACAGATGGATAAATAGTATATATATATATATATAATATATAATATATTATATATATATATATATATAATATATATATATATATATAATATATATATATATATATATATATATATATAAATGTTGCACAACGTCGTAAAGTTGCGACGTGAAATTAACATGGCAAAATAAGAAAGTTACGACGTAAATTTCACGTCACAAGTATATTTTAATAATAAAATAAAATTTCGAATGGTGGAACACTTAAAAAATTTTAAAAAATATGTTCTGTCATGTTAAACAAGTCGCAACATATATTTCCAAATAAAAAAATACGTAAGAGATTTCATATAAGAGGATATTTGAATTTTAAAAAGTTAAGTTGTAATGTGAAAATCAAGTCGCAACATACTTTTTAGAAAACATGAAAATATTTTTTGAACAAATTGATGGTTTGGTCAAGGAATTATGACCGTTGTGTCGATCAACATTACTGACGTGGAAATTACGTCGCAAGACAACAAATATTTTTTTATTATCACGTGATTTTCACATCTCTGAGTTGCGACGTGATTTCCACGACGCAAGGAAGGCTATATATTAGACAGTTTCGTTCCCCACGCACATATCCTCCATTTTCTCATTTTCACACATTTCTTTTTCCTTTTTCACACATTTCTTCTTCCCTCTTCCACTCATTTTCAGATTTACTCATTAATCCTTCCTCTTCCAACCTCAATTTTCTTATCTTTTCTCTCTTCCAACTTAGCAAGGTAAGAAGTTATATATTATTTTTCCTTTATTTAATTTTTTGGTAATTGAATTTTATTTGTTATTAGTATTTTTTATTTTTCATTTTTAATTTAGATTATTAAGAGAAAAAGTTGTTCCATAAAATATAGTTTGTTATTTCGTTGAGGTATTTTGACAATTATATATATATATATATATATATATATATATATATATATATATATATATATATATATATATATATATATATAATATATATATATATATATATATATATATATAATATATAGTTACAAAAAAAATAGAATATATTAAATAGTATTTATTTTTTGATATTAATTTAGTAATATTTTTATATATTAAACATAATATATCTTTATAGTAATATTTTTATATATTAAACAGAATATATTTTATTTTTTATTTTTTAAATAATATTTTATATAAATAAGTAAATCATTTTTATATATTAAATAAAAATAAGTAAATTATTTTTATATATTAAAGTAAGTAAATTATTTTTATATATTAAAGTAAGTAATTATTTTATATATTAAAGTAACTATTATAAGTAAGTATATATTATAAGTAAGTAAATAATTTTTATATATTAAAGTAAATATTATTAAGTAATAGATTTTTTTAAATAAGTATATTTTTTAAAAATAAGTATTATATAGTAAGTAAGTATATATTTTTTTAATAAAATGTTTTAAGTATTATATAATGAGTAAGTAAATATATTTATTAAGTAATATTTTTATATAAGTAAGTATATATATTTTTAAGATAAGTAAGTAAATAAAATTTGAGTAAATATATATTTTTTTAAATAATAAATACGATTTGAGAAATTATATATATGTTTTAAATAAATATTATTAAGTAAGTAAAAATATGATTAAGTAATATATATTTATTTTTAAGTAAATATTATTTAGTAAGGAAATATAAGCAAGTAAATATAAATATTAAGTAATATTTCTATTTAAGTAACTAATAAAAAATTAGAATGAACATATATAGTATGAAATGTAGTTATGTTTAAAACAATGTGAAAAAAATTATATTATTTTGCATATATTAAAATCACATTTTTAATTAAAATGGTAACGATTGTACGAATGTGCATTATGGAATATTATCAGTACTATCGTAGTTGGATGTACGATAGACTGTATCTAGGAAGGCGTGCACTTAAACCAAAATTTGAGGAATGAGTTAAGTGATTTATCACGTGGGTATTTGTTCAAGAATATTGTCGAAGCGAAGGAGAAGTAAGACGTCTTTGTCTTAAATGTGAATGTAGACCTATAATTAGTGACCCGGAGGAAGTAAAACGCCATTTGAAGAGAAAGGGTTTCATTGCAAATTATTGGGTTTAGACATATAATGGAGAAGAACTGTCGAGCAACGTACCAGAGACATCTAATACACACGCTTCAAGTAGTCGAGCACATATGGAATATGATAAACAATTTAATTTGATTGATGAGATGGTTGGCGATGCTTTTGGGATGAATGAAACCTATAATGAACCTTAAGATTTTGATGGGGAAGAGTTGTCGAATGAGGAAGCGCAAAGATTTCATCAGTTGTTGAAATAAATGAATATGTTGTTGTTTGAGGGATCGTCAGACTCAAAATTATCAATGTGTGTGAGATTATTGGCCGCCAAGTCAAATTGGAATGTTCTTGAATAGTGTTTGGAATTCTTTGCAAAAATGATGTTGGACGCGACTCCTACGAAAGACAATCTGCCTACAAGTTTTTATGATGCAAAGAGGTTGGTGTCGAAGTTGGGTTTAGAAGTAAGAAAGATTGATTGTTGCATTAGTGGTTGCATGTTGTTTTATGAAAATAAGTTTGGTATTAATGATGGAGCGTTGGAGGAATGTAAGTTCTGTAAGAATCCAAGATATCAAGTTTGCATTAAAGCCATTGATCATAAGCCAAAACGTATAGCATTGAAGTCCATTTTTTATCTTTCAATAATACCAAGGTTAAAAAAAATGTTTGCTTCAATGCATAGTGCAAGTCAAATGACATGGTATCATACAAACAAAACAAGTTCTAGCACTATGTGACATCCATATAATGGCGAGGCATGGAAGCACTTTGATCGGATACATCCTAATTTTGCTGCAGAACCTAGAAATGTGAGGCTTGGATTATGCTATGATGGTTTTACTCCATATTTTCAAGCATCGGGAAATGGATATTCTTGTTGGCCAGTTACTGTAACCCCTTACAACCTCCCTCATGAGATATGCATAACAAAACCATACATGTTTTTGACTTGCCTCATTCCAGGGTCGTCGAGTCCAGAAGCCGAAATCAATGTGTATTTACAACCTTTAATTGACTATTTGAAGAGGCCGTGGATTGGAGAATGGACTTATGATATCATATAAACAAAACTTTACTTTGCGAGTTGCCTTGATATGGACTATTAATGACTTTCTCGCATATGGCATGTTGTCTGGTAGGGGTACACATGGAAAAAGGGGATATACACATTGCATGGAATACACTAAGGCTTTTACATTGGAAAAAGGAGGGAAAAGTTCTTGGTTTGACTGTCACCGCAAATTCTTACCGGAACATCATGTCTTTAGAAGAAACAAGAATGATTTCAAAAAAGATGGGCGATTAAGAGATTTTCCTCCCCCTTGATTGTTACTAGGTGAAGTATGGAATCAAGTTTGCGAACTGTCAAAATTCATAAATAATGGGAAAGCATGCAGAATTCAAGGACATGAGGTCACACATAATTGGACAAAAAGAAGTATATTTTGGGACCTTCCATATTAGAAAGATAATTTTTTACGACATAATCTTAATGTTATGCATATCAAGAAGAATTTTTTGATAATGTATTTAACACAGTGATGGATGTTCAAGGCAAAACAATAGATAGCGGGAAGGCTAGAAAAGACATGGAAATTTGGTGTAATTGAAAAGAGTTGGAGTTGAAGCCTCAACCGAATGGAAAATTATTAAACTCAAGGTTACTTACAGTCTAACTTCCCAAGAAGCTAAAAAAGGTTTGTTGATGGTTACATGATTTGAGAATACCTGATCGTTATGCTTCAAACTTAGTAAGGTGTGCCGACCCCAACACTAGGAAGTTGCATGGAATGAAAAGTCATAATTGCCATGTTTTCATGGAATGATTGTTTTCTATTGCGTTTGGTTCACTACCCAAACATGTGCTTAATCCACTAACTAAAATTAGTCAATTTTTTTAGAGATATTTGTGTGTCAGCTTTAAGAGTGGACGAAATCATTAAGTTGGACCAAAATATTCCAGTCATTCTCTGTAAGTTGGAACAAGTATTTCCGCCTGATTTTTTCGACTCTATGGAACATCTACCTGTGCATCTTGCATATGAAGCTTATCATGGTCGACCTGCCCAATATATGTGGATGTATCCTTTTGAAAGGTTCATGGGTGATTCAAAGTTATTGGTTAAAAATAAAGCAAAAGTTGAAGGATCAATATGTGCACATTACTTGCATCGGGAAACATCATATTTTTGCAGTCATTATTTTAATCACTTGATGTTAACTCTAAGAATCATAAGGAATGCAATAAATGTTAACGAAAGAAGTCAATTTATCTTACCAGTCTTCAGTCTTCGGTCTTCCAGGCCATCCCTCTGGAAAGAAGAATGTGCATTGGCTGGCCCAAAAAGAAATGCAATATGTGCATGTTCATGTCTTGATTAACTACGCTGAAGTTAAACCATATCTTGGGTAAGTATACCCCAACTACCTATTTATCTTTACATTGTGAATATAAAACTTATTAAATTCAAACTTATAGTATGTTTCTTTATAGGACATTTAACAACTCCTAATTTCATAGCACCGGTGAATAAGCAAGTACCGACCACATTCATGCATATTTTCCAGCATGATTCAAGGAGCAATTTCCATGTATTGTTGCACCGACTCAAGAAATACTCCATTTGAGAAACTTTTCTGAAGGCCTTGTTCAAAGTGTAAATGAATGACACACATACTTTGTGAGCGAATATAAATTTCACTATGAGACATGGACTAAAGGGGGAAAAACCATAAATAATGGTGTATTTGTAAAAGGAGTTACAGATGGTGGTGAAGACAACTTCTATGGCATTGTTACACATATCTACGAGTTGGTATACAATTACTTGGACTCTGAAAATAAAGTTGTCTTGTTTATTATAATTGGTATGATCCATCTGACAGGGGCACAAAAATAGATAAGAGATATAATATTGTTGAGATTCGAATAGATAGAAGGTATAAAGAGTATGACCCATTCATAATTTCACATATTGTTAGGCAAGTTTATTACGTTCCTTATCCTTCAATTGTGCCATGTAAATGAGGGTGGTGCGTTGTAATCAAAACAAAACCATTGGGTCATATTGAAACTGACGAACTAGTGGAAGACGTTGCTCACCAAGTTTATGAAATTTCTCAAATTAATGATGTGATTGAAGTTAAATAAATTACAAGTTTGTGTGATACAGTGGTTGAGGGTCATCTAGTTGATTCATCTATATTGTTGGAAGAAAATAATGTGGACGAAGAGAATGATGAGTTTGGATCCAAGGGCAATATCGGATCAAATGATGAGAATGATATGGATGAAGAGCATGAAGAGTTTGAATAGATTGTTTTTGTAATTTTACTTAATGATTGGTAGAAAATAATGTGTAATTTTACTTAATGATTGAAGAGCATGAAGAGTTTGAATAAATCACTTTTGTTGATTTATTAATTATGTTGATAAGTTAGTTGTATATATTGTGTTAATTTATTATATATGTATTCTCTCAAAATAGATAAAATGCCACTCTGATCTGATAAGAGTAAGGGTAAGATCCATCATCGGCGCCAACTCCCGAGGGTAACGGTATGTGAGACACCTCAGTTGGTTATGTGTCTTCCCCTATAGAGTTAGGTAGATCCCATGTCTATGTCTAGTTCTCAACCTCTCATAGCACTACTCTCCCCTCATGACTATCCTATGTTCCCATTTAGGGCCCGATTTTCCTTAGCCCATTTGGGTTGCCTAGATTTTCATACCAGCAGACTAGGGTGCCTAGCTTTCCATTCCCTCATCATCCCATACACATACCCTCACCATTCATGCAGGTTGGGGGGTCCCGCCCCCACATCCCACACGCATACCCTCACCCTCCAGGTAGGCCGGGGGATCGTGCATCCCCATCCCATACACATACTCGCACGTGAGGAGGAGGATGACAATCATCAGGGGAAGGATCACGCTGCACATTCGAGTGAGTATAAGATTATTGATGAAAGATACTACATTTGGCCTAGTGCAAAATCGTAAGTTTCAAATTTATAAACTTTTAATTTAAGTAAACATGTTGCCTTTTTTTAGATTTAATAATACTTATTCAAATTTTTGTTTAGTTTTGAGCCGAGTCGGATTACTGCCCAATGTATAAATTATGTTATTCAACAAATGTTCAAAAAATCTTGGAAGAGATTTTGAGAACTTTCCAAGGATGATAAAGAGGTTTGGTTTAGCAAATTTAAGATATAATGAATTTATTTTAAGTTATTGTTATTTTAATTAATTTTTTTAATTATAATTATCTAACAGTTAATTTGAATGTCTTACAACATGGTAGGAAAAGTGTATTTGGAAAAAAAATTGACGAGGATAGGATTAAAAAAAATTGGCAAGGTAGAACAACAACCTGACTTTCTGACATGCTACGACGTACTAACTGGATAGGAAGAGAAGTTTTTGATGAACTTCTTGTCTATTGGGACACACTTGGTTTTAAAGCAAGGTCTGAAAATGTAAAGAAAATGAGAGCATTTGAAAATAGGGTCACCTCAGTGAAGTTGGAAGCATTAGTATTGCCGAACATGCTCGTCGTATGGTAATTATAACTACTTCTTTAAGTTCTATTTTGATTTACTATATATTTATAATTAAAATTAATTTTATTAACTAGTCTAAGGATTTGAGGAGACACCCTCGAATGAATAAGCTGATTGCAAAGGCTCGTATTAAAAAATCGAGAAAAATTGTTGACGAACATACCAAATTAGCTTTGGTAGGTTATTTATATTGTATTATTTTATTTAAATTAATGTATGTATATGATTAAATTGTTTAATCTTTTAATATCTAATGGTAAAGTTGTGGCGTGATTTTCATGTGGCAAATAAATTAATGTTTGTGGCGTGAAAATCACGTGGCTATATTTCATTATTTAATTTAATTTAATTCTTATATATTGTTTAAACTATATTTAATTTAAAAAGAATTCTTGTATGTGCAGAAGGACTATGACATATTGCTCGCATACTTTTTAGTTTAAAATTCTCAGTATACTCCGATAGGTTCAGACTCGATTGATGATCGTGTGGATCTTTATATTTCGAATTTAGTAACTGGCGGCGGGAAAGGACCTAACATGTGTTTATTTGATGTTGGATCTTTGGTCTGGAATTATAGACCAAGGAATAGAACATTATTTGAAAGAATTACGGATGTGGAAGGATAATCACGTCCACGTGGTTGACTACCATGTAATTGTCATACGTGTACTTCTGACCATACCTTCTGAAGTTCGTCGCCTATATTCCTGCCCATAAACCTATCCGGCCCCTTGATTTCTGTCGAAACGCTTCCTTCTCCTTGTCGTAACCTCAGTCCAATCGTCCATTTCCCTCCTCGTTTGTGCCATCCTGGCTGAGACCCCATCCCTAAAGTCATCGTCGTCGTGAAAAAAGAACGGCAGAAAATAACCCTCAATTTGTCTCTCTCATCGTCGACGGCGCTATCCCCTAATCGTGACAAAACATGATCTATCTATTTTAAAAATACCTTTTAAAAAGTAATATATTAAAAAATGATAAGAAATATGTTATTTAACAAATATTTGAGCTTTTCTTAAAGCTTAACCTTTTATTTTTCTTAAATTTTAGACTCGCACTTTTATTTTCACTTTATAAATTTCATCTCTTTTAAACGATACGTGTCTGACATTAAATATTTTTTTTTTCAATTTTAAAGTTAATTTGTCATATTATGAAAGTCTAACTCATAATATTAGACACAATTTATATTTATTGGTTTATAATATTTTGTTTTAGTTCTTACACAATGTGTTTGTAGTGAAATTATTTTTTATAATATATAAAACATTTAATTTTAATTTCTTAATATCAAAATTAATCTAAATAATACAAAAATCAATTTTACTCTAATATATTTATGAAAAATAAAACTAAAAAGAAATATATTTACTGATTAAAAAAATAATATATTTATGATGATTAAAAATATATCTATACCAATAAAAAACAGAGCAAAAATATATTCCATCAAACCATAAAATTTATATTAGTAGTCGCATGCACCTTTTTCCCCCTTCTTCCTTTGAGTTTCCCTTTTTCTTTTCATAAACTTGATTTACGCGTCTGCCTCCATTGTCCACTTGTGTCATAATAAACTATTGCTACTCTAATATTTACTCGAATAAAATAACTTTTCACTTTCACTCCAATTCTTTTTTATGTCCTTTTTGTTTATTTTTCTCCTCACGTCACATCCAATAATCAAGATCTACTAGACTATGGTTTGTTTATATATCTTTTTAATGGCATATTATGTGGTTTGTTGATATATTCCTTTTAAAAACAAAATCAAGTACTTGAAGTTGAATCCATAGAATATTTCGTATAGGCTATTTTAATTTCATAAAAGTTTGTGTTTCTCAATATTTGTTGATATTTTTTTTTAACGGTAATCTTTAAAGATAATATATATATATATATTATATATATATATATATATATAATATATATATATATATTATATATATTATATATATATATATATATATATATATATATTATATATATATATTATCTTTAATATCCTGTATTTTGAGATACATTTTGATCTCTTAACTTAAAAAAGTTTTAAATGATCTTTTAATTTTTCAAAATATACTATATTAATTATTTTTTGACGAAAAAAAACTCAAAAATTGATCTTTAAATTCATCATTAATGAGACGAAAATAATTAACATGGTATGTTTTGAAAAATTAAAGAGAAATATGAATATTTTTAAGTTAAAGGAGTAAAGTGAACACTGAAGTGAAGTTACAGATCTAAAAACGAATATATATATATATATATATATATATATATATATATATATATATATATATATATATATATATATATAATAGTAGAGAAAGAGAGTCTTCTTACGTAGAGATTGCGATAGACTATGTGCGTTTCTCCCTTGAGTATTTGTATATTCTCCTAATTCTAAGATTAATGTATTTACAGAGGACTAAGATAGAAAGTCACGAAGTGGTTTCCTTTATCCTATGATCATAAACGTGAAAGAGGAAGTCCCATTCTCCCCAGATCGTGGGGAGACGATTTTCATTTGACTTATATTTCTTGGAAACCTCATAGGTCACGTTTGATAAATGGGATGCCCTTTGACTTATATTTCTTGGACACCTCATAGGCCACGTTTGGGGATGATTTCCCTTTGATTTATATTTCTTATAACGCTCGCCTAGCGTTACTTTTCTTAGATTGGGATGCCATTCCATTGACCCCTCCTCTGTAGGCTCAATAAAATTATCCTAAACCACTATTTCTTAAACATAAGACCTTGGAAAGAGTGAAATAATTAACTCCAAATGAAGTGTGATCTTAAAGACTATGCGAGTCCCTCAAGCGAAGCTCGGGAAGATCCCCTCAAGTAAAACTTGGGGCGATACCCTTAATCGCAACTTGGGGCGACCCCCCTAAGTAAAACCCGCTGGCATGTATAACTTCCTCTTCATTCCCTTATTTTTAAACATGGCAATCATTTGGGATTTAGACGAGAGGGTTAATGTGATTGAGCCCTCCAATAGCAGAGAGCTCATTGAACTATATGAATATTGCTTAAAAAATCCAGGTGAAATGATGGAATAATTGATGACATACTTTTTGAAACAAACATCTTTTGGAGTTATGAGAGCACATTCGATTCTAGTAATGACGGTGTCCCTCTTTTTTCCTATTTTTTCTTAGGAAACTCAGAGTTGTAATAGTGGCCAGCTCTTCCATACATTTGGGAATGAATGACTTTGAAACTAGCTACATCTCTGAAAAGAAAGTAGCCTCCTTTGGGAAACACATAAACCTCTCTAGAATAGACAATAATAAGGATGTTATTCTGGAGCCCTACTCCAAAGAGGGATGAGCTAACTTGACTTCCCTAAACAATTCACCCCATGCATTCTTCTGCATGCACATTCCAGTCGTCCATGACCTTGGGGTGCTTATTTCATTCACTCATTTTGAGTCAGAGGTTCACGCGACCATTAGTTTCGCCCCTCCCTAACAACTTTAAATGGTTGGTCTTTCAAAATCATTTATCGACATCTAGACGTTAACCCTGCAATAGGTGTTTTATTCTATTTTTATGGTATTAAGACAGGAGCCAAAGGTGGTTGGGTGACTCTAGGCGCTTTGTCAAGAAGATTTTTATTCACCCCCACTCTAACCATTACAAGAACTAGAAATACAAGTCCGTCATGGTAAGAGACGAGATGGTGCGTCCATGGTTACCACTAGGGACGGTGACACCTGGTATTTCCCCTTATATTGGACGGAGGATCGAGTATCCATAAACGAAATTTATTTTGAACACTTAACCATCAAATATAGGAAGGTGGTTGATGTCTTTGACGAGTTTAAAATCATGCTATATGTAGATGGTGGAGCTCAATTGGGGTGAAAACAGTAAAACTGATGATTATATGCATAAGTATAACTTGTGTAAAAATTGTTAATTAGGATTTTCTTATCATTCAATGCTTAATATTCCTTTTATTTTTGCAAAAATAATGGCCCCCATGAATGTCGTCGAGAGGAAAGCTCGCCTAACAAAGAAGAAAATTATATGGGGAGAGCAATGGACAGATAGTTCAAAAAGGCACCCTAGCAACATCATGATCAAAGCGAAAAGAGAGGTATTGAGGGGAATGTTATCATTAACCCCCGACCTATCAAGACCATGAAGCATGAGGGGTTCTAAGGGAGTTTGACATCTGCTCAAAGTTAAAAGGACAATGGTGGAATGCCTGCGAAGACGATCATTCTGAAGGACGAGAGTAAGGGTGATAACCAAAATGGATCGCCTATTTCTGTAAATGTTCCCACAAGAAATCCAAAGGGCTTTACAATTCCATCCCTCTAAAATAAGTATTTTGATGCTAAAATCTATAGGTACTTGTCTCCATTTTTCCGGAGACTTTCTCAATGGCTTCAAAGTGGTGAGTAAAATGGGGAACAAATATTTATCCAATATGGTGGAGAGTATGGGTGGTACGACCCGCCGAAATTTTTGTACAATTTGATTTACTACATAATTTTTAAAAAAATTAATCATTACTAAAGAGGTCGACAAAAGATTTTTTTAACAGTGCATAATAGAACTTCAACATAAACAAAAACATCATAATTATAACACCAAAAACTGAAAACAAACATAATAAAACACCAAAATAATCCATTTGGTTTAACTATGTTATGGAAGAAACATCACAATACCAAAAAAATAAAATAAGCACAACCTAGATAAGGACATCCAGTGATACAAATTAGCAAAAACAACTAAGACAAGCTAAACAAAGACAACCAAGAGCATCAACAAAAAAACCAATCCCATAAGCTCCATGACAAACACTTCATCAATCATAATCTATATTTTAAACATCTGAAACTTCAGTTGATGTTGTAATAATTGGGTGAAACGTTTCCTCATCCCTCTCCTCATCGTCACCCACTAAAGCTGCATAAAATAAAATGCAAAAAAAATAAAATCACAACCATATATTTTATATAGTCAAACAAACAACATATAAATAAACAAATAAGTTAATTAAAAAACATGATTAAATATGATTATGTACCCGAACTATTAAAACTGTGAAGCCAATTATGAGTGTAAATCAAAGCCTTCACATTTTTCAATAATAAACAATTTCTATATTTGTTAAGAATTATAGAACCAATGCTAAAAGATGATTCAGATCAAACACTAGTGATAGAAATCCCTAACAAATCATGAGCCATTAAAGATAAATCTTTAAACTAATACATATTCTCATTCCACATTGAAGAACATCATAATTTTGATAAGTAGAATTCAAGCAAGACTCCTCCAAATAAACATCAAGTTGAGACTTTTCTATTGAAGTTACAAGTTGTTTATCGTGTTCTTTTAATGCCTATAATATTATTCAAAGTTAAAAAAGAAAAACCACACCAAACAACAAATAGACCAACAAAAAACAATAATATACAAATTGTCATAGATTAACAAAATTGTCCCACGAAGAGAAACAACAACAAAAAGTTACTTACATTACCTTAAACAAGTTACATCTAATAAAGAATATAATTAATTGCTTTACATATTTATGTATCATATCATTCTAATAAAGAAAATAAATATATTATAATTAAGCTACTTATTGAACAAGTTGAAACTCAATTTGTAGGTAAAAAAAGTAGCGGGAGATGGAGTGTGTAAAGTTATATTTGTGGGGGTCCCAAATAGAAACGACGTCAGGGTCTTCTCCTAGTAAGGAATCTCCCGCGTGTTATATTTACAAAATATGGGGTTTTTCTTTACGACAAATGATGTGTATAATATTGTTATCTCCCTGCTAGTCATATAAGAATGTGTCATATCAAGACTTCTTAAAAAGTAGGTATCTAACATTCTCCCCTAGTCAAGTGGGAGTGGTTACCACCTTTGAGGGTATCCTAAACCTTAGGCCCAAGAGCCTATATAAATATTTGATCCTTTGAGGGTAGAATATATATCACATTTTACCCAATATAACACTTATATACAGAGAGCCTCTCACCTCACATGAGTTGGCCCCCCTCATACCACCAAAAACACCATAACACCACCGTACATGGCCTTTCACTACCACAGAAAGCCCTAATCGTTACAAAACTATTAAGGACTTAGAGTGACCCCTCCGTGTAAGGATACCACACATAAAAGAAATGGAAATATTGGATCCTTATCCACTCTTATACGAAATATGGGAAGTTCCTGCTATTGAAGGATTTAAACCTACCTCTTTGGTAAAGTTTAATAGGTGCAATGATCCTTATGAGTACGTCGCCTCCATCAACAACAGATGGACACTATTGGAGCGCCTGATGCCCATAAGTGCAAATTGCTATCAGGAATCTTTAAGGATGCAGCCCTGCGATGGTATATGGGTCTACCACGAGCTTTCATCTCTATTTATCAAGAACTAGTGAAAAAATTCATACACCAGTTTTTCGGAAACCGTCATAAAAAAATTCCACCACTAGATTGTTCAATAAATGACGGGGACCCTTAGAATAATTGAGGGACTATCTCTCCCAGTTCAATGAAGCAACCATAAGGGTCATCCCCCCAAACAAAGAAATTTCATGGGGGAGTTCCATAATGGTCTCAAGGCAAAAACACTTTAGTGATTATCTCACCCAAAATCCATCATTTTCATTAGCGGAAGTGGTCACCAAGGTATAATGTTACATAAAAGGTTAGGAGAGAAATGTTGAGAAGAATGCCCGAGACGTCAAAGAGTGTGTTCTTAATGTTGAAGGTTCACACCACCATAGGAAGAATAACTACACTTCTCCCATCAAGGACAAAACTGCATTCAGGATAGTAGAAAACACAACAGAGAACTTTATGCCCTTGAATACTCAACCTGAACATATCTGGCATGAAGTCCTTCACCCACACTTTGCCTAAAAACCTCAATCTGGCCCGCCAAAAATGGGGGTTAAACGGGCCAGCCTTAGGGGTTTGACCCATTTTGCCAACTCCAGTGGTGAGCTATATTCTCTGGGGTTAAATATTGAAGAGAGTATTGTTCATTACTCATGACCAATTAGATAGGTTTGTTAATGATTTGAAGGTTGATCTGAACATTGTGAAGAAGAGACTGGATCAAGAGCAAGGGTCGCTGAAAATTGTGACTGAGGAGCGTGATGAAGTCAAGTGTTTTAAGGAGAAGCTGAAAGAGGTCCCATAGAAAGCTATGGGAGACGCCAAAGACGTTGACAAGAAGCTCGCTCAGACAGTAAATAAGTTGAGAGATTCTAAAGAATCTCTTAAGGTGGATATTCTCTCCCAAAATAAACTGGAGGGTGAATTGTTATTGTAAAGACGAAATGGTTGAAACCTTTAATAAGTATTTTTAACGGGATAAGGAACAATTGGCATTCTTCTACCTTAACTTGGATCTGAGCCAACTTGATTTATTCAAATAATTAAGGACAACGGGCTTGTAGACAAGGAAGATGGAGTCCTTCTTACCACTACGGTCCCTACCCAAGATGCAGAGGTTTCCTCTGAGAAGAATGAGGGTTCCCTTATCTTAGATGTATGGAGGCAAGGAGAATTCAATTAACATCCAACATTTTTATCTTATTCATAACCCGCAAAGATCAAAGCAATTAAGAAAGAAAAGTTCCTCATTAAAAAACCCAACTCTCGTGGGGAAAAAGAGTGTTACTCTGTTAAATTAAACCACGTCCTCAAAAGAAGTTCATCATACAAATGAAAATTTTAAAGACCTTACCTTATTTAACAAAACTTCAAAAATTTAGCTAAAACAACGCCCTAGATCATTGAGCTTCAAGGTCTAAGAATTTTGTTCGGCGTCATTACTTGAAAAATCCATATTCTTTTTTAGTTGGGAAACCAAATTTTATTCAATTCCCATTGTGGGGGCGTCTTATTCGGTGGTATGGAGACCTTGGAGTTTAGTCTGGACCCCCTTTAGATTTTCAGTGGATTTCTGCCTTTCCTTCTCGGGTTCCACTCTGTGGTTCAGATCCACGAAGTTCACTCTTTGTATGTCTGGTGGTGGAGCATTGATCACATTTATATTCACTTTTTGAATCTCAATCTATCTTGATAACACCTCCGATCGATCTCTTTGGCTCATTGGACTACCCTAACATGCTCATCAGGTAATGAGTACTTCATGCATAAATGCAAGGTTAACATGGCGACTCCTTAGAGGTTGAAAGTGGGTCGTCCTTGTTAGAAGAGGGCAACGATCTAGAGGGGGGGGGGGTGAATAGATCGATAATAAAATTTTCTTTTATTAAAAAATCTATTTTTAAAAAATTATTAACTGTGGAAAGCAATAGCTATTCTGGATCGACACTCGTCTATCTCGAACCGTTATCGGAAGAATCAGATATACGTATAAACCGTAACAAAATGTAAAACAATGATGAGAAACAAATCAATATGTTTTCTAAAATAATGTTTGAACAATTAACACTTTGTAATCAATTTCTGATGAATTAGGAAACAAAATTGACTAAAGAAATCTATCAAAACTTGGTGTGCAATAGACACCAAGCTGGTTTTTTCTTGTGTTGAAGATATGAAAATCAATTGTAATTGTTTAGATTGCAATTATCTTACAACACAGTTTGAATTAATTCAACACAAACAAAATTATCAGTTTATCAAATTGCATACTAAGTGAATCATAAAAAATTAAAGAGAGAGAGAGAGTGTGTGTGTGTGTATGTGTGTGTGTGTGTGTGTGCGCGTGTGTGTGTATGTGTGTGTGTGTGTGTGTGTGTGTGTGTGTGTGTGTGTGTGAGAGAGAGAGAGAGAGAGAGAGAGAGAACACAAAGATTTTTTTGGGTAGTTCCCCAATTGTCCTCACTATGGGTACATCTTCCCCCAATTCCAAATAGAACTGAGATATGTAATTAATCTTTTCAAGAGTGTTATACAAGAGAAAAAGTAGCAATCTAAACCCATAAACCCTATGTTTAATGTTGATCATAACTTCTTGTCTCTCCTTGATCTTAAGTAAGATCAAGTGACCCAAGACTTCCAATTCGATCCTCCGGTTACCGCTACTCCTTTGACAGAAACTTCGTTCTTCAAAGTTTTCACTCGACTGAATCCTCATTGTGGAATCTTGTACAAAGACCCCCAAATCAAAATTGATCTTGGAGGAAAAACCCTAACTAGTTTTATCAATGAAGACCCAAAACAATACTCAACCCAATTTGATTACAAAAATCCTAAATTGGACTTTATCAATCTTATCTAGATGACACCCAACAAAATTGATTATGTGTATTTGTTGTGTGTATGCATATATGAAGACTGAAGATGATGAGAAAATTCTTTGTGTGCTCTTAGTTTCGGTAATGAAAAATGATGCATGAATGTATATATATATATATATATATATATATATATATTATATATATATATATATATATATATATATATATATATAGAGAGATGAGAGAGAGAGAGAGAGAGAGAGAGAGAGAGAGAGAGAGAGAGAGAAAGAGAGAGAGAGAGAGAGAGGTTAAATGTACACAAATACTAAGTATCCTAGTCTTGACATCATTCAAATTATTTTCAATAGGATATTGCACTCACATACTCCCTCTTTTGATGGTGGAAAAAATTACGAAGCATTTGTTGTCTTGATCATAACTCCCCCTAAATATATGTATTAGACTTTGTTCTTGCATGAACTTCTCCTCCTTTGACAATATCCAAAAGAGACAAAGCCACGAAATGTGAGAAGCATCATGAAAACTATAGAACAACATATATAACACTCAGAGGCGTTGCAAAGATAAAATTTCCAATAACAATGTGCACTCATACATAGTTACATTAAGGCGAATAATGCATAAACATAAAGAAACATTCAATTCAGACAAAAGAAATGAAATTCATTACAATTTTTTTATAAGAAAGTCATAATAGAAAATCATAATAATGCAACACAAAAAACTGAAATGCATGAAGATTAGACTTGATCCATAATGAAACTCAAATAATTCCTACGACCACGACTACTCTTAGTTTCAGGTCTCCTACCTCGGTACCAAGCCACACCATCATTTCCATATTCGGCATCCAGAAAACCACAGATCCCCCTGTAAAATTATTGATACTGATGGTGATTCTCATTTTGATAACAAATCATGTTATTGATGGCGGTTTAAGTTGCACCACGGTTGAATCCCATGTCTTGACGGATTTGATTGAACGACTTCATAGCATACACGACAAAATTGTTAAAATTGTTGTCCTGGGCAGTCATATGTCCATTGTCGCATCCGCGAAAAACAACCGGCGGGCTAAAACAAAAACAACACAGAGCCGCCACCGTGCGTTATTTATCCCAAAAGAGGGAAAGGAAACGCTCAGAGTAAACCTGGGAAAAGCAAGGTCTCGCGACCAAAGAGAAAGGGATCGGGAGTCGGTTACGCAAGGGGAAGGTATTAGCACCCCTCACGTCCGTCGTACTCGACGGGATCCACGCTCTAAAAGAAAGAAAAGGTTGCTAAAACAAACATCACACACACACACACACTGAAGATAACACAGGTGGGGGAAGAGGAAGAGGGCTCGCTAGGATATCGCATCCTATGCCTACGTATCTCGTCTGGAACGAGAATCAGAATTGCCGTAGTTCGGCTCACGCACGCCAAACTAGACACACATAAACACGGGCAAACATGGAACCCGAACGCCAATCGCTGGACTTACATCGGCTTCCGAACCAAACAAACACAATCAGGATACGGACAGCCAATCGCTGGGCTTACATCCATATCCTGACACACAAGAGGGTTAACAAGCAAACACACACAAAAAGAAAAAAGGGTGCCCGGAGAGACCTCGCACGGTCTCCTGCCTACGTACCTCATCTGGTATGAGGATCAGGGCGACGTAGTTCCCCTCAACCGGAAAGAAATTCTAACCAGATACAAAGGGAGACACACTACTAGGGAGCTGGACTCGAGCCTAGATGTTATCATGCATCATTGCCCTATGTTATGGTTTCTATCTACTTGCACAACAACAAGCTAATCCTATCCAGGAAAAAGCAAAGCATGCAAGCATAAGCAAAATAAATCAAACATTCACAAGTAGCACACACTATATCCAGTCAAGTGAGGCTCAAACAAGGGTGAGGCTGCAAGAGCAAGCCATATGTACAAGGGTGGTGTTAGCTCTTAACCCTGACATTGAGAGTCAGGGTGAAGCCAGATGAAAGGTGAGTGAAGATTAGACTTCGCAGCTCTTATCCCTGGCCAGGGAGAGCTTCAGACGAAGGAGTGTGGGTTCAGAAAGTAGGAACCCTTCTACACTCATGACTCTGACTCGACTGTACAAATGTACAAGATCTTGGGTTAATGTCCCAATGCATCAACACAGTGGTGTGAGCAGAGGGACGACTCAACAGAATAGCGGGAGATAGATTGCATATCTCTCTTATCCGCCAATTGCCTTAATCAAGGTCTTCTCCTGCTTGGGGACAAAAATAAACAATCACAATCATTGCCTCTTAAGGAGGACTTCAGACAATTGCCTGGCTAAATAACAAGCCAGGTCTTCCAGACTACATGGAGACAAGAGAGTCTACCTCAATTGGTTTATACAACCAAGTAGCAGCACAACAAGTTCTTAAAGAACTAAAGCGACTATGGTACCTGAAATCAATCTAATACAGTCAGTATTCAAGTCACAAAGTCAAAACAGACAAGTTAAGAATCAACAGACAATGTATAATCAGACAATGCAATGTGCAAAGCACAATCAACTCAAGTGAGCCAAGCATCCTACAAAATAAACCAAGTTAGTCCATAACAAGCATATAAACCAAACTCAATCAACTTGCATTAATCTCCTTTAAAACATTTGCTTCTTCAACCTGAAACACAATTCAAAAGTGAGAAACAAGACCACTAGGACAAGCCTAGGGTCCAAAGGAGGTGAAAAATTCAAAACAGCAAGTGAAAATTAATCAAAATCACAATTAAACAAATTAGAAACAAATCCCATTGGTCCCATGCTCATATCATTCATCATCATCATTTCATGAAAGAAAAGGCACAAAACATGCAATTTGCAACCTCAAAGGACCAAACAGAATGATCACCATCAAATCATTATCAAAACATTTCAATAAATTCCACAAAAATTCAAGTCTAAACATAACACATTAAATGAATAGCATATAAAATTTCAGCTCATTTGGATAAAGGAAAGTAGGTCAATGAAAATCATAAAGTTCAGACAAGTTCAAGCAAGCCAACACAAGGCATCAAAACAATCATCAACTTCCATCAATCATAAAACAGTAACAAAACATGATAAACGAATGGGACCAAAACCACAATGACCTATAATGTGTCTAGAATTCACATGTCAAATTTCACATCCATCCAATTAATGACCAGAATTTCACAAATCAAATGCCAACATGTGTCACAAAAAATCAACAAATGACCAAACAGAAAATAAAATCCCAATCAAATAGGAAATGCCATCAATAAATCCAGAAAAATTCCCATGTGTTCTCAACATCCATATGCTCTATCATGCAAAAATTTAGCTCAATCCAATGTCCCTAAGCACATCAAATAAAATCATGAATTGGCACAATGAATGGTGTGACACAAATTGTCACACCTCTATTCAAAAATTCATATCTCATCAACCAGGGATCCAAAAATTGCAAACCACATATCAAAATCACCAGCAAAGAGTCCAGAATATGCACAAAAAATTTCAAGCATTTCTATGGAAGCATCATCACTTTATGAATGATATGGTGAGCATGGTACACAAATGATACATTCAAACAATCCCTAGGCAATTTATTTTTCCACACGTGCACAAAAATATTAAAAATCACCATAAAAAACTACACATCACAAGGAGAATAATGCAAAAGGTCTCATTAAATTTGGACAAGAAATGAAGAACTTATGATTTTTTGAAGTTATGGATCAAAATGAAATGAAATTAAAAAAGGAAAATGAAATGAAATGATTTAATATTGGATAATGGCAGTTTTGTAATTCTGGCAACGAAGTCCAAAACGCTGCGTTTAATTTTATTTGCTGGCGCTACGCTATTGGCTAGGAAACGCGGTAAACATCAATTCAAAACAAAAGCCAGGCCAATGGAATCAAAACGCGTATTCTTCATCATCTCCAACAAACAAATTTCCAGAAAATCCGTCAAGAACACATCTCAACCAAAATGCACAAGCAGCATACCAATCGAATCAGCAAGTCATGTAGATCACTAAACTAACAATCATTTGACCTAAATCTACCTATGCTAACCGGATCGAGCGAAAATAGTTTCCTAGGTCAAAGTTCAAATCATGATATCTCAATCAAAACCTAACGAAAATCAATGATACAAGTTGCATCGTGTTCTACATCACAAGATCTACCTAAACCACATCAAGATTCTAGCAAAGGTTGAGATCGAATTCTGACCTTAAGATGATGGCAGTGATGAATCCGCGTGCTTCAAGGAGTGAAAGGTGAAAACAGATGAAGCTCAACGCTGTGGAAGATGATTGAAGTACGTGCCTCAGCTCAACTATGCTCCAGATGCAAGAATTAACAAAATGCCATGGATGAGTGAGATTGCAACAGTCCGAATTCCTCAATGTTTTGGCCTTGATCTTGTGAAACAGTCGTGCACCAACACTTGTAGAGTGTGGATCAAACAAGAACGAACAAAATTGATGAAGAATTCAATGAGAAATGATGAAAAGTGTGAAAAAAGTTTTGAGAGAATTGAGAGGTTTTTGGAGGGAAAGTTTGTTAGATCTTGAAAAATGAAAATGTGATTATGATTTTCTGTTATAATTATCACTTATACCAACTCCTTAATCCACTTGCTAATCCAAATTAACAAAATAAAGTGAAATTAGCAAAATGCATTTTCAAGTGAAATGGCCAATATGTCCTTTTGCAAACCAGTCAATGTAACAGTGTAAAATCAGTTCAAGCAAGTCATATTGGATATTTGGAATGTGTTGGAATTGGTCTTGTATGGAAATCACATGTATTTTGGAAATTCACCTTTTTTCCCACCAATTTTCAAATGGTTCACTTGAAAAATGACATTTTGCCAAGATGATTTTTGATGAAATATGATGATGCATCATGAAAGTACATGTAAAATTTGGTTTGCTCAAAGAAAGATCACCCAATTTGGTCATTCCATGTGAAAGTTATGCCACTTTGAAAATCAACATTTTTGGAAAATGATTTGATCACAACTTGCCAACCACACATGATAAATTCATGTTCTTGGACTTTTTGGAAAGGTGAGAGCAAGATCTACAACTTTCATGTTGGACAAAATTTCATTTGAAGCATTTTTGGACACGTAATTTTGAGGAGGAAAACTTTCCATTTTTGGAAACTTTCAATTACAAGTCACCTGCCATTTTTGGAAACTTTTCATCTGACTTTATTTTCTTCATCCTTGATGTTTGAAATGTCAAATGAAACTTGTTTAGACATGAAAGAAGTGTCTCTAACTCTCTCCCACCTCTAAATCCATCAATTCAGGCCCAGTTGACCACAATTGACTTTTCTGACTGATGGATGAATTTCAGCTTGACTGATGAACTTGAGCCTCAAACTCCTGATGAAATGGCTCAATGATGAAACCCTAGCTTCCATAAGCTCAATATAATCACATGATGATCCCCATATCCATTGTAGACCCCTTCTCCTTGCCAGGCCCTGATTGGCCCAATACAACTGATTCAACTGATTAGGGTTGACCAGTGGTCAAAACCCTAATCCCAAGGTATCTGATCAATCTTTTGGATGATATCAAGACCATGATGATGATGATGTACCATTTCACCCAATATCAAGCTCAATCTCTTTGAGAATCAAGAAACCCTAATTTGTTCCACACATCCTCAGATGATTAATGATCTATCCAATCAATGAAACCCTCAACTTGCATCTTAACCTCTCTTATCTTCTGATCAAGACCTAGGAGGATGACTTGCTCAATGTAGCCACATGTTATGCAAATATGCAATGCCTAATGACCTACAAATGATATGCAAAATGTTAAGCTAGTCCCAAGAGAGGAGGGCAAATTTTGAGGTGTTACATCCATGAACCAATCTGAAGTGCTCCTCTTGAGCAGCTTCAAACACGTTACGCCTATGTGACTCCTCTTCGTGGCGCTCTCGTTTACTTAACATGTATTTTTTCCAGCAAGGTGATAATAAAAGATTATTCACCATTTGAGCCAACACCAGAGTTGTCACCATAAGGCATGCTATGTTGAGACCAAGAATTTGTTGCCTCTGACCCCACCCCTATGGGTCTTTATGTTGCGCTGTATCATGTAGCCAAGCATAATCATCATCATGGTCAGTATCAGCCATGTCTGTATCCACATGGTGAACTTGGTCTTCCATCTGTTGTTTGTCAACATTAATTGAGCCAAATTCAGCAAGATCATCATAATTTTAAATAATCTTACCAGACCCCTTCACATGATAAAAACAAACCTTTAGAGTATCATCTGAATGGTACCCCATGTTTGACACAATGCTCTTGTCAAACTCCTGAGCTTGACCAAGGGAAATGCATAGAATATTTGGCACACCAATACAAAAGAGCTTTAGAATCTTTGAAATCATCGAAGCGTAACACAAGGAGGACCATTGGTTACAATCACTAACAACAAACATCCTTGACACAAAGTAGTTTGGCCAATTAATTTTAAATTTATAATGTAGAATATACATGAGATCTACCTCAGCTTGGTCAATCCAAGAATGACCTCGTTTCCTTGGACGCAACACGTGAGTGATAATTCACTGAAGAATACAAGGATCTCTCTTCAATAAGCCCGTTGACAATATATCAAAGTCGTCATCTGGCCTTGGTGCTTTTAGACAAGAGTTCAAGTGAACTTTTCAATCAAAATTTGGATGAAAGGCATGATCAGATAAAGTTGCTTGATGAGAGAACATAGAAATACCAAACACTTCCCTACATAAATCTGACATAAAGTGGTAGGAATTATTTCCCATATTAAAGCGAAATGAAGAACCTTCCCTTGATTGTAACCCAAAATAAAAGACTCTTATTAAGTCTTCACTGTAGTTTGTGGAGACTTTTAAAAAGTTGTTAATCTCTTGATGCTCCATAAGATTAACAATCTCTGGAATGTGTAACTGAGCAGCAACCGCAAGATCATAGACATGTTGTTTCATTACAATCCTAGTTTTGAAATTTTTCTCAAACTCTGCAACACAAGTAGGATGTAGGAGTGAAAGAGCACTTACGGGTGTGGATGAGGATGTACCCACAATATTCTTTCCTTTATTCACTTTGGTATCCATGAATTTCGTATTTAAGGGTATGCGCACAAGGTGTTTGATAAAATGTGTGAATGAAAATGTCAAGATTTTAAGCGATATAGGATAACCCAACTAACCCGACCTATGGGAAATGGATTATAATCACACAAAGAAGAGGAAATTAGATGAAGACAAGTGATATCTTAAAAAATGATGAGAATTTATGGAGTTTTTATAAGGATAGGAAAATAGAGTCTAAGTTTACTTGGAAATGAGGAGAAGTTTGAAAAAGTATACTAAATGAGTGGTTGAAAGGTGACAAACGCATGGAAAGTAGTGAAAAGAGTTGGAAGGGTCGGCCCATGTGCCTAGGGAGCCTACCCAAAAGTATGAAACAAAACAAAATTTAAAAAAAAAATCGAAGGGATGGACCCATGTGAGTTGGGTGTCGACCCATACTAAATAGAGTTGTTTTTGAAAATATTAAAATTTTGAATGGGTCGACCCATACGAGATGGGAGTTGACCCCTACTAAACCGAGTTTAAAAAATCTAAAAAGGTTATGTTATGTGTTGACCCAAGCACTTTTGTTTCGACCCACACTGTTTAGAATTAATACTTTTGAAACATTAATACATTTGGGTCGACTTATGAGGTGATTGAGTCTATACATACACTATGGACCAAGAGAAATCATGCAAAAATGTCACTTTTCATGCAGGATTAAATAAATAACATACTTAATCATCAATGACATCAAAAATACATCAAATGTGAATAATTAACATCATGAAATACATATGATGATGAAATAAAAACATGACGTCACTATAAACATATAGATTGAAACACTCATGGGTTATCAATGAAATTTTTGGAATTTAACAAACATGAAGTGTATCATACATCAAATATATCACACAATGTTAGAATATAAACATGAAAACAAATATAAGAGTAATAGAAAAGCAACATATCTTATAAAAGCTTAAGAATAAAGAGATAAGTGAAACGATATTACCTCATAGGATGAAAGACGGATGATGCACTCACATGAAGTATAAATTTCGAACGAAGGTTAAAACATATGTAAAGAGTGCATGCAACATAATATTTTAGGCAATATTTGAGATACCGAGAATGCCCAATTCCCTTCGAATATTGAAAAATAGATCAGTCGCAAGAGATTTTGTGAAAATATCGGCAAGTTGGTTTTTGCTATCAATGTGTTCAAAAACAACATCGGCTTTTTCAACATGGTCGCGTAGGAAATGATAATGTCTCTCAATATGTTTAGTACAAGAGTGTAGCACTGGATTTTTGGTTAAGCTAATCGCACTAGTATTATCGCATATTATCGGAATACATTGAAGTTTAATATCTAAGTCAAGTAGTTGTTTTTTGAGCCATAGAATTTGAGCCCAACAACAACCAGCTACAACGTATTCTGCCTCGAAAGTTGACAAAGCAACAAAGACTTGCTTCTTACTAAGCCAACTAATTAAGGAATTTGAAAATATGTGGCACCACTAGTACTTTTCCTATCCGATTTGCAATGGGAAAAATCAGAATCAGAGTAACCAACCAAACTACAATCGCTACCTTTGGAAAACCAAAACCCATTCTTAGATGTACCATGAAGGTATCTAAGGATGCGCTTCATAAATTTTAAATGTGATTCCTTAGGAGCGGATTAATATCGAGTGTAGATGCATACACTAAAAATAATGTTAAGCCTAGATGCAGTAAGATATAAGAGTGATTCAATAATACCTTTATACCCTTTGACGTCAACATCCTTACTATTTTCATATACGTCCAAGTTCCCGTTTATGGGCATTGAAGTGTCAATTATCTTTGTGTCTACCTTTTCGAAGTGTTTAAGCAACTCTTAGCAGTACTTTGTTTGACATACAAACGTCCCTTCTTTGAGATGCTCTATTTGAAGTATGAGAAAGTAATTCAACTCACCCATCAGACTCATCTCAAATTCTCCATGCATTAGCTTAGAAAACTCTTTGACCAATTGCATGTTAGTAGAACCAAATATGATGTTATCAACATAAATTTTAACTAGAAGAATATGTTTTCCTTGACGTTAAATAAAAAGTGTAGTATCAACCTTACCTCTAGAGTATCCCTGTTAAAGTAAGAACTTGCTAAGTCATTCATACCAAGCCCTAGAGGCTTGTTTGAGATCATACAAATATCATTTTAGTTTAAAAACATGATTAAGATACTTATGATTTTCAAAACTAGGATGTTGTGAAACATACACTTCCTCATTCATATAACGATTAAGTAAAGCACTTTTCACGTCCATTTGAAATAATTTGAAATCTTTGGAGCATGCAAATGCTAGTAAAAGGCGTATAGCCTCGAAGCGAACAATCGGAGCATAAGTTTACTCATAATTAATGCCCTTCTCTTAGTTAAATCCTTGAGCCACTAGTTGGGCCTTGTTCCTTGTTATCGCTCCATTTTTCGTCTAGTTTATTTCTAAAAATCCACTTAGTGCCAATAACTTGATGATCTCGTGGAGGTGGGACAAGGTCCCACACATCATTTTTTAAAAATTGATTTAGCTCATCTTGCATGGCCATAATCCAATGCTCATCAATTAAGACATATTTTATGTTTTTAGGTTCAACTTGTGACACAAATGCAAAGTGATAACAAAATTTACTTATCTTAGAGCGTGTAGTCATGCCTTTGGTGATATCTCCAAGAATGTTATCGATTAGATGGTCCTTGGAAGACCTCCAAGCCAAAGGAAGATCAACCACTTTATTTTCAATCTCATCCTTCTCCTTTTCAGGATCATCATCTTCCTCCTCCTCAAGTTTCATCGCTTCAGGTTGACCAATTCCTTTTTTGGTGTCTTTGAGTATGTCTTCTAAAGATACACATGTATCATGAAAAGAAATACCTTTCCCGACATTTCTCGGATAATATTCATCGATAATAACATGCATAAACTCCTCAATAGTAAGTAATCTCTTATTATAAACTCTACAAGCTTTGGTTGACTGAGAGTATCCAAGAAATATACCTTTGCCAGCTTTTGCATCAAACTTTTCAATGTTGTCCTTACCATTATTCAATACAAAGCATTTGCATCCGAAGACATGAAGATGTGATAAATTTGGTTTTCTACCTTTTAGAAGTTCGTAAGGTGTTTTATTTAAAATAGGATGAATAAGTATCATATTTAAAACATAATAAGACATAGTAATAACATCGACCCAAAAATATTTTGGTAGACTACTCTCATTGATCATAGTTCTTGCCAACTCCTATAAAATTCGGTTTTACGCTCCACAACATCATTTTGTTGTAGATTTCTTGGATCAAAAATATTATGTTTAATACCATATTTATTACAATAATCCTCAAATAGGTAGTTTTGAAATTTACCTCCATGATCGCTTCGTATTGCAACAATGTTTAAACTCATTTTATTTTGGGACAACTTTGCAAACTTTGTGAAAGCTGAAAAAAGTCTCATATTTACTATGCAAAAAGATGGTCCAACAAAATCTAGAATAATCATACACAATAATAAAACCATAGTAATTACCACCTAATATTTTTATCCTAGAAGGACCAAAAATATCCACATGGAGAAGCTCAAGAGGTCTAGAAGTTGAAATAATATTTTTGGATTTAAAAGAGACTCTTGTTTGCTTTCCCATTTGGCATACGTCACATATGTGGTCTTTTGAAATTATAACTTTAGGCAGACCAATTTTGTTTAGTAAATCAAATTTAACATGTGCTAAGCGCTTATGTCATAACCAATAGTATTTACTCATGGTTACTAAACACTTAGTACTTGTTAATGATACATCATTCAAGTAAAGCATATAGATGTTGTTAACCCTCAAGTCCTTAAAACAGTAATCTTTATTTTCATTATGTTCAATTATGCAACAACTATTTGTAAAAGTTCTTTTATAGCCTTTGTTGCATAGTTGACTAATGCTAAGCTTATTATGTTTAAGACCTTCAACAAGTATAACATCGAAGATAGTAGTAGAAGAGGGATTACCTACACTACCTTTACTGAGTATTCCACCCTTATTATTGTCTCTGTAGGTCACATGACCATTCTTATTTTCCATGAAGTCAATGAATAGGGAAATATCACCCATCATATTCCTTGAGCATCCACTATCAAGAAACCACATTCTTTCCTTGGAGCCAACATATTCAATCTACAGGATCAAGCAAGAGTGGTAGGTACCTAATTTTCATTGAGTCCTTGAGAATGGATGGAAACATTGTTGCACTTGGTCAATAATTGAAATACACCTTTAGGAACCAAGTATCTCCTAAATTTTCATTTAGCATTGGTATGACTTTTCTTGCAACAATAGTGACAAGTCAAGTGATGATGAGAGTGACTTTCACTATTTGATTCCTTTACAACAAAATTATACTTTTTATATGATACATTTAAAGATCTTTTAAATTTTGTTGGATTAATAGTGAAGGCAACTTTTGGCTCTAAAGTCTTGTTCAATTTGGTTTTTAGAGTAATAACCTCTTTTTGCCAAATGTGATAAGTTTCACAATAAAACCAAGAAGATTTCCCATCCTTAACATCAAAATTTGAAGCCTCTAACATGGTTTACTTAAGAGCTTCCATTTGTTTTTCAGTTTCTAAAACTTTGACTTCTAAGTATGAAAATATTCTTTTATTTGAAGTCATCCTTTTAAAAGTTTCTACGGCTTTACCATGTAGATTTTCAAAAGCAATTTGTAATTCAAAATAAGATATTTTAACAATAGGTTCATATTTAGAATGACTTACATTTTTCTTCTTATGATGATGGGCCATGAGGATTTTTTTTCCTCTTCATCACTTTCCCTTGAGCTACTTTCACTTGAGAATTCACTATCATTTTCCCAAGCAATATATGCTCTTCTAGACTTGCTAGACTTTTTGTATTGACCATTTTTTTATCCTTCTTAAGCAATGGACAATCCTACTTATAATGACCAACTTTTCCACGATTAAAACATGAACCTTTAGATTTTTCTTTCTTATTCTCATCTTTCTTTGAGGAATTTGCTTGTCTTCTATAGTTGATGAGATTCTTATTGGAGTGTTTCACTCCATTTATCTTAATGTACTTATGGTACCGTTTCATAAACAATCTCATTTCTTCATCATCCAAACACTCATCATCACTAGTTCCACTATCATCTTTCTCTTTAGTAGAGGACTTTGAACTAGAAGCCACTAGAGCAATTGACTTCTTGTCTACCTCCTTTTCCCTGCTCTCTTCTTTCTTAATCTTCTTCTCAGTTTTTTGGTCTCTCTATTGAATATTTCTTGAGTTTTTTTAGTCCCCTTCAGATTTACAAAGGTGGCAGTGATGTGGCAATGCCACTTGGTGCCATATCAAATATTTGTCCACGTCACTTTAAAAAAATAATTAATTAAAAAAATATATTTATTATATATTTAATAAATTGAATAGTATTTATCAAATTATTAATATGTGCCATTAAGTCTTTGCCATCTATCACACAACATAATTGTGATCTTATTTACACTGTAGAAACTGAGTTCCGTCCATTGCATGTCACTCATTCACCTTCATATTTCTCTTCCGTTCTTTTCTTTATTCACTGAAAATACAATGCTTGTTCATATCATTTTCGTTACCATAAAGCATTATTTGTGCTATCATGATATATACTAATTTTTTCCATTTCAATACGTGATTTTTCATATGCTTTTAACAATCATAACTTTTATATCTTATTTGCAGCTTTCTTATATCCTTCAATTCAGTGGTGCAACAACATCAAGACGTGATTTGTTAGATCTTGTCTATCAACAACATCATGATTTTGGTGCATCAACCTCAAGTGGAAATGGATTTTATGGACCAACTTATGCATCAACATCATAAAGAAATGGATTTTCTGGACTATCTACAACATCAACTAGAAATGAATTTTATGAACCAACAGGTGCATCAACATCATCAAGAATGAGATTTTTTTTGACTATCTGGTGCATCAATATCATCAAATGGAAATGGGTTTTATGAACCAACTGGTACATCAACATCATCAAATGGAAATGAATTTTATGAACCAACTAGTGCATCAACATCAACTGAACTTGGATTTTATGGGTCAGCTGGTGCAACAACTAAGGTGCTCGTAAAAGATGTTGAGGATATTGATGAACATGCATTTGTGGTATCGAATTCAATTCAATATTATGTATTATTTAATTACAAGATGCAGCTTACGCTCATGTTTTCTTTTCTTTTCTCCGTACATAGTTGCATCAATTTCGCCAAGGGTTGGAAAATCAAACAATTAGGTTATATATAAATAGATTTATAAAATTATCACAATTATGTTGTGGCACATGACAAAAACTTATTTGTTTTCACTGAGTGAGTGGGTCCGACTCCCACATGTGGCAAAAAAAAATTATTTGCTCAATATTTATTGCCCATTATCATTTGATAAATATTATTCAATTTATTAATATATAGTAAATAATATTTTAAAATTAATTATTTTTAATATGATGTGGAAAAAATGTGTGATTTGACACTGAGTGACATTGCCACATCACTGTCACCTTTGCAAATCTGGAGGGGACTAAAAAAAATTCAATAATTATTCAATAGACCGACCAAAAAACTTGTTTTTTTAAAGATGATTAAAAAATTAAAAAAATCAAATTAAAGAGATTAAAAGTGCATTTAAATCTAAATATTTTAGATAAGTAATATTTATTATGAATTGTTTATTGTTTATTGATTAAGTTTATTATTAATCATGTTTATAGTCCTAATTTTTTTTTTGTGTCTTTTAAGTTTAGTGTCTACAAAATGTTTGGTTTTATAGGAATTAAATGTTAGGACAAGTATGTTTTTTCAGAAAAAACATAAATGACTAAAACTGGGAAATAAATTTTAAATTAACTAAATATCTAATTTCTAGTTTTATAGATACTAAAAATATACTTAACTTAAATTTAATATATAAATTTAAAATATATAATTTTAATTTAACTTGAAATTTATAAATCAAATTCAACAAACTAATTATAAATCGAGTGTTCTAAAATATATTTAAAATGGTTAAGTTCGAACTAAAAGTTTGTCTTACAAGATTAATAAACTAATTTTTTACTTTTTACTTTCAATTTTTAAACTCACATAAACAAACAAAAATTCTATTTTCTAACAAAGTTTTAACCAGAGTTTTTACTTTTTTACTTGCTTTTAGAAAAATTTAAAATGTTATTTAAAACAGCTTTTGAGTGTGAAAAGGAAGAGTTTGTCAAGTGTAAGACAGAATGTTCCTTATCGCGTGATGCCTTTGCGTGTTGGCAGGTTTAGAACTAGAAATAGATGTTCAAAACATACTTGTTGACTTCTTGACTTCTTGTTTTCTTCGAAACTTCTAAACACGCTAAACCCGCGCGTTGAATAAAATAACATTTTCTTCTCTACAATCCTTACATTCCCACGGTGGTTAATGGGTTACATTCACTATACCCATTTACAATTAAAATATGTTTGAATAAATAATTTATTATATTTTATAACATAATAAAGGCTTTATTAATAATAGATGTTTGTTTATGATTTATTTATGTAAAAAAATTATAATTAAACTTAAAATATAAAAGCAAAAAGATAAAAAGCATTCAGTATATTTCTGTTAGTGCATGTACTTTGCTTCCTAGGCGGCTATAGCTATCAATCACGTTAGTTTCTCTATCTTAGCAGCTAAGTTAACGGATTTCACTTCAACCTATTCAACATTAGGTTTCTTTATTGTCATTTATTATATATTTCCCAAATCTAAAAATAAAAATGATGTATCTTATGTTTTTTTATTACAACTTGTTTTATTATTTTTACATATATTATTATTATTATTATTATTATTATTATTATTATTATTATTATTATTATGTGAAAGTGAGAATAATGAATTTATTATACATTGACTTTTTTATTTCTAGGTTATTTTTTAATTAAACCAACACAAATAATTTAAACATATTCATTAATGTTTTTATAAACGTCTTTTCTTCCATTGTCTTCTTTCTTGTCGTACGTGTTCTTCATTCTTATCCTTCTTCAAATGTGTTCTTCATTACCACATTAAATATTTATCACTCTTCCCGTTTTTAGTCCCTAAAACAAGCAATACACACTTCAATCACTAATCTTTTCTCAATTGCAAGAGCTAAAACACATCCACCACAACCCTCATTATATGATTCACCATCTTCCAATACCAAACCTCTCAATTTATATAAAAAAAATAACTTACTATTAGTTGAATGCGGGTTATCAATGCACATTATTTAACAAGAAAATTGACCAAATCTGATAATAACTGAGCAGGTTAGAGACAAAAAAGTGAAAAAAGTTGAAAAAACACTTTTGGGTGAAAAATAGGCACTTAGTAAGAAAATTGGTGAAAATAGAGTAAAAACATGTTGATTCACTTTTGGATTTTACGCGTCCATGTTGCCTCAAACGCGCCCGCGCTGAAAAGTAATGCGCCCGTGTTGAAGTAATGATGGCACAACGCGCGTGTTGTTATATGGCGAGTCTGCGCCGCAACTTTATAAGGAAAAGGGAGAGAAGAAAAATGGGGTCGATTCCAAGGACTAAAAAGTGACGAAAAAGAAAGAATTTGGAGGCCATTGAAACCATTTGAGAGCTTCTTCTTCAGTGATTTTTCATGCTCTTCAAATCTAAAATATTGATATTGATTATTTTCAATATGAGTAGCTAGATTTCTCTATGTTAGGTCAAACTTTATGATGAACCTGTTTTTACTTGATTGAGACATATGATCAGATGATGTTAATGTTATTGTTCTGACTCTTTGCTATTATTCAGTTATTGATTATGTGCATTACTTTTTGTTTGTTACAACATTCAAATCGATCTTGATAAAAAGTGACTATTGACCTTAGGGCTATCTAATTGAATTTTGTTGAATTCTCTAATTGAATGGGGATAATATGATTAGGAATTGTGACTTAGGGATTAACGTGATGTGTTGCCTGGTTTAGCGATATAACTAACCTGAGGGTTCAGGGAATTAACGATTAGGCTAGTGAGCTACATGTCAAGGGATTCTGTGTAGCTGTTCAGTTAATTTGTCGTGAAACTTTGTAGTCATTGCATGTTTGTTAATGCGTGTTTCATCAATCAAGTAGAAATAGGGGATTCTGATAATACCATATGTCTGCTTTTCTCATTATTGTTATCAAAACTTATTTATTGTGTTCTCGACAAAACAACCTGCAAACCCCTCCATTTACTGTTTAATTAAATTGCACAACGTATCTTATTTTAAGTTCGTAATCCATGTAGAGACAAAATTATTTTTTTATTACCTCGATAACAACACTAGTACACTTTCTAGTAATATTGTCCATCAAGTTTTTGATGCTGTTGTCAGGGATTGTTGATATTTTCAATAAGGCATAGTGTACGACTTGTTTTATTTATTAAATTCTGTTATTTTAATTTTAACTTTTACTCTATCCCGCATTGAACAATGCTACTAAGGTATTATTTCTGTGTTTATATGAGGTTCAGATTCAACACTTCTGTCATTGGATTTAGAGATAGAGAGAACTGCGAGAGCACTCCGTAAAGAAAAGATCGAGGCGTTGTTAGTTGAAAAAAATTGAAAGAGGGAGCTGAAATGACAAACCCACCATGTCAGAAGTTTGTTGATTTTTGTAGGCAAACCAACGCTGATCAAATTTCACAAGGATTCCAACCAGCGAACATGGTGACATTTAATATTAAGAATTTTGTGTTGCAGGGTCTGACAAATAATTTGTTCGACTATCATGATATTCTTGATCCTTGGTAACATTTTGCCAAGTTCTATGAGACATGCTCCATGTTCAAACCGAAAGAAGATATCACTGATGATCAAGTGAAATTTCATTTGTTTTGATTTTCCTTGATTAGTAGAGCTAAAGACTAGATGCAGTGTATTCCCAACGGGACAATACAAACATTGGAGGAATTAAAAGATAAGTTCCCAGAAAGATCCTATTTGAATGCACAGTTTGTAGAAAGAAAAGTTACAATTATGAATTTTAGCTAAGATGGTAGTGAGTCATACGCTTGGGAGAGATTCAAATTGTTACTCCGAAAGTGCCTAAATCACAACCTGAGTTTAATGAATCAGTTGTCACACTTTATGAGACGGTTGACAACAGCCACCCAAATTCTTATGGATGCTTTAAATGGAGATACTTTGAGAGAAAAAACTGATGAGGAAGTTAAGATACTCATGGAAAATATGTGTTGAAACGAGTACCACTAGAATGAGCTAGATGTGAAAGGAAAATGTATGTTAGCCGTTGACACACAAACTGCTCTACTAGCCCAACTGACGACTCTCACTAAACAGTTAGTTGTTTCTTAGTTAACTCAAGGTAATGTGAGTCAGATCCCGACCTTGAAATGTGACTTTGTGGAGGTGAGAATTCCAATGGTAATTGTGTTTCTAACATAGAGAGTGCAGATATTTAGTATGCCAACTTCCAAAGAAATCGTCAGTACTCAAATATGTATAACCTATATTGGAAGGATCATCCTAACTTGAAGTGGAGCAATAATATTCAAACTTTGTATCATACTCAAGGTGTACAACAAGAAACTCAAACGCCACAACAAAAGCCCTCATTATTGGAAGAAACTCTTAGCGTATTCATGCTTACCACTCAAAAGAGTTTTCAAAAGATAAGTTTGGTACAAAAAGAGATGATGCATAGTCAACTAACAACAAATAAGAACACAAAGGCCTCAATAAAAAAATTAGAGGCACAATTTGGTCATTTGTCAAAGCAAATAGCAGCTCTGGCTAATTCAAGAAGGGGATTCAATGGTAATATTGTTGATAACCTAAAGAACAAAAATTATAGTGTTATGGGATTGAGGAGTACAATGGTCGATACCACCGCACAAGCTAGTGAAAAAAGGTGGTAAGTGAAGGTGATAAGAAAATGAGGGGGGGAAAATGAGAATGAGAGTGATGATGAGGTTAAGGGGTGGACTCTCGACCAATTTATAGACAAGAACTCACCATGGAGAAGGACTAAGAAACAAATTCTAAATGATCTTAATCCTATTCTCTCTGACTATATCAAGCCACGTTACCCCTTCTTGAAAAAGAGACCTAAGAAGAAGGATGAAAAAGAGGAATAATTCAACAAGTTTAAGGAAATGTTGTGGAAAATTCAAGTCAACATCCCTTTTTGTGAAGCCATGGACTAAATGCCAGTATATGTTAAGTTTATGAAAGAACTACTCTCTGGAAAATGACATTTGAGGAATAATGAAATTATTGTCTTAGATGAGGAGTTTAATGTGATAATACAAAGGAAGCTTCCACCTAAATTTACCGACCATGGTAGGTTTACTATCCCATGTTCTATTGGACCTGTCAATGTTGACCAAGCTCTTTGTGACTTGGGGGAAACCATTAATCTAATGCCACTCTCAATGATGAAGAGGTTGAGGTGTGGAGAGCCGAAGTTTACTCACATGACTCTCACCCTAGCTGATTGTTCCATAACATATCCATATGAAATTTTGGAAGATGATTGGTTAAGGTGGATGGCCTTGTTTTTCCGGCAGATTTATAATTTTGGACAATGCCTGAAGACACTGAAACCCATTTGATTTTAGAAAGACCTTTTATGGAAACATGAAGATATTTTGTTGATGTAAAGTTATGGGAGTTGGCATTGAGGTTAAACAAAGAACAAGTGGTTTTCAATTTGTTAGAAGCCATAAAGATTCTTTACTGCTGCAAGGTAGCAAACTGCTAGAGTCACTTAAGAAACAGATAACGACAAAAGAAGAATTGAAAGTGAGCAGAGGGTCCAATGACTGAAATCTAGACAAAAGGGGTTGTTATGTGTGTTTAGGTGTAAGGAAGTTGGGCCTTATATAATTCAAATAATCTATGAAGAAGGAACTTTTATAGTAAAATATCCTGGAGACTCAAAAGTTTTTGTTGTTAAGAGTAAGGAGCAGAAGGCCTTGCCAATTACTGATAAAGCCTCAAAGATGGTGTCTCTATTGCTCATAGATCCTTAGGCTCTAGAGTCAGACTCGTAACCTTAAACAAGCGTTGTATGGTAAATAACCCACAATTCAGTGACTTATTTTAAATTCAGTTCAGTTAAATTTCATTCCCGTTAATTTTTAATTTCAACGCGTTTTGTAATGTTTTTATGTTGATATTCTTTAATTTGTTTGCTGAACGTGTAGAATACTAAAAATGGCAATGGAGGTAGCATGTAGCAAGAAGAAAGTGAGATAAAGCAAAATTATGTACAGAAAAAAGTAAAGTTTGCCCTTGGAAAAAACGTAGGCGCGCCAACCTCCAACGCATACATGATGCCTGCTGACACAGGTGCATTACCTGCTGACGCAAGCATGTTGAAGAATTTAACCATTTGCTCTATCATTCGCCGACATGGGTGCATTGGATCTCAATGCGGACACGTTAAGTGCTAGGCAGGCCTATAAAAGTGGCTTTTCAACCATTCTTTTCTCATTCCAACTTAAAAACTCCCTTCTTCTCATTTCTTACTCTCTATTTTTCTTGAAAACTATTGAGTTTTCACTCTTTTTACATAAATTATGGCACCATCCAAGAGAAGTCGTACCTCTGGTCCATCACCATCCTCCGTCTCTCAATCATCTCAAATTTCTTTAACATACCCCTTGTAGCACCTCAAATTTTCCCCTCATTCATGCATTCATTTTTAGGCCATTTAACATTTCATGTCGCATTTCATCATGTCAATCAGAATTAGCTCCAAGAAGCTTGAATATCATCCAAGACACTTTGTGGGTTCTAGCTGGGTGATCAGTCAACACAAGGGAATGACTTGAGTTACTTCCAACATGTTCAAATGGGGTCTATTCATCATTCGAAACGCTAATCTTGGAGGAGCAAAAGTCTGTTCCTGAGCTGTCATGCTCGCTAGGCGAGCAGCGTGGTTCGCTTAGCGAATCTGAACTGTCATGCTCGCTAGGCGAGCAAATTCTTCGCTAGGCGAAGCTCACGCGTTTTCAAAATATAACAGAAAAATCTTGGACTTGGACCTTTCTCATTTGAGCCCACAAAGCCACGAAAATCAAGTTATAAATTCTTAAATTTCAGAAGAAAAAAGGGAGAATTGAAAAAACCCTAGACAGAGAGAAAAGCTAACTGATTCAGAGCAGCCTCCATACACACTGAAGGGAACTCATCTACACAGAACCAATCCCATCTCATATAAACCATAAGATTGTTCTGCAAACCCAACGGTGCAATTCAATTTCATTCGATCTCTCCAATCAGGTTCGCCTTATTTCCCTTACTTTATGCCTTCAATTTGAAATCTCTAAATGTATGAGGCATTATGGGTAAATTTGGAAGAGTGGGTATCGTTAGGTCTTGCACACGGGTTTAGATATGCATGAACGTGTAAAATAATGCCATGAATGTTTAATCATTTAATTTCTGAAATGCGTACCATAGGGTTTGGGGTTACTGAAATCGGACTGTTACCAAAAGAAGAAACCAAAACCCGCAGGCATTCGATAGCACATCGCTAAGCGAGCCTGTAGTGAAGCTTCGCTAGCACCTCTCTAAGCGAAGCAGTAGCGAGCGTGACAGAAGTGTTTTTTGCTCTAATCTGTTTGGTGTTTGTTATGACATGCTTTCTCTTGCATCCGTGCACTGTTTACCTGACGCTTTGTTGTTATGTTTCTCTTGTTGGTTCAATTCTTGATTGCATCTCATTATTCTAACTCGTTTGTTGAGTTTTTTGTGAGGGTTCACATGATCCTTGAGGAGATAGCTTGCTTGGTATTCCACTTTATTTGTGGGATACCACTTGTAGATCTATTCTGATTACTTGTACTGACTTGCTTTCTTTGATGATGCCAGCTTGAGAGATCTCCGGGTTTCTCGTTCCTTTAGTTGCTGTTACTTCGGATCTTTATCCGTGGGGGTAGATCCTTTGATCCCTTTTACATCTTTCCCGCATTTTACAACTTTCTTAGTTGGAAGACCTCAATAGGAGACAATGTTTTCTTTTGTTTGTTTACTTTTGTGCCTAAAGACCTCCATGAAAAGGCAATTGACGGATAAAAGGGATTAGTAGTCAATCCCCCGTTATTCAGTGTGTCGTTCTTTATGCTCACACTACGTGTCGATGCTTCAGAGCAAAAACCCAAGATCTTTTGTCCGGTCGGTCAGTAGAGAGGGTTCCACCTTTCTGAATCCCCACTTTTTGTCATGAGCTCACCCTGTCCAGGGTTAAGAGCTATGAGGTCTTATCCTCATTACCCTTTTGATCTGCTCACCCTGACGTTCAGTGTCAGTGGTTAAGAGCTCGTTTGATTACCTTTCCATGGCTTGTTTATCGAGGTTGATATGACCCCTCTTGACTAAAGCCCTACCCATGTATATTTGAGCCCCCTTGTAGGCTGTTTACTTTATGCATGTTTGTTTTGTATGGTGTGATTGTCTCCCCATAGGGTTGCTAGGCTTCGTATAGTCTCTCGTTTGCATGTCAACTAAGGTAGCACGGTTCCTTCGTCTAGGACTTCCTTTTTGCATGAGCATCCCTAAAACAAACAAACTCATTGATTTTTCTTCTCCTAAGAACACGTTAACTCCTTCTACTACAGGCGAGTAAGTCTCCAAAGGTCGAGCATCCGGTAGATTGCGTAGTAACGTCGTTCATCTAAAAAACACAACCCTTAACCCCTAGTTAGCCGAACTACGGCCTGCTCTGATTCTCATTCCAGATGAGATACGTAGGCATAAGACGCGATGTCTTAACGAGCACACTCCTCTTTAACCCATAGGTAGCCGAGCTACGAAGACTTTGATTCTCATATTCAGATGAGATATGTATGCAGTGGATGCAACATCCGTGCGAGTCATTTTCTTTTAACCCCTCTTTTAGTAAATAATACATTAGATAAACCCACACCCTTTAGACAAGAACAACAATAGTGGATCCCGTAGAGTACTACAGATGCGTAGGGGTGCTAATACCTTCCCTTCGCATAATCGACTCTCGAACCCAAGATTTGGTTGCGAGACCTTGTCTTTTCCTTTCCTTTTTCCAGGTTTACTTCGAGCGTTTCCTTTCCCTCCTTTGGGATAAATAACGCGCGGTGGCGACTCTTCTGTCATTGTTTTTTTGCCGGTTGTTTTTTTCGCATTCTTTTTTCAGGTTGTGACACCCCTGAAGGAGAATTGCCAACCAAGGCGCAACGGAATTTAAAAATTTCTCCATTTAGTGATCCTTACGAATGGGCATGATCAGTGATAGAATCGTTACCTCTTGTGGCGATTCAAACCTTTGGTGCAGATCTCTTGTAACAATCAAAACCTTGGATACAAATCCACGGAGCAATCACAAACGTTGAACGATGACAACGTCTTTACTCAGTCCACACGAACGGATTCCTTCAATCTCAGTGCTAGCTGGTACGAATGAAGGCTTTGAGTGAGAGAGAGAGGGAAACGAAATTCCAAGTCTCAGAGTGACAATGCTTCTACCCAAGGGTTCTATTTATAGAACCACTTGTGTGGGCTTCAAGCTAAAAGCCCACTTAAGTGTAGTTTGGCCCATATCTTATAATATGCCCAAAATCACTTAAGCGTGTGGTACCTTACCATATTTCGTATTCCACTTAAGTGCATCGTACCTTACGATATTCCTTAGTTACTCTATCTCTCATCAATTCGTCCTTTGTGTGTGACCCTGTAGGTTTTCGCGACGTTGGCAATTATATTAAATCACGCATTTAACATAATAAACAGTGAGCGGTATCTAGCAACACATCACTGCTACCCAAGACACGAAAATGTCATGTGATCTGACAAAGCCTCCTGTGATAATAATTATGTGTATAATTACCCCTTTGCCCTTATGTCTATATTGAACACAAGGTATAGACCGTGTCATCCTTGTTCAGTTCAATATTGGGCCCATAGACATTTATCCTGTTACGCAGGATGGACAAATTCCATCTAGGTCACTCATGTCCCTCAGCATGCTTCGTGGAGTACCAATCAACTGTCTTTATGGTTATCCAGTTACAGACAATGTTGGATCAACAATAAAGCACTCGACTCTACATCTAGGGTCCATAGTGGTTTCAGTTCGAAGAGTGGTATACACCATTATCACCATGAGAACAACTTATGACACTTTGCATAACTTTCTATATAGTATTCTCATAGCGGGTCAATCCGGTATAAATATTACTCTTAATATTCATACCTATGTTTAAGACTTGATAACTCTTTATCCATGATCCATGAGATGTGATCATCAGTGTACAAATATAATAGTCTTAATGCTTTAATATTATGCCACTTCACAATAAAGCTCGACTATGGATACTTTAAGAATAGTGTCCTTATATTTAATGTGATCTCATGATTAAGTCATACTTGATACATTAAACAGACTAACTATTCTAGGGACTTTATTAATCAAACATAATAAAGAAAATGCCTTTTATTATTAATAAATAATTTGATACAAGTACCAAAAGTATTGGCCTCTAGGGCTTGCACCAACAATCTCCCACTAGCACTAGAGCCAATCAGGCATACCCCTAATGCCCATAGATCTAGTATGGCCATCATGCTTCTGCTGCGCAAGAGGCTTTGTCAGTGGGTCACTAATATTGTCAAGTGTAGGTACTCTACATATTTTCACATCTCCTCTATCTATTATCTCTTGAATGAGGTGATAACGCCGAAGTATGTGTTTGGATCGTTGGTGAGATCTAGGCTCCTTAGCTTGTGCGATAGCACCATTGTTATCACAATAGAGACCAATGGGATCCACAATGCTAGGAACTATGTTAAGTTCACTAATGAACTTTTTGATCCAAACAACTTCCTTTGCTGCATTTGAGGCAGCAATATACTCGGCCTCGGTTGTAGAATCAACAATTGTATCTTGCTTTGACCTTTTCTAGCTCACAGCGCCACCATTTAAGCAAAACACATAACCATTGGAATCATTCATATTAAAGCGTCTCAGCAATTTGTCTATGTACTCTGACTTAGGCCAAGCATTTTGTGATCTATCTCTATAGATTCTGATTCCTAATTTATAGGCTGCTTCACCTAGGTCCTTCATAGAAAAGCATTTCCCCAACCAAGACTTTACTTGTTGCAGGGTAGGGATATCGTTTCCAATGAGTAATATGTCATCTACATATAATACCAGGAACACGATCATGCTCCCACTAACCTTCTTGTAGACACAAGGCTCATCTTCGTTCTTGATGAATCCATATTGTTTTACTGTTTCATCAAAACAAAGATTCCATGAGTAGGTCACAGGCTCATCTTGATCCATGAGTAATACATCACCTTGATCTGTTATGAGATATCCATATCTCTCAGGTAGGTGACGTATCCTGCTTGACCTATGTTGGTCTTGTTCTACTTGAGCAGGTTGCTCTTCCACAACTACTTGTGTTTCCTTCTCTAATTCCTCCATAGGTGTATCGATGCTTTGTGATTCTTGAATTTCTTCAAGCTCTAATTTCCTCCCACTGATTCCTTTGGAATTAAAATCCTTTTCTAGGAAAACTCCAGTTCAAGCGACAAACACTTTGCCCTCAGAAGTATTGTAGAAGTAACACCCTCTTGTTTCTTTAGGATATCCCACAAATAAGCATTTGTTAGATTTGGGCTCAAGCTTAGTTGAAATTTGTCGTTTCACATAAGCTTCTCAACCCCAAATCTTCATGTAAGACATATGTGGTTTCTTACCACTCCATATCTCATATGGTGTCTTCTCAACCTTTTTGGATGGAACATGGTTAAGTGTGTAAGCTGATGTCAATAGTGCATGTCCTCAAAAGGAGTTTGGAAGATCGGCGTGACTCATCATGGATCGGACCATGTCCAACAGGACTCGATTTCTTCTCTCAGATACACCATTCCATTGGGGTGTTCCAGGAGGAGTAAGTTGGGATAGGATCCCACACTCTTTCAGATGGTCATCAAACTCTAGGATTAAATACTCACCACCTCGATCTAATCGAAGAGTTTTAATATTCTTACCTAGTTGGTTTTGTACTTCATTCTTGAATTCCTTGAACTCTTCAAAGGACTATGATTTGTGTTTCATTAAATACACATAACCATATCTACTGAAATCATCAGTAAATGTGATGAAGTACTGAAAACCTCCTCTGGCTGGCAAGTTCAGTGGTCCACATACATCAGTATGTATGAGGGCCAAAAGATCATTATCTCTTTCACCTTTTCCTGTGAATGGAGACTTTGTCATCTTTCCAATTTAAACAAGATCTGCATGTCTCATATGATTCATAATCAAAAGTGTTCAACAGTCCATCTTTATGGAGTTTGGAAATGTGTTTCTCATTTATGTGGCCTAATCGACAATGCCAAAGGTAAGTTGGATTTAACTCATTAGGTTTCATCCTTTTAGTATTAATGTTATAAATAGGCATTTTAAGATCAAGGACATATAGTCCATTGTTCATTTGTGCAGAAGCATAGAATATATCATTCAAATAAATTGAGCAACAATTGTTCTTTATTATAAATGAAAAACCAAACTTGTCCAAACAAGAAATGGAAATAATATTCCTGCTAATTGCAGGTACATAATAATAGTTCTCTAACTGAATTATTAAACCACTAGGTAAAGTCAATACATAAGTTCCTACGGCTAAAGCAGCAACTTTTGCTCCATAGCCAACTCGTAGGTCGACTTCACCTTTTGCCAAATCTCTACTCCTTTTTAGTCCCTGCACATTTGTACAAATGTGAGAACCGCATCCAGTATCTAATACCCATGATGCAGAAGTAGATAAATTAATTTCAATAACAAAAATACCTGAAGTTGAAGTCTCTACTCCATTCTTCTTATCTTCCAGGTACTTTGGGTAGTTTCTCTTCCAGTGTCCGGTCTTACCGCAATGGAAGCAAGTGCCTTCTTTTGCTATGCCTCTACTAGGCTTTAAAGCAGCAACGGTGGGTTTGGGTTTGGCAACTTCCTTGCCTTTCCCTTTATCACCCTGCTTGGTGGGCCTTTTGTTCTGTCTCTTTCCATTTCCGATCATCAGAGTGGACTTCCCTTTTGACTTCAGGTTCTGCTCAGCAGTTCTTAACATGGAGAGCAGTTCAAGAAGCGATTTGTCCATATCATTCATATTGAAATTTAGGACAAATTGACTGAACCCATATGGCAACGATTGCAAGATCAAATCAGTCGCAAGTTCCTTTCCGAGGGGAAAACCCAATCTCTCAAGGTTTTCCACATACCCAATCATCTTGAGGACATGGGGACCTACAGGGGCTTCCTCAGCTAACTTGCCTTGAAAAAGGTCTTTTGAAACTTCAAACCTCTCATGCCTTGCTTGCTCTTGATAGAGCATCTTCAGGTGTTCGATCATATCGAACGCTGACATGTTCTCATGTTGCTTTTGCAATTCTGAGTTCATGGTAGCTAGCATGAGACAAGCAGTTTCATTGGCATCATCGACATGCTTCTTATAAGCATCTCTTTCTGCCTTAGGTGCAAAACTAGGATGTTCCTCTTCAGGAACAGGTGTCTCCAAGACATATAGCTTTTTATCATGTTTGAGGATAATCCTCAGGTTTCGGTGCCAATCCAGAAAATTTGTCCCAGACAATTTTTCCTTATCAAGGATTGATCGCAGGATGTTGTTAGAGGTGTTTGCTGTCATGGTTATCTACATAAGGATTAATGAAAATATAAGTATCATTGACATATTTAATTAGGCCTTTAATCAAATATGCTCCCACTATTTTACTCAAAACAAATGACCCTCATCATTTGATTCGGAAAATCCCGCTGGAAGATTTTCTAGTGGGTCGAGATCCATATTTCACTTCATTCTAAGTCCGCGTAGGCGGATTACACAAAACTAGGTTATTTAGGTAGGAACTCCTTCCAATTGTATCTCATACAACTCTCGAAAATTTCAGTTGGGTGAATAACTCCTTATTCCAATCCATCATATGGATCATTCCCACCCCTTGCTTCTAAACATATATAATATTATTATAATTAAGTTTGACCCATCGTTTTAGCAGTTGAATATTACAATTATCCCATCGCACCTTACCAATATAGAAAATGCACCTCGCGTAGGCGAAACCTACATTGTCCGATACTAGTCTTGATGAGTGCTAAAACTTGGAAAGCAAACATATATAATATTATTATAATTTGTTTAGTTAAGTTTGACCTATTGTTTTAACAGTTGGATATTACAATTATCCCATCGCACCTTACTAATATAGAACATGCACCTCGCGTAGGCGAAACCTATATTATCTGATACTAGTCTTGATGAGTGTTAAAACTTGGAAAGCATAAACTTAATATTTAATTTGAGGCAATTGCAATTTTTCTGATCTCACCGGCTTATTTATCATATAAATCGCCTCTCACATGCATCAACATACATTCATATGCATCAACATACATACATACATAATGAAACAGTTATGACCCCTAGCGCAATTGTTCTCCCAAGCCAATGAGAGAACCTAAACTAACCTAACAACGATCTAAGCTTCTCCAAGCAAGACCTTCAAGGTTGTCCTCCTTTGGCACTGACTTCTTTGCTTTCTTCATATCATTACATTACATAAAAGAAACTCGTTTTACATACGAGGGAGTGAGATGAGAAAAGAAGTTACATTGAGAGATTAAAAGAGAGGCACGACACGCAGGTCGTATTTTAAAAACCAAAACAAAATAAAGGAAAACTAAGGCCATAACCGATCACCACAAGACAATAATAAACACATTATTATTATTATCAATTTTAATTCTTTTAATTAATTAAAATCAAATTAAATTTCGACGACCGATCACACTACGCAGAGTTAGCCGGGGGTCCGCTGTCCGGTCAGTGCCCCTTGCGGGGTTGAAGGGGCAGCGGCCCTGGCCGAAATTTTTAATGAACAATTCATTTAAAATCGACGTCGCTTTTCGCATCAACACTTGATACTTTAAAGCACTTAGTTAGCTGAACGGGTGAATTTTGCCTTGCGTTAACCAGTTAACCATATGCGTTAACCGGTTAACACTATTTGAAAATCTGTTCAAAAATTGTTTTCTGCCTTGCGTTAACCGGTTAACCAAATGCGTTAACCGGTTAACACTGTTTGAAAATCTCTTGGAAAACTGTTTTCCGTCTTTCGTTAACCGGTTAACCAAATGCGTTAACCGGTTAACACTGTTTGAAAAACTTAAATTTTTTATTTCGTATTGCGTTAACCGGTTAACACTGTTCCAAAAAGTGTTTAGAAAGCACAACTCTTGTGCAGTCACAACCCCAATCGCATAACTCTCTGACAACATAACCCTTGTGCCGTCACTAACCCTGATGCAGCAATTTCAGACCGTCAAATACATCTCGATTGTTGATTCAGTATGATTGATCAATACATCATTGCTTCACCATACTAATGTCGGATCAAGAAGAAAACGACCATTGATCGCTCAAAGGAAAACAACCATTGAGTGTTTGAATGAACGAAACGAGAACACTATATCATATATAATGTATTTTGCATCAGGATTATATATATCATATATATAACTTGATCGATCTTAATTTAATCTTTGATTCATTATGTCTTTAATCATATTAATACAGAATAAAAACAATTATCAGATTCATGGTTTCGTAAGTGGCTCTGATACCACTGAAGGAGAATTGCCATCCAAGGCGCAACGGAATTTAAAAATTTCTCCATTTAGTGATCCTTACGAATGGGCATGATCAGTGATAGAATCGTTACCTCTTGTGGCGATTCAAACCTTTGGTGCAGATCTCTTGTAACAATCAAAACCTTGGATACAAATCCACGGAGCGATCACGACTGTTGAACGATGACAACGTCTCTACTCAGTCCACACGAACGGATTCCTTCAATCTCAGTGCTAGCTGGTACGAATGAAGGCTTTGAGTGAGAGAGAGAGGGAAACGAAATTCCAAGTCTCAGAGTGACAATGCTTCTACCCAAGGGTTCTATTTATAGAACCACTTGTGTGGGCTACAAGCTAAAAGCCCACTTAAGTGTATTTTGGCCCATATCTTATAATATGCCCAAAATCACTTAAGCGTGTGGTACCTTACCATATTTCGTATTCCATTTAAGTGCATCGTACCTTACGATGTTCCTTAGTTACTCTATCTCTCATCAATTCGTCCTTTGTGTGTGACCCTGTAGGTTTTCGCGACGTTGACAATTATATTAAATCACGCATTTAACATAATAAACAGTGAGCGGTATCTAGCAACACATCACTGCTACCCAAGACACGAAAATGTCATGTGATCTGACAAAACCTCCTGTGATAATAATTATGTGTATAATTACCCCTTTGCCCTTATGTCTATATTGAACACAAGGTATAGACCGTGTCATCCTTGTCCAGTTCAATATTGGGCCCATAGACATTTATCCTGTTACGCAGGATGGGAAAATTCCATCTAGGTCACTCATGTCCCTCAGCATGCTTCGTGGAGTATGTAACACCCTTCTAAAATACCCCAAAATATTTAATTAAAATAGCAATATATCAACCAGAGTAATTATGCAATTAAGGGTGTCACACAATCACTTCACACCATGTTCCAATATATCCTGTCATGCTCATTTATTTAATCAAAATAAAACATTTGCATAATACGCAGCGAATACAACTAGCAACATTCAAACCATGTAGTACATTACATGTAAAGTTCTTCAACAACCAAAAGAAAACATAGTAAAACATCCCATCCCGATGTTACATCTACCAGAGCATGACCCACTAAGGAGACTATACTAGACTCCAAGCACTAGCTCCTACTCAATCACTACTCGTTACCTGAAAAATAGTTGTAAGGGTGAGTTCCTCAATCGATATAACAAGCATTATAAAATATCATGTCATGTTAAGTAATTTAACACATTAATCACCCTAGTCACATCACACATTCGGTAACGGCACACCAATTCAAATATCATACTCAATACAATACAACTCATGCTCATACTCAATATCAACACAAACACACGTATAATATTGGAATACATCCATTCATATTATACGCCATACACATATTATGCAATGAGACTCCATGCATGCGGTACCGACTATTTGTGAACATATAGTTCACCTCACCGTCCAAATCCAGGCACGGCTACCAAGCCCACTAGTCCCACTCATTTGAGACCTAGTGACTCACTCACTAATTCCTCACCATGGGAATTAGCTACCACCCCAAGGGCCATGCTATGCACGCTAATTCACCTAGCATGCAAACATCAACAACAGTCCAAAATGACTAACTCACTAATTCCTCACCATGGAAATTAGCTACCACCATAAAGGCCACAATATGCATGCTAATCACCTAGCAATGCTAAATCATCAACCACAATTCAAGAATAGACATATGCTCATACTCTAAGCCATAAAACAGTCTATTCACAAATGCACACATAACTGATACATTCACAAGATCATGCATACCATCACACATCATCAGTATTTTATCACATAAGCATATCAGATCATGCCACAGAACAACCACAGTATTAGCACACTCTACTAATACCTATACTACTCAAAACAACGGGAAATGATCCCTAATATATCATACATCAGCTAAATCACATTACTCAGCTGAACAACCAAAAACTGCACAACAACAGCACAGAAAAATCACAATCCTGCCCATACGCGTAATGCCTAGTCCCATACGCGTATGGCCCATTTCTCAGCCAAATCCCATACGCGTAACACCATCTCATACGCGTATGCTACGCGTATCACTTCCCCATACGCGTACCAACAGAGACCAAACCACGTTCAAAACATCATCTTCCTCGTCCATACGCGTATTGCCTAGTGCCATACGCATACCAGGCCATCTCATACGCGTACTGCCTAGTGCCATACGCGTATGACCAGAAACCAGACTTCCAGATCTGCTATGGCTTTCTCTGCTACGAGATCTATCTAATCCAACCTTCTACAGTCCAATTTTACACATTATTCGTTCATATCCTCTAACACAATTCATACCCTATTCGATTTCACAAAATCTAACATTATTACATCTAATTCCTACGAATTTCCTCCATTTATAATCCAATTTTCGTTCATCCAATATTTCACAATTTTCATCATACATCATTCCAATCAGAGGTAAATCAATGGTTTATCACTACCCAGTACATATTATCCCATAATACCCATTAAACGATGATAAACCCCCCTTACCTGAGTTAATCCGGCAAATCCTGCAGCTTCGAGCTCTTCCTCTCTCCAACCCTTGTTCTCTGGTTCTCTTTTGCCCTTTTTCCACTTTTCTGCCCCTTTTTCCTTTTCACGTGAAAAATAAACCTTTTTACTAAATGGGACCTTTTCTAATTCCAACTTTTATTCCAATAAAATAATAACCCAATAATAATAATTCCAATAATATTCCAATTATTTAATTAAATTAATAAATATATTATTAACTTAAATTAAATAATTATCTTATTTTATCGGGGTGTTACAACTCTCCCCCACTAAAAGAGTTTTCGTCCTCGAAAACATACCTCAAGCGAATAACTCTGGATAGGACTCTTTCATCTGACTCTCAAGTTCCCAAGTCACATTGCCACCTGCTGGTCCTCCCCAAGCTACCTTCACCAAAGCAATCTCTTTACCCCGCAACTGCTTCAACTCTCGATCCTCAATCCTCATAGGTGATGTTTCAACAGTCAGGTTATCTCTCACCTGGACATCATCTACTTGGACCACATGCGACGGATCATGAATGTATCTCCTCAACTGAGACACATGAAAAACTTCATGCAAATTCGCAAGTGACGGCGGTAAAGCGATACGATAGGCTACCTCCCCTATCCTCTCCAAAATCTGATAAGGACCAATAAATCGAGGTGTCAACTTCTTCGACTTCAAAGCTCGACCAACCCTAGTTATCGGAGTAACACGAAGAAACACATGATCTCCCTCTCGAAACTCAAGTGACTTCCTCCTCTTGTCGTGATAACTCTTCTGACGACTCTGAGCAATCCTCATCTTCTCCTGAATCATCTTAATCTTTTCCGTAGTCTGTTGAACAATCTCCGGTCCAACCACAACACTCTCACCGGACTCATACCAACATAAAGGTGTCCGACATCTCCTACCATACAAAGCTTCAAACGGTGCCATACCAATGCTCGAATGAAAACTATTGTTGTAGGTAAACTCAATCAAAGGTAAGTAACAATCCCAAGCACATCCCTTTTCCAAAACACAAGCCCTCAAAAGATCCTCTAGTGACTGAATCGTCCTCTCAGTCTGACCATCAGTCTGCGGATGATATGCAGAACTCAATCTCAGCTTAGTTCCCAAAGCCTTCTGCAAACCTTCCCAGAACTTCGATGTAAATCTAGGATCTCTGTCCGAAACAATACTCGACGGAATACCATGCAAACTTATAATCTTCTCAATATACAACTCAGCTAATCTCTCTAACGGATAATCCATTCTGATCGGAATGAAATGAGCCGATTTTGTCAATTTGTCCATAATCACCCAAATAGCTTCAAAATTCTTACTTGTCCTCGGTAAACCAGAAACAAAATCCATACTGATACTATCCCACTTCCACTCTGGAATAGCCAACGGTTGCATTAGCCCAGACGACTTCTGATGCTCAATCTTTGACTTCTGACAAGTCAAACAAGAATAAACAAAACTCGCAATTTCTCTTTTCATTCCCGGCCACCAAAATAACTTTTTCAAATCATGATACATCTTCGTAGCTCCAGGATGAATACTCAAGCCACTACGATGTCCCTCCTCAAGAATACTCTTCTTAAGTTCGGTAACATCCGGAATACACACCCGATTACCAAATTTCAAAACACCATTCTCATCAACTCTGAATTCACCACCTTGACCTTGATTCACTAGAGTCAACTTATCAACCAAAAGCACATCGAATTTCTGACCCTCTCTGATCTCATCCAGAATGCTACTCGTTAACTTCAACATTCCCAATTTAACACTATTGTGAGTACTCTCACACACCAAACTCAAGTCTCTAAACTGCTCAATTAAATCCAATTCCTTAACCATTAACATAGACATATGCAATGATTTCCGACTCAATGCATCAGCCACTACGTTTGCTTTACCCGGATGGTAATTCAAACCAAAGTCATAATCCTTCAGAAATTCTAACCATCTCCTCTGTCTCATATTCAGCTCTTTCTGATCAAACAAATACTTTAAACTTTTATGGTCACTGAAAACCTCAAATCTTGACCCATATAAGTAATGCCTCCATAACTTCAGAACAAATACCACTGCTGCCAACTCTAAATCGTGTGTCGGATAGTTCCTCTCATGAACCCTCAGCTGTCTCGAAGCATAAGCTATAACCTGCTTATTCTGCATCAACACACCACCCAAACCCAACAATGAAGCATCACAGAAAACCTCAAATGGTTTCGATGGACTCGGTAATATCAGAATAGGAGCAGTAGTCAACCTTCTCTTTAACTCTTGGAAACCTTCTTCACATTTTGAGTCCCAAACAAACGCTTGCCCCTTTCTAGTCAACATCGTCAACGGTAACGCCAACTTAGAAAATCCCTCAATGAACTTCCTATAATAACCTGCAAGTCCAAGAAAACTCCTTATCTCCGAAACTGACTTCGGAGCTTCCCACTTAGATACCGCTTCTATCTTAGAAGGATCAACAGCAACACCACCTCTTGAAATCACATGACCAAGAAAACTAACCTCTTCTAACCAAAATTCACACTTCGACAGTTTAGCAAATAACTTCCTTTCGCGTAGAACTCCTAAAACCACTCTCAAATGTTCAGCATGCTCTTCTTCAGATTTCGAATACACCAAAATATCGTCAATAAACACCACAACAAACTTGTCTAGGTACGGATGGAAAATCCTATTCATATACTCCATAAATACTCCAGGCGCATTAGTCACACCAAAAGGCATTACAGAATACTCATAATGTCCATACCTTGTTCTGAAAGCAGTCTTCTGAATATCCTCAGTTTTCACACGTATCTGATGATACCCAGATCTCAAATCTATTTTACTGAACACGCTCGCACTAACCAACTGATCCATTAAATCATCAATCCTCGGCAAAGGATACCGATTCTTGATCGTCACTTTATTCAGTTGCCTGTAGTCCACACACAACCTCATAGTACCTTCTTTCTTTTTAACTAATAACACTGGTGCACTCATGGATACGATGTTCCGCCTGACCACATCTGTAACACTTAGCAGGAGCACTGGAGTCTCCCCCACTAGGCCTCTTCATCCCACTCTGTCGCTGGAACCCTTTGCCGACTGTATACGGTTTCCCACGATCATTCTGATTCTTGCCTTTCCTATCAACCCTCTGCTGATAGCTCTCTGCTCTAGCCTTGGTATCCTGTTCAAAAATCCTGCAACAGTCAACCAAATCAGAAAACACTCTAATCCGCTGATATCCAATAGCCTGCTTGATCTCGGGACGTAACCCGTTCTCAAACTTCACACATTTCGAAAATTCCCCAGTAGCTTCAGCATAGGGAGTGTAATACTTTGACAGCTCTGTGAACTTAGCAGCATACTCAGTAACAGACCTGTTACCCTGCTTCAATTCTAAGAACTCTATCTCTTTCTTTCCTCTGACATCCTCTGGAAAATACTTCCTCAGGAATCTCTCTCTGAACACAGCCCAAGTGATCTCAGCATTCCCAGCAGCTTCCAACTCAGTGCGGGTAGCAACCCACCAATCATCTGCTTCTTCTGACAGCATATGCGTACCGAACCTGACTTTCTGGTTATCGGCACACTCAGTCACTCGGAAGATCCTCTCGATCTCCTTCAACCACTTCTGAGCACCATCTGGATCGTATGCTCCCTTGAACATTGGAGGATTGTTCTTCTGGAACTTACTCAGTTGACGAGCAGCTCCCATTCCCACAACATTCGGATTCCCTCCAAGTACTCCAGCTAGCATACCCAGAGCCTCAGCAATCGCAGCATCATCTCTACCTCTTCCAGCCATCTCTATTCTGAAAGCCCAACAAGCTAAAACAATAAGTACTGATAGGGTTACACAACACCTATCCCGTACAGGGGAAACAGAATAATTACGACTCGACTCGACCGACTATGCTCTGATACCACTAATGTAACACCCTTCTAAAATACCCCAAAATATTTAATTAAAATAGCAATATATCAACCAGAGTAATTATGCAATTAAGGGTGTCACACAATCACTTCACACCATGTTCTAATATATCCTGTCATGCTCATTTATTTAATCAAAATAAAACATTTGCATAATACGCAGCGGATACAACTAGCAACATTCAAACCATGTAGTACATTACATGTAAAGTTGTTCAACAACCAAAAGAAAACATAGTAAAACATCCCATCCCGATGTTACATCTACCAGAGCATGACCCACTAAGGAGACTATACTAGACTCCAAGCACTAGCTCCTACTCAATCACTGCTCGTTACCTGAAAAATAGTTGTAAGGGTGAGTTCCTCAATCGATATAACAAGCATTATAAAATATCATGTCATGTTAAGTAATTTAACACATTAATCACCCTAGTCACATCACACATTCGGTAACGGCACATCAATTCAAATATCATACTCAATACAATACAACTCATGCTCATACTCAATATCAACACAAACACACGTATAATATTGGAATACATCCATTCATATTATACGCCATACACATATTATGCAATGAGACTCCATGCATGCGGTACCGACTATTTGTGAACATATAGTTCACCTCACCGTCCAAATCCAGGCACGGCTACCAAGCCCACTAGTCCCACTCATTTGAGACCTAGTGACTCACTCACTAATTCCTCACCATGGGAATTAGCTACCACCCCAAGGGCCATGCTATGCACGCTAATTCACCTAGCATGCAAACATCAACAACAGTCCAAAATGACTAACTCACTAATTCCTCACCATGGGAATTAGCTACCACCATAAAGGCCACAATATGCATGCTAATCACCTAGCAATGCTAAATCATCAACCACAATTCAAGAATAGACATATGCTCACACTCTAAGCCATAAAACAGTCTATTCACAAATGCACACATAACTGATACATTCACAAGATCATGCATACCATCACACATCATCAGTATTTTATCACATAAGCATATCAGATCATGCCACAGAACAACCACAGTATTAGCACACTCTACTAATACCTATACTACTCAAAACAACGGGAAATGATCCCTAATATATCATACATCAGCTAAATCACATTACTCAGCTGAACAACCAAAAACTGCACAACAACAGCACAGAAAAATCACAATCCTGCCCATACGCGTAATGCCTAGTCCCATACGCGTATGGCCCATTTCTCAGCCAAATCCCATACGCGTAACACCATCTCATACGCGTATGCTACGCGTATCACTTCCCCATACGCGTACCAACAGAGACCAAACCACGTTCAAAACATCATCTTCCTCGTCCATACGCGTATTGCCTAGTGCCATACGCATACCAGGCCATCTCATACGCGTACTGCCTAGTGCCATACGCGTATGACCAGAAACCAGACTTCCAGATCTGCTATGGCTTTCTCTGCTACGAGATTTATCCAATCCAACCTTCTACAGTCCAATTTTACACATTATTCGTTCATATCCTCTAACACAATTCATACCCTATTCGATTTCACAAAATCTAACATTATTACATCTAATTCCTACGAATTTCCTCCATTTATAATCCAATTTTCGTTCATCCAATATTTCACAATTTTCATCATACATCATTCCAATCAGAGGTAAATCAATGGTTTATCACTACCCAGTACATATTATCCCATAATACCCATTAAACGATGATAAACCCCCCTTACCTGAGTTAATCCGGCAAATCCTGCAGCTTCGAGCTCTTCCTCTCTCCAACCCTTGTTCTCTGGTTCTCTTTTGCCATTTTTCCACTTTTCTGCCCCTTTTTCCTTTTCACGTGAAAAATAAACCTTTTTACTAAATGGGACCTTTTCTAATTCCAACTTTTATTCCAATAAAATAATAACCCAATAATAATAATTCCAATAATATTCCAATTATTTAATTAAATTAATAAATATATTATTAACTTAAATTAAATAATTATCTTATTTTATCGGGGTGTTACAGAGTACCCATTAACTGTCTTTATGGTTATCCAGTTACGGACAACGTTGGATTAACAATAAAGAACTCGACTCTACATCTAGGGTCCATAGTGGTTTCAGGTCGAAGAGTGGTATACACCATTATCACCATGAGAACAACTTATGACACTTTGCATAACTTTCTATATAGTATTCTCATAGCGGGTCAATCCGATATAAATATTACTCTTAATATTCATACCTATGTTTAAGACTTGATAACTCTTTATCCATGATCCATGAGATGTGATCATCAGTCTACAAACATAATAGTCTTAATGCTTTAATGTTATCCCACTTCACAATAAAGCTCGACTATGGATACTTTAAGAATAATATCCTTATGTTTAATGTGATCTCATGATTAAGTCATACTTGATACATTAAACGGACTAACTATTCTAGGGACTTTATTAATCAAACATAATAAAGAAAATGCCTTTTATTATTAATAAATAATTCGATACAAGTACCAAAAGTATTTGCCTCTAGGGCTTACACCAACAACCCCCACCCCCACCCCCACTTATCTATTTGCAACGGAAACAAGCGTAGAAAAATTCATGAAGATAAAGAAATACACAGTTATGAGGGAGTATGTGTTTGATCTGGAGCACCTCATTGGTTTTGAAGAGTTTAGCAACATGTTGGAGACAAGAGGATGGAATTACCTCAATAGATAATTAATGAGACAAATGAAACCATTGGGTTCGAGTTCTACGCGAACTCCTCCAACTGAGAGTCTTATGAGTATACATCATATGTTCAAGGTAAAATTATTGATTATTCTCCTCAATCTATTAATGCACTTTTTCGTATTCAAGCACCTCTAAGCTATAGAGTTCAAGATAGTAGGAAGTCGTGTCTGTCTGATGAGATAAGTCAGACAATGTTGGCAGAGTTTTATCATTTGAAGGATGAGTGGGTAATGGCTCAAAACATATACATTAAGCTTAAGGTTAGAGATATGCTTCTGATACCAAAAGCTTGGGCTTCATTTTTAATCCAAACCTTGAAAGCACTTTTAACCCAATTCGAGTTAATGGTGAGAAGATGCCAGGTTCTCATGGCAATCTTACATGAGAAGCCTATTAATGAGGGGATGTTAATTGCTAGGAACATAAAATTTATGCTTGACGCCCCCAAAGAACTAGGGGGAACTTTTGTGTTATTAACAAATTATCTAGGTTGGCAGGAGTCCAAACACACCCAAAATATGTGATGACCATCCCTATATTTCCGATCAGAACAAATTCCATTCGCAAGACCTTCCACCCACCACATCCATTCATAGGCCAAGAAGAGAATGAAAGCATAATGTATATCATCCTGAGATGCAACAATCACCAGAAGGAGTCAATCATTATCAACAGTATCCCGAGCAAATGCAACGATGAAAAGAGTTTTTCTTGGTCATGACGACTTGGGCAACCGAAGCTTTTCCCAATTTTTACATTGAACCACCTAGGTTTGGAGTCGGGTACCACAACTTTTATGATGATCACATAGATCATATGCCATAAAAAACCTAAGGGACTTGTTCCTACTTCAGCTACCATGGATACCTAATTTTCTGAGCGAGATCAAGCTTTGGCCAACCACCGAGCAGAGATGAGAACCACTTGGGTGAGGCAAGATTAGTAACACCGGGATGACATAACTAGGCTTCGTGACTTCTGTCGACCATATGATAGTTTTTAGTTCAATAGGATACTTTTGTTTTTATTTCCTTTTGTTTATGTCCTTTTGTACCAATTAGTGAAGAGGGGAAACTACTAAAGTTTCTCTACCCAAAATTTCTTAATGCTTAGTTCTCTTTGGTTAATGAATTATGCTTTTTCCCGATTCTTTTTCAGTTATACTTCCTTACCATTGAATAGAAAAGCAGTCACAATGAAAAATAAATAAAGTGATCGAGATTGAAGTGACCAAGCTGAGTGATAACTGATGAAAAGAATGAACACCATTGTTGGTACACAACCTCCACATATATAAACAAGTGAGGTTTGGGGAAAATATTTCTAGTGTTTACTTATTTCTTTTTTTGAGTGTATCCATACAATTGTAATATCTAAAATTTACATTTTTTCTGTTTTAATTAATTGATATGATAAACACGCATATAGGCAGTTATTTGTGAAAACTCTAAGGCCTTGTAAACCACCCTTGAATTATGATTGATATCCCTTATTAACCAATTTTATCCTTATCCTTTTCTTCGATGACCTAGCCTATTATAAGCCTTTGACTTGAAAGATAAAAATATTTCCACCCTCGTTAGAGTTAGGTAGGTAGATTTTATTTACAATGTAAGCTAATCATTAAGTCAGGGGTTGCTCTTGGAATTTATCAACATTTAAGTTTGGGGTTAGGGGTACTAGAGAATTTGGTCAAAGAAAAATAAAAAGAAATAAAAATTGGATGTCAAAAAGATGGTGTTTTCAAATAAAAAATTTGATGAAAAGAAAAGAAAAGGACCACAAATTTGAAACATCTCTAGTACAAAATATGAAAGGAAAAGTGATATGAAAGGGAAAAGGTAAGGAATGACAAAGAGGTACCTAACTCTAAGGTTTAAGCCGATTATCCAAAAATTATCCTACCCTGACATATGCCACGTTACAACCAAAAAAGTCCTCAAATATGTGTGTTTAAATATGATATGACTGATTTTACAGATAACTTACAAATTCACTGATTTTTACTCTTGTATGTTGATTGAGTAAGCACCCTTGCAATTGGGTGCATAATGGTGAATGGAGAGATAAGTTGAGTATTGGTGCTGGAAGAACTGATCTGAATTAGTCGAAGCAAAGAAGGAAACATATGACTCGATCAACAAAAGCAAGTGACATTCAGGTGGTAAGGTTGTAGTTTATTTTTGACAAAGTTTCATTATAAAGACATGTTACTTCAAGAAAAGTAACAATTCAAGTTTGAGATTGTGATGAAGCGTCATCAGTGCACGTCATTTAGAAAGAAAAATCAACCAAATCTGACAACAATCGAGCAAGTTAGAGGAAAAAAGTGAATTTTTTTAGAAAAAGCACTTTTGGATGAATAATAGGCACTTAGTGAGAAAATTGGTGAAACTAAAGCAAAAACATGTTGATTCACTTCCTGATTTTACGCGCACATAATGCGCCCACGTTGCCTTTGACGTGGCCACGCTAAAAAGTAATGCGCCAACATTGAAGTATTTATGACAAAATGCACCCACGTTGTTATATAGCACGCTTGCATTGCAGCTTTTACCTGCCATGTTTTTTAGCAGGTTTATAAGTAAAAAGGAGAGAAGAAAAAGGGGGTCGATTCTAAGGAGTAAAAAGTGACGGAAAATAGAGATTTTGGAGCTCATAGAGGACATTGAAGCCATTTGAGAGCTTCTTCTTCAGTAACTTGTCATGCTCTTCGAATCTAAACTATTGGTCTTGATTAATTTCAGCATGACTAGCTAGATTCCTCTAGGTTAGGTCAAATTTGACGATGAACCTATTTTTACTTGATTGGGACATATGATCGGATTATGTTAATCTTATTGTTCTAACTCTTTCTAATTATTTTGTTATTGATTGTGTGCATTACTTTTTGACTACTGACCCTAGGGCTATCTATCTTAACTACTTTAACTGTTGAATTCGCTAATTGACTACGAATAGTGTGATTAGGAATTGTGACTTAGGGATTAACGTGTTATGTTTCTTGGTTTAACTGTATAATTTACCCAAGGGGTCGGGAATTAAGGATTAGGATAATGAGCTATACGCCAAGGGATTATGTGTAGTGGTTAAGTTAATATGTCGTGTAAATTTATGGTCATTGCATGTCTGTTAATGCATGTTTCGTCAATAAAGTAGAAATATGGGATTCTGATAATACATCATGACCGTTTTTCTCATTATTGTTATCAAAACTTATTTCTTGTGTTTTTGACAAAAACAACCTGTAAAACTCTCCATTTACTGTTTAATTAAACCTAGTATTTCATATTCATATCATTAGTACTATTCATATCTAAACCTAGTATTTCATATTCATTATTTTTCATTCTCCTTTTCGTTACAACAAGAACTCATTTCAAAAATCCTAACCTAACAATGTGATTTGATAGCTCTAAATCTACAAAAAAAAACATCGAAAAGCAACAAAACGATCCCTAAATCTACTAAAACTAAAACGGAGTTCATCAAAGAGTTGCTTATAGAAATATTTGAAAGAAATGAGTGCTTATGCAAAAAGGAAGGTAAACTTTAACGTGAGTGCCACTTTCTATGTGAGACTATTTCTCAAGTATTTATTGGCATTTACTCACTTTCACTTTTCTAGTCATTTTGGAACATACCCATGGACATTTATTGTTCATAAGTTACAACAATCCCCCACTTGTTCTAATAATGACATGACTAATTCCAGAAAAAGAGAAATAAAGATTCTTAATACAAATAAGTATCTTTCGATTTAAACTTAACATAAGTAATGATAACACAAAGTCTAATCGGAATGCTAGGTAGCAATGCTTTAAACCTTTATATCTTGTGATTATACTGACGTTACCTTACACACACACACTTTAATGGTTCTTTGCTTACATCTCTCACCTAGAACTATTTATCGCCATGTGTTTTTCCTGTTTTCTTGAATTTTTCATGAGAGAGACTCCAACTCTTACTTTGAGACTACACGTCTTGAGATTCACATAGGTGGAGTTCATATTGTACCCATTTTCTTGAGATACATATTATCAACATATAACTTAATTAAGAGTGTGAAAACCCCAACCCTCAATATGTAATAGTCAACATTGTCACAAAATGTTGCAAAACCATCAAAATTAACTACTTATTATTACCCATTGAGTCTTAGGTTAAGGTTTTCCTAAGTTCAGATTGGGTTGCCACTGTTGTTAGAACCCTTATTCAAGGAGTTTCAATCATATACCTCTCGAGGTAGTCTTTACTAACTATCTGGCCAGTGGCTTAGTAAACGGATCAACTAAATTATAGCTTATTCATATATATGTCAGTGAAATGATCCCAGTCTTAATTATTTTTCTCAGGAAAGAATGTCTAAGACGTATGTGCCTAGAATTTCCATTGTATACTTCACTGAGTGCTCTAGCTAGGGTGGATTAGCTATCACAATGTATCAACACTTTTGAAACATTGTCTTTAGCCAATGGAACTTCAAACATAAGGTCCCTCAACCATTCTACTTCTTGACCAACGGAAGCAAGAGCCATAAACTCTGATTCCGTGGTCGAAAGAGTAATGCATGTTTGTTTCTTGCTCTTCCAAGAAATTACACCACCAACTAATGTAAATATCCACCAAGTTGTAGATTTATGATCTCTAACACTCGATATCCAACTCACATTAGTATATCCTTCTAGTATTGTAAGAAACCTACCATAATGAAGGCCAATGTTTTTAGTCTTAAAGATAACCTAAAATCCTAGTCATGGCCTTCCAATGTTCACCATTTGGATTGCTAGTAAATCTACTCATCTTACTGACTGCAAATGCTATATTAGGTGTGATGTATTGCATTAAATACATTAGACATCGAATTTCACTTGCATATTCCAATTGAGCCACAATTCTTTCATTGTTCTTTTGAAGTTTGACACTAGGATCAAATAGAGAATTTACTTCCTTAAAGTATAGGTGTTTGAACTTATTCAAAATTTTCTCAATATAATGTGTTTGAATAAGTTCATAACCCCCACCATTTAATTTTACTTTGATCCCTAAAATATTATCTTCTAGTCTAATATCTTTCATCTTGAATATGGAAGTTAGAAATCTCTTTGTTTCTAAGATTCCATTCATTTTGTTGCTAATGATCAACATATCATCAACATATAGACACAAAAATATTACAATGTTTTCACGCACCTTTGTGTACAAACACTTGTCACAAGAATTTGGAGTAAATTCATTTGAAAGTATGAAAGAGTCAAATTTTTGATGCAATTGTTTTTGTGCCTGTTTTATAAGGATTTGACAAGTTTGCATATCTTTTGTTCATTTCTATGAAGCCCATAACCTTTTGGTTGTTTCTTGTAGATTTCCTTATTCATATCTCCATTTAAGAATGATGTTTTAACACCCACTTGATGAACTATAAGGTCATTCAGAGAAGCTAATGCAAACGATACTCTTATTATCGTCGTCCTTGCTACTGGGGCATATGTGTCAAAATAATCTACACCTTATTTTTGTCTAAACCATTTTTATACTAATATTTTCTTGTAGGTGTTTAGTGTACCGTCACTATGATACTTATTTCTAAACACACATTTACATATAATGGGTCTTGAACGCTTTGGAAGATCGACAAGTTCCCAAGTGTGGTTTGATATAATTGAATCCATTTCGTCTTGGATAACATCTTTCTAAAAGGAAAAGTCCTTTGAAGCCACTACTTCTTTATAGGTTTTAGGATCATCCTCTACTTGAAGAATAATAGGAATCTTATGAACATCATTCTCACAATTTCCTCCGACTAGATAAAAGGAAATGAGTTGAGAATCAGTTTTATTTGGTCCTAGATCCTTAGATTTCCGGGATTTTTTGCTTATTCTAGGCTCGGGTTATGTTTCAACAATCCGTGAAAGACTTTCTAATTGTATTTCAACAATCCGTGGAGAATCTTCATCACGAGATCCTTCACTCGTGGGAATCTCATATTCCTTATCCTTTGTGATAAGATTTTCAAAGAATTTCACATCCCGGGATTCAACAATTACATTATACTCCATATTTAAAAGTCTATATAATTTTTTGTTAAGTACATATCCTATGAAAGCGCATTTGATCCATTGAGGACCCAATTTATTTCTTTTAGGATCCGTGTTCTTGTAATATGATACATACCCATACACTCTAAAATAACTGATATTTGGTGATCTACGTTTCCATATCTCATATGGAGAAATACCGATTAACTTCAAAGGAATCCTATTTATTATATGACATGTGGATAATAATTCTTCACCCCACAAATTAAATGGAAATTTAGAATGCACTAACATCACAGTTATCATTTCTTGATATGTTCGATTCTTTCTCTCGGCTAGACCATTTTATTGTGGTGTATGAGGTGCAAAATATTCATGTATAATGCGATATTCTTCACAATATGCATCAAATTTTGTATAAAAGTATTCACCGCCCTTATCACTCTTAAGGACTTTGATATTTCTACTTCCGCTTTATAAATTTTAAAGGCATTAAAGGTATCATCTTTATGCTTTAAAAAGTATACATGTGTGAACCAAGAGCAATCATCGATAAAGGTTATGAAATACTGGTTTTCTCCACGGATTAAGATGCCATTAAATTCACACAAATCATAATGCACAAGATCAAGCAAATTTGATTTTCTTTCAACACATATGAAAGGTTTCTTAATCATTTTTTATTTAATACATATTTCACATTTTTCGAAATCATGAATAATACATGAGATCAATCCAGATCTAACTAGTCTATTCACGGTACTAATACTAATATCTGATAATATAGAATGCCATAAAGAAATAAATTCAAGCATATAAGCAGAATTAGAGATTTCATTAATAGTATTGTCGGTAGTACATAGTTTGATCATTCCCTCAACAGAATACCTTTTCCTACAAATACACTATTACAAGTCAATATTAGTTTGCCCGATTCATATATAGACTTAATGCCCAGTTTATCCAACAAGTCCCCACTAACAAGGTTCCTATTCATGTCGGGGATATGAAGTACATTGACAAGAGTGACTTTTTTCCATAAGTGAAATTAAGTTCGACATATCCCATCCCAACGACTTTAGATCGTACTTCATTTTCCATATGCACTTCTTGTCCATCATTTACTTCAAAATAGGTTTTAAATGTTGCTTTGTCATACGAGACATGCACGACAACACACATATCATACTACCATCCTTGCACTTTGCCTTTGATTGCCATAATATCGCTCACCATAGCAACTATGTCATCATCGGCATGAACTAAATTAATTTTTTTGGACTTGTTATGACTGCAATCTCGAGCATAGTGGTCTGGTTTTCTGCATCCATAGGAAAAGTGCAAGGATGGTCCGTTAGATTTCTTAAACTTGTTATGTTCCTTCTTAGGGCCAAGATGGTTCTTCAGGCCATTATATTTCCTCTTTCCTTCTATAGTCACAACATTGGCTTTAGAGTATCCAACGGACTCAGACTTTTCTCTATCCTTCATCTCCTTCTCAATTTGAAGGTGTTTCTAAAGTTTCTCCAACGAGAACCTGTAACTCGTGTACTTGTGCAAGAAAGAGTCCAACATTTTAAAATCAAAGTATTTATAAATTAAGAATTTTTTCGTACCTTCCTCTTCAGCCTTGAATTTGAATTCGAGTGCTTTTCAAATCTATGTTGCAGATTGGGTATCAATGTATAGATAATAGAGACGATCAGATATTGCATTTAGAATATGTCCACAACATAACAATTCATCTTCCTTTCGTTTATTTCGTTCCTTCTTGACTGCATCGGTGTCATCTTCTGCTGGTTTTAAAATTGGTGTCAAATCAGGATCTAAGACATAATGAGTCTTCAAGGCAGTCAGAAGAAACATCATCTTGTCTTGCCAACGGGTGAAGTTTATTCCATCGAAATGATCCAACTTGACAAGATCCTGGTTCATCACTTTGATGCTTGAAATTGAAGCGTTAGTAGCTATGATTTGAGATATTATAAGACTCTTAGATAAAGCTTATAGATTGAATGAATTCGAGCAAACATCGTGAACAAATCACTTTCCTTATAATATTTTAAGCACTCTCGAATTTCTTCGAGTTTTTATGCAGAAATACACCGGATAATTCAGCCTATCGAGTTTGCACAGGACAAATGAAAACTCGAATGTATGGAAGAAAATCTAGAATTTTTCTGAAGAGTATTTGTATTTTTTGATGTGATTTCTGAATTCAAAATGATTTATTTATAGGCCACATTTGTGTTATTTAACAAGATTGCGTTCCTTGATGAAACAATATCCTTTCAACAATACTTTTCTCTGAAGTTGTATTGTTTCGCCTACAACAATATTTTTTAAGAATTACATATCTTCATTGTGCAACACTTCACGAAGAAAACAAAAGCAACAACCATTTACCATATGTGACAGCTCGCCGGTCGCCAGCACCGCCTTATAACACTGGGAATAACCCGATTGTTCCTATGCGTCATGCTTAAGTGATCAAGTGCTTCCTACAAGCCGCCACTAGTGCCTATACGTCCACACTTCAATTAAATTGTAAAATTTGAAATAAAGACAATAAATATACATAGATTTGTTGACATTTGTTTATATTTATCGACAAAAATTTAGAAGATTTGCATATAAATAAGGTTGGATGAAGTAAATACATACACACACTCGTAAATACAAACATTTTTATTGAATAAAAATATAATCGTCTTATGCTTTTAAAAATATATATATAATGATTAATTGATAAACTTTTTATAATTTTTATAAACAAAATATTGAAATTAAAAATGTTAAGTCTTCAGAAGGATTAAAAAAAAACACAAAATTCATTTATATTTTTGTAAAATAAAAATGTATCATTTATCAACTTATTCCATCTATATGCCTAATGTAGTAAAAGCAATTTAATATTAAACTTTTTGTTAATAATTGAAATTAGATTTGTTTTTAAAATGATAAATTTTAATTTTAATTTTAATTTTTTTTATTGATTTCCCTTTATATTTTCTCTTCTACTTTATATTTTATTTCATAACTCTCATAAAAATGTCATTATAATTGTCTTATGCTTTTATAATCGAAATATTAAAATAAAAAATGTTAAGTCTTCAAAAGGACCAGAGGATCAGAATCAGAAAAAATCGGATCTTTGTAAAATAAAAATGTATTATTTATCAACTTAATCAATCTATATGCTCAATCTAATAAAAGTAATTTAAACTTAAACTTTTTGTTCACAATTATTATTATTTTTGATAAATATATAATAAATTAAAAATTTAATTGATATACACTGACAGTGTAAAAAGATTTTACACCGTCAGTTAATCATAAACGTTAAATATTAAAATAAGTTTGACTTTTATTTTAAAAATCTATAAAGTAATGCAAACGGGTAAATTTTTTTACACTAACAATGTATATTAATTAATCCCATAAATTAATTTATAAATTTAGTAGACAAATCATATATTATTTTTGTCATTATTTTCATTTAAAAATAAATGAAGTAAAAAAGAGAAAAATGAATATAAAAAGCTGAATAAAAATAATAAATCATACAAACACATGCATGTTATAGATTTATTGTTTTTGATAAAAAAAAGTTGAAATTAATAAATAATTCTAATAGTCACTAACATTTGTTTTAATTTTTATTTTATTTTAAAATAAAAGAAATTTAAAATGGTGTTTGTAATCTTAACATGGTTATACTTATATCTGAAACAAAAAATGAAAGTAAAACATAACTATGAAATATAATATAATAATAAAGAATAAACTTTATCTATGATCGCTATGCAAAAATAGAATACATTAAATCTTATAATTTAAAATTTAACTGTTAAACAATCTTGCAAAAATCCAGAAAAGCAAAAAAAACACAATTATATTAAAATATCAAGAAATAAGTTATTTAATAAGAGAAAAAAAAGTGATGTTAAAAATTGACAAATGAGAAAAATAATGAAGACCTAAGATTGAGTTGGTGGTGAAAGTGGTTGCTTGAGAGAAGAAAATATTAACATGTTGATATATGTAAAAATAGAATAGACTATATTTTATATTTTAAAATTAAATTTTGAACCATCTTTCAAAAAGCAAAGAAAAATACATTAATCATAAAAATTGGTAAAAAGAAGCTTATAAAAAAGATTATGCAAAAAATTGACAAATAAAATATTGTTGTAAAGTAAAATAGTGAATACATTATAAAATTGAGTTAGTGACAAAAGTGGCATGTGAAGAGAAGAAAATATGAATTATGAAAAATAAATAAATTGAAGTGATGGATACAAAAACAAAAAATAATTAAACAATAAAAATAATAATAGAAGAAAAGAAAACATTTTATAGTAATTTCAAGTTGATTTCATTCACAACCTCAACATTACCTTAACTACATATATGTTGGGAAGAGTTTATTGTTATTTCTTCAATAAAAAAAGAGTAAATAATAATAATAATAATAATAATAGTTTATAAATTATTAATAGATTAATAAATAAATGTATTACATCAGTAAATATGGATCAATAACCAAACTCACTGAAACCTAGGATCAAAATAAAAAATCTTTTTTAAAAAAATTACCTTAAAATCATACCACTTTATTCTTCCCCTATTAGATATATTTGCTCCACTATAAATAATGGCCACTGCTCAAAACCTTGGTAATAACTAATATGACAGTAAACTAAATTAGAAAGAAAAAAATTGAAAAACATCAACAAATTGAGCATTAAACAAATACAAATTTTGTAAGAATACTAAACATACTACTATAACAAAAGAATGTCATAATAAACCGTAAAGAAGAACTACCGTAATAAATGGAATTTATACACCAAGGTTAAAATGAAACCACCGTAAATAACTGTGTTTAAGAGGTAATGAAGTAGTGGGATTAGTGGGGTTATAGCATTTAACTAATCTATGAAGTTACTAGTACTTTATTAATTTTTATTATTATTTATATAATTTGTTATTTTTTATTGAGTACTAATCTATGAAGTTACTAGTACTTTATTAATATATATATATAAAAGAGTGACATAAAATTGTTTTTAAAATTTATTATTTCAATTTGGCACCTATATATATATATATATATATATAATATATTATATATATATATATATATATATATATATATATATATATATATATATATATATATATATATATATATATGAATTGTGCTTTATCATTTAGATCTCTTGGAATTATAAAAATAATCATCTCTTCCGATTTGAAAGATTCTTAAAAAAGTGTAACCTTTATTGAATTTGTAATCAATTAAACGTCTAATTTACTCCATTACAAACATTAATAATATAAAAACTTGTTTCATTTAATACGAGTAACTAAATTAAATTAAAAATTAAGATACTTTTGATATGTTATCATTTACTAATATAGTATCAAAAGTCAATTTTTTTTTTATATTTTGTAACATTTTAAATGAAACATTTTTGAGAAGGAGAAGCATCCGAATTTAAAAAACTTATGCAATGCACATAAAATATTTCGCCTACTTAAATTAGCTACCACAATCCCAAGTTAGACCTCCCAGGTGTCCCAGGTGTATTGAACAATTTTGTTTTTGTTGACAAAACCAAATTGCATTACCAACCACAATCCCGACAAACAAACCTGCTGATCCTATTTTCACATATTTGGTCGGGGAAATAAATGTTCTATTATTAAATTTATGAAAATTTCTGTCATTTGTTAAGCCTTTAAAACTTTTATTTCTTTAATATTTACAGGAATAACAAATTTATATCCAAGTATTAGTTTATTTATAAATGTGGTCGTGTAATAAAAAAATCGAGTAGATGCTTGTGTAATAAAAATTAAATTAAGTACGTAGTTATGTAATGAAATTAAATTATAGAGTATTCACTCTTTACTCATCAATAGATATCAAACTCTATAAATCAAGACTTATAACACTCGCATACTTTGCACATTAATCACTTACGTTAACATTCACTCATCTAACAAGGCTTCCAAATTCTTATTTCTTTAGATATTAATATGTCTTACCAAATTCTGTGGATTTGATTTACTTATAAGTATAATTTTATTCGATAAAAACACTCTTAAATAAGTTTTTTTTAAATAATCAAGTTTTTCAATTTAATTTCCAAAATAATCACTATTTCAAGTTATTTATCAATATAACCATGTTTCATGCACACCTCTAAAGTATGCGCTAATTGGACTGACGCATTCAAGTTGTGATTTAACATAGGTGTCAATGATGTTGGCGCATATATGTAAATAAAGTCAATGCAATTGGCGCATACTTAATTATATATAATGTATGTGTCATTGCATGTGGTGCATGCTTTATATTTTATTTTTTTAATTTTATATGTTATATTTATAAATAAATAAAATAAATAGGTAAATAAAAAATAATTATTAATATTATGATATAAACTTAAAATACATAACAATTGACAAGAAAATCAATTATCTGTCCGATTGAAACGTCTCTCTGTTCCACATCCTAGTGCGTTAGCCTGCCTTCGAGGTCTCCCACAATTTTTCTGAGGTGTTTGGGGTCTTTGAGTGCTGACATGATGCAATGGTGGCTAGTGTGAAGGTCCGGTGGAAGGTCCAGCAGTATTTGATAAATTTGTCATCATTTCTCCCCAATAGCTGGAGGGGTTGCCGCCAACGACGCTGTCGTAATTGAGTTTGGTGTCCATGTTGTCGTTGTTGGGTCGTTATGGTTGGGTTGTTTGTGGACAATATGGTTGTTCGAATTAGGACATTGAATCGTTTTGGAAAAAAATCAATGGTTCCCGTGGTGTAATAAAGTCAAACAATGGTTGGGTGTTGTGGCGATAAGATGTTTGGGCGTTCATAAGTGGGGGGCTATGATGATATGAGGTTGAATCGTATGAATCATTTGGGATATAAACAGATGTGGTGGTTGCGTATGGTTGTTGGTGGTTAGGGTTTGGTTCCTGATTTTGAGTTTGAGTGTGTGGCATGAATTGGTTGCGAGGTTGGGTGTTTGAGTGTATATGGCAGGGTGATGGTGTGAGGTTGGTCGTTGGGTTTGGGTGGATTGCCATTGTTCTTGGGCGGGGATTGGTTGTTGGACGTATGATGACGAAGCTCGTTGACGTGGATCAATCAAATATCTTGGCTCAGACACAAGTTATGACGTTGTAACCGACCTAAACCATGTCATATAATGTTGAGTTGGTCTAGCACCATATATGATTGATTCGTTTAAGATGTGTTGTCTTCGATTCCTTCAATGACGACACATCTCTTTTGCGAAGTCTCTCCAATTAGAATAATCCCATTGACCATCGACTCTTTGTTGATGCCAATCACCCAAACGCGTTGGAGGTTTTGGAATTTATTGTTGCATGACGAGCTGCAACTTCACACGGTCACTCTGGTGCATCTCCATAGTAATGAACTAGATGATTGGTGTTTTTGCTGTCCAAACTGCATCATCATCATGGTTAACCTGATGGTCAAGACCCAAATATGGTCTCTAGATAAACTGTGTAAGAATATGACATGATTAAAGGATATGTAATTGGATAATTTTTTAAAATCAAAAGTAGAGTTGTTTAGTAGTAATACATCGTCTGGTCCAATGTGATAAAAAAGATTGCGATAGATTACTACAACGTATTTGGGACACCTGTTATAGTTTCCCTTAACTGACCACCTAGATCGAAAAGATTGAAAATATATTAGTTACAGTCAATTGTAGTATAAAGTCTAACAAATTATTTAAGATAAACTTACTTTGTTGCGTAGGAGAATGTGAATGACTTCTCGTTGATCGGAGTGAGTGATAACATTCTTGACCAACCCCATGCTTGTAGCAAATAGGCGCAAGAATAAAACGTATAAGTATTTTTTTGGTATTTTTACACAATGAACTATATAGATGAGACGAAACAGTTGAACCCCAACTATATGTGCCTATAAAAAGGAACGCTACTGATAGTAGTTGCACAAGATGACAACAATAATATTTTTTCAATCGCCTTTACACTAGTTGAAGACGAGACTGCTGGGGGATGAAGTTTTTTCCTAAAAAATCTCTGATTGCACGTTGCTCCTCAGCCTAACTTATGTTTGACCTCAGACAGACACCCATCAATTGTGACTGCCTATAAAAACATTGATAATGGCTGGCAGGATCCTCCTTCGACGCATGTCTACTGCATTAGACATATCGCTTAAAATTTCATGCGGGAGATCAAAGACAAAATGTTGCAGAAGGAGGTTATCAACGCAGGGTATGCATTAACAAACCCTTCTTTCAAACATTACCGCGAAGACATCGGATTGTCAAACGCATATGTAGTAAGGTGAGTCAACATTATTCCATTGGAGAAGTGGACTAGGGCATACGATAACGGTCAACGATGTGGCCATATGACAACAAATCTTGTGGAATCAATGAACTCTCCATTTTGATTGAACATCGTATCAAGTCATTGAATTCTTCTGATCCTTTCACCATCTGCAATTTCTCCATCTAACCAACAGTTCAAGGTCCTGTTAAAATGTTCGATCGTATTTACATTCCAAAGGCAGATCTTCATCGAAACTGCACTGCTGAAAAAATTATATCGGCATTTCTCTTGTGAATATAAGGACACAAGTATGAATATGAATACATTTTACAGAAAAATGAAGGAAAATAGAATGAGATAGTAAAAAGATGTGCGAAAAATTATGAAAGGGTGATATTGTGTATTTATAGATAGAGTGGTGGAGCAGTAACCACATGCATTGGTGCACACATAAAATGGATTATGTATGCGCTATTGCATGTGACGCCTACACATGCATGCACCATTCTTAATGGCGCCATGACAATGGATACGCCAATGCATGTGACGCCAATAACATTTTCATTGGAGCATCCAATGCACCTGACGCCTATGTTAGATGATTTTTTGAAAAAATTATTATTTTGGTAAATATTTTCAAATAATGGTTATTTTAGAATTTTAATTGAAAAACTAGATTATTTTAAAAAATAATTCCTTAATAATAATAATAATAATAATAATAATAATAATAATAATAATAATAATAATAATAATAATAATTCATAAAAACTATTAACATATTATAAATACTTTATCCTATCATAGGTACATAACAGACCCTTTCATAATATTTTGTATCCTCTCCCAGTGGTTCTCTTCGTCGTGGGAGCAAAGGCACGTATGAGCTCGGGTTCTGATTCACTCAAGTCAACACAGTTGAATGTGAGAAAAACTAGTAATTTCTAGATAAGTTTATTTGTGTCTTACACTTCCAAAACAGATCTCACATAAAATGACGAGACCCACATGAGAGTGATGGTTATCAGTTAGAAAGTGTTCCTTATTCTCTAAAATAAAACACCACATTACTACAAAATGCCAACTCCATTGCAGCATCCTTCATATTGTAACAGAACAAAAGAAAATCTAAGCAACTACACAGCTTCATTCTTTGGAAATCGCTAACTTACAACTATACATCGGCGACAGTATGGGCAGTCTCCACAACTGCGTATCCAAGGATCCAAACAAACAGAGTGAAATTTATGTCCACATTGCAAATGAATTAGTTTATCTCCATCAGTGAAAGATTCCAAGCATATCCCACAATCTATCAGTATCCTGGATTCGGATTCCATACCGCTGCTGCTAAAAACTTCAAGATGCAAACAGTCCAGGGCCTCCTGAGTGAGTCCCGGTGGCTTTGAGGATGTTTCTGGCAAGAGCTGGAATCTTGCCATTTGAGAAGTCAAGTCAGTAACTAAAGAGTCCTCGCTTGGAAGTTCAATTGATAACTCACTTTCTTGATCCTCATTGATTGGATCTCTATCATATTGCCTGAGGAAATCAACCCCGCAAAATAAGTTAAAAATTCAAACTGAATAAAAGGCAATGGCAGATCTTCAAGAACAAACAACCAAAAAATGATACAGAAGAAAATTTAATGTCAAATGTGCAGTGGATATCTTTCTAACAATCACAGCTTATGAAAAGGACTCAACTATGAAAAAAGATCAAATGTCTGATTATTAGAGGCCACAAAAGCATCTTCCTGAGGAAAAGACAAGTTCTATGAAAAAACAAGAATGTGCCTGATAAACTCAACAAACAAAGTGGGGCAAAATCCTAATAACTAGAGAAGAAAATATAATCCCTTGAATTGGAACATATTAAGTAAAGAGAATTTTGAGCACTAAGTATGCACAATAGTCATCCATAATACTGAACAAAAATTAATATCCATGATCCATACGCTCTAAGGATAAAGATTTTTTTATGCAGACATAACAGATAGTGCATAAAAGACAACAAGCCCAAATTTCAGATGCAAGAAATTATATTTCTTGGAGAACTACATCAAAGAAATACATTGATCTATGGTTTAAGGGTTGTCCACTACACTTGTGCAATTTTGTTATGCAATTCAAGTCATAAAATATTTCTTAACGATGTAATTCGGTCTCTCTTAAAAGTCTTCAGGCCAATTTTTAATAGAATTTAATGACATTATTTCTCATGATATATTATTGTCAGTTAGAGATTGTTGTTTACGTAAAATGAAACTAGTCAGAAAAAATATTTGAAAAGGAACATCTTTTTTCGAAGAGAGGAAGAAAAATAACAAAGTGAGGCCCAAATGGCAGTATCAAAAGCCAATGAAATACCACCAACAAGGAAACCAGTCCCACATAAAATGAGGAGGGACCAACAATTGAACACAAGGGGAAGGAAATGGGACCAATGGAATCTGTGTTAGATGCAAACAACAATTGAACACAAGTGGAAAGAAATTTAAGGGACTAAATTGACAGACAATTTTTTATTTAAAGAAGAAAATTGCAATTTTCGCAAATTTGTATAGAATTAAACTCTCCGAGCCTTACAATTTCGAGGAGTAAAATGCTAATTTACTCTACTTTCTATAACATAACTCATAAATCAATCAACAATGAATATGACCTTAGTTGCTAATCTTAGAGACAAATTTACCATACAATCATATCACAAATAAATTGATTTCAGCTAGCATTTCAAGCTCACAATCGAACCTCAAATAGACTATTAGTTCTACAAACATATCATTATTACTATTTCTAGCATGCATTTTCAAGAAAATGAAGAGAGAAAAAAATTGAACACCGAGTTAAGCTAAAATCAAACCTGCTTCTATCTACAGGCTCTCCTCTCAACCTCTGAAGGAGTCTTTCTCGCGCAAGCCTCACACCTACAGGTAATCTGTTACCGCCATTCACACTCGGAGTACCTCTCACACTTTCTCCAGAATCAAAGTTATCATGAAACAGAGACCGACGAAACCTCGCATCAAATCTATCCGATGCACGCTCCTAACAAACACGAAATTCAGTTGATCAAATTTCACGGAATCAATAATAACCATAACAGAACCCTAATTCACTGTATCAATTTTCAATCAACAAAAACAATTCGATAAAAATCACAAACACGCAATACTATATATATATGGATATAGGTAAGAAAGTGACGGGAAATGGGAACGGTACCGGGTGGCGGATGCGGCGGACGTTGAAGTGACGGCGGATACGGAGAGAATCATCGTCGTCGGAGTCGTGAAAGCGGTGGTTATGGAAATCAGGAGAAGGTGAAGAGTGGAAAGATGAATCGAGATCATTTCGTCCTAATCGGTGCCTCCTGCTGTGGAATAGTTCTGAAGCGCTCGTCATGCACTGCGATTACCTACGAATTTTTCGTTGCTGTGAAATTAGAGACGAATATTGGAATAAAAAGAACAGAGATTGGAAAATGAAATGTCAACGCAACTTCCAGGAAGAATTCATACAGTAACGGACCATCATTCTTTTTATCTTTTCCAGGAAAGTTCCAATAAACTTAACTGTAATGTAATTTCCAGTATTATGGAAAATATTGATGTTCCTGTGAAGACACAATGTATAAAAATAAACAAAATATTTATTTTTATAGATTGTATATTGGTATTTATTTATATTTAGAGTTTATTTTATTGAATACATTTATTTTATTTTAATTTTTTTTAACATTATTTTTATCAAATAATTAGATTAGAAATTTGTACTCAACTAATCAACTTTTTCAAAAAAATTCTCAAAATAATTAACTTTTCATATTAATTTCTAAACTATCCCACTTTGAAGAGGTGACGCCAGATGTATTGGCTAATGCACCTTGTGTTGACAATCCAATTGGCGCCCATATGTAAAAAAGAAGATGAGATGTCAATTGGTCTGCCGCCTCTATGTGTTGCGTATTTTTTTTTAAAAAACAATGTACGTTTTAGATAAAAGTCGAAATCAGACTAATTGATATTAATATTAATATGCGGTTATACCATAAAGACCAATGTCGTTGACCAGGATGATCTAAACGAACTCCGGTACCACATCCCCTAGCTACCCGAACGCGTGACCCTAACCCACGTTGATGCGAGTTGGTTCGTTGGTTAGAAGGAAACATACATAAAGGCAAAAAAATTAGAAGTATTGAAAGACTCGATGCCTTACGTGGATGAGTGCGAGTAAAAAATGATAAGGATGCTATGGAAGTGATGTTTGGACCAAATGATATCTGTTTGATTGTTATAATCGGTTAGAAATGTTGTTTTTAAGTGTTGTGGTTGTCATGCCAAAAGTCAATTGTTGTATAAATGGTCAATTTTGTAGTCTTTGTACGTATGGACTATGAATGTGATTGTATGAAATGGAATTTGATATTTGAATGCATTGGCTGTTTGAAATGAATTGTATGGATATGAAAGATATTGAAATGAATGAACATGATAACATGAATCAATGGACACAAATTTTGAATGAATCAAGACCTAAGGACCAAAATGGATATTGATTAGGACATTTCCAATGATTCATGGACCAAACACCAATGAAAATGACATGGAATGGACTAAGTGATGAACTTGATGAATACCTAATCATGGATAAATGGACATGACCATAACTTGGATGAACAATGCCAAGCATGAAACAAAAACTCTAGCAAGGCCCAAGATGTACAATGAACTAGGTCAAATCAAAGATTCATGGACCAAACAACAATGGCAATGAAAATGGCATGAATGACATTGGTCAGATGAGATAGGTTAGGCATGGACTAAGCATGAGGATATGATCAGATGCAATGCTAGAGATGAATTGAATCAAGTGGAAGTTGTGATGCCATGGAAATGGGATTTAACCAATGAACATAGACAAGCAAAAGATGAACATGTAAGGCCAAGAAGTGAATGCTAAACAGACCAAAGAAACCTCCATAATAGACCATGAACAAGTGGACCTTGAATGGATCTTGACCATGCAAGTGAAACATACACAATGGATGATGCAACAACCATATGGCTACCAAAAACCACAACAATCATTTCAACCTTACCTCGACACATCATTCACACCAATGTCTCCCTTCAATCGTCTTGGTCGTCCACCAATAACTCAAACATATCCCAACTACTCTGGCACGGGTCACAAACTCATCTATGGCGGTAGCGCTTCATTGCATGCGGTGGTGATGTTCCTGGACCCTCAAATCCTTAAACACATGGCGTGAATCATCAACGTGAGTTAGGGCCACACGTTCGGGTAACTAGAGGATGTGGTACCAGAGATCGGTTACGTCATCCCGGTCAACGACATTAGTGTTGGAAATCCCCCAAAACCTATGGAGAATTTCGATCAATCTTGATGAACAAGATTGTTATTACCCGCACAATAGAAATGAAAATAAAAGAATAATGGAGAAAGAAAGAGTGTAAAGGACGATGAAGGAGAAGAAGAATTAAAATTCTGCAGAGTTTATCTCTGCCCACAAACTGTGGAAAACTTCTTATTCACTTTGCAACTGCAAAACACTGTGAATTACAATGTTATGAATACTTTATTCACTTCACTATAAGAATAAGGGTTACTCCCTCTATTTATAGATTTAGGTTAGCTGGTACCTCAAGCCAAAGCCCAAAACTATAAAAAGCCCAAAATAGCTAACTGTCGCACCTCGAAAAAATGAGAACACGACTTAGCAAAGTGTAATCGCACATTCGCATGATGGACTGAACATAGTCACCACCGAAATTTATTTATTCCTAAAAAGGAAAGGGGAAATATCGATAAAACCCAAGAAAGAACGACAATGATTATGGTTGTCGCAACCAAATCAGGGTTCGGGAGTCGATTACGCAAGGGGAAGGTATTAACACCCCTCACGTCCGTTGTACTCAACGAGAACCATTAGGTTAACTGTGCGCATTAGTGTTAGCTTAGAAATATTAGGCTTCTCAAGTTATTATGAGGGAAAGAATAATAGGATCAAAAGAAAAACGAAGATGTTTTTGGATTTTTTGCAACGAAGGGGACTAAACCTAAGTTTTTTATTAATGGGCCTGACAAGATTTATAAATCCTGCTCCTACGTATCTCCAGATGCAATAGAGAACTCAAGGCTTACGTAGTTCTGGATATAAAATATTTGTTTGTTGGTCGATTTTAGCAAAAGGTATCTTGTATTAATCGACGAGAAACATTGTTTTATCCAAAACAGATGAGGAGTGGACGTATACAACACATCAAATAGATTTACAAATCAACATTCGGAAAAACGTCACTTATCTCAGCTCAACAGTTGTGGATGAAGCATTGCTTTGCATCATCTTAAGACATGATATCTTTCGTTTATGAAAAGGTTTTTCTGATCAATCGCACGACGGCGATAAAAGGTTTTGATTGGTCGAAAGTATTTTTGGGTTTGAAAGACGAGTATTTATGACTTGCAAGCTCTTACAACTTGGGTCTAATACTCGGGACTACGTCTGGACCTTTCATCCAGGTAATATTTTTCTTTCAACTTTATTGAAAAAAGACGTTTGAATATTTACCAATATTTTAAAGAGAAGACGAATACATAGTGTCATACCCCAATTTTGTCCGGGTAAGGAAAAATCTTTCACCAGCATTCACTACCAGATGTTATAAGGCATGAACTCTATCTTGAGGCATAAGCTCTATCTTAGGGTTTCTCAGCCCTTAGTGACATCAAATTTTCAGTGACATTTTCATTTGTTGAGATCCTTGTACATGACTTAAGGAAACATCTGTTGCATTTGTCTCTTATTGCTATTACTGAAGTATGGGGTGGTATGTGCATTTTGGGACTTTTTTTTGGTTAACAAGGCCCATTTTGGTTTATCCATGAGATCTCTTGGTTTTAAAAAAAAGACCATTCACATAAACATGTCCATAATTAATATTGCAAAGTGTGGTCCAAATCTTTTTACATTACTAATCCAAAGTCCATTTTCTTATTAGTAAGTATTAAGAGCCATAATTATTTTTTATGATCACTTGTTATTAGCTCATTTTCACATCCCAAGTGTTTATGCCAAAGTTTCAATCCTTCATAAATACCTAAATTCAAGTTGCATTTCTTAAAACATGTATTTGTTTTAAGCTAAGGTTAATTGTTGGAAGAGATTATGGTGATGGACAACGTTTAAGGTTCGTTTTGGTTGAAATTGAACTTTTAATGCTTATGGTATGTGTTGTTCCTTAATAATTATTTAAGCCAATAATGAACATAACTAAAGGGTAACCAAATTGAAAGTCCAATTTTATTGCATTATGGCCCAAACCATTTTCAGATTGAGATAAAGTTTAAACACTTTAATTGATTAACATAAATAAAATATTGAGATAAAACTTAAAATGTTAAAAAAGAGATTAATTGCATAATTGAATTTTAAAGTCTAAAGATATTACAAATAATTCCAAAAGTTTACATAATTAATCCAAAAGCTAATACATTATCCAATATGTTACAAACAGTCCAAATACACATTATCCAAAAGTTCAATGTTACATCAAAGTAAATTTGAAAAAAGTTGAATTTAGCTGCATATACAGCAGTTTGAAAACGGCATCCTCAAAAGTCATTGCCAAAAACCATTTGTTTAACTGAAGTGCCCCAAAATCCAACCTCCAACTAGAGAAGGCGCTGACTCCTTCCAAATAGAGGTCACTTCACCTTTGTAAACCTGCAAAAATCAATTCATAAATTAAAAGTCTTTTCAAATAAGCACTTAAAAAAAGCTGGAAAATAAATTGATGAATTAAACAGGTTAAAGCTTTGCCCAGAAGATCATAACGAACATCCAATTCAAACAACTGTGAATCCACGAGATAACAATCCCACAAAATCTGGAATGAAATGCAAAACTGACAAATAATTTTAAAACTTAAAAATTCATGATGAAGAATATAAGTACCCAGAACAGAGAACAGTAGAGAGAACGAAAAAAATCAACAAGGCCAGGAACCACAACCATAAGATTTTCCAGTTAAACATCCACACACAAAAAAAACAATAACAAATAGCATCCAAAGAAAAGGACGAAATAGAGGAAGACGAAGAGAATTAAAAGGAAGAAAAGACTTATCTGAAGCGTAGTGGAGAAACTCGCGTCACCGGCAAACCATCCTCAAACCAAGTAGGTTTCTTCTCCTTTTTGCTTAAACTCCATATCATTGCACTCGCCTTTCAAACCGAGTAAAAACCCCATGTTATCTTCTTTAAATCACAACTGTAGAAAACTTAATTTCAGAATTAGGGTTAGGGTTTTCAACTATTGCTTATTGCTGTTTCGGTTTTGATTTGTGGTTAGGACAAATTAGGGTTCGTTGGTTGCGTGAGAGATTGTTGGAGTTAGGGTTCAAGTTTGTGTTCTTGTTTTAGAGCGCCGATCCGGCCGTTTGAGAGAGGTTTTGGAAGAACTGAGGTCGGATTTGGATTCTTCGACCGAAAATAGGTGGGGTTTGTGTTTAGAAAATTAGGATTTGGGGTGGGGGTCGCCGAAGAAGAAGAAGGCGCTGCCATAGTTGGCCGGGCGCCACCGTCTTCTCTGGAAGGCGTTGACTGTAAAGATGATGGAGAAGAGAAGCTCAGTTACAGAGCAACTCTGAGCGTGGAATTGAAGAGAGAGAAAGAAAGTGTGCAAATGAAGATTTCTCTCTCATTTTCGTTTTTAAATGGTGCTGAGAGTGGGCGCATGTGCGCCAAGTAGCTCCGTGCTGGAAGGCCACGCCTGAGTTGACCCTGGTCAACCAGGAGATCCAGTGTGGATTCCCCATGTTTCCTTATAGTGGACTGCCCATCAGGTTCCACCCATTCGTTTGACCAAGTCAGATCAGTGGAACTGACGGTCAAGAATTCCATTGGAGGTCAACAGGTTGATCGGGCTCAGCCTCCTTTCCCTGTGTTTTGGGCCCTCAGATTGGGCTTAAAACCATTTTTTGTTATTTAAACCCCCTCCGTTTCAAGCAAATCGCCCAAATTTGGGCTTCCATCACCATCAGCCCATTTTATTTTATTTTTTGACTTGTTCATTTATTTTCTTTATTATATTTTTTATATATACATATAAAAAATCTATATTAGAATATTATGGCTATAAAAAAAACATATTTTTATTTCATTTACTTTCTTTCAAAATTATATATATATATATATATATATATTATATATATATATTATATATATATATATATATATATATATATATATATATATATATATATATATATATTTGTTATTATTATTATTAATACTTAATGGTAATTATTCAATTATTTGGTTATATCATTATTATTTAGCTACTTATTATTTAATCAAATAGTCCATTAATTATTTAATTGATTAACTATATTATTATTACTATCATTTATAATTCAAATAATTACTTATTTTTGTGGAATGTGTGGTCATTGTATTTACTTATTTGTACCGAGTCTTGAATGCATATGTATAACGTGTTATAATTGTGACAAGACTATGTCGATTTCACAGATTTAAAATCATTCAAACCAATTTCGAAAATAAATCACATATTTCTCGATTCAAAGTCGAGCCCATTTTCAAACACCTTTGTAAGTCGATCGCTTTTAAAAGCACCGCCATCAACCTCACATAGCTTACTCTTGGGCTTTCTTACAATGAGACCTACTCGATTTTAATTAATCGATTAGATGAACTACTCACTAAATAAATTCAATTCATTCACAAAATATAAAACCTCGATCCAACATCGAGTATTCTTTATTAAAATTAAATTGAAATACTTAACCACAATTAAACACTATTTCACTTAGGAATGAAAGAGGAAATGGTTTTGAGTTTTCAACTCCTCTCCTCGATTATTTAAACACGAATTCTTTTACTCGATTAATCGAATAATCATCATTTCTAATCCACTTAAGAAAAAATACATCAAATTCTTTTATAATAAGAAACCAAAAGGGAGATAACTTTGAGTCTTCGATTTTTTTCTCCACGACTATTTGAATACAAGTTCTCTTACTTGGTTAGTCAAATAATTGTCGTTCCTCGACAAACTTCCAAACCCTGATTAAATCAAAATACTTTCATAATACTGAAATAAAAAAAGGAGATGACTTTGAGTCTTCAAGTTCTCTTCTCAATTGGTTGAATACGAGTTCTCTTACTCGGTCAGTCGAACAATTGTCATTTTTCCACAAACATACAACTTAATCAAATCATTTTCTTAACAAACTATACGAAAAAGGAGATGGTTTTGAGGATTCAAATCCTCTTCTCAAATGCTTGGATATGAGTTGTTTTACTCAATCATTCAAGTACTTATCGTTCATTTTAAAATACGTCAACCATATACAACCTTATTTTCGTAAATACTCAGATGAAACAGAAAGCGGTTTAGAGTCTTCTATTCCTTTTCTCGAATGTTAGGATACGAGTTGTCTTACTTGATTATCCGAGTATTCGTCATCCATTTAAAACACCTTAATTATTATCAAATCCTTTCTATAATTAAGGATGAAAAAGAAAGTGGTCTAGAGTCTTCTATTCCCTTTCCCGACTGTTAGGATACGAGTTGTCTTACTCAACTATTCGAGTAATCGTCATCCAATTAAAAACATCTCAACCAATCAAAATATCCCACATATTAATCCAACTTGTCACCCCCGTATGACCTAAACTATTTTCAGGAGGAACACCATTTAAATCCTTTCTAATGCACATAACAAACCAGTGCTTAAGCCTCCGCCGAGAGTAGACAAGCCAACGTTTAGCCTTTAGAACGTGATCTAAACAACTGTTCACTAAAAAACACCAACCAACCGTAGTTCCTCGAACTACGAATGCTATGATTTTCTTATTACGCCATAAGGATACGTAGGCAGGAGATTGTTGTATCTTCGCGAGCACACTAATAAAAAACCTCCCCTTTCCCCTTTCTGAGGTTCTCACCCATTTCTATTTTCAATATTTATAACCCGAAGATAACATACAAACATAAATTAACACTCGAAACGCAAATTAGAACTAAAAGGTTCCCGTTGAGTACAACGGACGTGAGGGGTGCTAATACCTTCCCCTTGCGTAATCAACTCTCGAACCCGAATATGATTGCGACGACCATTATTCAATTTCCTAAAGGTTTTATCGATATTGTCCTATTCCTTCATTAGGATAAATAAAGTTCGGTGGCGACTCTGTTCGAACATAAATATTTTCCGCGACCATCGCGAGGAATCGCATTTTTCGAGATGCGACACATAGGGCTTACAAGCTCTTACAATTTGGGCCTAATATTCGGAATTACGACTGAATATTTCATCCAGGTAATCTTTTTATATCAGATTCACTTATGAAAATGATTTGAATATTGGAGTGTTTTGAAGAGAAGACAGATACTTATGATTTGCAAGCTCTTACAACTTGGGCCTAATATTCGGGATTACGACTTGGTATTCCATCCAGGGTAATCTTTTTCTTCAGATTTTATTGAGAAAAGAAGTTTGAATAATTACATTAAAAATAATTAATATACAAAGATTTGAAATGGTTTGAAAATTATTTGATCGAAATCCTGGTGAAATGTTAGTGAGATTATTTACATATGTTAGGGTATGGACATGAGCTATCTAATTAATCGACTAAACACAAAAAAATCAACTAATTAAATAATCTACTTACACATAATTAATTAACTAACCATCAACTAATTAATCAAAATTATCAACTAATTAACTATCAATTTAAATTAATCAAATAAATAAAAAATGAAATAATAAAAATAAATAAATAAATAAAATAAAACAACAAGGGTGCATACATGAAATTGAGGGTACGCAAAAATCAATATGGACCTAAAGCCCAATTCAAACATACTTAAACCTTAATTGAAAGAAAATAAAAAAAATAAGAAAATAAAATAATAAAATAAACAAGTGAATGATAGAAAAATAAATAAATAAAAATAAAAATGTGATGTTGCTTTAAAATAGAGGACATCGTCCCATTTTCTTTATACAAAACTTTCATATACTATTTTTTAAAATTGAAACTAACTAATTATATGGTGACACGTGGCCATGGAATTTTAAAAAATAAAAAATAGAAACAACAACCCTCCCTTACCATTCCTCTCGCATGGACCTCATCAATATCTCTCACTGTTAAATAACAATATCTCTTGTATGCTTCAAGTATTTTTTTTTTAAAAATCACATAAATAAACAAAATCAAATGCAAAAACTCATGATTAACAAGTAAAAATAGAAAGCATCAAGGGATATAATTTGAAAAATAGAGGAAAGAAAGAGGACAAGTAAACCGACAAGAGATTCCGGTGATGGTGGTCCGTTTGCGGCGAGTAGCGACTTCGACGAAGGGAGTATGTCGAAGTGTTGTTGCGTTTGAAGTTGTTGTGACTTGTTATTTGTGTGTTGCTACATAAAACCTTGTGAAAAAGAGAGTAACATGAAGTTGAAAATAATGGAAAGATGAGATTTTCAGTTATGGTTGTTATGTGTATATGAGAGAAAAGAGAGGTTTTATGTGGTTAGTGAAAGAAGTGATATGGAGAAGAAGGAAGAAAACTCCTTCATTTTATCCACTTCACATAAAGAGTGTAAGGGAGAAATGAGGTTGTTTTAAGTGTTTAGTTAGAAAAAAGTGAAAGAAAAAGAGGTAGTACATATGGTTATTCACTGTAACATGAAGATGGAGGTTCTTGTTCATGTTTTCATGCTTATTGTAAAAAGGCTCTTTTCATTTGCTTTGATTGGTCCTTAATTCAATTGAGAGAGAAAAATTTCCCTTCAAAAGATAGGCGCCGCTAGTTATGCCTCCTTTCCCCTCATGCAATGTTTAGTTAATATATACTAAGGTTCTTATGATGAAAAATCCCAAAATACCCCTTTGATTTTTTTTAGTGTGAAAATGAGTTGTGAACAAATTAAATAGAACAAAATTATACTAGTTTAAATAATCAAAATTAATTAGAAACAAAAACATAGAAAATTCTATTTATTTATTTCGAACATTTTGACAAAGAGATAAAAATAAAATGTCTCAAAATGAATAAAGGTCAGGCGCAAAAGTGCTTGAAAAATTAAAATAAATGCACCAAATTGATGAGTGCGAAATAAACTTATTGGAAAAATATAATGTTTCTTGTAATTTTGAAATAAATTTTGACCGGTTAAACAGACTCGAGCTGATCAAAAAGCGGCCGAAAAGTTAGCTAAAAAATAAATCGAGCATACCAGATTAAACTACGCGAAACGTAGATTAATAAAGTTGATGTCTTCGAGTTTGATTTTGAAACTTTTTCACCCGCTGTTTTGACACGCATTTGATAGTTGATTCAATTGGTTTGTCTGTAAATCCAAAAATTTATTTCGACTGATATTCTAGACACTATGCGGTATGGAATACATGTTATGATATGCAAAGATGCAACGACTATGACGAATGTGTTAAATTGGAAATTCTGGGTCAAAATTGGGGTGTGACACTAACACTACTAAAATAGGCATAAATCAAAATCATGTGTGAGACAACATGCTTCGACACTTCAACACACTAACACAACTTAACATACTAGGTGGTTTGACACTTCCTTGTTCTGTCGAGCAACCTGCTTTGACACAATGAATTACAATTCAACACACCACCTAATTCATTGTGTCTAAGCTATCTACATTCATCATAGCTCTTAGTCTTCTAAACACTTCAACATGCACTCCCTTCGTCATGATGTCTGCAATCTAATTTTCAGTTCTGCAGTGTTCCACATTCATCTTCCCATCTACTACCTGCTCTCGAAGATAATGGAACCTCATTTTGATGTGCTTTATTCGACCATGTGCTATCAGATTCTTCGCCAGATTGATAGCTGACATGCTGTCGATCTTCATGGTAATTGCTCCATGACTCTACATTGTTATCTCTTCGACCAGATTCACCATCCATGTTGCTTGACATGCACAAATAGAAGCAGCTGTGTATTCTACTTCGTGTGACCATAATGCCACTACTGGCTCCTTTCTTGAAGTCCAAGCAACTGGTGCACCACCTAGCATAAACACATAGTCAGTTGTGGATATTCGATCCTCAGCATCACTACACCAACTTGAGTCGGTGTATCCCACTAATTTGCATTATTTTCCTTCATCAGCTGCAGGAAACATAATGCCATAGTCGAGAGTTCCTTTCAGATACCTTAGTATCCTCTTCGCCGCTGCTAGATGTGATACCTTTGGCTTCTTCATGAACCTACTCACTATACCTACACTGTATGCTAAGTTGGGCCTTGTATGACAAAGGTATCGAAGTGACCCAATAAGTATTCTATATTGGGTTGGGTTGACATCATCTTCATCTGAATCTTTCGACAGTTGTAATATGGGCTCAGCTGGAGTCGAAGTTGGGTTACAATCTTGCATCTCAAATCTCTTGAGTATTTCGCCTGCATACCTTCTTTGATGCATCATCAAACCTCTACCACTCTTGTAGAATTCAATGCCAAGGAAATATTAAATGTCACCTAGATCTGACATTTCAAATTCCTTGTTGAGATCACCTTTGAAGTCTTTGATCTTTTTCTTGCAGCTACCTGTTATCAACATGTCATCGACATAGAGGCATACTATAATCAATTCACTCTTGCTTCTTCTTACATATACTCCATATTATGATTTTCACTTCACAAATTCCTTCTCCCTTAGAAATCCATCTATCTTCTTGTTCCAAGCTCTTGGAGCTTGTTTAAGTCCGTACAGGGCTTTATGCATCCTATAGAGTTTTCTTTCTTCGCCATGTTTCACAAACCCAGCTGGTTGTGCAACATAAACTTCTTCTTCTAAGAGGCCATTAAGGAATTCACATTTCACATCCATCTGACACATCTGCCATTTGTTCATGTTTTCTAGACCAACAACCAACCTGATTGTTTCGATCCTAGCAACAGGTGCAAAAACTTCATCGAAGTTGATTCCTTCTTTCTGAAGAAATCCTTTCGCCATAAGTCTCTCCTTGTGTCGAGTCATTTCTCCTTTGGGGTTCAACTTCACCTTGTAAACCCACTTCACACCGATTGACTTCTTGTCTTGGGGCAATTCGACAAATGACCAAGTTTTGTTGACTTCGATTAACTTCAGTTCTTCGTCCATTGCTTTCATCCACTTCGAATCTTCCAATGCCTCAGCTGCATTGACAAGTTCGACATCTGCGTAGAAAGCATAATGTACCGGCTCACCTTCTTCATCAAGCATATCATATGATCTAATCACACATTCTTGTAACCTTGTAGGCATATGTCTTGTTCTTTGAGGTCTGACTTCTTCCTGTCAAACTTCTCTTTCGACTTCACTAACTGGTTCATCATAAAAGATTCTTACTGAATCTTTCTTGACATTCTCAGTCCAATCCCACTCCTTAAGCTCATCTATGATCACGTCCATGCTGATCACCACCTGCTTATTCACTAGGTCGAACAACTTGTATTCTCCAGTCGAATGACATCCTATTAGGATCATTTGACTCGACTTGTCATCATGTTTACTTCTCAACTGATCTGGAACATGTCTATGTGATATAGATCAAAACACCCTCAAATGACTCAAGCTAGGATTGACACCAAACCAACATTCTTCTGGTGTGATTCTTTCTAGCTTCTTCGTCGGACATCTGTTCAGGATATATGTCGCAGTCGACACAACTTCTCCCCATAATTCTTTGGGTAGATGCTTGTCTTTCAACATACTTCTAACCATATTCATAATGATTCTATTCTTCCTTTTTTCGACTCCATTCTGCTGTGGAGTGTAGGGTGGCACCACCTCATGCACAATCCTTTCTTTCAAACATAATGCGCCGAAGTCTTTCGACACATATTCTCCACCACCACCAGTCCTCAAAATCTTGATCTTCCGATCGCTATGTCTTTCGACCATAGATTTAAACTTGGCAAATACCTCGTTTGACCAAGTCAGATCAGTGGATCTGACGATCAAGAATTCCCTTGGAGGTCAACAGGTTGATCGGGCTCAGCCTCCTTTCCCTGTGTTTTGGGCTCTCAGATTGGGCTTAAAACCATTTTTTGTTATTTAAACCCCCTCTGTTTCAAGCAAATCGCCCAGATTTGGGCTTCCATCACCATCAACCCATTTTCTTTTATTTTTTGACTTGTTCATTTATTTTCTTTATTATATTTTTTATATATACATATAAAATATATATATATATATTAGAATATTATGGCTATAAAAAACAATATTTTTATTTCATTTACTTTCTTTCAAATTATATATATATAATATATATATATATATATATATATATATATATATATATATAATATATATATATAATATTATATATATATATATATTATTAATACTTAATGGTAATTATTCAATTATTTAGTTATATCAATATTATTTAGCTACTTAATATTTAATCAAATAATCCATTAATTATTTAATTGATTAATTATATTATTATTACTATCATTTATAATTCAAATAATTACTTATTTTTGTGGAATGTGTGTGCATTGTATTTAGTTATTTGTACCGAGTCTTGAATGCATATGTATGACGTGTTATAATTGTGACAAGATTATGTCGATTTCACCGATTTAAAATCATTCAAACCAATTTCGAAAATAAATCACATATTTCTCGATTCAAAGTCGAGCCCATTTTCAAACACCTTTGTAAGTCGATTGCTTTTAAAAGCACCGCCATCAACCTCACATAGCTTACTCTTGGGTTTTCTTACAATGAGACCTACTCGATTTTAATTAATTGATTAGATGAACTACTCACTAAATAAATTCAATTCATTCACAAAATATAAAACCTCGATCCAACATCGAGTATTCTTTATTAAAATTAAATTGAAATACTTAACCACAATTAAACACCATTTCACTTAGGAATGAAAGAGGAAATGGTTTTGAGTTTTCAACTCCTCTCCTCGATTATTTAAACACGAAATATTTTACTCGATTAATCGAATAATCATCATTTATAATCCACTTAAGAACAAATACATCAAATTCTTTTATAATAAGAAACCAAAAGGGAGATAACTTTGAGTCTTCGATTTTTTCTCCACGACTATTTGAATACAAGTTCTCTTACTTGGTTAGTCAAATAATTGTCGTTCCTCGACAAACTTCCAAACCCTGATTAAATCAAAATACTTTCATAATAATGAAATGAAAAAAGGAGATGACTTTGAGTCTTCAACTTCTCTCCACAATTGGTTGAATACGAGTTCTCTTACTCGGTCAGTCGAACAATTGTCATTTTTCCATAAACATACAACTTAATCAAATCATTTTGTTAACAAACTATACGAAAAAGGAGATGGTTTTGAGCTTTCAACTCCTCTTCTCAAATGCTTGGATATGAGTTGTTTTACTCAGTCATTCCAGTACTTGTCGTTCATTCTAAAATACGTCAACCATATACAACCTTATTTTCTTAAATACTCAGATGAAATAGAAAGCGGTTTAAAGTCTTCTATTTCTATTCCTAAATGTTAGGATATGAGTTGTCTTACTCGATTATCCGAGTATTCGTCATCCATTTAAAACACCTTAATTATTATCAAATTCTTTCTATAATTAAGGATGAAAAAGAAAGTGGTCTAGAGTCTTCTATTCCCTTTCCCGACTGTTAGGATACGAGTTGTCTTACTCAACTATCCGAGTAATCGTCATCCAATTAAAAACATCTCAACCAAACAAATATCCCACATATTAATCTAACTTGTCACCCCCGTATGACCTAAACTATTTTCAGGAGGAACACCATTTAAATCCTTTCTAATGCGCATAATAAACCAGTGCTTAAGCCTCCGCCGAGAGTAGACAAGCCAGCGTTTAGCCTTTAGAACGCGATCTAAATAGCTGTTCAATAAAAAACACCAACCAATCGTAGTTTCCCGAACTACGAATGCTCTGATTTCCTTATTAGGCCATAAGGATACGTAGGCAGGAGATTGTTGTATCTTCGCAAGCACACTAATAAAAAACCTCCCCTTTCCCCTTTCTGAGGTTATCATCCATTTCTATTTTCAATATTTATAACCCGAAGATAACAAACAAACATAAATTAACACTCGAAACGCAAATTAGAACTAAAAGGTTCCCGTTGAGTACAACGGACGTGAGGGGTGTTAATACCTTCCCCTTGCGTAATCAACTCCCGAACCCGAATATGGTTGCGATGACCATTATTCAATTTCCTAAAGGTTTTATCGATATTTTCCTATTCCTTCACTGGGATAAATAAAGTTTGGTGGCGACTCTGTTCGAACATAAATATTTTCCGCGACCATCGTGAGGAATCGTATTTTTCGAGATGCGACAGATGGAGACTCTGCTGGGGACTAGCTCCAAGCAAAAGAGAGTGAAGCCTAATTTAGTTTAGTTGATGTATTGTGTTTTAATTTTTGTTTACTTGTTTGTTATTTATTCTGTTATTATTTTGTTGTCATAAGTATTATCTGGTGTTTTTATTGGCTATGTATTATTGGGGTTCTCTGGTTGGTGATACTTTGTGAGATAGACTCTCCACCAGAGTCTGAGAAAAAACCATAAGATTAAGTTGGTGGTTGCATAGTGGACGCCCACAAGGAGTCTTCCTTGTAGGGAAGATACGAAGACCCCGCCTAGAGGAGATTCTCTTGAGATATTGTTGCCCGACGAGTTTTCGTCACAATGATAGTATTCTCAAATTGGATCAATGACTCTAGGGACCTTTTAACCCATTATATCCGGTGGTTATGTAGTATTTACCTGAAAAGTCTCAGACTTATTGGGTTAATACGAAAGCCCCAATCAGATGAGATCTCTTGGGTGTATTACTACCTTACAATAATATTCCTAACCTCGATCTATGACTCTGAGAACCTTATTAGAACCTTGGACTCGAGATTTGTGTAGTATGGACCCACTAGGAGTCTTCCTCTTTGGGACCATACGAAGGCCTCACCCATACGAGACTCTTTTTGGGGATGTTATTGGCGGATGAGCTTTCGTCATGAAAATAACTTTCCTAAATAGGGATTGATGACTTTGGGAACCTCTTAACTTTAGCATCCTCCCAAAAGGGTTTTGTTTAGTAACCAAGGATACCTGCTCTCACGACCTGTATATTGACCTAGCTGTGGCATGCATAACATCATTCATAACATAACATTCATATTATTTTATTTCCAAGGAATCTGAGTGTCATGAGTTGCAAGGATTCAAGAAACATGAAATCAAGCAAAAGAAACATTTACTCTTTCAAGTTCAAAGATCCCGATCTAAGGAGCTTACGTGACTTGGTTTCTCAAATGCACCCGGTATACATAATCAACTTTGGGAAGAATTATGGCAATCTGCTCAGCATCCTCAACCAACGAGTAGACTATACAACTTTAATCACTTTGGCCCAATTCTATGACCTACCTTTAAGATACTTCACATTCCAAGACTTCCAGCTAGCACTAACGTTGGAAGAATTTGAGCGTTTTGTTAGGATTCCTATGAAGAACAAGCCATTATTTGAAGGGATAGATGAATCTTTGCCCCTTGAGATCATTGCTAGCACGCTTCACATGGATGAAAAGGAAGTAGAGGCTAACCTAGAGACCAAAGGGAATACCAAAGGATTTTTGCTAAGTTTTCTCTTCGAAAGAGCGCATACCCTATTAAAAGCAGAAAGTTGGGACACTTGTTACTCTGCTATTGCGTTAGCCATCTATGGTATCGTCCTGTTCCCGAATATGGATGGTTTCGTAGACATGGCTGCTATTTGCGTTTTCCTTACTGGAAACCCAGTACCTACCTTATTAGATGATGTTTACTATTACATGAGCCATATGTACACTAAGAAGAAAGGAATGATTGCTTGTTGTGCTCCTTTATTATATCAGTGGTTTCTAGAATATCTTCCGAAGACAGGTGCTTGGGTTGAACAGACAGATGTTAGTTGGCCTCAGAGATTGGGATCACTCCAATCCGAAGATATTTCTTGGTATTCCAAAGAATACATCAACATGGACATCATATTCAGCTGTGGGGATTTCCCTAATTTACCACTTATTGGAACTCAAGGATGTGTGAATGCTAACCCGATTCTATCACTAAGACAACTTGGCTACCCAATGGAAGGCCCTCCAGAAGCGAGGTCTTTGGAAGCTTTCTTGTTACTTGACTTTGGGGTTGAGAATCCTAGCTTATTCCAACGAATCAAAGAGGCTTGGAAGAATGTCAATCGAAAAGGGAAAGCCGATTTAGGGAGAGAAAATGGGATTACAAAAGAACCATATTTTCACTGGGTAAAGGAAAGGGTGGAGATGATCAAAATTCCATTTGTCATTCGGACACCTGTACCTCTTCCTGAACCTAAGCTCACCCACGTCCCTATTGAAGAAGTGGAGGAACTCAAGACCACCATGGCAAAGCTAGAAAAATAAAATGAAGAGTTGAAGACAAAACTCCAACAAACCATCAATGAGAAAAACACCACGAAGTGGGAGCTTGAGAGAAAGGATGCACAACTTCAGGCACATGTGGAAAAATTCAACAAAGAGGAGCATAAGAGGAAAAAGATCAAAGTGGGATTAGAACAAGCTGACCATTGTATAGATACTCTCAAGGGTCAATTATGATGAGCCCAGAAAGAATGTCAAGACAATGAGCGTTGGTGGTATCTAGCCACGAAGGAAAATAAGACAATAAGAGATACACTTGGGGCTCAGATAAAAGAACTCATAAATTCTGTTCATCAGGCAAAGGCAGAAGTAGATCAGGAACGTCGACTCAAGAATATTGCCACCGAAGCTTCTAGGGTTTCACCCATGCTATGGGAGGAGAAGTGTTGAGAAGTAAGAGATGCAAAAGAGCCTGCAAGCTATTGGAAGAACCAGCTAGAGTCATTGCACCAAGACAACTCCATATGGTTGAAAGAACGAGAGTATGTGATTGAAGATTATGAATCCTTTAAAAAGACGATAGACTTCTTGCAAGGAGATAAGGATAAGTTCCGTGCAAAGCTCGATGGGCTAGTGGGGTTCTGTAATTGGGCGGCTAAAGAATTACCATGGAAGTTAAGAGACGCAGTTGAAGAGTTGAAGGAAGATAGTACTCCTCCAGCCATAATCAGTTTCATTCTGCTCTATAAAGGGTTGCTGAAGAGATTCAATGAGGAACTAGAAGAGCTCCAAGCCAGAAAGCCTGCAGTTTAATTTTCTTATGTCTTATATTTTGTTCCTTTAACAAATGTATTTTGAACTATGGCCTTTTTGAACCCCTATGTTATGTACTTGAATGAATGGCGTTTAAAAATTACTCCATTATTGTTTTTCTAAGTATTTCATGATTCTTCGAATTACTAACAACTAATGAAACTCGAACGATTCCCTGAAAATAAAATACGCTTGACATTCGCATCTTCATTATGCATCACGTTTCATAAAAATTCAAAAAAACTTACCCAACCTTTTTACCCTTTATCCAACCACACTGACTAATCAACACCGATACGAGACGCAAAACAAATACAAGATGACGTTAGAGCAAGTTGAGGCTAACCAAATTACCATGAGGACAGACATCAATACGATCCAGGAGAAAATGGATCAGCTGTTGGAGACAATGCTCACAATTGCCCAAAGAGAGAGGATTGAGGAGGAAGAAGCTAGGGCAAAAAGGAATGATGGCACACCGGGTTTGAACCCCCAAGACGAGAGTTACGTCCCCACCAAGAAGAGATTGGTTCAGATACCGATAAGAGGAAAAGGAGACGGGGATCGTGCAGAACCTTCTGATACGTCTACTCATCATGGATCCGAAATTGGAGATGACCAGTACGATGCTTTCTATGTGCCTGATCAACCAATGCATAAGATACTTCTAGATCCTGCTGCAGATAGGCTCCATACTCTGGAAAAGAAGATCAAAGTTATAGAGGGGAATAATATCTTCGGCACTTCTGCCATGAACATGCGTTTGGTATCAAATTTAGTCATCCCGGCTAAATTTAAAACTCCTGATTTCGAGAAATACAAAGGACAGACTTGCCTAAGAAGTCACCTGGTAATGTACTTCAGGAAAATGGCTGCTCATACCGAAAACGACAAACTACTTGTACACTATTTCCAAGACAGTCTAAGTGGAGCATCTCTGAGATGGTACATGAGCTTAGAGCAAGGGCGAATTCAAAGCTGGGAGGATTTGGCCGACGCATTTCTCCGTCAATACAAATATAACTTAGATATGGCACCCGACTGAATGCAGTTACAAGGGATGGCTATGAAAGAAAATGAGTCATTTAAAGAATACGTCCAACGGTGGAGAGAGTTGGCTGCTCAGGTAGAGCCACCATTGTCTGAAAAGGAAGTGACCGGAATATTTGTGGACACCTTAAAGGACCCATTCTTTGATAGATTGGTGAGTAGTGCAACATCTGACTTCGCACATCTATTCACAATCGGAGATCGCATAGAAAAAGGGTTAAGGGAAGGAAAGATTCCAGGAGCTGTGGCAGCCCCTAGCGCATCGAAAAAGTATTCTGGAGGCTTCCCGAAGAAAAGAAAAGGTGAAACGAACGCTATATCCAGAGGCTATAAGGGGAAGCAACAGGCTTCATATGGCCAAGTCGCCGATGTGGTACCCATACCTTATCAACAGCCAATGCAGCAACAACAAGTGTATCAACCACAACATCAACAACATCATTATCAGCAAAACACTGCGCCACCAAGACAATTCAAGCCAAGACCTCCCAAAAGGCAACTTAATCCTCTACCAGTGCCTTATAGCCAAATATTCCCATATCTTCAAAAGGAGGGCCTTCTGACATTAAGGGAGCTAAAACCGGCTATTTTTCCATATCCACCCGGATACGATGCTAACGCCCATTGTGAGTTTCACATGGGAGCACCTGGTCATACCTTGGAGAATTGTTCCGCGTTCCAAAATCGGGTACAAGACTTGATTGAAGCAAAGTCCGTCTCCTTCACTCCAAGATGCCTGAACGTGAACACCAATCCTATGCCAACACATAAGGATGCTTCCGTCAGTGCCATTGAGGAGAACGATCAAGGTAAATTGATTCGTAAGGTTGAAGAGATTCAAACCCCTATCACCAGTATAGGAGCACAATTGCTGAAGAGTGGTCTAACCCCGGAGGAGCTAGTTACTGAAGAGAACAATAAAAAGTTAAGGAATTTTATATAACAAATGCTGGATCGAGGCGAGTTACAGATAAATTGCCGTGTCAAGAGCAAGCACCAAGAAGAGATAGTCGTGGTGGACATCCCTTATGATGAGGTTAATGTAGAAATACCTATAAGCCCATTGGTGATAGAGTTTCCAGCACCGTTCGCATATGAAGATGAGAAGGCGGTCCCGTGGATATATCAACCCATAGCTTTTAAGCAGGGGCAAGAAGACCAACCTTTGATGATCAACGAACTAAACGTCACCTCGATTATGGGGCCGACAGGAATAACACGTAGTGGCCTGTCGCACCTCGAAAAAATGGGGATACGACTTCAAAGCGAAGTGCGATCGCACGCTCGCAATGATGGACTGAACAGAGTCGCCAGCGAACTTTATTTATTCCCAAAAATGGGAAAGGGAAAATATCGATAAAACCCCTAAAAGAAAGGATAAGATATAGTCATCGCAACCAATATCAGGGTTCGGGAGTCGATTACGCAAGGGGAAGGTATTAGCACCCCTCACGTTCGTTGTACTCAACGGGAACCATTAGGTTAGTTGTGTGTGTTAGTGTTAGTTGAAATATTAGGCTTTTCGAATTATTAGGTGGGAAAGAAAGAAAGGATGAGAAGAGATTGTTTTTTTGGATTTTTGACGAAGGACTAAACCTAAGTTTTTTATTAGTGGGCCTGACAAGATTTAAAAATCCTGCTCCTACGTATCTCAAAAGAGAAATCAAGGCTTACGTAGTTCTGGGTAGAAAAATGTTTGTTTGTTGGTCGATTTTAGCGAAAGTTATACTGTATTAATCGACGAAAACATTGTTTTACCCAAAACAGATGAGGAGTGGACGCATACCACACATCGAACGGATTTATAAATCTACATTCGGAAAAACGTCACTTATCTCGACTCAACAATCGTGGCCGAAACATTGTTTTGTATCACTTAAGACAAGATACCTTTCGTTTATGAAAGAAGGTTTTTGATTAATCGCACGGCGGCGAGAAAAGAGTTCGATTGGTTGGATGTATTTTGAGTGACGGCGAGAGCTTGGATGAGCGAGATATACATCTCGAATCCTAGCCTCAGGAGTGCACGGTATACACCATGTTCCATTTCCATCTTTATTGGCAAAAGTGTTTAATAGAGATTAAGTATTTTTAGGTTTGATTGAGAAAGGGTTTGAAGAAACCGCATTGACAATTTTAGACGATGGCAAGAGTTAAGATTGGCGAGGCATCCGCCTCGAATCTTAATCTCAGGAGTGCACGGTATACACCATGTTCCGTTTCCATCTTTATTGAAAAAGGTTAAGATAGGAATTAAGTATTTTGGAGTTTGAAAGACGAGTACTTATGACTTGAAAGCTCTTACAGCTTGGGTCTAGTACTCGGGACTACGTCTGGACATTCCACCCAGGCAGCCTATTTCTTTCCAATATTGCTAAGAAAATGATTCGAATATTTACGAATGTTTTGGAAGGAAGACGAATATTTATGGCTTGCAAGCTCTTACAGCTTGAGCCTAATATTCGGGATTATAACTGGATATTCCATCCAGGACAATCTTTTTCTTCACGTTTTAATTAGAAAACGATTTGAATATTAGAGTGTGGAAGGGAAGACGAATATTTATGGCCTGCAAGCTCTTACAGCTTAAACCTAATATTCGGGATTACGACTGGATATTCCATCCAGGTAATCTTTTTCTTCCAACTTTAGTAAGAAAATGGTTTAAATATTTATAAATATTTTGGAGAGAAGACGAATATTTACGGCTTGCAAGCTCTTACAGCTTGAGCCTAATATTCGGGATTATAACTGGATATTCCATCCAGGATAATCTTTTTCTTCACGCTTTAGAAAAGGGTTTGAATATTATGTTTGATTTCTGAAATGATCTTGAAATGATTCATATTATTTTTGGAATGTATTTTGAAATTGAGGAAAGTTGAAATTGATTTTGAAATCGAATGAAATTTGGGTATGATTATTTACACGTGTAAAAGTATAGATATGGGTACTAATAACCTAACTAAATTAGTTAACACACAAAAATCGACTAATCGAATAAAATAGTATCAGAAATTCAACCATTAATTAAATCTAAAAGGTAAACATTTAAAGATACAAACAACTAAATATTGATTAAATTAAATTGATAAAAATTTAAAATAAAAATAAAAAGTAGAAGTTATATACAAAATTAAATAAAATGGTAAGCATAACAAATAGAAACATAAAGATTTGCTATCCACAAGTATCGAACCCACTCCACTAAAGGCAATGAAAGTACTCTCTCTCCACTAGGCCATTCATCATTATTTATAATTTTTATGACAACTGAAATATATAAACCAGAATACGTTAAAGTATGAATTAAAATAAAAATTCAAATGGGGTGGTCTATTAATGGACGATTAATTAAAATAAACGGAGGAATCCCAAACGTGACCCTAGCCGCCTGGCTGTTGGGTGGGAATAGCAAAGTTTAATTGCCAATAATACTAGCAGACCAAAGTAAATGACAAATTGTAAAAAAACTAGACAGTCATTTAATTGGGTTTTAAATACTTGTTTTAAAAAATAAATAAAAGGAAAGGAAACGGGTGGCACAAATCTCAAAAGATTCGTCATCTTCCTCACGAAGACAAGAAACAAGCTCTCGATCTCACTCACTCTCTCAACTTCTCTCTAAACCTCGTTTTTATTATTTTGAATCTAATCCACCTCAAACTCACATCATCTCTCCATTGCTCACATCAGCCTCACGACACTACCCAGGAAAAGGCACAAATCCATGGTTTCAAAAGAGCATCGAGTAAGAATCTCACCTTCGACGGTGACGACTGCGACGACGGCGAGCTCGGATCTTCCTTCTTTCTCCAAGTTTTTCAGGTTCTTCTCTTTTGCTATTTGAAGTGATTAAGATTTTCCGTGGCTGCCCAGATTAGGATTAGGGTTTTCTGCTATGTTTGAATTTAGGATTTTCGTTTCTTGTTTGCCTCCGATTTTTTCGTTTTTTTTCTTCTCAATCTCACCTTCCCTTTTTATATCCAGCAGATTAGGGTTTGGGGTTGTTGTATGGTAAATTGAAACAAGTATCTCTGCGAAGTCCTTTTGGTGGACTCAGTTTGGATCGGTCTCTTTGATGCTTGGATTTGGAAAAGGTAACATGAACCCATGCTTTTCTTTGAATTTTGTCTCAACTCCATTTTGGGATATTTTTCAAAATTTACTGCTTTGGCTAATTGCTTTATGTTTTACTACAGTGAATTCGGTGAAAACATGAGGAGCTTTTGTTTTTCACATGGCTTTGGTTTTACTGCATCCAACACGGTTTGACTTCTGCAATTTGATGTATCATAATGACCTTGTAGGATACACTCATCATTCTGGTTTTGGTTTGTAGCATTATAGCTCCGATGTTTATTGCAAAAGCTTGGGTTTGAATCATGCTTACATTCAGTTGAAGCTGTTCAATATATTCTAGAATTTCTGTTTAGAAATAAAAAATGATTGCAGAGAACAATTCAGTGATTCACCATAATTTGGACAGTGACAATGCTAAATAACTTTTTGATTGTTTTAACTCTTCCATGACTTAAGATGGCATTATTCCTTCATCTAGTTGTCTTTTAAAAATGGAACTTTTGGACTTTGTCTTCAATTATGCAAATAGTCTCTATCAACCAATCGCTCGTGTTTTTTGTTTAATCGGGTGCAGCAAAAACGTGTCTATGATCTAAGGCAGTTAATCTTAACTAGAGACGATGAAAGTTGTTCTCAACACATATTACAGTGAGTGCCTTTGAATTCGAATGCTGTTGGAGTTAATCGTTAATTTTTTGCATGTGTATTTGAGTAATATTAGCTGACAGTTCCTTTAGCCAAAGCCTAAATCTTTCTGTCCAACTGTGCATTTCATGTTTCTGACTGAAATTTTCATAAAGCTCGCTGATCCTGGTAGCAAGTTTTGCAAGTGGTTTTGATGTAAGAGAGAAGATTGTTTCTAGAAGCTTGGACTGATGTTGTACTGCTTTTCCTTTGCTATTTGCAGGTTTTACTTGGAATGTGTGTGGAGTATTATCATTGCAAACTCGTAGTGCTATGGATCCGTAGGTAATATTGCATTCTTGGCTTGATGCAATGTTGTTAAGATTGGAATTGTAGATTATTATGCTTTAGTTTTGGTTTATCATTTATATTTGTGTATGACCATTTGATGTTGGATCTGTTTTGGACAGGAAGTTTTCCACAATCAACGTCCATGTTGCAGGTCACGTTTGGCATTGATGATGGTCCAATCAATCCGGAAATCTAATGTATCTTATATTGAATCTTCCATAGATAAATTGACAACACTGTTTTTGGATGCTTCTTCGCATCGCATTGGTTCTTTATTTTTAAGGTTAAAGCTGGATTTGAACTTCATATCCAAACCACATATTCAGCAAGCATGTCATGTGTTGCAACAATTAAATCAACTTGAGTTTCGATAGGTGTGGTCCGGCCATGATGCTGAAGTTTGTAGAAACAATGGCTGCATCAACAAAACAGTTGCTTTCCACTTGATCAGATATTACTTGTGCAGGTTTATGTTGCACATGAGTACATTCGCGACATAACCCATGATTAACAGCATCAGAGATTGCATTTGACAAATGCTGCTTGTCGGAACAGCGAGGCCGTCAGAATCTCCATAGTGATCAATAATCTTCTTCACTTGTGATATACAGTCAGAGAGGGCCTTCACTTCCTCCGCAACCAAGTGGCTACAGTGCTAGATAGAGCTTTCATTTGAGTCATTAAAAGGTGTACTGAAACCATGTGTTTGGTCAGAAGATTTAAGTGATGTAATACTTGTACTCAAACCCATCAATGCCATGAGTATTTTCAGTTTTCTGTAATGGAAATTGAAATACAGTTCTACATCCATTGGTGTTATCTTTTGACATGCTTCAACTAGAACATCTAGAGCCATGAGCTCGATGGAAGTTATCTTTTCATCTTTTTTATCTTCAATATATTAACTTCATAGAGAACTCTATCAATGTTTATCTCTTTTACATCCTTGCAATGTGGGCGGGGGACTGAACCTGGAAAATGTTCCATTTTTCCCCTTTTTCCAAAAGTGACAAAGCAATACAAAATTCTTCACAAGCTTTTGCCTTGTGATGTCTGCAAGACAACGTATGAATCTCCCATGTAGAATTTCCCATATTCAGATTTGGGCAACGGAACCGGTTGAAAATTCTCAATCCTCCATATTTCAGTTCCTAATCTTTGACCCACTCCATGGAATGTAGGATCCAAAACCTTTGTAGTGTTAGACATAGCTAGATGCTCTAATTTCAAGAACATCACCCCAATTTCCTTTTGAAGCATAAATGTTTGACAATAACACATGGGAACCGTCGTGGTCAGGATGAAGCTGGATGATGATTTGGCATATTAATTGGAATTAGTTTTTGGTAGTTTTGGAGTGAGTTCGATTTGGTCCCAATGTCCATTCCGTAAATTTGTAAGCTTAGAAAAATCTCATGATTTGTAATGAATATAACCCTGGATGTGAATGAAAATTGGTGTCCTTGTAGCAAGTCCAAAATCTTTCTTTGTATCTTAGAGACTTCATGTATTCATGTGATGAGATGTTTTTTTTATTATAAGTTATTCATATGCCATGTACGTGGATGATTATGATTGGATGAATGAACGAAGTAATCGAACTATGAATGAGTATGTGGAAATTCTTGAATATGAATGGAATATTTTTCAATGTGAATGAAGAAAATATGAATGTAAATTTGGAATGTGAAAAAAACGTAAAAAAAAAATATGAAATAGTTAACATGAACATGAATGAAGGGTATGAAGGTGAATGAAGAAAGAATGCAAACGAGTGATTGATGGGGAAAACTTTTCAGGGCCAAAATCGGGGTATGACATGGCCGAGTGTTCGCGCCAAGAACTGCTGACACTTCTGCAAAGGCTAAAGGGAAGGAAGTTGTCCAGATCCCCGTCCCTAATCAAGAAATGCAAGACATGCACCTGTCTCCTAAAGCTGCAGTCACTCGTGAAGAGGCTGAGGAATTTCTGAGGATAATCAAGAAGAGTGATTATAAAGTGGTGGACCAACTGAATCAAACACCTTCAAAAATCTCTATGTTATCTTTATTGCTCAACTCAGAAGCACACATGAATTCGTTGTTGAAAGTATTGAGCGCCGCTCATATCACGAAAGACATAACGATAAAACAGTTTGACGACGTGATAGCTTGTGTGACCACTGGGAATTTTTTGGGTTTTAACGATGATGAACTGCCAGTCGAGGGAAAGAACCATAACAAGGCCCTGCATATCTCCTTGAAATGCATAGACACTATACTATCAAGGGTATTAGTGGATACAGGTTCCTCACCGAATGTCATACCGAAGACAACTTTGATGAAGCTGCCAATGGAAAGGATAAGTATGAAGACCAACACCCTAATCATAAAGGAATTTGATGGCTCAAGGCGAGCAGTGATAGGAGAAGTTGACTTACCAACCAAGATAGGTCCAACTATTTTCAATATCACGTTCCAGGTCATGGACATACATCTCGGTTATAGTTGCCTACTTGGGAGACCCTGGATTCACTCCGCAGGCGCTGTCACCTCCACTCTGCATCAAAAGCTAAAATTCATTACAAATGACAAGATGATTGTGATTGGAGGAAAGGAGGATATCTTGGTTAGCCACTCGACATCTTTCCGATATATCGAGGTGGATGGCGAGATAACTGAGACACCATTCCAATCCTTGGAAGTGGTAAATATGATGGCCATCCAACAGACATTGGAGACCCCAAAATCGGGACCATCCATGGCTTCGTGGCAAGGAGCTAAGGCTGTTATGGAAAGTGAAAATGCTCAAGATTGGGGAAAAATGGTGGAAGTGAAAGAGAAACGAGACAAGTTTGGCCTGGGGTATGACCCGTCATCAAATAAAGCCGGTAACCAACATGACAAAGAGCAGATTCCTTCGGTAGAGAAAACGTTCGCCCGCGCTGGCCACATTTTTGGCAAACAGGTGGCAATGATCAGTAATGAAGATCGCAAAGAGGGGGTGTCTAGCTGGATGCGACAAGCCGCACCTAATGAAGAGCTGACAAACCGGAAGGCTATGGAAGTTCCCCAAATTTTTCAAAAGTAATTTTATCATTTTAGACAAAACCCTATGCTCTGCCCAAGGCACAGTGGCGTGTTGTAGGGCCTCCTTTATCTTTTTCAAGAGTTTTTATCATTAATGAAATGGGAATTTGCATCCAAATTTTTGTTCCTTTCCTTTCGTTTTTTTTATTATTACAAAAATGGCATCAATTTTTATGCACGCACTTTCTAAATAAACTGCATAAATCATAACATGCAGAAACACCACCGAGACCATTGATAACAACACTGCTAAGGTCCAATATGATTTTGATTGTCCAATCTACCAAGCTGAAGATGAAGCGGGGGAAGATTGCGAACTCCATGAAGAGTTGGCCAGATTACTCAGACAAGAAGAGAAGGTCATTCAACCACACCTGGAGGACGTTGAAGTTGTCAATCTAGGAACAGAAGAAGATAAGAGAGAAGTAAGGGTAGGCTCCGCACTTCAAGATACAGTGAAGACAAGATTGATAGAGCTCCTCCACGAATATGATGACATGTTTGCATGGTCATACCAAGACATGCCCGAATTAGACACTGATATCGTGACCCACAAGCTTCCCCTTAAAGAAGAATGCTCTGCCGTCAAACAAAAGCTAAGAAGAACTCGACCAAATATGGCTCTCAAGATCAGAGAAGAGGTGAGAAAGCAGTTTGACGCTGGTTTCCTGGAAGTCGCTAAGTACCCACAATGGGTTGCCAACATTGTACTGGTGCCGAAAAAAGATGGGAAAGTCCGCATGTGCGTAGACTACCAAGACTTAAACAGAGCCAGTCCCAAAGACGATTCCCCATTACCTCACATTGATGTATTGGTGGATAACATATCTCAGTTCTCCGTATTTTCCTTTATGGATGGCTTCTCTAGATACAACCAAATTAAAATGGATCCCGAAGACATGGAGAAAACCACGTTCATTACCCCTTGGGGCACCTTTTGTTACAAAGTAATGCCGTTTGGATTAAAAAACGCTGGGGAAACATATCAACGTGCCATGGTGACTCTCTTTCACGACATGATTCATGAAGAGATTGAGGTGTATGTTGACGACATGATTGCCAAGTCCTAGACAGAAGAAGAACATATCACTAACCTGAGGAAACTGTTTGCTCGTTTGAGGAAGTTTAGATTGAGACTTAATCCTAACAAATGCACATTTGAGGTTCGATCTGGGAAGCTTTTAGGCTTTGTCGTAAGCCGAAATGGAATTGAAGTAGATCCCGACAAGGTTCGAGCCATTCAAAACATGCATGCACCAAGGACTGAGAAGGAGGTTCGTGGTTTCTTAGGGAGATTAAATTACATCGCCAGGTTTATCTCTCACCTTACTGTCACATGTAAACCAATATTCAAGCTTCTAAGGAAGAATCAAGGCGTGGAGTGGAATGATGACTGCCAAATAGCCTTCGATAAAATCAAAGAATACTTGCAAGAGCCACCGATTCTGATGCCCCCTGCAGAAGGGAGACCTCTCATCATATATTTAAACGTGCTCGACGAGTCCATGGGTTGTGTATTGGGACAACAAGATGAGACTGGTAGAAAAGAGCATGCCATCTATTATCTGAGCAAGAAATTTAATGATTGCGAGACCAGATATTCATTACTCGAGAAGACTTGTTGTGCACTCGCATGGGCTGCTAAGCGTCTCAGGCAGTACATGCTAACTCATACAACTTGGTTAATATCTAAAATGGATCCCATCAAGTACATATTCGAGAAACCAGCTCTCACTGGTAGAATTGCCCGGTGGCAGATGTTGTTGTCAGAATACGATATTCAATATGTTGCGCAAAAGGCGATTAAAGGAAGTATATTAGCAGACCATCTCGCTCATCAATTGTTGGAGGATTACCAACCGTTGAAGTTTGACTTCCCAGATGAGAACATCATGGCCATTAAGGATGCTGAAGACTCCGAACTAGAGGAGAGCCTTGAGCCAAAAGCAGGCTGGACTCTCATGTTCGATGGCGCCTCAAACGCAATAGGCGATGGAATTGGGGCAGTGCTGATGTCTCCCAAGAATTTCCATCCACCGTTCACCTCAAAGCTCTGTTTTACCTGCACAAATAACATGGCCGAGTATGAAGCTTGCATATTAGGGTTGGAAGAAGCTATTGAGCTTAAAATTAAGATACTAGAAGTATTCGGCGATTCCGCTCTAGTGATACATCAGATCAGAGGTGATTGGGAAACAAGACATGCTAACCTGATTCCATACCGGGATTATGTGCTGAAGCTACTCTTAAAGTTCGACAAAATCACTTTCTCTCATATTCCTCGAGAAGAGAATCAGATGGCATATGCCTTAGCAACTTTGGCTTCCATGTACAAATTAATATGGCCCAATCATCAGCCTCACATTGAAATTAGGCGTTTTGACGAACCTGCACATTGCCTGACGACAGCAGAAGAGCCAGATGGTAAACCCTGGTTCTTTGATATCAAACAGTATCTGGAGAAGCGGGAATATCCGGCAGAGGCTTCCAGCCTTGACAAAAGGACCCTCCGGAGGTTGGCATCAAAGTTCCTCTTGAACGGGGAGGTGTTGTACAAGCAAAACTATGACATGGTTTTATTAAGGTGTGTGGACAAACACGAAGCTGATCAGCTTGTGAGGGACATACACGAAGGGTCCTTTGGTACGCACGCAAATGGGCATGCCATGGCAAAGAAAATACTAAGGGCAGGTTACTAATGGTTAACGATGGAAGCCGACTGTTATCATTACACTAGAGCATGCTACAAATGCCAAATCTATGCAGACAAGATACATGTACCGCCTACCCCGCTGAACGTTATAGCATCACCTTGTCCTTTCTCTATGTGGGGCATCGACATGATTGGAAGGATAGAACCCAAAGCATCAAATGGACACAGATTTATCTTGGTGGCCATAGATTACTTTACCAAATGGGTGGAAGCCGCATCTTATGCGAATGTCACAAAGCATGTAGTCGCCCATTTCTTAAAAAACAACATCATATGTCGATATGGGATTTCCAACAAAATCATCATTGATAATGGGTCCAATCTCAACAACAAGACCATGTAGGAGTTATGCACAACGTTCAAGATCGAGCATCACAACTCATCACCCTATCGACCTAAGATGAATGAGGTTGTTAAAGTTGCGAATAAAAATATCAAGAAAATCATCCAAAATATGGTTGTCACGTACAAGGATTGACATGAGATGTTACCTTTTGTGTTACATGGCTATCGCACGTCAGTACGAACTTCAACAGGGGCAACCCCTTATTCCTTGGTATACGACATGGAAGCAGTTCTCCCTATAGAAGTGGAGATCCCCTCGATGAGAGTCTTGATGGAGGCTAAGCTAGACGAGGCAGAATGGGTTCAATCAAGGTACGACGAGCTCAACCTTATTGAGGAGAAACACTTGAAAGCGTTAGGCCACAATCAACTTTATCAACGACGTCTTAAGAAGGCATTCGACAAGAAAGTTCGTCCCAGGGTGTTTCAAGAAGGAGACTTGGTGCTGAAGAAAATCTTGCCTATTCACAAGGACTCCAAATTATGAAGGTCCATTTGTGGTGGTTAGAGCCTTTTCCGGAGGCGCTCTAATTCTAGCAACTATGAACGGTGATGAGTTGTCACTTCCCACCAAGACTGATGCTGTTAAAAAATACTTCGCCTAAAAAAGTGGAATAATAAAAGCCGCTAAATTGAAAACCTGAAAAGGCGATTTAGGCAAAAATGGCTATCCCGGTGGATTGAAAACCCGAAAGGGCGTTCCAGGCAAAAATTAGGGATGAAAATAAAAGAATAAAGCCGCTGAGTTGAAAACCTGAAAGGGCGATTCAGGCAAAAATGGGCATCCCGGTGGATCGAAAACCCAAAAGGGCGGTCCAGGCAAAAGTTAGGGATTAATTCAAAGGCGAAGAGCTGTACTTTTAGGTGTCTAACATATCCCTCGAAGACAAAGAATCAATCTAACTCACTTTTCAAAAGCAGGGTGCTTGGACTATCAAAGACATAAAGATCATAGCAGTGTGGAAACTCAATAAGAACTCAATTTTCATTGCCATTTTGTTTCTATGCATAGTAATTACCTCATTAAGGAATTGCATCTTTATGTACAATCTCCCATTTAAGGGTCAAATCAATAAAAGAGAAGTTTTCTCAACAAAAGTGTGCCCAAATCATTTTTGTATTTTGTCTGTTTATTTGCAAAACACCTTTATTTTTGATAAACATCACTCTTAAAACTATTGGAGAAAATAAAACACATGTTTGAATAAAGTGATAAAATTGCTTTTGAAACAGTAAACGGACGAATCCTTTAGTCTCCAAGTTCATTCTTGTTTTTCATAGAGGTGTAGGATTATTTGCAGACACCTATGTTCCTTTCAACCACTAATTCACACCTCTCATAAATGTACTCATGGTATAGCCAAATCGGGGCAAGGCTCCATTGCATTTCCAGCAGAAACACTAATAAATCATGGGTGGAGTATCGCATGTTGAGAAGTCTAAACCCTTCAGTGACTTGGAGCAACCCAAATATATTCTTAAAATCACCTAGTGGGGCATCAAAACTTGATCTTCATTAGTCACCCCAATAACAAAAGTCCACACTATTAGCATCATTCCCCAAAGCAAAAAACGTCTTAATCGGGGCATATCCCAATTGCCCATTTGCATACCCGCATACATCACATGCGCCATATACATCAATTACATGCATAATCTTCCTACCAAATAGGAAAATTCACCAAGAAATAATCATACCAATCATAGGCATACATGTGCATAGCCTTATACGATTCACATTCCTACATACATATCCTAAATATCCCCAGCAAAATTGCATACTTACATACATCCCATGCATCATCCCATGCATGGAATTCCTACCTAAAGTGGAACATCACACAAGAATCAAATATAAAATATCAGGATCCAAGGTCATTTGTGAATATCTTAGACATTCCTCATTTCCAAATAAAGTTATTTTCCTGCATGTGCTCGTGGAATTATTTCTCAGCAAATCATTGTTCAACTTTATGATTAAAAATGATATTTCCAGCATTTTTCTTTACAATCATTGCTCCCCAAGCAGAGGTTACCCTAAAGAGTCTCTTATGAGCTTTTCCCCTGCAGAGCATTTCTAGTAAATCTCCCTCAAAAGGAGTCTTTTCTTAAATATTTCCCCCAACAGAAAAACATTTGAGATACTGCTTCATTTATCTGAAGAATCTCACTTTTACTATTTGAGATGCTGCTTCATCAATATGAAGAGTCTCATTTCAGGTTTTTTTAGAGATACTCCTCTAATATCCTCGGAGAGTCTTGTTAGACTATGGCACGGATCTAGAAGGAGGGGTTGAATAGATCCCAATTAAAAACTTGAGTCGGCGCCACCAATTTAAAAGAAAATTGGTTTTAAAAATTGTTTTAAGTGCGGAAGCAGCCGAGGAAAATTTTAGTCTAAAACGAACCGTTATTGGAAAACCGGATATGCGTTAAGCTGATGGAGTAGAGATAAAATGAAATACAAATTACTACACTATTTGCACACTCAATTGATATATTTCACTAACTAGCAAGCCTAGTTCCAATGATCCAAAATACCAGATAAAACTGAATGTAAACTTAAGACAACTTTGGCTTATGCAAATTCACAAACACTTGGTGTGCATACACTCCAAGAAATATTTGAGTTGAGTAAGTAATTCAAATTTATCTAGTACAATACACTATTGTACTTTGTATTCAAACAACAGTTTTAATCTCTTACTCAACTTATATCAACGTTTGGTAAAATTGCTTAAACTAAAATCACTTAATTTTTAAGCTGAAAAACAGATTATGCAGAAAATTAAAGAAGACAGAGATTTGATGAGGCAGTTCCCCCGCCGTCCTCGCTTCGGGGTACGTCTGCCCTCAATTCTAAAAATAGAATTGAGATGATTAATTAGATATCACCTGTGAAATTTAATCGTTTATACAAGGATTGCAAAGCACGTAAACAACAGAACTTCCAATGTGTTGAATGATGCTTCCTATCCTTGCTCCTTGATTCAAGATGAATCAAGACCTTCGATCGTTGATGCTAGACCTCCGATTCCAGCCCCTTTGTTGAAGAATCTTCCGTTCTTCAAACCCTCGGCCCGGCTGATCTCAAACACAACGAGTCGAACCCAAATCCTTCACTTCAATGTCACCGAATCCGCTACTAGACTGTTGAAGACTTCCTCTTCTCAATCACCTTCGCTCGGCTGAATATTGATGAAGCGATTCGTCCAAAAACCCCAAACACAAACCCGTATTGGAGGACAAAACCCTAATGGTTTTATTCAAGAAAGAACCTGCCACAAGCTTCAACCCGAACTGGATTCTTCGATCACAGCTTCGAACCTTATCACCTTTGCTCGATCACGAACCACATCAAAAGTAATTGTTTGCAGATGATGAGTTGTGAAATGTTGAAGATGAAGATGATGAGTCTTGGGCACCTTTTTCACTCTTTCTTGTTTCCTTGAACACTTGAACTCAATTAGCAAATGTTGGTTAATAAAAGTGTTTTTAACTTCTATATATAGTAACAGACAAAACCAATAAAAATAACAGAATTTCAAACATTGGAAATAACTCAGAAAACTGAGTTTACGCACGAGCGGTCGACCATAGGTCGGCGTGCGCTGACCCGTGAGTGATGCGCCGACCTCTATGGTCGACCCAAGGTTCTATGCGCTGACCCAGGGTTACTTCATTTAGCCATGCGCTGACTTCTGGTCGACGCAAGGAGTTTTTGCGCTGACCCGTGAGTTATGCGCCGACCCTTATGGTCGACGCAAAGGAACATGCGCTGACCAATCTCAGTTCTGTTGAGCTTTGCGCTGACCAGTGAGCTTTGAGCTGACCCCTATGGTCGACTCAAGGCTTTCACATCTGCATAAAACTGTGTTTTGTGATTTTCATGCATTTCGTCATGATTACACTTTGTCCACATATGTTTTTGATCATTATAATAGATTTAGACAAACGTAGAAAAGGATATGGTGGATGATGTGTTTCATTTGTTTGTAGACGTGCATGATGGTCTTTTGTCATCATCGAAACTTGCGATCGTATGTTGTCTGACTCTTTGTCTTTACATACTCCCCCTTTTTGATGATGACAACCTGTATAATTCAGCATGACGAACAACATGTGACCTGTATAATTCAGCATGACGAACATCATGTGATATTGACACATTTTCCACACTCCCCCTTTCTTTTGTAATCTAAGGCTATCTGCAGAAAGCTACTGTTAGTTGTGGGCATTTTTGTCTGCCTGCTTTGTGCACCTTTCTCCCCCTTTGACAACATCAAAAAGAGAGACAGAGTGATTTTTTCAAGATATCAAGGAAGTTTCACAGGAAATAACATAAACAGATAATAGTAACACACCAATGTCATTTCTGAGCAATAGTCATTTATAAGGAAAACAAGTAAAACATAGAGATACATTCAAAATAACAGTCAAACTACATAATGCATGTGAATGTCTATGTCCTAGTGGCGGTGTCCTGGATGATAACAAATTCCCGGGTTTTTGTAAGGGTCAGCCAGAGATGATAGGTATTCGGTGACACCGTTCAGATTCTTGAGACTCATGTCGATCGACTTTTCTTGAAGTTCAAATGAAGCCGAAAAGGTTGCAAACCGGTCATTCATGCTTGTAGAGAAGGAGTCGAGACGTGCATTTTGGGCTTGAATTTGCTCGTTGATATGAGCATAGCGCTCATCTTGAGCTTGTATGAAGGACTGTTGAGCTATCTGCATATTATGCATCATATCCAACAGTTCTGAAGAATCAGCTTGTTGTGGAGGGGACGGAGGAGATTCTTCCTCATCTTGGTAATACGGCTGGTAAAATTGACGCTGAGTTGACCAACCCTTGTGTTGCCATTCACCCCAGCCACCCCAGCGTGGAGCATCTTCTTCATTTGAATGCGACTGCTGAGCCCAAGCTGAGTCCGAGTAGTCTTGAGTGTCAACGGGTGGAGGATCATCATCTCCACCATTGTGATCCACATCGTGCCTGACTTCTTCTTCTTCATCTTCTTGGTCTTCGCTTTCATCACTATCATCATCTGCAGGAATATTTGCTCTCCGAATAAACTTATACATTCTCCGCTCATTGCACCAAAGATATCCCATCATAGACATGGTTTTTGTACTGAACTCTTTGTCAGATGAGATGGAAGTGTACTTGAAAGACGGATGATGAACGTTGACTGCAATCAGGACCTCTTGAATGAAGGATCCGTAGGCAAGCGCCGTTCCTCGTCCGGAGTCACGTAGCCCAAACATTCTACTGGCAATGTAGTACGGCCAGTTGATTTTTATCTTATTTTTCAGAATGTAAATCAGATGAACCTCGGCCGGTTCGACTCTGGAGAGGCCTCCCTTCTTTGGGCGCAGGATTCGTGAGACAACCCACTGAAGGATCCTTTCTCCGGCTTTCAGCTTGCCGGCAGTGACAGTTCGTGGGAACGCGTCACTGTTCACAAACTGATCAGTATAGGGTCGTCTCAACATGTCATTCAATGCATTTTTAAACTCATAGCCAGCTACGTGGTGAGTGTCAGTGACCTCAGGTAGAGGGTTTCCATCAACATCAATAGACATATCAAAATATTGGTTCCAGATATTTGATTTAAGCGGTACCTTTGTCGGACCAATTTAGAGTGAAACTTGTGCCCGTGAAAGTTGTCATGAAGGCCGGCATAGAACACGCGAACAAGGTCTTCACTGTATTTGCAATTACATTCCAAGAAGTTGATAAAGCCCTGATGCTGCAGCAGAGCCAGGACTTCAGGAAGATGCATGCGTTCAGCGGTAAGTTTGTAGAACGCATGTTGTTGCACAACGCCTCTTTTGCTGATGTCTCTGTTGAAGACTTCGACGCGAGCGGGTGGAACGAGTGATATAGCAGATATGGGTAGAGATGCGGCGGATGATTCTCGGGATCTCTTGCCGGAAGGTCTGCGTGATGTGGTAGCCATTTGAGCAAGTTTGAAACGGAGTGTTTGGGTATAGAGAGAAGGTTTAAGAAGGGTTTTGAGAGTGATTCTGCTAGATAGAGGGTTCTCCCAATTTATAGTGGAAAGGTTAGGGTTTTGGGAAGATGGAAGATCAAAGAACAATAGCCACTAGGAGATGCAAGTTACAAAGTAGTGGGTAGTTTGAAAGGTGATGGAACGTAAATGCATAATTAATGATGATTTTTGGATGGGAATGCATGAAAAACGATTTAAATTTTTCTGCAGAAAAACGAAATTTTCGAGCGATGCGTCGACCATAGCCCTGTATGCGTCGACGCATACTGTTTGGTTTTTGTGAAAATGCAGAATTTAATTTGCTTGCGTCGACCATAGCCCTGCTGCAGTCGACTCATACAGTCCAAATTTCAATTTTTCACTATTTTCCACATGCAATGACAGGTTTGATGCATGATTAACACACCATACAACAATAAACATCCAAAGGAGAAATCATATATATATATATATATATATATATATATATATATTATATATAATAATATATATATATATTATATATATAATATATATATATATATATATATATATATAAACAACATCATTATGAGATATAACTATTGTAGTCATGAGATTTTGCAGAGAGAGAAAGAGAGGAACAGTATCACCTCAATGCCAGAGTGACTTAGTGAACGGTAGACTTGTGCTTACAACAACATAGTTTGGTTAGAGGCACAAGATTAAAGTCTTATATGGAATAAGGTAAAACATCAGATTACAGTCCCCGTTCCGAAATATCGAGAATGCCAAGTTCTCGGCGGATATGAAAGAAAGGTTCAGTGGCTAGCGGCTTTGTGTAAATGTCCGCTAGTTGATTTTCAGTATTGACATGTTCAAACACAATGTCACCTTTCTCTACATGATCCCGAAGAAAGTGGTGTCGTATTTCGATATGTTTGGTGCGAGAATGTAGCACAGGATTCTTGGTTAGGTTAATGGCACTTGTATTGTCACAAAAAATGGGAATACGATCAAGTTTGAGGTTAAAATCCAATAGTTGTTGCTTAATCCATAGGATTTGGGCACAACAACCACCGGCGGCAACGTATTCCGCTTCGGCGGTTGACAAAGCAACAAAAACCTGTTTCTTGCTATGCCAACTGACCAAAGAGTTTGAAAATAAGTGACAAGTGCCACTGGTGCTCTTCCTATCCGATTTGCAACCGGCAAAGTCGGAATCGGAAAAACCTACCAATGAACAATCATTACCTTTGGAATACCATAGTCCATACTTCGGAGTACCGGATAGGTATCGAAGTATTCGTTTGACGGCTTTTAAATGGGATTCCTTGGGACATGATTGATATCTTGCGCACATGCATACGCTAAACATAATATCGGGACGAGAAGCAGTAAGATAAAGGAGTGAACCAATCATACCTCTATACCGTTTTACATCTACTTCCTTACCGTCTTCATCTTTGTTCAAGTTTGTACACGTAGGCATGGGGGTGTCTATGGCTTTAGCTTTTGCCATGTCGAATCTCTTGATAAGGTCCAAACAGTACTTTGTCTGGCTCACGAAAGTTCCTTCTTTGAGCTGTTTGATTTGCAGACCGAGAAAGTATGTGAGCTCCCCCATCATACTCATCTCGAATTTGCCCTGCATAAGGTCAGAAAACTCTCTCACAAGATTCATGTTAGTAGATCCAAATATGATATCATCTACATAAATTTGCACTAATATCAAGTGCTTTCCTTGACGTTTAATGAAGAGGGTTGTGTCAACCTTTCCTCTTGAGTATTTTTGATCGAGTAAGAATTTGCTTAGTCTCTCATACCAAGCTCTAGGAGCTTGTTTGAGGCCATACAAAGCTCTTTTTAGTTTATAGACATGATCAGGATACTCATGGGATTCGAAACCCGGAGGTTGTACGACATAAACCTCTTCATTTATGTGACCGTTAAGGAATGCACTCTTGACATCCATTTGGAATAGCTTAAAGTCTTTCGCACATGCGAAAGCAAGGAGAAGGCGTATAGCCTCGAGTCGGGCAACCGACGCATAAGTTTCCTCATAGTCGATGCCTTCCTCTTGGTTATACCCTTGCGCGACTAAACGCGCCTTATTACGGGTTATTACCCCGTTTTCGTCCAACTTGTTCCTAAACACCCATCGGGTGCCGATTACTCGATGATCTCGTGGAGGAGGGACGAGGTCCCAAACCTCATTTCTGGTGAACTGATTAAGTTCCTTCTGCATTGATAAAAACCAGTGTTCATCGAGTAGGGCTTCTTTAGGGTTTTTAGGTTCCATCTGCGAAACGAAAGCGAAGTGATAACAGAAGTTACTTAGCTTAGATCGAGTTGTTACACCCTTTGAGATATCTCCGAGAATGTTGTCAATTGGATGGTCTTTGGAAGACTTCCAAGCTTGAGGGAGATCATCGTTTGAAGGCGGATGAACTACCTCGGTTTCCTCATGGTGTACATCTTTGTCCTCCTCAATTTTGACTATGTCGGGTTGATCAATCCCCGGCTCGCCACCTTTGAGTATGTCTTCAGTAGATGTACCTGCACCATGTAAAACACTACCCTTTCCGACATTTCTCGGATTGGATTCATCAAAAGTGACATGTACAGACTCTTCTACAGTAAGTAATCGCTTGTTGTATATTCTATATGCTTTGCTAGATTGAGAGTATCCGAGGAAGATACCTTCGTCGGCCTTGGAATCGAATTTCCCTAAGTTTTCCTTTCCATTGTTCAATACAAAACATTTGCAACCAAAGACATGTAAGTGAGAAACATTTGGCTTTCGCCCTTTTAAAAGTTCATACGGTGTTTTGTTTAGAATGGGGCGAATGAGCACCCTATTCAAAACGTAACAAGCCGTACTAATGGCGTCAGCCCAAAAATATTTTGGTAAGCCACTTTCATTGATCATTGTTCTTCCCATTCTTCCAAAATTCGATTTTTACGCTCCACCACCCCATTTTGTTGAGGAGTACGTGGAGCGGAGAAGTTATGATCAATACCATGGTTACCACAATATTCTTCAAATAAGTGATTTTCAAATTCACCTCCATGATCGCTTCTAATTGCAACAATGTTTGTATTTAGTTTATTTTGGGAAAGCTTAGCAAATCGTTCAAAGGCGGCGAATGTGTCACTCTTACTTACTAAGAAAATAGTCCAACAAAATCGAGAAAAGTCGTCCACTATTACGAAACCGTAATAGTTTCCTCCTAGACTTTTAATCCTAGATGGCCCAAATAAATCCATATGGAGAAGCTCGAGAGGTCTCGTTGTTGAAACGATATTTTTGGATTTAAATGAGATCCTCGTTTGCTTCCCCTTTTGACAAGCATCACAGAGGTGATCCTTGGTGAACTTAATTTTGGGGAGACCTAGGACTAGATCTTTTGAGACTACTTTGTTGAGTAAGTCAAAGTTAACATGTGCTAAACGCCTATGCCATAACCATGAATCTTCACTCATTGTTACGAGGCATTTGTCACTTGTTAACGATACTTCATTTAAGTCAAGCATATAGACATTGTTCACACGAAGACCATTAAACATACTCTTCTTATCATCATTATGTACAATTTTGCAACAATCTTTGAAAACGATACATTGTATCCTTTGTCACATAATTGACTGATGCTAAGTAGATTGTGTTTAAGACCTTCGACAAGCAAAACATCAGAAATAGTAGTAGAGGAGGGATTACCTACACTACCTTTACCAAGTATTGCTCCACGGTTGTTATCACCATAAGTTACATATCCCTTCTTCTTAGCCACAAAGTCAATGAAGAGAGATATGCCACCTGACATGTGCCTTGAGCATCCACTGTCGAGAAACCATCTTCTCTCGGTAGTCTCGAGGCATTGTACCTGTGACAAGATAATTAACAAGAGAAGGTACCCAATTGCTTATTGGGTCCTGAGTGGTGAGGAACGAAATGGTTGCATTTGGGCATCCATTGATAAATGCCTTTAGGAACTAAAAACCTCCTAAATCTACATTTAGCAATGGAATGACCTTTCTTGCAACAATAGAGACAAGAGAGAGCTACATTTGGATTGCTTTTGCTATCTTCATCTTTTATAACATATTTATATTTTTGATATGGATTAACCATACTTTTTCGAAAATTAGATTTGTTGATAGCAAAAGTAATCTTGGGCTCAAGAGCCTTGTCAAGTTTGGCTTTTAGGTTTCTTACTTCACCTTGCCAAATGTAACAAGTATCACACCCAAGTTCATCATTCTACTTTTAAGGTCCTCATAACTTGTTTTTGTGCTTTCCACTATAGAAGCTTTAAGAGCCTCAAGTTTCCGTTCGGATTCTTGAATTTTATGTTCCAAATGAGAAAAAAATTTCTTATTTGAGGCAAGCCTTTTAAAGGCTTCTTTTGCTTCATAGTGTAAAGTATCAAAAGCAATTTGCAATTCATTATGAGACATACTAGAGGATTTTTCATATTTAGCATGTCGTACCTGTTTCTTTTTGTTCTTTTGATGAGCAGAAAGGCATAGATTTGCATTTTCATCTTCATCACTAGAGCTTTCATCATCAGAGGAGTCGCTATCGCTTTCCCAAGCGATGTATGCTCTCCTTGGCTTTGATGGTTTCTTGTGTGGTTTGTATGAGTCTTTTTCTTTTGTCTTTTTGTTCATCGGACAGTCCGGTTTGTAGTGACCCGGCTTTCCACACTTATAGCACGACCCTCTAGTTGTTTTTCCTTTTGAGTCATCATTTTTGGAGAACCTAGATTGCTTCCGGAAGTTTACCAAGTTCTTCTCGGAATGTTGGATGCCGTTCTTTCTCACGTAACGGTTGTAGCATTTGACGAACAGCCCCATATCTTCACTCTTGTCCTCTTCTTCTTCGTCACTCGATGAATAATCACTTTGCTCTTTTGCTTGAGACTTTGAGGAGGAAGTCTTTAGAGCTATTGATTTCTTTTCACTCACATTTGCTTTGTCTTTCTTGTCTTTCTTTTCGTGTTGTTCCAGGCTTAAGAGAACTTGTTCGTGCTCTTGTAGTTTACCGAACAATGTTGTCAAGTCCAATGTGGTAAGATCATTTGCCTCTTTTATGGCGGTCACTTTCGGCTGCCATTCCCTGTTAAGACATCTTAAGATCTTATTAGTAGCAATATCATTGGAAACAGGCCTACCAAGTGAATGTAATCGATTGATGAGATGAGTGAATCTCTTTTGCATGTCGGCAATGGTTTTCCCTTGCTCCATGAAAAAGAGATCAAACTCTTGTGTTAGTGTATTGATTCTAGCCAATTTAACATCATTTGTCCCCTCATGGGCAATTTGTAGTGAATCCCACATGGCCTTAGCAGTAGGACAATGGGATACACGATAATATTCATCTACGCCTAATGAGGAGATTAGGATATTTTTGGCTTTCCAATCATAATTGTATTTCTTTTCATCATCATCGGTCCATTGTGCTTCGGGCTTAGGCACAACTTCGTTGTTCTCATTGGTCATGGTTATTTGAATTGGACCATTGAGAATAACATTCCATATTTTTCTATCTATGGAATTTATGTGCACCCGCATACAGTCTTTCCAATAACTATAATTTTCACCATTGAAAACGGGAGCTCTATTGTAAGCCTCTTTAGGTTCGTTAGCCATTTTCTATCAACGTTGTATTTTGAAGCACGGAGTGAACCGGAGCTCCTGATACCACTTGTTAGACTATGGCACGGATCTAGAAGGGGGGGTTGAATAGATCCCAATTAAAAACTTGAGTCGGCGCCACCAATTTAAAAGAAAATTGGTTTTAAAAATTGTTTTAAGTGCGGAAGCAGCCGAGGAAAATTTTAGTCTAAAACGAACCGTTATTGGAAAACCGGATATGCGTTAAGCTGATGGAGTAGAGATAAAATGAAATACAAATTACTACACTATTTGCACACTCAATTGATATATTTCACTAACTAGCAAGCCTAGTTCCAATGATCCAAAATACCAGATAAAACTGAATGTAAACTTAAGACAACTTTGGCTTATGCAAATTCACAAACACTTGGTGTGCATACACTCCAAGAAATATTTGAGTTGAGTAAGTAATTCAAATTTATCTAGTACAATACACTATTGTACTTTGTATTCAAACAACAGTTTTAATCTCTTACTCAACTTATATCAACGTTTGGTAAAATTGCTTAAACTAAAATCACTTAATTTTTAAGCTGAAAAACAGATTATGCAGAAAATTAAAGAAGACAGAGATTTGATGAGGCAGTTCCCCCGCCGTCCTCGCTTCGGGGTACGTCTGCCCTCAATTCTAAAAATAGAATTGAGATGATTAATTAGATATCACCTGTGAAATTTAATCGTTTATACAAGGATTGCAAAGCACGTAAACAACAGAACTTCCAATGTGTTGAATGATGCTTCCTATCCTTGCTCCTTGATTCAAGATGAATCAAGACCTTCGATCGTTGATGCTAGACCTCCGATTCCAGCCCCTTTGTTGAAGAATCTTCCGTTCTTCAAACCCTCGGCCCGACTGATCTCAAACGCAACGAGTCGAACCCAAATCCTTCACTTCAATGTCACCGAATCCGCTACTAGACTGTTGAAGACTTCCTCTTCTCAATCACCTTCGCTCGGCTGAATATTGATGAAGCGATTCGTCCAAAAACCCCCAAACACAAACCCGTATTGGAGGACAAAACCCTAATGGTTTTATTCAAGAAAGAACCTGCCACAAGCTTCAACCCGAACTGGATTCTTCGATCACAGCTTCGAACCTTATCACCTTTGCTCGATCACGAACCACATCAAAAGTAATTGTTTGCAGATGATGAGTTGTGAAATGTTGAAGATGAAGATGATGAGTCTTGGGCACCTTTTTCACTCTTTCTTGTTTCCTTGAACACTTGAACTCAATTAGCAAATGTTGGTTAATAAAAGTGTTTTTAACTTCTATATATAGTAACAGACAAAACCAATTAAAAATAACAGAATTTCAAACATTGGAAATAACTCAGAAAACTGAGTTTACGCACGAGCGGTCGACCATAGGTCGGCGTGCGCTGACCCGTGAGTGATGCGCCGACCTCTATGGTCGACCCAAGGTTCTATGCGCTGACCCAGGGTTACTTCATTTAGCCATGCGCTGACTTCTGGTCGACGCAAGGAGTTTTTGCGCTGACCCGTGAGTTATGCGCCGACCCTTATGGTCGACGCAAAGGAACATGCGCTGACCAATCTCAGTTCTGTTGAGCTTTGCGCTGACCAGTGAGCTTTGAGCTGACCCCTATGGTCGACTCAAGGCTTTCACATCTGCATAAAACTGTGTTTTGTGATTTTCATGCATTTCGTCATGATTACACTTTGTCCACATATGTTTTTGATCATTATAATAGATTTAGACAAACGTAGAAAAGGATATGGTGGATGATGTGTTTCATTTGTTTGTAGACGTGCATGATGGTCTTTTGTCATCATCGAAACTTGCGATCGTATGTTGTCTGACTCTTTGTCTTTACAAGTCTTAGATTCAATTAAGATATTTTTTCCCTTGCTGGATATCTTAATTCTATCATATAAGATGCTGTTTCGACTCGATACAAAGAATCTCACTTTTACTGTTAGAGATGCTGCTTCATCAATATGAAGAGTCTCATTTCAGGTTTTTTTAGAGATACTGCTCTAATATCCTCGGAGAGTCTTAGATTCAATTAATATATTTTTTCCCTTGCTGGAACACCTTAATTCTATCATATAAGATGATGTTTCGACTCGATACAGAGAATCTCACTTTTACTGTTTGAGATGCTGCTTCATCAATATGAAGAGTCTCATTTCAGATTTTTAAAGATACTGCTCTAATATCCTCGGAGAGTCTTAGATTCAATTAAGATATTTTTTCCCTTGCTGGAACACCTTAATTCTATCATATAAGATGTTGTTTCGACTCGATATAGAGAATCTCACTTTTACTGTTTGAGATGCTTCTTCATCAATATGAAGAGTCTCATTTCAGGTTTTTTTAGAGATACTGCTCTAATATCCTCGGAGAGTCTTAGATTCAATTAAGATATTGTTTCCCTTGCTAGAACACCTTAATTCTATCATATAAGATGCTGTTTCGACTCGATACAGAGAATCTCACTTTTACTGTTTGAGATGCTGCTTCATCAATATGAAGAGTCTCATTTCAGGTTTTTCTAGAGATACTGCTCTAATATCCTTGGAGAGTCTTAGATTCAATTAAGATATTTTTTCCTTGCTGGAATATCTTAATTCTATCATATAAGATGCTGTTTCGACTCGATACAGAGAATCTCACTTTTACTGTTTGAGATGCTGCTTCATCAATATGAAGAGTCTCATTTCAGGTTTTTCTAGAGATACTGCTCTAATATCCTTGGAGAGTCTTAGATTCAATTAAGATATTTTTCCCTTGCTGGAATATCTTAATTCTATCATATAAGATGCTGTTTCGACTCGATACAGAGAATCTCACTTTTACAGTTTGAGATACTGCTTCATCAATATGAAGAGTCTCATTTCAGATTTTTTTAAGAGATACTGCTTTAATATCCTCAAAGAGTCTTAGATTCAATTAAGGTATTTTTCTCTTGCTGGAATATCTTAATTCTATCATATAAGATACTGTTTCGACTCAATATAGAGAATCTCACTTTTACTGTTTGAGATGCTGCTTCATCAATATGAAGAATCTCATTTCATATTTTTTTAGAGATACTGCTCTAATATCCTCGGAGAGCCTTAGATTCAATTAAAGTATTTTTCCCTTGCTGGAATATCTTAATTCTATCAGATAAGATGTTGCTTCGACTCGATACAGAGAATCTCATTTTTACTGTTGAGATGTTGCTTCGTCAATATGAAGAGTCTCATGCCATTACTTTTTATATATACTGCTCTAGCATCCTGGAAAAGTCTTGAGATTTAGCTAGGGATGTCACTCCATTACTAACATATCTCGACTGTGATGTCCAAGATATTGTTCTGACGACTCCCAAAAAGTCTTGGCTATTCCGTTTTACTTTAGGATAATGTCTTTTACTATTTCTCACTGCATTTTCTTCCTGTATTTTCTTCCTTGCATTTCCTAGGACAAAATTTGGGTCTTTTTGTATTTAATTATCTCCCACCGGGAATGCACGAAGACTGCTTGATAACACTGAAATTTACCGTATTTTCGACTCTGATTTCACATGCATTCTAGTTGCTTTATTATCATTTTGTTGTGTTATTGCTATGTTTTTCTTTGTTTTCAGGTTTTTACTTTAATCGGAGCCCCGATCGAGAAAAGGAGCGAAAAAGAGCCAAAACCCCTAAAATTCAACATTTTGTACTTGTGGCCTACCCCATGGCTGGCGCCATAGACCTTGCCATGACATGTCCAAGCTCAACTTCCCTTAACTTCCACGTTCCCCACTACTTCCACTAAGGCGCCTCATTTTGTGCTTGTGGCGGGCGCCCTTGTCATTTCTATCTTTTTACTTGCTTATAAATAGAAACTCGAAATCACTTTTACAATCATCCAAACTTAGAGCAGAGGCAAACTCAGAGCAACTTTGTTTCACTTAGGCATATATTCAGTATTATAAAGTGGTAATCGCTTCGCATTGGAGTGTTACCACAATTGTGTAATCGAGTCTGTGATAGAGTCTGTAATCGAGTTTGGAGCACTTTGGAAGGAAGTTAATCCTGCCGCCATTTTCATTTCCGCTTTGCAATTTATTCAACCCTCCGATTGGAGCAGGTTTTATTACATGTCTTTATCTTATTTATTTTCCCGCACTCGCTTTACTTTATTTATATCCCGCACTCGCTTTACTTTATTTATTTCTCGCACTCGCTTTACTTTTATTTACTTTCTCGCACTCGCTTTAAATTATTTATTTCCTCGCACTCGCTTTAAATTATTTATTTCCTCGCACTCGCTTTAAATTATTTATTTCTCGTACTCACACTACTTTTACTTACTTTCCGCATTCGCACTACTTTTATTTACTTTAATGCACTTTTACTTTACCATGTCTAACTAAATCTATAAGGTTAGAATGTAAGGATCGTAATTGAACCGATAATCCGTACAATTGTTCGTAGAAGCACTTAAGGGCTATTTTAACTTTCAAATTAAGTTTTCCCGCACTTCAATTCCGTTGGGTAAGATCGAAAGCCGTCCAACGTCTTTTTAAACTTAATTGCTTTTAACTATTTCAAAAACAGCGAAAGCGCTTTGTTTAGTTCATTAGGAGATTTTAACATTAAGAAGAAAAGAGATTTTAAAACTATTTTCGGACGCGTTTATAAGTTTAGAGTCTGGTTCGTGAGAACCTCTTTTGGTTAAGAAATCCAAGTTATAATACTTTTCAACTTAGTCAAGATACTATATTTCTTAAAAATAGGTTTACTACTCTAACGCAATGCGCGCCTTTTTACAAGTGACAATAAGAGGGTTTGATTAGGGAGTACAACTCGGTTCTGAATACGCGAAAGCGACAGTTCCTGTTAAATTAGTTCTTTTCAGAGTAGGAAACATTGCCCATAAGTAGCTCTACTAGCAAGTACTTGGATTATTAATTGATTACGTGAATTACATTCGACCCTGTCTTTATTAATTAATCTTTATTCAACACTTTACTTTTCATTGCACACTCCAAAAACACTTATTTTGATTGCCTTTGATAAACACCATAACGACAGATAACGATAGATTGACACTTGGTCTCTGTGGATTCGATAACCTTTTATATTACTCTGACGCGTTCGTATACTTGCGAAACAAACGCATCAAGTTTTTGGCGCCGTTGTCGGGGACCAATTTCGTCAAATTTCATTTTCTTGTTGTTATATCGTTTAGACTTAGGCTATTTCCCGCCGGTCAATGCGAAGAACTCGCAGCACCGGAAGTTTAAGCTTAGTATACCCTCTGGCGGAATCTGAACGTTACGCTCGCGCACGTTTATTCTTTCATAGAATTAAGAGAGCTATGGCCGAAGATCAAAACCAAAGACCTCTTAAAGATTTCGCTCAACCATCTAATGAAGATCCTAGTTCTAGTATAGTAAACCCAACCATCCCAGCTAATAATTTTGAACTTAAACCATCCCTGTTGCAACTAGTGCAACAGAGACAATTCGCAGGTCTCGCTACTGAAAACCCAAACCAACATTTAAAAATATTTCTTCAATTAGCAGACACTTTTAAAACCAATGGAGCTTCTCCTGAGGCAATTCGTTTAAGATTATTTCCTTTTTCCCTCAGAGATAAAGCCCTATCATGGTTAGATTTCCTTCCACCCAATTCCATTACGACTTGGGATAACCTTAGAAGAGTATTTCTTGCTAGATATTTTCCCCGAGTAAAACCGCCGTTCTTCGAAACCATATAACTAGATTTACCCAAAACCAAGAAGAATCGCTGTTCGAAGCTTCAGAGAGATATAAAGAGTTGTTACGAGCATGCCCACATCATGGTTTAGAAAATTGGTTAATCATTCAAACCTTCTATAATGGACTTCACTATAACACAAAGATGACCATCGACGCTGCCGCAGGCGGTGCTCTGATGAACAAACCTTATCCTGAAGCTAGTGCCCTCATCGAAGATATGGCTCAAAACCATCAATCATGGGGAGTCGAACGAGAGACAGTTGAGAAGAAGGAAGCCTAAGGAGGAGTGCATGAACTAAGCTCTATAGACATGATGCAAGCTAAAATGGACGCATTAGCCCTCAAAGTCGAGCATATGTGCATAAACCCGAATACTGTAGCCGCAGTTTCGTTGGATTGTGAGATATGTGGAACCAAAGGACACCAATCCGCAGAATGCAATCTATTAAACGAAACCCACTCTGAGCAAGTGAACTACACCCAAGGGAACCCATACTCGAATACCTATAACCCTGGATGGAGGCATCATCCGAACTTCTCCTATAAAAACAATAACCCAATCCAAAATAATGCACCTCCGAGACCTAGTTATCAATCCCCTAAATCAAAGCAACCTATGCAACCTGTACCACCAAAACCGAGCCTTGAGAAAATTATGGAAAATTTTATCACCGCTCAAACCCAACAAAACAAGGAGTTCATGAACCAAAACATTCATGTTAACGAATTGATTACTCAATTAGGAACCAAGGTTGACCAAATAGTTACTCATACCAAGATGCTTGAAACCTAGATCTCTCAGGTAGCTTTAAACCAAGCCCTTCAGACTACACCTGGAGGACAATTCCCTGGACAACCTCAACAAAATCCAAGAGGACAAGCCAATGCCATTACCCTACGAAGTGGGAACGCTTATGATGAGCCACCAAACCCTAGATTGAGTGAACCCGAAACTTCTAAGGAATGTACCAAGCCCCCGGTCGAAGTAAAAGAACCAGAGGAATCTGAAAACCAGGAAGGTCGAGAAAAAGGAGAAGAACCTAAAGATAAAACTTACGTACCACCCCCGCCATATAAACCACCTATACCATATCCGCAAAGACTCAAACAAACCCAGATCAATAAATAGTATCAAAAATTTATTAAAGTTATAGAAAAACTTCATGTAGAAATCCCTTTCACAGAAGCCATCACCCAAATACCTTCTTATGCAAAGTTTCTCAAAGACATCCTTACCAACAAACGTAGACTTGACGATCCGAAGCCTTTGGAATGTAATGCTATTTCCGAGGACAAATTAGTGAAGAAAGATAAAGACCCTGGAAATTTTTCCATTCCTTGCCTTCTGGGTAATCATGTCATCGAAAAAGCTTTTTTAGACTTAGGAGCTAGTGTGAGCCTAATGCCTTTAGCAGTTTGTGAGAGGTTAAACTTAGGAGAATTACAACCCACTAAGATGTCACTTCAGTTAGCCGATAGATCTGTTAAATATCCGATAGGCATTTTAGAAGATGTTCCTGTTAGGATAGGTCAGTTATTTATCCCTACTGATTTTGTTGTCATGGACATCAAAGAGGACAATGATATACCAATCCTTCTAGGTAGACCATTCTTATCGACTGCAGGAGCCATAATAGATGTCAAGAAAGGAAAGTTGATATTTGAGGTAGGTGACGAGAAAATAGAATTTATACTTTCGAAATTTCTTATGGCACCTGTGATGAGAGACTCGTGTTATGCCTTAGATATCATTGATGAATGTGTTAGAGAATTAGAACAAAAAGAAATTATAAAAACAATTAAGTTACCATCAACTCTCATAAGGGAAGATGATGACTTTAAGAAACTCTACATCGATGATAACCTTTACGAATGTTTATCCCTTACTCTAGATCCTATGTCATGCCCTAAGAAACCAACCTTAGAACTTAAGGAACTGCCTAAGAACCTGAGATATGAGTTCCTCGATGAAAAGATGAACCGTCCAGTTATAGTCAGTGCTACCTTGAGCCAAAAGGAAACGAACCAACTTTTAGACGTTTTACGAAGATATCCCTCAGCCTTAGGATACAATATCTCTGACCTGAAAGGTATAAGCCCATCCGTATGCATGCATCAGATTTCGCTCGAAAAAGATTCAAAACCCTCTAGGGAACATCAGAGAAGAATAAACCCTATAATGAGTGATGTTGTTAAAAAGGAAGTTCTTAAGTTACTTGAGGCAGGAATCATCTATCAAATCTCGGATAGTAAGTGGGTGAGCCCTGTGCATATAGTACCTACAAAGGGAGGCATCACAGTCGTGTAAAACGATAAAGGCGAACATGTAGCAAAATGTTTAGAAGGAGGATGACGGATGTGTATAGATTATAGAAAATTAAATAAAGAAACTAGGAAGGATCATTTCCCTTTACCATTTATAGACCAAATGTTGGAGCGTCTAGCCAGACACTCTTACTTCTGCTATCTAGATGGATACTCTGGATTCTTCCAAATACCTATCCACCCCGAAGATTAAGAAAAAACTACCTTTACATGCCCTTATGGAACTTTTGCCTACAGACGAATGTCGTTCGGCCTCTGTAATGCCCCAGCTATTTTCCAATGTTGCATGATGTCAATCTTTGCAGATTACCTAGATGGTATCATGGAAGTGTTTATGGATGATTTCTCGGTTTGCGGATTTGATTTCCACAATTATCTTGCTAACCTTGATAAAATCCTGGAGAGATGCGTGGAGGTGAACCTCGTGCTAAACTGGGAAAAATGTCATTTCATGGTGACCGAAGGAATAGTTTTAGGACATATAGTTTCCGAAAAAGATATAGAGGTAGATAAAGCTAAAATAGAAGTTATAGAAAACCTAAAACCCCCAAAAACCATCAGAGAAGTCCGAAGCTTTCTTGGACACGCTGGATTCTACCGGCGTTTTATTAAGGACTTATCCAAAATAACCAAACCTTTAACTGGACTTTTAATGAAAGATGCTGAATTCATTTTCGATGAAAAATGTAATAACGCATTTAATCTTTTAAAGCAAGCATTAGTATCTGCACCCATTATGAAACCATTTGATTGGTCAGAACCTTTTGAGATGATGTGCGATGCTAGTGATTATGCAGGTTGAGCCGTTCTAGGACAAAGGAAAGATAAAAAATTACATGCCATTTATTATGCCAGTAGAACCCTAGATGCTGCCCAACTTAACTATGCAACAACTAAAAAAGAATTACTCGTTGTAGTTTTCGCTATAGACAAATTTAGATCTTATCTAGTAGGAGTAAAAATTATAGTTTACACCGATCATGCTGCCATTCGTTACCTATTAAGTAAAAAAGATGCCAAGCCCAGGTTACTCCGATGGATTCTATTACTACAAGAGTTTGATTTAGACATAAGAGATAAAAAAGGCACTGAAAATGTAGTAGCCGATCACCTTTCTAGGTGAGAACATCTAAAACCAGAACTAGTACCCATAAATGATGATTTTGCCTATGATAGACTGATCGCTAGAGTAGAAACCATTGAAGATAATAACCTAGATCCTTATGAGCACCCTCAAAATTCCTTAGCAATAAGTAACGTGCCCTGGTATGCAGATTTCGTTAATTACCTAGTTGCTGATATAGTACCCCCTGATCTTGACTACCACCACAAGAAGAAATTCTTCCACGATGTGAGAAACTTCTATTCGGACGAACCGCTCCTTTTCAAAAGGGGTAAAGATGGCATTTTTCGCCGTTGCGTTCCAGAAGAAGAGGTAAATAATATTATCGAGCATTGTCATTCTGCACCTTATGGTGGACATGCGAGCACCTCTAAGACATACGCCAAGATTCTTCAAGCTGGCCTATTCTGGCCTACCATGTGGCGTGATGTCTATGCGTGCATTGTCAAATGTGATAGATGCCAACGCACTGGAAACATTTCAAGACGTGATGAAATGCCTCTAAGAAACATCCAGGAAGTAGAACTCTTTGACGTATGGGGTATAGATTTCATGGGACCTTTTCCACCATCCTTAGGAAACAGGTATATCTTAGTAGTTGTAGACTATGTGTCTAAGTGGATTGAAGCTATAGCTGCACCCACAAACGACACTAGGGTAGTAATCAAACTATTTAAAAACTATATATTCCCTAGATTTGGAACACCACGTTTAGTCATAAGCGATGGAGGATCACACTTTATATCGAGAATATTTGACAAACTTTTAAGAAAATATGGAGTTAGGCATAGAGTAGCAACACCATACCACCCACAGACTAGTGGCCAAGTAGAAGTATCTAATAGGGAGATAAAACAAATCCTAGAGAAAACTGTTTCTATTTCTAGGAGAGACTGGTCTCAGAAGCTTCAAGAAGCATTATGGGCCTATAGAACCGCTTTCAAAACCCCTATAGAAACTACTCCTTATCAACTAGTTTATGGAAAATCCTGTCACTTACCGTTCGAATTAGAGCATAAGGCCTATTGGGCCATTAAAACTTTGAATTTAGACTACCTAGCCGCTGGAGAAAAGCGTACCCTAGACATTCATAAATTAGAAGAACTTAGGCAATCTGCCTACGAGAATGCAAAAATATACAAAGAGAGGACAAAAGTCTATCACGACAAAAGAATAATAAAGGAAAATTTCAATATAGGCGACCCTGTTCTCCTTTTTAACTCTAGGTTACGACTCTTCCCTGGAAAGCTACGTTCAAGATGGACTGGTCCTTTCGAAGTATCCAAGATTCTGAGATCCGGAGCCGTAGAAATCAAGAACGATACCTGTAGTCCATTCATTGTAAATGGACAAAGACTGAAGCTCTACGAAGGAGGAGACATTCCAGCATACTACTCAAGCCACACTCTGATTGATCCACTAATTCCTACTACTACAGGTGTATAAATTCTAATCGTCAAGCTATTGACGTTAAACAAGCGCTGCATGGGAGGCAACCCATGGTTTTTCTTTCATTTTACTTTTTCGCATTTATTTAATTTTAATTTTATTTTTTATTTTATTTTATCATATTTTGCATTGAGACTAAAATTTGAATGGTTTGCACTTTCAGGATCACTTTCTTAACTTTTACAGGATGCAGGATTTCGATGACATGCACGTGGCCTATAGAGATAATGCTCAGAGGCAGCGCTACATTGCTCTGTATCAGCGCCCTATGGCACCCACAAATTATCCTGATCAACACTGTATGGAGGCACTGGGTATCGAGCCGAGTATCCGATTCCTTAACCACCAGCTTCACTGGGACGAGTTTGCTGATGACTTGAGTAACACCTACAGGAACCTGACTTTGGAGTTCCTGAGTTCATTCGACTATGATCCATACTCTGGACCAGATGGGTATGCTGCTTTCAGGCTTTTCGGAGTTGAGTACTCCTTCAGCCAGAAAGAGTTCGGCGACTTATTGGGTTTCCAGACCACTCTTGATGTTATCCCGGAGACACCTATGGGATATTTCCTAGGTAAGGAGGTTGAGAAGTTTTGGAGTGATATATCAGGTGGCGGAAGCCAGGATCCATCTATGCAGCTGTCTCATGTCATACATAACCCCGCCTTCAGATACTTTCAGATGATATTAGCATATTCCTTCTTGGGAAGACCGGATGCAGAGACACTACTGAGTGAAGAGGAGATCTTCCTATTATTTTGTGCATCCCAGTCTCGCCCAGTAGCATGTGGGAACTTTTTATTATACAGTCTCAGTGGTATCTCCAGATCTACCGAAGGAGTCATCCATGTTGGCGGAATCATCACGCAGATCGCTGTCGCCTTAGGTCTGTCTCGCAAGCTGTTACATCTTCGGACCTACTGTAGGTACACTACCATGGACATCGAAAAGAAAAATCATCGAACGAAAAGCAGCATCGGGAAATCCTCCCGACAAGGTATGTTGACGAAAACTGTCTCTACACTTTAGGTATCTATCATAGCATATTTCATTTATTAGATCATTTAGGTTTGCATAATTTCTTTTCCAATAAAGAACCTACCTATGAGCGGTTGACAATTGAATTTTTGAGTTCCTTAATTTATATGTCAACCTTAACACTGCTAGCACAGTTGGTACTGTCAAATTTAGAATGTTTGCTGTTGAATACGAATTCAGTACCGACGAACTAGCCAGCTTGTTAGGAATCCCTCATGGGGACGGTGCTATTTGTGAGGCCCCTTTGGATTCCGAATGGTCTGTTGAGGTATTTTCCTTCTGGGAGCGTTTATCAAACACTTCCATAAACTCTTTTGAAGGAGTTCTTGCCTCAACTATCCATAACCCGACCATCAGAGTTTTTCGATATCTGTTGGCATGCACTATTTTTGGCCGGGAGAATCCAAATAAGGTTAATGCTAGACAGCTTCTATTTTTACAAGGAAGCCTCACAAATAGACGTATTAATTCGGTCTCGTTCATGCTTGCTCATATGACTTTAACTTTGAATAAAGCGGGACCGATTTCTTTTGGTGGATTGATTACATCTATTGCTCGGGCGCTTAACCTGAACGATGAGATGGCTACCCTAGACCCCTTACCTCCCCGCACAATTAACCTAAAATTTCTAAGAGACATGAAATTGTGCCGTTCGAGGAGAGAAGGAGGCTTTATGCTTATGGTTCATGGTGTAGCCATCCCGTCTGTTGTTTTACCGTGCACTAGACGTATAGATGTACGAGATGAAAGGAATTGGACCTACGCTTTAGATGCCCCACCTGTTTTGGGTCCTCTTCCTCCTAACATTCCTGATGAGGCGGGACATGACACTGATGATGAATATGATCGGCCAAGTTCGTCCTACCAGTGGATTGGCCAAGTTCCCGTAGCGGACGGATTTTTGCATCCTCAGCTGAGTTGATTCTACCTATGGATTGCATGGGTTATCCCCAGCGGAGTAGCATTCGTTTCCCTAGCAGGGTCGGGATGGTTATTCCCAGCAGGTGATAGAGTGATGCATCCCCAGATGAGTCTGGAGATTGCTATTTCCCCAGCGGAGTATCTGTGAGCATTTCCCCAGTGAAGTCAGCAGGTATCTGTGAGGGTTTTCCCGAAGCGGAGTCAGGATTGATATCCCTAACAAGTCAAGACTGTTGTATCCCCGCAGAGCGTTGGTGGTAATTATCCCCAGCGGTTTCTCGAGTGGATTGGGTGCAAAGGAGGTTCTTCCCCAGCAAGGGTTGCCTTATCCCCAGCAGCAGTTATTCCCCAGCATGGTGGAAATTGGAGTATTGACGAGTTCCTCAGCAGAGTGTCTCGTATTCCCCAGAGGAGTCCCTTGAGGGGGATACTTTTTTATGCATTCATCATGAAAAAATAACATGGCATGTTGCATAGAAAAATAAATAATCGCGTAGCATTTCCATAAGTATGGAGCATTACGCAGAAAAAAATCGATCATTCATCATTGCAAGCATAAGCTAGTCTCAAACCGTGGTTACTGTTCGAGAAGTGGTTTTGCCCAAAGGTGAAGAGGTGTTACTCCGAGGAGTTCAGCATCGTGATTGAATCGAAGATATTCCCCAGTAGTGCGATACTGGAAGAGTAATTGTTTTCCGTCAAGCCGAGATGGGAAATGTTTGGCGTTCAGCGCAATTCAAGCCGTGGTTACCGCTTGGAGTCTTTATTTCGCCTGAGGGTGAAGGTGTTACTCTGAGGAGTTTAGCATCATGACGTCAGATCAGCAGTGTTCCCCAGTAGTGCGATATTGGAGGAAATGTTTCCGTCGGACAGAGATGGAAATGATATCAGAAGACGTTACGCGATCAGCGCGATTCCGGGGTTCAAATGGAGAAAAGGAGATGTTGCGACATTTTCTGGAGATCGGGGTTCAATCAGAGAAGAGTATATGCTGAGGCATTTTCTGGGGTTCAAATGGAGATAGAGTTGAAGATTATATCCAGGATGAGGTCCTTGGGATTATCTTCTGTTCATGTGTCACCTTAGACTTTGGCGGATGCCAGTGGAGGTCGTTACGGGTGTCTTCGGAAGAAGAGATGCACATGTTACCTTCCTTTTGTGAAGGTATACCCTCTGACATGTCGCCCTCAGAGTGGTTTGGTGTTATTTCCGACGTTGCCAGCGGAATTATCACGGAGAAAAGGATATGCTGAGGCATTTTCCTGGGGTTCAAACGGAGAAAAGAAGATGTTGAGGCATTTTCTGGAGATGGGGTTCAAATGGAGAAAAGGAGATGTTGCGGCATTTTCTGGAGAACGGGGTTCATATTGGCGATCGCGAGTTATCGTCAGGCGACTGGGGTTCAAACTGGAGATTGGGGTTCATTATTTGGCAAAAAGGAGAGTGGGGTTCAAATGCAGAGGTCCGAGGATCGTTTGCGCAAAGAAAAATTTTGGGGTTCAAGAAAAGCATAAAAAGAAGAGAGAATAATAATCCCGAGCGGATGTGTGGTGTTCAGGCCATAGTTATCCCTGCGTTACCATTTATTTTGGTATCCAGGTCGACGTTTTTCGAGTTTGTTTCTTCGCCGATGCTGACAGGCATTGTTAATTATATCCCATCAGAGTGCAAATTGTTCATCTGTTCTTGGTATTCAATCACTCTTCATCCTGATCATCTGAAAGCCGAGGCTATTCATATCGACAGGTTCACAGTGGATTGAATAGGGGCAGCTGTAACACCTCAAAATTTGCCCTCCTCTCTTGGGACTAGCGTTATCATTGTACATATCATTTTTAGGTCATTAGGCATTGCATATTGCATATCATGTGGTTACATTGTGCAAGCTATCTTCCCAAGTCTTGATCAGAAGATGGGAAAGTCAAAGTGCAAGCCTAGGGTTTATTGACTGATCACGGGCCATCTGAGGATTGGGCTGTGAATTAGGGTTTCATGATTCTCAATGGATATTGGTCTTCATCTTGATTGAAGTGATACATCATCATCATCATGGTTTGATTTTATCAGGAGGTTGAAGCAGATTCCTTGAGATTAGGGTTTTGACCACTGGTCAACCCTAATCAGTTGCATTGGGCCAAGCAGGGCATAATCAGGAGATGGGGTTTATGATTGATATGGGGTTCATTCTATGATTATATTGAGCTAATTGAGGCTAGGGTTTCACCCTTGAGCCATTTCAGTTGGAGATTGGAGCTCAGATTGATCTATGCATTGCCAAATTCATCTGTCAGTTGAAAAAGTCAACTGTGGTCAACTGTACATGATCTGATGGATTTGGAGGTGGAAATGAGTTGGATACACTTCATTCATGTTGGAACAAGTGTTATTTGACATTTCAAAGCTCAAAAATGAAGAAAATCAAGTCAGGACAAGAATTGCCAAAAATAGAAAGTGACTTGTAATGGAAGTTTCCAAAAATGGAAAGTTTTTGACCTCAAAATAAAATGTCCAAGGGAGCTTCAAATGAAAATTTGTTCAACATGAAAGTTGTAGATCTTGTTCTCACCTTTCCAAAAAGTCCAAGAACTTGAAAATCCCATGTATGGTTGGAAAATTAGGGCTCAGTGAAATTCAAAAATGACCCATAATCAGGAGGCCATAATTTCCACATGGTTGGTCCAAATTGCAAGTTCTTTATATGCACAAACTCCATTTGACATGTACTTTCATGGTGCATAATTGGATTTTTCCAAAAGTGGTCAATGCAAAAAGTCAAATTTCAACTGGACAGTTAAAATGGACCAAGGGCAAAATTGTCCAACTTGTGAAATAATTGGAATTTTTGAGTGGGAATTTTTGCTACACCTCACAAATGGTATTTAAAAGTTGTTGGAATCATCATTTCATGCCTAAGGTTTGTGGTTTGGAATTTGACTTGAAAAATGAAATTGCAAAATTGGACAAAGTGGCATTACATGCTGAATTTCAAAAATACACATCCAATGAGAGTGAGGCAAGTGGCAACAGCTCACACATGGCATTTGGAAGTTGTGTGAGCTGTCAAAGAGGTGGCAATGAGCTGGCTTATGAAATTCCATTTTTGCCCTCACTTGAAAATTAACATTTTCACTAACAAATGCAATTTGGTTAATTAGCATGGTTAATCATGGTTTAAGCACACATATATATTCCTAATCACATGATAATCATAACAGAATATCACATTTCCCAAAATCAGATCTCAAATTCTTGAAATTCTCTCAAACTCTCAAGAACACAAAAAACCAAAAATTGACAAGAACTTCCTCAATTCTTGATCAACTTTCGAAATTCTTCTTGCTGCAAACTTCATTCATCATCTACCTCATCTGTTTGTGAAGATTCACCTCAAATTCACCACCATTCACGACTGTTCAAGCAAGGTCCTTCCATGGTGAAATCGAATTTCTCCTTCTAGAAGCCATTGCCATTGATCCTGCGTGTTCCAGGCTACTCCTGGAAGCTTGTTCTTCGACTGTTTCGCATCACAATACCTCGAAAGCTCCGATTCCAACACTGCCTTCAAAACAAGGTTAGAACTCGAGTTTAATGATTTGGCCAGTGATTATGTGCGTTTTGTAGCTTGTTTATCATAGATCGTCGTGATGTGATTAGCTTAGGCAATGGATTAGTGTAGCTCGAGTTAGGTCGATTAGAAGTAAGGATGCGAAAACCTAATTCGCTCGATTCGAAGAATATAGGAACATTTAGGATGAATCGAGGACATATTCATACTCCACGTAATGAGACCTTTCCAACGGTTATTCGTTTGTCCATTTTCATTGAGATTTGAGCAAAACCGCTTTTGGATGTGGAGGTTGAGTCGCGTGAGGAAGAGAGTGAATTTTCTGGAATTGTTTACTGTTTGATCCAAAATTCCGTTTGAATTTTCAAAGATGGTGTTTCCCGCTCCCGCGCTTAAGTAATTACAACATTGCCACTGGTTAATTCAAATAATCCAAAAAATTCTTAAAAATTCATAATCACTTTAAAAAATTCATAAAAAATCATAGAAAAATCAGAAAAATGTGAGAATTTTTGTGTTGACTTTGTTTTTGACTCTAGAATTTATTTGACCTATTGATGGAAGTTGTGCATGGTGTGAATTATGTTTGACTTAGGTTTGTTTCACATGTGCTATTTTTTGATACATTCTACCAAATCCAATGTGAAATTCTCATGCTTACAAATAAATGTCTGAAAATTTTTGTGATGATTGTGGACTGGTTGATGCTTATTTACATGTAAATTTCATGAATTTTTGATACCTGATCATTGAGATATGAATTTTGGAACTTAGGTGTGACAATTTGTGTCACACCTCATTATGTCAACTTGCTGGATTTATTTGAATGACTTAGGCTTGTTAGAATGATATGAAATTTTGCATGGATGTTCATTAACATGTTAAGATGCTATGTGAATTTTTGTGGAATTTTATGTGGCATTTTCAATTTGATTGCTATTTTTCATCTCTGATTGGTCAATTGTGCAAGCTCATGTGATACATGTTGGTAGATTTAATGTGAAATGCTCATATGGTATTGAATGATCATGAAATTTGGTAGGAATGTTATAGACACATTGTATGACATCCCTGTTTTGGTCTCATCCATTTCTTTATTGTCTTCATGGATTTATGAATTTTTGAAGTGGCTGCATGTGTTGATGTTGTGATTTGGAGCATGTAATTGTGTCTGTTTTTGTTGATTTTCATTGACATGGTTCCCTTTGCCCAAATAAGCTAAAATTTGACATGCTAGACCTGGGATAGGTCCTGTTTAGGTGTAAATTATTTGAGATTTTTGGATCTGTTTTGATATGGAATTGAATGCAATAGTTCTGTTTGGATGTTTGGTGCTTCATTTGAACTAGTTTGAATTGTTTTGTGCATGGAATGAATATAATGGATGATATGGACATGGGATTAATTGTGTTGGCTTTTGTTTGACATTAATTTGAGTTTGGTTAGAGATACCTTGCTGTTTAGGAATTTTTCTTGCCTTTGGACCCTAGGCTTGGCCTAGTGGTCTAGTTGCTAATGTTTGCTTGATTTTTCAGGATGAATAGCACAATGTATGGAGAATGAATCAAGTTAAATGCAATTGATGTTGTTTGATGTTTGTACACTAACATAACTTTGTTTTGTAGGTTGTGAAGTTTGGGCTTGAGCTCATAGCTCGCCTTTGTTGTGCATTAGTTTGTATAGTCTGACTGATTAATACTTGCTGTTTATTTTGGTATGTCTGAGTACTAACTGTGTTTGACTGTTTCCAGGTACTTTTAGTTGCTCAGTTCCTTGTGAACTTTTGCTTTGCTTTGCTTAAGCAACTTGCATTGAGGTATAACTTCCTAACTTCATGTAGTCTGGAGACCCGGTCTGTTATTTGACCGGGCAAACTGTCTGAAGTCCTCCTTAAGAGGCAATGATTGTGGTTGTTTATTTTTTGTGCCAAGCAGGTGAAAGTCCTTTAAATAAGGCAATTGGTGGAAGTTAGGGATATGCAGTCTACCCCCCACTATTCTGTGAGTCTTCTCCTTGCTCCCATTACATGGTTGTAGCATTGAGATTACAAGCCCAAGATCCGTGCAGTGCACATTGTGTCAGAGTCTCTGAGTATAGAAGGGTTCCCCCATTCTGGACCCATGCTCATTTGTCAGAAGCTCTCCCTGGTCAGGGATAAGAGCTGTGAGGTCTGATCCTCACTTCACCTCTCATCTGCTTCACCTTAGCCTCGCAATGGCAAGGTTAAGAGCAAAAACAGCCTGTACAGACGACTCGCTTCGGCAGTCAAACCTATTGATTGAGCCCCCTTGTTTGGCTATAGTGCGTGCTATGTGGATATCTGATTGACATGCTTGTTTGAGATGCTTGTTCTCATTTGATGTATGCTTATATTCTGTATGCTTGTGTGCTTGCTTCTTTCCTGGATAGGAGTAGTTTGCTTATGCAAGTAGGATAGAAAACTGAACTTAGGGATGACTGTGCATGACAACATCTAGGCTCGAGTCGTAGTCTCCCTAGTGTTGTGTCTCCCTGGTTTCTGGCTAGTAATGCAGTCCCTTTCAGGGGAACTACATCGCCCTGATCCTCGTGCCAGACGAGGTATGTAGGCAGGTGGTCGTGCGAGACCACTCCGGGCAACCTTTTTCTTTTTTGCGTGTGTTTACCTGTTATCTGATTGTGTTTGGCTTGGATGCCGACGTAAGTCCATTGATTGGCAGTCGGGCTCCACGTTTGCCGTTTTGTGCGTGTTTTGGTTCGGATGCTGACGTAATTCCATCCAGTGGTTGTCGGGCTCCATGTTTGCCACCCTTGCTTGTTTGTATGTTTTGTGTTGTTTGGCGTGCGTAAGCCGAACTATAGTGGCTCTGATTCTTGTTCCAGACAAGATATGTAGGCATAAGGTGCGATACCTTATCGAGCTCCCTTCTCTTAACCCCACCTGCGTTCCCCGTGTGTGTGTGATGTTTAGCAACCTTTTCCTTTTTAGAACGTGGATCCCGTCGAGTACGACGGACGTGAGGGGTGCTAATACCTTCCCCTTGCGTAACTGACTCCCTTACCCTTTCTCTTTGGTCGCGAGACCATGTTCTTTCCAGGTTTCTCTGAGCGTTTCCTTTCCCTATTTTGGGATAAATAACGCGCAGTGGCGGCTCTGTCTGTGTTTTTATTTGAGTCTCGCCGGTTGATTTTTCGCGGATGCGACAGCTGGCGACTCTGCTGGGGACATATCGATGTAGACCTATGCTGGTCCATCGTCCCTAAGCGAGTCCTTCCTAGCGTTTTAGGATTAGTTTAGGTTGCTTGTGTTGTTTGATTTATTGCATTTATTATTCTAACCAGTGTGTATCTATATTTGCATTAATGTCTGCATGCATCATACTATCATGTTGTTGCCGTCCTCTATGCAGGTGGTTCCTCTGTTTGGGGTGGGTGTTCTGAGTGGGGCTAAAACCCAGGCCCGAGTATACACCTAGGATTAGCGTGGTCTCGCGTCGCTCACATGTCGGTTGGGCATGATGTTGCGATGTGACATACCACAAGCCGGACGAGGTTCATCTGAGAAGTGCTCTTCCAGTGGGGTTTTCCACTTTGGTTGGGTTATCTCTTTTGAGCCGTTGACTCTGGTGACCGATCATTTCCCGGATCTTTGGTTTAGACGATCTCAGGAGAGCTACAATGGCACACCCGAAAGGGCAAACCCATTGAGTATCTCTGCCCGATTGTCGAGACTATTATCCGCCTTAGGGTGACCTGTTTAGAATTTACCTGTGAGGGGAGGGTGATTCTTAAAGATGCATGTTCTGTTGGTGACTCAGATGGTGACTCGTTGTTCCGTGGATCAGAGTCATATTTATCAGTTGGATTTATGGCCATTTATTGCGGTGACGCCGGAGTGCTGTCCGTGGTATTTATCAGTGGGGATCCGTTTATTTCAGGATTCCCCGGGCCGAGTTATTTATCAATGGGGATCCGTTTATTTCAGGATTCCCCGGGCCGATTCAGAGATTGTGTGATGGGTCTGCTCAGAGATTGATGATGATGATGATGATGATGTATCTGTCTTCCGTTTATTTCGGAACCCGTGGATCAGATGTGTGATTGTGTGTTCCTCAGATGGTTATGATCAGTTCAGAGACCAGTTTCAGTGCAGAGGATCAGATGGCTTGGAGGATGGCAACGCATTGCATTCATTCATCAGCATCATTACATCTTGCATTAATTGCATCTAACACATGTTTACCCATATGCAGGGACCCTTTTGATCGAGATCCTGGTTGAGAGATTTTCTGCCCAGATATGAGAAGACCCGGTTTGAAGGATGATGTGGCTTACAGTTTCTTCGATCCAGATATCAGTGTGCTGAAGGATATGATAGCATTGATTGCACCCGACCATGTGGGGTTGTTTCGTGAGACGTATGGGGGTATTCTGAAGGTGGTTTTCAGGCTTATGGACAGAGACAGGAGCGCCATTCATACTCTTCTTCAGTTCTATGATCCCGAGCTGAGGTGTTTTGTCTTCCCAGATTACGTGCTAGGGCCTATGATGGAGGACTATGCTGATATTTTGGGTATCCAAATCAGGGATCAGGTTCCTTTCTATGCTACTAAGGAAGGACCTGATATTGGTGGGATTTCCCGTGCTTTCTATCTGAGTCCAGAGGTAGTGAAGGGTAATCTGAAAGAGAAGGGGAAGTTGCCTGGTTTTCATCTCAGTTTCCTGGAGGCTAAGGCTAAGGAGCAGGCAGAGTTGGGTAACTGGAGAGCTGTCTGTGCTTTGATTGCTGCGGGCATTTATGGGATCATTCTGTTTCCCAACCAGAAGAACTTTGTGGATATTAATGCCATTCGCTTGTTTGCTCGAGGAAATCCTATTCCCACCTTGATTGGAGATGTTTATTATTCGGTTCATAACCGGAATGAGAAGAGGCGTGGGGGATTGATTCGATGCTGTGCACAGTTACTATTCAAGTGGTTTATGGGTTATTTGCCGTCTAAGGGTGCTTTTGTTCTTCTGGGCCAGAATGTTAATTGGGCGACCAAACTGATGGGTTTGAGGGCTAAAGACATAGATTGGACTCACGGTAGTGGGGTTGGACAGGATTTCATTTGCAGTTGCAGGGGTTTTCCCAATGTGCCGCTGATAGGGGTTCAGGGTTGCATTAATTATAACCCGACACTTCTTAAGAGGCAGATGGGATTTGCTATGGAGCTTCCATCGTACAAGAGTGAGGTTCAGGAATCTGTGTACTTCCCAGTTGAGGGTAATCAGGCCAGGGTGAAGCAGATAGCTGAGGCATGGCGCAGTACTCAAAGGAAAGGCAAGGTTTCTTGGGGTAAAGCTAATAACAGATCTTTTCCTCCGTTCGATGACTGGCTCAGTAAGAGAGTGGAGCTTACTTGTCTACCGTTTCCTATGGTTGACCCTTGGTATCCGTTGATTGAGGAGACGCCTTCTACTGTTAGTATGAATGAGTTTTTGGAGATGAAACGGGAGAGAGATCAGTTGCTTGCAGAGAAGACAGAATTGGAGATGAGTGTCGCTCGGGTTCAGAGGGTTAATAAGGAGCTCAAGGAAAAGATGGAAGATCAAGACAAGCGACATGCCTTGGAAGCCAAGCGCTTTGAGATGGATACGGCCTATTATGGGAAGATTAGCCAGGCCTTAGCATCGTCCAACCGGGAGCATGACATCACCAAAGAGAGATTGGCTAGAGCTTCGAAGGTTATTGAAGATGAGAAGAGAAGGCAAATCTTGGTGAAAGGTCAGAGGGATGACAGAGTCCAGGTTCTTATTGCTGAATGGGAGGCAAAACTGAGGGTTAAAGAGTCAGAGAATCTGAGGATTGTTGTTGAGTGGGAGACCAAGCTGAAGGTTAAGGAGTCAGAGAAGCTGAAGATCACCACTGAGAGAGATCACTACATGGCAGAGAGAGACCACTACTTTAGGCAGATGAAGATTCATCAGAAGGAAGTTGGGAGACTGCAGCAGGAGAACACCGAGCTCAGGTTCGCCGCAGAGTTCGCAAGGATGGAAGATGAGATAGGGCCATCTGTGGGACCCTCATCCAGTTAGATCTTTCATTTATATTGGATTACCGTCAGGCTTGTTGACGGAATTCACTTGCTTGTATTTCTTTCCTTTTCTGGAGGATTGTATTTGACTTTATTTGACTTGATGTATGACTATGGCACTGTTTGTGCGCTTTTGGTTATGTGATGGTTCTTTTCATTCAGTATTTGATCTTCGAGCTCTACTTGCTTTACCGTATGCACTCACACAAGCACACACATGGTTGGGGGTATCATGCTAAATCACATATCTCCGATCTGCACGATGAAATCAGATGCTGAATATCAGAATATTGATGCCGGATTATTATCTGTCTCAATGATGCCAGGATCGAGAGACAAAGTGTCCTTCATATGGATAGACACTGCATCCATGCATTAATCATAATAATTGTGTTTTATTTTGCAGGTGTTTGTTACTAACGTGCTTGTTTGTGACAGGAATCATTGCTCGCGCTCGAAGAACAGTACCCTTGCACTCAACACGCCCTCACAGATATTATACCAGAAGAAATACTCCCAGACTCATGGAACTTCCCAGCGTAGATATGCTTGAGCTAAAAGATAAAATGAACGAGTTGATCAACATAATGCAAGGCTTTGCAGTTGGTCAGAAGGCTCTGGCGGATAAAGTTGAAAAGCTCGAGCGGGCTTCTGCAGCAAACATCAGAGTTAACCTGGATGGAGTCTCCAACCAGGGGCAGGGGTCTCGAGACGGCGGAAAGAGAACAACTGTTGGTCTTGTGAATAATGCTGGTGGTCTTGGTGGTGCGGGCGGCCAACCGGGTCAGAATCAGAAGGATAATTTTGTGCCTCCGTTTTACGGATTCGATGAAGATCAGGAGGAGGATAGAGAGGCTGATCAGTTCTCGATGCAGAACGAGCCGTTTGTGCCGTACAACGTTCCTCCTCAGAATAAGGAAATTCAGCTGTTGGCTGAGAAGATAAAGGTGCTCGAGAGCTATGCCACGCCAGGAGTGGTGAATATGTCTAACATGGGGCTGGTAGAGGGGATCGTTATTCCGCAGAAATTCAAAGCACCTACTTTTGACCGATACAATGGGAGTTCTTGCCCAGAGACGCACTTACAAGCATTCGTCCGCAAGATCTCTGCGTACACAACAGATCAGAAGCTCTGGATGTACTTCTTCCAAGACAGTCTGTCTGGAGGATCCTTGGAATGGTACACTAAGCTGAAATCTTCTGATATAAAGAGTTGGCATGATCTTGGAGATGCTTTCTTCAAGCAGTACCAGTTCAACGCTGACATGGCTCCGAGCCGTACCCAGCTGCAGGGTATGTCTCAAAAACATAATGAAGGATTTAAGGAGTATGCTCAGCGGTGGAGAGAACTGGCTGCGAGAGTTCAGCCTCCGCTTGTGGACAGAGAAATGTCTGACTTGTTCATGGGGACCCTGCAGGGGCCGTTTGCGGAAAGGATGGTGGGTTGTCCTGTCACCAATTTCTCAGACATTGTGGTAGCTGGAGAGCGGATTGAAAGTTGGTTGAAGTTGGGTAAGATCCAGGGTACTGCTTCTGCATCTTCTTCCGGTTCGAAGAAACCATTTGGTAATGGGGGGCAGAGGAAGAAAGAGGGCGATACCAGCGCCGTGTATACTCAGCGTGGACCCAGTAGGGACCGTTACTTTCAGCACACTGCTGCGGTAACTATTCCTGCTGAGCCTCAATCCGCACCGCAACAACAGCAGCAACAGCAACAGAGACAACAACCCTTTCAGCAGAGACAGCAAAGGGCTGGTTATCAAGTTCGGGGCAGAGCGCAGGACCGTCAATTTGATAGGCCTCCGGTGACCTATGCCTTCTTGTTCAAGAAGTTGCAAGATCTGGGCCTAGTGCAGACCAGAACCTTGGCACCTTTGAGACCTGATCAAAGGCCAGCCAGCTATGACGAGAACGCGAAGTGTGAATTCCACTCAGGTGCGCCTGGGCATAACATTGAGAACTGTAAAGCTTTTAAGCACACAGTTCAAGATTTAGTGGATTCAAAGGCCATTAATTTCGCGCCATCTCCCAATGTCAATGCAAATCCCATGCCTGCGCATGGTCAGAGGGGAGTAAATGCCATTTCTGCGGAGAATCGAGTTGGGCTGTCTGATGTGAGTCAGCTGAAGACGCCTTTGGCTGAGGTCAAGAGGCAGTTGTTGAAAAATGGGGTATATCCGGGCTGCGGCCGGGAGTGTGCTGAGTGCGTTGTTTCTGTGAACGGTTGTGAGCTTCTGAGGAGGCATGTCCAGGGTCTGATGGACAGTGGTGATATTGCAATGGAGAGGGCTGACGAAGGAAAAGAGGAGGTCTCCACCATAACCATTTATTATGATCCGGTGGATTTGTCGAATCTTACTGAAGAGGCTCCAGTTACCATCACGGTACCTGGGCCGATTCCCTACGACAAAGATGATGCCGTGCCGTGGCATTATGGTGGGGAGGTGTATTGCAACGGTGAGAAGTTGGAAGAACAATCTGCAAGTGAAACCACCGTGCTAAAGGTGGATAATGCCGGTCCCAGCGGTTTCACTCGCAGCGGTAGATTGTTTGCTCCTGATGCATTGAGAAGAGGTGAAGAAGAAAAAGATAAAAAAGAAAAGGCCGAGGCTTTAGCCAGGGCAAAAGGAAAAGCTGTGGTGGATAATAGTGGTAATACTCCTGTGATGACACCGGCGCCTGCGGGGTCGGATAATAAACTTGATGATGAGGCTGAAGAGTTCTTGCGAATCATTAAGAAGTCGGAGTACAAACTGGTTGATCATTTGCAGCAAACTCCTTCCAAGATCTCAATTCTTTCATTGTTGCTAAGCTCAGAGGGGCATAGGGAGGCCTTATTGAAAATTCTGAAGAAGGCCTATGTTCCTCAGGAGATCACTATCAATCAGCTGGAGACGGTCGTATCCAATGTGCATGCTAGCCATGGGCTGGGCTTTACGGATATGGACCTGACAGTGGATGGAAGGAACCACAATAGGGCACTACACATAGCGATGGAATGCAAGGGAGCCGTGCTTTCGCATGTGCTGGTTGATACCGGCTCCTCATTAAATGTGTTGCCAAAGAAAGCCCTGGCGAAGCTTAACTGTGATGGGCTGATTTTGACCCCGACTGATCTGATTGTGCGGGCATTTGATGGGTCAAAAAGGGCCGTATTTGGAGAGGTGGAACTGCCGGTAAAGATTGGCCCTGAGGTGTTTAAGTCCACGTTCTATGTCATGGACATCCAACCAGCTTACAGTTGCTTGTTGGGTCGCCCATGGATTCATGCTGCGGGAGCAGTTACCTCGACTTTGCACCAGAAGCTGAAATATGTCTGGGGAGGTCAGGTTGTCACTGTTTGTGGAGAGGAGGACATTTTTGTCAGCCACCTGTCTTCGTTCAAGTATGTGGAGATGGATGGAGAAATATGGGAGACGCCTAGCCAGGCATTCGAAACCGTCAAGGTGGAGAATGCTCTGTTCGCGAAGCAAGAAGAAGAGAAACCATCCATCGCTTCATACAAGCAGGCTGCTGAGGTGGTCAAGAGTGGAGAAGCTCCTGGTTGGGGCAGAATGATGGAGATTCCTGAGAAGAAGGATAGATTTGGGGTGGGATATCAACCTAGCCGAGGCTCAGGGCAAGGAAGAGGACGTCGTACGTCAGTAACCTTCACAAGCGCCGGAATGCTGGATCCGGATCATATCTGTATGATGAGTGAAGATACTGATAGTGACTGCGACATCGACCAGTGGATAAAGCCGTGCACACCAGGGATGGAAATCCAGAACTGGAAGGCCGAAGAGATCATCCGGGTCACTCTCCTTGAAGAGTAATATTTTTCTTGTTTTCATTCTTATATGCATGAAAGCCATACGTGTTGCCCGACACGTAATGGTCCATTGTAAGGGCCACCTCATGTTTAAATTTGCAGAATTTTGCATCATTAATAAAAGGATGTTTTTTCAGTTAAAAGCGGTGTTCCCTGTTTTTCATTTATTTTTGCAGTTTAAAAATAAAAACAAATAAAAATGGCAATGTTTTAATTTTTCTTTTTCAATTTGTCACACCGGTTCTAAAGCAATGCATGAATCAACATTCATGCAGATGCGATTCCTCTCCGGATCTCATTGATAACAATCCTGTTACACCCTTGTATGACTTCGACAATCCGATCTATCTTGCTGAAGAAGAAGACGAAGAAGAGTGTGAACTGCCAGGGGAATTAGCCAGGTTGTTAAAACAAGAGGAGAAGGTGATTCAGCCGCATGAGGAACAAATTGAGGTGGTAAATCTGGGTACCGACGAGGTCAAAAGAGAGGTGAAAATCGGGGCTGCTTTGGAGGAAAGTGTAAAGAGCAGAATGGTGGCATTGTTGAAAGAGTATGTCGACATCTTTGCTTGGTCTTATCAAGATATGCCAGGGTTGGATACCGACATTGTTGTGCACAAGCTACCGTTGAGATCTGATTGTCCTCCAGTGAAGCAGAAGTTGCGCAGAACTCGACCTGATATGGCGATGAAGATTAAGGAAGAAGTGCAGAAGCAGTGGGATGCTGGTTTCCTTGCTGTCACTAATTACCCGCCATGGGTTGCGAACATCGTGCCAGTCCCGAAGAAGGATGGGAAAGTGAGAATGTGTGTGGACTACCGGGATCTGAATAGAGCTAGTCCAAAAGATGATTTTCCGCTACCTCACATTGACGTGTTGGTAGATAATACAGCTCAATTCTCGGTGTTTTCCTTCATGGATGGCTTTTCTGGCTATAATCAAATCAAAATGTCGCCAGATGATATGGAGAAAACAACGTTCATTACACCGTGGGGTACTTTTTGTTACAAGGTGATGCCATTTGGTCTCAAGAACGCCGGTGCTACTTATCAGAGAGCCATGGTGACTTTGTTTCATGATATGATTCATCATGAAATTGAATGCTATGTTGATGACATGATAGCGAAGTCCCAAACAGAAGAGGGGCATTTGGTAGATCTGGCCAAGTTGTTCGACCGGCTGAGACAGTTCAGACTGAGGTTGAATCCGAACAAGTGCACTTTCGGAGTGCGGTCCGGTAAATTGCTGGGGTTCATTGTAAGTGAGAAAGGAATCGAGGTTGATCCTGCAAAGGTAAAAGCGATAAAAGAAATGCCTGAACCGAGAACGGAGAAGGAGGTTCGTGGTTTCTTAGGTAGATTGAACTACATTTCGCGGTTCATATCTCATCTAACAGCCACGTGTGAACCGATATTCAAGTTGTTGAGAAAAGATCAAACGGTCAGGTGGAATGATGATTGCCAAGTGGCATTTGAAAAGATAAAAGAGTATTTGCAGGAGCCTCCGATTCTGATGCCTCCTGTGGAGGGAAGACCGCTAATTCTGTACCTGACAGTCCTCGAGGGGTCTATGGGGTGTGTATTGGGGCAGCATGACGAGTCTGGTCGAAAAGAGCATGCCATATACTACCTTAGCAAAAAGTTTACCGACTGTGAAACAAGATATTCACTGCTCGAGAAAACTTGCTGTGCTTTGGTCTGGGCTGCTCGCCGACTAAGGCAATACATGTTGGTTCATACCACTTTATTGATTTCCAAGATGGATCCGATCAAGTACATTTTTGAGAAACCAGCATTGACCGAACGGGTTGCGAGGTGGCAAATGATTTTGACTGAATATGATATACAGTATACTTCTCAGAAAGCGATCAAGGGGAGTGTATTGTCTGATTACCTCGCTCAACAACCCATTGATGATTATCAACCGATGAAGTTTGAATTCCCTGATGAGGACATCATGTTTCTCAAATCGAAAGATTGCGAGGAACCGATCCCGGAGGAGGGGCCTGACCCTGAATCCGAATGGATTCTGATGTTTGATGGGGCCGTTAACGTGAATGGAAGCGGTGTTGGTGCTGTTTTGGTTACGCCGAAAGGATCCCATATTCCTTTTGCTGCCCGGCTAACATTTGAATGCACCAACAACGTAGCTGAATATGAAGCTTGTATATTGGGGATTGAGGAGGCGATTGATTTGAGAATCAAGAACCTTGTCATATATGGAGATTCAGCTCTGGTGATAAATCAGGTTAACGGGAAATGGTATACGCATCAATCTCATTTGGTTCCGTATCGAGATTATACGAGGAGATTGTTGACGTTTTTCACCAAGGTGAAGATGCATCATGTGCCCAGGGAGGAGAATCCTTTGGCAGATGCTTTGGCTACTCTGGCCGCCTTGATTAAGGTGCAGAGGTGGAATCAGTTCCCCAGTGTGGAAGTTGGTCGTCTAGATAGACCGGCTTATGTGTTCGCTGTTGATACAGCGCCTGATGATGAGAAGCCGTGGTATTATGATATCAAACGCTATCTTGAGACGCAAGAGTATCCTGAGGGAGCATCCAAGAAAGATAGAAAGACTCTGCGGAGGTTAGCCATGGTGTTCTATCTGAATAAGGATGGGGTCTTGTACAAAAGGAATTTTGATTGGGTCTTGCTCAGATGTGTTGATGATGCAGAAGCAAGCCAATTGATGAAAGAGGTTCATGAGGGGTCGTTCGGTACCCATGCTAGTGGGAATGCGATGGTAAAGAAGCTGTTGAGGGCAGGTTATTACTGGATGACAATGGAGGCCCAATGTTTTAATTTCGTGCGGAAGTGTCATAAATGCCAGATTTATGCAGACAAGGTGCACGTGCCTCCAAATCCGTTGAGCTTAATGTCGTCTCCATGGCCGTTTGCTATGTGGGGCATTGATATGATTGGAAAGATAGAGCCTACGGCTTCGAATGGTCACAGATTCATATTGGTGGCTATTGATTACTTCACCAAGTGGGTAGAAGCAGCTTCTTATACGAACGTGACGAAGCAGGTTGTGGCCAGATTTCTCAAGAGAGACATCATTTGCCGATATGGGGTTCCCGAGAGAATCATTACTGATAATGGTTCTAATTTGAATAATAAGATGATGGCAGAGTTGTGCCGGGAATTCAAGATCGAGCATCACAATTCTTCTCCCTATCGTCCGAAGATGAATGGGGCGGTTGAGGCAGCTAACAAGAATATAAAGAAGATTGTGCAGAAAATGGTGGTAACCTACAAGGATTGGCATGAGATGTTGCCGTTTGCATTGCATGGGTATCGAACGTCGGTACGCACATCTACTGGGGCAACTCCTTTCTCATTGGTATATGGGATGGAGGCTGTGTTACCTGTTGAAGTTCAGATTCCCTCTTTGAGAGTCCTGATGGACGTAAAATTGCAAGAGGCTGAATGGGTAAGGACCCGGTATGAAGAATTGAGCCTGATAGAGGAAAAGAGGCTAGCCGCCATCTGTCATGGGCAGTTATATCAGCAAAGGATGAAGCGTGCTTTTGACAGAAAGGTGCGACCTCGGGTATATCACGTAGGTGATATGGTGCTGAAAAGGATCCTTCCTCCTCAAAACGATCGAAGGGGCAAATGGACACCGAATTATGAAGGTCCATTCGTGGTCAAGAAGGTTTTCTCTGGCGGAGCCTTGTTGTTAACGACCATGGATGGCGAGGATTTTCCATCCCCTGTGAATGCGGACGCAGTTAAAAAATACTTCGTATGAATTGACCCGCTGGACGAAAAGAATAAAATAGTCCAGGCAAAAATAGGCATCCCGGCGAACCAAAAACAGAAAGAAAGGTTCGGGCAAAAATTAGGGATAAAATGAAAATGTACACCCGGCAAGTCGAAAACCTGAAAAGGCGACTTGGGCAAAAATGGGTATCCCGGTGGACTGAAAACCCGAAAGGGCGGTCCAGGCAAAAGAGGGATTGAAACGAACAACTGCGTCTTGCATGATCGTTTGCGCTTTGGTTAAAGCATCATGGATAATACCCGACAGGGATCAATCAGAAACGTCTTGTTCAGAAGGCAGAAAGCACGGAGAGTCTGAGGACATATGGGGTGTAACCGAGTTGGAACTCGATGAGATCACGGGTTTCACATTGCCATTAGGATAGATTTTTCCTTTTGTGCAATTACCTCTTTTCAGGAATTGCTTCCTTTGTATTGCTCAATTTGAGCCACACACTTTTTCCAATCAATAAAATGCACATTCAGTCAAATAATCTTGTTTTTGTTTTTCATTACCGCTTTGATTGCAAAAACATCCAGATATTTTTGATAAAGAATCTTTGCATTTTAAGACATACAGGTTCCTTCCAATGCATGTTTATAAGATTGAAAGCTTGAAATCTTATTTGGAAGGTTGAGTGACCCAAGTGTTGAAATCTTGACGCGCCTGGGGCACGGTTTTATCTAACGATCTGTTTTGCAGGAACTGTTAGATATTTTCACTCACTTGCAGGTTGTGATGTGGAAGCTTTGACAAGTAATAGATCCCCAGAGAGTCCGACCAGGGACGAATGGATATGAAAGGATGACGCAGACGTTGTGGCGTACGACGACCTTTGGAATTAATCAAGAAGACTCTTCAAAGTCGGAAGATTGAAATTTCTGTATAAATCCCAGGAGTTCGCTCTCCGTCGAGCGCGGAGCGATTGGGAATACAAGATGATGGAGCAGAAAAGGTCCAGATGAGTCTGGGAGTTCTCAGAAGTGGAAAACTGATACGAGATTGGGGGGTAGATACCGTGGTTCGACGAGTCGACGGGTGTTCTGTACCAACTTTTCTCATTTCCCCAGCTAGGTCCCCAAGCGGAAGTAGAGGACCAACTCCCTAGCAGATCCAAGGTCTGTGACTTCCCCAGCCAAGTCAAGACAGTTACCCGGCAGGTTTACAACGGTGTTTCTTCAGCAGCCAGACCTGAAGGTTGCTATTCCCTGAGTGGAGCGGGTTTCAATGAAATATATCTCCAGCAGTGTTCGTCCTACCAGTGGATTGGCCAAGTTCCCGTAGCGGACGGATTTTTGCATCCTCAGCTGAGTTGATTCTACCTATGGATTGCATGGGTTATCCCCAGCGGAGTAGCATTCGTTTCCCTAGCAGGGTCGGGATGGTTATTCCCAGCAGGTGATAGAGTGATGCATCCCCAGATGAGTCTGGAGATTGCTATTTCCCCAGCGGAGTATCTGTGAGCATTTCCCCAGTGAAGTCAGCAGGTATCTGTGAGGGTTTTCCCGAAGCGGAGTCAGGATTGATATCCCTAACAAGTCAAGACTGTTGTATCCCCGCAGAGCGTTGGTGGTAATTATCCCCAGCGGTTTCTCGAGTGGATTGGGTGCAAAGGAGGTTCTTCCCCAGCAAGGGTTGCCTTATCCCCAGCAGCAGTTATTCCCCAGCATGGTGGAAATTGGAGTATTGACGAGTTCCTCAGCAGAGTGTCTCGTATTCCCCAGAGGAGTCCCTTGAGGGGGATACTTTTTTATGCATTCATCATGAAAAAATAACATGGCATGTTGCATAGAAAAATAAATAATCGCGTAGCATTTCCATAAGTATGGAGCATTACGCAGAAAAAAATCGATCATTCATCATTGCAAGCATAAGCTAGTCTCAAACCGTGGTTACTGTTCGAGAAGTGGTTTTGCCCAAAGGTGAAGAGGTGTTACTCCGAGGAGTTCAGCATCGTGATTGAATCGAAGATATTCCCCAGTAGTGCGATACTGGAAGAGTAATTGTTTTCCGTCAAGCCGAGATGGGAAATGTTTGGCGTTCAGCGCAATTCAAGCCGTGGTTACCGCTTGGAGTCTTTATTTCGCCTGAGGGTGAAGGTGTTACTCTGAGGAGTTTAGCATCATGACGTCAGATCAGCAGTGTTCCCCAGTAGTGCGATATTGGAGGAAATGTTTCCGTCGGACAGAGATGGAAATGATATCAGAAGACGTTACGCGATCAGCGCGATTCCGGGGTTCAAATGGAGAAAAGGAGATGTTGCGACATTTTCTGGAGATCGGGGTTCAATCAGAGAAGAGTATATGCTGAGGCATTTTCTGGGGTTCAAATGGAGATAGAGTTGAAGATTATATCCAGGATGAGGTCCTTGGGATTATCTTCTGTTCATGTGTCACCTTAGACTTTGGCGGATGCCAGTGGAGGTCGTTACGGGTGTCTTCGGAAGAAGAGATGCACATGTTACCTTCCTTTTGTGAAGGTATACCCTCTGACATGTCGCCCTCAGAGTGGTTTGGTGTTATTTCCGACGTTGCCAGCGGAATTATCACGGAGAAAAGGATATGCTGAGGCATTTTCCTGGGGTTCAAACGGAGAAAAGAAGATGTTGAGGCATTTTCTGGAGATGGGGTTCAAATGGAGAAAAGGAGATGTTGCGGCATTTTCTGGAGAACGGGGTTCATATTGGCGATCGCGAGTTATCGTCAGGCGACTGGGGTTCAAACTGGAGATTGGGGTTCATTATTTGGCAAAAAGGAGAGTGGGGTTCAAATGCAGAGGTCCGAGGATCGTTTGCGCAAAGAAAAATTTTGGGGTTCAAGAAAAGCATAAAAAGAAGAGAGAATAATAATCCCGAGCGGATGTGTGGTGTTCAGGCCATAGTTATCCCTGCGTTACCATTTATTTTGGTATCCAGGTCGACGTTTTTCGAGTTTGTTTCTTCGCCGATGCTGACAGGCATTGTTAATTATATCCCATCAGAGTGCAAATTGTTCATCTGTTCTTGGTATTCAATCACTCTTCATCCTGATCATCTGAAAGCCGAGGCTATTCATATCGACAGGTTCACAGTGGATTGAATAGGGGCAGCTGTAACACCTCAAAATTTGCCCTCCTCTCTTGGGACTAGCGTTATCATTGTACATATCATTTTTAGGTCATTAGGCATTGCATATTGCATATCATGTGGTTACATTGTGCAAGCTATCTTCCCAAGTCTTGATCAGAAGATGGGAAAGTCAAAGTGCAAGCCTAGGGTTTATTGACTGATCACGGGCCATCTGAGGATTGGGCTGTGAATTAGGGTTTCATGATTCTCAATGGATATTGGTCTTCATCTTGATTGAAGTGATACATCATCATCATCATGGTTTGATTTTATCAGGAGGTTGAAGCAGATTCCTTGAGATTAGGGTTTTGACCACTGGTCAACCCTAATCAGTTGCATTGGGCCAAGCAGGGCATAATCAGGAGATGGGGTTTATGATTGATATGGGGTTCATTCTATGATTATATTGAGCTAATTGAGGCTAGGGTTTCACCCTTGAGCCATTTCAGTTGGAGATTGGAGCTCAGATTGATCTATGCATTGCCAAATTCATCTGTCAGTTGAAAAAGTCAACTGTGGTCAACTGTACATGATCTGATGGATTTGGAGGTGGAAATGAGTTGGATACACTTCATTCATGTTGGAACAAGTGTTATTTGACATTTCAAAGCTCAAAATGATGAAGAAAATCAAGTCAGGACAAGAATTGCCAAAAATAGAAAGTGACTTGTAATGGAAGTTTCCAAAAATGGAAAGTTTTTGACCTCAAAATAAAATGTCCAAGGGAGCTTCAAATGAAAATTTGTTCAACATGAAAGTTGTAGATCTTGTTCTCACCTTTCCAAAAAGTCCAAGAACTTGAAAATCCCATGTATGGTTGGAAAATTAGGGCTCAGTGAAATTCAAAAATGACCCATAATCAGGAGGCCATAATTTCCACATGGTTGGTCCAAATTGCAAGTTCTTTATATGCACAAACTCCATTTGACATGTACTTTCATGGTGCATAATTGGATTTTTCCAAAAGTGGTCAATGCAAAAAGTCAAATTTCAACTGGACAGTTAAAATGGACCAAGGGCAAAATTGTCCAACTTGTGAAATAATTGGAATTTTTGAGTGGGAATTTTTGCTACACCTCACAAATGGTATTTAAAAGTTGTTGGAATCATCATTTCATGCCTAAGGTTTGTGGTTTGGAATTTGACTTGAAAAATGAAATTGCAAAATTGGACAAAGTGGCATTACATGCTGAATTTCAAAAATACACATCCAATGAGAGTGAGGCAAGTGGCAACAGCTCACACATGGCATTTGGAAGTTGTGTGAGCTGTCAAAGAGGTGGCAATGAGCTGGCTTATGAAATTCCATTTTTGCCCTCACTTGAAAATTAACATTTTCACTAACAAATGCAATTTGGTTAATTAGCATGGTTAATCATGGTTTAAGCACACATATATATTCCTAATCACATGATAATCATAACAGAATATCACATTTCCCAAAATCAGATCTCAAATTCTTGAAATTCTCTCAAACTCTCAAGAACACAAAAAACCAAAATTGACAAGAACTTCCTCAATTCTTGATCAACTTTCGAAATTCTTCTTGCTGCAAACTTCATTCATCATCTACCTCATCTGTTTGTGAAGATTCACCTCAAATTCACCACCATTCACGACTGTTCAAGCAAGGTCCTTCCATGGTGAAATCGAATTTCTCCTTCTAGAAGCCATTGCCATTGATCCTGCGTGTTCCAGGCTACTCCTTGAAGCTTGTTCTTCGACTGTTTCGCATCACAATACCTCGAAAGCTCCGATTCCAACACTGCCTTCAAAACAAGGTTAGAACTCGAGTTTAATGATTTGGCCAGTGATTATGTGCGTTTTGTAGCTTGTTTATCATAGATCGTCGTGATGTGATTAGCTTAGGCAATGGATTAGTGTAGCTCGAGTTAGGTCGATTAGAAGTAAGGATGCGAAAACCTAATTCGCTCGATTCGAAGAATATAGGAACATTTAGGATGAATCGAGGACATATTCATACTCCACGTAATGAGACCTTTCCAACGGTTATTCGTTTGTCCATTTTCATTGAGATTTGAGCAAAACCGCTTTTGGATGTGGAGGTTGAGTCGCGTGAGGAAGAGAGTGAATTTTCTGGAATTGTTTACTGTTTGATCCAAAATTCCGTTTGAATTTTCAAAGATGGTGTTTCCCGCTCCCGCGCTTAAGTAATTACAACATTGCCACTGGTTAATTCAAATAATCCAAAAAATTCTTAAAAATTCATAATCACTTTAAAAATTCATAAAAAATCATAGAAAAATCAGAAAAATGTGAGAATTTTTGTGTTGACTTTGTTTTTGACTCTAGAATTTATTTGACCTATTGATGGAAGTTGTGCATGGTGTGAATTATGTTTGACTTAGGTTTGTTTCACATGTGCTATTTTTTGATACATTCTACCAAATCCAATGTGAAATTCTCATGCTTACAAATAAATGTCTGAAAATTTTTGTGATGATTGTGGACTGGTTGATGCTTATTTACATGTAAATTTCATGAATTTTTGATACCTGATCATTGAGATATGAATTTTGGAACTTAGGTGTGACAATTTGTGTCACACCTCATTATGTCAACTTGCTGGATTTATTTGAATGACTTAGGCTTGTTAGAATGATATGAAATTTTGCATGGATGTTCATTAACATGTTAAGATGCTATGTGAATTTTTGTGGAATTTTATGTGGCATTTTCAATTTGATTGCTATTTTTCATCTCTGATTGGTCAATTGTGCAAGCTCATGTGATACATGTTGGTAGATTTAATGTGAAATGCTCATATGGTATTGAATGATCATGAAATTTGGTAGGAATGTTATAGACACATTGTATGACATCCCTGTTTTGGTCTCATCCATTTCTTTATTGTCTTCATGGATTTATGAATTTTTGAAGTGGCTGCATGTGTTGATGTTGTGATTTGGAGCATGTAATTGTGTCTGTTTTTGTTGATTTTCATTGACATGGTTCCCTTTGCCCAAATAAGCTAAAATTTGACATGCTAGACCTGGGATAGGTCCTATTTAGGTGTAAATTATTTGAGATTTTTTGGATCTGTTTTGATATGGAATTGAATGCAATAGTTCTGTTTGGATGTTTGGTGCTTCATTTGAACTAGTTTGAATTGTTTTGTGCATGGAATGAATATAATGGATGATATGGACATGGGATTAATTGTGTTGGCTTTTGTTTGACATTAATTTGAGTTTGGTTAGAGATACCTTGCTGTTTAGGAATTTTTCTTGCCTTTGGACCCTAGGCTTGGCCTAGTGGTCTAGTTGCTAATGTTTGCTTGATTTTTCAGGATGAATAGCACAATGTATGGAGAATGAATCAAGTTAAATGCAATTGATGTTGTTTGATGTTTGTACACTAACATAACTTTGTTTTGTAGGTTGTGAAGTTTGGGCTTGAGCTCATAGCTCGCCTTTGTTGTGCATTAGTTTGTATAGTCTGACTGATTAATACTTGCTGTTTATTTTGGTATGTCTGAGTACTAACTGTGTTTGACTGTTTCCAGGTACTTTTAGTTGCTCAGTTCCTTGTGAACTTTTGCTTTGCTTTGCTTAAGCAACTTGCATTGAGGTATAACTTCCTAACTTCATGTAGTCTGGAGACCCGGTCTGTTATTTGACCGGGCAAACTGTCTGAAGTCCTCCTTAAGAGGCAATGATTGTGGTTGTTTATTTTTGTGCCAAGCAGGTGAAAGTCCTTTAAATAAGGCAATTGGTGGAAGTTAGGGATATGCAGTCTACCCCCCACTATTCTGTGAGTCTTCTCCTTGCTCCCATTACATGGTTGTAGCATTGAGATTACAAGCCCAAGATCCGTGCAGTGCACATTGTGTCAGAGTCTCTGAGTATAGAAGGGTTCCCCCATTCTGGACCCATGCTCATTTGTCAGAAGCTCTCCCTGGTCAGGGATAAGAGCTGTGAGGTCTGATCCTCACTTCACCTCTCATCTGCTTCACCTTAGCCTCGCAATGGCAAGGTTAAGAGCAAAAACAGCCTGTACAGACGACTCGCTTCGGCAGTCAAACCTATTGATTGAGCCCCCTTGTTTGGCTATAGTGCGTGCTATGTGGATATCTGATTGACATGCTTGTTTGAGATGCTTGTTCTCATTTGATGTATGCTTATATTCTGTATGCTTGTGTGCTTGCTTCTTTCCTGGATAGGAGTAGTTTGCTTATGCAAGTAGGATAGAAAACTGAACTTAGGGATGACTGTGCATGACAACATCTAGGCTCGAGTCGTAGTCTCCCTAGTGTTGTGTCTCCCTGGTTTCTGGCTAGTAATGCAGTCCCTTTCAGGGGAACTACATCGCCCTGATCCTCGTGCCAGACGAGGTATGTAGGCAGGTGGTCGTGCGAGACCACTCCGGGCAACCTTTTTCTTTTTTGCGTGTGTTTACCTGTTATCTGATTGTGTTTGGCTTGGATGCCGACGTAAGTCCATTGATTGGCAGTCGGGCTCCACGTTTGCCGTTTTGTGCGTGTTTTGGTTCGGATGCTGACGTAATTCCATCCAGTGGTTGTCGGGCTCCATGTTTGCCACCCTTGCTTGTTTGTATGTTTTGTGTTGTTTGGCGTGCGTAAGCCGAACTACAGTGGCTCTGATTCTTGTTCCAGACAAGATATGTAGGCATAAGGTGCGATACCTTATCGAGCTCCCTTCTCTTAACCCCACCTGCGTTCCCCGTGTGTGTGTGATGTTTAGCAACCTTTTCCTTTTTAGAACGTGGATCCCGTCGAGTACGACGGACGTGAGGGGTGCTAATACCTTCCCCTTGCGTAACTGACTCCCTTACCCTTTCTCTTTGGTCGTGAGACCATGTTCTTTCCAGGTTTCTCTGAGCGTTTCCTTTCCCTATTTTGGGATAAATAACACGCAGTGGCGGCTCTGTCTGTGTTTTTATTTGAGTCTCGCCGGTTGATTTTTCGCGGATGCGACAACGACCTACTCTCTACCATCCAGTAACAAATGGCGGATAACATGCGCTTCATGCAAGAGTCGCAGTGGAGGACAGACAAGTCCTACGACACTGTTTTACAGTCCCTGCAAACGATCACAGATACACAAGCCCGTCAGCAACACTAACACTAGAGACACATGGCACTCATTGAAGCCACTCAAGGTTCCATTATAGGAAACCTTCGAGAGGTGAGGACCACTTAGGATGCCCTGCAGGCGAGGATGGATCAGAGAGATTGTCGTCGTACCCGATCCCGTCGTCCACCTCAGGATGGCGAGGGCACTAGTGGTCAGCAATAGGTTGTCAGGTAACTCTTCCCTTATCTTATTTCGAAACATTGGGGACAATGTTCGATTTAAGTGTGGGAGGAGACTCTATCGTCTTTTCTTTATTGCTTTTCTCGTTTTTCCTTTATCATTTTTTATTTGCTGTTTTTAGATAGTTTATTTATTGTTATTTCCTTTTAGTTGTTTATTTTGCTTTTTAGTATAATGCATGAGTTTGACGAGTCACCAAATATAGTAGATCTTTAGTACAATCCTACCTCCCCATACCTTTAGCCCCACCGAAAACTTTTTGCAAAAGAAAATAGTGTTATTCCGAAAGTTTTCAGGTTTTAAAGACATGTTTTGAGTAAGGATGCGGTGACTTGGGAGAACTTTGCGAAACATCAGTATCTGTTTTAGCACCATAAGCTTCGTAAATATAGGAATCCTTCCCGAAACCCCATATACCATGGCCTTAATCATCATTTCCGTATAAGTCCTTAGTAGTTTATCTCAGCAGTCAGCTCTGGCCTACGCATCCTCTACGTAGGGGACCGATGCAAATAAGTGAATGATCCAGAAAAACAAAAAAATAAAAGAAAGCAAAAAGGCAACTCCGGTATAGGTGACCCTCACAAAGTCATTTAAACCAAAGGATTGTAAAAAATTGCTACAAAAATAAAAAGAAAAACTTACCCACTGCTAGTTGGTTCAAAGGTATCTGGCACTGAACTCGGTAGGGCGAATTACGATCAGATCCCCCACGACTATAGTTGGGTCCAATAAAAGGGTTTACACATATTTATGTGCCAGAAACCCCATGCTTAGATCATAATCACTAACAGGCCACTCTACTACGAAGCATGTATGGATAACGGGCTTAATGTGATTGCGCCTGAATGAAAAGGACACAAAAATAGATGAAGAGGCAGGCATAGGTATTGTGGGATAATATGGGTTGGTTAATATAGGAATGAAGTTTATGTCCGTATTTGCGGATTAGTGTCATCATGATACCCTTAGCTCACTCAGTTAGTACCTATCACTGCATCCCGACTTGAACTTAGAATTTTTACCTGAAGCACTCGTTTACACGAATTTTCTTTTATGAGCTTTTAAATGTTTTGCTTGAGGACAAGCAAAGGTTTAAGTGTGGAGAGTTTCATAACACTGAAATTTACCGTATTTTCGACTCCGATTTCACATGCATTCTAGTTGTTTTATTATCATTTTGTTGTGTTATTGCTATGTTTTTCTTTGTTTTCAGGTTTTTACTTTAATCGGAGCCCCGATCGAGAAAAGGAGCGAAAAAGAGCCAAAAACCCTAAAATTCAGCATTTTGTACTTGTGGCCTACCCCATGGCTGGCGCCATAGACCCTGCCATGACGTGTCCAAGCTCAACTTCCCTCAACTTCCACGTTCCCCACTACTTCCACTAAGGCGCCTCATTTTGTGCTTGTGGCGGGCGCCATGGCCTTGTGGCGGGCGCCACAAGAGGAAAGTTTTTCCCTCCCATTTTCAAGTTGAAGGGCATCCTTGTCATTTCTATCTTTTTACTGGCTTATAAATAGAAACTCGAAATCACTTTTACAATTATCCAAACTTAGAGCAGAGGCAAACTCAGAGCAACTTTGTTTCACTTAGGCATATATTCAGTATTATAAAGTGGTAATCGCTTCGCATTGGAGTGCTACCACAATTGTGTAATCGAGTCTGTGATAGAGTCTGTAATCGAGTTTGGAGCACTTTGGAAGGAAGTTAATCCTGCCGCCATTTTCATTTCCGCTTTGCAATTTATTCAACCCTCCGATTGGAGCAGGTTTTTATTACATGTCTTTATCTTATTTATTTTCCCGCACTCGCTTTACTTTATTTATTTCCCGCACTCGCTTTACTTTATTTATTTCCCGCACTCGCTTTACTTTATTTATTTCTCGCACTCGCTTTATTTTATTTACTTTCTCGCACTCGCTTTAAATTATTTATTTCCTCGCACTCGCTTTAAATTATTTATTTCCTCACACTCGCTTTAAATTATTTATTTCTCGCACTCGCACTACTTTTATTTACTTTCCGCACTCGCACTACTTTTATTTACTTTAATGCACTTTTACTTTACCATGTCTAACTAAATCTATAAGGTTAGAATGTAAGGATCGTAATTGAACCGATAATCCGTACAATTGTTCGTAGAAGCACTTAAGGGCTATTTTAACTTTCAAATTAAGTTTTCCCGCACTTCAATTCCGTTGGGTAAGATCGAAAGCCGTCTAACATCTTTTTAAACTTAATTGTTTTTAACTATTTCAAAAACAGCGAAAGCGCTTTGTTTAGTTCATTAGGAGATTTTAACATTAAGAAGAAAAGAGATTTTAAAACTATTTTCGGACGCGTTTATAAGTTTAGAGTCTGGTTCGTGAGAACCTCTCTTGGTTAAGAAATCCAAGTTATAATACTTTTCAACTTAGTCAAGATACTATATTTCTTAAAAATAGGTTTACTACTCTAACGCAATGCGCGCCTTTTTATAAGTGACAATAAGAGGGTTTGATTAGGAAGTATAACTCGGTTCTGAATACGCGAAAGCGACAGTTCCTGTTAAATTAGTTCTTTTCAGAGTAGGAAACATTGCCCATAAGTAGCTCTACTAGCAAGTACTTGGATTATTAATTGATTACGTGAATTACATTCAACCTTGTCTTTATTAATTAATCTTTATTCAACACTTTACTTTTCATTGCACACTCCAAAAACACTTATTTTGATTGCCTTTGATAAACACCATAACGACAGATAACGATAGATTGACACTTGGTCTTTGTGGATTCGATAATCTTTTATATTACTCTGACGCGTTCGTATACTTGCGAAACAAACGCATCACTGCTGTCATTCTTACTTTCCGGTTCGAGGTAATTAAATAGGGGCAGCTGTCATATCCCAATTTTGTCTGGGTAAGGAAAAATCTTTCACCAGTATTCACTACCAGATGTTATAAGGCATGAACTCTATCTTGAGGCATAAGATATATCTTAGGGTTTCTCAGCCCTTAGTGACATCGAATTTTCAGTGACATTTTCATCTGTTGAGATCCTTGTACATGACTTAAGAAAACATCTGTTGCATTTGTCTCTTATTGCTATTACTGAAGCATGGGATGGTATGTGCATTTTGGGACTTTTTTTTTGTTAACAAGGCCCATTTTGGTTTATCCATGAGATCTCTTGGTTTTAAAAAAGGGCCATTCACATAAACATGTCCATAATTAATATTGCAAAGTGTGGTCCAAATCTTTTTACATTACTAATCCAAAGTCCATTTTCTTATTAGTAAGTATTAAGAGCCATGATTATTTTTTATGATCACTTGTTATTAGCTCATTTTCGCATCCCAAGTGTTTATGCCAAAGTCTCAATCCTTCATAAATACCTAAATTCAAGTTGCATTTCTTAAAACATGTATTTGTTTTAAGCTAAGGTTAATTGTTGGAAGAGATTATGGTGATGGACAACGTTTAAGGTTCATTTTGGTTGAAATTGAACTTTTAGTGCTTATGGTATGTGTTGTTCCTTAATAATTATTTAAGCCAATAATGAACATAACTAAAGGGTAACCAAATTGAAAGTCCAATTTTATTGCATTATGGCCCAAACCATTTTCATATTGAGATAAAGTTTAAACACTTTAATTGATTAACATAAATAAAATATTGAGATAAAGCTTAAAATGTTAAAAAGGAGATTAATTGCATAATTGAATTTTAAAGTCTAAAGGTATTACAAATAATTCCAATAGTTTACATAATTAATCCAAAAGCTAATACATTATCCAATATGTTACAAATAGTCCAAATACACATTATCCAAAAGTTCAATGTTACATCAAAGTAAATTTGAAAAAAGTTGAATTTAGCTGCATATACAGTAGTTTGAAAACGACATCCTCAAAAGCCATTGCCAAAAACCATCTGTTTAGGTGAAGCGCCCCAAAATCCAACCTCCAACTAGAGCAGGCGCTGACTCCTTCCAAATAGAGGTCACTTCACCTTTGTAAACCTGCAAAATCAATTCAGAAATTAAAAGTCTTTTCAAATAAGCACTTAAAAAAAGCTGGAAAATAAATTGATGAATTAAACAGGTTAAAGCTTTGCCCAGAAGATCATAATGAACATCCAATTCAAACAACTGTGAATCCACGAGATAACAATCCCACAAAATCTGGAATGAAAAGCAAAACTGACAAATAATTTTAAAACTTAAAAATTCATGATGAAGAATATAAGTACCCAGAACAAAGAACAGTAGAGAGAACTAAAAAAATCAACAAGGCCAGGAACCACAACCATAAGATTTTCCAGTTAAACATTCACACAAAAAAACAAAAAAACAAATAGCATCCAAAGAAAAGGACGAAATAGAGGAAGACGAAGAGAATTAAAAGGAAGAAAAGACTTATCTGAAGCGTAGTGGAGAAACTCACGTCGCCGGCAAACCGTCCTCAAACCAAGTAGATTTCTTCTCCTTTTTGCTTAAACTCCATATCATTGCACTCGCCTTTCCAAATAGAGTAAAAACTCCATGTTATCTTCTTTAAATCACAACTGTAGAAGGCTTAATTTCAGAATTAGGGTTAGGGTTTTCAACTGTTGCTTATTGTTGTTTAGGTTTTGATTTGTGGTTAGGAAAAATTAGGGTTCGTTGGTTGCGTGAGAGATTGTTGGAGTTAGGGTTTAAGTTTGTGTTCTTGTTTTGGAGCGCCGATCCGGCCGTTTGAGAGAGGTTTTGGAAGAACTGAGGCCGGATTTGGATTCTCCGACCGAAAATAGGTGGGTTTTGTGTTTAGAAATTTGGGATTTGGGGTGGGGGTCACCGGAGAAGAAGGCGGCGCCGCCACAGTTGGTCGGCCGACACCGTCTTCTCCGGCAGGCGTTGGCCGTAGAGATGATGGAGAAGAGAAGCTCAGTTGCAGAGCAACTATGAGCGTGGAATTGAAGAGAGAGAAAGAAAGTGTACAAATGAGGATTTCTCTCTCATTTACATTTTTAAATGGTGCTGAGAGTGGGCGCATGTGCGCCAAGTGGCTCCGTGCTGGAAGGCCACGCCTGAGTTGACCCTCGTCAACCAGGCGATCCAATATGGATTCCCCATGTTTCCTTACAGTGCACTGCCCATCAGGTTCCACCCATTCGTTTGACCAAGTCAGATCAGTGGATCTGACGGTCAAGAATTCCATTGGAGGTCAACAGGTTGATCGGGCTCAGCCTCCTTTCCCTGCGTTTTGGGCCCTCAGATTGGGCTTAAAACCATTTTTTGTTATTTAAACCCCCTCCGTTTCAAGCAAATCGCCCAGATTTGGACTTCCATCACCATTAGCCCATTTTCTTTTATTTTTTGACTTGTTCATTTATTTTCTTTATTATATTTTTTATATATACATATAAAAAATATATATTAAAATATTATGGCTATAAAAAACAATATTTTTATTTAATTTACTTTCTTTCAAAATTATATATATATATATATATATATAATATATATATATATATATATATATATATATATATATATATATATATATATATATATATATATATATATATATATTATTAATACTTAATGGTAATTATTCAATTATTTGGTTATATCATTATTACTTAGCTACTTATTATTTAATCAAATAGTCCATTAATTATTTAATTGATTAATTATATTATTATTACTATCATTTATAATTCAAATAATTACTTATTTTTGTGGAATGTGTGTGCATTGTATTTACTTATTTGTACCGAGTCTTGAATGCATATGTATGACGTGTTATAATTGTGACAAGGTTATGTCGATTTCACCGATTTAAAATCATTCAAGCCAATTTCGAAAATAAATCACATATTTCTCGATTCAAAGTCGAGCTCATTTTCAAACACCTTTGTAAGTCGATCGCTTTTAAAAGCATCGCCATCAACCTCACATAGCTTACTCTTGGGCTTTCTTACAATGAGACCTACTCGATTTTAATTAATCGATTAGATGAACTACTCACTAAATAAATTCAATTCATTCACAAAATATAAAACCTCGATCCAACATCGAGTATTCTTTATTAAAATTAAATTGAAATACTTAACCACACTTAAACACTATTTCACTTAGGAATGAAAGAGGAAATGGTTTTGAGTTTTCAACTCCTCTCCTCGATTATTTAAACACGAATTCTTTTACTTGATTAATCGAATAATCATCATTTCTAATCCACTTAAGAACAAATACATCAATTTTTTTTATAATAAGAAACCAAAAGGGAGATAACTTTGAGTCTTCGATTTTTTCTCCACGACTATTTGAATACAAGTTCTCTTACTTGGTTAGTCAAATAATTGTCGTTCCTCCACAAACTTCCAAACCCCGATTAAATCAAAATACTTTCATAATAATGAAATGAAAAAAGGAGATGACTTTGAGTCTTCAACTTCTCTCCTCAATTGGTTGAATACGAGTTCTCTTACTCGATCAGTCGAACAATTGTCATTTTTCCACAAACATACAACTTAATCAAATCATTTTCTTAACAAACTATACGAAAAAGGAGATGGTTTTGAGCTTTCAACTCCTCTTCTCAAATGCTTGGATATGAGTTGTTTTACTCAGTCATTCAGGTACTTATCGTTCATTCTAAAATACGTCAACCATATACAACCTTATTTTCGTAAATACTCAGATGAAACAGAAAACGGTTTAGAGTCTTCTATTCCTTTTCCCGAATGTTAGGATACGAGTTGTCTTACTCGATTATCCGAGTATTCGTCATCCATTTAAAACACCTTAATTATTATCAAATCCTTTCTATAATTAAGGATGAAAAAGAAAGTGGTCTAGAGTCTTCTATTCCCTTTCCCGACTGTTAGGATACGAGTTGTCTTACTCAACTATCCGAGTAATCGTCATCCAATTAAAAACATCTCAACCAATCAAAATATCCCACACATTAATCTAACTTGTCACCCCCGTATGACCTAAACTATTTTCAGGAGGAACACCATTTAAATCCTTTCTAATGCGCATAACAAACCAGTGCTTAAGCCTCCGCCGAGAGTAGACAAGTCAGCGTTTAGCCTTTAGATCGCGATCTAAACAACTGTTCACTAAAAAACACCAACCAACCGTAGTTCCCCGAACTACGAATGCTCTGATTTCCTTATTACGCCATAAGGATACGTAGGCAGGAGATTGTTGTATCTTCGCGAGCACACTAATAAAAAACCTCCCCTTTCCCCTTTCTGAGGTTCTCATCCATTTCTATTTTCAATATTTATAACCCGAAGATAACATACAAACATAAATTAACACTCGAAACACAAATTAGAACTAAAAGGTTCCCGTTGAGTACAACGGACGTGAGGGGTGCTAATACCTTCCCCTTGCGTAATCAACTCCCGAATCCGAATATGGTTGCGACGACCATTATTCAATTTCCTAAAGGTTTTATCGATATTTTCCTATTCCTTCATTGGGATAAATAAAGTTCGGTGGCGACTCTGTTCGAACATAAATATTTTCCGCGACCATTGTGAGGAATCATATTTTTCGAGATGCGACACATAGGGCTTACAAGCTCTTACAACTTGGGCCTAATATTCGGGATTACGACTGGATATTTCATCCAGGTAATCTTTTTATTTCGGATTCACTTATGAAAATGATTTCAATATTGGAGTGTTTTGAAGACAAGACAGATACTTATGACTTGCAAGCTCTTACAACTTGGGCCTAATATTCGGGATTACGACTGAGTATTCCATCCAGGGTAATCTTTTTCTTCAGATTTTATTGAGAAAAGAAGTTTGAATAATTACATTAAAAATGATTAATATACAGAGATTTGAAATGGTTTGAAAATTATTTGATCGAAATCATGGTGAAATGTTAGTGAGATTATTTACATATGTTAGGGTATGAACATGAGCTATCTAATTAATCGACTAAACACAAAAAAACCAACTAATCAAATAATCTACTTACACATAATTAATTAACTAAGCATCAACTAATTAATCAAAATTATCAACTAATTAACTATCAATTTAAATTAATCAAATAAATAAAAAATGAAATAATAAAAATAAATAAATAAATAAAATAAAACAACAAGGGTGCATACATGAAATTGAGGGTACACAAAAATCAATATGGACCTAAAGCCCAATTCAAACATACTTAAACCTTAATTGAAAGAAAATAAAAAAAAATAAGAAAATAAAATAATAAAATCAACAAGTGAATGATAGAAAAATAAATAAATAAAAATAAAAATGTGATGTTGCTTTAAAATAGGGGACATCGTCCCATTTTCTTTATACAAAACTTTCATATACTATTTTTTAAAATTGAAACTAACTAATTATATGGTGACACGTGGCCATGGAGTTTTAAAAAATAAAAAATAGAAACAACAACCCTCCCTTACCATTCCTCTCGCATGGACCTCATCAATATCTCTCACTGTTAAATAACAGTATCTCTTGTATGCTTCAAGTATTTTTTTTTAAAAATTCACATAAATAAACAAAATCAAATGCAAAAACTCATGATTAACAAGTAAAAATAGAAAGCATCAAGGGATATAATTTGAAAAATAGAGGAAAGAAAGAGGACAAGTAAACCGACAAGAGATTCCGGTGATGGTGGTCCGTTTGCGGCGAGTAGCGACTTCGACGAAGGAAGTATGTCGAAGTGTTGTTGCGTTTGAAGTTGTTGTGACTTGTTGTTTGAGTGTTGCTACATAAAACCTTGTGAAAAAAGAGAGTAATATGAAGTTGAAAATAATGGAAAGATGAGATTTTCGGTTATGGTTGTTATGTGTATATGAGAGAAAAGAGAGGTTTTATGTGGTTAGTGAAAGAAGTGATATGGAGAAGAAGGAAGAAAACTCCTTCATTTTATCCACTTCACATGAAGAGTGTAAGGGAGAAATGAGGTTGTTTTAAGTGTTTAGTTAGAAAAAAGTGAAAGAAAAAGAGGTATTACATATGGTTATTCACTTTAACATGAAGACGAAGGTTATTGTTCATGTTTTCATGCTTATTGTAAAAAGGCTCTTTTCATTTGCTTTGATTGGTCCTTAATTCAATTGAGAGAGAAAAATTTCCCTTCAAAAGATAGGTGCCGCTAGTTATGCCTCCTCTCCCCTCATGCAATGTTTAGTTAATATATACTAGGGTTCTTATGATGAAAAATCCCAAAATACCCCTTTGATTTTTTTTAGTGTGAAAATGAGTTATAAACAAATTAAATTAAATAAAATTATACTAGTTTAAATAATCAAAATTAATTAGAAACAAAAACATAGAAAATTCTATTTATTTATTTCGAACATTTTGACAAAGAGATAAAAATAAAATGTCTCAAAATGAATAAAGGTCAGGGGCAAAAGTGCTTGAAAAATTAAAATAAATGCACCCAATTGATCAGTGCGAAATAAACTTATTGGAAAAATATAGCGTTTCTTTTAATTTTGAAATAAATTTTGACCGGTTAAACAGGCTCGAGCTGATCAAAAAGTGGCCGAAAAATTAGCTGAAAAATAAATCGAGCATACCAGATTAAACTACGCGAAACGTAGATTAATAAAGTTGATGTTTTCGAGTTTGATTTTGAAACTTTTCCGCCCGCTGTTTTGACACGCATTTGATAGTTGATTCAACCGGTTTGTTTGTAAATACGAAAATTTATTTCGACTGATATTCTAGGCACTATGCGGTATGGAATACATGTTATGATATGCAAAGATGCAACGACTACGACGAATGTGTTAAATTGGCAATTCAGGGTCAAAATTGGGGTGTGACACTAACACTACTAAAATAGGCATAAATCAAAATCATGTATGAGACAACATGCTTCGACACTTCAACACACTAACACAACTTAACATACTAGGTGGTTTGATACTTCCTTGTTCTGTTGAGCAACCTGCTTCGACACAAATAATTACAATTCAACACACCACCTAATTCATTGTGTCTAAGCTATCTACATTCATCATAGCTCTTAGTCTTCTAAACACTTCAACCTGCACTCCCTTCGTCATGATGTCTGCAATCTAATTTTCAGTTCTGCAGTGTTCCACGTTCATCTTCCCATCTACTACCTGCTCTCGAAGATAATGAAACCTCATTTTGACGTGCTTGCTTCGACCATGTGCTATCAGATTCTTCGCCAGATTGATAGCTGACATGTTGTCGATCTTCATGGTAATTGCTCCATGACTCTACATTGTTATCTCTTCGACCAGATTCACCATCCATGTTGCTTGACATGCACAAATAGAAGCAACTCTGTATTCTACTTCGCGTGACGATAATGCCACTACTGGCTCCTTTCTTGAAGTCCAAGCAACTGGTGCACCACCTAGCATAAACACATAGTCAGTTGTGGATATTCGATCCTCAGCATCACTACACCAACTTGAGTCGATGTATCCCACTAATTTGCATTCTTTTCCTTCATCAGCTGCAGGAAACATAATGCCATAGTCGAGAGTTCCTTTCAGATACCTTAGTATCCTCTTCGCCGCTGCTAGATGTGATACCTTTGGCTTCTTCATGAACCTACTCACTATACCTACACTGTATGCTAAGTCAGACCTTGTATGACAAAGGTATCAAAGTGACCCAATAAGTCTTCTATATTGGGTTGGGTTGACATCATCTTCATCTGAATCTTTCGACAGTTGTAATATGGGCTCAGCTGGAGTCGAAGTTGGGTTGCAATCTTGCATCCCAAATCTCTTGAGTATTTCGCCTGCATACCTTCTTTGATGCATCATCAAACCTCTACCACTCTTGTAGAATTCGATGCCAAGGAAATATGAAATGTCACCCAGATCTGACATTTCAAATTCCTTGTTGAGATCACCTTTGAAGTCTTTGATCTTTTTCTTGCAGCTACCTGTTATCAACAGGTCATCGACATAGAGGCATAGTATAATCAATTCACTCTTTCTTCTTCTTACATATACTCCATGTTCTGATTTTCACTTCACAAATTCCTTCTCCCTTAGAAATCCATCTATCTTCTTGTTCCAAGCTCTTAGAGCTTGTTTAAGTCCGTACATGGCTTTATGCAGCCTGTACATTTTTCTTTCTTCGCCATGTTTCACAAACCCAGCTGGTTATGCAACATAAACTTATTCTTCTAAGGGGCCATTAAGGAATTCATATTTCACATCCATCTGACACATCTATCATTTGTTCATGTTTTCTAGACCAACAACCAACCTGATTGTTTCGATCCTAGCAACAGGTGCAAAAACTTCATCGAAGTTGATTCCTTCTTTCTGAAGAAATCCTTTCGCCATAAGTCCCTCCTTGTGTCGAGTCATTTCTCCTTTGGGGTTCAACTTCACCTTGTAAACCCACTTCACATCTATTGCCTTCTTGTCTTGGGGCAATTCGATAAATGACCAAGTGTTGTTGACTTCGATTGACTTCAGTTCTTCGTCCATTGCTTTCATCCACTTCGAATCTTTCAATGCCTCAGCTGCATTGACAAGTTCGACATCTGCGTAGAAAGCATAATGTACCAGCTCACCTTCTTCATCAAGCATATCATATGATCTAATCACACATTCTTGTAACCTTGCAGGCATATGTCTTGTTCTTTGAGGTCTTCTTGGGCCTGCTTCACCTCTGACTTCTTCATGTCGAACTTCTCTTTCGACTTCACTAACTGGTTCATCACAAAAGATTCTTACTGAATCTTTCTTGACATTCTCAGTCCAATCCCACTCCTTAAGCTCATCTATGATGACGTCCATGCTGATCACCACCTGCTTATTCACTAGGTCAAACAACTTGTATTCTCCAGTCGAATGACATCCTATTAGGATCATTTGACTCGACTTGTCATCATGTTTTCTTCTCAACTGATCTGGAACATGTCTATGTGATATAGATCCAAACACCCTCAGATGACTCAAGCTAGGCTTGACACCAAACCAACATTGGCGTGATTCCTTCTAGCTTCTTCGTCGGACATCTGTTCAGGATATATGTCGCAGTCGACACAACTTCTCCCCATAATTCTTTGGGTAGATGCTTGTCTTTCAACATACTTCTAACCATATTCATAATGATTCTATTCTTCCTTTCTGTGACTCCATTCTGATGTGGAGTGTAGGGTGACACCACCTCATACACAATCCTTTCTTTCACACATAATGCGTCGAAGTCTTTCGACACATATTCTCCACCACCACCAGTCCTCAAAATCTTGATCTTTCGATCGCTATGTCTTTCGACCATAGATTTAAACTTGGCAAATACCTCGATCACTTCACTTTTCTTCTGGATCAGGTAAGACCATAGTTTTTGACTAAAATCATCTATGAATGTAACAACGTATTTGTTACCTCCAATCGAATCCACCTGGAGAGGACCACATACATCAGAGTATATGACTTCAAGAATTGCCTTCGACTTGCTTCCTGCATCCTTATTGAAGTTGTTCTTATGTTGCTTCGCATGCATACATTCTTCATATACTTTGTTTTGAATGTCGATTTCTAGTATTCCTGAAACCATATTTCTTCTCTTCAAATCTCTGATGTCTTTGAAATTGAGATGGCCAAGTCTATAATGCCATATCCATTCATCTCTGTTTGCTATTGTTGCAAGGCACTTATGCTCCATCACATTAAGCTCAATCTTGAAGGTTCTATTATGAGACATTGGAGCCTTCAAGACCAACCTTCCATTTGAGTTGAGAACTCTCATCATCTTGTCTTTGATCGACAACTTGTAGTTCTTTTCGACTAACTACCCCATGCTGAGAAAATTGCTCTTCATGCCTGGCATGTACAACACATTTGAAATTACTGACCTCTTTCCATCTTTCCTCATAATCAGAACATCGCCAACACCTTCATCTGCTAGAGTGTTGTCATTTGCAAATTTCACCATGTTCTTCATTGAGGGCTTTATGTTGACAAACCAATCTTTCCTTCCAGACATGTGTGATGAGCATCCCGAGTCCAAGTACCATTGGTCCTTGAATCTCTCTTCATCTCTTGTTGTAAGAATCAACAACGTCTCTTCTTCTTCATGTTTCGCCAGCTTTGCATAAGTTTATTGATTCTTCTTCTTTTCAAGACAATCACTAGAATAGTGACCATACTTCTGACAATTGTAACATTAAATGTGACTCTTGTCTGACTTTTGACCACCACCTCTTCCTTTAGCTACAACACCGCCTCTTTGGTTGCCTTGGTTCTAGGGTTTTCTCTGATTCGACCAATTTCCTTCTTGTTGATTTCGACCAGTCGAATTGTTGTAACCTCCTCTGCCTTTGTTGCTATTCAAGCTTCCTTTGCCTTTTCTTTCTTTTGCTGATTGAGCCTACAAAGTCGTATCACTCTTCGACTTTCATGCAGCTCTTTCAACCATTCTTTATTCATGAGATTCAAACGTCCCTTGAAGCTCTTCCCTTTTCAATTTTGACAAATCTTTCGACTCTTCTATGGATACTACCACGTGGTCGAACTTTGGAGCCAACAACCTCAAGATCTTTCCAACAACAGATCTTGATGTCAACACTTCTCCACATACCTTCATTTGATTCACCAGTTTCATAACCTTGGTGAAAAAATCAGTTATGCTTTCATTGTATTCCATCTGAAGTAATTCATACGTTCTTTTGTGAGTTTGAAACCTCACCCCTTTCACCTTCTCCGTGCCTCCAAACGATTTCTCCAGAATTTCCCATGCTTCTTTCGCTGACTCTGCATCTTTAACCTTTTCAAAGTTATTTGTATCAACATATTGATGAATTATAAAGAGAACTTTATAATCTTTCTTCTTCAATTCTTTATGTGCAACCTTTTCTTGACTTGTCGCGGCTTCTGCAAGCGTTGTTACTCCTTCCTTCACAAGATCCCAAAGATCTTGATAACAGAACACAACATTTATCTGTTTGCACTAATTCTCATAATTGTCGTTCTTGAGAATTAGAAGATTTGTTAGAAAATTTCCATTTGGATGATTCGTTGCCATGGTGATTTTCTTCTCACGAATCGTTTCAACCGGAGCTCTTGATACCAGATGTTGGAAATCCCCCAAAACGTATGGAGAATTTCAATCAATCTTGATGAACAAGATTGTTATTACCCACATAATAGCAATGAAAAGAAAAGAACAATGGAGAAAGAAAGAGTGTAAAGAACGATGAAGGAGAAGAAGAATTAAAATTCTGCAGAGTTTCTCTCTGCCTTTAAACTGTGGAAAACTTCTTATTCACTTTGCAAATGCAAAATACTGTGAATTACAATGTTATGAATACTCTATTCACTTCATTACAAGAATAAGGGTTACTCCCTCTATTTATAGATTTAGGTTAACTTGGACGTCAAGCCAAAACCCAAAATAGCTAACACTACTAAAATAGGCATAAGTCGAAATCCTGTGTGAGGCAACAATTTTTGACACTTCGACACACTAACACAACTTAACATACTAGGTGGTTCGACACTTCCTTGTTCTGTCGAGCAACCCGCTTCGACACAAGGAATTACAATTCAACAATTAGTCTGTATGGTATTCATATGTAAACACATATTAATATTAATATCAATTGATCCGATTTTGAATTTTTATCTAAAACGTACATTATTTTTCAAAAAAAATTACGCAATACACAGAGGCGTCAGACCAATTAGCGTCTCCTCTCCTTTTTTTATACATGGGCGTCAATTGGATTGACAACACCCGGTGCACTAGTCAATCCAATTGACGTCACCTCTTTAAATTAGAGAGGAGACGCCAATTTATCTGATACCACCTCTTCAAAATGGGATAGTTTGAAAATTAATCTAAAAAATGGATTTTTTTTAGAATTATTTGAAAAAATAAATTAATTGAGTAAAAATTTCGTTAGTTTACCTTAGACAAGTTCGCTTGGACTTATGGAGAGACCAAAATATTTTTCTTAAATACAAGTTAGTGCTTACTTTTATTTTGAAATTTCATGTGAGAGTGAGTGATTACTTTTCTTTAGATAGGATAAGGACAAATTAAAATAAAAAAAGAACTAGAATGCCACATGGCATACATAACCTAAAATGTGGAAGCTTTTAGATTGAAACCTCTCATCTCATCATTGTAACAGAAACATTAACAACAAGAAACTTTCGCCATTGTTTCATCAAGTGACATGTTATGTTACACAAAAAACAGACTCTCTTGTGGCAAAGTCATTGTAGAATTTTAAAAAAATAAACTTGTTTTATTTAATTTTTGGAGCCATGAAAGGAAAAGTGAAAATCTCCAAATTGAAGTTGGGAATACCTATTTTGTGTCTTTGCGCAATTTTCTTCTTTTTTGGTCTATTTGTGTCTCCTATCATATTTCAGGTACCTCTCTGATTTATTCCTTTGGTTTTTTATTGAACTTTTCTTGATCAATCTCATATTGATCATTGGCAATCATTATAGAATTTGGTTGATGAAGGACCCCACATCAGAATACTCCAAGATTCTGTAAAGAAAGAGTACTATGACCCTATCCAACATGGTAAATCTGGAGAATCCTTTGTTGAATCAATCCCATTTCAGGTTAGTTATTTCTCTTATTTTATAGAAACTATTAATCTTAATCACTTCATAATTTCAATATGACAAAAAAAATTACTATTTATGCAGATTTTGAGTTTGAATCCAAGAGTGGTTTACTTTCCAAACTTCACAAGTGCAGAAACATGTGAGCAGATAATTGAAATGGCAAAGCCAATGCTTCAACCATCAAAGCTAGCTTTGCGAGAAGGAGAAGATGAAGAGAGCATGAAAGGCACTAGAACAAGGTACTATTATTATTATTTATTATTATTATCATTATTGTTATTATTATTATTAAGTTAAATGATATTAGTGATTATTCTTTCAACTTTCTCCGAGAATATTTGAACTCATTTGGAAACAGTTCAGGCGTATTTATGGATGCATCAGAAGATAAAACTGGGATTTTGGATATTATTGAGAGGAAAATTGCTAAGGTTACAATGATTCCAAAGACCTATGGAGAAGTATATGACTCTATTTAATTTAGTTTCATAATCTTCCATCATGGTTAAGTGTTTGTTCATATATGAGATAAAATTGATAAGATAATGTTCTCTATGTTTTTGTAGGATTTCAATATATTGAGATATGAAGTTGGTCAAAAATATGATTCTCATTACGATGCTTTCGATCCAGTTGAGTATGGCCATGTTGAAAGCCAAAGGGTATATATTTTCCTCATTGTTAAAATTCATTTATCGTAAATAAGATTATGGTTTTTATGAATGTCCATATGAAACAATGCAATGGGAAAGCAAGATGCACTAATGTTCATATGAAGAAATGGAAAACAAGACTTATTCAAGAAGAAGAAGATAACAGAAAGTTGTTATTAAAACTAACTGTGAAAAACAGAAAGTGATTGGCTATTTATATTACATTATCCACACTGTAAAGATAAAAGAAAAAACCTTAAATATATTTACATGTGATATGCTATATATCAGCTGACAGTTTTCCTATTCGTAAATCATATCTCAATTGGTAAAAGTCGATATTACTAAATTGGACGTCAATACCAGAGTTTATGATCATGTGTGTGAGTTTCTGGTAGTTATGATTACTTCATCTACAAATCAAAAACATTGATTCTATGTGATCATATGTGATCATGCTTATATGTCTCAGGTTGCTTCCTTCTTGTTATACCTATCAAATGTAGAAATGGGAGGAGAAACAATGTTCCCTTATGAGGTAAATGTTTGTCATCTTTATAATCTACATTGTGAATCTTTGTATAGATACTAATTATATATTTCAACTTTTAGGATGGTTTAAATATTGATACAAATTATGATTACCAAAAATGCATTGGTTTGAAGGTGAAGCCTCAGCAAGGTGACGGACTTTTATTTTATTCGGTGTTTCCAAATGGAAAAATTGATAAGGTATTCTCTCATTTTGTAGTGCATATGAAGATATAAATTTTCATTTGAGTTAAAGAGAAGATACATGTAAAAACTTTATGGTAAAAGAGACATTGTTGTAATAGTCATGTTATTTTGTTTGTTTTTACATTGTTGGTTTCTAAATATCGTGCAGAATTCTCTTCATGGAAGTTGTCCTGTGATAAAGGGAGAAAAATGGGTTGCAACAAAGTGGATTAATGATAAACAACAACATAGGCATTACTAGTTTTCCTTTGAAGATTCTATTTTAGTAATAATCCTCTTTTTTTTTTTTTAAATGAAATATTTTATTTACAAAGAGATATAATCTTTTATATATTAATCAATGGGTAAATATGCTTCATTTTGTATATATTCATGGAGATAGTACATGATTTTTCTTGTTTCTTAATTCTTGTATTTATCTCTAGAAATGGTATGGATTTAGATGATTTTATTGGATATAGAGAGTGGCATTTTAGGGTCTAAGCAACCCAAAATATCATGAAAAAGCCATTGGACGAGTTAAGCGGGTGTGATCTTAGGTCGCTCAATTGTGGATTGGATCGTATGATCCGGACCAGTGTCTATCGTCTAACCATCTTACCAATACGTGATACATGAGGTGTTTAGGAGAAGTCGATTTTGGTCCTCTCAATAAAGGAAGAAATTGTCCCTCCATTTTAGGAAGATGAACCAATCCTCCTCCAACTCTCACGTACTCGTTGGAAAGTTAGGAGAGAATTGTTTCTCTACACTAACCCGACCAATAAGGCAATTTATAAATATCTCAACCTCTAAGGTTGGGAGGATTGATCACTAATTTCACAAATTCAGTCTATATAAAGTCTTTTGCATCCATACACGCAAACAAGTTCACCTCACTACTACAAAAAGAAAAACACACTTTATCTCGGTGGCGAAAGAGATTTTTTTCCAGTTTCACGTGCGAGATAATGAAGGGTGACATGAAAACATGTCACTTTATCCCTCGATTTTTGTTTCACCGAAGGGACAATTATAAAGGTAATTGGTTTGATCTCCAACAATAACATTTTTTTTAAAACTAGGTTTTTGTAAATAACCAAGGGAAAATGAATGTATCTACATTGATTATATATATTAACCGAGGTGTATAGCCTATTTATTTGTCATTTATAATTTGTTTTAAATTTCAATTTGACTAGTTTGTATTTTTTCACACAAAAGCTACAAATTTTGTGACATAATTAAAAGATAACTAAATATACACAGAATATCAAATTTTATTATTTACAAAACCAAATATACACATATCCAAAATGATACACCATGAAAGTCTATACATATTTGAAAACAGAATCATATAATGCTTACAAAATCCATAATGACATTTGGGATACATAAAACCTCTAACAAAAGAACATGTACATATTTGAATCTATGCATATTTGAACATATAATGACAAAACCTCTATATAATACTTACAAACCAAGAAAAACTAGTGTTCACTACTCTAAAAAGTACATACAACGACGTCACCGTTACTATGGTCTTTCGAAGGATCGTGGTGATATCTCTAAATTCAGGGGCCTATATATTTTTTTATTATTTTTTTGTTAAATGTTACTAATTTATTACCACATTAAAACAATAAAACAACTGCAGTGATATCAGTTGACGTTTCATAAGGTCGATTCTCAGTGTCTACTAATTCGTCATTTCTTTAGTATTTTATGACCATCTTTCTTTTTTATTTTAAAAAAGAAAGTTATATCACAACGATTCATTAAACTAACCGTTGTGATATATTTTTATTTTTTTAAAAAAAAATTTAATTGCGTAAAATCTGACGCTTTTTTTATTATAAAATATCATTAATGTAAATCTTATATCACCAAGGTTGTCTAAACAAACCGTTATAATATATTTTTTATTATTTTTAAAAATTTATAATGGCTTAAAATTAACGTTTTTTTTATAAAATATCATTAATGTAAATATTATATCACATATGTTGTCTAAAAACACTGTTATAATATATTTTTCATTATTTTATAAAAAATTTAATTGCTTAAAATCTGTCATTTTTTTATAAATTTTCATCATATATCACAACGGTTTTGATAAACGACTGTAGTGGTATATTTTACTCACTTTAAACAGAGCTAGCTAACTTGTCTCTTCAGTTCCATATTTTCACTTCCATCAAGAAAAAAAACCCTAAAGAAACAACGCGATTTTCAACCCTAACCTAACCAAACAACACCACTTTCAACCCTAACAAAATAAAACCAGTTTCAACTCTAACGAAACGTACAACCCCGTCTCAAAACCTGAAGAAAGAACAACATTTTCAACCAACGTCTTCCTTTCGTACCATCGAGGAAGGAGTCGACATCGTGTTTTTTGTTCTTGACGATTCTTTGGTTTAGCTGTTGAGGAGGAACTCAAAGATTTTGAAAACATTTTTTTTACTTATTCATCACGTTTCCGATACGTAAACGATTTCCCCATGCATCTATAGTGTCGTCATTTTCCATTATTGTTTATGTATTTATTGTTGTTGATGCTTTTGTTGATGATGCTATTGTTGATGATGTGTGTGTGTTGATGCCACTGTTGTTGATGATGATATTTATTGATGATGTTTATTGATGATGTTATTGTTTATGATGCTATTGTTGATGATGTTTGTTGATGCTTCTATTGTTGATGATGTTTGTGTCTTGATGCCAGTGTTGTTGTTGATGATGTTTGTTGATGATGCTATTGTTGATGATGCTATTGTTGATGATGTTATTGTTGAGGATGTTTGTTGATGATCATATTGTTGATTGTTTTATGTCTTAATAGATGGCCTCTTCTTCATCTGGTAGCGACGAAGCTACATATACAAATTAAACCAGTTTAAATGATTCTCAATTTGTAGTAGGACAATAGAAAAAAATCAAAGAGGTGCCACAATCATGGCTAAATTAACAAAAGTCCGCAACTTGGGTGTCAAACTTCCGGTCGAGTTTAGTGTTGTTTATACTATTCTTGATAGTCCTCATTCATCATTTTTTAAGAGTTATGTTGTGTTCCTTGGACGTAACAAAGTCATCATATTGTTAGATGATTGGAAAGATGTAGAAGATAAGGTGAAAATAGCATATGGACAGACGTTCAGGTATATTAATTTTAAATTTCATCAATTCGATATTACTTTATATAAACACTAATACATACTTATTGATATAAATGTATAGTTGACGTTTGAGTTTATTGATGTTTCGAAGTTGAAAAAACAGTTGATCACTTATGTTGATATGGCTTGGAGAAATTTTAAGTCACGACTCACGAGTGACTACATTACGAAGCCTAAGCCTAACACTGAACGCCCGTGGGTGAGATATCCTTTTCTTGACAAGAAGGTTTGGAAAAAACTTGTGAAGTCTTGTAGTTCTGAGGAGTTCATGGTTAGTACCAGTTATATTTTCTGGTAATTTTATGGATACAAACATGGACGTTAATACTTTTCCTATGTTTAAAACAGGTTAAAAGTGAAGTAGGAAAGTTGAACAAGTCTAAAAATAATTACCCCCGTAGATTATCTCGTGGGGGATACAGAAAACTTGAGAAAACAATTATTGTTGAAAAAATAACAACTAAGAGATGGGGACTCCATGTGTCATGATCGGGAACCATCTCTACCATCACAATATGAAAAATGGAAGAGGGCTCGACAAAGACGAAATAGAGACTAGACTTCAGATGCCTCAAGATTAGTACCTGAGAAAATTGTAAGTAGGACTTGTTGTGCATATGTTAAGTGTTATTTAAATTGATTTGGTAATAAACAATGTATGTCTTATCATGTTGTGTAGGATTCGCTAGTTAACTCAGTCCGTGAAGGTTCTCTTGTTCCAAAATCACAACATGGTATATTAGTAGAAGCAATGGAAGAAAGAAGCATGGTGGGCGTGTTTGTGGGGTTGGAGATGACATCAGCCTGAGAGTGTTTTTTAGTACGTCTAGAAAAAGCACCGGGCAGGTGCAAAAAGAAACGTTGGAAGAGCTTCAGAAGAAGATAGATACTCAAAAGCAAGAATTTGAAGAGAAGTTAAAAGTGGAACGAGAAACTCGCAGGAAATAATTGGAAGAAATAAAAGAGTTATATGTGGTATGTGAGAGTGAGAATATTTTGATATCTGAAATATATGATATATATTGTGTTAATTTTGTTTTATGTTCCTATTTTTTTATAATGTAGAGAATCAGCGGAACCGTCCAACAATGTACAAATGAAGATAATGATGCTCATGATCAATTGCCTGATAAAAATGTTGTACATGGTGAAAGCACAAAAGACAGTTGTTCATCCGCCCTCACCAATAGAGAAATCCATAACGGGTTATTGGCTCCCTCTGAAGAATCATATTCCAAAATTTTATGTTACATTATGCACAACGAAGACGAGGCGTTTACTCTTGTGCTAGAACATGATCCATAGATAGAGGGGTTAGAGGAATTTTTAATCATTACTAAAGATATAAAGGATATGATCATTTGAATTCGATGGATGGATGTAGGGTTACTATAAGTTTGCTGCACGTAAGTATATCTCATTATGGTACATTCATTGTTTAACCATTTAGGTACATTCACTGTGTCTGTATAAAATTAAATAAATCAAATACTTGTGGATTGTTGGATCCGAGTACGATTTTACAAATAATTCTACAAAAAACATTGAAGAATACTTAACGTCACAGATAACATGGGCAGAAAGAATGACCCTTAGCATCATTCCTCAGTAAGTGAGTGATTTTAATATTATGGTTTCTCTATTATAGTTAGTTTTCATGTTTTACCAAATACTCATTCTATATGCTTGTATTGTTCATTCAGAGAACATTGCCAATTGATCATCATATCTCTTCAGACGAATATGGTAACTACATTGTGCTCGTTATACCATGAACTTGATCCTATGATAAAACAAATTATTACTAGGTAACTTTATGTTTATGAGACTTTTAGTAATATTTTATTTGACTTTATAATTATCTTAGCTTGTAATATTTTTAAATCATTTCAATATACAGGGTTGTGGAAAGACATTATAGGTTGAACAACTCTAAAAAAAAGCTCGCATTTTATGAGGCCAAGGAAAGTAGATTAATTGTAGGAATCACTTATATATATATTCATGAAATGTATGGTTATATATTCATGAAATATTTAAATTTGTATACTAAAAAACAAGAAGAAGGATACGAGTGTGGGTACTATGTAATGAAACACATGTTTAACATCGGCTTTGCCTGAATTGTTGATTTGTGGGATCAGATATATATAATGTCATGAAATGTTTTGAATAACATATTAATGTTAAAGTAATTTGTTATTATAATTTAAATCACATGATATTCAATTTTTTCAATTGTTTATGTAGACTTTTAACGATATGACACTTTTCTCTCCCGAAGACTTAGACGATGTTCGTAGACGTTGGGTGTTTATTTTTAATACGTTAGTTGAAAAGGGGTGTGATACTGTATGACCTCGTCTTTGATGGTTGTAAATATATTTTTATTGCTTAACTTGATATATATATACACACACACAAACACACACACACACACATATATATATATATATATATATATATATATATATATATATATATATATATATATATATATATTATATATATATATATATATATATATATATATATATATTTATATATATTTATAGATAAAACGCAAAATATTATAAAACATACCATCACTGGGTTTCGAATCCATGACCTTTCGCTTTATATCACAATGATTGTATACTTTAACCTTTGTGATATACAGTGTGCTACCTAGTTTATCACAACAGTCCTACGCCCGTGGTGGAAAACATCATACATACAATTACACCTTACATCAGAACAGTTGGTCAGACGTGGTTATATAAATTTTCCAACCGTTATGATAGGTGTTTTTCATAGTAGTGGTTGTTGAGATTCATGAAAATATAGGAAAGCATTGGCCCAACATGATCAAATGTCATTTATGTCTTCTTGTGAGAATGATATTTGGTTGCTAAACACATATAATTTGAACAAAATTTAAATTATGATATGCTAACAACAACAACAACAACAACATTAATTTAACAAATATAAACAAATTACATGTATATGGTTAAAATTAATACCTTAAGCCATGAATTGATAATTCCTCTGGAGATAATATTTAACATCTGTCTCATAACATAGTATCTACACAAAAAGTTGTCAGGTTGTTTTTGCGACTACAAATAGTTTTCATATATTTACTAATTATTACACATAAAACACAAGTAATACATTAGCGAAAATAAAAGAATGTCAAAAAACACAAGTAATACTTACTTTTGAGAAAAGGAACCTTGGCTTTCTACCTTTTAGATTACGTTTTACAAAATTGTATCCCTTCATAGCTCTACATGTCGGTAAAAGTTAAACATGAATAAAAACTATTCAAAATTAAAGGTAAAATATGAGTATTATAAATAATACCATTTTCCCGCTCAAAACTTCATGCATCGCTTATAGTGTAACGAGCACAACATAATTACAATATTTTGCTTCAGACATATTATAACTAGTTATCAATATGAATTGCATAAACATTCAGAATAATTGATAATGTGTATAAAATTAATTTATAAAAGAAAATCCAAATTAATATATACTTACGCATGGTAAAATGGTCCCAGGTGACATTCTTTGTTCTCATCAACCAACTTATTTTGTATGTACATCTTAATAGCGTTTTATCCGTTTTGTTAAAATTGAATATTTAATGGGTATAAGAAACAATAATTTCTTAGAGCCCTTCCAACATACATCTCATGCAAGGACCTAAAATTTAATGCAAAAGTCAAAATTTGATATTAAAGTATGAGAACAATGAATATAAATTGAAATCATTGTAAAAATTATATTTACGAGCACCACGATTATAATATAGTTATGTCCAACCAATCATCTCCCTTAAAAAATTCCATAACATAAATCTTATGAAGTATATAAGCTTGGTGTGGTTCATGTTTTAATTTAAATTCATATATGTATGACATCTCCTCTACCATCCTTGATAGTCTTTGCGAGTTATCTAGTTGAGATGGTGCAGTGTCGATATTATGCTTTGGGGCAGAACAACTATGTTGTGGGGTAGACCAACTACTTTTCATGCTTGCACCACCGATAATAAATTTCTCAAATAATTTCTCAGGTATGTCAAATTGATCTAAATTTGGATTGATGAGTACACTCATTGATTTCAATTGTTGCATCATAAAAACAACCGAGAAACAATACAAACATTTTAAATAAACAAACAATAACAACAGCATACAACAATTTTTTAACTTATACTTGCCTCAATCACATCACGTGTACACTTCTCCCTCACTTCCTCAAACAACTTATCTCACTTCTCCTTAGTCAACCTCTCTCGCTACTCCTGCAACCTCTCCTCAGTCAATCTCTCTCGCTGCTCCTGCAACCTCTCCCGTACCTCTTGTTACAACCTCTCTCGCTTCTCAAGATGCACCCCTTCACATTCTTTTGAGTATACTTCTTTGGTTCCAATTCTAATACTTCTTGTAGTTTCTCCCCCACCCCTTGATCAACTATGTCTTTAATTTCTTTCTTATAGTTTACTTATTTACTTATTTATGATGGTCCAAAATATAACCTCAAGGTGACTCCTCTTTCAAGACCACAAACATGCCCACAATGCTTCTCGGTTCCAATTAATTCTACCAAGATATCATGACGTTCTCGTGGAACAAAGATACCATATTTGAATTTTTCAACAAGTAAATCCTATAACACATATAAAAGTTCATCTTATTGAATTAACTAAAATATGTAATGCTGAAAAAAGTATCTACTTACGATATTTCATCTAATTCGTGTGTAGCCTATGGTGTGAACTCGCCTCATGGTCTATAACATGCCCTCTTCCATTTTTCATCGCGTGATGGTGGAAATGGGTTATGATCAAGTCTTTTTTAAGGATCTCTCATCTATAGTTCTCTTCGGTTTATTTTTTCTTTAAGAATTTTCTCTTTTAGTTTATCATATCCTCCATGAGAGAATATATGTTGATAGATATTTCTAACTCTATTCCCCTTTCCTTTTTTACTCTTATCCAAGAAATTAGGAGTAATGCGAGACTTGACAAAATCCTCCCAAACTTTCTTCTCAATAAATGGATACTTCACGTTTAGAGGCTTTAAGTTCTCATCTGGATATGTAATATAATTGTTCCATTGCATAACTAGAAACGACGTTGATTGCGGAAACTACGATGGAATGGAGCTTCTGGTACACTATATTAATGTAACATTGTTGATCGAAGGTTACGATCATGGTGTTTCTTGAACCATAGATATCATACTTGTTACATCGAAAAGGGGAATGTAGTTTGAATCACATTCCTTCCCTCTATCAATGTGGGTCTTGAATCGGAAATCATCATTTTTGAGTGATGATTCGAAGATGGAAGAGTTGTCTAAATAATCTCTATAAAATGAAGCTCTATATGTGAATACTTCAGAATCACTGTTTTTGGTGAAACCCGACAGGGGTGAAAACCTTATCGGGGTACCGATACCTCCTCATGTTTTGACCGACACACAACTAAAGGTTGCTTGTCAAAGGAGGGAACATGTCAGTCGCTTCGTCCAAGCATATCAGGAGTCAGTTGGTCATGACCCTAATGACGCTAAAATTGCTCGTCATATAGAGTTCCAAGGGAGGTAGGATATTGTGTCTTATGTCAATCTCGTTGATCATCACAGGGTTGATGTGTTGACCTGTATGAGTATTCAATTAATAGAGTAGGCCAATGCGAGTAGGTACCATTGGGTGGCTATTAAAATACTATGGACTTCTTCCCTTCTGAATACCATCGAATTTGTGTCCCAGTCCAACATCATAGTTGGCGGTTCCTCAGATTGGGCGATTCTTCTAGTAGGTTTAGATGACAGGGCATGCAGCTATTTCGAGGGTTGCTCATTTCCCCTATAAGAGTGTATCTTCACCAAATTTGCGTCGAGTACAAGTCTTTGAAACCTTTTTTGGGGATCTTCTTCGACCTCTTCTCTGTGGCTCTTACTTTATTGGATGTTGCTCGAGATCAAAGATTAATATCCCTTCATCCTCAAGTACCTTGGTTCAACCCTTTCACTTCTGAACGAGGGGCTTTCTGGAGCATTTCTTACTTGTGAAACCCATCACTTCTGAGGAGCATATGGACTTCTGCTCGTCTTCGAATCTGATGGGGAGTGTCCATTCTTATAGAAGTGGTTTTCAGAAATGTTGTCAAAAGCGCATTTCTACCTACCCATCCCTTCTTATCATTTTGGGCCAACTCCTCTGTCTTTAGAGGAAGTGAAAATGAAAGAGGATTCATATGTTTGGTATCAAGGACTCGAATATGAAGAAGGGTATGGTCCCGATGAAGTATTTTTCTTTCAACAAAAGAAAAGGAGAATAGATACTCGTGTGATCATTAGTGCCTCTGAACATTCCGATAGACAAAACTCTTTGGTGAGAACCGGGATCCTGGCCCCCTTTTATTTAAATGGGAAACTTGTGCTTTCATAGATAATATGAATGAGTTGAGCAAATTACGAAAATTTATGGCGCTCGCGAATGATCATGGACATACTGTTGGTTTGTCCGCCCCGATGCTAATGACACATGTTGTTGTTTCTTCTTCTGTCCCGGAGGTTTATATTCATGTCGTGGTGATTTCCCTAGAGGTAGTCAAAACTACGGCTCTAGTTCTGATTCTTGAAATGGGTCAGTCAACTGCTATCTTAGTTGATTTATCTACTCGGGGACCTTCACCTTCTCCTTCCCCTTCCATCAACAAGACCTCCTCAAACAACCTTCAATGAAGCAATCTCATTGCCTTACAAGTGCTTCACTTGATGATCCTCAATCCTCAATGAAAATCTCTCTAACTTGCACATCTTCCAACTGGATCATATGAGACGGATCAAGAGTGTACTTCCTCAGCTGAGACACATGAAATACATCATAAAGATTGGAAAGATATGGCGGTAACTCCACTTGGTAGGCCATCTCTCTTACTTTCTGAAGAATCTGAAACAGACCAATGAAACATGGTGTAAGCTTCTTAGACTTCAATGCACAACCAACACCAATCACCAAAGTAAATCTCAAGAACACATGATCTACATCTTGGAACTCAAGTGTTTTGCTCCTCTTGTCATGATATCTCTTGTGATGACTCTTAAAGTCTTTCATCTTCTCTTGGATCATTTTGATCTTCTTAGTAGTTTGTTGAACTATCTCAGATCCAAGCACAACACTATCACTGGAGTCATACCAACACATAAGTGTCTTACAACTTCTACCACACAACGCCTTGAATTGTGCCATTACAATACTAGAATGGAAACTGTTGTTATAGGTGAACTCAACCAACGAAAAGTATTTGTCCTAGTTACCTCCCTGCTCAAAAACACATGGTCTCAGCAAACCCTCTAGAGACTGAATAGTCCTATTTTCCTGACCATTTTTCTGTGAATGATAAGCATAACTCAACTTCAGCTTAGTACGCATCTCTTCTTGCAAACTCTGCCAAAACCTCGATGTGAACCTCAGATATCTATCTGACATAATACTCAGCGGGATGGGCCGACCTGCTCTGATGCCACTATGTAACACCCTACTTCCTGACTCGACAAATAATTAAATAAAACATAAATCCACCAAGTAGGATGTCACTCAACATACAAACAACTCATATTTGAACCACATAATTTAATATTTTAAACCATTTGATAAGCAGCGGAATTAGAAAATACTCGACATAAAAAGCCTTAATAACAATATTAGTTTTAAAAGTGGTTCATCATAGAATAAAATTAAAGGAAAAGATACACAACATAAACAAATAAAGAACGACATGTTCCCCTCGTGTTACGAGTCAGAGCGACTCAAACTATAAGACTCAAATGACAAACAACTAAAGAGGCATAACACCTTCCTCAACCTCAAGCTCCTACTCAGGTACCTGATTATCTGTACTCCAGAGAAGCACAAATGCAACAATACAAAAAGGGGGTGAGAATACATTCAAATAATAAAAGGTGCATAAACAATCATGATAGATTCACACACTACACAGTCATACATGTATCAGATATACACCTCAAATATAATGTATTTACATTTCACTCACATCATTGTCAAACTCAATCATGCAAGAGTATTAATCAATACACAAGCATCTCATTTGCACAATAGCTATATAGTGCAATGCAACAATCAACTCGAATCATGATCATCATGATCCCCACTTTGAACCAGACTCACAACTCAACTCTATATGCATGCGGTACCGAATTAACATTTGGTTCTTCATACGGACCGAGTTCTAATATCTACGAACCCATAGCCCCACTCTGATCTTGGGACAAGTCACTAGTTCCCACTATGAACTAACAAACACGTCTATTTCACAGGAATAACAACATATGGTGCATGGCATATCTCAATGCAATAACAACAACACACAACACTGGATACAACCTCACTCTGACTGTAAACAATCACATAACAACATATCAAAGACTATATCCCCACTCTAACTATAATTCATGATGCACTCAACATAATATGAGTAGTTCTCACTCTGAACCACTCGCCTTATCAATCATCGACAAACATGTATAATAATTCACGCAATTACACATATAATATACAACATATATTCCCATATTGAACATACATTCATACAATAATTGGTTAGAACAAGATTTTTGTTCTGCAATATATCTCTAATTTTTGATGATAATAAAGAATGAAACAATTTGGTACCCTAATAATTTTTTCTAAGTGTGCAGGTTTCTAAGGAAAAATGAATCCGAGGAAAACAATATCTGGCATCTAACGTAGTCCAGAAAAGTTGATCCAGCAATGAAGAAATCATATCTGACTCTGAACAAGAATACTTCTAAAAGAATCACATACAGAATCTGACATTGAAGTTCATATCTCAAGAACACTTCTGAAAGAATCACATACAGAATCTGACATTGAAGTTCATATATGATGTCTGAAGACTCTACATCTGATGACTCTGCAAGATAACATCAAAAGACACTCTATCTGAAGACTAGTCAAGCTAACATCTGAAGCCTATTCGACAAACATCTATATGAAGACTATTCAACAAATAGCTATCTGAAGACCAGTTAAGAGAATATCTGAAGACTACAAGCTTCTGCCCAAAGACTCTGACTCCGCTCACTCTGATTCACGCTCAACAAATCATCTGACTTATCAAAATCAGAGGCTTAATCAAGAAGTATTCTAAGTATAGTACCAATCTTTATAAGGAAATTATGGATTATGTTCCAAGACCGCTATGGAAAGGACAAAGAAGTTAATACCATTAATTCCCATAATTGACAAGAAATCTCCATTAATTTCCCTCCAACGAGATTATCTCAAAGTACTATATAAAGGCCTCATCATCATCATGATAAATATGAATAATACACAAGAATTCTATAATACACTTTGATTTACTTACTCAATCTACTTTCTTTGTAAAATTCAGTAATCACACAAGAATTATTGTTCTAAGTGTGATCATTGATCCGTGTTCTTAATCGTGTTTATACTGCTTACCTAGAAGTACTAAGGCAAACACCTGTAATTCTCTAAATTTGTTGATATTCCTCAAGTGACTTGTTTAAGTCTGTAGGCTTGAGAGGACTAAGAGATTGTTAAAGCCTTAGACGTTTTTGTAATCTATTAAGATTATTGGATTAAGTCCTTATTGAAGGCGAAATCACCTTGTCTGGGTGGACTTGAGTAGCTTTGATTTTCAAGCGAACCAGGATAAATTTCTTGTGTTCTTAGAATTTACTTTCGTGTGAGTGGTTTTGCAAAAGTTTTTGATTACTGTGGAAACAATTCAAACCCCCATTTCTTGTTTTTCTCTGCCTTCAATTGGTATCAGAGCTTAGGCTCTGTTATTGATTTTTGTATCAAACACTTAACAATGTAGAGAGATCCAGTATGAGAAAAACATCATGGCTAACATAAATTAAAGAGATAGCTACAACGCCAAACCTCTAGTTTTTTATGGAGAAAATATTGACTATTGGAAGGACATAATTCAAAGCTTCTTCCTAGGCTACAACGTTGATCTATGGGATATTGTCACAAATGGTTACGAACCACCAATTTATGTTATCGGTATATCTATCCCAAGAAGCAGAATGAGTGATTATCATAAGTGTGCTTGCAAGAATCACCATAAAGCAAGAACCATTATGTTGAACATAATCTCCTACAATGAGTACGAGAAGATCACCAACAGGGAAACAACCAAAGAAATCCTTGATTCCTTGAAGATGACTCATGAAGGCAATAATCAAGTTAAAGAGACTAACGCTTTGGCCTTAATCTAGAAGTATGAAGCCTCCAAAATGGAAGATGATGAAGTTGTTGAAGTGATGTTCTCAAGTTTCCAAACCTTAGCTACAGGACTCAAGGTTCTGGATAAAGGATATACTATAACAGATAATGTCAAAAAGATAATCAGAAGTCTTCCCAAGAAATGGAGACCTATGCTTACTGCTCTAAAGTTATCCAAGGATCTGAACAGCATAAGCCTTGAAGAACTTATCAGCTCCCTCAGAAATCATGAAATAGAGCTAGAGGAAGATGAACCTTAGAAGAAAAGCATATCAGTAGCTCTAAAGTCCAGATCATAAGGAAGAAAGCCAAAAAGGAACAAAGCCTTTCAAGTTGAAGAAGAAGACGAAGATGACTATGAGAATGAAGATTCCGATGATGAAGAGGAGTTATCTCTTCTTTCCAGAAGAATCAAACAGCTATGGAGAAAAAGAAATAACAACTTCAGAAGGCCCACACAGAAGGGAGATCGTCCAGATTCAACCTTCAGAGGCAGACCCAACAAAGAAGTGACCTGCTATGAATGCAAAGAACCTGGACACTACAAAAATGAATGTCCAAAGCTCAAGAAGGACAACTTAAGAAAGGAAAGCTTCAAGAAAAACTCCTTCAAAGAAAAGAAGAAGGGACTCATGGCAACATGGGGCGACTCTGAATCTGAAGCTTCGAAATCTGATTCTGAAGAGGAGCAAGCAAACGTTGCATTCATGGCCATCACCTCTGGAAGTTCATCTGAAAGAGAGTCTGACTCTGAAGAGGTATTCTCTGACTTTTCTCATTCTGATTTGGAAGCTTGTTTATCAGAATCTATGAGCTTGTATCAGAAGCTTCGACAGAAATTCAAGAACTTGAAAAAGGTTCATGAAGAGATTGTTGAAGAGTGAAATAAGCTTGAGAAAGAAGTTACTGAACTTAAAGAAAATAATTTTATCCTTGAAAAATAAAATGAATTTTCAACCAAAAAATGTTCAAAACTTGAAGAAACTCTTTCTAAAGCTCCACCTACCTTTGACACCATCATATACAAATATGAAAAGACTTTTCAGAAATTTATGAACAATGAACTTGAAAGAAGCAAAATGGCTTCTATGATCTATATTGTCAGTCAGAATAAGAAAAGAGGAATTGGATATGGCTCTGATGAAGATGGTCTAAACCCTTCTTTAGAAAACAAACTTAAATCTCCTTTTTCTTATCATTACACGCATGCACAAACATAAAAATTTAATAATGCTAGAAAACTCAAAGTTTTCAGAAATTCTGGGAGAACTAATCCTAAAGGACCCAAAAGATTATGGGTACCAAAAGATAAAATAGTATATGTTGCAGATATCCTGTACAACAGAGTTAAAACACCAATCATGGTACCTGGACTCTGGATGCTCGCGACACATGACGGGAAGAAAGCATATGTTCCAAAACCTGGAACTTAAGGATGTTGGCTTCGTAGGCTTTGGAGGAAATCAGAAAGGAAGAATCAGAGGATCTAGAACAGTTGGTAATGGATCTCTTCCCTCTATTTCTGATATCCTTTATGTTGAGGGATTAATGCATAACTTGTTATCCATAAGTCAATTAAGTGATAACGGTTATGATATAATCTTTAATAAAAAAATATGCAAATCTGTTAATCAAAAAAATGGAACGGTCCTCTTCACTGGAAAAAGGAAGAACAACATTTACAAAATAAAGCTTCCAGATTTAAAAAATCAAAACATAAAATGTTTAATGTCTGTAAATGAAGAGCAATGGGTGTGGCATAGACGTTTGGGTCACATTAGCTTGAGGAGGATTTCTCAGCTAAATAAACTTGAGTTAGTCAGATGCCTACCTAAGCTGAATTTTTCTTCAGATGCTCTTTGTGAAGCATGTCAGGAAGGAAAATTTTCTAAAACAACTTTCAAAAACAAAAATGTTGTTTCAACCTCTAAGCCCATGGAACTTTTACACATTGACCTGTTTTGACCTGTTAAGATATCATCAGTCAATGGTAAGAAGTATGGACTTGTCATTGTTGATGATTATAGTCGTTGGACTTGGGTAAAATTCTTAAGGCACAAGAATGAGTCACATTCCGTGCTCAGTAGTTTCTGTTCAAAAGTGCAAAACGAATTTGAATCTAAGATCATCAGAGTCAGAAGTGATCATGGTGGCGAATTTGAAAACAAAATTTTTGAAGAACTTTTTGACTCTAATGGAATATACCATGATTTCTCCTGTCCTAGAACTTCACAACAAAATGGAGTTGTAGAAAGGAATAATAAGACTCTCTAAGAAATGGCCAGAACCATGATTAATGAAACAAATGTGGCTAAGCACTTCTAAGGATGAAGCTGTGAATACATCGTGTTACATTCAGAATAGAATCTATATCAGACCTATTATAGAGAGGACTCCTTATGAACTGTGCAAGGGAAGAAAACCCAACATTTCTTATTTTCATCCTTTTGGATGTTCCTGTTTTATTCTGAATACTAAAGATAATCTGAATAAGTTTGACTCTAAGGCACAAAGTGTATTATGTTGGGATACTCATAATGTTCTAAAGGATATAGAGTATACAATACAGAAACACAAATTATAGAGAGGACTGCTTCATCAATACATGTTGGGTTTGATGATAAGCTTGACTCTGAAAAGTCAAAGTTAGTTGAGAGTTTTGCAAATTTAGAGATGACACTTGCAGGTTCTGACGAAAAAACCATAGAATCTGATGAAGCAGAAAGAGAAATGCCAGAAGCACCTGAAATCACAATCAATCAGAAAAGATCAAGAAATAGACAGAATGTTTCTGAAGAACTGATTCTGGGAAACAAAAATGAACCTGTCAGAACAAGATTAACATTCAAAGTTTCTGAAGAAACACTTATGGGACTAGTATCTCTAATAGAGCCAACATCATGTGAAGAAGCTCTTCAAGACAAAGAATGGATTCTGGCAATGAAAGAAGAACTTGATCAGTTTGCCAAGAATGATGTCTGGGATCTTGTACCAAGACCCAAGGGAACCCATGTGATTGGAACGAAATGGTTTTATATAAACAAACCAAATGAAAAGGGTGAAGTGGTCAGAAACAAAGCACATATGGTGGAACAAGGTTATAGTCAACATGAAGGTATTTACTACAACGAAATATTTTCTCCAATCATGAGGTTAGAATCTATTCGTCTTCTTGTATCTTTTGCTATAATTTATTCCATCAAATTATATCAGATGGATGTCAAAAACGCGTTTTTGAATGGTCGTATTTCTGAAGAGGTGTATGTCCAACAACCTCCTAGTTTCGAAAACTCAACTTTCAGAACATGTTTATAAACTTAAAAAGTCTCTTTATGGTCTGAAACAAGCCCCAAGAGCTTGGTATGAAAGACTTAGTTCATTTCTTCTGGAGAATGACTTTATCAGAGGCAAAGTGGACTCCACTCTTTTCTGTAAAAACATCATAAACGGTCTTATGATTTGTCAAATATATCTTGATGACATAATATTTGGTTTTGCTAACCCCTCTGTTTGTCAAGAGTTTTATGAGTTAATGCAGGCATAATTTGAAATGAGTTTGATGCAAGAACTAAGGTTCTTTTTGGGGATTCAAACCAACCAAACATCAGAAGCCACATATATATATCAAAGAAAATACATAAAAGACATTCTGAAGAAATCTAACATGTCAAAAAGCAAACCAATAAAGAATCACATGCATCCTACTTGCATTCTGGAGAAAGAAGAGGTGAGTCAAAAGGTTTGTCAGTGTCTGGGAGGAAACCTCATCTCATGGGCAAGCAAAATACAATCAACCATTGCACTGTCAACTTCAGAAGCAGAATACATTTCAGCTTCACTGTGCAGCACTCAGATGCTCTGGATGAAGAGTCAACTTGAGGACCTTCAAATTTATGAGTAACATCCCTATCTTTTGTGACAATACTGTTGCTATATGTTTAAGTAAGAATCCAATTTTACATTCCAGAGCGTAGCACATAGAAATTAAACATCATTTTATTAGAGACTATGTTCAGAAAGGGATAATCATTTTAAAATTCATAGATACAGACCATCAATGGACTTACATCTTTACAAAACTGAAGATAGATTTATTTTCATTCTGAAACATTTAAATATGGCAGGTTCCCCATAATGAATATGAACATGTGCCTCTCATATCTAATGTTAAAATAGACTCTGATTTAAACATATGTCGTTTATCTGTTTATGGTTATGATACTTCTACAAGTTACATGATATCTCGATTAAAAAATTTATGAATCAGAAACCTTTTGGTATTCTTGACTCCAGAAACATCAGCATGTGGTGTCCCAAACGCGTGGCTTTGGATCTTCTAGACAATTGTCTAGCTTAGAACTCAAGAGCCAAACTATTAAGATTACCTCGAGCAGTGTGCATATTTTTGAGATTAGACAATCATCATTAGCTGCATTTAATTCTCCCCACGCCTGTCAACTCAGATTTAAGCAATCACAATTACTTTTGTCCCCTATTCATCTAACGCTGTCATTTTTCATGTGTTTTGAACGTGTATATATATTACCATAATTCCCACTTTCACACTTTTCACTCTCACAACATACATGAACCCTTGCCTTCATTCTCTCTGCAACCTTACCCTCCTTGCAACTTCATCTCTTTTGCAACTTCATATCTTTCAACAACTGCAACCTGAATCCTCAACAGCAACAGGTTTTCGAATATCTTAACAAATGAATGCTGCCGAGCAACTAGTTAAAGCTCCATAGCAAGTTACAACCCAAACTACTACACCTTCAATAACTTCATATCAAGAACCTCATGTTCTTGATCGCCTTCCTCACATCAATCTTGCCACCCCTTTTGAAAACCTAGAAGTATTGTGTGAACTTTTGATTGATTTTGACAACCTCAAGAGGAATGACATAGATCTAACTGAAGAACTGGAGAACCAAGGGTGGGGAAACTACTTCAAACGTCTTTATGGTCCAGTGTAGACTTTCCTAGTGAAGGAATTTTGGAGGTTCACTGATTGCGATGACCACTACATCGTATCCTATGTTCTAGGAGTCAAAACATTGATCACATGGAAGTTAATAGCCAAGCTTCTGGACATGAAAATAGTAAGGGGAAGAAGGATATACAACATCAACCCTAGGGAAAAGTATATGTCCTAGAAAGTTATCCCTACCATTTTCTCTCAGAACCCATAAGGGAGAACTTCTAAGAACAAATAACTTCACCAAAATCTGAGAGTTTGGTTGAAGATCATTCTAGGTACAATCCATCATCGTCCAGGTTCCAGTTCCTCTGACTACATCAATACAAACCAGAAGTGCATCCTTTACTGTCTGCACAAAGGGATGAAGCTGAATATTCCCTCCCTCGTCTTCAAGTATCTGAGGGACTCCGTCATAGATACCAGAAACAACATGAAGCCCAGAAGTTACATCCCTTTGGGGAGATTAATTTCTGATGTTCTGATAGAGAGTGGGATGGTAGTCCACCTCATCTCTATCAATATGATGGAAGACGTCACAGTGGACATGGGCAAGCCTCTGAATGCCAAGAATCTGAAGAGCATGGGGCTAATTGACAAGGTCAAAGTCAAACCCACTTTGGACACCTCCTGGGAAGCTTTGAAGGATCAGAGGTAGATATCCAATGGATGTATCTCTTCTCTAAGATTGATCCCCAGAGGTAATCGCCCATTATCTTTAGGATCTGAAAGCCCAAGGAATAGACATTTCTGGGTTTAGCTTGGACTGGCTACCAGATCAGCCACCAAATTTCATGAAGAGGAAGATATATCTCTCTGAGAAGAAGAAAAAGAAGAAGACTCAGAAGATGGGAGAATCTTCAGCATCTTAGAAGCAACTTGTGCCTCTAGGCTCCTCAGTACCGTGTAAGTCTCATATCTTAGAACCTCTCTTAAGTTCTGGTTCTAGGAAAATTCTACCATCCCTACCTCAACCACCATCTATCATCTCTCCCTCTGAACCAACCATCTTCATCCCCATTCCTTCTAAAACCCACACTTTTGAACCAAACACATCCTCACCTCCACTACCAAAATTTAACCTCACAACTACCTCAATCCCTATATCTGATGTCATCTATCTAAACGAACCCATATCACATCCCTCATCTACTCCCAGTTCGCCTTCATACTATGACCTAACCTCAAACTCTGAACATTCAGACATCCCTGACCCAACCTCCCCCACTCTTGTACAACTTCAAGCCACAATTGAATCTGAACAGACTCAGTCTGTACCAGAATCTTCTGCATCCATACCAACTCCTTATGTACCCACTTCAGAACCTTCTGAAACCATTCCACCTCCTTCTGAAATCATCTCTGACCCCTCTGAACCCACGCACAATCCCTCTGAACCCACCTCTCAAACCTCTGAACCTGGCCTCACATTCCCAACCATCGATGAGGCCTTTTCCAAGTTCTTAGAGACAATTTGGTACCCTAATAATTTTCTCTAAGTGTGCAGGTTTCTAAGGAAAAATTAATCTGAGGAAAATAATATCTGGCATCTAATGTAGTCCAGAAAAGTTGATCCAACAATGAAGAAATCACATATGACTCTGAACAAGAACACTTTTGAAAGAATTACATAATCTAACATTGAAGTTCATATCTGATGTCTGAAGACTCTACATCTGATGACTCTACAACATCATAAGACACTTTATCTGAAGACCAGTCAAGCTAACATATGAAGTCTATTCAACAAACATCTATTTGAAGACTATTCAACAAACAACTATCTGAAGACTAGTTAAGAGAATATCTGAAGACTACAAGCTTCTTCCCGAAGACTCTGACTCTGCTCACTCTGATTCACACTCAACAAATCATCTGACTCATTAAAATCAGAAACTTAATCAAGAAGTACTCTAAGTATAGTACCAATCTTTATAAGAAAATTATGGATTATGTTCCAAGACCGTTATGGAAAGGACAAATAAGTTAATTCCATTAATTCCCATAATTGACAAGAAATCTCCATTAATTTCCCTCCAACGAGATCATCTCAAAATACTATATAAAGGCATCATCATCATGCTGAATACGAAGAATATACAAGAATTCTACAATACACTTTGATCTACTTACTCAATATACTTTCTTTGTAAAATTCAGTAATCACACAAGAATTATTGCTCTAAGTGTGATCATTGATCTGTGTTCTTAATTGTGTTTATACTGCTTACCTAGAAGTACTAAGGCAAACACATGTACTTCTCTAAATTTGTTGATATTCCTCAAGTGATTTGTTTAAGTCTATAAACTTGAGAGGACTAAGAGATTGTTGAACTCTTAGACGCTTTTGTAATCTATTGAGATAATTGGATTAATTCCTTATTGAAGGTGAAATCACCTTGGCTGGATGGACTGGAGTAGCTTTAATTTTCAAGCGAACCAGGATAAATTTCTTGTGTTGTTAGCATTACTTTCGTGTGAGTGGTGTTGCAAAAGTTTTTGATTACTGTGAAAACAATTCAAACTCCCCTTTCTTGTTTTTCTCTACCTTCATAATTATCTCGCAATTCACTACCATGAGGTATCTCTGTGTATTATCTCTCTAACTCTTCGAATGATACTTCACTTAGACTTACGAAACCAAAGTTACGGCCAAAATCGTTGGGGAATAAATCATGTTTAGTTTCAGATTTTTTTTCAAAATTATAGAATACATCATTCGATTGACATGGAGTGTCAATTGATTGGAACGCCTTTTCTCACCGACTTCTTAAAAACACGTTTAAAACTCAATGTAATCAATTTCCATTTTTTTCTTCAAAAATACACGTATGCAATCGATTGACATCCTGTGTCAATCGCTTGACATAGTTAAAATTTCCAAAAATAAAGGCATGCAATCTATTGACACATGGTGTCAATCGGTTGACATCATACATTTTTCCAAAAGAATCAGTTTTCTCTGCATCGCTCATCTTCCTCATCACATATCTCTCACAACTCAAATCAATCTCCATTATATCATTCAAAACACAATAATTCACATTCTAATATGATAAAAAATGTCAATTAATTATTAATCAACATAACTCTATCAATTTCATCATGAATTATTCAATAATGTTCATACCCTAAAACATCCAGTTTCACATCAATTTCATCATTGAATCAATTTACTCATGAAATAAAACATCATAGTGTAATACCTCAAAATTTTCCCCCCTCATTCATGCATTCATTTTTAAGTCATTTAACATTTCATATTGCATTTCATCATGTCAATCGGAATTAGATCCAAGAAGCTTGAATATCATCCAAGACACTTTGTGGGTCCTATCTGGGTGATCAGTCAACACAAGGGAATGGGTTGAGATACTTCCAACATGTTCAAATAGGGTCTATTCATCAGTCAAAACGTTAATCTTGAAGGAGCAAAAGTTTGTTCATGAGCCGTCATGCTCGCTAGGCGAGCAGAATGGGTCGCCTAGCGAGTCCCAAGAAAAGCCACTAGAATCACCTACGCTCAGAGGAATTTCTTGAACTGTCATGCTCGCTAGGCGAAGCCCACGCGTTTTGAAAAAAAAAACGAATAAAAAAACGAAAAAAAAATTAAATAAATAAATAAATAAAATATAACAGAAAAATCTTGGACTTGGACCTCTCTCATTTGAGCCCACAAAGCCACGAAAATCAGGTTATAAATTCTAAAAAAAATTCAGTGGAAAAACCCTAGAGAGATTCTAACTAATTCAGAGCAACCTCCAGAGACTGAAGGGAACTCATCTGCAAAGAACCAATTCCCTCTCATATAAACCCTAAGATTGTTCTGCAAAGCCAACGATGCAATTCAATTTCAATCGATCCTCCCCAATCAGGTATGCCCTATTTCCACTACTTTATACTTTCAACCTGAAATTTCTGAATGTATGAGGTATTATGGGTGAATTTGGAAGAGTGGGTGTTGTTAGGTTTTGCATGTGGGCACATGTTTTAGTATGTATGTCATGTCTTGATGTGTGGATCCTTGCCCCCTGACTTTGAATTTTGATACCCTTTTGATGCATGTGTTTGACAAGAGGTTTAGGCCTCCTACACTTGGTTGCTTTTTGTGAGCTCTTTTTGTGAATTTTAATGGCATGATTCATGTGGTTACATTTTGATTTGGGGCAACTCTTGATTGCACCCCATCTTGTCACTCTAACCTGTTTGTTGAGTTTTTTGTGAGGGCTCACATGACTCCTGAAAGGATAGCTTGCTTGGCATTCCACTTTATTTGGGGGATACCATTTGGAGATTTATTCTGATTACCTGTATTGACTTGCTTTCTTTGATGGTGCCAGCTCGAGAGATCTCTGGGTTTCTTATTTCTTTTGCTGTTATTACTTCGGATCTTTATCCGTGTGGTAGACCTCTTGCTCCTTTATCTTTTCCGCATTTTACCGCTTTCTTAGCTGGAAGACCTCAATAGGAGGCAATGTTTTCTTTTGTTTGTTTACTTTTGTGCCCAAAGACCTCCAAGAGGAGGCACCAGTGCTAAAGACCTCCACGAAGAGGCAATTGACGGATAAAAGGGATTAATAATCAATCCCCCGTTATTCAGTGTGTCGTTCTTTATGCTCGCACTACGTGCTGATGCTTCAGAACAAAAGCCTAAGACCTTTTGTCCGGTCAGTCAGTGGAGAGGGTTTCACCTTTCTGAATCCCCACTTTTTGTCATGAGCTCACCCTGTCCAGGGTTAAGAGCTATGAGGTCTTATCCTTATTACACTTTTGATCTGCTCACCCTGACGTTCAATGTCAGTGGTTAAGAGCCCATTTGATTACTTATTCCATGGCTTGTTTGTCGAGGTTGATATGACCCCTCTTGACTAAAGCCCTACCCATATATGTTTGAACCCCCTTGTTGGCATTTTACTTTATGCATGTTTGTTTTGTATGGTGGGATCGTCTCCCCATAGGATTGCTAGGCTTCGTATAGTCTCTCGTTTGCATGTCAATTAAGGTAGCACTGTTCCTTCGTCTAGGACTTCCTTTTTTGCATGAGCACTCCTAAAACCCAAACAAACTCATTGATTTTTCTTCTCCTAAGAACACGTTAACTCCTTCTACTACAGGCGAGTAAGTCTCCAAAGGTCTAGCATCCGGTAGATTGCGTAGTAACGTCGTTCATCTAAAAAACACAACCCTTAACCCGTAGTTAGCCGAACTACGGTTTGCTCTGATTCTCATTCCAGATGAGATACGTAGGCATAAGACGCGATGTCTTAGCGAGCACACTCCTCTTTAACCCATAGGTAGCCGAGCTACGAAGACTCTGATTCTCATATTCAGATGAGATACGTATGCAGTGGATGCGACATCCGTGCGAGTCATTTTCTTTTGACCCTTCTTTTAGTAGATAGTACATTAGATAAACCCACACCCTTTAGACAAGAACAACAAGAGTGGACCCTGTAGAGTACTACGGATGCGTAGGGGTGCTAATACCTTCCCTTCGCATAATCGACTCCCGAACCCAAGATTTGGTTGCGAGACCTTGTCTTTTCCTTTCCCTTTTCCAGGTTTACTTCGAGCGTTTCCTTTCCCTCCTTTGGGATAAATAATACACGGTGGCGACTCTTCTGTCATTTCTTTCTCGCTGGTTGTTTTTTCGCATCTCCTTTTTCAGATTGCGACACATAGCATCAACAAACACAATATCATGAAGACCCACATCCAGACGAGGTTTCTTTTGGATATATTTTGTCTTATGGGTGTTCCATGACGACAGATGTTCCTCTAGAAATCGTCGACTCTGGTGACCATTTCCCGAGAACTCAGTCGAGGCCTCTCCTCCGAGACGTGATTATGTTAGCTCTGGTGGGCACATTCTCGCTGATCAATCCGAGGACCCCGAGACTGGGAACTTGCTATTAGGATGTCCTGTTGAGGGGAGTCAATGGAGATCTTTTATCCCGTAATAATGCCAAACCTCCAGTGGTAAACGTATTATTCTCGACTGAAGGGCTGAAGCTGACGAACTTGTGCTCTTAGAACCTACCAGTAAGGGGAGGGCTAAATTTAGGAAACCTTAACCTCCAACCAACCCGGTTTTCTGGAGCAAAGCTTTGATCTTGTATTATATTCTTCAGTGGGTTTCTCTTCAGACAGTGCAACCCGACAGATGTTCAAGCAGATACAGCAATCCTGATTCCCATGTCACATCATTGCATCACATCATTTCGCATTCATATCATTTAACACATGTTTATCTATTCCCAGGGATTCATATCTTCTTCTTGATTCTAGTCGGGGTTTTTCTTCTTATCAAATGCGAGACTGGAATCAAGGGGCTAGAATACCCTTTGGAACTGATAAACATGTCATTGCATTTGCATATCCATCAGCATGTCTTGCATAGCAGGTACCTCCACAGTGTTCTCAGTTGTTTGGTGTTCCACTAGCAGGATAGCTGACCCAGGCATTCACTGGTACGGTACCCGCAGAAACCACCAGAGAGCAATGGAAAGCCTACAAGCAGAGCTCGCCTAGATGAAGATTCGCATGAATCAGTTCATGGATGTGGTTCAAGGGGTGGCTCAGGGAGAGCAAGAGCTCAGGTAGATGATGCAAAGGAATCCCGCCACTACTCAACCAGAGACGTTGACTGATCCCCCAGCTGGAGAGGCTAACGGACTCAATGGACCGGGGCCTATCCCAATCCCACATGGCAACCCTGGTCAACAACCCGTCCATGATGACCACGAGGATCAGTTCCCCTTGCTTCAGGAAGACTTTGGAATGAGTCATGGTATGGACCCTATGTTTCGAAGACTGGAAGAGAGGTTGAAGGCAGTGGAAGGACAAAATCCTCTGGGAGTAGACGTTGCTGACTTGGGATTGGTCCCAGGCGTAAGGGTGCCACCGAAATTCAAGGTCCCGATATTTGACAAATACAGCGGCAACTCTTGCCCGAAGACCCATGTGCAAGCCTACTTCCGTAAAATGGTTGCATACTCTGACGATGAAAAGTTTCTTATGTACTTTTTCCAGGATAGCCTAGCTGGGGCATCCCTGGAATGGTATATGAGGCTGGACAAAGCCCACATCCACTGCTGGAGGGATTTGGCTGAGGCTTTCGTGAAGCAGTATCAGTATAATGCAGACATGGCTTCGCACAGAACTCAACTTCATAATCTGTCTCTTAAAGGCAATGAGTGCTTCAGGGAATACGCTCAACGCTGGAGGGAGACAGCTTCCCGTGTTCAACCTCCTATGTTGGAGAAGGAAATGGCTAACATGTTCATGAACACTCTGCCCGGACCTTACTTGGAGCACCTGGTGGGTTGCAATGCCTCCAACTTTGCTGATGTAGTCTCTACCAGAGAGAGGGTGGAGAATTACCTGAAGACATACAAGACCCAGAGTGGAGGTGGATCTTCATCAGGGGTGAAGAAGTCGTTCATTCAGGGACAGAAGAGGAGAGAAAAGGATGCAAGTGCCATATCTTCTTATCAGAACAGGGATAACCGGAGGAATAACTTTCAGAACTATCATCAGCAACCGTATGTTGCGGCTGTGACCATTCCAGTTGCAGCACCACTACAACAACAACAACCCCAGCGTCAACCAGCTCAGTACCAACCACAACAACCGGGTAATAGACCCGCTTATCAACAGAGGCCAAGGACGATAGACCGGCGTTTCGACACTCTTCCAATGTCGTACGCTCAATTGCTTTCTAGTCTTCAACAACTACAACTTGTGCAGTTACGCACTCTGGCTCCTCCTGTTGGTAGGCTTCCGGTGGGTTACAACGCCAACGCTAGGTGTAGCTTCCACTCTGGAGCACCTGGCCATAATATTGAGAATTGCAAAGCTTTTAAGCACGTAGTTCAGGACCTCATAGATTCAAAGGCCATCGACCTTGCACCGGCTCCTAATGTTGTCAACAATCCTATGTCGCAACATGGTGGAGCAAATGTTAACATGGTCGAAGGAGAAGTCGAATCAGTCGAAGATGTTGGCCAGGTCTCTGCAGTCAACGATGAAGATGGGGATAACGATTGTGACATCGATAACTGGGTGCGTCCGAGGATCCCAGGTGAAGTCATCAACAATTGGTCTTCTGAGGAGATTGTCCAAGTCACTTTTCTGAAGGATTAATTTTCTTTGTTTATTCATGCATATCCAAGTCTTACGTTCCGCCCAGGGCGTAATGACTCATTGTAGGGCTCATCTATGTGGATACTTGCATTTTTTATCATAAATAAAGGACGTCTTTTTGCATTCAAATATTTTGTTCACTGTCTTTCTATTTTTGCAGTTTTCAAAAATCAAAAAAATACTTGGCAATGTTTTGTTTAGTTTTCATTCCTTGTTCACACTCATAAGCACATATCATCACTCATGCAGATGCACATCACCGGGTCCTATTGATAACAGTTCTGCTATGGCTCGCTTCGACTTTGAAAATCCAATCTTTCAAGCTGAAGAAGAGGGTGATGAAGACTGTGAACTCCCTGAAGAACTTGCCAGGTTATTAAAACAGGAGGAAAGGGTCATTCAACCGCATCAAGAGTCTGTTGAAGTGATTAATCTCGGCACCGAGGACGCCAAGAGAGAAATCAAGATAAGGGTTGCTTTGGAAGACGATGTGAAGAAGGGGCTGATTGAATTGCTGCAAGAATATGTTGACATCTTCGCTTGGTCTTATGAGGACATGCCAGGGCTTGACACAAATATTGTGGTACACCGTTTGCCTCTCAAAGAAGGTTGTCCTCCGGTCAAGCAGAAGCTCAGAAGAACAAGACCAGAGATGGCTGTCAAGATAAAGGAAGAAGTGCAAAAACAGTTGGATGCAGGGTTTCTAGCAGTCACAAATTATCCGCCATGGGTTGCAAATATCGTTCCAGTACTTAAGAAGGATGGAAAGGTACGGATGTGTGTTGAATACCGGGATCTGAACAGAGCTAGTCCTAAAGATGATTTCCCATTACCTCACATCGACGTTTTGGTGGATAACACAGCTCAGTTCTCGGTATTCTCCTTCATGGATGGCTTTTCTGGCTATAATCAAATTAAGATGGCACCAAAAGACATGGAGAAGACACCATTCATAACCCCATGGGGCACCTTCTGCTACAAGGTGATGCCGTTTGGTCTGAAAAATGCCGGAGCAACATATCAACGAGCGATGGTGACTCTTTTCCATGATATGATTCATCATGAAATCGAGGTTTATGTTGATGATATGATTGCCAAATCTCAGACGGAAGAAGAACATTTTGTGAATTTGCAGAAATTGTTTGAGCGTTTGAGAAAATTCAAGCTGAGGCTTAATCCGAACAAGTGTACTTTCAGGGTGAGATCTGGAAAACTGCTGGGTTTTATTGTTAGTGAAAAAGGGATTGAGGTGGATCCGGCCAAAGTGAAAGCGATACAGGAAATGCTTGAGCCAAGAACAGAGAAACAAGTTCGTGGTTTCTTAGGGAGGTTGAACTACATTGCAAGGTTCATCTCTCACCTAACAGCCACGTGCGAGCCAATATTCAAATTGCTGAGAAAAGATCAGGCTATCAGGTGGAATGATGATTGCCAAAGGGCTTTCGAGAAGATAAAAGCGTATTTGCAGAATCCTCCTATCCTTATGCCTCCAGTCCCAGGGAGACCGTTGATTATGTATTTGACAGTACTAGACAATTCCATGGGCTGTGTTCTCAGTCAACACGATGAGACAGGTAGGAAAGAGCATGCCATCTACTACCTAAGTAAGAAATTCACAGATTGCGAGTCGAGATACTCGATGCTTGAAAAGACGTGTTGTGAACTTGCATGGGCTGCTAAGCGATTGAGGCAATACATGTTGTCTTACACAACCTTATTGATCTTCAAGATGGACCCAGTCAAATACATATTCGGGAAGCCAGCTCTCACCGGAAGGGTTGCTCGTTGGCAAATGGTACTGACAGAGTACGATATCCAATATACATCCCAGAAAGCCATCAAAGGGAGTATTCTGTCAGACTATCTTGCTCAGCAGCCGATTGATGATTATGAGCCGATGAAGTTTGATTTTCCAGATGAAGACATCATGTTCTTCAAGATGAAAGACTGTGAAGAGCCAGTTGTTGAGGAGGGACCTGATCCAGACGAAAAGTGGACTTTGTTGTTTGATGGGGCTGTCAATGCCAGAGGAAGTGGAATTGGCGCTGTCATTACTACTCCGAAAGGTGCCCACATGCCTTTCACCGCTCGTCTGACTTTTGAGTGCACAAATAATGAAGCTGAGTATGAAGCCTGTATCTTGGGTATTGAGCAAGCCATTGATTTGAGAATCAAGACTCTGGACATCTTCGGAGATTCAGCTCTAGTGATCAATCAAGTGAATGGTGATTGGAACACCCTCCAGCCCAATCTGGTCCCTTACAGAGATCACACGAGAAGACTATTGTCTTTCTTCACAACAGTAAAGCTGTATCACATACCTCGTGATGAGAACCAGATGGCAGATGCTCTTGCCACTCTATCCTCCATGATCAACGTGATTCGGTGGAACCACGCTCCCAAGATCGATGTGATGCGCCTCGACAGGGCCGCGTATGTGTTTGCTGCTGAACTGGTAGTTGACGACAAGCCCTGGTATCACGACATCAAGCGCTTTCTGAAGAATCAAGAGTACCCTGCAGGGGCATCCAACAATGATAGAAAGACTTTGAAAAGATTGACAGGCAGTTTCTTCTTGAACAAAGACGATGTGCTGTATAAGAGGAACTTCGACATGGTTTTGCTCAGATGCGTGGATAGACACGAAGCAGACATGTTAATGCAGGAAGTTCATGAAGGCTCCTTCGGTACTCATGCCGGCGGACATGCAATGGCTAAGAAATTATTGAGAGCGGGATATTACTGGATGACCATGGAATCTGATTGTTTCAAATATGCTCGGAAGTGTCATAAATGCCAGATTTATGCTGATAAGTTACATGTGCCGCCAAATCCTTTGAATATGATGTTTTCGCCGTGGCCTTTTGCTATGTGGGGCATCGATATGATTGGAAAGATTGAGCCGACCGCTTCCAATGGGCATCGCTTCATCCTTGTTGCCATCGACTATTTCACCAAGTGGGTCGAAGCAGCATTGTTCGCGAATGTCACTAGATATGTGGTTGCCCGTTTCATCAAGAAAGAAATCATTTGTCGCTATGGGATTCCCGAAAGAATCATTACTGATAATGGTTCTAATCTCAACAACAAAATGATGAAGGAGTTGTGCCAGAACTTCAACATTCAGCATCACAATTCTTCCCCTTACCGCCCTAAGATGAACGGTGTTGTTGAGGCGGCAAATAAGAACATAAAGAAGATTGTGTAGAAGATGGTCGTTACGTACAGAGATTGGCATGAGATGCTACCCTTCGCCTTGCATGGGTACCGTACTTCAGTACGTACATCGACTGGGGCAACCCCTTACTCCCTTGTGTATGGTATGGAAGCAGTCCTACCTGTTGAAGTGGAGATTCCTTCTCTAAGAGTCCTGTTGGATGTCAAGTTTACGAAGCTGAATGGATTCAGACAAGGTTCAATGAGTTGAGTCTTATCGAAGAGAAGCAAATGGAAGCCATTTGTCATGGGCAGTTGTATCAGATTCGGATGAAGAGAGTCTTTGATCAGAAAGTGCGTCCTCGATGCTTCCAGGTCAGAGATTTGGTGTTGAAAAGGATCCTTCCTCCTCAGACAGATCACAGGGGCAAGTGGACTCCTAACTATGATGGACCGTATATTGTCACCAAGGTTTTTGATGGTGGGGCCTTAATGCTTGCAACTATGGATGGTGAAAACTTCACTTCCCCTGTGAACTCAGACGCAGTTAAAAAATACTTCGCATAAAATAGACCCGCTGGACAGTAAAAAGAATAGTCCAGGAAAAAATGGGCATCCCGACGAACCAAGAAAATGAAAAGGTTCGGGCAAAAATTAGGGATTAAAAATGAAAAGATCATACACCCGGTAAGTTGAAAACCTGAAAAGGCAACTTAGGCAAAAATGGGTATCCCGGTGGATTGAAAACCCGAAAAGGGCGATCCAGGCAAAAGTTAGGGATTAAACGAATGACTGCGTTCTGAGTAGTTCTGAATCTCATCTCGTGTCAATGACTGGAAACTTTTGAAGGATAGGAAACAGTCCAATCACTCTTTTCAGAAAGCTGATCATCTGGAGAATCTTGAAGACGAGCAAGTCATAGCAGAATTGGAACCTAATAGAAATCCATTTCACATTGCCATTAGATTAATTTCTGTTTTTATCTTTTGTGCGGTTACCTCTTTCCAGGGATTGGTTCCGGATGTAAATGCCTATTCAGAGGCCACTCAATCAATAAAATCGGGTTATTCAGTACATCTCTGTTTTCATTTTCATTTTACTATTTTGTTTGCAAAAATGACGTCCGAATTTTTGATAAACATTGCATCATGAAACATAAGAGCTTTACAGGTACATGCTTAATAAACATTTAAAATTGCTGTAAATGTTAAGTGCTTTAGATTGTCTATTCAGAACAGGTACCCTCGGGGCATTTCCTTAAGGTTCCCAGCCGATGATCGCGAATGCTTTCCCCCAACAGTCGAAGTTGGTATCTTATCCCTGCAGAGTTGATCAGAGCATTGGATTCTTCGATCCCCAGCAGGCTCTAACTGTTGTACCTCCCCCAAGCGGTTGTTTCAGAATATACACTCCCCAGTAGAGTTGACAGTGCCAGACTATACATCTCCAGCGGAGTTGACAGTGCCAGACTGTATCTTCCCAGCAGAAGCGGCTGCTCCTCAGGGTTCGATGCCAGATCGATGATCTCGACGCCAGATCCATGGTCTTTTTCCTTGAAGCAGAATCTTGGTACCGTATCGGTGTTTGCTTCCCTTGCTAAGTCGTCTCTCTCGCAGATTATGGTTGCCAGAACCACTATCGCTTTCCCCAACAGTAGGTTTTCAATGCCGTTCTCTCCCCAGTCAGAGTCTCGGTATTTCGTCATTGCTAGAACACCATGTGACGGGTCATTTCCCCACAGAGTTCTTTGCGCTGTGCATCTCCAACAGCCTTGCCAGGGTCCAGAAGATGGTGATCATTTCCCCAGCAGATTCCCTTGCCTCGACTTGGCATTCTACCCAGCATTTCGCATCCCTGCATGTAGAATCACATTGCATTGCATCCTCCCAAATCGCGTAGCATTTCCATTTTCATGGAGCATTACGCCATTGAAAAATTCAAACATACGCATGTAAGCATAAAACATTCTCGGTATCGCAAGTGATAAGCCAGAAGTTGTTTCCAGTACTCAGACTGAAGATTGTTCATGACTTACCTTTATTATCCCCAGCAAGTGTCATTGGCCCATGCGCCGCCTCTATTATCTTTCCCTATTTCTGCCGATGCTGACAGGCATGAAGTTTTTCCGGTATTCAGACCGAAGTGGCGTTCAGGCTAGTTTTCCGATGTTCAGATCGAAGAAGTTTCCGACATTCAGGTCGATGCAACTTGTGGCATTCAGGCCAATTTCCGGTATTCAGACCGAAGTGGCATTCAGGCCAGTTTCCGGTATTCAAACCGAAGTGGCGTTCAGGCCAGTTTTCCGATGTTCAGATCGAAGAAGTTTCCGACATTCAGGTCGACACAACTTGTGGCATTCAGGTCAGCCTCTCGGTATTCAGACCGATATTAATAATCTCATATCTTCCGATGTTCAGATCGAAGTCATTTCCAGTATTCAGACTGATGAGCGGCATTCAGGCCATGGTTATTTCTGTGTTATCATTTATTTTGGTATCCAGGTTAACATTCTTTTTTGGTATTCAGACTGACTCTCACCGTACCAGACGAATTCTTCTTTCAAGACCACCTCTTTGCCGATTCTGACAGGCATTGTTACTTCACTTCATTTCAGTCCAAATTTTCGGGCTTTTATTGTATTCAATCCCTTGATATCTCGAAAGTGCGAAAACCGTTGCTATCTTCTTTTCGGGTCTCCAGTTGATTGAATAGGGGCAGCTGTAATACCTCAAAATTTGCCCCCCTCATTCATGCATTCATTTTTAGGTCATTTAAGATTTCATATTGCATTTCATCATGTCAATCGGAATTAGATCCAAGAAGCTTGAATATCATCCAAGACACTTTGTGGGTCCTATCTGGGTGATCAGTCAACACAAGGGAATGGCTTGAGATACTTCCAACATGTTCAAATGGGGTCTATTCATCAGTCAAAACGTTAATCTTGAAGGAGCAAAAGTTTGTTCATGAGCTGTCATGCTCGCTAGACGAGCAGAATGGGTCGCCTAGCGAGTCCCAAGAAAAGCCACCAGAATCACCTACGCTCAGAGGAATTTCTTGAACTGTCATGCTCCCTAGACGAAGCCCGCGCGTTTTGAAAAAAAAAAATAATAAAAAAAAAAATAAATTAAATAAATTAAATAAATTAAATAAATTAAATAAATTAAATAAATAAATAAATAAAATATAACAGAAAAATCTTGGACTTGGACCTCTCTCATTTGAGCCCACAAAGCCACGAAAATCAGGTTATAAATTCTAAAAAAAAATTCAGTGGAAAAACCCTAGAGAGATTCTAACTAATTCAGAGCAACCTCTAGAGACTGAAGGGAACTCATCTGCAAAGAACCAATTCCCTCTCATATAAACCCTAAGATTGTTCTGCAAAGCCAACGGTGCAATTCAATTTCAATCGATCCTCCCCAATCAGGTATGCCCGATTTCCACTACTTTATACTTTCAACCTGAAATTTCTGAATGTATGAGGTATTATTGGTGAATTTGGAAGAGTGGGTATCGTTAGGTTTTGCATGTGGGCACATGTTTTAGTATGTATGTCATGTCTTGATGTGTGGATCCTTGCCCCCTGACTTTGAATTTTGATACCCTTTTGATGCATGTGTTTGACAAGAGGTTTAGGCCTCCTACACTTGGTTGCTTTTTGTGAGCTCTTTTTGTGAATTTTAATGGCATGATTCATGTGGTTACATTTTGATTTGGGGCAACTCTTGATTGCACCCCATCTTGTCACTCTAACCTGTTTGTTGAGTTTTTTGTGAGGGCTCACATGACTCCTGAAAGGATAGCTTGCTTGGCATTCCACTTTATTTGTGGGATACCATTTGGAGATTTATTCCGATTACTTGTATTGACTTGCTTTCTTTGATGGTGCCAGCTCGAGAGATCTCTGGGTTTCTTATTTCTTTAGCTGTTATTACTTCGGATCTTTATCTGTGTGGTAGATCTCTTGATCCTTTATCTTTCCCGCATTTTACCGCTTTCTTAGCTGGAAGACCTCAATAGGAGGTAATGTTTTCTTTTGTTTGTTTACTTTTGTGCCCAAAGACCTCCAAGAGGAGGCACCAGTGCTAAAGACCTCCACGAAGAGGCAATTGACGGATAAAAGGAATTAGTAATCAATCCCCTGTTATTCAGTGTGTCGTTCTTTATGCTCACACTACGTGCTGATGCTTCAGAACAAAAGCCTAAGATCTTTTGTCCGGTCAGTCAGTGGAGAGGGTTTCACCTTTCTGAATCCCCACTTTTTGTCATGAGCTCACCCTGTCTAGGGTTAAGAGCTATGAGGTCTTATCCTTATTACCCGTTTGATCTGCTCACCCTGACGTTCAATGTCAGTGGTTAAGAGCCCATTTGATTACCTATTCCATGGCTTGTTTGTCGAGGTTGATATGACCCCTCTTGACTAAAGCCCTACCCATATATGTTTGAACCCCCTTGTTGGCATTTTACTTTATGCATGTTTGTTTTGTATGGTGTGATCGTCTCCCCATAGGATTGCTAGGCTTCGTATAGCCTCTCGTTTGCATGTCAATTAAGGTAGCACTGTTCCTTCGTCTAGGACTTCCTTTTTTGCATGAGCACTCCTAAAACCCAAACAAACTCATTGATTTGTCTTCTCCTAAGAACACGTTAACTCCTTCTACTACAGGCGAGTAAGTCTCCACAGGTCGAGCATCCGGTAGATTGCGTAGTAACGTCGTTCATCTAAAAAACACAACCCTTAACCCGTAGTTAGCCGAACTACGGTTTGCTCTGATTCTCATTCCAGATGAGATACGTAGGCATAAGACGCGATGTCTTAGCGAGCACACTCCTCTTTAACCCATAGGTAGCCGAGCTACGAAGACTCTGATTCTCATATTCAGATGAGATACATATGCAGTGGATGCGACATCCGTGCGAGTCATTTTCTTTTGACCCTTCTTTTAGTAGATAGTACATTAGATAAACCCACACCCTTTAGACAACAACAACAAGAGTGGATCCCATAGAGTACTACGAATGCGTAGGGGTGCTAATACATTCCCTTCGCATAATCGACTCCCGAACCCAAGATTTGGTTGCGAGACCTTGTCTTTTCCTTTCCCTTTTCCAGGTTTACTTCGAGCGTTTCCTTTCCCTCCTTTGGGATAAATAACGCACGGTGGCGACTCTTCTGTCATTTCTCGCCGGTTGTTTTTTCGCATCTCCTTTTTCAGGTTGCGACACATAGCATCAACAAACACAATATCATAATAATTCATAACATCAAAATAAAATTTGTACTCATCATCTATCAGATTTATCATCAATCAAATAGAAAAAGGAAAATCCTAATGGAGGTTAAGGGAAACCTCTATATCCTTTCATAGTTTAGACACCCTTAAATGAACAATCTCCCCCTTACCTTATAATTCCAGTAAAAGCAAGTTCCAATGGGGTTTCCTTCAAAATCCTAGCTCTCCACTCTTGTTTCTCTATTTTGTTCCTTTTCATATACTTAAAAAAAGGTTCTCTCCGCCTAATTTCTCTAATTTTTGAATATATAATATTATAATCATTCATTTTAATTAACTTTTGGCCTAACTAACCAAAAACTCTTCGTTACTAACCATCTATTTCCATTATTCTCACTTTTTACCCAATTCCTCATATTCTCTCATATTCTAATAATTTAATTAATTTAATTCCCACCAAGCTAATTAACTTAGCAAAAATACCATAAATGTCGACATCGGCAAACATGTCATAATTCAAACAAAATAATTATTTAAATAATTTTATCAATTAAATCAAATAAATAATTAAATAAATGAGGAATAAAAACCGGGGTGTTACATTGGGCGTTCAAAGCAGATCGAGAAGCTATTCAACAGAAGAAGGATGATGGGGTCAATGCTTTGAAGGCTCTGTAGGAGGATGTGGTTGCTACTCAGCAAAAATCTCGGGAATCGCTTCAACAGGAAGTAGAGGTCGTGCACGAGGTCTGGGATGAAATGTTGGAGCATGGTCGGTTGTTTTGTCCCGACCTCGCTATAACCGCTGACCAGCTGGACCCTTTGGAAAATTCTTCTAAGAAGGATACCATAGGTGGTCCTGGATCTGAAGAGTCAGGCGCCAACGTCTGAGCACTATTTTGTTCTTTTTCCTTTTATTTGCTCTTGTAGTATTTAGCAGGCCTTTGTGCCTCAGTTTGTAAATAATATTTATATATGCATTTCAATTTTTACCTTTGCATGCTTGTGTTATTAGTATGATATTGCTTTTTTTTCAACCTTCGTCATTGTCCGGTTGGATTCCGAGGATAATTTGGATTCAAGGATAGTTAAGGATTACTTTGGAATCCAAAAATTTGTATAATTATTTGTTATAGAAAGAGATAAATAATAGTTGCTCAAAATGTAAATGACCTTAAAAATTTTGTGGAGTCATGTATCTCTGTTTCTCCCGGAAGCGAGTTACGTTAAGATATATACGACGTCTTGATATAATGCCGAGATAGTAACACATGGTTGTGCTTGGAATGTGCTTGCTTGGAGGAAGCATTTTTTTTGCGGTTTGAAGTGTCCGTATGTCATATTGAGACTAGTGGAAAATGAGATCAGATATGACCATTTATTCTCTTCGTTGTACCTATAAGTATTCCATGTAACACTAGTTATACACGTCTATGCCTTAATCATGTTTACATTGATAAGGTATTAGTTGGTTAATCATGGTGGTGTTTCGAATTGTACTTACAAACGAAGGACATGAAATTGGCAAGATGCGGACATGTTTTGAATTGTGCTTCACGCCATAGAGGGTCTTACTCGGCCAGAGGTAGAAGATCCACGTCCATGCCCTCAAGGTTATAGCTCGGATTTCAGATGGGAATCTTCAGGCTTCACCATGACCACTCTCAGATTGACTAGATCTAAAAGGGGAGTGTGCCATCTATGCGTGAAAGCGTGTATTTTTTTGAAAGGGGGTATTTGAATGTTGGATTCGGACGTTCAAAGCGTTTGCAGTGGCACCCTTAGGGGAATTAGTTGTTGTAGTCAGACGTACAAAGTGTCTCTGACAACTCCCTTGGATTTTAAAGGCACACGAGGCGGTATAGGGAATTGAATATTGTAGTCATACTCTCAAAATGTATCCCACAACATCCTTGACTTCTGAAGGTGCACGAGGCGCTATGGGGAATTAGTTGATGTAGTCGGGCGCTCAAAGCATATCCGGCAGCACCCTTGAGTCTTCGCATGTTCAAAGTTTCCCAAGGTTTTGAGTGTTTTATTTGGACGTGTAAAACGTCTTTGATAGCATCCCCAAATTTTAAGACGAGCATCAACTGTGTTGGTTGTTTCCTAGTTCACTACAACGTGCATTTACATTTTGATGCCCTAAAAGGGGACAAGGTAGAAAGAGAAAAGAGTATAATATATATATATATATATATATATATATATATATATATATATATATATATATATATATATATATATATATATATTCATTTTACTATTATATAATTAATTTTAGAATACATTAATTAAATCTGGTGGCCGAGCGCAAGTGTATATTGGACGCCTTCTTCAGATGTGGTATCCGGGTGGCTTATTGCTCTACTAGATCTAGGGTTTGGGCCTTTAGCTTAGGGTGTGTCTGGTTCTGATATCTGAATTGAGATGGACCGATTTTCTTGGGCTTAGATCTTTCTTCGAAGGGTGTTTGTCTACACGGATGCCAGGGGGGTTCTAACTGAAGTTTGTTGAGGCCGACATGCTCCATCAGACACAGGCAACCTTTTTCTGTAACATCATAAAACCCTACTTTTAATATAAAAGAGAATTTTCACTATTTAGGATGCTACTCAAACTAAAACATGTAGCTTCATGGACATTTTTCAAAACTTAAAGGGGAAAACTCGAATAATCCTCATAATATCAAATAATTAATTAAAGCAACCACTCAACGAAAATAAACTCCAAATGACAACTCAAAACAATTAATGTGGCCTATTCGCGATGTTATAGACCAAAGCATATAAAACCGACTAAAATGCCGATAAATATAAAATAAATGAAGAGATCTCCAAGGCCATCTTCCACTCACAAGTGACTACTCATGCTGAGTATATGTACGACAATCGCACAAAGGCAACAAACAAATAAGAAAGAAGTGAGAATACACCTAACAAATGATAATGGTGAAAATTAGTAGCGGGATGGTAAAATAACGACAATCACAATTATATCATTCACATAAATCATAATCACAACTCAAGTAATAATGCAAATGTTAATGTCACCAACTCCTTCATAAAAAATGCATGTAGTGTCAGGTTTTTGGGATCAGAGGTATATTACTGATTGTCCGTGTCTTCGTTTCCTCTTGAATTGTGTCCCTCTCTAGACGTGAGACCGTTATGGTTCCTCTCTGAACCTGGCCATCATTGGACCAAAGTCCTACCTATCTCCAAAATACATATATGCATGATTATGTACAAATGCAAGCATACAACGCAATAATCGTCAAAATATCATCATTATCAAAAACTTCATCGTCGTCAAAACATCATGAAAAGTAAGGTTACTTGAACCAAAACATTGCCAATCACATGCCGTCACTGAAATCCCTCAGAATTACTAATCTCCGAAAATATATTTTTTTAAATTAATATTTTTCATCTCAAAAAGAGTATATTTATATTATTACTCAACAACTCTACATTCATCAAAATCTCAAAAACACCTCAATATCTTTGATCTCTCTAGTTGACTCTAGAGTACTCAACCCTACTCGAAAGCATTTAAAAGTGTTATAAGGACACCTCTTCACAAGTGATAACTCTACTAACTCTAAGGGCTGACAGTTTAACTCAAATTACACAAAAGTGTCCCTATAGTTACCAAAAGGTCACTGACGTCAAAAATTGCACAAAATTCACCAAAAAATTTCCTGAACTCGAAAAACTGCCAAAAACGCCTATATCACTGCTGGATCGAAATTACTGGTGGCTGCAGCTGCCCGTCGGCCACCGTCGACCCATCGTGTGGCCCAATCGCATTTGACCTCCGCTGACAGGCACGATCGCCGGACTCTGCCCCCCCTCGAAACCTGATTTCCAATTTTTCCAAAAATTCGAGTTTTTCAGTTTCCGTGCAAAAGTATGATTTTAGATTTTTCGTGAAAAAGTCTAGTTATTGAAAATTTGAAGTTTTCTGACATTTGAGAAAATTAGGAAAAATAGGTCCTAAGGTTTTGGAATTGGGGAAACCATGTCATGAGGTTTTTGGAAAATTTTGGGAAACACAACCAAATATGGTCGCTCAAAATTAAAAACACCTCTCAAGAACTCTACGGTGTGAACACAACATATATGCATAGTTATACAGCCATAATATCATAATCAACAATAAATAATATTTAATTAATAAACAATAACACTACAATGACCCTATAGAATTTATCCCAAATCCCCTTTGATTTTCAAAGTAACTCAAACAATGCGAGTCATTCATGGATCGTTGCCAATAAGGTTTTGCCCAAACCTTATTTGCCCAAATAAAATAAGGGGAAAACTACAATATCCATGACATTGATAGAAGGGTAAGGAACCCTCACCACCCTGACTGTCGAAAATTATCCATCAATAAAAAAATACCCCTACCTTAGATTTGTAGAGCTTTCAAACCTTTGGATATGGCTTCTTAGCTCTCCTTCTCCTAATTCCTTCGTTGCCTCTTTTCTCCCAAATTCCAATTACACGTACTGTAGACCTAGCTTCCCTTCAATCCTTCCTATTTACTTTACCCTAATTTTTAAAATATTGGTTATTACACTTTTGGCCGAACTTACTCAATTTCTTACAATTTCACCTCTTATTCTCAATAATTTCTAGTTTCTATCCAAACTTCTGAAATTCTTATTTTCTTATTATTTTAATTAAATAAAATTCCATTTAAGAGTTATTAAAGCAGTTATCAACGCAGTTATCAGAATGATGTTTGTTTTTTCAGCAGTTTTCATCTTTGAAGACCAAGACACATGGAAGCGCACTAGAGTATGTTAACACACATATTAGAGTATGCGTCGAGCGCTGAAAAAGTAATTGTTGTCGATGATTATCAATGTAGTGTTATATAAACAAATTTCTTGTATATGATTAGAGATTGCAATTCTTATCCTAAATTCCTATAGAATTCAAAGTATCCGAGTTACAGAGAGAAACGGGTTTGAGAGAAATATGTATGAATCTACGCACTGTCGCATTATGCGAAAAACCGGCGGGAAAACAAGAACAACAGAGCCGCCACCGTGCGTTATTTATCCCAAAAGAGGGAAAGGAAACGCTCAGAGTAAACCTGGAAAAGACGTGGTCTCGCGACCAAAGAGAATGGGATCGGGAGTCGGTTATGCGAAGGGAAGGTATTAGCACCCCTACGCATCCGTCGTACTCGACGGGATCCACGCACAAAAGGAAGGGAAAAGGTTGCTAAAACACTGCTCAAAATAATCATTTACACAGGCTGAAAGAGACACAGGATTACAGACAAGACTGACTCGGCAGGACATCGCGTCCTGGGCCTACTTAGTCTATCAGGCATAGACATCAGAGTCAAAGTAGTTCGGACTGGGGAAACGACACATGCTCTCTAGGATGTCGCATCCTATGCATACGTATCTCCTTTGGACGAAGGAGAATCAGAGCATTCGTAGCTCGGCTAACACGCACGCAAACAAATACAGGCAAAGGCAAACGTGGAGCCTGAATGCCAATCACTGGACTTACATCAGCATCCGAACCAAAACACACACAAGAAGGCAAACGTGGAGCCTGAATGCCAATCTCTGGGCTTACATCAGCATCCGAACCAAAACACACGCACACTGGAACCCGAATGCCACTCGATGGGCTTACATCAGCTTCCAAGCACACAACAAGACACAGGATGTGGAATGCCAATCGCTGGGCTTACATCCACCTCCTAACACCCACACAGGAAGAAGAAGGGTCTCGATTGCAACTAGGGCAAGAGAAGGGGAAGGTCTCAATCGCAACGAGGGCGAGAGAAAAGAATTAGTGTTAGTTGTTAGTCAAACTCGACAAGACATCGCATCTCGTGCCTACGTATCTCATCTGGACATGAGAATCAGAGTTGTCGTAGTTCGGCTAAACGATTCCTGTTGGTTTGTGTTTTTTTAAGTGGACAACGTCACTACGCAATCTACCTGATGCTCGACCTTTGGAGACTTACTCACCTGTAGTAGAAGGAGTTGACGTATCCTTAAGAGGGGATAGTGTTTGTTTGTGTTTTAGGAAAGCTCAAGCAAGAAAGGAAGTCCTATACGAAGGAACCGTGCTACCTTAATTGTCATGCAAACGAGACTACGCGGAGTCTAGCAAACCTAGGGGATACAATCACACCACACAAACATATACAGCATGAAATAAACACACCAACAAGGGGCTCAAACATCAGGGCTAGGCTTTAGTCGAGGGGTCATATCAACCTCAACAAACAAGCCTCTGTATCGGGGTCAGGTTAGCTCTTAACCTTGCCATTGAGGGGCTAAGGTGAAGCCAGATGAAAGGTGATGAGGGGTGTGCCTCATTGCTTCTATCTCAAGTCCGAGAGAGCATGTAAATATAAGAATGTGGGGGAGTTCAGAAAGATGGAACTCTTTCCCCAATTGAAGACTCTATAGATCTTGGGTTTGGATCTCAATGCTACAACCATGTAATGGGAGCAAGGAGAAGACTCACAGAATAGTGGGGGATAGATTGCTTATCCCTACCTTCCACCAATTGCCTCAAATGAGGACTTTTCCTGCTTGGGACAAATATAAACATACACAAGCATTGCCTCTTAAGGATGACTTCAGACAGTTTGCCCGGTCCGGTAACAGCCGGGTCTCCAGACTACATGAAGAAGAAAGTTCTATACCTCAATGCCAATTGCTTATAAGCAAAGCAATGCAAGTTCTTAAGAGAACTGAGCAACTAAGGGTACCTGGAAACAGTCAAACAGAATCAGCATCCCATCCATAATCAGACAACAATATGATGATCAATCAGTAAGGTACAATCAAACAATAATGGGCACAGCACAAAGCTCAATGTGAACCAACATCCTACAAAACAGCCACATTAGTTTACAAGTCAAGTAAGATAATCCCAAATGTGAAACAATATCCTTAAGCCTTAACTTCTTAACCTGAAAAGCCAAAGACAAGTTCAAATGTAAGTGACAAGACCACTAGGACTAGCCTAGGGTCCAAAAGAAGGAAAAATCCTAAAACAGCAACCAATTCATGATCAAAGTCAAGCTATTTCAATTACAAAGGGATCCCAATTGGTCCCATATCCAAACTATGTACACATTTTATTCTATGCAACATGTAAGGCAAAGTGAACAAACATGGATCATATAAGAGCAACCAGCAAGATCAAATCCAAAAGAATATCAAAACAGCATGGAAAATTCCACAAAAATTATATCCTAAACAGAGGACCTTCAACAAGCTACATGTCAATTTTCAAGCAATTTGGACTAATGGAACAATGGGAATTAATTCAACATGTCTAAGCATGCAAAAACACAACCAAATGAGGTCCAAAGATGGGCATCTACTTCAATTAAATGGTAAACAATGATGGTAAATGGGAAATTAGTGGGACCAAAGCCAAATGATGGCTTAACATGTTAGGAACTACCCTATCAATTTTCATGGTCATTGGGTAAGGTATGTGGGTTTGGCAACATAGGGAACAATGTGACACAAGATAGGTCCAAAAAATGATAGGCAGAAGGTAAAAATCCTAATCAATTAGGAAATGGATTGTAAAAATCCACAAAAATTCATAGTGAATGCTAACATGTCAAATGTGCTACATGCAAAAAATTAAGGCCATAGGCCAAGGGGAAGCATGGCAAAAATTTTGGGGAATTCAGCATATCACAAGGTGTCACATTCAATTTCAATAAATCATAGCAAGAAGACCAGAAGTCCAAAAATTATGAAACCTATGTCAAAAGTTCCAGAAAGGTGTTAAGAATCTACATCTAATATTTCATTTAATTTGGATTATGTATGGTGATTTTATGATTAAAATGTCAAAACATGTGAAATTGGCATACATTGTAAAGACCTCTATACCAATCAAAAATTCCACCAAGCACTATTTTATTTTTTGACTCTATAAAAAAGTAGAGAAAAAATGGAGATTAACAAAAAGAGTCTTGATTTATTTGGACTAAAATTGAGTGTTTTATGATTTTTTGAAGGTTTGAAATAATTATTGAGTATTTATTTAAGTTATAGAATGGATTTAATTAATTAGTTTTGGATGAAAATGGCAATATTGTAATAATTAACCCCACAGCCAAAACGCTGCGTGTGACTTAGATGAGGTGGCGCCGCTGGATTGGTTCTGGCGAGCGAAAACACGAGAATGAATGGCAAAACGGACTGAAGCGGATCGAAACCTGGTTTTTCTGCAGATTTCTTCAAGTTCATCGCGATGTTCATAGTGTTCTTGGCTCCAGATTAGGTTTCGATCAAATGTTAACGAAAATAAGCGATCTACACACCGTTGGAATCGGCGCGAGCTCAGGAGTACGAATATACAAGCGATTTTGTCCAGAAGTTAATATATACAACAAATCGAACGAAAGAAGGAATGGCTTCTAAACTTAAATCACGAATTTCTCCGTCAATACACAGCGATTTTCAATTCTACAAGTTTCTACATACTCTACGATGGACATACTACAGAATCCCTAAGCTAATTGGAACAACTACGAGTTTTGATTTCCAACCTTTCTTGAAGCTAACAGCAATGGAGTCGGCGACTTTCAGAGCTCGGCGACGCGAAACAGGTGAAGAGGCTCGTTGTAGGAGAAGCAAGGTGGCGATAATCCAGCTCAAAGATGCACGAAAATTCGAGAATCACCAACTGTCATGGGAGTGCCTTCTTGCAACAGTTGAGAATTGGCTGCGATTTTGGTCTCAATCTTGATCAACAGCAACTCGATTTCACCTGCAAATTAAGAATCAACAGAAAATTCGCACAGAAATCATGGATTCTTGATGAAGGGATCGAAAATGTGTAGTGAAAAATTGGAGCCAAAATGAGAGAAATGAGAGAATTTGTTTTTGTGGATTTCTGTTGAATTGTAAATTGTGATTAGTCTGCCATTTCTGTTAGGGATTTAGTTTATATATCATGCTCCTAATCCAACTATAAACATGATTAGTGAAAAATGGTAATTAGTGAAAATTGGCTTATGTGTGAATTTGGCTCTTTTTTGCTCTTTCTCTAAACCAGTCCATATATCAGCTCCAATTGGATTCCAGCAAGTCTAAAATACCATATATGATGTGTAGAAACAAGTCCCACTTCCATTGGCCATGTATTTTGCAATCTCACCATGTGATAGCACTTTATCCATTTTCACACTTCCATTTTTCAAACCAAATCTCAAACCATGAAGCCTATGCATGAAATGATGATTCAAACACATTCCAAATGCCATTTATGAGGTGTAGCAAAAAGTCCCATCTCAAAATTCCAAATATTTTGACATTTGGACAATTTTGCCCCTGATCCAATTTAACAGTCCAGTTGAAAAGTGACTTTTTGCATTGGCCACCTTTGGACAAATCCAATGATACACCATGAAAGTACATGTCAAATGGAGTTTGTGCATATAAAGAACTTGCAATTTGGACCAACCATGTGGTAGTTATGCCCTCCTGATTACGGGTTTTTTTTTAAATTCATCTGACCATATCTTGCAAACCACACATGGGATTTTCAAGTTCTTGGACTTTTTAGAAAGGTGACAACAAGATCTTCAACTTTCATGTTGGACAAAATTCCATTTGAAGCTTGTATGATGAAGTTATCTTGAGGAGAAAAAGTTTCCATTTTGGGCAGCTAAGATTACAGGTCATCTGCTATTTTTGGAAATTTTCTGTCTGACCTCCAAATCTTCAACCTTGGTCTTTGATATGTCAAATGAGACTTATATGGACATGAATGAGGCCTTTCAAACCATTTCCCACCTTCCAATCCATAAAATCAGGCACAGTTGACCACAGTTGACCATAGTTGACTTTCTAGGGTTTCTGGTTGACTGAACAATGACTGGTGACTTCTGAGCATCCAATCTTTGGCCAAACCACTTCAAAATGATCCTTGGACCATATGAGCTTGAAAAATCAACCCTAGGGCTTTGTCTCAATGAAAATGGCACTTGCTTGTTTGACTGACTGATTCTCCTGATCAGTTGGACCTGATTCATCAACTGAGCTTGCACTTGGGCAAATGGACAATGCAATGTTATGCAGTGGACATTGTTAATGCTATGACCTAATATGAAATGAATGTACAAAATGGTAGGGTGCAAATTTGAGGTGCTACAGCTGCCCCTATTCAATCAGCTGGGAACCCGAATGGATGAGAGCAACGGCTGTCAGACTTTCAGGGTAAACAGGGATTGAATACCAAGTACCGTAGAAATTTGCACACTGCTGGGAAATGTCTTTCTTGTTTTTGTTGTTTTTTTCTTTCAGGGGTACAAGCACATCCAGACATCTCAACACGATGAATGGGAACAGAAATCATCTCAACTAGATGCCAACGGACAACCAGGAAAAACTCAACGTTTACCAAGACCAACGGAGAGGTAAATCAACTCTACTGGGGATAACCAGGGAAGGATACAACCATACGTCAGCGGACGCAATGGGAAAAACTCAACGTTTACCAAAACCAACGGAGAGGTAACCAATCATCATCGGATGAATGGAAAGGGATATACCACCATACGTCAGCGGACGGAATGGGAAAAACTCAACGTTTACCAAGACCAACGGAGAGGTAACCAGACATTAATGAATGAATGGAAGGAGAGATACAACCATACGTCAGCGGACGTAATGGGGAAAAACTCAACGTTTACCAAAACCAACGGAGAGGTAAATCAAACATCATAGGATGAATGGGAAGACTCGACCAGACGTCATAGGACGAAAGGGAGAAGCTCGACGTTTATCGACACCAACGGAGAAGGAGGAAACTCAGCCAGACGTCATAGGACGAAAGGGAGACTCAACGTTTATCGACACCAACGGAGAAGGAGGAAACTCAGCCAGACGTCATAGGACGAAAGGGAGACTCAACGTTTATCGACACCAACGGAGAAGGAGGAAACTCAGCCAAGACGTCATAGGACGAAAGGGAGACTCAACGTTTATCGACACCAACGGAGGAGGAGAAAACTCAGCCAGACGTCATAGGACGAAAGGGAGAAGGAGAAAGCCACTTCACGAGGGAAAGGCACCACAACCGGAAACCGAATAGGACGTCTACTGGGAATTCTGGTTGGGAAGTCAACCAGACATTAATGAATGACTGGGAATGAGGTATACAATCAGACGTTCATGGACGAATGAGAAAAACACAACGTTTATCGAAACCAACGGGGAGGTAGATCCACTTGGGGAAAGGTACAACTAGACGTCATAGGACGAATAGGAAAAACTCGACGTTTATCGACACCAACGGAGAGGAGGAATATTCTGAGGGGAATCATCTGGTATTACCAAATGATCTGCGGGGAACAATCAACTATACGTCATAGGACGCACAGGAAAAACTCGACGTTTATCGACACCAACGGAGAGGAGAAAACTTCTGGGGACGACCCTGTGGGGAAAGATATCAACTATACGCCAACGGACGCGTAGGAAAAACTCGACGTTTATCGACACCAACGGAGAGGAGGAAACTTCTAGGGAGAGCGAACACAACCAAATCATCAATGGATGATGGGGAAAAACTCGACGTTTATCGACACCAACGGAGAGGAGGAAACTTCACTAGGGAAGGGACGACGTTACGCACATCGAAAGATGATGTTTACCGACACCAAAGAAGACCAGACACTACGCATGATTGGGAAAGCACCGAAAGATGGTGTTTACCGACACCAAAGAAACAACACACGCGGGTGCTGACAGGACGACATCTACACATGTCAAGGCAAGGCTACACACTTGCAGGGGATCTCACTGGGGATCAAGGTCACGACAGCGAGCCAACAGGAAGGAACACCAAGGATACCGGGTTGTAGGTACGAAACGGGTGACCGACCAAAGCGTGAATTGGTATGTATTCCAAAACACTCAACATCCTGAAGAGGGCTAGAAAAGCAGTCTTGTTAGAGGATGGACATTCAATTCCACAAGGAATACGAATCTTACTCGACTGGGGAGGACGACTTCGACCCAAGAGCGCATGAGACATATCACCTATAGCCGTCAAAACGTAGATTACATACTCGCATGGAAGATTATCCATAACCGGATTGGTTGTTAAATGGATAAATCAACCGACATCATCCTGAAGAGAGCAAAGGCAAACTTGTTAAAGGATGGACATTCGATTCCACGAGGAATACGAATCTTACTCTGCTGGAGAAAGCAATCAAGAGACTGACCAGAGAGTGCATGAGATATATCATCTATAGCCGTCAAAACGTAGATAACATACTCGCATGGAAGATTATCCATAACCGGGTTGTAGGTTGTTAAATGGATAAACGACCGAAAAGAAGGGCATCGTGTACCAGGAACAGGTATGCAAATATGACCAATCAAAACAGGATAAAGTTGCCAACTCGGAGCAAATATCCAAAGGGAAGTGAGAAACCCACTGGGGACAATACTGCTTGATCAAGGCAAGTATCCAGAGGGGACAAGACTATCAATACCGCCAACTAGGTACTGATAACTGCAAAGAGGGGATTACATCTACCGGTTAGTAGGCAGAAAACCACGGAAAAGTAACCAGTCATCGATAAGATGAGCACACAGGGTTAACTCCACCAAGGGGATGAAAGTGGGATTTTACAACTACCGATTTGTAGGTAGAAAACCACAAAGATAGGACTTACAACTACCGGGTTGTAGGTAGAAGCCAACAAACAGAATGAACCACAAAGGTTACCTCTGCTAGGGGACGAAAGTGGGATTTTACAACTACCGGTTTGTAGGTAGAAAACCACGACGATAGGACTTACAGCTACCGGTTTGTAGGTAGAGGCCCAAAATTCCGCTGAGGGTAAGATGAATGAGTGCCGGTTAGTGAGCAACTATTCATTTATGCCCCAGGGAAAAACAGGAGACAGCCACAAGGAAGCCAATTCAGGATCGATCCAAAAAGGCAAACTGAACCAAGACATCCTAATGAGGAAAGAACTCACTAGGGAAAACCCATCCCAAGGGGAGGGAACGGAAACACCCGTCATCCACGAGGACACAACTCGTGGGGAGCGCAGAAGGAAATGGTAGACACTTTCTGCTTAAGGGGTAGACTCCACATGGAGAGATCAGACACACCCACATCTGCTAGGGTAATTGTACTGCTGGGGATACCCGCTCGACTAAGGAGTCGCTTGCTGAGAAAACACCAACCTCTCAACCATGCTGGGGAGCCCAACTCTGAAATCGATCCAAGCGATGCTAAACTCTTTCCAACAACCCAATCTCGGCTGGTCACCACGGCCTAGGGCTAATGGACATGTTTGCAATGTTGATGCATGAGTTTTTTTTTTGTTTTACACAATGCCCCATGATCACGGAAATGCTATGCACTAATGATGCAATATGCCATGCTTATCTAAAATGATGGATGCATAAACACACGTCTCCTCCAGAGACAACACCGGGGAACTCCAGGAACTGTGCTGAGGATCTCCTTGCCACGTCAATTTCCACCCTGCTGGGGAAGGACAATCCTCGCTGGGGATGAACTCCATCGAACCCGCACTGCTTGGCGATTACCCTGCTAGGGGAGGCAACCAATTCTTACCTCTATTGGGAATGATTTCACCGGACTCGATCCGCTTGGGGACCTTGCTGGGGGAGAACCATCAACACAAACTCTACTGGGAAGACAGCTTCAGACTTGGGAAACAGTCACAACTCCGCTGGGGATACGGTAACCTTCAGGCTTGCTGGGGAGGCACCGATCTCGAATCTGCTAGGGAGATGACACTCTCAAACCCATTGGGGAAATACGGCCTATCGGACACGGGCCGCCCTTCGATTCGTCGAACCCTGGTGTTCATCACCCTACCACAGTGTTGACTTTCCACTTTTGAGAACTCCCAGGCTCATCTGGACTTTTCTGATTCATCCCAAGAAGACCGAGTTCCCGGGATCCACACAAACTTTCCAGTCTTTAGACTTTGAAGAGTCTTCTTGATTAAACCTTCCAGGATCGTCGTCCTTCTCTCGTCGTCTTTTCATTGTTCGTCTATCCCTTGCCCCTGGTTGGACTCTGTGGGGATCTTTTGTCAAAAGGCTTCATATCACTACTTGCCAGCGAATGAAGATATCTAACAGCACCTGCACAAGAGATTGTTAGATAAAAGCGTGCCCTAGGCGTGCCAACACTTCAACATCTTGGTCACTCAAACTTCCGAATAAGATTTCCAGATTTCAATCTTATAAGCATGCATCGGAAGGGACCTCTATGTTTCAAAATGCAAATATTCTTATCAAAATAAACGGATGTTTTCGTAATCAAAACAGTAATGAAACAAAAAACAAAATTTATTTGACTGAACACGCACTTTATTGATTGAAACAGAAAAGGTGGCTCAGAACTGAGCAAAACACAGGAAGCAAACCCTGGAAAGAGGTGATTGCGCACAAAAGGAAAAAAATCTACCCTAATGGCAATGTGAAACCATGATCTCATCGGGTTCCAACTCGGTTATACCCCATATGTCCTCAAGACTTTCCTCACCTTCTGTCTTCTGAACAAGACGCTTCCGATCGATCTCTGTCGGAGATTATCCAAGTCATATCTCAAGCGCAAACGATCATGCTGGACGCAGTTGTTCGTTTCAATCCCTCTTTTGCCTTGACCGCCCTTTTGGGTTTCAGTCCACCGGGATACCCTTTTTTGCCCAAGTCGCCCTTGTGGGGTTTTCGACTTGCCGGGTGTACAGTTCTCTCATTATCCCTAACTTTTACCCGAACCTTTTCTCTTTTTTCTTGGTTCGCCGGGATGCCCATTTTTTCCTGGACTCTTATTCTTTTTGTCCAACGGGTCAATTTTTCACGAAGTATCTTTTAACTGCGTCCGCATCCGCAGGGGATGGAAAATCCTCATCATCCGTGGTCGTCAGCAACAAGGCTCTGTCAGAGGAGACTTTTTTTTTTTTTTTTGACCACGAATGGACATTCATAACTGCTTATCCATTTGCCCCACGATCGTTGAGGAGGAAGGATCCTTTTCAACATCACATCTCTTCCATGCTACCCACGAGGTCCCACTTCTCGGTTAACAACACGCTTCATTTATTGGGTACAACTACCCCATGACAAGTAACTGTCGAACTCTTTTCTCAATCAGGCTCAATGCGTCATACCGAGTCCTCATCCACTCGCCCTTTTCTGACTTCTCATCCATCTGGACTCTCCACAATGAGATCTTGCCTCCAGCAGGCAATATCACTCCCATCCCATACTGAATGAGGAAGGTGTTGCCCCAGTAGATGCACGTATCGAAGTACGACACTCAGGATACCAACTTCGTACTCAGCCACCATCGTTGGCGCTTTCAACTGTTATCGGGGAAGCACTAGCTCATTCACTTTAAACTCTCCCCATCAGACATCAGAACCCGTTCGGATTCAGGGTCAGGCCCCTCCTCCGGGATCGGTCACTCTCAATCTTTCGATTTGAGTACCTCGAGATGTCCTCATCAGGGACTTCAAACTTCCTTGGTTGAGAATCATCGATGGGTTGTTGGGCGAGATAACCATACAATACCCTCTTCTTGATTGCTTTCTGGGAGGTATACCGAATATCGTATTCAGTCGACACCATTTGCCCTCTCGCAACCCGTCCGTTCAACGCTATCTCCTCAAGCACGTACTTGATCAGATCCATTTTGGACATCCACAAGGTGGTATGAACCAGCATACTGTCTCAGTCGGCGAACAGCCTATGCCAAAGTACATCAAGTTTTCTTGAGCAGTGAGTGTATTGTTTCACAGTCGATAAACTTTTTGCTTAGGTAAATTGCATGCTCTTTTCGACAAGACTAGTCATGCTGACACATACACACCTCGTAGACCCCTTGAGGGCTGTCAAGTACCAGATTAACAGTTGTTTCCTCCAAGGAAAGCATCAGAATCAGAGGTTCCTGCTACTCATTTTTTCTTTCCATGCCCCTTGGCAGTCATCGTTCCACCTGACCATTTGATTTCTTTTCTCTCTTTTTTTGTTTGTTTTTGGTTCAGGCGTTTCTTGCACTGTTTTTTTTCCTTTTTTTTTTTGCAGGAAAAACCTCGATTCCTCTTTCATTCACAACATGCCTCGGCAGCTTGCTGGACAGCACTCCATAAGTGCACTGACTTAGACTCAACAGTATGAGTTATCTCCACCGGTCAAACAACTTGATCAAGTCCACCGGGTGCCCCTCTTCTGCTTGGGACTTTGTCATCATGTCATCAACATGGCATTCGCTTTCACGATGAGTCATATCATGAAACAAAGTCACCGTAGCCCTTTGATTCGTGGCACCGGCCTTCTTCTTCACTAGAGGATAGTCTTCTCTCGATGGTAGCTCGTGCCCCATAACATGGGTATTCCACCCTGGTGTATCTGGATGCAACCAGGTGAAGATATCAACCTGCTCTTTCAACAGGGCTACCATTCTGCTCTTGACTTGCCTCTGAAGCGGCTTCAACTTTCATTTCCCTTCTGACCTCGGCGGTACTTGGAATAACAACCTTGGATCACTCCTCGAGCGGCTGAATCACCTTCTCCTCTTGTTTCAACAACCTAGCTAATTCCAGCAGATCACAATCTTCTTCGCCTTCTTCCTCGGCATGATAGCTTGGATTGTCGAAGTCATACAGAGGTGTAACCAAATTGTTATCGATGAGATCAGGATGGTAATCACTTTTGTGGTTGGAACGAGACAAGTTCAAAAGAAAAACGAAAAACATTGCCATTTTTATTTTTTGAAACTGCAAAAATGAAAAACAGGGAACACTGCTTTTGATCACAAAAACATCCATTTATTACTGATGCAAAATGTTGCAAAATGAGACACATGAGGTGGCCCTTACAATGGACCATTACGTTTCGGGCAAAACGTATGGCTTTCATGCAAACAAAAATTGAAAAACAGAAATACTACACTTCCGGATGAGTGACAGTGATGCTTTTGGAGGCTTTCCAATTGTCTGGTACGCACGACTTTATCCACAACTCGAGCTCATGGTCACAGTCGATCTCTTCATTCACTGAACAAGCGTGATCAGGATCCAGCATTCCTGCACTGACAAAGGTGTACGGTAGACGACGTCCTCTGTTTGGTCTAGACGACTCTCGATCTGGATAACCAATCCCGAACATGTCTGCCTTTACCGGTGTGGAGTGGATCCATCAGTTTGGATTTGTGGCCCCTAGCAGGGTGTCTGAGCAGACGAGCTATGCACACCGGTTGACACCTACAAAACAGCAAATGGGTTAGTATGACTCACACATGCAATGTCTGTCCGTACTAGGAATATTCTGTCCTTTGATTTTGGTTTCATAGAGACAGAGAATTTTTCATTAATAACAATCCGACATCTGGATGTCCCTCAACCAGAATATTAATAAAAAATAATGGACCCTGAGTACGGATGGACATGAGTTGAATGCAGATGAATGCGAAATGAGACCGATGCAAATGCATGAATGCAGGTCGCTGTGCCACCAAGTCATCTGAAGACCCATTCTCTGAACCAGTCACAGTCAACTGAGTCACCATAAATCCGACTTGGGGAGTTCCGAAATAAACGGAACCGGAGATTACATCACTATCATCACAGGAACATCCACTGAACGGATGATAGCCAGATCCTCTGAACAGGTACCCTCGAATTCAACCCGGGGATCCGAAATAAACGGAACCCGCTGATAAACCACGGACAGAACTCCGGCGTCCCAGAAATAAATGTCCATAATTCACAGTCACCATCAGTACCAAGAGTCACCAACAAGTCACCAACAAGTCAGCTACAGTACCTGTAAAGATCAACCCCTCCCACTCACGGGTGTCATCTAGGTCAGGGTAAGGTCGAGAGAAACGCAGGATAAACAACCCTTTCAAGAATATCATCCTGTGCACACCAGATGTATGCACCGATAATACCCCATCAGAGTCTGAACTGCTCGTGATGTCAATGTTCCGCTAAGTGGCGTACACCACCCGCTTCCCATGAATCACTATATTCCTAGGTTTCCTAGATTTCACTCATAGCCTGGGTATTGGGCCTTTTACCTTGAGTAACTCCCACCCCAAAACAGAGAAAACACAGCCAGCACAGCAGATGAAAATGAATGAATGCAAACATTAATGCAAACAATAAATGCAAACAATAAATGCACATATATACAATGAATGCAATAAATAACAGCACAAAGCAACCAAGGCCCTAGCCTAGAGAGCGCTAGGAGAGACTCGCTTAGGGAAGATGGACCAGCACAGGTCAACTTCTTTAGTCCCCAGCAGAGTCGCCAGCTGTCGCATTATGCGAAAAACCGGCGGGAAAACAAGAACAACAGAGCCGCCACCGTGCGTTATTTATCCCAAAAGAGGGAAAGGAAACGCTCAGAGTAAACCTGGAAAAGACGTGGTCTCGCGACCAAAGAGAATGGGATCGGGAGTCGGTTATGCGAAGGGAAGGTATTAGCACCCCTACGCATCCGTCGTACTCGACGGGATCCACGCACAAAAGGAAGGGAAAAGGTTGCTAAAACACTGCTCAAAATAATCATTTACACAGGCTGAAAGAGACACAGGATTACAGACAAGACTGACTCGGCAGGACATCGCGTCCTGGGCCTACTTAGTCTATCAGGCATAGACATCAGAGTCAAAGTAGTTCGGACTGGGGAAACGACACATGCTCTCTAGGATGTCGCATCCTATGCATACGTATCTCCTTTGGACGAAGGAGAATCAGAGCATTCGTAGCTCGGCTAACACGCACGCAAACAAATACAGGCAAAGGCAAACGTGGAGCCTGAATGCCAATCACTGGACTTACATCAGCATCCGAACCAAAACACACACAAGAAGGCAAACGTGGAGCCTGAATGCCAATCACTGGGCTTACATCAGCATCCGAACCAAAACACACGCACACTGGAACCCGAATGCCACTCGATGGGCTTACATCAGCTTCCAAGCACACAACAAGACACAGGATGTGGAATGCCAATCGCTGGGCTTACATCCACCTCCTAACACCCACACAGGAAGAAGAAGGGTCTCGATTGCAACTAGGGCAAGAGAAGGGGAAGGTCTCAATCGCAACGAGGGCGAGAGAAAAGAATTAGTGTTAGTTGTTAGTCAAACTCGACAAGACATCGCATCTCGTGCCTACGTATCTCATCTGGACATGAGAATCAGAGTTGCCGTAGTTCGGCTAAACGATTCCTGTTGGTTTGTGTTTTTTTAAGTGGACAACGTCACTACGCAATCTACCTGATGCTCGACCTTTGGAGACTTACTCACCTGTAGTAGAAGGAGTTGACGTATCCTTAAGAGGGGATAGTGTTTGTTTGTGTTTTAGGAAAGCTCAAGCAAGAAAGGAAGTCCTATACGAAGGAACCGTGCTACCTTAATTGTCATGCAAACGAGACTACGCGGAGTCTAGCAAACCTAGGGGATACAATCACACCACACAAACATATACAGCATGAAATAAACACACCAACAAGGGGCTCAAACATCAGGGCTAGGCTTTAGTCGAGGGGTCATATCAACCTCAACAAACAAGCCTCTGTATCGGGGTCAGGTTAGCTCTTAACCTTGCCATTGAGGGGCTAAGGTGAAGCCAGATGAAAGGTGATGAGGGGTGTGCCTCATTGCTTCTATCTCAAGTCCGAGAGAGCATGTAAATATAAGAATGTGGGGGAGTTCAGAAAGATGGAACTCTTTCCCCAATTGAAGACTCTATAGATCTTGGGTTTGGATCTCAATGCTACAACCATGTAATGGGAGCAAGGAGAAGACTCACAGAATAGTGGGGGATAGATTGCTTATCCCTACCTTCCACCAATTGCCTCAAATGAGGACTTTTCCTGCTTGGGACAAATATAAACATACACAAGCATTGCCTCTTAAGGAGGACTTCAGACAGTTTGCCCGGTCCGGTAACAGCCGGGTCTCCAGACTACATGAAGAAGAAAGTTCTATACCTCAATGCCAATTGCTTATAAGCAAAGCAATGCAAGTTCTTAAGAGAACTGAGCAACTAAGGGTACCTGGAAACAGTCAAACAGAATCAGCATCCCATCCATAATCAGACAACAATATGATGATCAATCAGTAAGGTACAATCAAACAATAATGGGCACAGCACAAAGCTCAATGTGAACCAACATCCTACAAAACAGCCACATTAGTTTACAAGTCAAGTAAGATAATCCCAAATGTGAAACAATATCCTTAAGCCTTAACTTCTTAACCTGAAAAGCCAAAGACAAGTTCAAATGTAAGTGACAAGACCACTAGGACTAGCCTAGGGTCCAAAAGAAGGAAAAATCCTAAAACAGCAACCAATTCATGATCAAAGTCAAGCTATTTCAATTACAAAGGGATCCCAATTGGTCCCATATCCAAACTATGTACACATTTTATTCTATGCAACATGTAAGGCAAAGTGAACAAACATGGATCATATAAGAGCAACCAGCAAGATCAAATCCAAAAGAATATCAAAACAGCATGGAAAATTCCACAAAAATTATATCCTAAACAGAGGACCTTCAACAAGCTACATGTCAATTTTCAAGCAATTTGGACTAATGGAACAATGGGAATTAATTCAACATGTCTAAGCATGCAAAAACACAACCAAATGAGGTCCAAAGATGGGCATCTACTTCAATTAAATGGTAAACAGTGATGGTAAATGGGAAATTAGTGGGACCAAAGCCAAATGATGGCTTAACATGTTAGGAACTACCCTATCAATTTTCATGGTCATTGGGTAAGGTATGTGGGTTTGGCAACATAGGGAACAATGTGACACAAGATAGGTCCAAAAAATGATAGGCAGAAGGTAAAAATCCTAATCAATTAGGAAATAGACTGTAAAAATCCACAAAAATTCATAGTGAATGCTAACATGTCAAATGTGCTACATGCAAAAAAATTAAGGCCATAGGCCAAGGGGAAGCATGGCAAAAAATTTGGGGAATTCAGCATATCACAAGGTGTCACATATTGTCACATTCAATTTCAATAAATCATAGCAAGAAGACCAGAAGTCCACAAATTATGAAACCTATGTCAAAAGTTCCAGAAAGGTGTTAAGAATCTACATCTAATATTTCATTTAATTTGGATTATGTATGGTGATTTTATGATTAAAATGTCAAAACATGTGAAATTGGCATACATTGTAAAGACCTCTATACCAATCAAAAATTCCACCAAGCACTATTTTATTTTTTGACTCTATAAAAAAGTAGAGAAAAAATGGAGATTAACAAAAAGAGTCTTGATTTATTTGGACTAAAATTGAGTGTTTTATGATTTTTTGAAGGTTTGAAATAATTATTGAGTATTTATTTAAGTTATAGAATGGATTTAATTAATTAGTTTTGGATGAAAATGGCAATATTGTAATAATTAACCCCACAGCCAAAACGTTGCGTGTGACTTAGATGAGGTGGCGCCGCTGGATTGGTTCTGGCGAGCGAAAACACGAGAATGAATGGCAAAACGGACTGAAGCGGATCGAAACCTGGTTTTTCTGCAGATTTCTTCAAGTTCATCGCGATGTTCATAGTGTTCTTGGCTCCAGATTAGGTTTCGATCAAATGTTAACGAAAATAAGCGATCTACACACCGTTGGAATCGGCGCGAGCTCAGGAGTACGAATATACAAGCGATTTTGTCCAGAAGTTAATATATACAACAAATCGAACGAAAGAAGGAATGGCTTCTAAACTTAAATCACGAATTTCTCCGTCAATACACAGCGATTTTCAATTCTACAAGTTTCTACATACTCTACGATGGACATACTACAGAATCCCTAAGCTAATTGGAACAACTACGAGTTTTGATTTCCAACCTTTCTTGAAGCTAACAGCAATGGAGTCGGCGACTTTCAGAGCTCGGCGACGCGAAACAGGTGAAGAGGCTCGTTGTAGGAGAAGCAAGGTGGCGATAATCCAGCTCAAAGATGCACGAAAATTCGAGAATCACCAACTGTCATGGGAGTGCCTTCTTGCAACAGTTGAGAATTGGCTGCGATTTTGGTCTCAATCTTGATCAACAGCAACTCGATTTCACCTGCAAATTAAGAATCAACAGCAAATTCGCACAGAAATCATGGATTCTTGATGAAGGGATCGAAAATGTGTAGTGAAAAATTGGAGCCAAAATGAGAGAAATGAGAGAATTTGTTTTTGTGGATTTCTGTTGAATTGTAAATTGTGATTAGTCTGCCATTTCTGTTAGGGATTTAGTTTATATATCATGCTCCTAATCCAACTATAAACATGATTAGTGAAAAATGGTAATTAGTGAAAATTGGCTTATGTGTGAATTTGGCTCTTTTTTGCTCTTTCTCTAAACCAGTCCATATATCAGCTCCAATTGGATTCCAGCAAGTCTAAAATACCATATATGATGTGTAGAAACAAGTCCCACTTCCATTGGCCATGTATTTTGCAATCTCACCATGTGATAGCACTTTATCCATTTTCACACTTCCATTTTTCAAACTTCCATTTTTCAAACCAAATCTCAAACCATGAAGCCTATGCATGAAATGATGATTCAAACACATTCCAAATGCCATTTATGAGGTGTAGCAAAAAGTCCCATCTCAAAATTCCAAATATTTTGACATTTGGACAATTTTGCCCCTGATCCAATTTAACAGTCCAGTTGAAAAGTGACTTTTTGCATTGGCCACCTTTGGACAAATCCAATGATACACCATGAAAGTACATGTCAAATGGAGTTTGTGCATATAAAGAACTTGCAATTTGGACCAACCATGTGGTAGTTATGCCCTCCTGATTACGGGTTTTTTTTTAAATTCATCTGACCATATCTTGCAAACCACACATGGGATTTTCAAGTTCTTGGACTTTTTAGAAAGGTGACAACAAGATCTTCAACTTTCATGTTGGACAAAATTCCATTTGAAGCTTGTATGATGAAGTTATCTTGAGGAGAAAAAGTTTCCATTTTGGGCAGCTGAGATTACAGGTCATCTGCTATTTTTGGAAATTTTCTGTCTGACCTCCAAATCTTCAACCTTGGTCTTTGATATGTCAAATGAGACTTATATGGACATGAATGAGGCCTTTCAAACCATTTCCCACCTTCCAATCCATAAAATCAGGCACAGTTGACCACAGTTGACCACAGTTGACTTTCTAGGGTTTCTGGTTGACTGAACAATGACTGGTGACTTCTGAGCATCCAATCTTTGGCCAAACCACTTCAAAATGATCCTTGGACCATATGAGCTTGAAAAATCAACCCTAGGGCTTTGTCTCAATGAAAATGGCACTTGCTTGTTTGACTGACTGATTCTCCTGATCAGTTGGACCTGATTCATCAACTGAGCTTGCACTTGGGCAAATGGACAATGCAATGTTATGCAGTGGACATTGTTAATGCTATGACCTAATATGAAATGAATGTACAAAATGGTAGGGTGCAAATTTGAGGTGCTACACGCACCATTTCTTTTAAGTTTTTTAAATTACAAAAATTATTTTATAAAACTTATTGTTGTATTGTTTATCATATTTATCCAAAGTTTACTGCAATTAACATTTACATTCAGTTCGTTAGCATTCAAGCATTAACTTTTAATCACAAACACTTTTCTCTTTGCATTTCTTTCTACACTAAACTGTCATTGAGATATATCGATTTTAATCTCTTAAGTGAACCAAACTCGTGATTGTTTACTAAATTTACCAGTAAACACTAAGATATTATTACAATTGATCGTTATATATTTCCTTTTAATTGAATAAGGCACTGGGACGTATGTATTATCAAAACTAGTTTTTAATGAATAATAGAGGTAGAGTTGCATTAAATTCTCCTACAAAGGAAGAGATTTTTAATTAGGAGACCTATTCTCTTAATTTTGCGACGCCACAATTTAGTAATATATTACAAATTTCATTGGACCTTCACCAAATGATCCTTTCCTCCTTATCATGCAATATTTTGTTGGACATTCACTGAATCATCCTTGTCGCCTTATCGGGAATTTTTTTGATGTACTTTCACAGAAAGATCATTGTCGGCTTATTATGCAATGTTTTGTTGAATCTTCACTAAAGGATCCTTGCCACCTTATCAAATAATATTTTATTGGACCTTTATAGAAGGATCGTCACATTCTTATTAGGAAATATTTTGCCGGAACTTAGCCGAAGGATCCTTGCCACAAGATTTTACCTTTAAAACATGCTTAAAACACCAATTAAGACTTTTTCAAATTAATCCAATCTGTGGCGACACAGGTTTCTGCCAAGTCTCATAGCTGCAGGGCAATTGGTATACACTTGCAATGCTCAATTTAGATTGGAATGTCAAAATCAAATATAATGAGATAAAATGAAACGAATAAATGATATTGATTAATGTTTATAGCATATTTGAATGGTCATAATTCAAGCAACTTGTCCTGCATGAAAATAACATCAGGCTTTTATTCCCTTCATAGATTTTAAAGAAATAATTTCCATGAACTAAGGAAACTCACAATAGAAATAAATATTTATCATTGAATGTGATGTCTTTCATATGATCCATAGAGTTCCCTTGTTAATTTTTCATATGACAACAATCAAAAGACTGATTTTAGCTCGCTTGAAATTTGACATGCATACATGTTACTGTGTCAATATTTTACTCACTCCAAGAATGAAAGACATAAAGAAAAGCCATAATTGCACTGTGTTGTAGCCCAAAATTTTCCCTCCCTTTTCGCTTCTCATCTGACTTATGGCTTGAGACTCACTCATATTTCGTTCATGTTCATTGTTCATTCATGATTAACACTTGCTAACATGCATCATAGATTCAGGGTTTGTGTCTAATGAAAATCAGAGTTTTTTGGCTTGAGGATTATGGTATTGCTCATCATGCATAGAGAAACCCTAATTTCTGGACCTTGACTCTTGTGGCCTACATCTTGACATTCATTTATACATACCAACCCTAATTCTTGACTTTTCTCCTATGGGATTTTGTGTTTGACCTTCTATGTAATTAACCTGACTTCTGAACCCTAATTGTGGGCCCATGGTTTGAGGTGTTGTTGTAGAGCTTTGGGCTTTGTTTGAAACCCTAATCAGGGATAGTTGGTATTCAGGTGCTTTGCTGGTTTGGCTTTCTGATCTACGATTCATCAAAACCCTAGTCCTTGGCTTTGAGGTTTGTGAACCTGATGGTTTGCATTGATGTAGTGGAAACCTTGGTTATGGTTCATGGCATTGATGCGCCACTTGAGTTAACTTCTCTCCTGGATTGAGATTCTTGATTGATACACATCTTTGAACTTTGACCTAGTGAACCCTAATTCATGGTGTTATGTGATTGATTCAAGGCATATTTGCATTAATGTTTCATTGACCTCATGATCTCATGATCCATTTGATCTGAGTCTTATTTCATTCCCACTTTATCCATTACTTTCGTGGTTTTATTAAAATGTTAAGATTCATTCATGCTTTGATTTATAGTCCCATTGATACAAATTCATTTGATCAAGTCATTCTATGACACATTAATTCAATTTCATTCATTCATTCAAAGAAAGCCAGGCCATTGTGCCTCACACATGACCCCATGCATCAAAACAAAGGAAAAACCCCATTTTGCATGATGGAAATCGATTACCATGTTTGGGAAATCGATTTCCCTGCTCCAGTAGACAAAAATTTCATTTCTAGATGATGGAAATCGATTACCATGTTTGGGAAATCGATTTCTCTGCTCCAGTAGTCAAAAAATGCATTTCTGGATGATGGAAATCGATTTCCATGCTTGGTCAATTTTTTTGCCCCTGGGACAGTAGCAAAAAAAAACAATTTTTCATGATGTAAATCGACTTACATGCTTGGTAAATCTATTTACCCTGGGACAGTGGGCCAAAATACAACATTTTCAGCAATAATGCAGTTTCCTTTGCACTCCAAACCAGCCCCAATGCTTGCATCAATGCATATTGAAATCTCTACATAATTATGCAGCAACCAATCATAACATTCATGTATTAAACAAAGTATTCCCAACACTTTAAATCATCACCTTTAAGCTATTCTAACATCCCTCAATTGTCATAACAGTCCCAAACTAACCATATCAAACTAACTCCAAATCACATCAAACTAACTCCAAACCTCTTCAAACTAATTCCAAACCATTTTAACTAATTCCAAGCCTCATTCAACCAATTCCAAGCCTCATAAAACTAACTCCAAACCTCCATTTGATCCAAACTTGTAACCTATATAAACACAAGGGGGAGCAAAAAATCAGAATTGGATCACTCTCAAATTACTCATTGCAAATTCAACTTTTCTCACTTCACCTTCTCCAATTCCTCTCCCTACACCAAAGCTCAAATCACCATTGGAGCAAGCTTCACATTGAAGTTTATTATCAATTGAGATAAACCTCTTACATTCAACAATTATCCCTACATTCACATAATCAACATCAACAACAACAATTCAATTCAGAATTTTTCAGAGTTGATTCTTGAAGGGGAGGAGTTCATAGTAGAAGTAGAAGATTAAAGGTTCAAAGTAGCATACCTCTGGTTTTCTCTTCTTCATCTTCATCACCTCCAAATTTCAACAAGTTCCAAGATAATCCTCCGTCTTGTAGGTCGGTGAATCTTCATCTTTGCTTGTCTGTTGAATTTTTGATACCACATTGTAGCTTGTGTAGTGGAGAATCAAAGCCCCAAGGTTTGATGGTTTGATTCTCCCCCACCTCCATTTAATTTCAAATTTTGTGCTTAGGGTTCTTGACTTTAATGGTTCAATTTCCAGAATTGATTAATTTATGGTTAGAATGGATGAGGGATTAGGATAGAAGAGGTTGAGAGGAGTAAGAAAGTGTTGTTTTTTCTTGATTCCGACCAAATTCGCTGCCTCCGGCACGGTGGTGCCGGAGCTCCGGTGGTTGTTCTGTTTTGACTTGAGAATTAGAAGATGATGTGTAGAGATGAGAGAGTGAGTGCTGAATTTTTCACATGCCCATTTGCAAACTCTGCTGGGCTTAGCCATTAAGCCCAATACTTTGCTTGTTACACCCCTGTTTTGCTTAGCAACATACTTGCTGAATCCAACTATATTTCTTAGTATTTGGACTTATTCTATTGGGCCCAAAGCCCCTTTTTCTGAATTCTGCACTCTTTATTCAGGGCCTACACCCCCTTGGCCAAACATGTTAATTACCATTTCAATTACCTTTAATTCCATTTTATTTTGTGTTGATATTTTTGGTAATTGTTTTGTTAGCATTTTAATTTGTTTTAATTAGGCTTTAGATTTTAATTAGAATTTAGGAATTAATTGGAGTTTTTTTTATAGTTTTCTAATTAGATTTTAATATAGTTTAGTTAGATTAGGAATTAGAAAATAGTTAGATTTTAGCTAATTGTAGAATTTAGTAAATTCTTGAACATTAGGTTAAAATAGATCTTAGGATTTAATCAATTTGTAGGTTCTAATTAGACTTTAATTAGAAATAAATTTGTGTTCATGTTGACCATTTAAGTGCATGTTCCCTTATTTTGTCATTTTGACTATTTAAGTGCATGTTCCCTTAGGAACTTTTTTGACATAGATTTTAATCAAGTCTTAACAATTACATTTTTCCCTTAGGATAGTCTATACAATCCTAACCATTAGATTAAGTTCTAACCTAGTTTTAAAATTAAATCGAACCCTCCGATTCAAATTGATCAAAAGTAATTTTGATCAATTAAATCCTTTGAACTTGTATAACCCCACAGTCTAAATTGAGTGACCAAAAGACCATTCGTCACCTAATAAGACTTTTTCTTCTAAGTTGTGGAGCTCGATGCCTCAAGTCAGATTCTCAGTGAAGGCATCCTCAGTCATACTAAGCAGTGGATAATACAAGCATATCAAAGGTGGCATCTTCAAGAGCTTGTCAAATCAAAGTTAGAATTGTGCGGCATGAGCCTTAAGTAATAGAGAAGGAGTGGGACTGGAGAATTCCTACCCCCATTATGGATATCTTTGGGTATGGGACAAATGACCCATCGCTCATCATATTCACCTCTATTCATAGACTTTAGCACAATTCTAATCGTATGATTGATAAGTCTCTCTCCCTTCATAAAGCATAATGCAACAAGCAAGGACTGCATCAACAACTTATCAATCATGAATCAAGTTGTACAACAAGAGCCTTAAGCAATGGAGAAGGAATGGGACTGGAGAATTCATACCCCTATTCTGGATATCTTTGGGTATGGGACGAATGACCCAACGCTCATCGTATTCACCTCTATTCATAGACTTTAGTGCAATTCGAATCAAACGATTGATAAGATCTTCATCAACACAAGAAATGATAGAGATTCTCCTCTCTCCACTTGAAAGTTAAGACGAGAATTACACGCCACTTGAAAGTAAAGAAGGAAGGAGACTGGAGCTTTCCTACACTCATTCTGGATATCTTTGGGTGCAAGACGTTTGGCTCGTTACTTATCGTGTCCACCTTTACTCATAGACTTTAGTGTGATTCTTATTCTACAACTATCAAGTCTACTCACTCTCCATTCTAATTCCGATTCAACCATTCAATCACTTCTTTTGCCTTCAATCATCTTACTTTTAGGCCTAGTGGGCTGAACTACGAAAGCTCTGATTTTCTTATTGCATTATAAGGATACGTAGGCAGGAGAACCCAGTTTCTTCGCGAGCTACCTTATTTATAATCCATTCTTAATTTCAATCAATTCTACTTCTTTTGCCTTCAATCACCTTGTTTTCAGCCCTAGTGGGTTGAACTGCGAAAGCTCTGACTTCCTTATCGCACTATAAGGATACGTAGGCAGGAGAACCCAATTTCTTCACGAGCTACCTTATTTATAAATCAATCATTCTTCATTCATTCAATCTATACCATCTTTTTGAGATAAATCATATTTCTCCTTGGACTCCTTGTCTATCCTTTTGGGATGTCTTAACGACAATTTGTCTCCTCAATCGAGAGTTGTTTGGGGGCTATGCACAAACACTTATTTCATTTTTTCATTTTGGCTTTACCCTATAGTGGCGGTCTTACTAGTCCACGTATTGGTAAATACCTACCTTGCTCTTCGATTCAGAGTCTATCTCCTTCTTGGATCTAACATACTATCCTTTATTGATCTCGAACTGTTGGTTCCCCATCTAGTGATACACTATTCTTTGTACTATACAGTACTACAATCAACCTCTGAAATTGGGTTTGTCTTGTGAGTCCCATGTCGCTTAGACAAATACATGTTGATACCATTTTGCTGGTACAAGTCATACCTTTCATCACTGTATGTCTCTCTCTTTCTATTCTCGTGGTTCCGAACTATGATTGCTCTGACTTTCTCAATGCACAATGAGAATACGTAGGCATGAGGATGCGAATCCTTGGTGAGCATACTTCTAATTATTCCTACTTCGCCTTAGGGTATCACTCATATCTTTCACAATCCATTATCTACCTTCGATCATAAATTGTTCACCTAGTGGCATATCATTCCTTTGACATTGAAATACACTTTCTTTGGAATTCCATACATACCCTTTTAGGAAACCTAACGTAAAGACCGCATTTCTACCTAGAGTTGTTTGGGATACACCCTCAAACACTTAATTCCTCCTTTTTTGGCTAAACACCCTATAGTGGCGGTCCTACTAGTCGAAATATCGGTTAAAGTTGTTTCCCTCTATGGTACGAATCTCATTTCTCTTATGGATTCCAATACCCTTTCACCTTTCAGTTTCAAACAATACTTCTTCATTCACTTATCACCAGATATTCCATTCTGTGACTTTGGTCACCTCATTCCATTCATTTCCATGATGCATTCATAATCTACCTTCTTTCACTCCATGTGATATACCAATTATCTTCTAGTCAAATACATTACCTCTTTGTGCTTCTTCTTGTATCACCTTGTGAACCAAGAGATGTTTGGGATTGTGCCAAAACATTTATTTCTTCGTCTTTTCGGCTTTACCCTATAGTGGCGGTCCTACTAGCTCGTGTACTGGTAATAGCCACCTTACTCTTGGGTTCATCTTTTCACCCTTGTTGGAGTTCAAAACACCAAATTCTTTGGTTCAGACTGTAGCGGGAAATTCATGATCGTCAAGCTACTGACAAGCTAGAGATCAATTAACAAGAGTCGCCACCGCGCTTTTATTGTTTCCAAGGGAAAAGGGAAAAAGTGAGAACAAAACCCACTTAGTAAGAAGTTTTCAAATAAAAACTAATAAAAGTCAGAGATCACAGGTAAGGGGGTTGGTTACATAGAGGGAAGGTGTTAGCACCCAAAGTGTCCTAGGTACTCCTAGGGAGCCCTTTTTGTGTGCATATGTATTTTGTACAAAGTGATGTCTACAAACAAATAGAATGAGGGGGGGGGGGATGAGAAAAGAATTCATTAATTATATTTTTGTGTTTGACAAGACCTTCAGACTTATGCCTATGTACCAACATATAAATGAGGGATCAAAACCTCGTAGTTCGTGCTAGAAATTTCAAAATGAGTGTGTTGGTTTTAACAAAATTTAAGTTTGAAAGGCACAAAGGCCTAAAATGGTTTGAATGAGTTAGTTCTTTTTGGCTTTTTGAAAATTTAAGTCAAGTGTAGTTAAGTTTATTTACAAGTTTTATTTAAGGAAATAAGTTTGAAAATGCAATGGCATAAGGCCAAAGTTTCTATCTTTTTGCAAAAGTGGTCAAAGTTTAGAACAAAAGTAGTTCACACAAAGAAGGTTTTGAAAATGGAGGGAGAGATTTTGAAATTAAAGAAATGGGGAGAAGATGAAGAGACTACCCTATATACAAGAATTTAAAAGTTTAAAGTTGAAAAGATCTGACCAAATGGGAGCAACCCAAAAGACAAGTATGTAAATAGAAACCCAGAATTCCCTTGGACTTTTAGAATCAAGCAACACACAAATGCACAATTATATCAATCTTGAAGAGCAAAGGCATCAAATAAAGATGGCCTCATCCAAGCTTATCCACTTCTTAATCTTCTTCAAAATAGCCTATGTAACAGATGAATTCCACAAGTCACACGTTCAATATAATAGCTTAACAATGATCAATGTTGTAGATGAACTAGAGAGATCTTGAATGATGTATCAGATGAATTTCAAATTGCAAGTACTTGGTTCTTCAACAAATTGGCATTGGCCAAGTCCATTAGCAAAGGAATGTTGCCTAAGTTCTAAGTCAATTGGGCAAGATCAAACCAACAGTTCACTCAAAAGTCGTTTAGGGTTTTTGTTGTTATTAGGTACATTAATGGTCAAAGACCACACAAATAAACAAAGTATACACAAACAAAATAATATGACACAATATGGTCCAAATGGACAAAGTGAAAATTACATTAACATAAACAATTGGAATGATATGTATAATGACAAATGATATAAAATGCTAAAAGTAAATTGCAGTAGAGTAAAGACTTGAAATTAAAAGTTAATGATTAGTAAGTTAGTAGTTAGTTTTGTTTTGCGTTTTGATTTCAAGACATTCTTTGGAGAACACTCAACCCACTTGTCAAAAGCATGGATCCTTGAACCAAAACATCTTCCAAAGGAAGGAAAGAAGGCCAAGTTTCCACACAATACCATGGAAGGGGGGAGACTTACAATCTCACTAACTAGAATGCTTATGCCTTTTGTGTCACAAATTTAGCGCTATGTTAAGCAATCATAATTGGACTTATGTAGAAGTCACAACTATTTGAGGTCGGGCAATAGACTTTTGGTGTTAATGCATGTTGGAGACATAGTATTATGAACTATGCTCATTAAACATACCACACATAAAAAATATGCAAAAGGTGTGGCCTAATCTCATCCATACTCATGTTAATCTTTCAATCAACTAGCATTAGGACTTTGAGATGTCATTGGCCAAACGAAAATGAATGGATGAAGAAAGGGAATTAGATGAAGAGGGAAAGGGATGAATGAGATCACAAATTGGTCAAAGGAGGACTTTTATCAAATTAATATTATTCATTCACTTTGGGAGATGGAATGTACATTCCATCAATCCGCCAAATCCAATAATATAAACTTGACAAAGTCAAATCAACTTTGACCAAGGCCCAACAACAAATAAGAAACTCAATTAAGTCAATACAAATGGTCAACACAATTAAAATGACATTTATTCAATTAAAAATAATAAAATAATGCATTAAATTCAAATATGTTTTGTCCAAATCCTAAAATCTCATCAAAATACCAAATAAATGGCCATGAGATTTATCATAGGTCAAACAAGGTCAAAGGACCTTGGAGAAAAAATTTCATAATTTTTGGAGACTTAAAAATATTTTTAAACAATTAAAAACAAATGAAAAATCAATTAATTCATGAAAAATATTAATAATGATCCAAAAAATAATTTTAATTCAGAATATGAAAGAGAAAAATATTTGAATTTTTTTGGTGAAATCCCATATTTTTTGGATCAATATTAAATTTAGTATGAATTATTGAAGAAAATGGAATTAAAATAAAATTCCGAAAATCCAAAAATACGTAGACCATCAGATCTCCCTCATTAATGGAGGTGGCAGATCTGATGATCCAAAACGCGCGCTCCATGTGTTCCTTTGTCAAACGCGCTGCAAATGAAGTAATCAATATCAACGCTCCAAATTATAACGTGGGATTTGGATCAAGTGGTTCAGAGGTGAGACACTTCATCGCCGAAGCTAGAGCTCCGGTCATCTTCCCCGGTGAGCTCCACCGGTCTGGTTAAGATGAACCATCACCAAAATACATAACATGGACATGATCTTAAAGAAAAAACATCACTGAGCACGAATATGACCTCCAATTCCTCCAATTCCAAATATACTAAGAAATATATGGAATTGAAAAATCAGGTTCATGATCTGAGTTGCTTCGATTTGGCCTCAAAGCAATTCAAACTCCTTGCCTACATTGGTAGGACTTCAAACAACTCAAGAATCGATGGAATTGAGCAACAATTTAAGAGAATCGAAGAGTTTAAAATTTCAGCAAATTACCTTCAATGGAGGTCTGAACTTGCTAGATCTTGATCTGAATTATGCTTGGCTTCACTTCACTTGCTTGCAGGAGAGGAATGGAAAGGTTTAGAAGCAATTAATTCCTGGAGAATTGAATTCCAAAACAGTGGAGATTCAAGCTCAAATTCAAATGAATTTATCAGGGTTATCCTATGAGAGTGAAGGGTTTTCAATGGGGATTCAAAGCTGGCGCAATGTGTGTGTGTTTTCTGAGCAAATGCAGCTGTATATATAGCCAAATGCATGTGATATTTGCACACTCTTTTCAACCTTCCAAATTTGGCAAATGATGATAGCATGGTGCATGGGCGCGCATAGGCCCATGAAGTGATAGCTTGAAGTCCAAAATGAATGATCAGATGTGTTGAAGCAAGCTTGGAATGCAAGGCAGTTGAACATTGTTACTTGAAGTTGGATCCATGCCAAATGATATCAAGTCCAAAATGAATGAGTTTGAGCTCTTTGGAAAGGTGAGATCAATAGAAACAAGTTTGATGTTGAACACTTTTTCATTTGGAGCTTGGAACTTGGAGAAATTTGAGGTAGAAGTTTGGAAAAATTTGACATATCAAAAATTTTCTAAGTGTCAAGCCATATGTCTCAATATTCCACCTTGCTTAACTTTTTATGGGAGCTTCAAATGAGAAAAGTGTCTTCAACAAAGTTGTATCTCTATCAAAGACCTTCAAAATGGTCACCAATTTCATGTCATTTGGATTTTAAATGATAGAGTTATGCATTTTTGAAGTTTGGAAAAATCACTTGATCAATGGTATAGGTCAAAAGTGACCTATAATGTAGCCTCATATCACATGTTCAAAGAAGTTGAATTAGCTCCAACTCCAAACATCAAAGTTGAAGTAGACACATTGAATTTGATTGTGAAACTTGGAAATATTTCATATCATACAAATTGAGCAAGTTATGGCCTTGGGAAGTTGACTTTCAAATTAGGGTTTAGACAAAATGACCTATAATGTTTCAACATAGAAAATAATTTTCCAAGAAAAACTAGCTCTAGGTCTCGACATGAAAGTTGTTTATAATGTCATTTAGAGTAAGTTTTATCTTGGAATCATTTTCATATGGTGAAAATTGTAAGAGATAGGGTCTAGGGAGACCCATTTTGATCAGATGAATCCATCTGGCCAACCACCATCAACCAACTTGCTAACTTCCAATTCTATTTTCTTTCTTGGCTCATGGTAGATCATATATGTATTAGATGAATTTTTAAGTGTCCCTTTAGAAATTTTATCAATTGGTGAGATAGCTTGTTGGAGAAGTTACTCAAGACACCCAGTCAAACTAGGGTTTCCAAGGCAAATCACCCTCAAACTCTTGAAGCAAACTTGATCAATATAACATGTAAAGAACATTGGGACTCATATATGATGTTCATAACCATTCCTAAATCAATTCTTGGTTGTACTCTTTGTTCATGAGGGTCTCAAACCCTAGATGTGAACTTGATGAATCAATTAGATCATGCCCTTTCCTACAAAAGAGTTAGGCAAATGCAAAGACATATTTTTGGTATTTTGGTTAGCAAAAATGATAAAATACAAGTATGATACAATCACAAAGTGCTTGGTGATCTCTCCCAAAACAAACCCAATGAAAGAGGGGTAAGGAGGATGCCAAGGTATGATCCCAATGTTAATGCTTATGATGAAATTGCATGAGGGATCTTAGGGTCAAAATCGGGGTGTAAGAGCTGCCCCTATTTAAGGACATTCTAGCTGAGGAGGCGAAGGTTAAAATCTTCGGCTCGACTCGGTAGAATGGGCTTAAATAACAACATAGAGAAACAAATTTTGGTCCCTAAGAGACCTCATGATGCATATGATATGAATGCAAAAGTTAATGCTTTGTGGGGAAATATTGCCACAAAGGAAAAAGAAAGTCAGAGAGACTGAAAGTCCGCAGGAGTATAACGCATTCCGTAAGGAAAACTTACTGGGGAGACAGAGACTCTTGGGGGGGGGGGGAAAAAGGAGTTATGCGTAGGCCAGGCTACGACTTAAAGTTACTGGGGGACTCGAGGAAATCCATATAAAATGGAGACTCAGTCGGGGAAAACAACATCCGCATGGGATACGAATAAGTCAGGATAAAACTGAAGTACTCGACTCGTGCAGGGGAAAGCGATTTCACTAAGGAAATGCGCACTCAACTCAACTGGGGAGAAGAAATAAAATTTTAACACAGGAGGAGCAGAAATCCATTATCTACTACCTGTTACTGGGTAAGGAGATAATAAAATTCTGACAGAGAGAACATCCGTCATCGGTCAGGATGAACATATGAAGGATGACTCGCTGGGGAAAAGCCAGGGGAGAATATTCATTAACGGTTACTAGTTAAGAATAACCTTGTTGGGGATGTCAAGGAGGATACCCGTCATCGGTTAGGATGAACATATCAAGGATATAACAACTGGACAACAAAATGGGGAATTACATCTATCGAAAATTGGATAGAAAACCATCGAAGAGAAAAATCCGTCACCGGTTAGGATGAACATATCAAGGATTTACTCTGCGAGTGGACAAAGCAGGATTTACAACTATCGATTACTGGGTAGAAGACCAATCAAAGAGAAAATACGTCACCGGTTAAAGTGAACATATCAAGGATAGACTCTGAAATGGGGAATAAAAGTAGGGATTACATCTATCAGTTACTGGATAGAAAACCAAAGAAGAGAAAATCTGTCACCGGTTAAAGTGAACATATCAAGGATTCACTCTGCATAGAAGAAAAGTAGGATTTACAACTACCGGTTACTGGGTAGAAGACCAACAAGGAGAAGAAAACCCGACATCGATTAAGATGAACATATTAAGGATTAACTCTCTGAGGAACCAAAATAGGAATTACAACTACCTTTTTACTGGGTAGAATACCAAAGAAGAGAATATCCGTCATTGGTTAAAGTGAACATATCAAGGATATACTCTACGGGGGAGGAAAAGATATCTGTCACCTGTTAGGATGAACATATCAAGGATGACTTTTTGAGGAATAGATCCACTAGGGATTCTGCTGAAGAGAAAAATGGTACTTTTGTCGGGTATTGGGCAAGAAGTAGAAAACACCAACCAAGAAGAATATTACCAGTTACTGGGTAATAGACTCTTAGGGGACCAAAGTATCTATCTAGGTAAGAGCTAGAAAGAAAACTGTCAATCAAGACTCAACCCAATGAGGACATAACTCAAGGGGAGTAATTCCATCCAGAAAATTTGCTGGAGAGGAAACTGAAATAACAACCATCCACGAGGAAACAAACTCAGTGGGGAAACAGAGAAAGGTTAAAGTCTTTCTGCTTAAGGGGCTGACACTCTACAATTGAAGGAGGACATACACCAGATTTGGTATGGGGATAAAGTACCGCCATAAAAGAGAATGAGAATCTCAAACAAATCAAAATGAAGATGTAGGATATACAAATTATGAAATTATATGAATGTATATGTATATGTATATATGATGATTATGCTGACAAAACGATCGCGAAGGATACAGAGGTGTCGCAAAGAAATTGAACCATTGGTACAATCCTCGGTTAATCCACAAATCATGGAGACAAACTGCTGGAGAACCGAGAGATCAACATCCCAAAAGCTCAACCCTGGCTGGGGAAAGACGGATGAGATCTGATGAGGATAAAACATCCAATCTGTAGGGAATTTTAGGTCAACACCATCAAAATGGGAGACAACCCTACTGGGGAACAATCAACAAAAAGCTGCTCAGAAACCAGGAAGAAACTCTGACTGGGGAGAAAATATAGATGGTGATTGGTGGGGACACCACAACAATCTACTGGGGAAAGATTAAACATTCCTGAAGACGATCTATCTATTGAGAAAAAACAAACTCTGCTGGGAAGGTCGAAGCTCTGTTGGGGACAAGAACACGCCGCGACCAACTCAGCTGGGACAAAGAAGTAAGCTCCAATGGGGATCAAACACTCCGCCGAGGAACTGAATCAACACAAACGTCTAGGGATACCAGAAGAGTTAACTGCTTGGGGAACCTCAGATGCTTCGCACTTAAGAACTTGCTTCTTACTGAAATGCTGTTGATATTCTTTTTACTTGCTTTGGAAAGGTTTTTGCTTATATATCTTAAAAACTTGATTTTGATTTAAAAATTCAATTTCAAAATGATCATAATAAAATTTAAAACTATTGGCTGAAGTAAATAAGAGTAGAAACAATTGGATAAAAGCTCAACTTTATTTAATAGAATGGTAGTCTGTAAATGACAAGACTCCATAGATTTTACAAAGTTGAAAATGATAATTTGCATGGAAAAGGGTTACATTGAATACAAATGATCCTTAATCCCTTTACAAAATCTTGATATCCACTGTGCTTTTGACCGCTGTTGGAGATGAATCGATGTCAACCCTTGTGCTCAAACAAGTCTTCAAAATATCACTAAAGATCAGCAAAATGCAGTTACTTGCCATAATCCCTAATTTTTGCATAAGTTGCCTCAAGGTGGGGTACTCAACTTATCGGGAAATTCTTTCTGTTTTATGTCTCTAATTTTTGCCTGGATCGCCCTTTCGGGTTTTCAATCCACAGAGATGCTCATTTTTGCCTAAGCCGCCCTTTCGGGTTTTCGACTTAGCGAGCCGTTCTTTTATTTTTTATGCGAAGTATTTCTTGACTGCATCTGTGTTCACAGAATGAGTGAACTCTTCACCATCCATAATTGTAAGAATCAGGGCACCGCCTGAAAAGGCTCTCTTGACAACATATGGGCCTTCATAATTGGGAGTCCATTTTCCTCTACAATCTGGCTTGAACGACAAAATTTTCTTTAGCACAAGGTCACCTTCTCTGAACACTCGAGATTTGACCTTCTTATCAAAAGCTTTCTTCATTCTTTGCTGATATAACTGACCATGACACATGGCAGTCAATCTCTTCTCTACTATCAAATTCAGCTGATCAAACCTGGTCTGACACCATTCTGCTTCAGTCAACTTGGCTTTCATGAGCACACGCAATGAAGGAATCTCAACCTCTAAGGGGAGCACTGCTTCCATACCATAAACAAGAGAGAAAGGGGTTGCCCCTGTTGAAGTGCGGACGGATGTACGATACCCATGTAAAGCAAATGGGAGCATCTCATGCCAATCCTTGTATGTCACAACCATCTTCTGGATAATCTTCTTGATATTCTTGTTCGCGGCTTCAATAGCCCCATTCATCTTGGGTCTGTAGGGAGAAGAATTACGATGTGCAATCTTGAAGTCTTTATAAAGAGCTTCCACCATATTATTATTCAAGTTCGATCCATTGTCAGTAATGATCTTACTTGGCACACCATAACGACATATAATCTGATTCTTGATAAACCTTACAACAACTTGCTTAGTTACATTCGCATATGATGCCGCTTCAACCCATTTTGTGAAGTAATCAATTGCCACTAAAATGAAACGATGTCCACTTGAAGCTTTGGGCTCAATCATCCCAATCATATCAATTCCCCACATGGAGAAGGGCCATGGGGAAGAGATAACATTCAATAGTGTCGGAGGAACATGAATCTTATCAGCATAAATTTGACACTTGTGGCATTTCTTCACAAACTTGCAACAGTCAGATTCCATTGTCAGCCAATAGTAACCTTCTCGCAACATCTTCTTCGCCATTGCATGTCCATTGGAATGAGTACCAAAGGAACCTTCATGCACTTCAGTCATCAACAAGTCTGCTTCGTGTCTATCCACGCATCTGAGCAAAACCATGTCGAAGTTTCTCTTGTACAGTACATCACCATTAAAGTAGAAATTACCGGCTAATCTTCTCAAAGTCTTCTTGTCTTTCAAAGATGCCCCAGGCAGGTAAGTCTGACTTTGGAGGAAACACTTGATGTCTTAATACCACAGCTTCTCATCTTTGACCTCTTCAACAGCAAACACATGAGCTGGCCTATCAAGACGCATCACAGATAAATTGGGAACTTCATTCCAATACTTCACTATAATCATTGATGCCAACGTTGCAAGAGCATCTGCCATCCGGTTCTCATCTCGAGGGATATGATGAAACTCAACCTTTGTAAAGAAAGTTGAAATCCTCCTCGCATAATCTCTATATGGTACCAAACCGGGTTGATTCGCCTCCTATTCTCCTTTGATCTGATTCACAACCAAAGCTGAATCACCTAAGACATCCAAATACTTGATTCTGAGATTCATGGCCTCTTCAAGCCCCATAATGCAAGCTTCATATTCTGCCATGTTGTTTGTACACTTGAAAGTCAATCTAGCTGTAAATGGCAAATGCGTGCCTTGAGGAGTAATAATCACTGCCCCAATGTCATTTCCATATTGATTAACACCTCCATCAAATACCATGCCCCAACGGGAACCAGGTTCTGGCCCTTCTTCTAGCAATGGTTCATCACAATCTTTCATCTTCAAGTACAAAATCTCTTCATCCGGAAAATCATACTATACTGAATGATAATCTTCAATTGGTTGGTGAGCCAAATGGTCAGCCAAGATACTACCCTTGATCGCTTTCTGAGATCGGTACTCAATATCATACTCTGACAACAACATCTGCCACCGGGCAATTCTCCCAGTTAAAGCAGGCTTCTCAAATATATACTTGATTGGATCCATTTTGGATATCAACTAAGTGGTATGATTCAACATATATTTACGCAGACGCTTAACAGCCCAAGCCAATGCACAACAAGTCTTCTCAAGCATTGAATACCGAGTTTCACAGTCGGTGAATTTCTTACTGAGGTAGTAAATCACAAATTCTTTCTTTCCAGTCTCATCTTACTGACCAAGAACACAACCCATACTATCTTCTAGCACAGTCAAATACATGATCAACGGTCTTCCTTCAACAGGTGGAGACAAAATTGGAGGTTCAAGCAGATATTCCTTGATACTATCAAAAGCTTTCTGGAAGTCTTCGGTCCAATCACAAGATTGATCTTTCCGAAGAAGCTTGAATATAGGCGCACATGTGGCAGTCATGTGGGAAATAAATCTGGAAATATAATTCAAGCGGTCGAGAAAACCTCTGACTTGCTTCTCAGTTTTGGGCGCAAGCATCTCTTGTATTGCTTTGACCTTGGCATGATCGACTTCAATACCCTTCTCGCTGACAATAAAGCCTAACAACTTACCAGAACGAACACCAAAAGTACACTTATTGGGATTCAAGCGGAGTTTATACTTCCTCAAACGCTGGAATAGCTTCAACAAATGCTCAACATGTTCCTCTTCATCAATCGACTTAGCAATCATGTCATCGACATATACTTCTATCTCTTTATGCATCATATCATGAAAAAGAGTAGTCATTGCTCTCTGGTAAGTTGCACCAACATTCTTTAGACTGAAAGGAATCACTCTCTAACAGAATGTTCCCCAGGGTGTAGTGAATGTGGTCTTCTCCATATCCTCGGGTGCCATTTTGATCTGATTATATCCGGAAAATCCATCCATAAACGAAAATACTTTGAATTTAGCAGTATTGTCTACCAACATATCAATGTGTGGCAGAGGGAAATCATCTTTCGGACTGGCTTTATTCAAATCTCTATAGTCAACACTCATGCGAACTTTTCCATCTTTCTTTGGCACTGGTACAATATTGGCCACCCATTGCGGATAATCAGCAGTCACAAGGAAATCGGAATCAATTTACTTCTGAACTTCCTCTTTGATCTTCACAACTATATCAGGATGCGTTCTTCTCAACTTCTGCTTGACTGGCGGGCATTTTGGCTTCAACGGCAATCTATGCTCCACAATCTCATAATCCAACCCAGACATGTCTTGATAGGACCAAGCAAACAAATCTGAATACTCTCGAAGAAGATCAATCAACCCTTTCTTAGCGTCTGGACACAATCGAGACCCAATCTTGACTTCCTTCACATCATCCTCGGAACCCAAGTTGACTAGCTCAATCTGCTATCTAAATGGCTGAATAATCTTTTCATCTTGCTCAAGAAGACGAGACAATTCCTCACTCACTTCTACATCACTTTCCTCCTCGGCTTCAAACACAGGGAATTCAAAATTTGGAGAAGGAGAAAGATCATTGTATTCAATGGGGTTAGGAACCAACCTGCATAATGATTTGATGTTTTGATTTTAGAGAAGTGAATTTGTGACCAAATATTATGCAGATGGACAATTATATTGTTTATTTATGTTTTTTGTGATTACCATTTTCAGAATAAAGCAAAAAGTAAAAACAAACATCAAAGATGTGGATGAATAGAATTAATTTTATTAATGATCAATTTAAAATGCCCAAACAATGTTCACTTCTCCCTTAGGCATAGGAGAAGGACTTTAAAATATAAAAGCAATTACTTAGATCGATGCAAAATAACCGGAATATCAACGGCAGTCCAATTGTTGCATGTCTTTCCATGCGTCACAAAGTTGGTGCAGTCTTCCTCTTCATTGTCCTCTAGGATAGCAACTAAGTGTTGTTCATTCCCATGAATGAACCCTCCACTACGGAAGCAGAGTTGCATCTCTTCAGATCTAGCAGTTAACGAGCCCTTCTGGAACCCCAAACCTATTCTTCCCTTGTTGTCAGCGACCTCTATCACACACCCTCACTGATCAACATGACCTTCTTCCATAATTCTCTGCGCATCTTTCAGAGAGGACATAGGTGCCCTAACTCTCTTCTCAATAGCAATAGATAAGGCTTGGAACGGAGTTCCAACCTCATCCTCAACTTCCACATAGGAGAAAGATAACAGATGGCTAACCAACAGTGCTTTCTCACCTCCCACAATCACTAGCTTGCCATTCTTGACAAATTTGAGCTTCTGATGCAGAGTGGAAGTAACAACCCCTGCCTTATGAATCCATGGCCTTCCCAATAAACAGCTATAGGCTGGGTGAATATCCATTACCTGGAAAATAATCTGAAAGTCACTCGGACCTATCTTGACTGGAAGGTCCACTTCTCCAATGACTGTCTTGCGAGAGCCATCAAAGGCTTTGATAATTACTCCACTATACCTCATGGGAGCTCCTTGATAAGATAACTTTGACAATGTTGACTTTGGAAGCACATTGAGTGAGGACCCAGTGTCAACTAGCACATTTGACAAAGCATCTTCCTTGCAATTCATCGAAATATGCAAAGCCAGATTGTGATTTCTTCCCTCCTCCGGGAGTTCTTCATCGTAAAAGCTCAAATTATTACATGAAGTGATGTTAGCCACAATGTGATCAAATTGATCCAAAGTAACATCTTGCTCCACGTATGCCTGTTCAAGAAATCTCTGGAGTGCTTCTATGTGCGCTTCAGAATTCAAAAGCAGAGACAACACGGAAATCTTTGAGGGGGTCTGGAGCAACTGCTCAACCACGTTAAATTCACCCCTCTTAATCAGTCGGAGTACCTCATCATCATCGTTGGCTTTCAAATTGTTGGATTCACCAGACTTATCCTTTGAACAACCAACCGTATCCATAATAGGCACCTCCGCCTTCTTACCAATAATCAACTCTTCTTTATTCTCCGGGAACACCGGTCCAAAAACTCGACGGGTCACCTTCGTAACATCTGCAATGCTCACCACTGAACTGGTCGTAGGCAAAAGGACCTTTTGACCATTCTCCATCATCGTAGCATTGTATTGGTATGGTACAGCCTTATCAGATGAATACGGGACTTTGCCCGCTAACCGTATTACCAACGGCGAAACTGATCTATTGATGACGTTCTTATTATTGTTGTTGCTATCATATTGAATCACCAACCGCTCTGGTTTCTTGAAAACGGGTACTATGACATTAACATCGTCATCTACATGACGGGATTGAACAATCTGAATCATGCCTTCAACCATCAGACACTGGATGTCCCTTTTCACTACAACACACCCCCTTGGGTTCATGCTACAAATATCACAACCATCGTGATCATGTTCACAGTCACTCACCAAACAGATATCTTTATGCATTTGCACCAAAGATCTTCGGATAAACTGGACATCAAAAACCTTGAAATCACCTGGACAGTCGTCCACCATGTTCACTGAAGAATTCCCATGAGTGGGCAAAGGATTAACTTTCACATTAGGCGCGCGGTCTTCGAAAGACACCATGCCACTCTTCATAAGCTTTTGCACCTCGTATTTCAGCGAATAACAGTTTTCAATATCATGCCCAGGTGCACCTTGGTGAAAAGCACAACGAAGCTTGGGTTTATACCACCAAGGAAGTGGTTCTAGGATTTGCGGTGGGTTCCTTGGTTGAATCAAGTTTTTGAGGACTAATGATGGGTATAGTTCTGCGTATGACATAGGAATAGGGTCAAAAGAGACCTTCTTCCTCTCAAAATTTTGTTGCTGATGATGATTGTTGTTGGAATTGTTGTTGTTGTAAGTGTTTGTTCTTTGTTGAGGTTGTTGTTGTTGACGTTGATTTTGATACTGATGTTGTTATTGTTGAATTGGTATTGTTTGCTGATTTGAGAATACTAGAATGATGGAAGATACTTGATGACGATGTTGCTGACGGGGTGGTGGATTTCTTATGATTTGAGGCCTCTTCTGCCTCCCACTAGAAATTGCATTGGTCTCATTATCCTTCCTCTTGCTGAAACTACTCCCATACTTCTTGCTTGTCGACGCCTCCTCTTTTGACAATCGTCCTTCGTGGACCCCTTCTTCAAGTCTCATCCCCATATTTACCATTTCGGTAAAATCACTGGGGGCACTGGCGATCACGCGTTCATAGTAAAATGAACTCAGGGTTTTCAGAAAGATTTTTGTCATCTCTTTCTCCTCCAAAGGAGGAGTGATCTGGGCAGCCAACTCCCTCCAACTCTGGGCATACTCCTTGAATGTCTCCTTATCTTTCTGAGACATGGACCTCAGCTGGTCCCTATTCGGCGCCATATCCACGTTGTACTTGTATTGCTTCACAAAAGCCTCACCTAGGTCATTGAAAGTGCGGATGCTTGCACTATCTAGCCCCATATACCAACGGAGTGCAGCACCTGTCAGGCTATCCTGGAAATAGTGAATCAACAATTGGTCATTATCTGTCTGGGTTGACATCTTACGGGCATACATCACAAGATGACTGAGTGGACAAAAGTTCCCTTTGTATTTCTCAAGTCAGGCACTTTGAATTTCACTAGGATTTTCACATTGGGCACTAAGCACAGTTCAGTAGCACTCTTCCCAAATAGATCGTTGCCTCTCAGCGTTTTCAATTCCTTGTGCAGATCAAGAAATTGGTCTTTCATCTCATCCATCTTCTCATAGACGTCCGGGCCCTCAGACGGCTCGGAATGGTAGATGGTGTCCTCTACACGAGGCAAAGTATGCACAACAGGAGGTGGCACAGACATGACTGGGCTAGATGCCGACATGGAAGCAAAAGTGGGAGCGAAACCTTCTGGCACAAAATTGGGTGGCATTCCCTACGGGAATCCAGCAGGCAGATTGGGAGCGAAGTGGGCGGTGGCAGTAGGCACAGTAGAGGTAACCACTTCAGAAATAACAGTCCTCGGAGGAGGAGTTGCAGGTGTTGGAGAAGCTTGGCTCTGGGCAGCAAGAACTGGCTCCATCATGGCAGTCAGTCAGGCAATCTCCTCTTTTAAATCTCGGTTCTCTTGCTCAAGGTGCTCCATAATTCTTGGATGATTAACTCTGGTGTTGTACCGGTGAGTCAGCTTGGCTAAAGCACAGAAGAACACCAATCAGACACCTGGCAAAAACCTGTTTATGCAAATGATGCATGAAATGCAATGCTTGATTATTTTTATTTCCAAGGAACTTACTATATCATTTGCAAATATATATTTAAATGGCAATTGCAACAATTTGATGTGACCAAAAATCTCTTTTTATTTATATAAATTAGAAGGATTACACTGAGTACAATTTTCAGAAACCAATGTAAAAGATACAAGAGAAAAGGAGACTAGTCATCCTAAGGATCCCTAACAACAGCGTCAGAAGATCTGGCTGAAGGCGCGTACTTCCTTCGAATGCGACGAATCTCGGTCTCAAAAGAAGCCTTCATCTGAGTCTTCTCGAGGACAAGATGGTCAACAATCTTCTTCCAAGCGACAGAAGGCTGAGGCATGCTAGAAGATGAAACATATGGCTCTCTCTATCTCTTCGTCACTCGGTCTTTAAGTAGCTCAATCAATGCATCTTTGTCCTTAGACTCCAACTGCAACTCTTCATGCTTCTTGCTCAAAGCATGTAAACGCTCTTCCCACATATCCTTTTCTTACTTCATCTTGATGAGCGCGTCTTCCAACTCCTCTACATCTTGGTTAGGGAGAGTTAATGGCTCAACCATAACCATAGACATAGGTCTTTCACAAGGATAAGGCATCTTCAACTCCAAAGCTCTCTTCTTCACCCAAAGAGTGTATGCTTCCAAAGCTACACAATTGCACGGACCAAGCTCGGATCTTCCTTTCTTATGCACATTATGCCAAGCGTGCACAATCTTCTGCTTCAAATGTTGGGGATCTTTACCCTCTTGATAGAAAAGACCTTCTAACAACATGTTATTAGGTTTGTCTCTCAAGGGGAACCCAAGTTAAAGACGAGCCAAAGCAGGGTTGTAGCTAATTCCTCCTTGTGTACCAATGAGAGGCACATTAGAGAATTCACCACAACTATCAATAATCCCCAAACTACTTAAGGACGGATCATACCAAACTATATCATCATTAGTGAGAGACATAAGTCTCTGAGACCACCTTAGACATTGTTTGTTCTCCATAAAAGCAGGTGTCTGAGGCAAGTGCGAAATAAACCACTTGTACAGAAGAGGAATGCAACAGACAATCGTTCCACCACCCTTAGAATTCCTTAGATGTAAAGAGAAATACATATCACCCAATAGAGTAGGCACAGGATTCCCAATCAAGAAAAGTCTAATGTCGTTAACATCAACAAAACCGTCAATGTTAGGGAACAAAGCTAATCCATAGATGAGCAACACAAAGATAGCTTCAAAAGCATCCACACTACCAACTTGAGCAAAAGTGGTAGCTTCCTTGATGAGGAAAATAGATGGCAACCCAAATAACCCTCCTTTCTTCAACCAATGATCCTCTATCTCAGACTTCTCCAAGTGAAGAGCTTCAGCAATAATACTAGACCGGGGAATCTCCTCCAATCCACTAAAAGGCATTCTACTAGAAACAAGTATCCCCAAAAGATGAGAATACTCCTCCAAGGTAGGCACAAGCTGAAAATCTGGGAAAGTGAAACAATGGTAGAGAGGATCATAGAACTGCACCAATACACTCAAGAGTCCTTCAACTACATCAGCAGACAAGATAGACAGAAGCTTCCCATGACGTTGTTTGAAATCCAAGGGATCTAATACAAAAGATGCTAGCTTCCTTAACTCTTTCAAGTCAGGACATCTGAAACTGTACTTCTTAGTGTTCCTTCGTCCACAATCCATGGTCTGAAAATATTTGTAAATGATATCTTAGTTCCTTGAAATTTTGTGTGATGAATGTTATGATGCGCATGAATGCATGAATGCAACAATCACAAATAAGGGGTCACACACAAGACAAACAAAGGTCAAGGTATTAATCAAGTCATTGTCAAGATCAATCATCCATTTTGGTGGATTATGGTTTACACCGTATCAACACCCAAGTTCCATTGATATTGACAAGACTTGATTGGATCAACCAAGAATCAAGGGTTTGTTGCAAGTCACGAGCATGGAGTCTGGGTAAGAACCATCCCAAAGGAGTGAACTAAGGATGAAAACCTGTAGATCATGTTCTAAAAAGTTCCCAGAGTCTTAATTCCATCTATCGGATATTACGGGTTAAGATGACTGACTCATCGACCCATAATATTCTCAAGAGAAACTCGTCTGAGTGTAGTATCGCGTAACAACTGTTATCAAGTCTACACCTGAACAGTTTCCGCACTACGTCCTAAATAGGCCAAGAGGGGTTAGGTGTTCTAAGGTCCTCAGCTTCTCAGACCCAATTAGAAATAGTAATGCCTAACCACAAATACTTGTGTGACATTTCCAAATCCAAAGGAGTCTCCACTAAGCAGATGGATCTCAAGCCAACTTGTTAAGGACTACTCCACACAAGTCAAACATCACTATACCATCCACTTATCTTAATTGCACTCAAGTTCGGGTTAGAACTTATCTCACCACTCTGAGATCACCAAGCACAACAAGCAGATTATATCACACATACATATATACAAACATAACATATATACAAATATATTCACACAAAAAGTAGGCTAAACCCACTGGAGACTACTCCCCAGCAGAGTCGCCACTTAATTTCTATAGCGGGAAATTCATGATCATCAAGCTATTGACAAGCTAGAGATCAATTAACAAGAGTCGCCACCGCGCTTTTATTGTTTCCAAGGGAAAAGAGAAAAAGTGCGAACAAAACCCAATTAGTAAGAAGTTTTCAAATAAAAACTAATAAAAGTCAGAGATCACAGGTAAGGGGGTTGGTTACACAGAGGGAAGGTGTTAGCACCCAAAGTCTCCTAGGTACTCCTAGGGAGCCCTTTTTGTGTGCATATGTATTTTGTACAAAGTGATGTTTATAAACAAATAGAATGGGGGGGATGAGAAAAAAAATCGTTAATTATATTTTTGTGTTTGACAAGACCTTCGGTCTTGTGCCTACGTACCAACATATTAATGAGGGATCAAAACCTCGTAGTTCGTGCTAGAAATTTCAAAATGTGTGTGTTGGTTTTAACAAAATTTAAGTTTGAAAGGCACAAAGGCCTAAAATGGTTTGAATGAGTTAGTTCTTTTTGGCTTTTTGAAAATTTAAGTCAAGTGTAGTTAAGTTTATTTACAAGTTTTATTTAAGGAAATAAGTTTGAAAATGCAATGGCGTAAGGCCAAAGTTTCTATTTTTTTGCAAAAGTGGTCAAAGTTTAGAACAAAAGTAGTTCACACAAAGAAGGTTTTGAAAATGGAGTGAGAGATTTTGAAATTAAAGAAATGGGGAGAAGATGAAGAGACTACCCTATGTACAAGAATTTAAAAGTTTAAAGTTGAAAAGATCTGACCAAATGGGAGCAATCCAAAAGACAAGTATGTCAATAGAAACCCAGAATTCCCTTGGACTTTTAGAATCAAGCAACACACAAATGCACAATTATATCAATCTTGAAGAGCAAAGGCATCAAATAAAGATGGCCTCATCCAAGCTTATCCACTTCATGATCATCTTCAAAATAGCCTATGTAACAGATGAATTCCACAAGTCACAGGTTCAACATAACAGCTTAACAATGATCAATATTGTAGATAAACTGGAGAGATCTTGAATGATGTATCAGATGAATTTCAAATTGAAAGTACTTGGTTTTTCAACAAATTGGCATTGGCCAAGTCCATTAGCAAAGGAATGTTGCTTAAGTTCTAAGTCCAATTGTGCAAGATCAAACCAACAGTCCACTCAAAAGTCTTTTAGGGTTTTTGTTGTTATTATGTACATTAATGGTCAAAGACCACACAAACAAACAAACTATACACAAACAAAATAATATCACACAATATGGTCCAAATGGACAAAGTGAAAATTAGATTAACATAAACAATTGGAATGATATGTATAATGGCAAATGATATAAAGTGCTAAAAGTAAATTGCATTAAAGTAAAGACTTGAAATTAAAAGTTAATGATTAGTAAGTTAGTAGTTAGTTTTATTTTGCTTTTTGATTTCAAGATATTCTTTGGAGAACATTCAACCCACTTGCCACAAGCATGGATCCTTGAACCAAAGCATCTTCCAAAGGAACAAAAGAAGGCCAAGTTTCCACACAATACCATGGAAGGGGGGAGACTTACAATCTCACTAACTCGAATGCTTATGCCTTTTGTGTCACAAATTTAGCGCTATGTTAAGCAATCGTAATTGGACTTATGTAGAAGTCACAACTATTTGAGGCCGGGCAATAGACTTTTGGTATTAATGCATGTTGGAGATATAGTATTATGAACTATGCTCATTAAACATACCACACACAAAAAATATGCAAAAGGTGTGGCCTAATCTCATCCATACTCATGTTAATCTTTCAATCAACTAGCATTAGGACTTTGAGATGTCATTGTCCAAATGGAAATGAATGGATGAAGAAAGGGAATTAGATGAAGAGGGAAAGGGATGAATGAGATCACAAATTGGTCAAAGGAGGACTTTTACCAAATTAATATTATTCATTCATTTTGGGAGATGGAATGTACATTCCATCAATCCCCCAAATCCAATAATATTAACTTGACAAAGTCAAATCAACTTTGACCAAGGCCCAACAACAAATAAGAAACTCAATTAAGTCAATACAAATGGTCAACACAATTAAAATGGCATTTATTCAATTAAAAATAATAAAATAATGCATTAAATTCAAATATGTTTTGTCCAAATCCTAAAATCTCATCAAAACATCAAATAAATGGCCATGAGATTTATCATAGGTTAAACAAGGTCAAAGGACCTTGGAGAAAAAATTTCATAATTTGGACACTTAAAAATATTTTTAAACAATTAAAAACAAATGAAAAATCAATTAATTCATGAAAAATATTAATAATGATCCAAAAAAATAATTTTAATTCAGAATATGAAAGAGAAAAATATTTGAATTTTTTTGGACCAATATTAAATTTATTATGATTTATTGAAGAAAATGGAATTAAAATAAAATTAAGAAAATCCAAAAATACGTGGACCATCAGATCTTCCTCATTAATTGAAGTGGCAGATCTGATGATCCAAAACTTGCGCTCCATGTGTTCCTTAGTCAAACGCGCTGCAAATGAAGTAATCAACATCAACGCTCCAGATTATAACGTGGGACTTGGATCAAGTGGTTCAGAGGTGAGACACCTCATCGCCGGATCCAGAGCTCCGGTCATCTTCCCCGGTGAGCTCCACCGGTCTGGTTAAGATGAACCATCATCAAAATACAAAACAGGGACATGACCTTAAAGAAAAAACATCACTGAGCACGAATATGACCTCCAATTCCTCCAATTCCAAATATATTAAGAGATCTATGGAATTGAAAAATGAGGTTCATGATCTGAGTTGCTTCGATTTGGCCTCAAAGCAATTCAAACTCCTTGCCTATATTGGTAGGACTTCAGACAACTCAAGAACGATGGAATTGAGCAACAATTTAAGAGAATCGAAGAGTTTAAAATTTCTGCAAATTACCTTCAATGGAGGTCTGAACTTGTTAGATCTTGATCTGAATTATGCTTGGCTTCACTTCACTTGCTTGCAGGAGAGGAATGGAAAGGTTTAGAAGCAATGGATTCCTGGAGAATTGAATTCCAAAACAGTGGAGATTCAAGCTCAAATTCAAATGAATTTATCAGGGTTATCCTATGAGAGTGAAGGGTTTTCAATGGGGATTCAAAGCTGACGCAATGTGTGTGTGTGTGTTTTCTGAGCAAATGCAGATGTATATATAGCCAAATCCATGTGATATTTGCACACTCTTTTCAACCTTCCAAATTTGGCAAATGATGATAGCATGGTGCATGGGCGCGCATAGGCCCATGAAATGATAGCTTGAAGTCCAAAATGAATGATCAGATGTGTTGAAGCAAGCTTGGAATGCAAGGCAATTGAACATTGTTACTTGAAGTTGGATCCATGCCAAATGATATCATCCTGTTTAAGCCATGCGCAGCCTATGCATTTCAAGTCCAAAATGAATGAGTTTGAGCTCTTTGGAAAGGTGAGATCAATAGGAATAAGTTTGATGTTCAACACTTTTTCATTTGAAGCTTGGAACTTGGAGAAATTTGAGGTAGAAGTTTGGAAAAATTTGACATATCAAAAAATTTCTAAGTGTCAAGCCATATGTCTCAATATTCCACCTTGCTTAACTTTTTATGGGAGCTTCAAATGAGAAACGTGTCTTCATAAAAGTTGTATCTCTATCAAAGACCTTCAAAATGGTCACCAATTTCATGTCATTTGTATTTGAAATGATAGAGTTATGCATTTTTGAAGTTTGGAAAAATCACTTGTTCAATGGTATAGGTCAAAAGTGACCTATAATGTAGCCTCATATCACATGTTCAAAGAAGTTGAATTAGCTCCCACTCCAAACATCAAATATGAAGTAGACACATTGAATTTGATTGTTCAACTTGGAAATATTTCATCTCATAAAAATTGAGCATGTTATGGCCTTGGGAAGTTGACTTTCAAATTAGGGTTTAGACAAAATGACCTATAATGTTTCAACGTAGAAAATGATTTTACAAGAAAAACTAACTCTAGGTCTCAACATGAAAGTTGTTTATAATGTCATTTAGAGTAAGTTTTCTCTTGGAATCATTTTCATATAGTGAAAATTGTAGGAGATAGGGTCTAGGAAGACCCAGTTTTGATCAGATGAATCCATTTGGCCAACCACCATCAACCAACTTGCTAACTTCCAATTCTCTTGATTTTCTTGGCTCGTGGTAGATCATATATGTATTAGATGATGAATTTTGAAGTGTCCCTTGATAAATTTGATCAATTGGTGAGATGGCTTGTTGAAAAAGTTACTCAAGACACCCAGTCAAACTAGGGTTTCCAAGGCAAATCACCCTCAAACTCTTGAAGCAAACTTGATCAATATAACATGTAGAGAACATTGGGACTCATATATGATGTTCATAACCATTCTTGAATCAATTCTTGGTTGTACTCTTTATTCATGAGGGTCTCAAACCCTAGATGTGAACTTGATGAATCAATGAGATCATGCCCTTTCCTACAAAAGAGTTAGGCAAATGCAAAGACATATTTTTGGTATTTTGGTTAGAAAAAATGATAAAATACAAGTATGATACAATCACAAAGTGCTTGGTGATCTCTCCCAAAACAAACCCAATGAAAGAGAGGTAAGGAGGATGCCAAGGTATGGTCATAATGCTAATGCTTATGATGAAATTGCATGAGGGATCTTAGGGTCAAAATTGGGGTCTTACATAGACCATATTTCTATCACACTTCTTTCCATCTCCAGCCTCTAGTTCCTTGAACTACGAAGCTCTGAATTCTTCATTGCACTATGAGGATACATAGGCATGAGGGCCCCAATCCTCACCGATCACTTTATCTATTTCTTTTCCTTTCCCCATTCTTTTGCGAGTAATCTTTAGATAACACCTTTTCGAGCGAGAACAATCAAAACGGTTCCCATGGAGTACCATGGATGTTTAGGGTGTTAATATCTTCCCCTTGCATAACCGACTTCCTTACCCAGCATATCTCTTTCCCCGGGGTTTTATCGATGTTTTCCCTTCCCTTAGGGGATAAGTAAAGTTCGATGGCGACTCTGTTGTATGTTTGAGCGTGCGATACGTTCGGGTATATTTCCGCTAGCTTCACACTGTAATACATACACAGACACACACGCGTTGCACATATGACTCCACACATAAGGGAAAGGGGTAAATTGTGGGGTTTAGAAAAATGATAGTTTGAAAACAAATTCTTATCATTTTTGTAGTTTAAAAACATTTTTAATAATTTTTTTAGAAATAATAATAGAAAGTAAATATGTGGAATATAAAGACTTAAGGATAAGAGAAATAACACCAGAGAATTATATAAGTTTAGCCAAGAAAGCCTAATCATGTCCCCAAGATTTGATCTTCAGAGTATCTAGTAATGCTTAAGAGCTTTTAGTAGGTTAAACTATCGAACTCCCTTATACAAGGAACAAATGAAGTTTCAGGCTAACTATCAACCAAACAAATAACAACAGACTAAAGCGGTTAGTCTTCCTTCTAAATTGTGGACTGAAGCGATTAGTCTTCCTTCCAAACAAAAACTTGAAGCAGTTAGTCCCGAATCTAACCCAAGATTTTCTACAGACTTGTCTCTAACCAAAATAGAGTTTTAAAAAGGCTATCCTCCAAACCGAACCAAGGTTTTGAATAGTCTGACCACAAATCATAGTGGGATTTTAAACCAGGTTGATCTCAAACCAAGATTAGATTTTAAATCTTAATGTCTCGAACCAAAATGACATTTTAAAATAGAATGATCTCGAATTAAAGTAAGCTTGAACATAGCCAGACCTTACGAAATAGTGACTTAAGAAACTAACTCCCTAAGCAAAGCTTTCTAACGAGTTTAAATTTTAACACAAACAAACACTCCCTTAAGGATAAATTATTCAACAAATAGAAAAGCACTCCTTGGTGAATTTACAGTAGCACCCTTTCCAAAATACTAAACATCACTTAAACACAAAGACTTTCTCGAAGCATTACGGTGGTGAATTTACAATAACACTCTATCTAAAATACTAAATATCACTTAAACAAGAAGACTTTCTCGAAACGTTACATTGAAATTAAAATGAGAGAAGCTAGAAATTACTTAGAGAGAAAATAAGGAGTGAGAAAGCTCATGTTTCTAGATGTGAAAATGTAAAGGGATGTGTCTATATTTGTAGCCTATAGGTTGGCACAGGAAAGGAAAGATCCATGGGCCAAAATAAACATTCCATTCTATTGGCTTTTAAGCCCAATTGATAGGTAGCCTTAAATAATCAATTGCAAGTTCTCAAATTGGAAAGAATTGATACATAGACATTTTCCTTCATTGAGACAGTGTCAAAATCGTTTATGGATAATGTTTGAACTTACCAAATCGATTGGCTAAATGCTTCAATCTATTGAATAGTTAAAATTTTGTGTCCAAACTATTATGACAATTCTTGATTCGATTGGCCTTATTCCAAAACATTTTTGGGTTGTTTACTTTTATAGAGGCTTTAATTTTTTTTTTGTGTATGTGTGATACAGCCATACTACTTTATTAGAACTCTATGCTTTTACAAAACACCATTCACTCAGGCGCGACTCAGGAAACCAATCATATAAGCACTTTTTTGAATCTTTTTGTAGATGAGGCTTGAGGTAACTGCAAGTTAAATGCCAACATTATATGATGTTTTCATTGTTCATCAAACCCTAGTTCGTCTTCTAACATCTTTAACCACTTGTCATACTTGCTCGACTTGATGCTTTAAGCTTTATCAAAGGTTTCATCTTCACAAGTGAAACCAAGTTGTCATTCAAGTTTTCATACAAATTTTCCAAGTTATCATCATCAAACCACGATAGTCTTCGGTTTTGGTCACTCCGGCAAAACATGATTCCACATTTATACCAGTTTTTGGATCAAGCGTCTACCACTGTGCTAAAAGAAATTGTTGTTAGTGAGAGCACAACTATATTTCCTTATAGTATAGAGCCCTCAAGGGGTTGCGCCTAACACATCCTAGGCACCATGGGTTTTGGGATGTTAAGCCAATTGAATCGTAATAGTGACGTTGAATCAAACATGAAAGTGTATTAATTCATGTGAGGTTGTGATTCAAATCATGTTCAAATTAATACAATATCCATTCAAACAAATACAATGCTTCATGTACTACCATTAAATCAAAGTCCATAATCCAATTTCAACCATTGATTTACAATTCCAAACCAAAAGACCAAATTTTCTTGATATTAATTATGATATCTCTAACATTTCCTGTAAGCCTCATTCGAGCAAGGAGTTAGTGAACCCGAAGAAGAGGGATTCTATTAGAAATTGCCCTCCTGAATGTCAGAATCTATTGGGTCCTAACATGATAGATGTGGAGGAGAATGAAACAGACAACCATCCAAATAACAGAGATAATGAAAACATTGTTACCAAACATTGCAAATGAGCAGGTGAACATGACAGCAACCAACATGTGCATTGAACACCACAAGCCATTGCATCAGTACATCGATACTGCAAACGGTGGTCCTGCGGCATGAATAATTAGTAAGTCATACATGGCACGATACATAAACAAAACACCAATTTAACACTTTCACTAACAAAATAGCATAACAACAACCAAAAGAAAAACTAACAGGAATTTGCTTCCAATTATAACAGAATTTTGACAAACTAACAAATATTTCATTTCACTGAAATTTCACTCTTACATTTCATTTCAATTTGAAATCTCTAACTAACTATTTTCAGTTGTAACCGAGAAATGAATTTACTGTGAATCTCAAGTAAATTTGGAGGGAATTTCAAAACGAAAACAACATTCTATAAATTCAGCATTCCACATCCATTTGGAGGGATCCATTTTTTTTATGAAACCTTTCTTCATTCAACCTTCACAACAACCCTCAACCATTTTCTAACAACCGACATTTTTTTTCCAAAAATCACTCCATAACAGATTGAGAAACTCGCTTCATCTCATCTTCTCCACACTTCAAGTCTTAGTTTCTCACATTTTCGATCCCTCACTCATCACCAATCTTAGAACCTCACTGCAACTTTGAGGGATTGACGTTTCATCACCTTCATCATCAACTCTCACTTTTCACCAAGAGCTCATAATCTCAGAAGAATCTCTCACACTCCCTCACACACTAATTCACAGAGAATACACAAGCAGTGAAGATAATTTGAGGAGAAGAAGAAGGGAATCGAAAAAGGAGAAGGAGGAAGCGCTACCTGGAAGTCGACGTTGTCTCCGAAGAGCCACTGCGCCGACCTGGTACTTCCTTTGCCGCCTTATCTTAATTTATTGCCATTGATTTACTCATGAACTTCGATGTGGCATCGCGTTCCTTTCGAAGTTATGACTATGTAACTCGAACTGCATCTGGACCGATAGATTTCACGGTGATAAGGTGTAAAATCACGAATCGGAAAACAAACGAGGTCGTTTGCAATCGACGAGTTCGATATGAAGTAGTTTCCCTCTTGTTTTTTTGATCGATTTGTTTGAATCGAAGGGGAAGAAGAGCTCATATTGAACGTGATGCGTGGAATCGAGGATGAAACATGTTGCGCCGTTAATAAGTCTTTGTAACCATGGCATGAAGCTGAGTTGGTGTTGGATGTGCGGACCCAGATCAAGCTGCAGGAAGCTTGGGCTTAGGCAGGCCCAAATTTTTTCCAATTCACACTCCCATCAATCGCTATCAGCACCCCCTCTCAATCCCAATTGACATTTGGCTGGGTCTTCCAGGCCCATCCTTAGTTGTTCTTGGATCCAGTTTTTCCCTTCTTATTTTGTTGATTAGTTAGCCATTATATCATTAACATCTAATAGAATTTAATTAGAATGTTTGGGTTAATTAGCTCAATTAGAAGATTAGGATTTAATTAGATTAATTATAATTTTTAGATTTTAATTAGTTTAGTTAGACTTTAGAATTAGATGTTAAGATTAGATTAATTAGAGGATTAGGATTTATTTAGATTAGTTGATTAAATCTTGATTAGTTTTAATTAGGATAATAGATGTTTTTTTAGAATTTTAGTTTAATTAGATATTAGAAATTAATGAGGTTGTTAGAATTTTTAGGAGTTTAGAATTAATTAGAATTGTTTAGGTTTAATGGAGTTTAATTAGACTTTTCATTGTTAGAAATTAATTCAATATTAATTAATTATGAATAATGATTGTTTTACCCCTAGGGTTTAGAATAGCTTGATTTTCGTGCTCCCTTAGTCTAGGACTTGTAGAAACGTCCTAATTGTTAATTAATCCCTTAGATTGTTATGTATATAATTCAATTTAATTTCCAATTGATTATCCCCCGATTGATTCAGTTGATCAAAGATCACTTTGATCAATTAAATCCTTTGATTGTGCTCAATTTCCAAAGCCTATTCAAGTGATCAAAAGACCCTTGATAGGCCAAGTCCCATGTGTTCAAGTTGTACCGGATATTAAGAGTTGTACAATACTTCAAAATTCAAAGACCAAGATTCAAGACTTCATGCAATTCAAATCAGTATAAGACATGATAGACTACTATTCAAGCACTACAAAGGTGTATTCAACACTTGTCAATCAAGAGCCAAGTTGTGTGCTATGAGTCTTAAGAAATAGAGAATGAGTGAGAGTGGAGAATTCCTATCCTCATTCTGAATGTCTTTGGATACAGGACAAATGACCCAGTTGCTCATCGTATTCACCTATATTCATAGACTTTAGCACAATTCGTCAAATGATTGTCAGGTTTTCTTCTACAACAAGACTAACACACAAGATCTTCCATCAAGAACTTGTCAATTTTGGTTTGAGTTGCACGCTATGAGCCTTAAGAAACAAAGAATGATGAGAGTGGAGAATTCATATCCTTATCTAGGATATCCTTGAGTACGGGAAAAATGACCCAATTGCTCATGGTATTTGCCTTTGTTCATAGAGTTTAGTGCAAATTGAATCATACAATTGACAAGTATTCTTCTTCAAGCAAGCATCAATCATTCAACACTTCAATAATTGAGCACTTTTTCTATCATCACCTTGTGGTTGTACACCCTCTTTCATTCAAATCTTTTCCTGTCTATAAGGTGATAAACCTTGGAATTCCATTTTCCTTGTAGGGTTATGGATCCAGGAAATTCATTAATTCTTTCCTATAAGGTGATATACCTTGGCAATCTTTATTGCCTATAAGGTGATAGACCTTGGCATTCCTTTTACCTTGTAGGGTTGTGGACCCAGGTGTCGCGATGGGATTTTTGAATGTAAGATATTGGATTATCTTAACTCAATTGAATCACTAAGGCAAGATTCTCCACCGAACTTTATTGTATCCAAAGACATGGAAAGGGAAAATATATATAAAACCCTAAGAAAGAGATTTAGGTAAGCAAGTCGGTTATGCAAAGGGAATGTGTTAGGCACCCTTCGCATCCTTGGTACTCCAAGGGAACCATTGATCATATATTGTTTGCCTTATTATGGGTATTTTAGAAGGTGAGTGGGTTTAAAACAAGAAAAGTAAAGGGTGAGGTTGTATTTTTTATTATGCTTGCAAAGATTTGTGTGAACATCTCATGCCTACAGACCCCCCAAGTGCAATGAAGGATCAAAGCTTCGTAGTTCACCTAAAAGGTTGTTTTGTTTGTTGGTTGATTTTATTAGAGCAAGTGATAATAGGCCTTATCACTTAAGAGAATGTCCATTATACCTCATTTTGTTCTTGCTTGCTCTTTTGTGGTCCACCCTTGTGGCCGGTTAATTGTGAGTCTAAAAGACACTCGGCTTACAACATTAGTTGGGTGCTTGGTATATGGACCAAGTAAATGCGGGGGTTTAAAATAAAGTGAGTCTTATGTTTTTTAATATTTTATTAGGTTAAATAATTTATTGGGTGTTTTTACAAAGTGTTTTGACATGCAAAAATAGTGGCTTACTAAGTTATGAACAAGGGAGGTGAAAAGTTTTCCATGCAAGAAAGTAACTTTAGTTTTGAATGGTTAATTTTAGGTTAGTTTTAGTTTAAGGAATTAAAGCATACAACCTCTAACCTACCCCTCATGAAAGTTCCCATACCCCTATCTAAATATAGTATCCATAGTATCCTTATTACATCACTTTGAAAATCAAGAAAGATAAATTAGTCTTGAGGTGATGTTTCCCTTCCACACATGGAATCTCAAAGACAAATAACAAGAAAGGTGAAAGCACATAAAAAAATGAAGAGATAAGGCATATCTTGGTCTCTTGCTGGTCTCACTTGATTTGGATTGTATCTTCCTCTTTGCAATTTTCTTTTTCACCATGTTTGAATGGATTATGCTTGAATGTAACAAGAAGAGGAACAATGTTAATGCAATGACTTAACAATTTTTAAACTATAACATATAATAAAAATTGTTAGTAAACTTCAAAATATTAAATGGAGGATTATGAGTCCATAATGACATATATTTTTTTTGTATTTTTCTCATGCAAGGAAAGGCACATTTTAACATGATTATCAAAACAAGTCACAAAGGGAATGCAAACTAAACACGCTTTCTAAACAAAATGGAATGAAAATAAAAATAAAAATCAAAATGCAAAATCGCTTAACATATGAAATGACACATAATGAGATCAGAATCCAATATAATTGAGACATGTCATTAATCATGCTAGTTGACAAAATGGGAATCAAAATAAGGCATGCTAGCAAGGTATAAACCCTAATCTATAACATGCTTAGAAATTGAATCAAAGGTGCAAGATATAAACATGATATCAAAAACATTTTAGAAGATGAAATTAAGCATAAGGATATAGAAAACCAATAATGTTCATGGATTGCATTCATGATGAGTATCCAACAAGTTGTGGTTCTAATCATACAATGTATCACCCAATCATGCCAAAACTAGGTCAAATCAAACATGAAATCAAATGAAAATGAAAAGGACATAAAAATGCAAAGTGGACAGAATCAAACATGTTCCAAAATTTCATATAAACATCAATATGGAAGCACAAATCAAGCATCAAGATTAGAGGTTCATTCTCAAGTCCAAAACAAGCATAAACATCAAAATCAACACCTAAATGACAACTAAATGAGAAAGGTTCAAATAAAAACACTTTCAACATAAGAAAGTTTCCAAATCTCAAACTAAAACCAGGGGTGCAATCATTTCACACTGATCATGCATCATGAACAAGTTACAACTTGAATCAAGAAAAAAGGGCAAAAGGTAAACCCTAATTTTGAACTTTAAGAAATAAGCTTCAAATGAAAAAGTGTTCAAGACAAAAGATGTCACAAATCACCTATGGAAACCAAAAATGTAACTGTATATCATTTATGAACCAATTTGAAACACTTAGGGTTTTCAAACTTTGGAAATAAATGAATAATAAACCCTAAAAAATCAAACTACATGAAAAAGCTTCAAAACAGAAACTTCAGAGAAGGAAAAGTGTCACCTATTATATAAGGATCATACACAATTTTTTTGGGATTTTTATCATGTAATATGAAATTACTATGATTTAAATACATTAAAAATAACACATAAAAAGATAAAAATGATTTTTAATTTTATATTGGTCAGAAAAATAAACAAAAATCATATTATGGAAGAGAAAATTATTCCAAACAACTTTCATGTTGGACATTTTTCCAAATTCCAAATGGTTTGAGAAATATAAATAGACAAATAATCAAAATAAATAGGAAAATTAAATAAAATGTAATCCAGTGGAAAATAGGGGAGCAAGGTCTATGGTGAGCATGCACGCAGATCTGCCCTTTTCCTCATTAATGAGGTGGCTCAGTGTGAGCCACTAGATCCAATGGAAGTCCACTATAACGTGTGTTTCTTAACACATGGGAACATAACTGAATTCAAAATTTGGAGGGACCACAGGTCACACTCCCATTGGTCCAATTTGAATTTTGTAGGGAGGGGCATGTGGTCTCCTGAGAAGACGATCAGACCACCATGGACGGTGGTCGGTTTCTGGAGAAAATGAAAAAAGTCTTAAAATGCAAAACACAAAAGAGCAAAGTTGCTTAGAATTTCATGGCGAGCAAGATGGTGGGATCCAAAATTATTTATGAACAACCAACAGTACAAATCGAAGGTAGGACCAAAATGAAACCCTAAGCTACAAACCAAAATTAAATGCTACTCTGTTCATGAAAATGAAATTAAATGGTATGGTGATTATCAGAAACAGATTTCCAACAACATAGCATCAAAAAGTTTGAGATTTGGTTCAAGTTTATACCTCTTGAAGATCACTCAAATGGCTGACTTCAGAGAGCTTGTTCTTCCTCCACATGTCATTATTCTGCTTGCTCCAAGTTGTCACACCTTCACCAAACTTCAAAGAACCATGATGAGCCAAATAAAAATCTTAAGGGTGCTTGAGTTTTGAAAATCGATCCAAAGTTCAGAGGTTGAGTAACAAATTCTGCAGGGGTTCAATGGCTCTCTAAGCTTGGAAATGGCAAGGCAAGAGCTTCTATTTATATAGGGAGAATGTGTTGGTCATTTGCTGAATACTTTCAATTAGGTTAGAGGGTAAAATGGAGTTTTGCATATTCTTGCAAACCAAGTTTTTGTGAGGTGGCCTTTGTACCTTGCTAATGGCATGTGCGGACACACTACACGCTCCACCAATCTGTTTTGAATCCAAAATTGTGGCCAGTTGTCCTTGTCCTTACATCATTTGGTGACTTGCCTTCAAAAGGTGAAAAATGAAAAATTAAGGAATATGGAACATAGGCATGGTACAACTCGTGGATGGGTGTAAACAACAAATGAAAATGGGCTTCTCGTGACCTGTTTGAGATCCAATTGCAACAAGGTTGATTGGTTTGGGAGAAAAGAGTTTTTTGGCCAAAATCTCATTATGGCTCGGGTTGGAAGACAAGTCATGGTTTGAGCCCTCAACCATGGCATACCTTGATGCACACACATCACATAATTGGTATGTAATGGGATGGCACAAGAAATTGGGCTCAAAAGTGTGTAATTTGAAAAATGGCTATGTGACATAAATGGATAACTTGAAATGCAAGGTACAAGGTGGTTAATTTGAGTTTTGGCTTGAATCAACCTCAAACAATGATGCACACAAGTCATATGAACCATTTGTGAGGTGTTTGAGTTGCAAAAACACCCAAAAAGTCATATGAACCATTTGTGAGGTGTTTGAGTTGCAAAAACACCCAAAAAGTCATTAGATAAAAACCTCATTTTTTCACTTTTGGACAATTTTAGCAACTTTGAGGTTTGCACTACAAGTCCTTGATCTATGCATTTTTTCTTTTGGAAAATGAATGAAATTTGTAGAAAATGGAAACATAAGATCATAGAAACAAGAACCACCTCATTTGGGTCAAAAATGAGAAAGTTATGAGGTAGTGAAGTTGGAAGAATGACCTATAATGTATGGGCCTCATTCACCCTTTTCCACTCAAAATTGGCCTTTGATGTGTGAAGATAAAATGTTCGCAATTGTTGTCTGATTGACTTTGAAAACATAACCATCTCATTTGGCCAAACAATGAAGGTGTTATGATGTTTTGAAGTTTGGTCCAAAATCACTAGGAATCAAAGATGACTTGTAATGTTTTCCCAAAATAAATGGGCTTCCACTCAAAATTGTACTTTGTTATCAAAAGAAAACTTGTTATGAATGTCTTAAAGATTGATTTGGTGGAAAGAACCACTCCATTTGGATGGAAATTAACCAAGTTATGGTCAATTGAAGTTGGACAAAAATTAGGGCACTACATGGGGAGACCTTCAAACTCAAAAGTTAAACCAAGCCAAATCTCTTCTTGAAAAATGAATCAAAGTCGTAGTGGGTCTCAATTGGAGCATATGATAAAAGGAATGGACTCCATATGAGAAGTATTTCCCAAGTTATGACCTTGGGAAGTTCCACTTGAAAATTAGGTCAGAACTCTAGACAACTTGAGATGTTTTGCCTTCAAAAGTGGCTTTCCATCCACAATTGGCTCTTGTCATGTGAATATAAGTTGTATATATTAGAGTCCAATGCAAAAAATAACCACATTAATAGCTTGCTTGATGAAAAGTTATGACCTTTGGAAGTCAACCCTTCCAGTCTTAGAGCCAATGAAGCAATTCCTTGTGATGACTTGCACAAATAATGACCAGATGATGTTGAGATCCATGCACATCATGATATTCAATGCCAAATGATAAGCCTTGAATTATTAAGACCATAATTCCCTTTCTTTTGATCTTCAAATTCCTCAAACCTTGCACCATCTAACTGCAAAAGATACAAGCACACAATAAGAGCAAAGATATATCTAAATGCATGAAGTTAGTGATGAATAATGCAAATGAAATGTATATACCTTTGAGCCAAGTACATAGTGACAAGATACCAAACGAGTTAAATATAACAAAAATAATAGTACAAAGCAAAATAAGGGGTGATACAATGAGTGAGATACCTAACCCTAGCTTGAGAAAACAACCAAGAAGAGGTGATCAAGACCAAAATCACTCAGATCCATGCTTGTGAACACATTAGGGTATTTATGAATTGAAAGTATGAATGCAATGCTTGATTAAGATGCTATTAAGATTAGGGGTAAAAGTTAGGGTATGACAGCTGCCCCTATCTAAGTTCCTTCAGCCTTGAGATATGAAGACTGAAATTCTTCGTGATTGAAAGGACTGAAGGTAGTTAGATACAAAATACCTTATTTTTATCCCTAAGATGAATGGGTGATGATGTAAAAAATACAAATTGATTAAGAAATGTTATGTTATGTGAGACTCGCTGAGGAAAAGAGAACAAGATGCTAGACTCTCTAGGGAAAGGCCCACTACAAGGGGTTCCATTGAGGAATAAACAACAATACTATTTACTAATTATTGGAAAAAGAACCTTCATAGTTAAATAAACACTAGAGAGGCAACAATAAATAAGTTTACTAGGATTCACATAGATCTATTCACATAGAAGATAGAGAGATATGTTAACCTTTCCGAACTAAAGATGCAACTTAGAACAGAATGCACTGGTTAGTGAAGTGCAGGTATGGACTCAGACGAATTTCTGAGAACGAGACAAAAGAACATATACTTTTGGACTTAGATGGTGAGATAAGAACAGAGAAAAAGGAAACAATGTCATCAGTACTCGATTGCTTTGCCGAGCACGAGATGAAACAATATTTCTGGACTTAGATGGTGAGCTAAGAATAGATAAAGATAAAATTGTTAGTACTCGATTGCTTTGTCGAATACTAGAAGGAACATAAACTTCTGGACTTAGGTGGTGAGCTAAGAACAAAGAAAGATATATGGCTTCGTCAACTTCACGTACAAGTGACTAATCCTCATTCTGCCATTTTTGATCCAAGTCTCTCTCCTAGAATGACACAGACAAATTTTACCTCAATCCCCAAGGATCTGCGATCCATGAATGATTATTCTTTGCCCGAAATAAGTTTCACTACTTATCACACGAGCAACTACTCCTTCCTTCACTCCAAGTCTTTCTCTTGGAAAAGGCTTAGACAATTCCATCTAACTCCTTGCATGAGTGGCTTCTTTTGTTTGTTTCAAATTATCCTTTTTCTTAATGAGAGCAGTGATAATCTGATGTCATCATATGATTGATGAAGATTAAGCTTCCCAACTTTCTCGGCTTTCACCTAGAAAGGTACTTAACTTATTCCAAAAACCTCCCGACTTCCTTGACTTTCGTCTAGAAAGGGACTCGGTTTAAATTTCCATTTGGTATGTCACCTGAAAAAGTTCCCTTTGTGGGGAAATTATATTTACTCTGCTGGTTATTGCAAGATTACCCTCCTTAGTTGGGGAAAACAATATATGTTACTTTGCATAATCTATTGGAGAAACACTGACACAATGTTCTCAAAAAATACCTTGAATGTATAATTCAAAACTGGTAATCGATTGTCGGGGAGTTGCTTACTCATTGAACGCTCAGTCCATATGATAAGCGACTGCAAGGGGACCAAAGTTTAATCCAGAAACGAACTTGAGAGAAAGGGTTAAACAAGACTTTGGTTGAGGAAACAAGATCAACTGGGGGATATTCCTTCCTTATTTTTGGAGAGGAATGAAACAAGACTCGATTGGGGATTAGTCCGGACCATAGATTTGACAGAGCATGACTCAGCTGTGGACAAATGAATTTTGTGGGGATGAAAGATTATGTCGGGAATCTTCACGAGAATGACTCTATTAGGGAGATCATTAACTATGTATGTGAAAAATCTACTAGAGTATGACTCGGTGGGGGATTGTTTATTCCTCCACTATGCATATGAATCTGAGCATGACTATATAATGATTCTACTGATGCATTATGATTTTTTAATGCATGCAAACGTTATACAAATGTTGACAAAACTGATACAATAAACAAGCCTTGATAACAAGAGACAGTAAGGAGTATATTCCAACACAAGAACTCCGCCACTTCAAATATCCATGAAAGTCGACTTTAGAGGATTCATATATCACGCATGCGTTGGGGAATGAGCTACATCACTCTCCATTCTACTTGGGAAAACAGTGTGACAAACTCTGCTCTACTTGAGGAGGTAAAGAATTTTGCAGATTAATTTCCAAACTGCTGAGGATATATAGGAGTATCTTAAGAGATTTATCAGGGCTGACAACGTAGAAGAATCTTAAGTCTGCTGGAGATTCCTTATCAAAAGGTTTCTCTGTCCATACGGGTAATTCTTATGAGGACAAGATCCTCCAACTTTGCTTATTTTGTTGGGTTATACAAAACCTGATCATTGTATGGGCATAAGAGATATGATTTACTTCCGCTGCGGAAACTCCAAGAATCATCAACCGCTCTAGGGAAAAGAAATGATCAAACTCTGAGCACCAAAGCCTGAAGAATTTTACAGATCAATTTCTATGTTCAACGATGTAACTGTCGGGGGAAGAGAGGATATAACCTTCTAGCAACCCACAAGACTTCACTGGGGAAGACATGGTTTAAGAAATCGAGATTCCGCTGGGAAAAGATATGATCCGACTGATGTTGCTATCGGGGAACAGGTGATTCACTTTTAGCAACTAATGGGACTTGACAGGGGATAAATACAATCCAACTTCTAACGGCAAACGCTTGAGGGATATTACGGATACGAGTATCTTTTCTCGATTGTTAGTAAAATGGGTGCCCCACACATGGCCTTTAGGCTAGCTTGGGAAACACTGATTAAGGTAGTACTAATCCTGGCGTGTATCGATACTGAATCAGATTCTAACAATCTTTAAAAGTTAAATCGAGTCATAGGACCAATTCCATCATCTCGGACAAGTAGTATAAAGTCCTTTCGATCATGTTGTGTAAAGTTATTTGAAACAAATTCATTTTGAAAAACAAACAGATAAATTTTAAAATTTTGTTGCAAGAATTAACGTCAAAGATAAAAGAAAATTTTGTACAAAATAAAAGTAAGAACATATGTGAGCAAATATTTGAGTTTTATTGCAAGAATGGTAGTTCGCAAAGGGAGGAACTCCATGGATTTATACAAAAATGGAGAATGGTAATTGGGAAGGGCTATATTGAATCGCAATGACCACTATTTTCCCTCCTACTTTGAATACTCGAGTACAAAGTTGTTGTCTTCAATAACAGTCTTGTCAAGATGCGGTTACTAGCCATTTGTCCCTTTGTTTTGTGTAGATTTCCCCAAGGGGTATTCAATCTACCAGGATGATTATTCTATTTCTGTCCCTTTCATTTTGACTGGACCTCCCTTTGGGGTTTTCAATCCATCATGACTGCTCTTTTTTGACTAAGCCGCTCTTTCAGGTTTTCAACTTATCGAGCGTTCTTTTATTTTTTAGGCATAGTATTTCTTGACTGCATCTGAGTTAATTAGACGCAGAATCTCTTCTTCATCCATAGTCGTAAGAATTAGGGCACCGCCTGAGGAAGATTTCTTAATGACATATGGGCCTTCATAGTTTGGCGTCCATTTTCCTATAGCATCATGTTGATCAGGCAAGATCTTCTTTAGCACAAGATCCCATTCGATGAATAAGCGAGTTTTAACCTTCTTGTCAAAAGCTTTCTTCAACCATTGTTGGTACAACTGACCATGGCACAGGGCTTTGAGGTGCTTCTCTTCAATTAAACTCAACTTATCATATCTAGTTTGATAACATTCTGCATCAGTCAGCTTCACTTCCATCAAGACTCGCATTGATGGGATCTCGACTTCTATTGGAAGTACTGCTTTCATGCCGTATACGAGAGAAAAGAGGGTTGCCCCAGTCGAAGTGCGTACTGAGGTACGGTATCCATGCAAGGCGTAGGGCAATATCTCGTGCCAATCCTTGTAGGTGAAAACCATATTTTGAAGGATCTTCTTGATATTCTTGTTTGCAACTTCAACTGCCCCATTCATCTTGGGTCTGTAAGGAGAAGAATTGTGGTGCTCAATCTTAAATTCTTCACATAGCTCGGTGACAAGGTTGTTATTCAAATTAGATCCATTATCTGTGATGATCTTGCTTAGCACACCATACCTACTGATGATATTGTTCTTCAAGAACCTGACTACCACCTACTTGGTAATATTTGCATATGATGCGACTTCAACCCACTTAGTGAAGTAATCAACTGCCACAAGAATAAACAGATGTCCATTAGACGCCTTTGGTTCAATTATACCAATCATACCAATGCCCCACATTTCAAAGGGCCATGGTAAAGAGATCACATTCAAAGGTGTAGGAGGTATGTGTACTTTGTCTGCATATATCTTACATTTATGGCATTTTCTAGCATATTGGTAACAATCTGACTCCATAGTCAGCCAATATTAACCGACTCTGAGCATCTTTATTTCCGTAGAATATCCATTGGTGTGCGTGCCAAAAGACCCTTCATGTACTTCTGCCATTAACATGTCTACTTTGTGTCTGTCCACACATCTAAGCAAGACCATGTCAAAGTTTCTTTTGTAGAGCACATCCCCATTCAAGAAGAAATTAGCTGACAACCGCCTCAAGGTTTTCTTATCTCTATTAGACACCCTAAGCGGGTACTCTTGCTTCTTAAGAAAACACTTGATATCATAGAACCACGATTTCTCATCTGATACCACTTCGGCATTGAAGATATAGGCAGGTTTATCACGGGTCTGGATAGTGATGGAAGGCACTTCTCTGTGCAAATTCACCTTATACATGGAGGACAACGTAACAAGAGCATCTGTTATCTGGTTCTCGTCTCGAGGGATGGGATGGAATTCTACTTTAGTGAAGAAAATAGACAATCTTCTAGAATAATCTCTATATGGGATTAAACCCGGATGACGAGTTTCCCACTATCCTTTAATCTGATTGATGACAAGAGTCGAGTCACCGAACACTTCAAGAAATTTGATACGCATATCAATAGCCTCTTCCAAACCAAGGATGCATGCCTCGTACTCTGCGATGTCGATGGTGCAATCAAAATCCACCCTTGCTATGAAAGGTATATGTGAACCTCGAGGAGTAATAATTACAGCTCATATGCCATGTCCATATGTGTTGAAAGCACCATCGAACACTAAACCCCAAATGGATCCAGGCTCGGGACCTTCTTCAATAGGGGGCTCATCATTGTCTTATTCTCAAAGCCATGACATCTTCATCGGGAAAGTTAAACTGCACAAATTGAGGATCCTCAACAGGATGATGTGCCAAATAATTAGCGAGGATACTTCCTTTGATGGCTTTTTGGGTGTGATACTCAATATCGTATTCGGATAATAGCATTTGCCAACGAGAAATCCGGCTAGCCAGGACAGGTTTCTTAAAGATATACTTTTTTGGATCCATTCTCGAGATCAACCAAGTAGTATGATTCACCATGTATTGGCGGAGGCGCTTAGCAGCCCATGCTAGTGCAAAATAGGTTTTTTCAAGCATCGAGTACCTTTTCTCAAGCATCATGTCATGGAATAAGGTTGTCATGGTCATTTGGCACGTTGCACCAGCGTTCTTCAATCTGAAAGGCATCACTCTATAATAAAATGTTCCCCACGGGGTGATAAACATTATTTTTTCCATGTCATCTTGCGCTGTTTTGATCTGGTTACATCCAAAGAAACCATCCATAAATGAAAAGACATTGAATTCCGTAGTATTATCTACCAACATGTCTATATATGGTAGAGGAAAGTCATCCTTCGGGGTGGCTCTGTTTAGATCCCTATAGTCCACACACATCCTGACCTTTCCATCCTTCTTCGGCACATGCACAATGTTGGCAATCCATTGGGGATACATAGATGTGATCAGAAACCCGACATCAATCTGCTTTTGCATTTCTTCTTTGATTTTGACGGACATATCAGGATGAGTTCATCTTATCTTTTGCTTCACAGGTGGGCATTCGGGCCGGAGTGGCAACTTGTGTTTAACGATATTGGTGTCCAACCTTGGCATGTCTTGGTAGGACCAAGCAAACAGATCAACGTACTCTCTTAACCGTGTCGTCAACTTGTTCTTCACATCAAAGTCGAGTAATGCCCCAATTCACACTTCCTTCTTATCTTCCTCAGTGCCCAAGTTGATCAATTACATCGACTCTTTGTAGGGCTCGAGAGTCTTGTCCTCTTGTTCTAGCAATCTGGAAATTTCATTTGGGATCTCTTCAAACTCTTCTTCATATGCTTCATACACTGGGAACTCAAAGTCGGGAGAGGGTGCAGAGTCATTGCATTCAATTGGTTTATTGAGAAATTTACACATGCATTTATGTTTTTGATTTTTAGAAACTGATCGAAATAAATTGCATATGCAGATAAAAGTTTGTCATTATATTTTTGAAAGTTTTATTTTCTTTACCATTTTTCGAATAAAGCAAAAAGTAAAAAGACATAATTGAAATCAAAATGAACTTTTATTTATGCTATAAAGAGTTGCAACAAAATTCATGAAGCCCAACCAAAAACACCTCTGCCTTGGCCAGAGCAGAGGGCAACTTTGAAAAACAAAAATAGAAAAAACAGAAAACAAATTACTCAGACACATGCATGACTTTAGGAATATCTACAGATGTTCAATTAAGAGTCCTTTGGCTCGATCCCCCCCTTGTTACAAAGCTTGGTCCTTCATCAGCATCATCTTGCAGGATAACACATGACTGGTCCATAAACCTGCCACTTCTAAACGTCTCGAAAATCAGCTTCACCTCTTGAATAGTCCTTGGTGCTTTGGCTGACTGCTCATATAGATTAAACCCTAACCCATTACGGTCTTTGTTATCACTGAGTTGCACAATCTTTCCCCAACCCAAGGTTTGACCACTGACCACCACTTGTTGCACATCTTTCAAAGATGCCATAGAAGTTCCCACCTTCTCTTCATCGAGATCCTCAATCCACACTGCATTTGCAATTTCAAGCCCTTGAAACTGGGGGATGACAGCGTCCTCTTATACGTCAATGTATCTGAAAGCAGATAATTGACTGATCATCAGGACTTGTTCACCATACACAATAACAAGCTTGCCATTTCGGATGAATTTCAATTTTTGGTGCAAGGTGGATGTGACGGTGGCTGCGTCATGAATCCACGGTCTCCCAAGCAGACAACTATAACTGGGATAAATATCCATCACCTAGAAGAGAATTTGAAACTGCTACGGACCAACCATTATTGGCAGGACAATTTCACCCATTACAGTCCTCCTAGAACCATCAAAGGCCTTCACCACAACCTCGCTTGGTCTAATATCATCACCAATATAGGACAACTTGGCAAGAGTAATATTCGGCATCACATTCAAAGAAGAGCTAGTATCAACCAGAACATGTGAAAGAGAGTCTTTTTCATATCCCATGGATATGTAGAGAGCGTTGTTATGCTTTTTGACCTCGACGGGAAACTCATTGTCAGAAAAGCTTAGTGTGTTGCCTGACGTAATGTTTCTAACTACATGGTCAAATTGATCAACTGTGACATATGGATTTACATAGGCTTGCCCCAAGACTTTCAACAGGGCCTTACGGTGCGCTTCAGAGTTCAAGAGTAAAGACATAACTGTAACAGTAAATTCATGACCATCAAGCTATGGATAAGCTTAACGTCAATAAAACCAGAGTCACCACCGCGCTTTTATTATTTCCAAAGGAAAAGGGAAAAGTACGAACAAAACCCAAAGATAAGAATTTTTCAAATCAAAACTAATAAAATGCCAGAGATTACAGGTAAGGGGGTTGGTTACGCAGAGGGAAGGTGTTAGCACCCAAAGTGTCCTAGGTGCTCCTAGGGAGCCCTTTTTATGTGTGTATGTGTTTTTGGTATAAAATATGTTTGAAACAAATAAAGTGTGGGGATGAGAAAAGAATTCATTGATTATATTTTTGTGTTTGACAAGACCTTCGGACTTGTGCCTACGTACCAACATAAGAATGAGGGATCAAAACCTCGTAGTTCTTGGTATCAATTTCAAAATGAGTGGATTGCTTTTAATCAAAAGTTAAGTGAAAAGAGGCACCAAGGGCCCAAAAGTTTGAATGAGTGTTAGTTCTTTTTGTCTTTTGAAATTTTAAGTTAATATGTTTAAGTTCATTTACAAGTTTGATTAAGAAAAGAGTTTAAAAATGGAATGGCATAAGGCCAAAGTTTCTAATTTGCAATAAAGTATAAGTTTTGAAATCACAAGCAAAGAAAGTTTTTGAAAAGGGGGAGAGATTTTGAAATTTAAGAAGTGGGAGAAGATGAAGAGGCTATCCTAAGCATAAAATTAAAAGTTGAGAGTTGAAAAGATTTGACCAATGAGATGCAATCCAACAGACAAGAATGTCATATAGAAAATCCATTTTCCCTTTGAACTTTGAATCAAGCAATAATCATCAAGCAATTAGCAATATGAAGAGCAATGCATCAAATCAAGATGGCCACATCTAAGCAAGTAAGTCCATAGCTAACAATCTTCTTTGTCTTCTCATGTATCAGGTGGAATAATCCTTCATTTTTGCTCAGAATGAGGCATTAGGCAGAAGGTCAAAATAACAGTTGCATCAAGACCATGGAGTAGATGAACTCAAGTGGATCCAAATACTTGCATCAGATAAAAACCCAAATCACAATAACTTGGTCTTAGAAATGTTGGCATTGGCCAAGTCTTTTTGCATATGGAATGTTGCCTAATTCTAAGTCCAAAAGTTCAGATCAAACCCAACAGTCCACACAAACATTTTTTAGGTTTTTTGTTGTTGTTTATTAAGTATTTTAAGGTCCTAAGACCACAAGCACAAACAAAATACATAAAAAATATATACAAACACAATATAAAGCTCAAATGAGCAAAGTGAAATGACATAAATATAAACGAGTTAAATGATATGAAAATGGAAATGAATGATAAATGACTAGAAATTAAATTGCATAAGATAAATGACTTGAAAGTAAAGCAATATTAATAAAAAAAAGTTAGTCAAATGTTAGTTAGTTAGATGTTATTGATGTTTTGTTTTTCAATTGATTAAGTCATTCTTTGGAGAACACTCGACCATCTATTCACAAGCATGGATCCTTGAACCAAGACATCTTCCAAAGGAAGGAAAAAATGCCAAGTTTCCAAATAATACCATGAAAGATGGGAGACTTACAATCTCACTTACTAGAATGATATGCCTTTAGGGTCAAATTTGGCTCTATGTTAAGCAATCGTAATTGGACTTATGTAGAAGTCACAACTATCTGAGGCCGGGAAATAAAAATTTAGGTGTTAATGCATGTTATAGATTTGGTATAATGATCATAAAAACATACCACACACTAAAAGAAAAAAGATCAAAGGTTGGACATATCTCATCCATACTTGTATTGGTTCATCTAACACAAGGTTATTGATGAACCAATTAGCCTTAAGATTTGGAGATTTCATTGGTCAATGAAAGGGATGGGAAAGAATGGGATTGAAGATGAAGAGGGAGGGGAGATGAGAGAAACACAAATTGGTCATGGGAGGAAATTTATCAAATTAAAATCATTCATTCATTTTGGTAGATGAAATGTACATTTCATCAATCCCTAAACCCAATGATTTTAACTTAACAAAAGTCAAATCAACCTTGACCAAGGCCTAAACACATAGTCAAACATCACAAGTCAATAAAAATGGCTCAATCTAATTTCTATATAATTAATCAATTAAAAAAATTAAAAATGCATTTAAATTAAATTAAATTTGGTCAAAATCTAAAGTCTCTTCAAAACACCAAATAAATGGCCAAAAGATTTATCCTAGGTCAATGAAGGTCAAAGGACCTTAGACAAAAAAATCATTATTTTTGAAAAGTCAGAAGTATTTTTAAACAATTAAAAATATGCATAAAAATAATTAATTCATGAAAAATATCAAAATTAATCTAAAAAATAATTTTAATTCAGAAAATGAAAAAGGAAAATATTTAAAGATTTTGGTGAAAGTCCTAAATTTTTTGGATTAAATATGAAATTAATATGAATTAATCAAAATAAGTGAATTAAATGAAAAATCAGAAATTAAAATAAAATTTTAAAAAAACAATGGCCATCAGATCTCCCTCATTAATTGAGGTGGCAGATCTGATGGCCACGCGCGCTATCCCCGCTGCACCAAGTCAAGCGCGCTGCAACAATGGTAATAAGAATCAATGGCTAAGATTAAAACAATTTGAATGGATTTGATGGTTGAGAGGCGTAATAACACACCACCGGAGCTATGGCTCCGGTCTTCTTCTCCGATGGACCTCACCGGACTGGTCCACCATCAACCATCACCAAAATGAAAAATAAAGACATGGGTTCAAAGAAAAAATGCTCAAGAGCTCGAATCTGGACTCAATTTTCTCCAATTCCAAGTATATAAAAAGATACAGGGATTTGAATTTTGAGGATCATGAACTGAGTTGCTTCGATTTGACCTCAAAGCAACTCAATCTTCTTGCCTACATTGGTAGGACTTCAGCCAACCAAAAATAACAAAGAATAGTGAAGAGTTGAGGGAGAATTGAAAAGATGAAAATTCTGGAAAATTACCCTCGAGGGAGCTTCAACCTTGTTTGATCTTGATTCCAGTTGTGCTTGGCTTTGTTTCAGAAGCTTGTAGGAAGTGATTAAGATCAGAAAATGGCTTGGACTCTTGGAGTTTCAATCTCAAAATAGAATGAGATTTGAAGCTCGATTTTCAAATGAAAACCTTCAAGATTATCCTTTAATGGTGAGGGTTTGGATTACAGGTTCAAAGCTTGGGTATGAGGTCCTTAATTCTGAGCAATGAGGGTCTTATTTATAGCCAAAGAGATTCATTTCCACACACTTCCAAAAATTGCCAATTTTAGCAATTCACCTTGCATGCTTGCATGGGCGTGTGATAGGACCATAAAATGATGTAATCAAGTCCAAAAATGAGTGAGAATCATGCTGAAATCATGTCATGTGACCATGCACTTGTGTTTGAAATGTGGAAGCGAAAATCATCTAAATGGTATCTCACATTGCACCCATGCGTAAGTCCTTCATTCTTTGGCTAAATGAGATGATCTTGGACTTTTTGGAAAGGTGATATTAAGGGGAACAACTTTGATGTTAAACACGTTTTCATTTGAAGCTTGGATCATGATGAATTTTGAGGTGGAATTTGGAAAATCAAACATGTTTGAAAATTTTCTAAGTACCAAGTTAAATGTTCACTTCTTCCACCTTAAATAACTTTTTCTATGGCCTTCAAATGGAAAACGTTTCTTCATAAAAGTTGTAGCTCTTTCAAACCTCTTCAATTCAGTCACAAATTTGACCTCATTTGGATTTTTCATGAAGGAGTTATTCATTTTAGAAGTTAAGGAAAATCACTTTTTCAATGGTAATGGCCCAAAATGACCTATAATGTTTCCTCTTGGAACATGCATTTTCAAGTTGAATTTGAACTTCCTCCAAACATAAAAGTTTAAGTATACATGTTGAATTTGATCATAGGATTTTAATGGCTTTAATATCATAAAAGTTGATCAAGTTATGGTCTTGGGAAGTTGATCTCCAAACTAGGGTTCAGACAAAATGACATATAATCTTTCACCATAAACAAATGACTTTCCAAGCAAAATTAGCTCTTTACTTAAACATGAAAGTTGTTTGGAATGTCATTTTGAGTAACTTTTATCTTGAAATAATTTTCATATGACAAATATTGTAGGAGATAGGGTCTAGGGAACCTCAGTTTTGACCAGTTGACTTTCTCTGGTCAACCACGATGAACCATCTTGCTAGCTTGACATTCTCTTGACTTTTGGGACTCATGGAGGATCATATATGTGTAAGATGATGTGATATGAAGTATCCCTTGAAATTTTTGATCAAATGTTGATGAAACTTATTGAAGAAGTCACACAAGACACCCAAATGAATTAGGGTTTCCAAGGCTAACAAACTTCAATCTCTTGATGAATTCTTAATAAAAATGACATCTAAAGACCATAGGGACCCATATATTATGTCTATATCCAATGTTAACCATTTCTTAATTGAGATCCTTTATATTGAGGGTCTTAAACCCTATATATGAGCTTGATATAGCATGGGTGAACACACACACACACACTACCTACAAAAGTAACAAATTATACATTGACATATTTTTGGTATTTTGGTTAGTAAATGATGAAAAACAAAGTATGATACAATCAAATGTGCTTGGTGATCTCTCCCAATGCAAACCCAATGAATGAAGGGTAAAGAGGATGCCAAGGTGTGATCCCAAAGTCAATGCATATGATGCGATAGCATGAGGGATCTTAGGGTCAAAATTGGGGTCTTACAATAGCAGATATCTTTGACTGGGTTTGAAGAATTGATCCACCACCTTATAATCACTTTTTTGTATCAGGTGCACAAATTCTTCATCCTCTACATCTTGTATGGGTCTACTCTCAGGAACGACCAATGGAGCTTTACCATTGTCGGGCTTCTCGACCACATGCTTACCACCTCTAAGGTTAGCAGGAGTGAAAACCCTACCTCTTCTTGTGAGATTGCTTGCATCGGCAATATTAGTGATAACTTTGTTGTTGACCAACGACTTCTCAACATCATTCACGACGGTAGTGGGCTCGTACTCCCATGGTACAACTTTATCAGATTTGTAGGGGAAAGGATCTGACATTTTGATGTCCAAGTGCTTAGCAGAGTCGGCAGGAGGTGTACTTTTTTTGGGCGAACAAAATATCTCGAAAGCCTTGGGCTTATTGAAGATAGGCACTATCACAGACACTTCATCATTCTTTTTATTCCCACTAACCTGTAACACACAATTGGAAATAAGCATTTGTATATCTTTATGCACATCGAAGCAACCTTTAGGGTCCCTCGAACAAACATAACACTTCTTATGATCTTGCTTCATAATACCAGCTTTGAACAGCTTGAGGTGCACAGGCACCAACGAAGTCTTCACTTTCAGGACGTCCATAATCAAATTCTCATCTTCGGTAATCATGTTTACTACCCCATGCTCCGGAAATGGGTTGGTTTCCACATTTGGCATATCACCGAACTGAATCATCCCCAATCTCACAAGCTCTTGGACTTTTCCTTTGAGTATAAAGCAATTTTCAATGTCATGCCCTGGCGCATCAGAGTGGAAAGCACAATGTTCATTAGGTTTATACCATCTATGCAACTTGTCCGGCACTAGTGGTGCGACACGCTTTTCTATGAGATTTTGGGCGAGCAGAGAAGGTAGTAGATCAATGTATGTCATCGGGATTGGATCAAACTGGAACTGAGTCTTCGGAGAACGTGGATTTTGCTGAGCAGTAGACGGAGATGGTTGTTGTCTTTGTTGTTGTTGTTGTTGTTGTCGTTGTGGCTGATACTGAGGCGGTGGTTGTTGTGGATACTGTGGATAAGGCTGATATTATTGTGGCAACTGCGGATATGGTGAAGGATAAATGGGGAACATCGGGTGCGGTGGCAAGGGATGATTTGGCATCACAGGTGCCCCTGGTGCCACTGTGGCTACCAAGAGTTGTTGTTAGTAGCCTGGCATAGGTTGTTGTACTTGTGGAGCTGGAGCAGCTTGGGCAGCTGGTTGATGTTGTTGTCTTCTATTGCTTGGTCAATGGTGGGAAACAGCATTGGCATCTCCTTCTTTCTTTTTCTGCCATCCACCAAACTTCTTGGTGCTACTAGAAGATGCATAATTATCACGAGTTATTCTTCCTTCTTTTACCCCTTCTTCGAGTTGTACACCGACCCCCACCATCTCGGTGAAGTCACGAGGCATGCTCGAAACAAAATTGTTATAGTAAAAGGAGTCTAAGGTCCTCAAGAATAGTTTGCACAATTCTTTTTCTTCAACAGGTGGAGTGACTTGGGCAGCAACTTCCCTCCACCTTTCCACGTATTCTTTAAATGATTCACGCTCTTTTTGGAACGTGTTGCCCAATTGAGTATAATAGCGTTCACATCCACAAACTTGTCGATGTTGGGGAATAATACTAACCCATAGATGAGAAGTACAAATATGGCTTCAAAGGCGTCCTCACTCATGGCCTTCCCATACATAGTAGCTTGAGTAATGAGGAACTCAGAAGGGAGACCTTGAATTCCACCTTTGGTAGTCATATGAGCACCAACCAGAGATTCGTCTATATGCAACATGTCAGCTATCTCTCGAGAAGTAGGAATACTTTCCAAGCCACTGAACGACAACTGGTCTAGAATAGGTATACCCACAAGGTAGGCATACTCCTCAAGTGTGGGCAAGAGCTGAAAATCTGGAAATGTGAAGCAATGGTACAAGGGATCATAAAACTGCACCAATACACTCATCAACCCTTCATCCACCTAAGTAGTCAAAAGAGGAAGAAGCTTCCCAAAGCGAGCCTTGAAACCCAAGGGATCTAATACATAGGATGTCAAATTCCTTAGTTCTTTCAAATTTGGTTGTCTAAAGCTGTACTTCTTTGTATTTCTTCTTTGTCTCTCCATGTCTGAAAATTTGCAAATAGACCTCTTAAGTTCCTTGAAGATTTTCTTATTTTTTGATGATATGGATGCAAATGGGTGCATGAATGCATGAATGCAACAAACACACTCAAGGATCAAGCAAAGCACACCAAACAAAGGTCATGGGATGGATCATATTATCCTTAATATCAATCATCCATTTTGGTGGATCATGGTTTACACCTTATCAACACCCAAGTTCCATTGATATTAAGGATACATGAACGGATCAACCATGAATCAAGGGTTTGTTGCAAGTCACGAGCATGGAGTCTTGGTTAAGAACCACCCAAAGGGAGTGTACTAGGGTTTAACCTGCCAAACATGTTCTACAAGAGGTTCCCATAGTCATAATCCCATCTTTCGGATATTATCGGAGAAACGACTACTCGTATTCCAAAAATATTCTCAAGAGAGACTCCTATGAGTGTAGTATCGCGTAAAAATCGTATCAAATCTTACACTTGAACGACTTTCGCACTACATCCTAAAAATAGGCCAAGATGGGTTTGGTAAACTAAGGTCCTTGGCTTCTAAGGTCCATATTGGAAAGAGTAATGTCTAACCACAACTACTTGTGTGACATTATTGATCCCAACATGACCTCCACCAAGTGAACGGACTTGCAAGTCAACTTGCTAAGGAATAACTCCACATAAGTCAACAAGACTACGCCATTCTCCTATCCTAAGTGCACTCGAGTTCGGGTATAGAACTCATCTCACAAGAGACCACCAAGCACACAAGCAATTGATATATATCAAGCAAATCAAACATTACAAACAATACAGTCATCCCAAATTGCACAAAAATATGTCACAAAACAATATACAATACAATATAACACAATATGAAAAGTAGGCAAAACCCACTAGGCAAACAATCCCCAGCAGAGTCGCCACTTTTCTGTAGCGGGGTATTCGTTACCATTAGAGATATTGACTAAATCTAAGGTAAACCATACAAGTCGAGTCGCCACCGCACTTCTATTTATCCAAAGGAAAGGTTAGAAAGCGAACAAAAACCTAAGAGTTTGATCGAATCAAAAACTAGTAAAAATGTCAGAGATCTGGGTAAGGGGGTTGGTTATGCAATGGGAAGGTGTTAGGCACCCAAAACATCCTAGGTACTCCTAGGGAGCCCTTTTCACATTGGTTGTAAGGTTGGTATTTTGTGAAAAATTGTTTGTGCAAACATGATTGAAGACATGAGAAGAGAATATACAAGTTATTTACATTTTGTGTTTGGATGGATAAACCCATTGCCTACGTACCATCTTAAAAAAGATTAGGATCAAAACCTCGTAGTTCGGGGTAAAAATCTCAAAATGAGTTGGTGAATTGATGGGTCCAAAAGCCTTAAGGTCTTTTGTTATCCAAGGGAGAAAACTCAACCTAAAACCACAAATCCACCATGTGAGGATAGCTTCAACCTGCTAGTGAGGGGTTAACCCTATAATAAGCATGGAAGACTTATTGTCCATCACTAAGGATAAAGGTGAGTATTACATCTACCTCAAGGATAACTCAAACCTAATAGCTAAAGGTTATGAAAAATTTGATTAAGAAGGTGGCCGTTGAAACCACAAAAAGACATTTGGATGGGTTGTATTTACCAATGAAAAGTATTTACAAAATGGTCAAAGTTGACTTAGAAGTTCAATTTAAAATAAGTATTAAGAAAGGAAAGTTTGAAAATCAAAAGCATAAGGCTTAGGTTTCTAATGTTGAAAACAAGTATTAAATGTTTGCACAAAAGATTTGGCTTGGGTTAGAGTGGAGAGAAGAAGAAGAATGGCTAAAGTCTTAAGCATACAAGAGGTAAGGGATAAAGAAAAAGACCACAAATGGAGTTCCTCTCTTGAGATCATATTGATGATCCAAGTAGCTCCCATCCTTTGGAATAAGCAATCACAATAATGGTAAACTCAAGCAATCAACAATCAAATGAAGCTCTTGGAAAGTTCCTCAATGTGTCTTGGATCTCTCTCCCTTAGAAGCTCATGGTAATGGTTCCTCAATTTGGCTCAATATGGGAATCCCTAGCACAAGAACACACACATCAAAAGGTTCTATTAACAATCAAAGAATGGACAAGAGAGAGTTTAGAATATGGTCCTTTCAATGTTCATCTTCAAGCTTTAAGCATTCTAAAGGCATGAGGCCTAGTTGCTCTTTGACATTTAAGCACTCTAAAGGCATGAGACCTAGTTGCTCTTCTAACTCCATTAGCTTGGGTAAAGGTCCTAAAGTCTAAGTCCATTTTGTCCAATTCTTTGCATTTTGGTACATAACAAACAGACAAACATAAACACAAAAGATATATACACAATTATGTGCTCAAGTGAGCAAAAGGCAAATGGCATTAACATAAACATGTGCTCCAATGAGCAAAGGAAAAAAAGCAAATGGATAATATGTACAAGAATAATAAATTGCATAAATGTAAAGTGCAAAAAGTAAATGTTAATTGTTAATGGTTAGTGTTAGTAGTTAGTGTGCCATAAGGCAAATTTAGCGCTATGTTAAGCAATCGTAATTGGACTTATGTAGAAGTCACAACCATCTGAGGCCGGTCAATAATAATGTAGGCAACAACACAAGTTAGAAGTCTTGGTTAGTGAACCAAGTTCCAACAACTTGCCATGCCAAAAAAGAAGAAGAGAATTGATCTTGTATTGGTTTAAGTCATTTGCATGATTTAGGAAACAACCTATCCTTAATGCAAAGCCATTCACTTGATCATTTGATCAAGATGAATTAGATTTGAATCAAGGAAGATTAAGCCTCCCTAATCAATGCTAACTTATCAACCCTTAACTCATTGATCAAAAAGAGAAAATAAGAAGAAGAAGGAGATGGAGAATGGAAATGGAAAATGAAAAGAATAAAGTGCATTAAATGAAATAGCATGTACCAATCAACAAGTGTTGACCAATGACATTGAGGATCATGGTCAAACAATCAAAAACAGAAGTGAGATGAAGATTAGAAGTCAAGAAATGAATAACATATTTTTTTGGCATTTTTAGTATTTGAAAATAAACTTGAATTAAAATAATAAAGAAAGGTCAAACTTCAAAATCACTTCAAATCAATCTTGAAAGGTCCAAGTGATTTATCCCAAGTTCAACAAGGTCAAACAAAGTTTGACAAAAAATTTCAGCATTTTTAAAAGTCATAAACTATTTTTAATCCATTAAAAATGAATAAAAATAACCTAATTGAACTAAAATCTCAAATAAATCTCAAATCAATTAAAAAATTGATGAGAATATTTTTCATAGATCCATCATCATTCAAATAGGTTAGGAAAATATTTTTGTATTTTTTGAATATTGAAAACTATTTAAAATGAATTAAAAATAACCAGAAAAGGGAAAATTCACAAAAAATATCAAGTGACAAAATAAAAAAAATAAAAAATCATTTTTAGAAACTAGAATTTAAATGGAGAAGAATGCAATTGGTCCCATATTTTTTTGATTAAAAATAAAGAAGTTATGAATTTTTGAAATTAAAGGAAATAAAAGAAATAAAATCAGAAATTAGAAAAGGAGAAAAAACCAGGAGCGTCTGATCAAGCCTCATTAATTGACGTGGCTGATCAAACGCTCCACATGCGCACGGTCACGGTGGTCTCCAGTCAAACGCGTCACACAAGGCATTATTAAAAGTCATAAGATCCAAAGGTTGGGATACAAACTGGAGATCAGATCCAAGGGCTCACAATTGATCTGGCAAAGAGACGGTGGTCAGCGCCACCGTCTTCTCCGGTGAGCTCTGGTGAGACTCAAAAATTGCAGAAATGCAAATGTTCACCAAAACGGGCGATCTAGGTACCGTTCGAAAGAGGAAGTGATGTACATCACTCCTGTACCACTCACTTCCATTCTAGATTCCTATAAATGGAGAAATCAGAGATGGAAGCATGATGGTGTTCATCATGAACTTGCTTGATTTCAAAAATTAAACACACAGCAATGATGCCTCTATAGAGAGGACTTCAGACAACACAATATCCAGTTCAATAGGTCAAGGGATTAGGAATTTCGATGAAAAAACCAGTTGAAGTAAACCTTTGAATTGTGAAGATCTGAGCTCCTTTCCTTTGTTCTTTTGGCAAAACAGAAGTTCAATGGATCATATGATGGAGGTCTAGGAACTTTAGGTCTAAAGATTCAACCAGATTCAGTTGAATTTTAGATCTGAAAAATTGAAGAAAATGTGAACTAGTTCCTTTAGGTGTGGCTAGGTTTTGATTTCTGCAGCATTTCAGATTGATTCCGGTTCCCCTTTGAAGTGACCAAGCATGTCTATTTATAAATGGAATTGGCTAAGCAAGTGAAAATTCTCATGTGCATGGCAAGTGGATTCTCCTTGCATGGGCTTGCATGATCACGTAGAAGGCCCAAATTCAATTGCACTTGCCTGCTGATGACCAAACAACTTGAAATGGACGTGTAGATGCAATTGATTTGGAGTGTGCAATGAGTTTCAACATGTTATGCACAAATATGCTTAAAACTTCACCTCTTCGAAAATGCCACTTGAAAAATTGAAACATAGGCATGTGGGCAATGGTTGGAAAGGTCTTGACATAAGGAACAAATGTTATGTTGGACCAAAACTCATTTGGAGTGTGGAAATTAGTGAATTTTGAGTTTAAAGTGTAAGGTGCAAAACATGCAAAGGTGAGGTTTACAAATTTGGCCAATGTTCAAGCCCTTCTATTTTGATGATGAAAGCCTCAAATGGGAAAACCTCCAACATCAAAGTTGTAGATATTTTCAAGACAATCAAAATGAAATTAAATTTTGCATCATTTGGATTTTTTGTGAAGAAGTTATGGGAACTTGAAGTTGGACTTTTTTGCCTTTCAATGCATTTGGTCCAATGTGACCTATAATGTTTTGCATTATCACATGTATTTCCTTTGAGATTTTGAAATTTTGTTCAACATAACATTTGAATTAGACATTTTAATCTTTCCAATGCATTTGATCCCACCTCAAAATAATAAAAAATGGATGAGTTATGTTCTTGGGAAGTTGACCTAAAATTAGGGTTTCAGTCAAAATGACCTATAATGTCTTGGAATGGGAGATGACCTTCCAAGCTTCAAATAAATTTTTGATGAACATGAAAGTTGTTCATATTGTCCTTAAGAACAATGTTTCTTTTGGGATCATATCCATTTGACCAACACATAAAAAGTTAGGTCTCAGTGTATTTCAAAATAGTTAGATGAATTGACTGATCAACTTCTCAAGTCCACAACTCATATCTTGATGAATTGATGATTGAGGACACTCAAATAAGTTCAAATATGCATGAAATGATGAATTATAGAACTTCCCTTGATTGTATTTGACCATGGGCTGAGGTTGCTTCACTAGCAAGGCATTGTAGTTGATCAAATGAACTTAGGGTTTCCTTGAGAAACAAAACCTCAAACCCTTTGACTTGCTTTGATCAAAATGATGAATTGAGATACTAGGGTGGCATATTTGATGGATGAGAGCTTTGGGAACCATTACCATGCTTGTTTTCATCCTCTCTTGACCATATCTTTGCACAAAGGATCTCCTTGAAGCTCTTGACCTTGTGATTGCTCAAGCTACAAACAAAAGATGTTAGTGACATATTTTTGTGCTTTTGGTTAGTGAATAAAGATGAGAAAAGCAATAATATACAATTAAAGCATACTTGGTGATCTCAAACCACTCACAAGAGGTCCCACCCAAAGGCAAGGGGGACCAAGATGCTTATGATCCTTGAGGCTTTGCAAATGCAATGTTATGATGCCATGAGGGATCTTAGGGTCAAAATTGGGGTCTTACAGTAAGGACCGTAGGGACCAAAAGGACCGGTGGGAAAGCCTTGAGTCAATTATGGCGGAGGAATGAATCCTTGAAATCCACGAGGATGGCCATAAGGATGACCAAAGGAGTAAGCAAAATCAGATGACATACCGAAGCCGGTATTTGCAGCAGCAGTAACTACAATTGTGATAGGAATTGTAGCAGGTATAGTATCAAAAACAACCGGAGCAGACACGATTATACTCAAAGGAGTTGAAGGTATGATCTCCAACCTCGCCATTAAGGTGTCAATCAATGCAACTTGTCTCTCCTGGATGGCTCGGAGAGTGAAAATCTCTTCATACAGTTCATAGTTTGCTTGTTCGAGAGCATCCATCCTCAACTGATTATTAGCTCTTGTTGGATATCTGTGATGGGTATCAGACGCTTCTGAAGAAGAGAATAGACAAGAATGAGACCTTCGAAAAGTATTTTATTTTGACAAAAATATTACAACAAATGATGCAAATGATGCATGGATGCACATGATTTCTTTTTTACTTTATAAACTCTTACTTTCAAGGACTTTATATGTTTTAAACATTTGCGAACTTCTTTCAAGCTGAAAGTGACATTGCATTACAAAGAAATTCAATAAGTGCTTTCAAATAAAAGCAATGAAGAAAAGTACAAACAAAAATACAACAAATCAAAGAACTCTAGACCTAGTCTTCAATTCAGCCTTCAGAGCGGTCTTCTCTTCCAATGCTTATCCAAGAAGTCCTTCGGTATGTAGCAGCTTCTGCTTGTGTTGATCGGAAGAAAACCAAGACGCCTTGAGATCTCTATCTAGCCTTTGCCTTTTAGTGACCCCTTCTTCTAGAGCTACCTTTTGTCGAACAATCACATCTTCCTTCTTTTGCAGTTGAATACGGGGTTTAGAACATTCCCTATTAGCAAAGTAGAACTTGTTCTCCCAAATGTCTCTATCCTTCACTAACTGGGCGTTCTCTTCCTTTAGTTTCTTGAATTCCTCAAAAGATACATGAGCAGGTTCCATAGGCTCGCTACCCAAAGGTGGTGGAGGGAGGTATGTCATTTTGAGCTTGGAAGCCCAACTCTTAACCCAAGTAGTATAAGCCTCTTTTGCCACACAGTTTTGAGGACCTAACTCAGACTTTTTCTTGCGAGAAATATGAGACCAAGCCTTCACAACATCCCTTCTAAGATTCACATTCTGCTCACCTTCTCGAATGACAAAAGGAGTAACTAGAAGAGACTTAGGCTTATCATCCATGGAATAGCCAAGCTGAAGGTATGCTAAAGATGGATTGTAAGAGATAAATCCCTTGGTACCGATGAGAGGTACATTGGGGAATTCTCCATAACTCACTACAATCACCCCTAATATCATAGGCTGCATTGTACCATGCTATGTCCATAAGATTAAGATCCATCAGCCTTTTTTACTACATGAGATTGTCCTTGTTGTATAGAGTGGACTACGGCAAGTGCAAACTAAACCACTTGTACAGTATAGGTGCATAACAACAGATCCATCCACCCTTCTTCTCGGTCCTAAAGTGGATGGAGTAATAGACATCTCCTAGAAAAGTAGGAACCGAATTACAAGTCATGAAAACCCGAATAGCATCCATATCGACAAAGTCTTTGAAGCTTGGGAAGAGTAGAATCCCATAAATTATCAAGGCCAAGATTGCCTCAAACACACCATTACTCCCCATGTTGGCATAATGTGAAGCTCTTTCCACCAAATACTTGATGGGGAAACCAGAAATTCCTCCTTTGGTGATGAGACCATTTTATACCTCAACCTTTGGAACATGTAGAGATGCCCTAATAATGTGGTACTTTGGTACCTCCTCTCCTCCAATAAAAGGAACCTTATCACGGATTGTAATTCCCACAATGTAAGCGAATTCTTTGAGAGTTGGGGACAATTGATAATCGGGAAAAGTGAAACAATGATAAGTTGGGTCATGAAAATGTGAGAGAACCCTCAAATCTATGCTATCCACTTTCACTTTCATTAAAGATAAGAGATTGTCATGTCTCTTCCTAAAACCATCATGATCCTCCACATGAGCGGCCAAGTCTTGTAATAGAGACAGATCTGGATCGGGGAAACTGAACAGGAACCGAATCCTAGTTTCTTTTTCCAAAGACATCCTCTAAACACATGAAAGAAGTTTACAAATGAATATACTTTTGAATCCTTGAAATTAAAAAAGATAACCAAAGTTTGTTTTTGACAATTTTCAATGCGAATGCTTCATCCATCTTCAAGGATCGTAACCCGATTTATTGCAAACTTGGAGAATAATTCAGACATCACAACCTTTAGGGACAAACCACTATTTTTATCGAAGGGACATCAAGGGTCAAACCGGTATAATATTCCAAGGGACTTTCTTTGTCCAAGTTTGCAATAATCCGAGTAATTTCTCTTTGAAAGTGGGTAAAGGATGTTATGATGCATGAATCCATGAACACACAATGCAAGGTTATTGGTTTAGGATCACAAGCCTGGAGCCAAGGTGGATAATGTCAAACCCCCTTCCCACAAGGTATGTGCTATAAGTTTAGGAGATAGAACAAGTAACCGGGTTCTACAAAGGTGCTTGAACGTCAACAATGCATCTCGAAGTTATTACCGACTTGTCACATATGTGAGGGACAATAATAACCTAAAGAGAATCTCGTTCAAGTGTGGTATCATGTATCAATCCCACGAGGCCTAGGCATAAAGGGTATTATCACACCATGTTTCATAAATAGGCAAAGATGGGTTAATTGGGTTCTATGGTTCTCGGTGTTCAGACCCTAGGGCCATCCTCCTCTAATACCATTATGACTGGATCATAAGGCTTCGAGAAATCAGGGGGAGTCTCCACCAAGTGTGAATCTCATGTCAACCCCATATCACTTGAGCCAACGAGATCTTCATGACTATATCACATCCTATTCTTATGTTTTTGCTCAAGCTCGGGTCAAAGCTTTATCTCACCACACATGTATCACCCATAAAACAAACAATAATATATAAGTAATTTGTCTTGACTTTGCTATTGGGGGGTGCAAATAGTTATCCCCAGCAGAGTCGCCACCTGTCGCGGCATGATTTTTGAATGTAAGATATTGGATTATATTAACTCAATTGAATCACTAAAGCAAGAGTCGCCACCGAACTTTATTGTATCCAAATACATGGAAAGGGAAAATATCTATAAAACCCTAAGAAAGAGATCTAGGTAAGCAAGTTGGTTATGCAAAGCGAAGGTGTTAGGCACCCTTCACATCCTTGGTACTCCAAGGGAACCATTGATCATATATTGTTTCCCTTATTATGGGTATTTTAGAAGGTGAGTGGGTTTAAAACAAGAAAAGGAAAGGGTGATGTTGTATTTTTTATTATGCTTGCAAATATTTGTGTCAACATCTCATGCCTACGTACCCCCCAAGTGCAATAAAGGATCAAAGCTTCGTAGTTCACCTAAAAGGTTATTTTGTTTGTTGGTTGACTTTATTATAGCAAGTGATAATAGGCCTTCTCACTTAAGAGAATTTCTATTATACCTCATCTTGTTCTTGCTTGCTCTTTTGTGGTCCACCCTTGTGGCTGGTTAATTGCGAGTCTAAAAGATACTCGGCTTACAACATTGGTTGGGTGCTTGGTATATGGACCAAGTAAATGAGGGGGTTTAAAATAAAGTGAGTTTTGTGTTTTTTAATCTTTGATTAGGTTAGAGCCTTTATTAGGTGTTTTTACAAAGTGTTTTGATATTCAAAAGTGGTGGCTTACTAAGTTATGGACAAGGGAGGTGAAAAGTTTTCCATGCAAGAAAGTAACTTTAGTTTTGAATGATTGATTTTAGGTTAGTTTTAGTTTAAGGCATTAAAGCATACAACCTATAACCTTCCCCCCATGAAAAGTCACATACCCCTATCTAAATATAGTATACATAGTATCCTTATTACATAACTTTGAAAAGCAATACAGATAAACTAGTCCTAAGGTGATATTTCCCTTCCACACATGGAATCTCAAAGATAAATAACAAGAAAGGTGCAAACACATAAAAAAAATGAAGATATAAGGCATCTCTTGGTTTCTTGCTGGTCTCACTGGATTTGGATTGGCTTTTCCTCTTTGCAATTTTCTTTTTCATCATGTTTGAATGGAATACTCTTGAATGTAACAAGAAGAGAAACAATGCTAATGCAATGACTTAACAATTTTTAAACTATAACATAGAATCAAAAATTTTATTAAACTTAAAAATATTAAATGGAGAAGTATGAGTCCAGAATGACATATATTTTTTTGGTATTTTTCTCATGCAAGGAAAGGCACATTTGCACATGATTATCAAAACAATTCACAAAGGGAATGCAAACTAAACATGATTTCTAAACAAAATGGAATGAAAATGAAAAAGATCAAAATGAAAAAACACTTAACATATGAAATGACACATAATGATATCAGAATCCAATACAATTGAGACACATCATTAATCATTCTAGTTGACAAAATGAGAATCAAAACAAGGCATGCTAGCAAGGTATAAACCCTAATCTACAACATGCTTGAAAGTTGAATCAAGGGTGCAAGATATAAACATGATATCAAAAACATTTTAGAAGATGAAATTAAGCATAAGTATATTGTTCATGGATTGCATTCATGATTAGTATCCAACAAGTTATGGTTCTAATCATACAATGTATCACCCAATCATGCCAAAACTAGGTCAAATCAAACATGAAATCAAATGAAAATGAAAAGGACCTAAAAATGCAAAGTAAACAGAAGCAAACATGTTCCAAAATGTCATACAAACATCAATATGGAAGCACAAATCAATCATCAAGATTAGAGGTTCATTCTCAAGTCCAAATCAAGCATAAACATCAAAATTAACACCTAAATGAGAACTAAATGAAAAAGGGTTCAAATGAAAACACTTTCAACATAAGAAAGTTTCCAAATCTAAAACTAAAACCAAGGATGCAATCATTTCACATTGATCATGCATCATGAATAAGTTACAACTTGAATCAATCAAAAGAGGGCAAAAGGAAAACCCTAATTTTGAACTTTAAGAAATAAGCTTCAAATGAAAAAGTGTTCAACACAAAAGATGTCATGAATCACCCATGGAAACCAAAAAGGTAACTATATATCATTTATGAACCAATTTGGAACACTTAGGGTTTTCAAACTTTGGAAATAAATGAATAATAAACCCTAAAAAATCAAACTACGTGAAAAAGCTTCAAAACAGAAAGTTTAAAGAAGGAAAAGTGTCACTTATTGTATAAGGATCATACACAATTTTTTGGGATTTTTATCATGTAATCTGAAATTACTATGATTTAAATACATTAAAAATAACACATAAAAAGAGAAAAATGATTTTTAATTTTATACTGGTCAGAAAAATAAACAAAAATCATATTATGGAAGAGAAAATTATTCCGAACAACTTTCATGTTGGACATTTTTCCAAATTTCAAATGGTTTGAGAAATATTAAATAGACAAAAATAATCAAAATAAATAGGAAAATTAAATAAAATGTAATCCAGTGGAAAATATGGGAGCAAGGTCTATGGTGAGCATGCGCGCAGATCTGTCCCTTTTCCTCATTAATGAGGTGGCTCGGTGTGAGCCACTAGATCTAATGGAAGTCCACCATACACGTGTTTCTTAACGCATGGGAACATAACTGAATTCAAACTTTGGAGGGACGACACGTCACACGCCCATTGGTCCAATTTGAATTTTGGAGGGAGGGGCGTATGGTCGCCTGAGAAGACGACCAGACCACCATGTGCGGTGGTCGGTTTCGGGAGAAAATGAAAACAGTCTTAAAATGCAAAACCCAAAAGAGCAAAGTTGCTCAAAATTTCATGGCGAGCAAGATGGTGGGATCCAAAATTATTTATGAACAACCAATAATACAAATCGAAGGTAGGACCAAAATGAAACCCTAAGCTACAAACCAAAATTAAATGTTACTCCGTTCATAAAAATGAAGTTAAATGGTATGGTGATCATCAGGAACAAATTTCCAACAGCATTGTATTAAAAATTTTGAGATTTGGTTCAAGTTTTTACCTCTTGAAGATCACTCAAATGGCTGACTTCAGAGAGTTTGTTCTTCCTCCACAAGTCACTATTGTGCTTGCTCCAAGTTGTCACACCTTCACCACACTTTAGAGAACCTTGTTGAGCCAAAGAAAAAGCTTAAGGGTGCTTGAGTTCTGATCGATCCAAAGTTCAGAGGTTGAGTAGCAAATTCTGCAGGGGTTTAATGGCTCTCTAAGCTTGGAAATGGCAATGCAAGAGCTTCTATTTATATAGGGAGAATGAGTTGGTCATTTGCTGAATACTTTCAATTAAGTTAGAGGGTAAAATGGAGTTTTGCATGATCTTGCAAACCAAGTTTTTATGAGGTGGCCTTTGTACCTTGCTAATGGCATGTGCAAACACGCTACTCTCTCCACTAATCTGTTTTGAATCCAAAATTATGGTCAGCCGTCCTTGTCCTTGCATCATTTGGTGACTTGCTTCCAAAAGGTGAAAAATGCAAAATTGAGGAATATGGAACATAGGCATGGTACATCTCATGGATGGGTGTAAACAACAAATTCAAATGGGCTTCTCATGATTTGTTTGAGGTCCAATTGCAACAAGGTTGGTTGGTTTGGGAGAAAAGAGTTTTTTTGGCCAAAATCTCATTATGGCTCGGGTTGGAAGACAAGTCATGGTTTGATCCCTCAACCATGGCATACCTTGATGCACGCACACCATATAATTGGTATGTAATGGGATGGCACAAGAAATTGAGCTCAAAAGTGTGTAAATTAAAAAATGGATATGTGACATAAATGGATAACTTGAAATGCAAGGTACAAGGTGGTCAGTTTGATTTTTGGATTGAATCAACCTCAAAAAATGATGAAAACAAGTCATATGAATTATTTGTGAGGTGTTTGAGTTGGAAAAACACCCAAAAAGTATTTAGATAAAAACCTCATTTTTTCACTTTTGGACAATTTTAGTAACTTTGAGGTTTGCACTACAAGTCCTTGATATATGCATTTTTGGCTTTTGTAAAATAAATGAAAGTTGTAGAAAATGGAAAAATAAGATCATAGCAAAAATAACCACCTCATTTGGGTCAAAAATGAGAAAGTTATGGGGTAGTGAAGTTGGCAGAATGACCTATAATATATGGGCCTCATTCACCCTTTTCCACTCAAACTTGGCCTTTTATGTGTGAAGATAAAATGTTAAAAATGGTTGTGATATTTAATTTTCAAAAATAACTACCTCATTTGGCCAAAATATGAAGGAGTTATGATGTTTTAAGTTTTGGTCCAAAATCACTAGGAACCAAAGATGACATGTAATGTTTTCCCAAAATAAATGGGCTTCCACTCAAAATTGGACTTTGTTATCAAGAAAAAACATGTTATGAATGTCTTAAATATTGATTTGGTGGAAATAAAAACTCCATTTGGATGAAAATTTACCAAGTTATGGTCAATTGAAGTTGGGCAAAAATCAAGGCACTACATAGGGAGACCTTCAAACTCAAAAGTTAAACCAAGCAAATTATCTTATTGAACAATGAATAAAAGCTGTAGAGGGTCTCAATTGGAGAATATTTGAAAATTAATGGCCTCCATTTAATAAGTATTTCCCAAGTTATGACCTTGGGAAGTTCCACTTGAAAATTACGTCAAAACCCTAGACAACTTGAGATGTTTTGCCTTCAAAAATGGATTTGCATCCACAATTGGCTCTTGACATGTGAAGATAAGTTTTAAATGATGAATATTAGAGTCCAATTCAAAAAATAACCACATTCATATCTTTCTTGATGAAAAGTTATGACCTTTGGAAGTCAACCCTTCCAGTCTTAGAGCCAATGAAGCAATTCCTTGTGATGACTTGCACAAATAATGACCAGGTGATGTTGAGATCCATGCACATCATGATATCCAATGCCAAATGATAAACCTTGAATGATTAAGACCATAATTCCCTTTCTTTTGATCTTCAAAATCCTCAAACCTTGCACCATTTAACTGTAAAAGATACAAGCACACCACAAGAGCAAAGATCTATCTAAATACATGAAGTTAATGATGAATGATGCAAATGAAATGTATATACCTTTGAATAGGGAAAAGAGACCAAGCAAGTTAAATATAACAAAAGTAATAGTACAGATCAAAACAAGGGGTGATACAATGAGTGAGATACTCAACCCTAGTTTGGGAAAACAACCAAGGAGAGATCATCAAGACCAAAATCACTCAGATGCATGCTGTAAGACCCCAATTTTGACCCTAAGATCCCTCATGGCATCATAACATTGCATTTGCATAGCCTCAAAGATCATGAGCATCTTGGTTCCCTTTGCCTTTGGTGGGACTCCTTGTGATTGGTTTGTGATCACCAAGCATGCTTGAATTATACATCATTGTTTCTCTTACTTTTGTTTACTAAAAAAATAGAAAATAAAAAAAGAATAAAAAAAAAGAATAAAAATAAATAAATAAATAAATAAATAAAATATAACAAAAAAAATTTGGACTTGGGCCTCTCTAAAAACATGAAAAAACGAAAAAACAAAAAAAAAGAATAAAAATAAATAAAATATAACAAAAAAAAAATTGGACTTGGGCCTCTCTCATTTGAGCCCACAGGTCCACAAAAACCAGGTTATAAGTTCAGAGTTTCAGTGAAACAAAAGGACATTTCATTCCTATTACCCTGGCAGGAAAAAGAAAGTGAGAGAAGAGCTAACAGAGTTCAGAGCAACCTCCAGAGGCTGAAGGGAACTCGTCGGCAAAGAACCAATTCCCTCTCGTATAAACCCTCAGATTGCTCTGCAAACCCAACGGTGCAATTCAATTTCATTCGATCTCTCCAATCAGGTTTGCCCTATATCCATCATCTTTATGCCTTCAATTTGAATTTTCTGAATATATGAGGTATTATGGGTGAATTTGATACCCTTTTGATGCATGTGTTTGACAGGAGGTTTAGGCCTCCTACCCTTGGTTGCTTTTTGTGAGCTTTTTTGTGAATTTTAATGGCATGATTCATGTGGTTACATTTTGATTTGGGGGTAACTCTTGATTATCCTATCTTGTTTCTCTAACCTGTTTGTTGAGTTTTTTTTTGTGAGGGCTCACATGACTCTTGCAGAGATGGCCTGGTGTTCCACTTTATTTGTGGGATACCACCTGGAGGTTTATTCTGATTACCTGTGCTTAATGGCTTGAGATATTTGTTTGTGACTGCTTATTCCAAAGGATGGGAGCTACTTGGATCATCAATATGATCTCAAGAGGGGAACTCCTAATGTGGTTTTATTTTCCCTTATCTCTTGTATGTTTAGGAATTTAACCCTCATTTTTTTCCCCATTCTAACCCAAGCCAAAACTTTTTGTGCAAACAATAACTTTTGTTTTCAACATTAGAAACCTAAGCCTTATGCTTTTGATTTTCAAACTTATTTTTCATAACACTTATTTTGAATTGAACCTTTTAATCCACTTTAACCATATTTTTGTAAATACTTTTAATTGGTAAATATAACCCATTCAAATACTTTTTGTGGGTTCAATGGCCACCTTCTTAATCAAACCTTTTTTTATAACCATTAGCTATTAGGTTTGAGTTATCCTTGAGGTAGATATAATACTCACCTTTATCCTTAGTGATGGACAATGAGTCATCCATGCTTATTATAGGGTTAACCCCTCACTAGCATGTTGAAGTTATTCTCACATGGTGGATTTGTGGTTTTAGGTTGAGTTTTCTCCCTTTGATAACAAAAGACCTTAAGGTTTTTGGATCAATCAATCCACTCACTTATTTTGAATTTTTTTACCCCGAACTACGAGGTTTTGATCCTAATCTTTTTTTAAGATGGTACGTAGGCAATGGGTTCATCCATTCAAACACAAAATGTAAATAAATTGTATATTCTTTTCTCATCCCTTCAATCATGTTTGCACAAATAAATTTTCAAAAAAAAAAAAAAAAACCTTACAACAAATGTGAAAAGGGCTCCCTAGGAGTACCTAGGATGCTTTGGGTGCCTAACACCTTCCCATTGCATAACCAACCCCCTTACCCAGATCTCTGACATTTTTACTAGTTTTTGATTCGATAAAACTTTTAGGTTTTTGTTCGCTTTCTAACCATTCCTTTGGATAAATAGAAGTGCGGTGGCGACTCGACTTGTATGATTTACCTTGGATTTAGTCAATATCTCTAATGGTAACGAATACCCCGCTACAGAAAAATGGCGACTCTGCTGGGGAGGAAACGTCCTAGTGGGTTTTGCCTACTTTTCATATTTGTTGTATTATATTGTATATTTTTTTTTGTGATATATTTTTGTGCAATTTGGGATTAATGTATTGTATGTAATGATTGAATTGCTTGATATTAGTTCCTTGTATGCTTGGTGATCTTTGTGAGATGAGTTCTATACCCGAACTCGAGTGCACTTAGGATAGGAGAATGACATAGTCTTGTCGACTTGTGTGGAGTTATTCCTTAGCAAGTTGACTTGCAAGTCCATTCACTTGAGGTCATGTTGGGATCAATAATGTCACACAAGTAAGTTGTGGTTAGATATTACTTTTTCCAATATAGACCTTAGAAGCCAAGGACCTTAGTTTACCAAGCCCATCTTGGCTTATTCTTAGGATGTAGTGCGAAAGTCGTTCAAGTGTAAGATTTGATACGATTGTTACGCGATACTACACTCATAAGAGTCTCTCTTGAGAATATTTTTTGGAATACGAGTAGTCGTTTCTCCGATAATATCCAAAAGATGGGATGATGACTATGGGAACCTTTTGTAGAACATGTTTGGCAGGTTTAAACCTTAGTACACTCCCTTTGGGTGGTTCTTAACCTAAACTCCATGCTCGTGACTTGCAACAAACCCTTGATTCATGGTTGATCCGTTCATGAATCCTTAATATCAATGGAACTTGGGTGTTGATAAGGTGTAAACCATAATCCACCAAAATGGATGGTTGATATTAAGGATAACACGACCCATCTCATGACCTTTGTTTGGTGTGCTTTGCTTGATCCTTGAGTGTGATTGTTGCATTCATGCATTCATGCACCCATTTGCATTCACATCATAAATAATAAGAAAATTTTCAAGGAACTTAAGAGGTTTATTTGCAAAATTTTCAGACATGGAAAGACAAAGAAGGAATACAAAGAAGTACAGCTTCAGGCAACCAGATTTGAAAGAGTTAAGGAATCTGACATCCTATGTATTAGATCCCTTGGGTTTCAAGGCTCGTTTTGGGAAGCTTCTTCCTCTTATGCCTACTCAGGTGGATGAAGGATTGGTGAGTGTATTGGTGCAGTTTTATGATCCCTTGTACCGTTGCTTCACGTTTCCGGATTTTCAGCTTTTGCCTACACTTGAGGAGTATGCTTATCTTGTGGGTATACTTATTCTAGACCAGTTGTCGTTCAGTGGCTTGGAGAGTATTCCTACTTCTCAAGAGATAGCTGACATGTTACACATAGATGAATCTCTGGTTGGTGCTCATATGACTACCAAAGGAGGAATTCAAGGTCTCCCTTCTGCGTTCCTCATTGCTCAAGCTACTATATATGGGAAGGCCATGAGTGAGGATGCCTTTGAAGCCATATTTGTACTTCTCATCTATGGATTGGTATTATTCCCCAACATCGACAAGTTTGTGGATGTGAACGCTATTAGGATTTTCTCTACTCTTAATCCCGTTCCGACTCTGTTGGGCGATACCTATTTCTCTTTGCATATGAGGAATGCAAAGGGTGGTGGCGCCATTGTGTGTTGCTTGCCTCTGTTGTATAAGTGGTTTATTTCTCACTTACCGCAGACGGTCGCCTTCAAGGAGAATAAGGGATGTCTACGGTGGTCCACGAGACTCATGTCTCTCACTAATGATGATATCTCTTGGTATAACCGTGTGTATGATGGTGTGCAGATTATTGACTCTTGTGGCGAATTCTCCAATGTACCTCTTCTTGGTACATGTGGTGGTATTAACTACAATCCTGTTTTGGCACGTCGGCAGCTTGGGTTCCCCTTAAAGGATAAACCCAATAACATTCTGTTAGAGGGTGTATTCTTTCAGGATGGTAAAGATCCCCAAGGCTTGAAAGCTAGGATGGTCCGCGCTTGGCGCAAGATTCATAGGAAAGGAAGGAAAGAGTTGGGTCCTAAGAATTGCATCGCTTCGGAGCCTTACACTGTTTGGGTTAGGAAGAGGGCGTCTGAGTATCTCATGCCTTACGAGTATCCGAGACCTACACCTATGATTATGGTTGGGCCTTCAACCCTCCCTAATCAAGGAGTAGAGGAGTTGAGAGACGAAGACCGTTCACGTGCCTGGATCCGTGAACGTGAAGAGTTGCTTCAGCAGATTAGGGAGAAGGATGCGTTGATTGAGTTTCTTGAGCATCCGGTTATTGATGACCCTGATGATGTATGGACTTCTCTACTTCCTCAGTCTTCTAAGTTCTGGAAGAGGAAGTATGATCGACTCGCCAAAGAGAAGGTCGATATGGAGGCAGCCTACGAGAGGGAGGTGAAGAGGCTTCGCGCATTTTATCTTCCTGTGTCCCGAGCTTTAGATGATTGTTTCTAGGGATCCACATGATGATTATTCTCCTTTTCTCTTGTATATGATTAACAATGTTGCACTTCTTTTCCCTGATATTATTTGATGAGATATTTCCATATGTGATAAAATGCTTAATATTTCCAGAATTTGCAAATAAAACTCTAAAGTTCCTTTGAAATAAAAAAAAACAAATCATATGCATAAGCATTGCATGCATCATATGCATAAGCAGGTTTTGTTTCCGGTCCCTTGCCCTGTGGTCTAACTCTGTGTCCTTCATTGATTTTGAAGACAAGCTGACTCACCGGTACTACACTAGAGCCAACATTTCAAGACTGATGGATCACTTAGAGCAAGAGAACCTCTCCTGGTTAGCCATTTGTCTTCCTTCTCTTATATAGATGCTGAGGTTGAAGTTGGAACTTCTTTCCAAGCTTTATCTATTGCTGAGCCTATTGAGAAGAGAACTCCTTCATTTGCTTCCTACAAAGATGCAAAGTTGGCCATTGAGCGTGGTGCAACCACTGGTTTAGGAAAAATGATTGAGTTAGAAGACAACAAGTCCCGGGCTGGCATAGGTTTTTCTTCTGGTACTTTCAACAAGCAAGGGTTATTCAAGAGTGGAGGTTTCATCCACACTGGTCTAGATGAGGAGGCTGCTGCCGTTTTAGAAGAAGATACAGAGGATTTTGGCAATTTCATCATCCCTGGAGGGGTCTGCAACAATTGGGTCGCTGTGGATATTCCAACAATTGTCCATAAGTCAACTTAATGATCACTTTGTTTAAAAACCCTTTTCCCATGTCAAAAGGAGGAGTGATAACATTGTTGGCAACATAAATACAATGATATTTTCATTCAATAAATTCATGTTAAATGTTTGTTTTCCAATTATTTTCCCTTTTCGCTTTTTGCATGAAATTGGTGATCACATAAAACCCTAAAAAATAGAATAAAATCGATCTTTTTCATATGCATAATGATTTTCCTTGTTTGAATTCTAAATCTTTTCATATCCAAAATCATTATGCAGGTTGATTTCTAAACCCATTGAACATAATGACCCAACACCATCTCCCAATTTTGAATTCCCTGTATTTGAGGCAGAGGAAGATGATGTTGAAGAGATTCCTGACGAGATTACCCGTCTACTTGAGCATGAAGAGAAGATCATTCAGCCGCATCTTGAGAATCTGGAAACAGTCAACTTGGGGTCGGAAGATTGTGTGCGAGAGGTAAAGATTGGGGCACTCCTGGAAGAATTTATTAAGAAGGGGTTGATTGAATTGCTACGAGAACACGTCGATGTCTTCGCTTGGTCATATGAAGACATGCGTGGTCTAGATACTGATATTGTGCAACATTTCTTACCTTTAAAGCCTGAGTGCATTCCTGTAAAGTAGAAGCTCAGAAGAACTCATCCTGATATGACAGTGAAGATCAAAGAGGAAGTTCAGAAGCAAATTGATGCGGGGTTCCTGGTGACTTCTATATATCCTCAATGGGTGGCCAATATTGTGCCCGTGCCTAAGAAAGATGGAAAAGTCCGGATGTGTGTGGACTATAGAGACTTGAATAAAGCTAGTCCGAAAGATGATTTCCCTCTACCACACATTGATATGTTGGTAGACAATACAGCTAAATTCAATGTCTTCTCGTTTATGGACGGATTTTCCGGATATAATCAGATTAAGATGGCACCCGAGGATATGGAGAAGACAACATTCATCACACCTTGGGGAACATTCTGTTATCGAGTGATGCCCTTCAGTTTGAAGAACGCCAGAGCCACGTATCAACGAGCTATGACTACCTTGTTCCATGACATGATGCATAAGGAGATTGAGGTGTACGTTGACGATATGATCGCTAAGTCAAGATCGGAGGCTGTACTCCCAGTAGAGGTGGAGATCCCATCAATGAGAGTCTTGATGGAAGCCAAGTTGACTGATGCTGAATGGGTTCAGAGTCGTTATGACCAGCTGAACTTGATAGAAGAAAAGAGATTGACTGCCATGTGCCACGGTCAGTTATATCAGCAGAGGATGAAGAAAGCTTTTGATAAGAAGGTCAAGCCTCGTGTGTTCCGAGAAGGTGACCTTGTGCTCAAGAAAGTTTTGTCTTTCGCGCCTGATTCGAGGGGCAAGTGGACTCCAAACTATGAAGGTCCATATGTTGTTAAGAGAGCCTTTTTAGGCGGTGCTTTGATACTTACAACTATGGATGGGGAGGATTTCACTCGTCCTGTGAATTCAGATGCAGTCAAGAAATACTTCGCCTAAAAAAAACAAAAAAAAACTGAATAGCTCGCTAAGTTGAAAACCCGAAAGGGTGGCTTAGGCAAAAATGAGCGTCCCGGTGGATTGAAAACCCGAAAGGGCGGTCCAGGCAAAAGTTAGAGACACAAAAAATATATAATAATGATATATGTATCCCGCTAGATTGAGTACCTCATCCTGGGGCAATCTAGGCAAAAATTAGGGATTTGGCAAGTAACTGCATCCTGACAAGACCTTGTTCTACAACTGTCATCCGTCAGAGATCCTTGCTCATTATCAACCAAAGCTTCAAATACATCGGATTCAGAACTGGTGGAGAAACGGTCATTATGTTCAATGTAGCCCTTTTCCAATATATATCACCAATTTCAAATTTGTAAAGATCTATGGAGTCTTGCCATTCGCAGACTACCATTCTATCAAATAAATTTGAGCCTTTTATCCAATTATTGGCACTCTTATCTGTTTCTATTCAACAAATGTTTTGCATGTTTTGATTAAGAAAATATCATTGTTTTAAACGATCAAATTTTTTTATAATTTGTTTTTAAACAAAGTGAACATTCACAATGACGAAAGGATACTTAGGAGATCCTCAGTGCTCTCCCAAGGGTGGTACGATCCCTAACAGGGTAAGATTTTTGTCCATATTCTTGGCATGACTGTATCTCCTCCCTCCGGAACCCCTTGTGGTTTATCCTACCAAGTGGATTGCTTGTTGAGAGTCACCTCTCTTCCCTTCAGCAGAGTAGCAATCTTTCTTCCTCAGCAGCTTGGATCTCTTTGGGCAAGAGCGGTATTTGGTGGTTGATCCCGATAAATCCTTTATCTCCTCGGATAGATTCCCTAGCAGAGTTGTTAGTGTGGTGGACCTTGTCTGTGATAACTCTCGTGCCCAGCTGGAATGATTGATGATTCATCCCCTGCAGAGTTCTTTGCTTCCTGGTATCTCTGATCCCCAGCAGATTGGATACTCTCCGGTGAACTTGGCTTTCTCTCTTGAGATGTAGTACCGGGTGGTTAATTCCTGGATCTGGTTGTGTTAGATATGTCTGTCTGTCAGCATACATCATACATAAACCACGCATATTCATGCATAATTATAACATTCAGGTATTCATGTTGCATTCTTTGCCATATATCGTTGTTTGTTGTCTCCTTCTATTTGGTGATATACTTCCCCAAGCAGACGTGTGTGTCTGATCTCTCCATATATAGTCAGCTCCATAAGCAGAAAGCGTCTATCCTTTCTTCCATATTCCCCACGGGTTATATCCTCGTGGATGTTGATTGTTTTTGTTCCTTCCCAACACATATACTGGGATGGTTTTCCCCATTAAGTTATATCCTCACCGGGACAAGTCTTGATTTGGTGTGCCTATCTAGTTTGATCCTAGATCGGTCTCTTGAGACTCTTTTCCTGTTTCCCCGTGGTAAATGAATAATCGCTCAATAATTAGTAATTATTATCCCGGCGGAGTCTGTGGTTCTCTACGCTCATACCGGTAGTTGTAAGTCATATTTCTGTGGTCTACTACCCAGTAACCGGCAGTTGTAAACCCCATTTTGTCCCCGTGCAGAGTTAAACCTTGATTGTTGTTCATCCTAACCGATAACGGGTACTCTCTTTTGTGGTTCTCTACCCTCATACCGGTAGATGTAATTCCCTCCTTGTTTGTTATCTTTATACAAAATTCGATATTGACATTCCTTAATTTTTTAGTATACCACCCAGTAACCGGTGATATATCTCTTGGATAATTGCTCTAATTACGCAATTTATCCCCAGCGGGTCATCTCCCGTCTACCTTGTTGTTGTTAGTAACGATTGTTCCTCCCCTGAATTGGTCATCATTATATACCTAGTTACGGTATCCCGATGCCTTTTCTTTTCGGTCGATTTATCTTTTATTAACCCAGTAACCGGTTATGGATAATCGTCCATGCGAGTATATTATCTATGTTCTGACGGTAATAGATAGTATATCTCATGCACTCTTTGGTCGAAGCTTTTGTTCTTCCCCAGTCGAGTAAGATTCGTACCCCCTTTACGGAGTCGAATATCCATCCTATAATCGAGTTTGCTTTTTGCCCTCTTTTTGGATGATGAGTGTTTTGGGAATATTCCCCAATTCACGCCTTGATTGGTCATCATTATATACCTAGTTTCGGTATCCCGATGCCTTTTCTTTTTGGTCGATTTATCCTTTATTAACCCAGTAACCGGTTGTGGATAATCGTCCATGCGAGTATATTATCTACGTTCTGATGGTAGTAGATAGTATATCTCATGCACTCTTTGGTCGAAGCCTTTTGTTCTTCCCCAGTTGAGTAAGATTCGTACCCCCTTTTCGGAGTCGAATGTCCATCCCATAATCGAGTTTTCTTTTTGCCCTCTTTTTGGATGATGAGTGTTTTGGGAATATTCCCCAATTCACGCCTTGATTGGTCATCATTATATACCTAGTTTCGGTATCCCGATGCCTTTTCTTTTTGGTCGATTTATCCTTTATTAACCCAGTAACCGTTTGTGGATAATCGTCCATGCGAGTATATTATCTACGTTCTGACGGTAATAGATAGTATATCTCATGCACTCTTTGGTCGAAGCTTTTGTTCTTCCCCAGTCGAGTAAGATTCGTACCCCCTCTATGGATTCAAATATCCATCCTATCATTGAGTTTGCTTTTAGCCCTCTTTTGGATGATGAGTGTTTTGGGAATATTCCCCAATTCACGCCTTGGTTGGTCACCTATTATATGCCCAGTAATCGGTATCCCTGGTGTTCCCTCCTCTCTGCTCCCTATTATGACTTTTTATCCTCTGTGGAGTCAAATTTTCCTGAGATGAGATATACCTTTTTAGGTCTTCCTCAGATGATTTGGTTGATTGATATCTCTCACCCTTATACCGGTCTTAGATATTCATTCTTCCCGAGCATGTTGTATCTCACCCTCATACCGGCGATCAGATCACATGTCTCCTTGAGCTTTTTACCCAGTAACCGGTAATACCTCGTCCCGCTGCTTCCCCAGGAGTGTCCTTTTAGGCATCCCCAGCGAAGTCCCTTAGTGGATTGTTTTCATCCGGATTTTTATCCGAAGTATCCGTTGTGGATAGTTTTTGTTGTATTGGCATATTCCCCAATACATGCACCTTTGAGTCAGCTCGGGTCTTTCCATTGGATATTTTCCCTTTGGAATTCGGTTCCCCAAGCGTTGAATCGTGACCTGCTCACGCATTTTATTCCCTCTCCTATCCCCATAAGAGTCCCCAGAGTCTCTGTCCCATTGAGTGTATTTCTCATATGGATTGTCAGTTTCTCCTGATGTCTTTTCTTCTTTGTGGACACATATCCCCACAAAGTTCTTACTATTTGCATACATACATCTGCATCATGAGGTCTCTTAGGGACCAAAATTTGTCTCTTTGTTATTATTTAAGCCCATTCTACCTCGTCGAGACGAAGATTTTAACTTTCACTTCTCCGGCTAGAATGACCTTAAATAGGGGCATCTGTAAGACCCCAATTTTGACCCTAAGATCCCTCATGGCATCATAACATTGCATTTGCATAGCCTCAAGGATCATGAGCATCTTGGTTCCCTTTGCCTTTGGGTGGGACTCCTTGTGATTGGTTTGAGATCACCAAGCATGCTTGAATTATACATCATTGTTTCTCTTACTTTTGTTTACTAAAAAAAAAAACGAAAAAACGAAAAAAAGAAAGAAAGAATAAAAATAAATAAATAAATAAAAAAATATAACAAAAACCAGGTTATAAATTCAGAGATTCAGTGAAACAAAAGGACATTTCATTCCTATTACCCTGGCAGGAAAAAGAAAGTGAGAGAAGAGCTAACAGAGTTCAGAGCAACCTCTAGAGGCTGAAGGGAACTCATCGGCAAATAACCAATTCCCTCTCGTATAAACCCTCAGATTGCTCTGCAAACCCAACGGTGCAATTCAATTTCATTCGAGCTCTCCAATCAGGTTTGCCATATATCCATCCTCTTTATGCCTTCAATTTGAATTTTCTGAATATATGAGGTATTATGGGTGAATTTGATACCCTTTTGATGCATGTGTTTGACAGGAGGTTTAGGCCTCCTACCCTTGGTTGCTTTTTGTGAGCTTTTTTGTGAATTTTAATGGTATGATTCATGTGGTTACATTTTGATTTGGGGGCAACTCTTGATTACCCTATCTTGTTTCTCTAACCTGTTTGTTGAGTTTTTTTTTGTGAGGGCTCACATGACTCTTGCAGAGATGGCCTGGTGTTCCACTTTATTTGTGGGATACAACCTGGAGGTTTATTCCGATTACCTGTGCTTAATGGCTTGAGATATTTATTTGTGACTGCTTATTCCAAAGGATGGGAGCTACTTGGATCATCAATATGATCTTAAGAGGGGAACTCCTAATGTGGTTTTATTTTCTTTTCCCTTATCTCTTGTATGTTTAGGAATTTAACCCTCCTTTTTTTTTCCCTATTCTAACCCAAGCCAAAACTTTTTGTGCAAACAATAACTTTTGTTTTCAACATTAGAAACCTAAGCCTTATGCTTTTGATTTTCAAACTTATTTTTCATAACACTTATTTTGAATTGAACCTTTTAATCCACTTTAACCATATTTTTGTAAATACTTTTAATTGGTAAATATAACCCATTCAAATACTTTTTGTGGGTTCAATGGCCACCTTCTTAATCAAACCTTTTTTTTATAACCATTAGCTATTAGGTTTGAGTTATCCTTGAGGTAGATATAATACTCACCTTTATCCTTAGTGATGGACAATGAGTCTTCCATGCTTATTATAGGGTTAACCCCTCACTAGCATGTTGAAGTTATCCTCACATGGTGGATTTGTGGTTTTAGATTGAGTTTTCTCCCTTTGATAACATAAGACCTTAAGGTTTTTGGATCAATCAATCCACTCACTTATTTTTGAATTTTTTTACCCCGAACTACGAGGTTTTGATCCTAATCTTTTTTTAAGATGGTACGTAGGCAATGGGTTCATCCATTCAAACACAAAATGTAAATAAATTTGTATATTCTTTTCTCATCCCTTCAATCATGTTTGCACAAATAAATTTTCACAAAAAAAAAAAACCTTACAACAAATGTGAAAAGGGCTCCCTAGGAGTACCTAGGATGCTTTGGGTGCCTAACACCTTCCCATTGCATAACCAACCCCCTTACCCAGATCTCTGGCATTTTTACTAGTTTTTTATTCGATAAAACTTTTAGGTTTTTGTTCGCTTTCTAACCATTCCTTTGGATAAATAGAAGTGCGGTGGCGACTCGACTTGTATGATTTACCTTGGATTTAGACAATATCTCTAATGGTAACGAATACCCCGCTACACATGCTTATGAACACATTAGGGTATTGATGAATTTAAAGTATGAATGCAATGCTTGATTAATATGCCATGAAGCTTAGGGGTAAAAATTTGGGTATGACACCAGGCAATTCAATCTTTCTTGCCTTTAAGGTAATAAACCTTAGCAATATTTCTTTGTCCCGTGAGGTGGTGGACCTTGGAAAACTCTTTATATGCCTATGGAGTTATAGATTTTGGCACTTGGTTATGGACCTTGACAATATCTTTTCTTAGCCTTGTAGATTTATGGACTCTTGGGAACCTTTGCCTATTGGGTAATGGACCTTGGAAGTGCTTTCCTTTGTCTTGAGAGTTATGGACTCTGGCATCTGTTTCTCTTTGCCTTTTAAGGTAATAGACCTTGGCATCTCAATTATTTTCCTTTAGAATTAAAAACTCTGGTAGTGATACCTTTCCTAGAAGGTTGTGAACCTTGGCAGTCATTTTCCTGCCTCGAAGGATTGTGTACCATGGCAATCAATCTATCTTCCTTTATTTCAGCCATAGTAGGTTGAACTAAGAATGCTCTTATTTTCTCATTACACTATGAGAATACGTAGGTACAAGGGATCAAATCCTCCATGAGCATATTTATTTATTTCCTCCATTAATCTCCATAGACCATTAATCATGACCTCCATTCATTATCTACTACCTTCATTCACTTCATGTGATATACAGTAATCTTCGAGCCAAATACAATATCTCTTTGAGCTCCATCTTGTGTCACCTTGTGAACCAAGAGTTATTTGTGCTATGAAACCAAACATTTAATTCTCTTTGTTTTCATCTATACCATATAGTGGCAGATGCTTCCGACTACCCACATATTGGTAAACGCCAGTTTTACTCTTGGGTTCATATTTCTTCCCATGTTGGAGTTCAAATTATATAATCCTTTGGTTCAGACCATCTATCATCACAACTCTTTTCACCTCCCACCACTAGTTCTATGAACTACGTGTCGCAACCTGAAAAATACAGTGTGCGTAAAAACAACCGGCGAAAGAAAATGACAGAAGAGTCGCCACCGTGCGTTATTTATCCCAAAGAAGGGAAAGGAAACACTCTAAGTAAACCTGGAAAAAGGAAAGGATAAGACAGGGTCTCGCAACCAAATCTTGGGTTCGGGAGTCGATTATGCGAAGGGAAGGTATTAGCACCGCTATGCATCTGTAGTACTCTACGGGATCCACTTTTGTAGTTCTTGTCTAAAGGGTGTGAGTTTATCTTGTGTTGTTTACTAAAAAAAAAGGGGTTAAATGAAAATGACTCGCGCGGATGTCGCATCCACTACATACGTATCTCACCTGAATATGAGAATCAGAGTCTTCGTAGCTCGGCTGACCTATGGGTTGCGGGGATGTGTGCTCGCTAAGACATCGCGTCTTATGCCTACGTATCTCATCTGGAATGAGAATCAGAGCAAGCCGTAGTTCGGCTAACTACGGGGTTATGGATTGGGTTTTGGACGAACGACGTTACTACGCAATCTACCGGATGCTCGACCTTTGGAGACTTACTCACCTGTAGTAGAAGGAGTAAACGTCTGTTTAGGAGAAGAAAAATCAATGAAGGGTTAGGGTTTGGGATGCTCATGCAAAAGGAGTCCTGGATGAAGGAACCTGTAAAAAAAATAAACACACAAAAACATTGCCTCCTATCGAGGTCTTCCAGCTAGGAAAGCAGTAAAATGCGGGAAAAATGTAAAAGTACCACGCGGATAAAGATTCGAAGTAACAGCGATTAGAGGAATGGGAAACCCAGGGATCCTTCCCAGCTAAACACTATCAAAGAAAGTGAGTCAGTACAGGTAATCGGAATGAAACCTCCAGGCGGTATCCCACAAATAAAGTGGAAAACCACGCAAGTTATCCCTACAAAAGTCATGTGAGCCCTCACAAAAACTCAACAAACAGGTTAGAGACAAAAAAAATAGGGTAATCAAGGGTTGCCCCCAAATCAAAATGTAACCACATGAATCATGCCATTAAAATTCACAAAAATGACATGCATCAAAAGGGTATCAAATTCACCCATAATACCTCAAACATTCAGAGTATTCAAATTCAAAGCTCAAAGGTAATGGGAATAAGGACAAACCTGATTGGAGAGCTTGATTGAAATTGAGTTGCACCCGTGAGGTTTACAAAACAATCTTTAGGGTTTATGTTAGGCAGAGGTGATTCTGTGCAGTTGAGTTCCCTTCAGGGTTTGGAGGCTGCTCTGAACTCTGTTAGCTCTTCTCTCACTATCTTTTTCCAGCCAGGGTAATAGGAATAGAATTGCCTTTTGTTTCACTGAAACTCTGAATTTATAACTTGATTTTTGTGGACCTGTGGGCTCAAATGAGAGAGGTCCAAGTCCAAGATTTTTTCTTTTATTTATTTATTTATTTATTATTTTATTTTTTTTTCGTTTTTTTTTTTTTTTTTCGTTTTTCGTTTTTTTTATTTTAAATATTTCGATTGCCATGATGAAATGCAAATGCTAAATGACCTAAAAATGAATGCATGCATGAGGCGTAAAGCGTATGCTTCCAGTAAAAATGAAGGGTAAATTTTGGGGTATTACAGCTGCCCCTATTCAATCAACTGGAGACCTGGAAAGAAGATAGCAGCGGCTTTCATGCTTTCGAGGTATCAAGGGATTGAATACAATAAAAGCCCGAAAATTTGCACTTAAGTGAAGTGAAGTAACAATGCCTGTCAGAATCGGCAAAGAGGTGGTCTTGAAAGAAGAATCTGTTTGGTACGGTGAGAGTCAGTCTGAATACCGAAAAAGAATGTTAACCTGGATACCAAAATAAATGGTAACACATAAATAACCATGACCTGAATGCCGCTCATCAGTCTGAATACTGGAAATGACTTCGATCTGAACATCGGGAGATATGAGATTATTAATATTGGTATGAACACCGAGGGGCTGACCTGAATGCCACAAGTTGCGTCGACCTGAACGTCGGAAACTTCTTCGATCTGAACATCGGAAAATTGGGCTGAATGCCACAAGTTGCATCGACCTGAATGTCGGAAACTTCTTCGATCTGAACATCGGAAAACTGGCCTGAACGCCACAAGTTGCGTCGACCTGAACGTCGGAAACTTCTTCGATCTGAACATCGGAAAACTGGCCTGAACGCCACAAGTTGCATCGACCTGAACGTCGGAAACTTCTTCGATCTGAACATCAGAAAACTGGCCTGAACGCCACAAGTTGCATCAACCTGAACGTCAGAAACTTCTTCGATCTAAACATCGGAAAATTGGCCTGAACGCCACAAGTTGCATCGACCTGAACGTCGGAAACTTCTTCGATCTGAACATCGGAAAACTGGCCTGAACGCCACTTCGGTCTGAATACCGGAAACTTCATGCCTGTCAGCATCGGCAGAAATAGGGAACGATAATAGAGGCGGCGCATGGGCCAAAGACACTTGTTGGGGATAACAAAGGTAAGTCATGAACAATCTTCAGTCTGAGTACTGGAAACGACTTCTGGCTTATCACTTGGGATACCGAGAATGTTTTATACTTACATGCGTATGTTTGAATTTTTCAATGGCGTAATGCTCCATGGAAATGGAAATGCTACGCGATTTGGTGAGGATGCAATGCAATATGATTCTACATGCAGGGATGCGAAATGTTGGGTAGAATGCCAAGCTGAGGCAAGGGGATCTGCTGGGGAAATGATCACCATCTTCTGGACCCTAGCAAGGCTGCTGGAGATGCACAGCGCAAAGAATTCTGTGGGGAAATGACCCGCCACACGGTGTTCTAGCAATGACGAAATACCGAGATTCTGACTAGGGAGAGAACGTCACTGAAAACCTGCTGTTGGGGAAAGCGATAGTGGTTCTGGCAACCACGACCTGCGAGAGATGACTCAGCAGGGGAAGCAAACACCGATACGGTACCGAGGTTCTGCTTCAAGGAAAGAAACCATGGATCTGGCATTGGGATTATCGATCTGGCCTCGAACTCTGAGGAGCAGCCGCTTCTGCTGGGAAGATACAGTCTGGCACTGTCAACTCCGCTGGGGGTATATAGTCTGACACTGTCAACTCTACTAGGGAGTGTATAATCTGAAACCACCGCTTGGGGGGAGGTACAGTGGTGAGAACCTGCTGGGGATTGAAGAATCCAACGCTCTGATCAGCTCTGCAGGGATAAGATACCGAATTCGTCTGTTGCGGGGAAAACATTCACGATCATCTGCAGGGGATTTTAAGGAAATGCCCCGAGGGTACCTGTTCTGAATAGACGATCCAAAGCACTTAAAATTTACAGCAATTTTTAATGTTTATTAAGCATGTACCTGTAAAGCTCTTATGTGTCATGATTCAATGTTTATCGAAAAATTCGGACGTCATTTTTGCAAACAAAACAGAAAAATGAAAATGAAAACAGAGATATACTGAATAACATGATTTTATTGATTGAACGGCCTCTGAATAGGCATTTACATCAGGAAGTAATCCCTGGAAAGAGGTAATCGCACAACAGATAAAAACAGACATTAATCTAATGGCAATGTGAAATGGATTTCTATTGGGTTCCAATTCTGCTATGACTTGCTCGTCTTCAAGATCCTCCAGATGATCAGCTTTCTGAAAAGAGTGATTGGACTGTTTCCTATCCTTCAAAAGTTTCCAGTCATTGACACGAGATGAGATTCAGAACTACTCTGAACGCAGTCATTCGCTTAATCCCTAACTTTTGCCTGGATCGCCCTCTTCGGGTTTTCAATCCACCGGGATACCCATTTTTACCTAAGTTGCCTTTTCAGGTTTTCAACTTACCGGGTGTACAATCTTTTCACTTTTAATCCCGAACCTTTTTCATTTTCTTGGTTCGCTGGGATGCCCATTTTTGCCTGGACTACTCTTTTTATTGTCCAGCGGGTCTATTTCATGCGAAGTATTTTTTAACTGCGTCTGAGTTCACCGAGGAAGTGAAGTTTTCACCATCCATCGTTGCAAGCATTAAGGCCCCACCATCAAAAAACTTGGTGACAATATACGGTCCATCATAGTTAGGAGTCCACTTGCCCCTGTGATCTGTCTGAGGAGGAAGGATCCTTTTCAACACCAAATCTCCGACCTGGAAGCATCGAGGACGCACTTTCTGATCAAAGGCTCTCTTCATCCGACTTTGATACAACTGCCCATGACAAATGGCTGCCATTCGCTTCTCTTCGATAAGACTCAACTCATTGAACCTTGTCCGAATCCATTCAGCTTCGTCTAACTTGACATCCAACAGGACTCTTAGAGAAGGAATCTCCACTTCAACAGGTAGGACTGCTTCCATACCATACACAAGGGAGTAAGGGGTTTCCCCGGTCGATGTACCTACTGAAGTACGGTACCCATGCAAGGCGAAGGGTAGCATCTCATGCCAATCTCTATACGTAACGACCATCTTCTGCACAATCTTCTTTATGTTCTTATTTGTCGCTTCAACAACACCGCTCATCTTAGGGCGGTAAGGGGAAGAATTGTGATGCTGAATGTTGAAGTTCTGACACAACTCCTTCATCATTTTGTTGTTGAGATTAGAACCATTATCAGTAATGATTCTTTCGGGAATCCCATAGCGACAAATGATTTCTTTCTTGATGAATTGGGCAACCACATGTCTGGTGACATTCGCGAATGATGCTGCTTCGACCCACTTGGTGAAATAGTCGATGGCAACAAGGATGAAGCGATGCCCATTGGAAGCGGTCGGCTTAATCTTTCCAATCATATGGATGCCCCACATAGCGAAAGGCCACGGCGAAGACATCACATTCAAAGGATTCGGCGGCACATGCACCTTATCAGCATAAATCTGGCATTTATGGCACTTCCGAGCATATTTGAAACAATCAGATTCCATGGTCATCCAGTAATAACCTGCTCTCAACAATTTCTTAGTCATTGCATGTCCGCCGTCATGAGTACCGAAGGAGCCTTCATGAACTTCCTGCATTAACATGTCTGCTTCGTGTCTATCCACGCATCTGAGCAAAACCATGTCGAAGTTCCTCTTATACAGAACATCGTCTTTGTTCAAGAAGAAACTGCCTGCCAATCTTCTCAAAGTCTTTCTAGCATTGTTGGATGCCCCTGCAGGGTACTCTTGATTCTTCAGAAAGCACTTGATGTCGTGATACCAGGGCTTGTCATCAACTACCCGTTCAGCAGCAAACACATATGCGGCCCTATCAAGCTGCATCACGTCGATCTTGGGAGCATGGTTCCAACGGATCACCGTGATCATGGAGGATAGAGTAGCAAGAGCATCTGCCATCTGGTTCTCATCACGAGGTATATGGTACAGCTTTACTGTTGTGAAGAAAGTCAACAGTCTTCTCGTGTAATCTCTGTAGGGGACCAGATTGGGCTGGAGAGTGTTCCAATCACCATTCACTTGATTAATTACCAGAGCTGAATCTCCGAAGATGTCAAAAGTCTTGATTCTCAAATCAATGGCTTGCTCAATACCTAAGATACAGGCTTCATACTCAGCTTCATTATTGGTGCACTCGAAAGTCAGACGAGCGGTGAAAGGCATGTGGGCACCTTTCGGAGTTGTAATGACAACACCAATTCCACTTCCTCTGGCGTTGACGGCCCCATCAAACATTAAAGTCCACTTTTCGTCTGGATCAGGTCCCTCTTCAACAACTGGCTCTTCACAGTCTTTCATCTTGAGGAACATGATGTCTTCATCTGAAAAATCAAACTTCATCGGCTCATAATCTTCAACCGGCTGTTGAGTAAGATAGTCTGACAGAATACTCCCCTTGATGGCTTTTTGGGAAGTATACTGGATGTCGTACTCTGTCAGTACCATTTGCCAATGAGCAACTCTTCCGGTGAGAGCTGGCTTCTCAAATATATACTTGACCGGATCCATTTTGGAGATCAGTAAGGTTGTGTGAGACAGCATGTATTGTCTCAATCGCTTAGCAGCCCATGCAAGTGCACAACATGTTTTTTCAAGCATTGAGTATCTCGACTCGCAATCTGTGAATTTCTTACTCAGGTAGTAGATGGAATGCTCTTTCCTACCTGTCTCGTCGTGTTGACCGAGAACACAACCCATGGAATTGTCCAGTACTGTCAAATACATAATGAGCGGTCTCCCTGGGACCGGAGGCACAAGGATAGGAGGATTCTGCAAATACTCTTTTATCTTCTCGAACGCCCTTTGACAATCATCATTCCACCTGATAGCCTGATATTTTCTCAACAATTTGAATATTGGCTCACACGTGGCTGTTAGGTGAGAGATGAACCTTGCAATGTAGTTCAACCTCCCTAAGAAACCACGGACTTGTTTCTCTGTTCTTGGCTCAGGCATTTCCTGTATCGCTTTCACTTTGGCCGGATCCACCTCAATCCCTTTTCCGCTAACAACAAAACCCATTAGTTTTCCAGATCTCACCCCAAAAGTACACTTGTTCGGATAAAGCCTCAGCTTGAATTTCCTCAAATGCTCAAACAGTTTCTGCAAATTCACCAAATGTTCTTCTTCTGTCTGAGATTTGGCAATCATATCATCAACATAAACCTCGATTTCATGATGAATCATATCATGGAACAGAGTCACCATCGCTCGTTGATATGTTGCTCCGGCATTTTTCAGGCCAAACGGCATCATGGGGTTATGAATGTTGTCTTCTCCATGTCTTCTGGTGCCATCTTAATTTGATTATATCCAGAAAAGCCATCCATGAAGGAGAATACCGAGAACTGAGCCGTGTTATCCACCAAAACGTCAATGTGAGGTAAGGGGAAATCATCTTTAGGACTAGCCCTGTTCAGATCCCGGTAGTCAACACACATCTGTACCTTTCCATCCTTCTTAGGTACCGGAACGATATTTGCAACCCATGGCGGATAATTTGTGACTGCTAGAAAACCTGCATCCAACTGTTTTTGCACTTCTTCCTTTATCTTGACAGCCATCTCTGGTCTTGTTCTTCTGAGCTTCTGCTTTACCGTAGGACAACCTTCTTTGAGCGGCAAGTGATGTACCACGATGTCTGTGTCAAGCCCGGGCATGTCCTGATAAGACCAAGCGAAGATGTCAACATACTCTTGCAGCAATTCAATCAACCCCTTCTTCACATTGTCTTCCAAAGCAGCCCCTATCTTGATTTCTCTCTTGGCGTCCTCGGTGCCGAGAATAATCACTTCAACAGATTATTGATGCGGTTGAATGACCCTTTCCTCTTGTTTTAATAACCTGGTAAGTTCTTCAGGGAGTTCACAGTCTTCATCACCCTCTTCTTCAGCTTGAAAGATTGGATTTTCAAAGTCGAAGCGAGCCATAGCAAAACCGTTATCAATAGGATCCGGTGATGTGCATCTGCATGAGTGATGGTATGTGCTTATGAGTGTGAAAAAAAGAAAAAAAGTGGAAACTAAACAAAACATTGCCATTTTTTTTGAAAAACTGCAAAAATAGAAAGACAGGGAACGAAATATTTGAATGCAAAAAGACGTCCTTTATTTATGATAAAAAATGCAAGTGTCACATAGATGAGCCCTACAATGAGTCATTACGCCCTGGCGGAACGTAAGACTTGGATATGCATGAATAAACAAAGAAAATTACTCCTCCAGACAAGTGGCTTGGACAATCTCCTCAGAAGACCAATTGTTGAGAACTTCACCCGGGATCCTCGGACGCACCCAGTTATCGATGTCGCAATCACTATCCCCATCTTCATTATTGACCGCAAAGACTAATTTGACTTCTCCTTCAACCATGTTAACATTGGCTCCACCCTGCCGGGGCATGGGATTGTTGACGACATTAGGAGCTGGTGCAAAGTTAACGGCCTTTGAATCAATGAGGTCCTGAACTACGTGCTTAAAAGCTTTGCAGTTCTCAATATTGTGGCCAGGTGCCCCAGAGTGGAAGCTACACCTAGCGTTGGCGTCATAACCCGCCGGAAGCCTACCAACGGGAGGAGCCAGAATGCGCAACTGCACAAGTTGTAGTTGTTGAAGACTAGAAAGCAACTGAGCGTACGATATTGGAAGAGTGTCGAAACGCCGGCCCATCGTCCTTGGCCTCGGTTGATAGGCGGGTCTGTTACCCGGTTGTTGTGGTTGTTGTTGTTGTAGTGGTGCTGCAGCTGGAATGGTCACAGCTGCAACATACGGTTGCTGATGATAGTTCTGAAAGTTATTCCTCCGATTATCCCTGTTCTGATAAGAAGATATGGCACTTGCATCCCCTTCTCTCCTCTTCTGTCCCTGAATGAACGACTTATTCACCCCTGATGAAGATCCATCTCCGCTCTGGGTCTTGTATGTCTTCAGGTAATTCTCCACCCTCTCTCCGGTAGAGACTACATCAGCAAAATTGGAGGCATTGCAACCCACCAGGCGCTCCAAATAAGGTCCTGGCAGAGTGTTCATGAACATGTTAGCCATTTCCTTCTCCAACATAGGAGGTTGAACACGGGAAGCTGTTTCTCTCCAGCGTTGAGCGTATTCTCTGAAGCAATCATTGCTTTTAAGAGATAGATTTTGAAGTTGAGTTCTGTCCGGAGCCATGTCTGCATTATACTGATACTGCTTCACGAAAGCCTCAGCCAAATCCCTCCAGCAACGGATGTGGGCTCTGTCCAGCCTCATATACCATTCCAGGGATGCCCCAGCTAGGCTGTCCTGGAAAAAGTACATAAGCAACTTTTCGTCATCGGAGTATGCAACCATTTTACAGAAATAGGCTTGCACATGGGTCTTTGGGCAAGAGTTGCCATTGTATTTGTCAAATATCGGGACCTTGAATTTCGATGGCACTCTCACACCTGGGACCAGCCCCAAGTCAGCAACATCTACTCCCAGAGGATTCTGTCCTTCCACTGCCTTCAACCTCTCTTCCAATCTTCTAAACATGGGGTCCACACCATGACCCATACCAAAGTCTTCCTGCAGCAGGGGGAACTGATCGTCCTGATCATCATGAACAGGCTGTTGACCGGAGGTGACATGTAGGATTGGGATAGGCCCCGGTCCATTGGGTCCATTAGCCTCTCCAGCTGGAGGATCAGTCACCGTCTCTGGTTGAGCAGGGGGATTCCTCTGTATCATCTGCCTGAGCTCTTGTTGTCCCTGAGCCACCCCTTGAACCACATCCATGAATTGATTCATGCGGATTTTCATCTCGACGAACTCTGCCTATAGGCTTTCCATTACTCTCTATTGGTTTCTGCGGGTACCGTACCGGTGAATGCCTGGGTCAGCTATCCTGCGGATGGAACACCAAACAAACTGAGAACACTATGGTGGTACCTGTTATGCAAGACATGCTAATGAATATGTAAATGCAATGATATATTTATCAATTCCAAAGGTATTCTACCCCTTGATTCCAGTCTCTCAATAGATAAACGATGTAAAAAAAAAGACTAAGCCGTTGATGAGAACCAAGAAAATTCCGACTAGAATCAAGTAGAAGATATAAACCCCACAGAAATGGATAAACATGTGTGAATGATTATGAATGCAAAATGATGTGATGCAAAATGATGTGAATGCAGTGCAGTGGCATGGGAATCAGGATCGCTGTATCTGCTTAAACATCTGTCAGGTTGCACTGTCTGGAGAGAAATTAAGAGCACACCAAACAAAGGTCATGGGATGGATCATGTTATCCTTAATATCAACCATCCATTTTGGTGGATTATGGTTTACACCTTATCAACACCCAAGTTTCATTGATATTAAGGATACCTGATCGGATCAACCATGAATCAAGGGTTTGTTGCAAGTCACGAGCATGGAGTTTAGGTTAAGAACCACCCAAAAGGAGTGTACTAAGGTTTAAACCTGCCAAACATGTTCTACAAAAGGTTCCCATAGTCATAATCCCATCTTTCGGATATTATCGGAGGAACGACTACTCGTATTCCAAAAATATTCTCAAGAGAGACTCTTATGAGTGTAGTATCGCGTAACAATCGTATCAAATCTTACACTTGAACGACTTTCGCACTACGCCCTACGAATAGGCCAAGATGGGTTTGGTAAACTAAGGTCCTCGACTTCTAAGGTCTATATTGGAAAAAGTAATGTCTAACCACAACTTACTTGTGTGACATTATTGATCTCAACATGACCTCCACCAAGTGAATGGGATTGCAAGTCAACTTGCTAAGGAATAACTCCACACAAGTCGACAAGACTATGCCATTCTCCTATCCTAAGTGCACTCGAGTTCGGGTATAGAACTCATCTCACAAAGATCACCAAGCAGCCATAGTCAGCCAACAGATACAGCAATGATATATACACAATGCAATAAGGTAAAGCAGGTAAATGAATAACTGTACAAAAGCATGAACACCCAATAAACAAACAAACTACAAAGGCTAGGAGGGACTCGCTTAGGGAAACCGGGTCCCCAACAGAGTCGCTAGCTGTCGCAACCTGAAAAATACAGTGTGCGAAAAAACAACCGGCGAAAGAAAATGACAAAAGAGTCGCCACCGTGCGTTATTTATCCCAAAGGAGGGAAAGGAAACGCTCGAAGTAAACCTGGAAAAAGGAAAGGACAAGACAGGGTCTCGCAACCAAATCTTGGGTTTGGGAGTCGATTATGCGACGGGAAGGTATTAGCACCCCTACGCATCTATAGTACTCTACGGGATCCACTTTTCTAGTTCTTGTCTAAAGGGTGTGAGTTTATCTTGTGCTGTTTACTAAAAAAAAGGGTTAAATGAAAATGACTCGCGCGGATGTCGCATCCACTGCATACGTATCTCATCTAAATATGAGAATCAGAGTCTTCGTAGCTCGGCTGGCCTATGGGTTGGGGGGACGTGTGCTCGCTAAGACATCGCGTCTTATGCCTACGTATCTCATCTGGAATGAGAATCAGAGAAAGCCGTAGTTCGGCTAACTACGGGGTTATGGATTGGGTTTTGGACGAACGACGTTACTACGCAATCTACCGGATGCTCGACCTTTGGAGACTTACTCACCTGTAGTAGAAGGAGTAAACGTCTGTTTAGGAGAAGAAAAATCAATGAAGGGTTAGGGTTTGGGATGCTCATGCAAAAGGAGTTCGGACGAAGGAACCTGTAAAAAAAAATAAACACACAAAAACATTGCCTCCTATCGAGGTCTTCCAGCTAGGAAAGCAGTAAAATGCGGGAAAAATGTAAAAGTACCACGCGGATAAAGATCCGAAGTAACAGCGATTAGAGGAATGGGAAACCCAGGGATCTTTCCCAGCTAAACACCATCAAAGAAAGTGAGTCAGTACATGTAATCGGAATGAAACCTCCAGGCGGTATCCCACAAATAAAGTGGAAAACCATGCAAGTTATCCCTGCAAAAGTCATGTGAGCCCTCACAAAAACTCAACAAACAGGTTAGAGACAAACAAATAGGGTAATCAAGGGTTGCCCCCAAATCAAAATGTAACCACATGAATCATGCCATTAAAATTCACAAAAAAGACATGCATCAAAAGGGTATCAAATTCACCCATAATACCTCAAACATTCAGAGTATTCAAATTCAAAGCTCAAAGGTAATGGGAATAAGGGCAAACCTGATTGGAGAGCTTGATTGAAATTGAGTTGCACCCGTGAGGTTTACAAAACAATCTTTAGGGTTTATGTGAGGCAGAGGTGATTCTGTGCAGTTGAGTTCCCTTCAGGGTTTGGAGGCTGCTCTGAACTCTGTTAGCTCTTCTCTCACTATCTTTTTCCAGCCAGGGTAATAGGAATAGAATTGCCTTTTGTTTCACTGAAACTCTGAATTTATAACTTGATTTTTGTGGACCTGTGGGCTCAAATGAGAGAGGTCCAAGTCCAAGATTTTTTCTTTTATTTATTTATTTATTTATTTATTTTATTATTATTATTATTTATTTTTTATTATTATTATTATTTTCGTTTTTTTTTTCGTTTTCCGTTTTTTTTAAATATTCTGATTGCCATGATGAAATGCAAATGCTAAATGACCTAAAAATGAATGCATGCATGAGGCGTAAAGCGTATGCTTCCAGAAAAAATGAAGGGTAAATTTTGGGGTATTACACTACGGAGCTCTGAATTCTTTATTGCACTATAAGGATACATAGGCATGCGGGTCCCAATCCTCACCTAGCACTTTATCTATTTCTTTTCTTTTTCCTTTATTCTTTCACGTTTAGCTATAACACTCATTCAACCAAAGAACGTTCAAAACGGTTCCCATGGAGTACCATGGATGTTAGGGGTGTTAATACCTTCCCTTTGCATAATCGAATTCCTTACCCAGTTAATCCCCCCCCCCCCCCCCCGAGTTTTATCGATGTTTTCCCTTTCCTTCAGGAATAAATAAAGTTTGATGGAGACTCTGTTGTATGTTAGAGTGTGTGATACCGTCGGGTTTATATCCGCTAGCTTCACCCGTGATTGGAGTCAATTGTACTTGCCTATAATACAATAATGTGAGAGTATGCTAAAATATGGTTGCAAGAGACTCTATATTTAGGATGAAGGTGAGAAAAATATACACAATGAGGGGGGGGGGGTGAATTGTGTATGTGAAAGTTTACTTCTTTTTCTTAAACTTATTTCAGAACCTGAGATATCAAGCTTAAATTCTGGTCCAAGTAAGAGTCTGAATCAGATTAGAGTCTAACTTCAGAGTTTATTGCACAGTGGAATGTAAATGCAGAAGTAAATGAACAAACACACAACATATCCTAGTTCCTCCCAAAATAAGAGTAGTACAGTCCCCTTGCAGCACAAGAGATTTTCACTATAATCAACAAATTACATTTTTCTCAATCAAACTAGAAAGACACTTATGCTCAAGCCCTCAAGCAAGAGACTTCATTACCTGAACAACCTCTTCAGGACTTCCGGCTCAATCCCATAGAAAGAGACTTCTTTCTCAATCAAACCCTGAAAGAGACTTTTTGATGTACCCTCAAGCATGAGACATCAATGCTTAATCTAACTAGAAAGAGACTTCTTGCTTAAACCTATGGTTCAAGACTTCTTTGCTCAAACACTCAACAAGACACTTCTTTGCTCAATCATCAAAAAGAGACTTGCTCTGAGTATAAAGGATGGAGTCTTCAGATTCTCTTAACAAGAGATTCTGGTATTAACCTTGTGTTTATATGTGTGCTTCTTAGTTAAGCACATACACAGAGGTTTTACACTCTTGAGAAGAATACAAATTAATTGCTCCTAAGTGTAGAAGAATGAAGTCTTCATTCTTCTTCTCTTATTACACATATTTTATTCTATGTTGTGCCTTTCTATTCTATTGATATTCTTCATCATATTCATATATTATTTCTTTAAGTCATATGTGAATATGTTTCACTCTACTCTCACACACTTAACCCTTCTGGTTATATTTCCCTTTTGTGTGTGTTTCTTTCACCTGTATTTTCTGTGTAACACAGTCTCTCTCTCTCAACCCATTTTGTGAACTAGTATCATAACTTTGTGAACATAATCACGTATTATTTAACCCTCATTCATTCTACTTTTTTCGAATATCTTCAATCTTCTTCTTATATAGATGCTGAAAATAGATTCGTTGAAGATTGAAACTACCCATGGTACAATCAACCGTTGAAGGTCTTTAGCTAGAGTACGTAAAGTGAACTATAAAATTAGATAACATAAAGATGTTGAGAAGAGCAGAGTAAAAATCAGAATAGTTGGAGAGATAAGATCTTAACAGCGTTACATTTTGCTTGATTAGACATAAACTAGCGTATTGTTGTCATGTGATCTTCTTTAGATAACTTCTAGCTGGAGACTTCTTGTAGACATTTATTGAAGCTTGATCTGATTCATTATTATCTATATACTTAACTTCCTGAATTAGAGAATTTTTATAGAATTAGTTAAAGCATGATCATAAGTTAAAGTATGTCTTCAGAACCTAGTTGAAATGAGACTTCAGAGTCTTGAGTTCACATGTTCTGAATCTTGCCTTTATCAGAGTCTTGATCAGAACTAATCTGGATGAACACTTTCATAGTTATTGGCTTGATATAGACAAAATTCCTTTGATGCACAAACTTCAGAACCGCTGATGAAGGTTGTTCAGAAGTTGCATAGTAATTTCTTATGACAAAGTCTACTTGATTCAAATGACTTTAGTCTTCAAAACCTTGTTGTTCTTTGAATTTCAAGTAAGCTTGGGTTGATTAACTAAAAGACTTGAGTTGACTCTTCAGAGTCTTAAGGCTTGGTTCTAATCCTTCAGATTTAGAACATCTTTGCTTCTCTTTAATGATTCTTCTAAGTGATTAACTTGATTTAAATCAAGGTTAATGTCTTTTGATCCTGCACACTTGAACAACCATTAGTAAACCCTATTGTTCTTTAAATACTTTGTTATCATCAAAACCTTTTAAGGATTTGAACAAATCTTGTTCCAATAATATATCCCTTTTTTATGATAACAAATAAATGTATTTAAGAACAATGGTTGATGATTTAATTAACACAGTCTAACATCAGAGTCTGAGGTTTGTAAGCTCTCGCTAAGTTAGACAGTCCATTAAGGTGAGAATTGTACGCTCCCCCTAAGTGTAATAGTTCATTATTAAGATGTTTCTAAGCTCCTCTTAGATCCTTATCTATGTTAATTGAATATTATAATTATAATCAACAAATTCTAACATCAGGGTCTGAGGTTTGTAAGCTCCCCTTGTGTTTGACAGACCTTAGGTTGAGGTTTGTAAGCTTCTCGTTTAGTCTGACAATTCACTAAGGTAAGGTTTGTAAGCTTTCCCTAAGTCATGTCTTTGTTAATTAAATTAATCATTTAAAACCAGTAAGATAAATTACTCAAAAATATAAATAACTTAGAGCATATAACTCATAAGCTGTTTTTCCAAAAACTGCTTTGTTCAAGTTTTGATGCTTCAATCTCTTCTTAAATACTCCATGCACCCCCCCCCCTTTGTCATTATCAAAAAATTTTAAAATAAATAGAAAAACAATAAAACTGAGAAAAATAAAATGAAATTTAAAATAGTTTAAATGCACAGAATTTTGTGAGAGTATAAAACACTGACAAATTTGAAACAATTAAAAACTTTTCAAAATAAGAAGACAATTTAAAGCTTTTTTTAAGAATATGAATGAAAAGATAGTTAACCAAAGAAATTCTTTACTTCTTATGGTAAATCACTACCGTTTCAGTTTCCAGGAAGTAATTATGATCCAGTATGACATGCTTAATTAGTGATTAACTTTGAGAATTTCAAAGATCAGAAACTAAAACACGCAAGGTGTTTGATCTTCTGAAATTTTTGTTATAAAAGCACACAGCTTATTCAAGCCAAATCACAAATCCACATTCACTAAACATACATCTGGTTCAAGATGAATACAACTTTTAAGCAATCTACTACTCCCATTATTTCAGAGGCTCCTTTAGTCAGGCCCTTTGAAGAAATCCCATCAACCTCTCTTTCTTAGGAACTGAAGCCACATAAGAAGATTAGTAAGAAGAATAAGAAGTCCAAGAGAATAAGAAGATTAAGATAAGTGATTCATTTTGATTCAAATGAAGAAGAAGAATTGGATTTAGATTGGGGAAACTTTTTCCACGCTCGGAAATCTAGGGATGATTAGGATTAATGTTATAAACATATTTTTGTAATCATTCCTTTAATACAATGAAGTTCTCTTCCCTTTTCAATTTTTGCATACCATCCTTTTAATCATAATTATTTCCTTAAATGTAAATTGATTAAGAAGTTTAGAATTCATAAGGAAAAACATAACATTTTTAACTTGATATTCTTTTTCATTCGATTCATTTGATACATCCAATTAACCATAGAAATTGCTTTGGTTATACAATCAGAGGCTAAGAAAGAATAAATCAAATTAAACTATGAATCAGAACATTCAAGTCTTAAGCAAAATAAAATTAGAAAGGAATGACATGGAGGAATTATTTTGACACAGTGTGTTACAATATACATTCATTGATTGGAGATGCTTTACAATTCATACAAACCAAAATCAAGAATAATATCATAAACATTGCACCTAAATAATACAACCAAAAAGAAAGAAGATCCTGAAGCTGGACATTAGAAGACTTTGCATTATCCTGATGTCAGTTATCGACTTCTTTCCCCAGATATTGAATGGAATCTCATTCACATTTAAAACATGAAGAGGAAACATCTTCAATATCTATGTTGAGAATACGCATGAGATCTATTTCATCAGGTTCCATTAAATCTAAGTTCTCAAGTGGTTTGACATCAGAAGATGATTCTAAACTACCCTTTTTCGAGAACAAATATTAGATATCTTCGATAGATCAGAGATATCCTTAAGAATACACTTTTTTTTAAACACGAGCATCTGGGGTAATTCCATTAACTTCAGAGTCAGTTGCATAAGCAAAAGTGGCTGAGGTGATGATGAAATGTACATCAGAAGCTCCGAAGAGGATGACAAGCTTATCATCAGAAGCTTTAATCCATAATTCTTTGGTCAAACTTGAGCATTTATAACCAAAGATACTTTTGGATTAGTCATCCCAACCTTGTTTAGAAGCACAACTTTGAAGATCATTTCTTGAGGCAGACATATCTTCCAGGTTAACAACCCTTTCATTGATGACATCCAATTGATTTCTCAGGCCAGGGTTAGATCTAGAAGTTATCTCATGTTTAGACAAAGGATTCAGGAGGAAGGTTTTGAAAAACATAGACATATGAGTTTTTGAGATGAGATACAAAACGAGAAGAAGAAGGTCAGTTTAAATAGAAAAAGGCTAACTAAAAACCAAGGGATAAAAACCAAAAGATAAAAGAAAAACAAAAGAAAATATTTTGAGAAGAAAAAAGCTGAAGATCTTTTGCAAAGAATAATAAGCAACTAGAGCGAGTTCCAATGAGAAAAGGACATGATTTGAAAAGGGAGAGGTTGCAAACAGTTTAAGGAGATACTCATCATTACTCCATAGATTATGTACGTACAATTGTAGAGCATGCATGATACATTTTCAAACCCGCAAATTTTTTAAGTGAGACTGATGTCAAAAAGATTTTTTACGTAAGTGCTATTTGAGATTTCTTATTTCTTTGTTGAGTCTCAGAGTATGATACTTTTCAAAATCCATACGTCATCAGGGATTGTTCCAGTTTTTGATGAGGCTACTTCTGATCAGCATCAGTCTTTGATACTCTTTATTCATAAGCAAGCTTTTGAAAGATCAGAACCACCTTTTAAGAAAGGTTTAAACCTTTAAAAATATAGGGGTATAAATAAATGACTTAAAAGATTGCCCATTTTTATAAGCTCTTTTTACACTAATCAATGCTTGGTTCTGAATAGATATCAGGAATAAAGATATACTTAAATAGCCATAATATTTATCCAAAGGGTATAAATATTCTTTTCATCTCACAACAGTAAGTTGTCCATATTGGTTATGCATAGATAGATCATATACATAGACCAATTATAGATAACTTATCATGCATAGAAGTTATCTAAAGAATGAATATGATTGACATACCTTTGTGCAGATTCTGAACATCCTTTCCAGATTCTTTTCGAAAAGAATCAGTCTTCAAGATTATCTATTGTTGAAGCAGATTCATGTTCAACATGGACTTGAAGTTCAGAAAAGTTGACACAATAGCTCTTTTTCTTTCTTATCCATTGAGTTAGGATCTGGAACATATGATTTCCTCTTGTTGTAGGCTGTAGATGTCCATCACCCAAGCTCCATAACAAATGTTTCACCTTTAAACTTAGTTTCTAAATTTGTTTCACCTTTTGACCTCAGGATCATAGTGTCTGATTTCTTCAGAAACTATTTAATTTGAAGTCTATAGGTTCTATCAAAACCTTTGACTTCTTTGTCATAGATTATGGTGTATTTAGAATCTTACTACACTCAACAACAGACACATCAAGGTCATTAATATTTTTATCAGCATAGCTTGAAGAAGAATATTCTTTTTATTTTGAGCAACAAGACTACATTCTCAACTTTATCAGATTCTGAGTCAGACTCTGACTCAGTTTCAGAACCAGAGAGTGTGTGAGCCATCAATGCAAGAATGTCTTTTTCAGTATCATTGTCTAAATCTTCTTTTTAAACAAGAGAAATCATTCATAAGATATTTTGTTGTTGTCTTTGAGTGAGGTTGTAAAAGTTCTTAATCCTGCTCTTCCTCAACAAGCAAATCAAGATTAAACCTTGATTCCTGCAACAATCACATTTTCCCCAAGAGTCAGTATTAAAGATTAAGGCATCCTTTCATACTCACAAATTAAATGACTTAAAGCAGAAAAAGGTTTCTTGATTTCTTCAACAGGTACACTTGTCCTATGAGTCAGTCTTAAAGATTAAAAATCCTTTCATACTCACGAAACAAATGACTTAGAGTATAAACATGTTTCTTGATCTCTTCAACTCATCTTTCTTTATCTTCTGTAGTTTCCATTCTTTGAATAATGACAAAAACTTCAAAGAAAGCTTAATCACATACTGAATAGTTTTTCTCGCCGGATTTTTCTATTTTATTACTAAGTGAAAAAAGCACAGCCAGACTCTGATACCAACTGAAGGTGAGAAAAGTATACACAAGAAGGGGGGGTCGAATTGTGTATATGAAAGTTTACTTCTTTTTCTTAAACTTGTTCAGAACATGAGATGTCAAGCTTAGATTCTGATCTAAGTAAGAGTCTGAATCAGACTAGAGTCTAACTTCAGAGTTTGTTGCACAACAAAATGTAAATGTAGAAGTAAATAAAGAGACACACAATATATCTTGGTTCCTCCCTTCCTGAGAGTAGTCCAGTCCCATTGCAGCATAATATATTTTCAAAGTGATCAACGGATTACATTTTGCTTAATAAAACTAGAAAGAGACTTCTACTCAAGCCCTCAAACAAGAGGCTGCATTACCTGAACAAACCATTCAGAACTTCCTGCTCAATCCCATGTGTAGCGGTAAATTCATGACTATCAAGCCATGGATAAGCTAGATATCAATTAAACCAGAGTCGCCACCACGCTTTTATTGTTTCCAAGGGAAAAGGGAAAAGTACGAAAAAACCAAAAGATGAGAAGTTTTCAAATCAAAACTAGTAAAATGCCAGAGATTACAGGTAAGGGGATTGGTTACACAGAGGGAAGGTGTTAGCACCCAAAGTGTCCTAGGTACTCCTAGGGAGCCCTTTTTGTGTTCATATGTGTTTTTGTATAAAATGATGTTTGAAATAAAATGGAGTGGAGGGATGAGAAAAGAATTCATTAATTATATTTTTTATGTTTGACAAGACCTTAGGACTTGTGCCTACGTACCAACATAAAAATAAGGGATCAAAACCTCGTAGTTCGTGGTATCAATTTCAAAGTGAATGCATTGCTTTTAACAAAAATTTAAGTTTTAACAAAGGCACAAAAGGCCTAAAAGGTTTGAATGAGTGTTAGTTCTTTTTGTCTTTTGAAATTTTAAGTCAAGTATAGTTAAGTTCATTTACAAATTTGATTAAGAAAAGAGTTTAAAAATGCAATGGCATAAGGCCAAAGTTTCTAATTTGCAATATGGTCTAAGTTTAGAAAAAAGCACAAGCAAAGAAGATTTTTAAAAGGAGAGAAAGATTTAAAATTAAAGAAATGGGGAGGAGGTGAAGAGACTAACCCTAAGCACAAATTTAAAAGTTAAGGGTTGAAAAGACATGACAAATGGGATGCAATCCAATAGACAAGAATGTCATATAGAAACTCAAATTTCCCTTGGACTTTAGAATCAAGCAATATCAATACACAAATAGCAAGATGAAGAGCAAGGCATCAAATAAAGATATCCACATCCAAGATTAGTAACTCCATGATATTCTTTATAGTCTCTCATGTATTAGATGAAATCAGAGATAGGAATTAAGCACAAGTTCAAAGTAACAGCTTCAATAAAACCATGTAGCAGATGAACTCAAATGGGATCACAATACTTGCATCAGATGAAGTTCACTTCACAAGCACTTGGTTTCATGAAAGTTGGCATTGGCCAAGTCCTTTTGCATAGGGAGTGTTGCCTAATTCTAAGTCTAATGTCTCAGATCAAATCCAACAGTCCACACAAATGTCTTTTAGGGTTTTTTGTTGTTATTATGTTCATTAAGGTCAAAAGACAACAAACACAAACAAGTATATACAATCACAATATAATCACACAGTGTGGCTCAACTGAGCAAAGTAAAAATGACATTAAAGTAAACAAATTAAATGGTATGCATAATGGCAAATGAATAAAGACTTAAAATTAAAGTGAATAAAAGTAAATGGCTTAAAATTAAATGTTAATTGTTAGTTGGTTAGAAGTTAGTATTGTTTTTGCTTTTGTTTTGTTTAAGTCATTCTTTGGAGAACACTCAACCCACTATTCATAAGCATGGATCCTTGAACCAAGACATCTTCCAAAGGAAGGAAAAAGGGCCAAGTTTCCACATAATACCATGCAAGAGAGGAGACTTACAATCTCACTTACTAGAATGTTATGCCTTTGTATCAAGATTTAGCGCCACGTTAAGAAATCGAAATTGGAATTATGTAGAAGTCACAACTATTTGAGGTCGGGCAATAGAAATTTTAGTGTTAATGCATATTAGAGATATTGTATTATGAACCATACTCCTAAAACATACCACACTTAAAAGAAAATGCAAAAGGGGCTGGACATAATCTCATCCCTACTTTTGTTGATTTTGCAATCAACTAGCCATAGGATATGGAGATATCATAGGTCCATGAAATGAATGAGAAGAGAATGGGATTGAGATGTAGAGGGGGAGGGGGGATGGAATCAACACAAATTGGTCAAAGGAGGACTTTTATCAAATTAAAATCATTCATTCATTTTGGGAGATGAAATGTACATTTCATCAATCCCCTAAATCCAATGATTTTAACTCAACAAAGTCAAATCAACCTTGACCAAGGCCCAACAACACAAGTCAAACTCAACAAGTCAATATCAAAAGCTCAACACATTTTATTTTGCAATTAAATAATTAAAATCAATTAAAAACGCATTAAATTAAATTATGGTTGGTCAAAATCCTAAAACCTCATCAAAACACCATATAAATGGTCATGAGATTTATCATAGGTCAAACAAGGTCAGAGGACCTTGGAGAAAAAATTTCATTAATTTTGGAAACTTAAAACTTCTTTTAAACAATTAAAAATATTCACAAAAACAATTAAATCATGAAAAATATTAATAATGATCCAAAAAATATTTTTAATTCAGAAAATGTTATTTAAATTTTTTTGGTGAAAGTCTCATATTTTTTGGATCAATATTAAAATTACTATGAATTAATGAAAATAAGCTAAATAAAATGAAAATCAGAAAATAGCAAAAAACGTGGACCACTTGATCTCCCTCATTAATTGAGGTGGCAGATCAAGTGGTCCTTAACGCGCGTTCCACAATGGACAATAGTCAATGCACTGCTAGGATGGTATTTAAAACCAACGCGTGATATTAAAACAAATTGCAAGGATCCTATGGTCTGAGACGTACCAACGCACCGTCGGAGCTGTAACTCCGGTCTTCTTCTCCGGTGGACCTCACCGGACTGGTCCACCTTCAACCATCACCAAAATAAAAAAGGAGTACATAAATTTAAAGTGAAAATGATCAAGAGTTCGAATCTGGCCTCAATTTCTCCTAACTCCAAGTATATTGAAAGATACAGGGAGTTGAAATTTGAAGATCATGATCTGAGTTGCTTCAATTTGACCTCAAAGCAACTCAATCTGGTTGCCTACATTGGTAGGACTTCAGACAACCAAAAATCAAGAAGAATTGTGGAGAATTGAGTGAGAATAGAAGAGATGAAAAATTGAGAAATTCACCTTCACTGCAGGTCTGGATGAACACGATCTTGCTTCCAATTGCTCTTGGCCTTGCTCTGGACACTTGATGGAATGGAATTGGATAAAAAAGGAAGTAGGACTCTTGGAGATTTGAATCTCAAAATAGTGGAGATTCAAACTCTATTTTCCAATGGAAATCCTCAAGGTTATCCTTTGAATGAGAGGGTTTGGAGCTGGGGATTCAAAGCTGGCGTGTAGGGCCCTCAATTCAGAGTGCAAGGGTCTCTATTTATAGGCCAAATGATTGTTATCTGCACACTTGAATCAAAGTTCCAAAAATAGCAATGTTCATTGCATGGATGCATGGCCGGGTGATAGGCCTATGTAATCATCCCTTCAGGTCCAAAAATGAGTACAAACATTGCTGAAGTTGTAACGCCCCGAATTAAATAAGAGGATTATTTAAATTAAGTTAATAATATATTTAATAATTTAATTAAATAAATTGAATTATTGGATTATTATTATTATTATTATTATTTGGAATAATAATTATTTGGAAAATATATATAAGTTGGAATAAGGAAAAAGAGTTTTCATTTTTTGTAAAAGGGTTTTACGTGAAAACGGAGAAGCTGCAGAGAAGTGGAGAAAGGGCAAGGAGAAAGAGCTAGAGAGCAAAGGTTGAAGAACGGAAAAGCTTGAAGCTCAAAGAATTGCCGGATTATCTCAGGTAAGGGGGTTTATCGTCGTTTGATGGGTATTATAGATTAACATGTCATGGGTAGTGATAGCCGTTGAATTGACCCTAATTGGATTAGGAATGCTGGAAAATTACGTTGGATGAAACTGTGTTTAGGCTGTAATTGAATATGTGTTTGGGTTAATTGTGAATTTCCGAACGTATAGCTTTTTACGGAAGTTGAATCGGAGGTCCGGAAGTCCTCCAACGGCGGAAAATGCGGAGAACTCTGCATTATGCCTTGTGTTAGCGCAGGAACTGCTGTTTTGCCTGCGTTAACCGGTTAACCCAGGGCGTTAACCGGTTAACACTGTTATAATTTGTGAAAATGTGTTGTTTTGCCTGCGTTAACCGGTTAACCCAGGGCGTTAACCGGTTAACACTGTTGCGTTTTGCCAGAAAATGTATTTTGTCCTGCGTTAACCGGTTAACCTAGGGCGTTAACCGGTTAACACTGTTGCAGTGTGGAAAATTGTTAATTTTTATGTTGTGAACACAATTGGTGAGTGGCCTATTGTAGTTAATTATGATGAGTAATTTTGTTGGGTTATGTGATGAAGAGTTGATGCAAATATGTTGATAAGTTGTGTTAAAGTTGTTGAAAATATTGAGTTGTAGGCTTGATGATCCAAAATTGATTATAAGTTGTTTTGTTGAAAATACTGAGTTGTAGGCTGATGAGCCAAAGTTGATTATAAGTTGTTTTTGTTGAAAAAGCTGTTGTGTTGCTGTTATTATTATGTTGTTGAAATTGCAAGTCGTACATTCCATATACATTCATATGCATAGAGTCGGAGCTTTGCTCACACCACGTTGGCCTGGATTGGCAAAAATATGGAGCTTTGCTCACACCACGTTGGCCTGGATTGGCAAAATTTTAAGTTGAAAGTTGAAGGCTTATGCCTTGATGCCCACTAAACTGGCAATGATTTTAAGTTGGGAGTTTTACTCCGAATGGTACCACATGCATAACGAGTCGAGTCTCATTTGAGTTGCATTTTATGTTGTTGTTGAGTTGCATTTTATGTTGTTGTTGAGTTGCATTTTACGTTGTTATTGAGTATGATATTTGAGTTGATGTGCCGTTACTGAATGCATGATATGATTAGGGTGATTAACGTGTAAATTTACTTAACATAACATGATAATTTATAATGGTTGTTATATCGAATGAGGAACTCACCCTTACAACTATTTTTCAGGTAACGAGCAGTGATTGAGTAGAAGCTAGCGCATGGAGTCTAGTGTAGTCTACATAGTGGGTCGTGCTCTGATAGATGTAACATCGGGGCGGGATGTTTTAATTGTTTATTGTTGATTGTTGAACCTTTTTACCTGTAAAACGTTATATGTTTTGAATGGTTGGTTGATTCTATCCGCTGCGAATTATGCAAACAAAAATGTTTATTTTGATTGAATAAAGAGCATGACAGTTTTGTGGTGTGAAATGTTGTGTGACACCCTTGGTGCATGATTACTCTGATATATATAAATATTTGTTGTTGTTATTAAATAATTGGGGTATTTTAGAAGGGTGTTACATTAGTGGTATCAGAGCAGGTCGGTCTGTCCGGCCAGTTGTCGTGTCGTTACTGTCTAACAATTGTGTATTGTTACTAATCTAACTTTTAAGTTGTGTTGTATTGATAAGTTGAAATGGCTGGAAGGAATGACGCTGCAATGGCTGCCGCAATGCAAGCAATGGCACAAGCTGTGCAGAACTTGCCAAATGCTGGTGGAGATGCTGGATCACGTAGCTTGGCGACTTTTCAAAGAGAGAATCCGCCGGTGTTTAAAGGGAAGCATGATCCAGATGCAGCCTTGGGATGGTTGAAAGAGATTGAGAGGATCTTCCGTGTTATGGATTGCACTCCAGCTCAGAAGGTTCGGTATGGTACTCACATGCTAGCAGTCGAAGCTGATGACTGGTGGCTAGAGACTCACGAGAGGTTGACTGTGGCAGGTGAAGCCATTACTTGGGATGTATTCCGTAGGGAATTCATGAGAAAGTATTATCCAGAAGATGTCCGTGGTAAGAAAGAAATTGAGTTCCTTGAGCTGAAGCAAGGAAGCATGTCTGTCACTGATTATGCTGCGAAATTTGTGGAGCTGTCCAAATTTTATCCTCATTACACTGGTGCTGGTGCTGAATTTTCAAAGTGCATCAAGTTTGAAAACGGACTGCGCTCTGAAATTAAGAAGGCTGTTGGGTATCAAAAGATACGCATTTTTACTGAATTGGTTGATAGCTGCAGGATATTTGAAGAAGACAATAATGCTCATTACAAGATTGTCAGTGACCGCAAGGGCAAGCAACATCAAAACCGTGGCAAGCCGTATGATGCTCCAGCTGGAAAAGGGAAGCAAAGAGCTGCTCCGGCTCAGAGAGCTAGTGGGGGAGGTGCTCCTGCTGGTATAGTTTGCTTCAAATGTGGTCAGGCTGGTCATAAGAGTAATGTATGCACTGCTGAAGTAAAGAGGTGTTTTCGCTGTGGTAAGATTGGTCATGCAATAGCTGATTGCAAGCACAAGGAAGTGATTTGTTTTAATTGTGGCGAAGAAGGGCATATTGGAAGTCAGTGTCAGAAGCCAAAGAAATCTCAGACGGGGAGGGTGTTCGCATTGACCGGAACTCAAACCTCCAGTGAGGACAGACTTATCCGAGGTACGTGTTATATTAATGGCTTTCCTCTTGTAGCTATTATTGACACAGGTGCGACTCATTCCTTTATATCTTTGGATTGTGCTGTGAAACTTAAGTTAGAGATATCTGAGATGTTTGGTAGTATGGTAATTGATACTCCTGCGAAGGGTTCAGTGACTACTACTTCAGTTTGTTTAAATTGTCCTTTGAGTATTTTTGGTAGAGACTTTGGGATGGACCTAGTGTGTCTTCCACTAGTGCAGATTGATGTTATTCTGGGTATGAACTGGTTGGTGTTTAACCGAGTTTCTATCAATTGTTTTGATAAGACTGTGGTCTTTCCTGAGAGTGAGGAAGGAAAGAGTTTGTTTCTATCAGCAAGGCAAGTGAATGAAGAAGTAGCTGATGGGGCAAAGTTGTTTATGCTGTTAGCGACTTTGGAGGCTAAAGATAAACTGGTGATTGGCGATCTAGCCGTGGTGTGTGATTTTCCTGATGTGTTTCCGGAAGAGGTGAATGAATTGCCGCCAGAGCGCGAAGTGGAGTTCTCGATTGATTTGGTACCTGGTACTAGACCGATATCGATGGCTCCGTACCGTATGTCTGCTGTTGAGTTAACTGAATTGAAGAGTCAGTTGGAAGATCTGTTGGATAAGAAATTTATTCGTCCGAGTGTGTCACCGTGGGGTGCACCAGTGCTATTGGTTAAGAAGAAAGAAGGTACTATGAGGTTGTGTGTGGACTACAGGCAACTGAATAAAGTGACGATCAAGAATCGGTATCCTTTGCCGAGGATTGATGATTTGATGGATCAGTTGGTTGGTGCAAGTGTGTTCAGCAAAATAGATTTGAGATCTGGGTATCATCAGATCCGTGTGAAAACCGAGGATATTCAGAAGACTGCTTTCAGAACAAGGTATGGACATTATGAGTATTCTGTAATGCCTTTTGGTGTGACTAATGCGCCTGGAGTATTTATGGAGTATATGAATAGGATTTTCCATCCGTACCTAGACAAGTTTGTGGTGGTGTTTATTGATGACATTTTGGTGTATTCGAAATCTGAAGAAGAGCATGCTGAGCATTTGAGAGTGGTTTTAGAAGTTCTACGAGAAAAGAAGTTATTTGCTAAACTCTCTAAGTGTGAATTTTGGTTAGAGGAGGTTAGTTTTCTTGGTCATGTGATTTCAAGAGGTGGCGTTGCTGTTGATCCTTCTAAGATTGAAGCGGTGTCTAAGTGGGAAGCTCCGAAGTCTGTTGCTGAGATTCGAAGTTTCCTTGGATTGGCTAGTTATTATAGGAAGTTCATTGAGGGATTTTCTAAGTTGGCGTTACCGTTGACGATGTTGACTAGAAAGGGGCAAGCATTTGTTTGGGACTCAAAATGTGAAGAAGGTTTCCAAGAGTTAAAGAGAAGGTTGACTACTGCTCCTATTCTGATATTACCGAGTTCGTCGGAATCATTTGAAGTTTACTGTGATGCTTCATTGTTGGGTTTGGGTGGCGTGTTGATGCAGAATAAGCAGGTTATAGCTTATGCTTCGAGACAGCTGAGGGTTCATGAGAGGAACTATCCGACGCATGATTTAGAGTTGGCAGCTGTGGTATTTGTTTTGAAGTTATGGAGGCATTACTTGTATGGATCAAGATTTGAAGTTTTCAGTGACCATAAAAGTTTAAAGTATTTGTTTGATCAGAAAGAGCTGAATATGAGACAGAGAAGATGGTTAGAGTTTCTGAAGGATTATGACTTTGGTTTGAATTACCATCCGGGTAAAGCAAACGTAGTGGTTGATGCATTGAGTCGGAAATCATTACATATGTCTATGTTAATGGTTAAGGAATTGGATTTAATTGAGCAGTTTAGAGACTTGAGTTTGGTGTGTGAGAGTACTCACAATAGTGTTAAATTGGGAATGTTGAAGTTAACAAGTGGTATTCTGGATGAGATCAGAGAGGGTCAGAAATCCGATGTGCTTTTGGTTGATAAGTTGACTATAGTGAATCAAGGTCGAAGTGGTGAGTTCAGAGTTGATGAAAATGGTATTTTGAAATTTGGTTGTCGGGTGTGTATTCCGGATGTTGCCGAACTTAAGAAGAGTATTCTTGAAGAAGGACATCGTAGTGGGTTGAGTATTCATCCTGGAGCTACTAAGATGTATCATGATTTGAAGAAGTTATTTTGGTGGCCGGGAATGAAAAGAGAAATTGCGAGTTTTGTTTATTCTTGTTTGACTTGCCAGAAGTCAAAGGTTGAGCATCAGAAGCCGTCTGGGCTAATGCAACCGTTGGCTATTCCAGAGTGGAAGTGGGATAGTATCAGTATGGATTTTGTTTCTGGTTTACCGAGGACAAGTAAGAATTTTGAAGCTATTTGGGTGATTGTTGACAGATTGACGAAGTCGGCTCATTTCATTCCGATTAGAATGGATTATCCGTTAGAGAAATTAGCTGAGTTGTATATTGAGAAAATTGTAAGTTTGCATGGTATTCCGTCGAGTATTGTTTCGGACAGAGATCCTAGATTTACCTCGAAATTTTCGGAAGGTTTGCAGAAGGCTTTGGGAACTAAGCTGAGATTGAGTTCTGCATATCATCCGCAGACTGATGGTCAGACTGAGAGGACGATTCAGTCACTAGAGGATCTTTTGAGAGCTTGTGTTTTGGAGAAGGGAGGTGCTTGGGATTGTTATTTACCTTTGATTGAGTTTACCTACAACAATAGTTTTCATTCGAGTATTGGTATGGCACCGTTTGAAGCTTTGTATGGTAGGAGATGTCGGACACCTTTATGTTGGTATGAGTCCGGTGAGAGTGTTGTGGTTGGACCGGAGATTGTTCAACAAACTACGGAAAAGATTAAGATGATTCAGGAGAAGATGAGAATTGCTCAGAGTCGTCAGAAGAGTTATCATGACAAGAGAAGGAAGTCACTTGAGTTTCAAGAGGGAGATCATGTGTTTCTCCGTGTTACTCCGATAACTGGGGTTGGTCGAGCCTTGAAGTCAAAGAAGTTGACACCTCGATTTATTGGTCCTTATCAGATTTTGGAGAGGATAGGAGAGGTAGCCTATCGTATCGCTTTACCGCCGTCACTTGCGAATTTGCATGGGGTTTTTCATGTGTCTCAGTTGAGGAGGTACATTCATGATCCGTCGCATGTAGTCCAAGTAGATGATGTACAGGTGAGAGATAACCTGACTGTTGAAACATCGCCTATGAGGATTGAGGATCGAGAGTTGAAGCAGTTGCGGGGTAAAGAGATTGCCTTAGTGAAGGTAGCTTGGGGAGGACCAGCAGGTGGCAATGTGACTTGGGAACTGGAGAGTCAGATGAAGGAGTCTTATCCGGAGTTATTTGCTTGAGGTATGTTTTCGAGGACGAAAACTCTTTTAGTAGGGGAGAGTTGTAACGCCCCGAATTAAATAAGAGGATTATTTAAATTAAGTTAATAATATATTTAATAATTTAATTAAATAAATTGAATTATTGGATTATTATTATTATTATTATTTGGAATAATAATTATTTGGAAAATATATATAAGTTGGAATAAGGAAAAAGAGTTTTCATTTTTTGTAAAAGGGTTTTACGTGAAAACGGAGAAGCTGCAGAGAAGTGGAGAAAGGGCAAGGAGAAAGAGCTAGAGAGCAAAGGTTGAAGAACGGAAAAGCTTGAAGCTCAAAGAATTGCCGGATTATCTCAGGTAAGGGGGGTTTATCGTCGTTTGATGGGTATTATAGATTAACATGTCATGGGTAGTGATAGCCGTTGAATTGACCCTAATTGGATTAGGAATGCTGGAAAATTACGTTGGATGAAACTGTGTTTAGGCTGTAATTGAATATGTGTTTGGGTTAATTGTGAATTTCCGAACGTATAGCTTTTTACGGAAGTTGAATCGGAGGTCCGGAAGTCCTCCAACGGCGGAAAATGCGGAGAACTCTGCATTCTGCCTTGTGTTAGCGCAGGAACTGCTGTTTTGCCTGCGTTAACCGGTTAACCCAGGGCGTTAACCGGTTAACCCAGGGCGTTAACCGGTTAACACTGTTATAATTTGTGAAAATGTGCTGTTTTGCCTGCGTTAACCGGTTAACCCAGGGCGTTAACCGGTTAACACTGTTGCGTTTTGCCAGAAAATGTATTTTGTCCTGCGTTAACCGGTTAACCTAGGGCGTTAACCGGTTAACACTGTTACAGTGTGGAAAATTGTTAATTTTTATGTTGTGAACACAATTGGTGAGTGGCCTATTGTAGTTAATTATGATGAGTAATTTTGTTGGGTTATGTGATGAAGAGTTGATGCAAATATGTTGATAAGTTGTGTTAAAGTTGTTGAAAATATTGAGTTGTAGGCTTGATGAGCCAAAATTGATTATAAGTTGTTTTGTTGAAAATACTGAGTTGTAGGCTGATGAGCCAAAGTTGATTATAAGTTGTTTTTGTTGAAAAAGCTGTTGTGTTGCTGTTATTATTATGTTGTTGAAATTGCAAGTCGTACATTCCATATACATTCATATGCATAGAGTCGGAGCTTTGCTCACACCACGTTGGCCTGGATTGGCAAAAATATGGAGCTTTGCTCACACCACGTTGGCCTGGATTGGCAAAATTTTAAGTTGAAAGTTGAAGGCTTATGCCTTGATGCCCACTAAACTGGCAATGATTTTAAGTTGGGAGTTTTACTCCGAATGGTACCACATGCATAACGAGTCGAGTCTCATTTGAGTTGCATTTTATGTTGTTGTTGAGTTGCATTTTATGTTGTTGTTGAGTTGCATTTTACGTTGTTATTGAGTATGATATTTGAGTTGATGTGCCGTTACTGAATGCATGATATGATTAGGGTGATTAACGTGTAAATTTACTTAACATAACATGATAATTTATAATGGTTGTTATATCGAATGAGGAACTCACCCTTACAACTATTTTTCAGGTAACGAGCAGTGATTGAGTAGAAGCTAGCGCATGGAGTCTAGTGTAGTCTACATAGTGGGTCGTGCTCTGATAGATGTAACATCGGGGCGGGATGTTTTAATTGTTTATTGTTGATTGTTGAACCTTTTTACCTGTAAAACGTTATATGTTTTGAATGGTTGGTTGATTCTATCCGCTGCGAATTATGCAAACAAAAATGTTTATTTTGATTGAATAAAGAGCATGACAGTTTTGTGGTGTGAAATGTTGTGTGACACCCTTGGTGCATGATTACTCTGATATATATAAATATTTGTTGTTGTTATTAAATAATTGGGGTATTTTAGAAGGGTGTTACAGAAGTCACATTGGTAAGCCATGCAATTGTGTCTGAGGAATGCAAGTTCAATTCTACCAAATGGTGATCCAAGTTCAAGCCATGCGCAAGTCACTCATACTTTGTCCAAATGGGATGAAATTGGAGTTTTTTGAAAGGTTAGATCAAGAGAAACAACTTTCATGTTGAACACTTTTTTATTTGAAGCTTGGATCATGATGAATTTTAAGATGGAAGTTAGGAAAATCAAACATATCAAAAAAAAATCTAAGTGTCAAGCCATATGTTCACTTATTCCACCTTGGCTAACTTTTTATATGAGCTTCAAATGAGAAATGTTCCTTCATCAAAGTTGTATCTATCTCAATTTCCTTCAAAATTGTCACAAATTTGACCTAATTTGGATTTAGTATGAAGGAGTTATGCATTTTAGGAGTTGAAGAAAATGACTTGTTCAATGGCATTGGTCCAAAATGGCATATAATGTCTCCTCATATCAGATGCGTCTAAACATTGAATTTTCTCTTCCTACAAACATCAAAGTTGAAGTAGACATCTTGAATTTTATTATTCAACTTGAATAGATTTCATATCATCAAAATTAAGCAAGTTATGGTCTTGGGAAGTTGACCTCCAAATTAGGGTTTAGACAAAATGACCTATAATCTTTCACCATAAAAAATGACTTTCCAAACAAAACTAACTCTAGACCTCAAAGTGAAACTTGTTTGGAATGTCATTCAGAGTAACTTTTATCTTGGAATCATTTTCATATGACAAAAATTGTAGGAGATAGGGTCTAGGGAACCCCAGTTTTGATCAGATGAATTCCTCTGGTCAACCACCATGAACCACCTTGCTAGCTTGACATTCTCTTGACTTTTGGGACTCATTGAGGATCATATATGCATAAGATGATGAAATTTGAAATATCCCTTGAAATATTTGATAAATTGGTGAAGAAGCTTATTGAAGAAGTCACATAAGATACCTAGATAAATTAGGGTTTCCAAGGCAAATAAACTCCAAACTCTTGATGAATTCTTTATCAAAATAACATGTGAAGATCATGGGGATCCATATATGATGCCTAGGGCCATAGTAAATCAATTCTTGATTGAACTCCTTGCACTAATGGTTTTAAACCCTAGATGTGAGCTTGATAGATCAAAGGTGAGCATGCATACTACCTACAAAAGCAACAAACTATACATTGACATATTTTTGGTATTTGGGTTAGTAAAAACTGATAAAATACAAAGTATGATACAATCCAATGATGCTTGGTAATCTCTCCCAATGCAAACCCAATGAATGAGGGGTAAGGGGGATGCCAAGATGTGATCCCAATGCTAATACATATGATGAGATAGCATGAGGGATCTTAGGGTCAAAATTGGGATCTTACAACTGCCTCTATTTAAGAACGTTCTAACTGAGGAGATGAAGGTTAAAATCTTCGCATCGACTCAGTAGAATGGGCTTAAATAACAACATATAGAAACAAATTTTGGTCCCTAAGAGACCTCATGATGCATATGATATGAAATATTGTGGGGAAATGTTTCCATAAAGGAAAAGAATTCGGAGAGATTAAAAGTCCACAGTAGTATAATGCCTTCCGTAAGAAAAACTCACCGGGGAGACAGAGACTCTAGGGGGAATAAAGGGTTGTGCGTAGGCCAGGCTACGACTTAAAAATAACTGGGGGACTCGAGGGATTCCATGAAAATAAATAAATGGAAAGACTCATCCGGGGAATAAAAGGAACACCTGCAGGGGAAACGGGTAGATCAGAACGAAGCTGAAATACTCGAACCAAACAGGAAACAACGATTTCACTGAGGAAATGCGCACTCAAACTCGATTGGGGAAGAAAAGATCTCCAACACAGGAGGAGAAGAAATATATTATCCATTATCGGCTACTGGGTAAGGAGATAACAAACTCTGACAGGGAGGATATTCGTTACCGGTTAGGGTAAACATATCAAGGATGACTCGCTGAGGGCAAACCAGGAGGTGTATTCATTACCGGTTACTGGGTAAGAATAAACTGCTGGGAAAAGCCACAAAATAGGATTTACAACTACCAGTTACTGGGCAGAAGACCGCAAAGATAGAATATTCGTCACTGGTTAAAGTGAACATATCAAGCATAGACTCAAAGGAAAGAAAATCCGTCATCGGTTAGGATGAACATATCAAGGATAAACTTGCCTGGGGAAATTAGGGAGGATATCAGTCACTGGTCAAGATGAACATATCAAGGATAAACTTCTTGAAAAAGTAGGAATTACATCTATCAAATACTAGATAGAATTCCGAAAAGAGAATATCCGTCATCGGTTAGGATGAACATATCAAGGATAGACTCAGAGGGGAGAAATAGGAATTACATCTACCAGTTACTGGACAGAATACCAACAAAAGAATATCCGTCATTGATTAAGATGAGCATATCAAGGATAAACTCTTCCAAGAGGGAAAAGCAGGATTTACAACTACCGGTTACCGGGCAAAAGACCGCAAGGAGAAGGAAATCTGTCACCGGTTAGGATGAACATATCAAGGATTAACTCTCTGGGGAAGAAAATATGGATTACAACTACCAGTTACTGGGTAGAATATCACAAAGAGAATATCTATCATCGATTAAGATGAACATATCAAGGATATACTTCCTGAGGAAACGTGAAAACGGATCCGCTGGGGAGAAAAAGTTGCTCTTACCGGGTATTGGGCAAAGGTGAAAACATGAGAAGAATATTACCAGTTACTGGGTAATAGGCTCTCAGGAGACCGAAAGCATCTTATCTAGGTAAGATCTAGAAAGAAGAGGTCAATCAAAGACTCAACCCAATGAGGATATAACTCAAGGGGAGTGGTTCCATCCAGATAATCCACTGGGGAGGAAGCTAAAATAATGGCCATCCACGAAGAAATAACTCAGTGGGGAAAGAGAAAGGTTAAAGTCTTTCTGCTTAATGGCCTGACACTCTATAATTGAAAGAGGATAGACAAACCAAATCTGCATGGGGAAAAAGTGTACCACCATAGCAGAGGATCAAAATGAACGATGAATCACAAAGTGCAATAATGCAATACTAAAATTATATGAGTGAATATGTATATGTATATGTATATGTATATATGATGATTATGCTGACAAAACGATCGCAAAGGATACAAATGTCACTGGTTTGAATTATCAATACAACCCCTAGCCAATCCCCACAGAAGAGAAATAATTGCTGGAGAGAAATCAAACGAACGCCTCGAAGGCTCAATCCTGGCTGGGTAAAGCACAAGGAGAGTATCTGCTGAGGAAACTGCCACAAACTCTGCGGGAAATTTTAGGTCAGCACCATATCAAATGGGAGACAACCCTGCAGGGGACAAACATAATAGCTGCTCAAAATCAGAAGTAACTCTGACGACTTGCGGAGAAGTAAAATTATGCCGAAATCGTGCAAACTGCCGAAATAACACGCCTACAACTCAAGGGAGGCCAACAAACTTGGATGGGGAAACCAGAAAAACTCGACTACTGAAATGATGTCGGGAATGAAATAGGGGTTACTCCCACTTCTTGGGGAGAATCAATAATGCTCCGCATTTAGGGCTTACCGTTTTTCAAACCGCTGTTGATATTCCTTTAAGTGATATTGATTGCTTAAAATAACTACGCTTATATATTTAAGAAAACACAATTTTGATTTTAAAATTTTATTTCAAAATGATCATAATAAAATTTAAATTTATTTGGCTGAAATAAACACGAGTAGAAACAATTGGATAAAAAACTCAACTTTATTTAATAAGATGGTAGTCTGTAAATGACAAGATACCATAGATCTTTACAAAAGTTGAAAGATGGTAATTTATATGGAAAAGGGCTACATTAAATACAATGATCACTAATCCTTCTACCAACTTTTGATATCCATTGTGCTCTGGGCGTCGACTAGAGAATGATGAATCGGAATCGACCGACTTGCTCAAGAATGTCTTTTAAAACTGAAGATCAGCAGGATGCAGTTACTTGCCATAATCCCTATTTTTTGCATAAATTGTCCCAAAGTGGGGTACTCAATTTATCGGGATAATTTTTTTCTATTTTTATGTCTCTAATTTTTGCCTAGATCACCCTTTCGGGTTTCAATCCACCGAGACACTCATTTTTGCCTAAGCCACCCTTTCAGGTTTTCAACTTAGCGAGTTGTTCTTTTCCTTTTTAGGCGAAGTATTTCTTGACTTCATCTGTGTTCACAGGACGAGTGAACTCTTCACCATCCATAGTTGTAAGAATCAAAACACCACCTAAAAAGGCTCTCTTAATAACATACGGGCCATCATAATTAGGAGTCCATTTGCCCCTAGAATCTGGTTTGAAAGATAGAATCTTCTTGAGCACAAGGTCACCTTCTCTAAACACGAGGTCTGTGAAGGAGAAGGGCGATCCAAAATGCAGCGGAATTTAAAATTTCTCCTTTAGTGATCCTTACGAATGGGCATGATCAGTGATAGAATGTTTACCTCTTGTGGCGATTGTAACCTTTGATGCAGATCTACGGAGCGATCACGAACGTTGAACGATGACAACGCCTCTACTCAGTCCACACGAACAGATTCCTTCAATCTCAGTGCTAGCTGCTACGAATGAAGGCTTTGAGTGTGAGAGAGAGAGAGAGAGAGAGAAACGAAATTGCAACTGCACAAATGCTTCTACACAAGGGTTCTATTTATAGAACCACTTGTGTGGGTTGCAAGCTAAAAAGCCCACTCAAGTGTATGTGGCCCATATTTTATAATATGCCAAAATCACTTAAGCGCGTGGTACGTTACCATATTTCGTATTCTACTTAAGTATACCATACCTTACGATGTTCTACAATTCACTTAAGGGCACCGTACATTACGGTATTCCTTAGTTACTCTATCTCTCATCAATATGTCCTTTTGTGTGTGACTTTGTAGGTTTTTCGCGACATTGGCAATTATATTAAATCACGTATTTAACATAATAAACAATGAGCGGTATCTAGCAACACATCACTGCTACCCAAGACACGAAAATGTCATGTGATCTGACAAATCCTTCTGTGATAATACTTATGTGTATAATTACCCTTTTGCCCTTATGTCTATATTGAACACAAGGCATAGACCGTGTCATCCTTGTCCAGTTCAATATTGGGCCCATAAACATTTATCCTGTTACGTAGGATGGGCAAATTCCATCTAGGTCACCCATGTCCCTTAGCATGCTTCGTGGAGTACCCATCAATTGTCTTTATGGTCATCCAGTTACGGACAATGTTTGATCAGCAATAAGGCACTCGACTTTACATCTAGGGTCCATAGTGGTTTCAGGTCGAAGGGTGGTATACACCATTATCACCATGATAATAACTTATGACACTTTGCATAACATTCTATATAGTATTCTCATAGCGGGTCAATCCAGTATAAATATTACTCTTAATATTCATACCTATGTTTAAGACTTGATAACTCCTTATCCATGATCCATGAGATGTGATATCAGTCTATATACATAATAGTCTTAATGCTTTAATGTTATCCCACTTCACAATAAAGCTCGACTACGGATACTTTAAGAATAATGTCCTTATGTTTAATGTGATCTCATGATTAAGTCACACTTGATACATTAAGCGGACTAGCTATTCTAGGGACTTTATTAAACAAACATAATAAAGAAAAAGCCTTTTACTATTAATAAATAATTCGATACAAGTACCAAAAGTATTAACCTCTAGGGCTTACACCAACAGTCTGACCTTCTTATCAAATGCTCTATTCATTCTCTGCTGATATAACTGACCATGACACATGGCAGTTAACCTCTTCTCTTCAATTAAATTCAACTGGTCAAATCTGGTCTAACACCATTCAGCCTCAGTCAACTTGGCTTCCATCAGCACACGCAATGATGGGATCTCAACCTCTACTGGGAGTACAACTTCCATACCATAAACAAGCGAGAAAGGGGTTTCCCCTGTTGAAGTGCGGATGGATGTACGATACCCGTGCAAAGCAAATGGGAGCATCTCATACCAATCTTTATACGTTACAACCATCTTCTGAATAATCTTCTTGATGTTCTTGTTTGCAGCTTCAACAGCCCCATTCATCTTCGGTCTGTGGGGAGAAGAATTATGATGTGCAAATTTGAAGTCTTTGCAAAGAGCTTCCACCATACTATTGTTCAAGTTCGATCCTTTATCAGTAATGATCTTACTTGGCACACCATAACAACATATAATCTGATTTTTAATAAACCTTACAACAACTTATTTGGTTACATTCTCATACAATGCCGCTTCAACCCACTTTGTGAACTAGTCAATTGCAACCAAAATGAAACGGTGTCCATTCAAAGCTTTGGGCTCGATCATGCCAATCATATCAATTCCCCACATGGAGGAGGGCCATGGGGAGAAAATGACGTTCAACAGTGTCAGAGGAACATGAATCTTATCTGCATAAATTTGACACTTGTGGCATTTCTTCACAAACTTGCAACAGTTAGATTCCATTGTCATCCAATAGTAACCTGCTCGCAATATCTTCTTTGCCATAGCATGTCCATTGGAATGAGTACCAAAGGAACCTTCATGGTCTTCAGTCATCCATAGGTCTGCTTCGTGTCTATCCACGCATCTGAGCAGAACCATATCGAAGTTTCTCTTGTACAACACATCACCATTCAGGTAGAAAGTGTTGGCTAATCTTCTCAAACTCTTCCTATCTTTCAAAGATGCTCCAGGTGGGTAAATCTGACTTTGGAGAAAACATTTGACATCATAATACCACGGCTTCTCATCTTTGACCTCTTCAACAGCAAACACATGAGTTGGTCTATCAAGACGCATCATAGTCAGATTGAGAACTTCATTCCAATACTTTACCACAATCATCGAAGCCAACATTGCAAGAGCATCTACCATCCGGTTTTCATCTCGAGGGATATGATGAAATTTAACCTTTCTAAAGAAATTTGAAATCCTCCTCGCATAATCTCTATATGGTATCAAACCAGGTTGATTCGTCTCCCATTAACCTTTTATTTGATTCACAACCAAAGTTGAATCCCCATAGACGTCCAAATACTTGATTCTGAGATCAATGGCCTCTTCAAGCCCCATAATGCAATCTTCATACTCAACCATGTTATTTGTACATTTGAAAGTCAACCTAGCTGTAAACGGAAAATGCATGCCTTGAGGAGTAATAATTACTTCCCCAATGCCATTACCATATTGATTAACAGCTCCATCAAATACCATACCCCAACGGGAACCAGGTTCTGGCCCTTCTTCAAGCAATGGTTCATCACAATCTTTCATCTTCAAGTACAAGATCTCTTCATCAGGAAAATCATATTGCACTGACTGGTAATATTCAATTGGTTGGTGAGCCAAATGGTCAGCCAAGACACTACCTTTTATCATTTTCTAAGATCGGTATTCAATATCATACTCTGATAACAACATCTACCAACGGGCAATCCTCCCAGTTAAAGCAGGCTTCTCAAAAATATACTTGATTGGATCCATTTTTGGATATCACCAAGTAGTATGATTTAACATATACTCACACAGACGCTTAGCAGCCCAAGCCAATGCGCAATAAGTCTTCTCAAGCATAGAATATCGAGTCTCATAATCGGTGAACTTTTTACTGAGGTAGTAAATAGCATATTCTTTCTTTCCAGTTTCATTTTGCTGACCAAGGACACAACCAATACTCTCATCAAGCACAATCAAATACATGATCAACGGTCTTCCTTCAACAGGTGGAGACAAAATCAGAGCCTCAAGCAGATACTCTTTGATACTGTCAAAAGCTTTCTGGAAATCTTCGGTCCAATTGCAAGACTGGTCTTTCCGAAGAAGCTTGAATATAGGCGCACATGTGGCAGTCATGTGTGAAATGAATCTTGAGATATAATTCAAGCGGTCGAGAAAACCTCTGTCTTGCTTCTCAATTTTTGGCGCACACATCTCTTGTATTGCTTTGACCTTGGCAGGATCAACTTGACTACCCTTTTTGCTGACAATAAAGCCTAACAATTTACTAGAACGAACACCAAATATACACTTATTGGGATTCAAGTTGATTTTATACTTCCTCAAACGCTGGAATAGCTTCAACAAATGCTCAACATGTTCTTCTTCATCAATGGATTTGGAAATCATAACATCATCATAGACTTCGATCTCTTTATGCATCATATCATGAAAAAGAGTAGTCATTGCTCTTTGGTAAGTTGCACCAGCATTCTTTAAACCGAAAGGCATCACTCTATAACAGAATGTTCCCCAGGGTGTAATGAATGTGGTCTTCTCTATATCTTTGGGTGCCATCTTGATCTGATTATATCCCGAAAATTCGTCCATAAACGAAAAGACTTTGAATTTAGCTGTGCTGTCTACCAACATATCAATGTGTGGAAGAGGGAAATCATCTTTCAGACTAGCTTTATTCAAATCTCTATAATCAACACACATGCAGACTTTTCCAACTTTCTTAGGAACATGCACAATATTGGCCACCCATTGCGGATACTCAGTGGTAACAAGGAAACCAACATCAATCTGCTTCTGCACTTCTTCTTTAATCTTTACTGCCATATCAGGATGAGTCCTTCTCAAGTTCTGCTTGACTGAAGGGCATTCTGGCTTCAACGGAAATCTATGCTCCACAATATCAGAATCCAACCCATGCATGTCTTGATATGACCAAGCAAACACATCTGAATATTCTCGGAGAAGATCAATCAACCCCTTCTTAACTTATGGACACAGTCGAGACCCAATCTTGACTTCCTTCACATCATCCTCGGAACCCAAGTTGACTAACTCAATCTGCTATTCGAACGGCTGCATGGCTTTTTCCTCGTGCTCAAGTAGACGAGACAATTCATCAGATACTTCTTCATCACTTCCTTCCTCGGCCTCAAATACAGGGAATTCAAAGTTTGGAGAAGGAGTAGGATCATTGTATTCAATGGGTTTAGAAACCAACCTGCATAATGATTTGATATTTTGATTCTAGAGAAGTGAATTGTGACCAAATATTATGCAGATGGACAAATTATATTTTATTTATGTTTTTTGTGATTACCATTTTCAGGAAAAAAAATAAAAGTAAAATAAAACATCATAGATGTGGATGAATAGAATTGAATTTTATTAACGATCAAATTTGAAAATGCCAACAATATTCACTTCTCCCTTAGGCATAAGAGAAGGGTTTTCAAAAAACAATAAAAGCAATTACTTAGAGCGATGCATAATAACAGGAACGTTGACAGCGGTCCAATTTTTGCAAGTTTTTCCATGCGTCACAAAATTGGTGCAGTCTTCATCTTCATCCCCCTCGATCGCAGCAGCTAAGTGTTATTCATTACCATGAATGAACCCTCCACTATGGAAACTGGGTTGCACATCTTCAACTCTAATCTTAGATGAACCTTGTTGGAATCCCAAACCGGCTCTGCTCTGGTTCTTGGTGACCTCTACCATCTGGCCCCACTGATCAGAAATACTGTCTTCAACAATCTTCTGGGCGTCTTTGAAGGAGGACATGGGTGCCCCAACTCTCTTTTCCTCAGCAATAGATAGAGCTTGAAATGAAGTTCCAACCTCATTCCCCAGCTTCTACATAAGAGAAAGATGACAGGTGGCTTACCAACAAAGCATTCTCCCCACCGACGATAACAAGCTTTCCATTCTTAACAAACTTCAACTTCTGATGCAGAGTTGATGTCACAGCTTCCGCCTCATGTATCCATGGCCTTTCTAACAAACAGCTATAGGCCGGGTGGATATCCATTACTTGGAAAGTAATTTGGAAATCACTAGGACCTATCTTCATAGGAAGGTCCACCTCACCAATCACAGTCTTGCGCGAACCATCAAATGCTTTGACGATCACGCCACTATACCTCATCGGAGCTCCTTGATACAAAAAACTAGAAAGAGTTTATTTAGGAAGAACATTCAAAGAAGAGTCGGTGTCAACCAACACATTTGACAAAGCATCCTCCTTGTAGTTCATTGAAATGTGCAACGCCAGATTGTGATTTCTACCCTCCTCGGGGAGTTCCTCATCACAAAAGCTCAAGTTGTTACAGGAGGTGATGTTAGCCACAATATGATCAAACTGATCCACTGTAACATCATGCTCTACATAGGCTTGCCCCAATACTTTTTGCAATGCTTCTCTGTGCGCTTCAGAGTTCATGAGCAGAGACAACACTAAAATCTTGGAGGGAGTTTGGAGCAACTGCTCCACCATATTAAATTCGCTCTTCTTGATTAACTGGAGTACCTCATCATCATCATTAGGCCTCAAACTGCTGGATTCACTAAAGTGACGCTTTGGGGCGCTAACCGGATCAACTGCAGGTACTTTAACTTTCTTACTGGCAGATACATCTTCTACATTCTTTGGGAACACCGGCCCAAAAATTCGACCGTTACGGGTCACCTTCGCAACATCAGCAATGCTTACAACAGAACTGGTCGTAGGTAGAGGAACCTCTTGACCGTTCTCCAACATATTCGCATTATACTAGTACGGAACAACTTTACCGGATGCATTTGGGACGGGACTCGCTAACCGTATTACCAACGACGATACCGATCTATTGTTGACACTGTCATTGTTGTTGCTGTCAAACTGAATCACCACTCTCTCTGGTGTATTGAACACATGAACTATTACATTCACATCGTCACCCAAGTGATGGGACTGAATAATTTGGATCATACCCTCATCCATCAACCTCTGGATGTCTTTCTTCATAACCATACAACCTCGGGGGTTAACACTGCGAATTGCACAACCATCATGGTCATGCTCACAATCACTTACCAAACAGATATCTTTGTGCATTATCACCAAGGACCTTCTAATGAAACAGATATCATATACCTTAAACTCCCCAGGACAACCATCTACCATGTTGACGGAAGGGTTACCATGAGCAGGTAATGGGTTAGCTTTGACATTCGGTGCACGGTCTTCAAAGGACACCATCCCACTTTTGACCAACTTCTAGACTTCGTACTTCATGGGGTAACAGTTCTCAATATCATGGCCAGGATCCCCTTGGTGAAAGGCACAGTGAAGCTCTGTCTTGTACCACCATGGAAGTGATTTTGGAATATGTGGAAGGTTTCTTGGTTGTAGAAGGTTTTTGAGGACCAATGATGGGTACAATTCAGCATAAGACATAGGAATAGGGTCAAAAGAGACCTTCTTCCTCTCGAAATTCTATTGTTGTTGATGATTGTTGGTATTGTTGTTATTGTAGTTGTTTGTTCTTTGCGGTGGTTGTTGTTGACATTGTTGTAAAACTGGCGTTGATTGATTAGTTGAAAATACTGGAATAATAGATGATACTTGATGATGGTGTTGACGGGGTTGTGGATTCCTTCTAACATGAGGCCTCCTCTGCCTCCCAACGGATATTGCATTAGTCTCGCCTTCTTTCTTTCTGGCAAACCCACTGTCGTACTTCTTGCTAGACGAAACCTCCTCTTTAGACAACCGTCCTTCTCGGACACCTTCTTCTAATCTCATCCCCATGTTTACCATTTTGGTAAAATCACTGGGGGCACTCGCAATCATTCGCTCATAGTAGAATGAGCTCAGGGTCTTGAGAAAAATCTTGGTCATCTCCTTTTCTTCCAAAGGAGGGTTGATTTGAGCGGCTAGATCTCTCCATCGCTTAGCGTACTCTTTGAATGCCTCCTTATCCTTCTAAGACAATGACCTCAATTGGTCCCTATCCGGCACCATATCCATATTATACTTGTACTTCTTCACGAAAGCCTCACCTAAATCATTGAGCGTACGGACACTCGCACTATCTAAAACCATGTACCACCTCAGAGCGGCACCAGTCAGACTGTCTTGGAAATAATGAATCAGTAACTGATCATTATTAGTTTGTGTGGACATCTTTCTAGCATACATGACGAGATGACTAAGTGGACAGGTATTCCCCTTATACTTTTCAAAGTCAGGGACTTTGAACTTCATCGGGATTTTAACATTAGGAACTAAGCAAAGTTCCGCAACACTCTTACCGAGTAAATCTTTTCCCCTCAAGGTTTTCAACTCCTTTCGCAGTTCAAGGAATTGGTCTTTCATCTCGTCTATCTTCTCATAAACATCCAGACCCTCAGATGACTTGGAGTGATAGATGGTGTCCTCGACACGAGGCAAAGTATGAACAACCGGTGGTGGCACAGACATGACCGGGCTAGATACCGGCATGGAAGCAAAGGTAGGCGCAAAACCCTCAGGCACAAAGTTGGACGGCATTCCCCACGGGAATCCTGCAGGCATGGCGGGAGCAAAATGAGTAGCAGGTGTTAGACTATGGCACGGATCTAGAAGGGGGGTTGAATAGATCCCAATTAAAAACTTGAGTCGGCGCTACCAATTTAAAAGAAAATTGGTTTTGAAAATTTGTTTTAAGTGCGGAAGCGGCCGAGGAAAATTTTAGTCTAAAACGAACCGTTATTGGAAAACCGGATATGCGTTAAGCTAATGGATTTGAGATAAAGTGAAATACAAATCACTATAATATTTGCACAATCAATGATATGTTTCACTTACTAGCAAGCCTAGTTCCAATGATCCAAAGTACCGAATTAAACTGGATGCAAACTTAAGACAACTTTGGCTTATGCAAATTAACAAACACTTGGTGTGCATAAACACTCCAAGTGATATTTGAGTTGAGTAAGTAATTCAAATTGACCTAGTACAATATACTATTGTACTTTGTTATTCAAATAGGAGTTTTAATCTCTTACTCAACTTATATCAATGTTTGGTAAAATTGCTTAAACTAAAATCACTTAATTTTTAAGCTGAAAAACACTTATGCAGAAAATTAAAGAAGACAGAGATTTGATGAGGCAGTTCCCCCGCCGTCCTCGCTTCAGGGTACGTCTACCCTCAATTCTAAAATTAGAATTGAGATGATTAATTAGATATCACCTGTGAAATTTAACCGTTTATACAAGGATTGCAAAGCAAGTAAACAACAGAACTTCCAATGTGTTGAATGATGCTTCCTATCCTTGCTCCTTGATTCAAGATGAATCAAGACCTTCGATCGTTGTTGCTAGACCTCCGATTCCAGCCCCTTTGCTGAAGAATCTTCCGTTCTTCAAACCCTCGGCCCGGCTGATCTCAAACACAACGAATCGAACCCGAATCCTTCACTTCAATATCACCGAATCCGCTACTAGACTGAAGAAGACTTCCTCTTCTCAATCACCTTCACTCGGCTGAATATTGATGAAGCAATTCGTCCAAAAAACCCCAAACACAAACCGGTGTTGGAGGACAAAACCCTAACGGTTTTATTCAAGAAAGAACCTGCCACAAGCTTCAACCCGAACCGGATTCTCCAATCACAGCTTCGAACCTTATCACCTTTAACCGAACACGAAGCACATCAAAAATGGTTGTGTGTAGTTGATGTGTTGTGAGATGTTGAAGATGAAGATGATGAATCTTGGACACCTATTTCACTCTTTCTTGTTTCCTTGAACACTTGAATTCAAATTGACAAATGTTAGTTGATAAAGGTGATTTTACTTCTATTTATAGTAACAGCTTACCAACTAAAAATAACAGCTTTTCAAACAGTGGAAAATACTCAGAAAACTGAGTTTACGCCCGAGCGGTCGACCATAGGTCGGCGTGCGCTGACCCGTGGGAAAATGAAGGTTTCATGCGTCGACCCTATGGTCGACTCAAGTCTTCCATGCGCTGACCCGTGGCCAACTGCACTATGCCATACGCCGACCTGTGGTCGACTCAAAGCCATCATGCGCTGACCAGTCACCAACTGGTCTGTGTTATGCGCTGACCCGTGGCTCATGCGCTGACCCGTGCGGTCGACTCAAAGCTTCCTTGCGCTGACCTGTGGTCGACTCAAAGCATCATGCGCTGACCCGTGGTTCATGTGCTGACCCGTATGGTCGACTCAAAACCTGCACATCTGCATAATTTCATATTTTTGTGATTTTCATGCATTTTGTCATGATCACATCTTGTCCACATATGTTTTTAAGAATTATAACAGATTTAGATAATCATAGGAAAGGATACGATAGGTGATGTGTTGCATTTGTTTGTAGACGTGGAATCGACAATGCCGATTCATCTATGATGGTCATTTGTCATCATCGAAACTTGTGATTGTATGTTGTCTGAAAATTTGCCCTTACATACTCCCCCTTTTTGATGATGACAACCTGTGCAAAGCCAACGAGACAAACAATATGCAGTATTTACACATTGTGCACACTCCCCCTTTCTTTTGTAATCTAAGGCTATCTATCTGCAAAACCGACTGTTAATTGTGGTGAACATTTTGGCTTTGGCTGCTTGTACTCTTCCCCCCCTTTGACAACATCAAAAAGAGACAAGGTATGATTATTCAACGTAACACAAAATTCAACAGGAAATAACACTATCAGATAATAATATCACACCAAATATCATTACTGAACGATAATCATTAATTAAGAGAAGATAAACATTAAAATTAATGTTGCACAAACAAGCATTACAGAGAATTCAATCAAACAACAAACAAATTCAGATGCATATGCAGTTTTATGTCCTAATGACTTCGTCCTCGACGGAAACAACCATCCGTTATTTTGTCAACAATACACAATGAGAATTTTAATGTAAATGCATGAGAAATTTGCAGTTTTTCACTGTTCTGCACATATGCTCACATGTTTGATGCATAATTAGAATGCCATACAACAATAAACATCCAAAGAGATACATCATGCATATATATACAATATTATCATGTAGTATAGCTATTTAACCATGAAACTTTCCAGAGAGAGAGAGAGAGAAGGGAACAGTATCACCTTGATGCCGAAGTAACTTGATGAACAATAAACTTGTGCTTGCAACAACGTCAACTTGTTAGAAGTACAGGATTATAGTCTTAAATGGAATAAGGTAAAACAGCAGATTATAGTGCCCGTTCCGAAATATCGAGAATACCAAGTTCTCGGCAGATATGAAAGAAAGGTTCAGTGGCTAGCGGCTTTGTGAAGATGTCCGCTAATTGATTTTCAGTATTAACATGTTCAAATACAATGTCACCTTTCTCTACATGATCCCGAAGAAAGTGGTGTCGAATTTCGATATGTTTGGTGCGAGAGTGCAGCACAGGATTCTTGGTCAGGTTAATGGCACTTGTATTGTCACAAAAAAATGGGAATACGTTCAAGTTTGAGGTTAAAGTCCAATAGTTGTTGCTTAATCCATAGGATTTGAGCACAACAACTACCGGCGGCAACGTATTCCGCTTCGGCGGTTGACAGAGCGACTGAAACCTGTTTCTTGCTATGTCAACTGACCAAAGAGTTTGAAAATAAGTGACAAGTGCCACTGGTGCTTTTCCTATCCGATTTGCAACCGGCAAAATCGGAATCGGAGAAACCTACCAATGAACAATCATTACCTTTGGAATACCATAGTCCATACTTCGGAGTACCGGATAGGTATCGAAGTATTCGTTTAACGGCTTTTAAATGGGATTCCTTGGGACATGATTGATATCTTGCGCACATGCATACGCTAAACATAATATCGGGACGAGAAGCAGTAAGATAAAGGAGTGAACCAATCATACCTCTATACCATTTTACATCTACTTCCTTACCGTCTTCATCTTTGTTCAAGTTTATACAAGTAGGCATGGGGGTGTCTATGGCCTTAGCTTTTGCCATGTCAAATCTCTTGATAAGGTCCAAACAGTACTTTGTCTGGCTCACGAAAGTTCCTTCTTTGAGCTGTTTAATTTGCAGACCGAGAAAGTATGTGAGCTCCCCCATCATACTCATCTCGAATTCGCCCTGCATAAGGTCAGAAAACTCTCTCACAAGATTCATGTTAGTAGACCCAAATATGATATCATCTACATAAATTTGCACTAATATCAAGTGCTTTCCTTGACGTTTAATGAAGAGGGTTGTGTCAACCTTTCCTCTTGAGTAGCCTTGATCGAGTAAGAATTTGCTTAGTCTCTCATACCAAGCTCTAGGAGCTTGTTTGAGGCCATACAAAGCCTTTTTCAGTTTATAAACATGATCAGGATACTCATGGGATTCGAAACCCGGAGGTTGTGCGACGTAAATCTCTTTATTTATGTGACCGTTAAGGAACGCACTCTTAACATCCATTTGGAATAGCTTAAAATCTTTCGCACAAGCGAAGGCAAGGAGAAGGCGTATAGCCTCGAGTCGGGCAACCGGCGCATAAGTTTCCTCATAGTCGATGCCTTCCTCTTGGTTATACCCTTGCGCGACTAAGCGCGCCTTATTATGGGTTATTACCCCGTTTTCGTCCAGCTTGTTCCTAAACACCCATCGGGTGCCGATTACTCGATGATCTCGCGGAGGAGGGACAAGGTCCCAAACCTCATTTCTGGTGAACTGATTAAGTTCCTCCTGCATTGATAAAAACCAGTGTTCATCGAGTAATGCTTCTTTAGGGTTTTTAGGTTCCATCTGCGAAACGAAAGCGAAGTGATAACAAAAATTACTTAGCTTAGATCGAGTTGTTACACCCTTTGAGATATCTTCGAGAATGTTGTCGATTGGATGGTCTTTGGAAGACTTCCAAGCTTGAGGGAGATCATCGTTTGAAGGCGGATGAACTACCTCGATTTCCTCATGGTGTACATCTTTGTCCTCCTCAATTTTGACTATGCCGGGTTGATCAATCCCCGGCTCGCCACCTTTGAGTATGTCTTCGGTAGATGTACCTGCACCATGAAAAACACTACCCTTTCCGACGTTTCTCGGATTGGATTCATCAAAAGTAACATGTACAGACTCTTCTACAGCAAGTAATCGTTTGTTGTATATTCTATATGCTTTGCTAGATTGAGAGTATCCGAGGAAGATACCTTCGTCGGCCTTGGAATCGAATTTTCCCAAGTTTTCCTTTCCATTGTTCAATACAAAACATTTGCAACCAAAGACATGTAAGTGAGAAACATTTGGCTTTCGCCCTTTTAAAAGTTCATACGGTGTTTTGTTTAGAATGGGGCGAATGAGCACCCTATTCAGAACATAACAAGCCGTACTAATGGCGTCAGCCCAAAAATATTTCGGTAAGCCACTTTCGTTGATCATTGTTCTTCCCAATTCTTCCAAAACTCGATTTTTACGCTCCACAACCCCATTTTGTTGAGGAGTACGTGGAGCGGAGAAGTTATGATCAATACCATGGTTACCGCAATATTCTTCAAATAAGTGATTTTCGAACTCACCCCCATGATCGCTTCTAATTGCAACAATGTTTGTATTTAGTTTATTTTGGGAAAGCTTAGCAAATCTTTCAAAGGCGGCGAACGTATCGCTCTTGCTTACTAAGAAAATAGTCCAACAAAATCGAGAAAAGTCGTCCACTATTACGAAACCGTAATAGTTTCCTCCTAGACTTTTAATCCTAGATGGCCCAAATAAATCCATATTAAGAAGCTCAAGAGGTCTCGTTGTTGAAATGATATTTTTGGATTTAAATGAGATCCTCGTTTGCTTCCCTTTTTGACAAGCATCACAAAGGTGATCCTTGGTGAATTTTATTTTGGGGAGACCTAGGACTAGATCTTTTGAGACTACTTTGTTTAGTAAATCAAAATTAACATGTGCTAAACGCCTATGCCATAACCATGAATCTTCACTCATTGTTACAAGGCATTTGTCACTTGTTAACGATACTTCATTTAAGTCAAGCATATAGACATTGTTCACACGCAGGCCATTAAACATACTCTTCTTATCATCATTATGTATAATTTTGCAACAATCTTTTGAAAACGATACATTGTATCCTTTGTCACATAATTGACTGATGCTAAGTAGATTGTGTTTAAGACCTTCGACAAGCAAAACATCAGAAATAGTAGTAGAGGAGGGATTACCTACACTACCTTTACCAAGAATTGCTCCACGGTTGTTGTCACCATAAGTTACATATCCCTTCTTCTTAGCCACGAAGTCAAAGAAGAGTGATATGTCTCCTGACATGTGCCTTGAGCATCCACTGTCGAGAACCCATCTTCTCTCGGTAGTCTCGAGGCATTGTACCTGTGGCAATATAATTAACAAGAGAAGGTACCCAATGGCTTATTGGGTCCTGAATGGTGAGGAACGAAATGGTTGCATTTGGGCATCCATTGATAAATGCCTTTAGGAACTAAAAATCTCCTAAACCTACATTTAGCAATGGAGTGGCCTTTCTTGCAACAATAGAGACAAGAGAAATTTACATTTTGATTGTCTTTGCTATCTTCATCCTTTATAACATATTTATATTTTTGATATGGATTAACCATACTTTTTCGAAAGTTTGATTTGTCGATAGCAAAGGTAATCTTGGGCTCAAGAGCCTTGTCATGTTTGGCCTTTAGATTTCTCACTTCACCTTGCCAAATGTAACAAGTATCACACCCAAAGTTCATCATTCTACTTCTAAGGTCCTCATAACTTGTTTTGTGCTTTCCACTATAGAAGCTTTAAGTGCCTCAAGTTTCCGTTCGGATTCTTGAATTTTATGTTCCAAATGAGAAAAAAATTTCTTATTTGAGGCAAGCCTTTTAAAGGCCTCTTTCGCTTCATAGTGTAAAGTATCAAAAGCAGTTTGCAATTCATGATGAGACATACTAGAGGATTTTTCATATTTAGCATGTCGTACCTGTTTCTTTTTGTTCTTTTGATGAGCAGAGAGACATAGATTTGCATTTTCATCTTCATCACTAGAACTTTCATCATCGGAGGAGTCGCTATCGCTTTCCCAAGCTATGTATGCTCTCCTTGGCTTTGATGGTTTCTTGTGTGATTTGTATGAATCTTTTTCTTTTGTCTTCTTGTTCATCGGACAGTCCGGTTTGTAATGACCCGGCTTTCCACACTTATAGCACGGCCCTCTAGTTATTTTTCCTTTTGAGTCATCATTTTTAGAGTACCTAGATTGCTTCCGGAAGTTTACCAAGTTCTTCTCGGAATGTTGGATGCCGTTCTTTCTCACGTAACGGTTGTAGCGTTTAACGAACAGCCCCATATCTTCACTCTTGTCCTCTTCTTCTTCGTCGCTCGATGAATAATCACTTTGCTCTTTTGCATGAGACTTTGAGGAGGAAGTCTTTAGAGCTATTGATTTCTTTTCACTCACCTTTGCTTTGTCCTTCTTATCTTTCTTTTCGTGTTGTTCCAAGCTTAAGAGAACTTGTTCGTGCTCTTGTAGTTTACCAAACAATGTTGTCAGGTCCAATGTGGTAAGATCATTTGCCTCTTTGATGGCGGTCACTTTCGGCTGTCATTCCCTGTTAAGACATCTTAAGATCTTATTAGTAGCAATATCATTGGAAACAGGCCTACCAAGTGAATGTAATCGATTGATGAGATGAGTGAATCTCTTTTGCATGTCAGAAATGGTTTCCCCTTGCTCCATGAAAAAGAGATAAAACTCTTGTGTTAGTGTATTGATTCTAGCCAACTTAACATCATTCGTCCCCTCATGGGCAATTTGTAGTGAATCCCACATGGCCTTAGCAGTAGGGCAATGGGATACACGATAGTATTCATCTACACCTAATGAGGAGATTAGGATATTTTTGGCTTTCCAATCAAAATTGTATTTCTTTTCATCATCATCGGTCCATTGTGCTTCGGGCTTAGGCACCAATTCGTTGTTCTCATTGGTCATGGTTATTTGAATTGGACCATTGAGAATAACATTCCATATTTTTCTATCTATGGAATTTATGTGCACCCGCATACAGTCTTTCCAATAACTATAATTTTCACCATTGAAAACGGGAGCTCTATTATAAGCCCCTTTAGGTTCGTTAGCCATTTTCTATCAAAGTTATATTTTGAAGCACGGAGTGAACCGGAGCTCCTGATACCACTTGTTAGACTATGGCACGGATCTAGAAGGGGGGGGGGGGGGGGTTGAATAGATCCCAATTAAAAACTTGATTTGGCGCTACCAATTTAAAAGAAAATTGGTTTTGAAAATTTGTTTTAAGTGCGGAAGCGGCCGAGGAAAATTTTAGTCTAAAACGAACCGTTATTGGAAAACCGGATATGCGTTAAGCTAATGGATTTGAGATAAAGTGAAATACAAATCACTACAATATTTGCACAATAAATGATATGTTTCACTTACTAGCAAGCCTAGTTCCAATGATCCAAAGTACCGAATTAAACTGGATGCAAACTTAAGACAACTTTGGCTTATGCAAATTAACAAACACTTGGTGTGCATAAACACTCCAAGTGATATTTGAGTTGAGTAAGTAATTCAAATTGACCTAGTACAATATACTATTGTACTTTGTTATTCAAATAGGAGTTTTAATCTCTTACTCAACTTATATCAATGTTTGGTAAAATTGCTTAAACTAAAATCACTTAATTTTTAAGCTGAAAAACACTTATGCAGAAAATTAAAGAAGACAGAGATTTGATGAGGCAGTTCCCCCGCCGTCCTCGCTTCGGGGTACGTCTGCCCTCAATTCTAAAATTAGAATTGAGATGATTAATTAGATATCACCTGTGAAATTTAACCGTTTATACAAGGATTGCAAAGCAAGTAAACAACAGAACTTCCAATGTGTTGAATGATGCTTCCTATCCTTGCTCCTTGATTCAAGATGAATCAAGACCTTCGATCGTTGTTGCTAGACCTCCGATTCCAGCCCCTTTGCTGAAGAATCTTCCGTTCTTCAAACCCTCGGCCCGGCTGATCTCAAACACAACGAATCGAACCCGAATCCTTCACTTCAATATCACCGAATCCGCTACTAGACTGAAGAAGACTTCCTCTTCTCAATCACCTTCGCTCTGCTGAATATTGATGAAGCAATTCGTCCAAAAACCCCCAAACACAAACCGGTATTGGAGGACAAAACCCTAACGGTTTTATTCAAGAAAGAACCTGCCACAAGCTTCAACCCGAACCGGATTCTCCAATCACAGCTTCGAACCTTATCACCTTTAACCGAACACGAAGCACATCAAAAATGGTTGTGTGTAGTTGATGTGTTGTGAGATGTTGAAGATGAAGATGATGAATCTTGGACACCTATTTCACTCTTTCTTGTTTCCTTGAACACTTGAATTCAAATTGACAAATGTTAGTTGATAAAAGTGATTTTACTTCTATTTATAGTAACAACTTACCAACCAAAAATAACAGTTTTTCAAACAGTGGAAAATACTCAGAAAACTGAGTTTACGCCCGAGCGGTCGACCATAGGTCGGCGTGCGCTGACCCGTGGGAAAATGAAGGTTTCATGCGTCGACCCTATGGTCGACTCAAGTCTTCCATGCGCTGACCCGTGGCCAACTGCACTATGTCATGCGCCGACCTGTGGTCGACTCAAAGCCATCATGCGCTGACCAGTCACCAACTGGTCTGTGTTATGCGCTGACCCGTGCGGTCGACTCAAAGCTTCCATGCGCTGACCTGTGGTCGACTCAAAGCATCATGCGCTGACCCGTGGTTCATGTGCTGACCCGTATGGTCGACTCAAAACCTGCACATCTGCACAATTTCATATTTTTGTGATTTTCATGCATTTTGTTATGATCACATCTTGTCCACATATGTTTTTAAGAATTATAACAGATTTAGATAATCATAGGAAAGGATACGATAGGTGATGTGTTGCATTTGTTTGTAGACGTGGAATCGACAATGTCGATTCATCTATGATGGTCATTTGTCATCATCGAAACCTGTGATTGTATGTTGTCTGACAATTTGCCCTTACAGCAGGCACGGTTGAAGAAACAACCTCTGAAATGACTGTCCTCTAAGGAGGAGGAGTTGCAAGCATTGGAGAAGATTGACTTTGAGCAGCTAGAACTGACTCCATCATGGCAGTCAGGCGGACAATCTCGTCATTCAAGTCTTTGTTCTCTTGCTCTAGATGTTCCATGATTCACTGATGATTGGCGTGAGTATTGTATCGATGAGTCAGCTTGGCTGAAGCACAGAAGAATAACCAATAAGACATCTGGTGAAAGAGGAACCTGCTATGCAAATGATGCATGAAATGAAATGCTTTGATTGTTTTTATTTTCAAGGAACTTACTATTTTATTTGCAAATATATACAATAACAACAATTGCAACAATTTGATTGACCATAAAATCTCTTTTATTTCTAAGTACAATTTCAAAAACCAAAATAAAAATACAAGAGGAAAGGAGACTAATCACCCTAAGGATCCCTATTAATAGTGGCAGATGATCGGGCCGCAGGTGCGTACTTCCTTCAGATGCGTCGAATCTCGAACTCAAAAAAAGTCTTCATCTGAGTCTTCTCAAGGACAAGCTGATCAACAATCTTCTTCCAAGCAACGGAAGGCTGAGGCATACTGGAGGAAGATGAAACCTCTAGCTCTCTCTGCCTCTTCATAACTCGGTCTTCTAGAAGCTTAATAAGTGCATCCTTGTCCTTAGACTCAAGCTGCAACTCCTCATGCTTTCGGCTCAAAGCATGGAATCGCTCTTCCTACATATCCTTCTCTTGCTTCATCTTGGCGAGTGCGTCTTCCAACTCCTCTACATATTGGCTAGGGAGAGTTAATGGCTCAACCACAACCATAGACATAGGTCTCTCACAAGCATAAGGAATCTTCAACTCCAAAGCTCTCTTCTTCACCCAAAGAGTGTAAGCTTCCAAAGTTATACAGTTGCACAGACCAAGCTCGAATCTTCCTTTCCTATGCACATTATGCCAAGCGTGCACAATCTTCTGCTTCAAATGTTGGGGATCTTTACCCTCTTTATAGAAAAGACCTTCTAACAAAGTGTTATTAGGCTTGTCTCTCAAGGGGAACCCAAGTTGACGACAAGTCAGAGCAGGGTTGTAGTTGATTCCTCCTTGTGTACCAATGAGAGGCACATTAGAGAATTCACCATAACAATCAATAATTTCCAAGCTACCCAATGAAGAATCATACAAAACTATATCATCATTAGTGAGAGACATAAGTATTTGAGACCACCGTAGACATTGTTTGTTCTCCACAAAAGCAGGCGTCTGAGGCAAGCGCGAAATAAACCACTTGTACAGAAGAGGAACGCAACAGATAATAGTTCCACCACCTTTAGAATTCCTTAGATGCAAATAGAAATACATATCTCCTAACAGAGTAGGCACATGATTTCCAATCAAGAAAATTCTTATGGCGTTAACATCAACAAAACCACCAATGTTAGGGAACAAAGCCAACCCGTAGATGAGCAACATAAAGATAGCTTCAAAAGCATACACACTACCGGCTTGAGCAAAGGTAGTAGCTTCCTTAATGAGGAACTCAGAAGTCAACCCAAACAGTCCTCCTTTCTTCACCCAATGAGCCTCTATCTCAGACTTCTTAAGATGAAAAGCTTCAGCTATGATATGAGATCTGGGAATCTCCACCAATCCACTAAAGGGCACCTTACTAGAAACAGGTATTCCCAAGATATGGGCATACTCATCTAACGTAGGCACAAGCTGATAGTCGGGAAAAGTGAAGCAACGGTAGAGAGGGTCATAAAATTAAACCAACACACTCAAGAGTCCTTTAACCACATCAGTAGATAACACATATAGAAGTTTTCCATGGTGTCGTTTGAAGTCCAAGGGATCTAATACAAAAGATGATAGCTTCCTTAACTCTTTCAAATCTGGACATCTGAAACTGTACTTCTTAGTGTTCCTTCGTCCACAATCCATGGTCTGAAAATATTTGCAAATAAGACCTCAGTTCCTTGAAATTTTTCGTGTGATGAATGTTATGATGCGCATGAATGCATGAATGCAACAATCACAAATAAGGGATCACACACAAGGCAAACAAACAAAGGTCAAGGGATGAATCAAGTCATTGTCAAGATCAATCATCCATTTTGGTGGATTATGGCTTTCACCTTATCGACACCCAAGTTCCATTGATATTGACAAGACTTGATTGGATCAACCAGGAATCAAGGGTTTGTTGTGAGTCACGAGCATGGAGTCAGGTTAAGAACCATCCCAAAGGAGTGTACTAAAGATAAAACCTGTATATCATGTTCTAAAAAGTTCCCAGAGTCTTAATTCCTCTATCGGATATTATAGGTTAGGATGACTGACTCATCAACCCATAATATTCTCAAGACAAACTCGTCTGAGTGTAGTATCACGTAACAATTGTTATCAAGTCTACACATGAACAGTCTCTGCACTACGTCCTAAATAGGCCAAGATAGGTTAAATGTTCTACAGTCCTCAACTTCTCAAACCCCAAATCAGATAAAATAATGCCTAACCACAAATAACTTGTGTGACATTCATAACTCCAAAAGGGTCTCCACTGAGTAGATAGATCTCAAGCCAACTTGTTAAGGACTACTCCACACAAGTCGAACATGACTATACCATCCTCCTATCTTAATTGCACTCAAGTTTGGGTTAGAACTTATCTCACCACTCAGAGGTCACCAAGCACAACAAGTAGATTATATCACACAAACAAATATACATACATAAAATATACAATTATATACACACAAAAAGTAGGTTAAACCCACTGGAGACTACTCCCTAGCAGAGTCGCCACTTAATTTCTGTAGTGGTAAATTTATGACTATCAAGCTATGGATAAGCTAGACGTCAATTAAACCAGAGTCGCCACCGTGCTTTTATTGTTTCCAAGGGAAAAGTACGAACAAGACCCAAAATATAAGAAGTTTTCAAATCAAAACTAATAAAATGCCAGAGATTACAGGTAAGGGGGTTGGTTACACAGAGGGAAGGTGTTAGCACTCAAAGTGTCCTAGGTAATCCTAGGGAACTCTTTTTGTGTGCATATGTGTTTTTGTAGAAAGTGATGTTTGAAATAAAATGGAGTCGAGGGATGAGAAAATAATTCACTAATTATATTTTTGTGTTTGACAAGACCTTCGGATTTGTGCCTACGCACCAACATACAAATGAGGGATCAAAACCTTGTAGTTTATGGTATCAATTTCAAAGTGAATGCATTGCTTTTAACAAAAATTTAAGTTTTAACAAAGGCACAAAAGTCCTAAAAGGTTTGAATAAGTGTTAGTTCTTTTTGTCTTTTGAAATTTTAAGTCAAGTATAGTTAAGTTCATTTACAAATTTGATTAAGAAAAGAGTTTAAAAATGCAATGGCATAAGGCCAAAGTTTCTAATTTTCAATATGGTCTAAGTTTAGAAAAAACACAAGCCAAGAAGATTTTTAAAAGGAGGGAGAGATTTGAAATTAAAGAAATGGGGAGGAGATGAAGAGACTAATCCTAAGCATAAGTTTAAAAGTTAAGGGTTGAAGAGATTTGACCAATGGAATGCAATCCAATAGACAAGAATGTCATATAGAAACCCAAATTTCCCTTGGACTTTAGAATCAAGCAATATTAATACAAAAATAGCAAGATGAAGAGCAAGACATCAAATAAAGATAGCCATATCCAAGCTTAGCAACTCCATGATCTTCTTCATAATCTCCCATGTATCAGATGAAATCAGAGATAGGCATTAAGCACAAGTTCAAAGTAACAGCTCCAACAAGACCATGTAGCAGATGAACTCAAATGGGATCACAATACTTGCATCAGATGAAGTTCACTTCACAAGCACTTGGTTTCATGAAAGTTGGCATTGGCCAAGTCCTTTTGCATATGGAGTGTTGCCTAATTCTAAGTCCAATGTCTCAGATCAAGTCCAACAGTCTACACAAATGTCTTTTAGGGTTTTTTGTTGTTATTATGTTCATTAAGGTCAAAAGACAACAAACACAAACAAGTATATACAATCACAATATAATCACACAGTATGGCTCAACTGAGCAAAGTAAAAATGGAATTAAAGTAAACAAATTAAATGGTATGAATAATGGTAAATGAATACAGACTTAAAATTAAAGTGCATAAAAGTAAATGGCTTAAAATTAAATGTTAATTGTTAGTTGGTTAGAAGTTAGTATTGCTTTTGATTTTGTTTTGTTTAAGTCATTCTTTGGAGAACACTCAACCCACTATTCACAAGCATGGATCCTTGAACCAAGACATCTTTCAAAGGAAGGAAAAAAGGCCAAGTTTCCACACAATACCAAGAAAAAGGGGAGACTTACAATCTCACTTACTAGAATGATATGCCTTTGTATCAAGATTTAGCGCTATATTAAGCAATCGTAATTGGACTTATGTAGAAGTCACAACTATTTGAGGCCGGGCAATATAAATTTTAGTTTTAATGCATGATATTATGAACCATACTCCTAAAACATACCACACTTAAAAGAAAATGCAAAAGGGGATGGACCTAATCTCATCCCTACTTATGTTGATTTTGCAATCAAATAGCCTTATGATAGGGAGATATCATAGGTCCATGAAATGAATGAGAAGATAATGGGATTGAGATGAAGAGGGGGGGTGGAATTAACACAAATTGGTCAAAGGAGGACTTTTATCAAATTAAAATCATTCATTCATTTTGGGAGATGAAATGTACATTTCATCAATCCCCTAAATCCAATGATTTTAACTCAAAAAAGTCAAATCAACCTTGACCAAGGCCCAACAACACAAGTCAAACTCAACAAGTCAATATCAAAAGCTCAACACAATTTATTTTGCAATTAAACAATTAAAATCAATTAAAAAATGCATTAAATTAAATTATGGTTGGTCAAAATCCTAAAACCTCATCAAAACACTAAATAAATAGCCATGAGATTTATCATAGGTCAAACAAGGTCAGAGGACCTTGGAGAAAAAATTTCATTAATTTTGGAAACTTAAAACTATTTTTAAACAATTAAAAATATTCACAAAAATAATTAAATCATGAAAAATATTAATAATAATCCAAAAAATAATTTTAATTCAGAAAATGAAAGAGGAATTTATTTAAATTTTTTTGGTGAAAGTCTCATATTTTTTGGATCAATATTAAAATTAATATGAACTAATGAAAATAAGCTAAATAAAATGAAAATCAGAAAATAGCAAAAAATGTGGACCACTTGATCTCCCTCATTAATTGAGGTGGCTGATCAAGTGGTCCTCAACTCGCGTTCCACAATGGACACTAGTCAATATGCTGCAGGGATGGTATTTAAAACCAACGCGTGAGATTAAAACAAATTGCAAGGATCATGTGGTCTGAGACGTGCCAACGCACCCCCGGAGCTGTAACTCCGGTCTTCTTCTCCGGTGGACCTCACCGGACTGGTCCACCTTCAACCATTACCAAAATAAAAAAGGAGGACATGAATTTAAAGTAAAAATGCTCAGGAGTTCGAATCTGACCTCAATTTCTCCTAACTCCAAGTATATTGAAAGATATAGTGAGTTGAAATTTGAGGATCATGATCTGAGTTGCTTCGATTTGACCTCAAAGCAACTCAATCTTGTTGCCTACATTGGTAGGACTTTAGACAACCAAAAATCAAGAAGAATTATAAAGAATTGAGTGAGAATCGAAGAGATGAAAAATTAAGAAATTCACCTTCGCTGCAGGTCTGGATGAACACGGTCTTGCTTCCAATTGCTCTTGGCCTTGCTCTAGACACTTGATGAAATGGAATTGAATCAAAAAGGAAGCAGGACTCTTGGAGATTTGAATCTCAAAATAGTGGAGATTCAAACTCGATTTCCAATGGAAATCCTCAAGGTTATCCTTTGAATGAGAGGATTTGGAGTTAGGGATTCAAAGCTGGCGTGCAGGGTCCTCAAGTTAGAGTGCAAGGGTCTCTATTTATAGGCCAAATAATTGTTATTTGCACACTTGAGTCAAAGTTCCAAAAATAGCAATGTTCATTGCATGGATGCATGAACGTGTGATAGGCCCATGTAATCATCCCTTCAGGTCCAAAAATGAGTACAAACATTGCTGACGTCACATTGGTAAGCCATGCAATTGTGTATGAGGAATGTAAGTTCAATTATGCCAAATGGTGATCCAAGTTCAAGCCATGTGCAAGTCACTCATACTTTGTCCAAATGGGATGAAATTGGACTTTTTGGAAAGGTTAGATCAAGAGGAATAACTTTCATGTTGAACACTTTTTAATTTGATGCTTGGATCTTGATGAATTTTAAGATGTAAGTTGGGAAAATCAAACATATCAAAAAAATTCTAAGTGTCAAGTCATATGTTCACTTATTCCACCTTGTCTAACTTTTTATATGAGCTTCAAATGAGAAAAGTTATTTCATCAAAGTTATATATCTCTCAAAGTCCTTAAAAATGGTAACAAATTTGACCTCATTTGGGTTTAGTATGAAGGAGTTATGCATTTTAGAAGTTGAGGAAAATCACTTGTTCAATGGCATTGGTCCAAAATGACTTATAATGTCTCCCCATATCACATGCATCTAAAAGTTGAATTTTATCTTCCTCCAAACATCAAAATTGAAGTAGACATCTTGAATTTAATCATGCAACTTGAATAGCTTTCATCTCATAAAAATTTAGAAAGTTATGGTCTTGGGAAGTTGACCTCCAAATTAGGGTTTAGACAAAATGACCTATAATCTTTCACCATAAAAAATGACTTTCCAAACAAAACTAACTCTAGACCTCAATGTGAAAGTTGTTTGGAATGTCATTTAAAGTAACTTTTATATTGGAATCATTTTTCATATGACAAAAATTGTAGGAGATAGGGTCTAGGGAACCCCAGTTTTAATCAGATGAATTCCTCTGGTCAACCACCATGAACCACCTTGCTAGCTTGACATTCTCTTGACTTTTGGGACTTATTGAGGATCATATATGCATAAGATGATGAAATTTTAAATATCCCTTGAAATATTTGATCAATTGGTGAAGAAGCTTTTTGAAGAAGTCACATAAGATACCCAAATGAATTAGGGTTTCCAAGGCAAACAAACTCCAAACTCTTGATTAATTCTTGATCAAAATAACATGTGAAGATCATGGGGATCCATATATGATGCCTAGAGCCATAGTAAATCAATTCTTTATTGAACTCCTTGCACTGAGGGTCTTAAACCCTATATGTGAGCTTGATAGATCAAAGGTGAGCATGCATACTACCTACAAAAGCAACAAACTATACATTGACATATTTTTGGTATTTGGGTTAGTAAAAAATGATAAAATACAAAGTATGATACAATCAAATGATACTTGGTGATCTCTCCCAATGCAAACCCAATGAATGAGGGGTAAGGTGGATGCCAAGATGTGATCCCAATGCTAATACATATGATGAGATAGCATAAGGGATCTTAGGGTCAAAATTGGGGTCTTACACCATGGAAGAGGCTTCTTTCTCAATCAAAACCTGAAAGATACTTCTTGTTCCTCCCTCAAGCATGAGGCTTTAATGCTCAATCTAACTAGAAAGAGACTTCTTGCTTAAACCCATAATTCAATACTTCCTGCTTAAACCCTTGGTTCAAGACTTTTTTTCTCAAGAACTCAGCAAAATAATTCTTTGCTCAATCATCAGAAAGAGACTTACCCTAAGCATAAAGGTTGGAGTCTTCATATTCTCTTAACAAGAGAGTTTGGTATTAACTTTTGTGTTTATATGTGTGCTTCTTAGTTAAGCACATACGTAGAGGTTTTACACTCTTGATTATAAGTCAAATTGATTACTCCTAAGTTTAGAACAATGACGTGTTCATTCTTCTTCTCTTCTTGCACATATTTTCTTCTTTGTTGTGTATTTCTGTTATGTTGATCTTTTTGATCATATTCACTTATTCTTTCTTTAAGTCATATGTGAATATGTTTCACTTTACTCTTATACACTTAACCCTTATAGTTACATTTCCCTTTTTGTGTGTGTTTCTTTCACATGTGTTTTCTGTGTAACACAATCTCTCTCTTAACCCATTTTGTGAACTGGTATCACAACTTTGTGAATATAGTTATGTATTCTTCAACCCCTATTCATTCTAATTTTTTGAATGTCTTAAATCTTCTTCTAATATAGATGTTGAAAATATATTCGTTAAAGATTGAAACTACCCATGGTACATGTAGTCGTTGAAGGTCTTTACCTATAGTACGTAAAGTGAACTTTAAACTCATCTAGCATAAAGACGTTGAGAAGAGTATAGTAGAGTTTAGAACAATTGGAGAGATAAGATCCATACAATGTTACTTTTTTCTTGATTAGATATAAAGTATCATATTATTGTCACGTGATCTTCTTTAGATAACTTCTGACTGGAGACTTCTTGTAGACGTTTGTTGAAGCTTGATCCGAGTCATTGTTATTTATATACTTAACTTCTTGAATCAGAGAATTTTTATAGAATTAGTTAAAGCATGATCATAAGTTAAAGTATGTCTTCAGAACCTGGTTGGAATGAGACTTCAGAGTCTTGAGTTCACATGTTATGAATCTTGCCTTTATTAGAGTCTTGATCAGAACTAATCTGGATGAACACTTTCAGAGTTATTAACTTGATGTAGACAAAATTCCTTTGAAGCACAAACTTTAGAATCATTGATGAAGCTTATTCATAAGTTGCATAGTAATTCCTTATGAAAGAGTCTTCTTGCTTCAAACGACTCTAGTCTTCAAAACCTTGTTGATCTTTGAATTTCAACTAAGCTTAGGTTGATCAACTGAAATACTTGAGTTGACTCTTTAGAGTATGAATGCTTGGTTCTGATCCTTCAGATTTAGAATAGCTTTGCTTCAATTTAATGATTTTTTAAGTGATTAACTTGATTTAAATCAAGGTTAATGTCTTTTGATCCTGCACACTTGAACAACCATTAGTAAACCATATTGTTCTTTAAATACTTTGTTATCATCAAAACCTTTTAAGGGTATTAACAAATCTTATTCCAACATAGGATTCTATAGAGTTTGTGTGTCTTAGGGTATTTTTTTTAAATGAGTGAATGGTCATTTTTCCAAATTCTGGGTCGGAATATATAGAAGACTTCATGGGTCAGATAGTGGGAGTAATAGTAGAATAATTATTTTTCTATTGTATATGGATGTTTTTCCCTATGAATGCAGGCTCTCTAAGCCATAATTCATGGGAGACCTCATAAGCCATATGCAATTAAAAGATGGATCATGGATCTTGAATCGGGCAAGGCAACCTAGTCTCGATAAGGCATCCCGGTGCATACCCTCCAAGTGTTATTTATATTAGTTTGGGCAGATTTTTCCTCAGGATGCTCTCTTTTGGACCCAATAAAATTATCACAGTCCGTTGTTCAATATAGTTGAGGTAAAAACTCCAACATGTATATTTTTGACACTCTAAAACACGACTTAATATTTTAACAATAAATACTTATATTTAGGGAAAATACGCAGTAATTTCGAATATAGTATCAAAATTTATTTACAAATACAAGGTTGGAATTACCATATTCTACACTTTCATAAAACACTTGTATCAAAATCCTCAAAAAAATTCTCTTGAATCATTATAAAATCAGAGTTCATCAAATCAGTCACTAAACTTAAAGACAAATGACTTTTGTCTTAAAAAACCATTGTCAATGTATATATAAAATATAAATAATTTTAAGACTCGATAAAATACAATAGACAACTTCACTCGATATCATCTATTAAAGAAAACATCACTATGTGAAAAACTTAAAATAATTGTGCTTCACAAATGCCAAACACAAGCAACAAATATATGGGTAATCCAATAATCTAAAAGATAACAATGAATGTAGAAAACTAGTATATGCAGCCACATAATCACATCTAACTCATAATGTATATTCATGTTTTCATATTTTGTGCATAATTTCATGTTTACATATTTATATTTAATACATATTCATATTTTCATAATTTTATATATTCAATGTTAACATATATTTACATATACATATTCATCTCGTCATTACATTTACCTGCTCACATTTACATATACTCATGTTTTCACATGTTAACACATAACACATACTTTTATAATATAATAATATCACAACTAATTATGGGAGACCATCTGCTAGACAATATTCCACGAGACATTAAAAATGGCGTAAGTACACATTCTCAAATTAACAATTTATATATTGTTTTGCATTCATCTCTTAAATTGAATCAAAAGACATCATTGTGGCCTTGAATGATGATGCTTGGATCTTTGTGCAAGAAGGATTTAATCAATTTAAAAGAAACGATGTATGAGATCTTGTCCCGCATCCTCAAAGTAAAATTGTCATAGACATCATATGGTTTTTTCATAACAAGATTGATGAACATGGCATGATTACAAGAAATAAAGAAATACTAGTAGCAAAGGGATACAATCAAGCTTTAACAATTGACTATGAGGAGACATATGCTATTGTAGCCCATATCAAAGTGATTCAACTCCTTTTGGCATTCACATGCTACCTGGATTTTAAATTATATCAGATGGACGTTAAGTCTGCCTTCCTTAACAGATTTATAAATAAAGAAGTTTGCCTTCCTTATACCATGATAATTCTGACTATGTTTTTAAAATGAAACAAGCTATATATGGTCTCAAACAAACTCCTAGAGCTTGGTACGAGTGCCTTAATGGCTTCTTACTTAAGAAAGGATAAGTTCAGATAAACGTTGATGCTATTATATTTGGATCTATTAACAAATATATGTGTAGAGATTTTTCTAATGTCATACAGAGAGAGTTTGGTATGTCTCTCATAGGAGAACTTAACTACTTCTTAAGATTGTATATCAAGTAAATGGATAGTGAAACTTCTATAATCTAGACAAAATATTTCTTGGAGCTATTAAATAAATATGACATGAAGAATACAAAAACAATATCAACACTTATGGTGTCAAACATACAGATTGATAAAGATGAAAATGGAGTTGAGATAGAGATCACCAAATATTAAGATGTAATATAATCTCTTTATTTAACATCAAGTAGATTTGATATTATGTTTAACATGTGTATGTGCGCTCGATTTCAAACATCACATAGGGAATCCAACGTTAAGGTCCTAAAAAGAATTTTGAGGTATCTTAATGGAACCTCCAATCATGGTATTTGGTTTCCCAAAGGTAGCGAGTGTATCTTAGTAGTTTTTTCTGATTCTGATTCTACAGGGTGCAAATCAGATTGGAAATGCACTAGTTGTACCTGTCATATTTTTGGAAACTGTTTGGTTTCTTGGCACAGTAAGAAACAACATAATGTTGCTTTTTTTACCGTCGATGCCAAATATGTAACCACTGATAACTTTTATACACAAGTCTTATGGATAAAGCAAAAAATACTAGATTACAATTTAAAACTTGATTGCATTTCAATTAAGAGCGATAACACAAGTGCTATAAGCCTAACTAAGAATCTAGTTCTACATTCACACATCAAACATATTAAGATTATGCACCATTTCTTTAGGGATCATGTTGAAAATGGTGGTATTATTTATGAATACGTGGACACTAAAAACTAGCTTGCTGATATTTTTACAAAATCGTTGCCCGCATAGCCTTTTCATAAAATCCACAAGGAATTGGGGATCCTAGATCAATCTTGTTTTGAATAAAGATTGAATTTTTGTGTAGTAATTTACTTATTACCAAGTCTATTGGTATGACCTCTCCAAACTCTATCTTATCTTTATTTGATTTCTTATTTGTTATATTTTGTGTATGTGACGATATATTTATAGTATGTTGCTTATTCATCTTGTAGTTGCAATTTTGACTCCGTATTTTTGTTTTTAAAACTTTGTTAAGTGGAAATTTTGACTATGTGCATGTGGAAATCATTTTTGTTATACTTGTTCATTATCTACCCCTCTTCCATACATTTTTGTGTGTCTTAATTATTGTGTTTTACTGCTAAAAATATTCATATTGTTGTGTATATTTGTTACATTTGGCATGTCTAGTAGCTTGTTCATCTATGATTTAATCTTATGATTATGTGTATATCTTTCTTTATTTATTCTTTAGCTTTATTTTCTCTAGATTATGTTTTATGTTTGTTGTTTATTTGAGTTTAGACTCATTAGTATCTATTTGATCTTGTCAAAGAGGAAGAATTTGTAATGAGTCTAGTATGTTGATTTATGAAGTTTTATGAAATTGTGGTATGGTGCAATGTTTTAGGGGAGCATGAAGGAAAACATCGATCATATTTTACTTAATGCTCAAGTCGACTCAATTCCGATGCAAGTTTATAAGTTGCCAGGCATCAAAAGAGGGAGACTAAAGTTGTTATGCTCTCCTAAGGCTTTGGTTTTGATGCATGTCTTGTTTATTATCACTTACTTTATTGTTTTTATATCATTGAGTCTCCTCTCAATTAGATCATTACACATCTCTTAAAATTGAGAATTTTTAGCTAAATCATATTTTGCATGCATAAGTCAAAACATTCTGTCTAAAGTCATTATGAAATGGTTCAATTCAATTAGTAAAAAACTTGAGTCAAGAAACACATGAGTTCATAACTCCAATAATACTCTTTTAATTCAATATTACATTTAATTTTTCTTGAAAAATCAATTTTTAGAAGTGTGGTTTGAATAAGGGTTGTGCATGATTCAAATCATGGCATAATTGTGAAATTTAGAATTTGCCTCTGCCAAAGTGATTTAAATCACTGATTTTTTTTATTCTAATCAATAATGAGTTTGATTTGAATCACTAAAAAGGACGATTTCAAATATGAAATTAATTTTTGGATTTTGGTTCCGTCAAAGTTATTTGAATCATGGAATTCCATAACTCGAAACAATGACTTGAATCACTGACTCAAATCAAATGTGCAAAATATGAGTTTTTAAGTTCTTGATTCAAATAATTATCTCAGTTGACTCTAATCATCATCTTTGTATTTGACTCGAATCATGAGGGTCTTTTTACTCATTTTTAGTGTTAAAACTCCAATACATATATAAATCAAATTCTCTCTCTCTCTCTCTCTCTCTCTCTCTCTCTCTCTCTCTCGCTCTCTCTCTCTCTCCAAAATAAACCATAACTTTGAAATATTTTCAAAACCTTTAAACTAGATTTCAAAGAACACTTTCCACAATTTTCTTTTGCATTTGAATTAATCTCCAACCTCTAGCAAAATTACCATGTTTGGGTTGCTTATCAACTCTAAGAGAGTTTGAGATCTTTTACAGAGGAGATTCATTCGTTGTTAATGTGTTTGAATATTTTGAGTTGTAAATCAAGGATTGAGTTGTATGGTGTAGTTGGGATTGACAGTTGAGCAAAAGTAAAAAAATAAAGGATTTATTCTCCATTGAAGTCTTTAGTAGATTTGATTGAATGTTGCTACGGATGGATTTGGGAGTTGATGTTTCTTCATATATACTAAGAGATGACACAGGGTACTTGTAGGATTGAGTGAAGACAGTGCAAAATAGAGGCATGAAGAAGATTTTGGATATGAGTATGTGAACATTCAAGACTGAGTGAAGGTCTTGGGGAATTTAGCTTTGTGGGTTGTGTACATAGCAGAAGGAATATTCAAAATGGAGTTGTTTAATTGTGTTTTAATTTTAGCATTATCCAATTCCTTGATTGTATTAAATACACATTATAAAAATTGTAAAAATAGTGGAAGAATACGAATTTAAATGCTTTGCCATTGGAGACTTGATTAGGCGCAAGACGAGGGTGAACACGCTGAATCAATATAAATACCAGTGCACCCTTCTGCCCTATTTAATTTTCTATATAATTTTGTTTGATTATGTTTTTATCACTTTCGTAGAATCGCATGTTGTTAGGTTTTATCTGCTTATAGGGATTTATGTGTGTAGTCTTATATTTGCAAAATGGCTCACCTAGGGCGACGCCCTTGGACCGTCCTAGAGGAGGCGACAATGAAAGGTCAACCTAAGGGAGGTATCACCTCACCATGTATTCTTACCTTGCCCAAACATGGGAAACATGGGGTAAGATGTTTCTCGGGCAGAGAGAAAGTTAAGGTTATTAACTGACCCGTGACTCCCTTGGAAATAGGGATTCAAATGACCACTATTGACTAAGTGAGTGGTGGCCCTTTCCGAGGAAACCCTAGGCCCAAGAGCCTTTATAAATACTCCTATCATAATAAGAGCAAGGATGACCCCGAGTAATACACGCTCTTAACACCCTAAATAACACATAACTCACTATTGTCTTAACACATGACCACCGATGAGTGTATGCTTGCCACCAAGCATCAACGATCATCAACAAGGTCTCTCACCTTACGTGATAAGATCCCATAAACCACCTCAAAACACCACCATATAGAGCTTCTCGCTGCCACAGGAAAACCCTCACCACTAAAACATGTTATAAACCTACTAAGGCCTTTGAGTCTCTCTGCCTTTGCAGGGGGGAACATACACACATGTACTTTTTGACCAGTACACCGGTGCCTACCACAGGGCTCAATAAAATTAACCTGGGAAACACTTTCACCTTAATTTTCTCCATCTTCACCCGAAGATGGCCAGCAAGATCACAAACTACAACGTAAATACCATCACCGGAGGCTTCTCGGGTGGAGAAAACTCTAGATCATCCCGGGGGAAGTATGCAAGGAAGGTGTTTGCAATAAACGTAATATCCCATGATTTCCCCAAAGGCCCTCAAGGGAAAACATGGGTTAATATCATCTTCTATGAGGAGGACGCCCTCAGACTCAACCCTCGCGATGATGATCCTCTGGTCATCACTGTGAAACATGGGAACTGGGACATCAAACACGTCCTGATAGACCCAGGGAGCTCTACAGACATCCTATTTTAGGACACCTTACAAAAACTACAACTCAACCTGAGCGACATAAAAATGTTCAGTGGTTCTTTAACGGGGTTGTCAGGTGAACAAGTACAAATAATGGGCCACATATCCCTAGAAACCACATGCATACAAGGAGTTAACGCCAGGGTGATTGAAGTTGACTACATCATTGTGGACGTTGTATCACCATACAACATCGTCCTTGGGCGTATAACTATCAATGCCCTCGGAGAGGTCATATCCATGGTGTACCTAACCTTGAAATATTCACTCCCTGATGGGCAAATCAGAATGATATGATGGGATAAATAGAAGACTCGTGATTCCTACCTGAGTAGTATGGAAAAAACCAAAGAAGAGCTCGCATTGGTTGATGTTCCCCCTCCTGAAGTTCCAAATACTGGCTTTGAGTGTTAAGATCCCAGATTAGAAGTTGAAGCATAAATTCTCAGTCCCATGGAGGACTTGAAGGAGGTCCGAATAGGTCCTCATTCCCATCAGGTTACAAAGATAGGTACATTTATGTCTACAAAGGAGAAAATTTAACTTGTCGACCAACTCATTAAGAATGCCTACTTGTTTTCCCGGGCTCCCTCGGACATGCCAGGAATAGACACTAAAGTGGTTAGCCATCGCTTCACCATCTACCCTTCCACAAAACATGCGACACAGAGGAAGTGAAAAGTTTTTGAGGAAAAGAGGTTCGCCATAAATTAAAAGGTGGGAATATATCTAACGATGGGTTCATCATAGAAACAAAGTATCCCACCTTGTTGGCTAACGTGGTTCTAATATGGAAAGTTAACAGCAGGTGGAGCATATGCATAGATTTCACTGATCCGAACATCACATGCCCTAAAGATATGTACCCACTATCAAACATCGACCGTCTCATTGACATATCATTGGGTTATCCCATGTTGAGCTTCATGGATGCATATTCAGGGTACAACCAGATTCAGATGGATCCCCTAAACGCCCCCAATACAACCTTTATGTGAAATCATATAAACTACTACTACAATGTCATACCCTTCAGCCTCAAGAATGTTGGCGCCACCTACCAGCATCTCAAGGATCTTGTCTTCACCCACCAGATAAGGCGGAATCTTGAGGTGTACTTCGATGATATGATAGTTAAAACTATCGAGGGACGCAGTCATGCAGAAGACTTGGAAGATGTCCTTCATGTTATCAGGAAGTACGACATGAGCCTAAACCCTTCCAAGTGTTCTTTCAGGGTCCAGGTATTGAAGTTTCTAGGATTGATGCTGACATAGAGAGGCATCAAGGCTAACCCAAACAAGTCCTAGGCAGTTATCACGATGAGAAACTCTACTAAAGTAAAGGAAGTGCAACAATTACAGATCACCTCACCGCTCTGTCTCGTTTCCTTTCCTATATAGGTGAAAAATCTTTCTTATTCTTTGCCTCCCTAAAGAAGAAGGAGAGGTTTGAATTGACATTTGAGTGCGAAGAGGCTTTCACCAAGGTCAAGAACTTTCTCACATCGTCAATCATACTAACTTGCTCGAAAGAGGGGTCACCATTAATGCTCTATATTTCGGTCACTGATCAAACGATGATTTCATTTATGGTCTAATAAATCGACAGGATAGAGAAACCTATGTATTTAATAAGCAAAGTGTTCAAAGGAGCTGAGGCATGGTACCAAAATATCAAAATATCTAGCACTAGTCGTCATCGTGGCGGCGAGGAAACTTATATCATACTTGCAGAGTCACAAAATCCTGGTAATAATCAACTATTCTATCTGACAAGCCTTGGAGAAGCCTAATCTGGTAGGAATAATGGTATCATGGGAGGTGGAGCTTTCATACTATGACATTCATTATGTCCTAAGGGGAATCATCAAATAACAAGTCTGGCAGTTGTGGCAGAATTTAACTCGCTTGTAGATGAAGAGACGCCCACGGAGTGGGCATTATCTATAGATGGCGCCTCCAGGTTGAAGGAAAAAACTGACTCCCAATTAGTCACAAACCAAGTATCTGAGCAGTACCAACCCAAAGAACCTCAATTAATAAGGTATCTGCAAAATGTAAAGAGTATATCTTCTCGATTCTCCTTCTTTAAGATAGAGCAAGTCCCACATAAATAAAACAGGCGGGTGGACCTTCTATCCAAGATAGCTGCATAAAAAATGGCACGGTTCAATAAAATAGTTATCAAGGAGAACCTTGCCTCCACCAGCATAGAGGTCGACGAGGTATACTCCCTGGAAGTTATCCTAGAGCATAGCTGGATGTCATCCATAATACGCTATTTGCACAGTAGCGAACTATAGGCTGCTAATTACATTAATACATTGAGAAAATTATATAAAATGGGAGAGCTTATCCCATGTTGATTTGTCTGGGCGAGCATGAGACCGCCCTGGTTCTTGTAGAGGTACACAAGGGCACATGTAGCAGCCACATAGGCGAGAAAGCTCTCGCGCACAAGTTGCTAAGGGCGGGGTAATATTTGCCCATGTTGATGAAGGATAGAATCGCCTTTCTCAAAAAGTGTGATCAATGTCAAAGACATGCTGGCCTTTACCACTCCCTAACACAACTTCTCCAGTCGATGACTTTGCCTTGTCCTTTTTAGCAATGGAGTGTGAACATTCATGGTTTTTTTACTTTTACGCCAGGTCACCTAAAATTCCTAATTGTAGGAGTTGACTTCTTCACCAAATGGATATAATCATAAGTAGTCGCCAAGATTACACAAGAAAGAGTGTGTCTCTTCTACTGACAGAAAATTATATGTAGATATGGGCTCCCGGGGGCGATCATTTCTGACAATGGGATCCAATTCTCCTGCACTATGGTCACCGATTTTTTTAAATATTTAAGAGTACAAACAAAATTCATATTCGTTGTACACCCTCAAGCCAATGGTAAGGCTGAGTCGTTGAACACAATAATCCTTAAAGGAGTTAAGAAGAAGCTTGACGATGCCAAATTCTTATGGGCGGAACGGCTCCACGAGGTACTATGATTGTACCACACTACACCATATTCCACTAACAAGCAAACTCAAATTTCCATGGTCTACAAGGTAGATGACATGCTACCTTTAGAGATTGACACACCCTCATGGCGACGATCCCAATTCAATGAAGAGGAAAATGAGATAGGCTTGAAGTGTGTAGTAGACCTGAACGATAAAGTTAGTGAAGTTGCCCACGTCTAAAAGTTCACCGCCAAACATATGACTATAAGAAGGTACAACTCAAAAGTAAAGCCGAGAATAATGTAGGAGGGAGACATGGTCCTGAAAGAAGTAGTTATGCCCACACATTAGGAAAATCTATGACTTAACTAGAAAAGACCATACCACAAATATCAGAAGCTCCCATATGGAGTGTACAAATTGCAGGAACTCAAAGGTCCATTTTTCCCCAAAACCAAAAATGCTCTTCATCTTAGATACTATTACCATTAGAATTATTTGTAATCCTTTGTTAAACATCATGACTATGTACCTTTGAATGATGATTAAGTGATCTATTTATGACAAAGATGTTCTTTCCTAGAAGTTATATGTTGGAATTCATAGAGAAGATCCTTGCCGCCCCTCAGAGCAACATCTCATTGTTGGACTTCATAGCAAAGATCCTTGCCGCTCCTCAGGGAAACATCTCATTTATGGACTTCATAGCGAATATCACTACCGCCATTCAGGGCAACATCTCATTTTTGGAGTTCATATTGAAGATCTTTGTCGCCCCTTGTCATACCCCAAAATTTGCCCTCCCCTTTTCACGTTTTATCCAACCTATGACTTAAGATTCATCTGTATCCATTCATGCCTCATTTATGTGCATCATTCGTTCAGGTTAACACTTCCTAATAAACATCATGATTCATAGATGATGGATCATAAAAACTTGGTTTTGCTTGAGGTTTGTGACATTTTCTCATCATTGGGGCAAAACCCTAATTTTTTTGATCTTGGGGACATGGATTCAAGGAGATCACATCATAACATTCATCATAACATTCGCCATGACGTTTGCCTTTCATTTTCATCCTTCATGCCTTGCCATCCTTTGCACATACCAACCTACAAAAGAAAGCATAAAATAGGTGAAGCTAACCATAACAAATTCAAACCAAGCATTAAAATAATTCACATTTTGCACATGTTTCATTAAGGGTCCACAAGGATTCACCATCATCCACATAGTTAACAAGTCATGCAGGATTACAACAAGGATAACATATTAGCTCCATACAGTCTAATGCATTAGCAACCATAACTCACATGCTACGTAGACCCTGCATGAACCCAATAACAGTCATGTTATGATAACATGTCCACTGAACTGGTGATGCAAACATATTCTAGCAACCACTGAACTAATGATCAACCATCCTAACACTGAATTGGTGATCCAAGACAATCATTTCACCACCTGCAAACCAACTACAAGCAGACATCAACAACAAAAATTCACCTAAATCCCAAATTTCCTAAAAATTATAACACCAAGCTTCATAATAGACATGGATCTAGCAACACGCATACATGAGCAAGGCTATGACTAGCAACATTGCAACACCAAGCTTCAACCATCTAACATAAGTTGAGTTAACTGGACATCATTTAACAGTTTTGGATTTCACTAATAGAAACCGTGTTTTAACCTAACAGTCAAAACCATTTTGCTAACTTCCTCATAACAATAACTAATTCTGTTGGTTTCATCCTAACTAACCCTGATCCACTATCATAGCATTTACAACAATCCTTCACTTCCACTAACATCAATAGCATATCAACAATTAAAAACTAAATTTGTTTCCAATGGTAGCAGAACTTGGACTAATAATAGAAGTTCATTTCAACTAACATATATTCATTCTAACAAACTCATGAATTTCTAACTGACAAATGAATTTCATGTGAGTTTGAAAACAAAATTTGAACCTTGTAAATCACCCATAGTTCACGATTCAGAGAGGATTATTATTCTTCACGATTAATTTTTCAATCTTCTCTCAGAATTCACTTAGAGCATGATCTCATTCTCACAAACTCACTACAATTCTCAACTCATAAATTTACTACAACACACGCAAGGATTCCTACAGACTAAAGCAAGAAGAAGAAGAGAGAAGTAAGAAGGAGGAATATGAATGAGTGAATAAAGTTCAAAGAACCTGCCGTGAAGAATCATCGGAATTGCATCGGCCGGTAAGCTCCTTTGTGTTCTCCTTCATTTCATCTCCATCTTGTTACCAGGTGTAACCCTTCGCTTGGGGAATTAAAGCCCTAAGTGTCTTTGCTTCGATTTCACCTCTATTGCATTTTAATTTCTGGAATGTAAATTAGGGTTCATGAATCTTTGGTTTTGATTTGAATTGGTGTTTGAGAATCATTGAAAGTTGAGGTTATATCTGGATTGAGGATGGAAAGGTAGTTTTAATGGTATAATTCTGGTGATGTTACGACCTCCGTCGCCGCCGAAGACGATTTCCAGCATGACGAAAACAGAGGGAGACAGTGAGGTTAGAAACATGTTTGTGTTTGAGTTGAGAGTTGTTTAAGCGCCCTTAATTCAAATGATAAATGGGCATTGGGCCCATCCTAAGTCTCATTGCACCCCCTAAGTCCAGGGCACCCCTTTTACTCGGACTGAATCCTTTTGGGCCACTTTGGTGGGCCTTTGCTTTCATCTTGTTCGTCCAAACCCCATTCCTGCAGTGCACCCCCTTCTGATTAATTCAACGTTGCGCCTTGAACCAGACCCAAGCGTATCTTTTTTCTGCTAGCCAAAAAAACCGGCCTTGGGCCTTTACCCTCATTTAGCCTTTTTGTTTACTAACTAATTCTTGTTTTTTATAATTTTAATTTTAATTTTAATTAGAATTAGGATTAATCATGTTTGTGTAGCGGGGGTTTTCATTACCTTTAGGTTTATTGACTAAACCAAAAGTCAACATACAATTAGAGTCGCCACCGCACTTTTATTTGTCCAAAGGAAAGGCTAAAAAGCGAACAAAAGCCAAGTAAGAAGTTTTTCAATCAAAAGCTAATAAAAAGGTCAGAGATCTAGGTAAGGGGGTTGGTTATGAAATGGGAAGGTTTTACGCACCCAAAACATCCTTAGTACTCTAAGGGAACCTTTTTTGCAAATATGTGTTGTAGGTTGGTATTTGTGAAAAGATTTGTGCAAAAGATTGGAGGGATGAGAAGAGAATAGATTATATTTACAAATTTTGTTGTTTGAATGGATGAACTCATTGCCTATGTACCATCACAAAGGAGGATCAAAACCTCGTAGTTCGTGGTAAAAATCTCAAAGATTGGTGAATTGATTTTAATCAAAAGCCTTAAGGTCTTTTGTTATCAAAGGGAGAAAACTCAACCTAAACCAACAATCCACCATGTGAGGAAGACTTCAACATGCTAGTGAGGGGTTAACCTTATAATAAGCATGGAAGGCTTATAATCCAACACTAAGGATGAGGTGAGATTTACATCAACCACTATGATAAATCAAACCTATGACTAATGTTTTTGAAAAGGTTTTAACAAGTGGCCATTGGAACCACAAAAACAACTTGAAATGGGTTATATTTACAAGTTAAATTTATTTACAAAATGAGGTCAAAGTTGGATTAAAGTTTATTTACAATGAATACTTATGAAAAGAGTTTTGAAAAGTTAAAGGCCTAAGGCCTAGGTTTCTAATTTGAAATAAAGTCAAAGTTTTGAAAATGATTTTTTGGCTTGGTTAGAGTGGGGAGAAGAGAGAAGGGCTATTCCTAAAGCATACAAAGATAAGAGGGGAGAGGTAACCCTTGGAGTTCCTTTTCTTGGAGTCATAGAGATGACTCAAGATGCTCATTTCCTTTGGATTTAGCACACAAAACAAGTAATCAATAATTTGAATTTAAGCTCCTAGGATCTCCATTTGGCTTGGCTCTTAACTTGGCTACTCATGACAATGGTCCTCTTTTCACAATCTTCAGATGAGATTCCTATCACACAAAAGCACACATCAAAAAGCTCACAACATAATAAAGGGAATGGACAAAGGATAAGTTTGAGGAGAAGTCCTTTGAAATAAACTTTGAGTTTTAGCATTCTAAAGGCATGAGGCCTAGTTGCTCTTCAACAAATTTTGCATTCTAAAGGCATGAGGCCTAGTTGCTCTTGAACTCCTTTAAGAATGGGTGGATCCTAATTCTAAGTCCTTTCTCCTTTTGTATTTTGTTCACATCCAAACAACACAAAACAACACAAAATAACAATATATTTATATACAATAATGAGCTCAAATGAGCAAAAGAAAAATGACATAAACATAAAGTATGTGCTCAAGTGAGCAAAGATGAAAATCAAGATGAATAATGAGCAAGAAATAAATGACATTAAAAGTAAATGACAAGAATTTAAAAGCTCAAATTAAACTTAGTAGTTAGTAGAGTTATGTTAGCTTGTCATAAGACAATGTAGCGCTATGTTAAGCAATTGTAAGTGGACTAATGTAGTAGCCACACCTATCTGAGGCCGGTCAATAAGAATATAGGCAAAGAACACAAGTTAGAGGTCATGACTAGTAAGCCAAGCTCCATAAACTTGCCATGCCAAACAAAAGGGGAAGGGCCTTGTATTGACTTTTGGTTATTTTCTTGACCAAGAAGTAACCTATCTTTGACACAAAATAACTCACTTGATCATGGATCAAGTTGAATTTGGTTTGGATCAAAGAAGATTAAACTTCTATTTGTCAAGACCAACCTCAAGACTTTAACTCATCGGCCATTGAGGGGAAGAAAGGGATGAAGATGAAAGGGAGGGGGTAAGAAGTCAACAACCAATCCCAATTGATCAAGGGATAACTCATCCTTGATCAAATTCATTCATCTTTCTAGGTGATGATCCTTAAGGATTTCAAACCACAAGATCCAATGAATTTGATCAAAGTTAAATCAATTCAACCTTGATCAACACCAAACAGAAGAATAATCAATATAACAAGTCAAGAAGTCAGTAATATTTTTTTGGTATTTTTTGAATTAAAAGAAAATACAAATAAAAAATAAACAAACAAAGTTAACCCTCAAATTCAATTCAAAACAACTTCAATGAGTCCAATTAAATTCTCATAGATTCAACATAGTCAAACAAACTTTGACTAATTTTCTCATAAATTGTTGAGACTATTTTTCATTGACTTATCATGATCCATAGATGCTATGAAAATATTTTTGTATTTTTTAAAGTTCAGAAAGTATTTTAAAATGAATTAAAATCAATAAAAACCAAGTAATTCATGAAAAATATCAAATGAAGTCACAAAAATAATTAAAAATCATAATATGAAACTAGATTTTTTAAGAAAAAATTCAAAGCTGGTCTCATATTTTTCTGACTTCATATGAATTTTTAATGAATTTTTGAAAATAGAATGAATTAAAGAAAATAAAGAGAAAAAGAAAATGAACGAAAAAATTTGAGCCACCAGATCCAATTCATCAATTGACGTGGCAGTGGTGCACGACTTGGATCTGAGGACACACGATACACTCAAGTCAACAGCGCCACATAACGAATTAAAACAAGTAATTAAAATGGACGCGTGAGATTAGATCGTGAGAGAGAGATCCAAAGGCTCTGGTTAACACACGTAGTGGTGGTGGTGGGAACCACCGTCTTCTCCGGCCAACCAACAGATTCCGGCCAGATTTGCAGAAAAAATAAATCTCAACAAAAATGAAAAAACAAGAACATGGAAATGAAGCTCGTGTGATGTAGATCATCACTGTACCATTGGATTTCTTTCATTCTTCCTATATTGAGAGAAAGATGAAGGAGAAAATCATGGTGTCCACACGGATTGTTCATGAAATGGCAAATTGAATGCACCAAAAACTTGCCTCAAGTATGAGGACTTCAGAGAACCACCAAAACACAAGAAAACTACATTGAATTAAGAGTTTCAGATCCAAATAGTTTGAGTTGATACCTTTAAAATGATGAGTTTCTGGCCACGAATTCTTCAAGCTCTTTGCTCATCTTTGATCTCTGAATGCAGGGAAGATGATTGGGTAAGGAATCTGGCTTTGAAACTCAACTAATGTTGCTGAATTTCAAGCTCGAAAATGTGAAGAATAGTGAATGATTCCTTTGGTGAGGGTTATGGTTTCAGTTCTGCAGCATAAGGGATCTCCAAAAGGTTATGAAATGAAGCTCATGAGGCCCTTATTTATAGGTGAATGCAGCTGAGTTCACACTTTCCTCATGTGCATGGGATTTGAAATTTTGAGTGCATGGGCCTTTGTAGACGTGTGAGAGGCCCATGGATGGCTGAAAGAGCTTGTTGAGTTCACATAGAAGGCATGTGCTCGTGCACATGAAATGGGAAATGCTTTCATACCAAGTTATAACATAAAATATCAAAAATTCACATAAATGAAAAGAAATTCGAATCTCCCAAATGGTAGATCCAAATGACTATTGTGAATAATGGTTGGAAATTTCTTGAGATAAGAAATAAAAGTCATGTTGGGCAAAAAAAACATTTGACATGTGCAAATTGATCAAAACTGGCTTGGAAAGTTCAAGTGTAAAAGTTGTTTAAATCTTTTTGAAAAAGTTAACCAAAAGCAAGCTTGATCAAACCCCTATTTCCTCATGATACAAGCTTCAAATGAAACAATCTTCAACATAAAAGTTGTATATACTTTCAATATATTCAATCTAGACTCAAAGTTTGCATCATTTGGATTTTCTATGATAAAGTTATGGGCATTTGAAGTTGGGTACTTTTTCAAATTCAATGAATTAGGTCCAAGATGAGCTATAATGTTTTGCAATATAACATGTATTTCCTTTAGGATTATAAAGTTTTGTCCAACATAACATTTTAATTATACATCTCAAGATTTCCAATGCCTTTGGTACCACCTAAAAATCATAAAAATTGAGAAAGTTATACTCTTGGCAAGTTGACCCAAAATTAGGGTTTTAGTCAAAATGGCCTATAATGTTTTGAAATTAATGATGACCTTACAAGCTTCAAATGGATTTTTTATGAACATGAAAGTTGTTAATATGGTTCTTAGGAACATGTTTTCTTTTGGGGTCATCTTCATTTGACAAACACATCAAAACATTATAGCTCGTTGAACCTCAGCTTAGTCAGATGACTTGACTGGTCAACTTTTCAAAGTCAACCTTCCAATATTGATGAATAAATGATTGAGGGGCCTCAAATAGGATCATATATGCATAAAATGATAAATTAAATAAATTCCCTTGATTAAATTTGATCATAGGTTGAGATTGCTTCATGGGCAAGGCACAATTAAAGCACAGTGAAATTAGGGTTTCCTTGGGAAATAGTCTTCAAGCCCTTTGGGTTATCTTGATCAAATTGGCAAATTGAGATACTTGGGAGACACATATGATGATTAGGAACTTTTTGGACCATTGTCATGCTTTGTTCTCATCTTCATCTAGCCATTTCATTGGGCTTAGAAGCCTCCTAGGAGCATTGTGGAGCACATGATCACTTGAGCTTCAAAACAAAAAGAGTTAGTGACATATTTTTGTGCTTTTGGTTAGTAATCAAATAAGAAATGCAATAACATACAATACAAGCATGCTTGGTAACCTCAAAACACTCAAACAAGTCTCAACCCCAGAGTTAAGGAGCCCAAACATGCTATGATCCTTGAGGCAATGCATTTGTGCAATAACATGATGCCATGAGGGATCTTAGGGTCAAAATTAGGGTCTTACAGATGCCCCTGTTTAAGGTCATTCTAGTCGGAGATATGAAGGTTAAAATATTCATCTCGACGAGATAGAATGAGCTTAAATAATAGCAAAGAGACGAATTTTGGTCCCTAAGAGACCTCATGATGCAAATGTATGCATGCAAAATAAAATCTTCATGGTGAATAATTGCCATAAAGGAAAAGAAATCGGGAGGAATCGAGGATCCATAGGAGTAACACACTCACTAGGGAGACAGGGAATCTGGGGGAAATAAGATAAAAATGCGTGAGTAGGTCACGACTTGAAAACTTGCTGGGAGACACGAAGGGATTCCACGAAAATAAATCGATGGAAAGACTCGAGCTGACGCAAAGATGCATGTATTGGGGAATACGCCAACACAACAAAACTATCCATAAAGGATACATCGGATAAAATCTGGTCAGATGGGGATGTCCATAAAATACTCAGTTGAGGAAGAAACAACGAGATATTACTGGTTACTGGGTAATAAACTCAAAGAGGGACATGTTATCAAAACACCGGTTACTGGGTGAGAGAACAACACACTCAGGGAGAAAAAATATCTAAGACCGGTATAAGGGTGAAAGATATCAATCATCCAAAACATCTGAGGAGGACCCAAAAGGAAATATCTCAACTCAGGAAAATCTGACTCCATAGGGGACAAAAAGTCATAATAGGGAGTAGAAGGAAGGAACACCAGTGATACCGGTTACTGGGTATATAATAGGCGACCAACCAGGCATGAATTGGGAACATATCGAAGACACTCATCATCCGAAAGGAGGGTTGAAAAAGAAAACTTGACTTACAGGATGGACATTCGATTCCACAAGGAAATACGAATCTTACTCGACTGAGGAATAAAAAGACTTCGACTGAAGAGCGCATGAGATATATTATCTACTACCGTTATATGGGTAAAAACATAGATAACATACTCGCATGGAAGATTATCCGTAACCGGTTACTGGGTTAATAAAGGATAAATCGACCAAAAAGAAAGGACATCGGGATACCGGTTACTGGGTATAAGATGATGACCAACCGGAAGGAGAAACAATCATTACCAAACAATGGTAAATGAAAGATTACTCGCTACATTGCCTGACAAAAGCAATGATCCAAGAGATATATCACCGGTTACTGGGTGGTATACTCAAAAATGAAGAAATATCAATACCGATTACTGGGTAAAGATAACCAACAAAGAGGGGATTACATCTACCGTTTACTGGGTAGAAAACCACAAAAATAGGACTTACAACTACCGGTTACTGGGTAGAAGGCCACAGAATCCGCTGGGGAAAGGATAAACAATTACTGGTTACTGAGCAATTGAACAACTGAACCATAGGGAACTGCAGGGGATAACAAGAAATGTATCAATCTAGGAACAAACTAGAAGGACACAATCAAACAAGACTCAACCCGATGAGGATATAACTCAGGGGAGTGATTCCATCCCGATACATAACTGGGGAGGAAATTGAAACAATAATCATCCACGAGGACATAACTCAGTGGGGAATAAAGAAGAAAAGATAGACACTTTCTGCCTATGGGGCTGACTCTATATGGAGAGATCAGACACAAACATCTGCTTCTGCTTAGGGAAGAACATTTCACCAATAGCAGGAGATAACAAGCAAAGATATATGGCAAAGAATGCAATCATGGATATCTGAATGCTATGATTATGCATGTATATGCATGATTTGTGTATAATTAATGCTGACAAACAGACATATCTAACACAAACAAATCCAAGAATCATGAACAGACACTCGGCAAACGTCTCGACAAGAAGGGCGAAGCCTACTGGAGAACTCAGCTTGGGAATAATCCGAGAAGGATGAAAATAAATCATCGGGATTATCAAACCCTATCCCAAAGCTACACTCGCGGAGGATACAAAGAAGATGTATTCAGGAGCAGTAAAAGAAGAGAATCAAACAGAGAACTCAACTCTGATGGGGGATCATCTCTGGAATAAGAGTAAACAAGGGGAGACTTTAACCATAGCTAGGGATAAGCAAAGTTAGAGCTTCCAACTGCAGGAGGTAACACTCCGCACAGGAGAAGTCTTCCAGGAGCAAACAATCCTGGCATAAGGAAGATGCAAAAAATTTGTCAGGGAGTTTCCATCAACTCTCTTGGGGACAGGTGGTTAAATAACAATAAGATCTGTCGGAGAAGAAACTCTATTGGGGAAGCTTATTAAGGAATGATGTGAAACTCCGTGGGGAACAACCACCAACCAGATGCACATCAATCAAAACATTCCCTCCTATCTGCTGGAGAGGAAACTCTGAAAAAGGGGAATAATAGCATTTTGATCCACTGGGGAAGGAAATAAACATTTTCACCACCAGCTCTCAATGCTAAAAGAAATCTTCAGACTCGGAGGAGATACAAACATCAAACTCTGATCTGGAAACCCTACTAGGGATGAGCTGTAAATGCTCTTGAGGAAACTACCCTTGCTGGAGAAATTGGAAATGAATCCTTCATCAACAAGCGACATACCAGGGATACCTCTTTTTCAAAATAAATGGAAAATAAGCCCTTCATCAACTGCACTAGGAAACTTCCTGCTGAGGAGACAAATATCTGGAAAGATAGCTCTACAAGGAACACATGCCTACTCCGCTGGAGATTCTTACTCAGGCTGGGGAAAGACAACCTTCCTCATGAGTAGACAGACAGGATAGTGAGGCAAAGGATATTCTCAACTTAAAGCATACCAACTTTTATCAATCTATAAGGGAGTTTAGGTCAGTCCACACAAGGGATGACAACCATACAAATGATAAAACACAAATGCTAGTGCCTGATATAGAGGGGTACACACCTCTAAAATATCGAGGCAAAAATTTGGAAAAGAAGGGATCATTCACAGATCAACCATAAACCAAACATGGATTGCTAAAACTCCACGGGAGAAACAAGTATGTATACACAAACAAACTACCTGGGAATGTATTGGATGAATATCTAAGAATCCTGGAAAGCAATCCAATAAGACAGATCAATCTACTGCCATCAAGGAGAACTTCCCATACCAGACTCTCTGAGAAGCTGGTGAAGAGGATATAAGGAGCAAGAATTCCAGAATATGAACAAATGTCTTACCCTTTGATGATCGTACTATCCTTGGGAAAGCACTGAGGACATTTCACTTATCCTTTCAGTAATTGTGAATGTTCACTTTGTTTAAAACAGTTTATTCGTGAAAACTTTATTTGTTTAAAACAATGATATTCATCAATTAAAACATGCAAACGTTTGTTAACAGAAACAAATAAGAATGCAAAGAATTGGATAAAGGCTCAAATTTATTTAATAGAATGGTAGTCCGCAAATGGCGAGACTCCATGGATCTTTACAAAATTTAAAATTTGTAATATACATGGAAAAGGGCTACATTGAACATAATGACCGTTTCTCCACCAACTTTGAATCCACTGTATTCGAAACTTTAGTTGATGATGACTGAGCGAGAATCTTTGACAGACGACAGTTGTAGGACAAAGTCTTGTCAGGATGCAGTTACTTGCCAAATCCCTAATTTTTGCCTAGATTCCCCCAGGGTGAGACACTCAATCTAGCGGGATATATATTCATTTTTTTATATGTCTCTAACTTTTTCCTGGATCTCCCTTTTGGGTTTTCAATCCACCGAGACACTCATTTTTGCCTAAGCCTCCCTTTCGGGTTTTCAACTTAGCGAGCTATTCTGTTTTTTTATATTTTTAGGTGAAGTATTTCTTGATTGCATCTGAATTCACAGGACGAGTGAAATCCTTCCCATCCATAGTTGTCAGCAACAGAGCACCGCCTGAAAAGGCTCTCTTAACAACGTATGGACCTTCATAGTTTGGAGTCCACTTGCCCCTGGAATCGGGCGCGAAAGACAAGACTTTCTTGAGTATGAGGTCACCTTCTCGGAACACACGAGGCTTGACCTTCTTATCAAAGGCTTTATTCATCATTTGTTGATACAACTGACCATGGCACATGGCAGTTAATCTCTTCTCTTCAATCAAATTCAATTGGTCATAACGACTCTGAACCCATTCAGCCTCAGTCAACTTGGCTTCCATCAAGACTCTCATTGATGGGATCTCGACCTCTACGGGGAGCACTGCTTCCATGCCATATACAAGGGAGAAAAGGGTTGCCCCTATTGAAGTGCGGACGGATGTACGATAGCCATGCAAAGCAAATGGCAACATCTCATGCCAACCTTTGTACGTAACAACCATCTTCTGAATAATCTTCTTGATGTTCTTGTTAGCAGCTTCAATAGCCCCATTCATCTTGGGTCTATAGGGAGAAGAATTATGATGTGCAATCTCGAACTCGCTACACAGCTCTTTCATCATCTTATTGTTCAAGTTGGATCAATTATCAGTAATGATCTTTCGGGCACACCATATCGGCATATGAGTTGGTTCTTGATAAACCTCACAACCACCTGCCTGGTCACATTTGCATACGATGCCGCTTCAACCCACTTGGTGAAGTAATCAATGGCTACGAGAATAAAACGGTGACCGTTTGACGCCTTAGGCTCAACCATGCCAATCATGTCGATTCCCCACATGGAGAAAGGCCATGGTGAGGAAATAACATTCAGAAGTGTCGGGAGAACATGAATCTTATCCGCATAAATCTGACACTTATGGCATTTCTTCACAAACTTGCAGCAGTCAGACTCCATTGTCAGCCAATAGTAGCCTGCTTTTAACATCTTTTTCACCATGGCATGTCCATTGGAATGAGTACCAAATGAACCCTCATGGACTTCAGTCGTCAACAGGTCTGCTTCGTGTCTATCCACACATCTAAGCAGAACCATGTAAAAATTTCTCTTGTAAAGCACATCACCGTTAAGGTAGAAACTGCCAGATAATCTCCTTAAAGTCTTCTTATCTTTAACAAATGCCCCAGGCGGGTAAGTCTGACTTTGGAGAAAGCACTTGATATCATAATACCATGGCTTATCATCTTTTACCTCCTCAACTGCAAACACGTGAGCTGGTCTATCCAAGCGCATCACAATAATCTTTGGGACTTCATTCCAATAATTGACAACAATCATTGAAGCAAGCGTAGCGAGAGCATCCGCCATCCGATTCTTATCTCGAGGAATATGATAGAAGTCAACTTTATTAAAGAAAGTTGAAATCCTCCTCGCATAATCTCTATATGGGATGAGACCAGGCTGATTCGTCTCCCATTCACCCTTAATCTGATTAACAACAAGGGTTGAATCGCCATAAACATCAAGATGTTTGATCCTAAGATCAATACATTCTTCCAAACCCATAATACAAGCCTCATACTCCGCCATAGTATTCGTGCATTTGAAAGTTAGTCTTGCCGTAAAAGGAAAATGTGTGCCTTGAGGAGTAATAATCACTGCCCTAATACCATTTCCATACTGATTGACAGCACCATCGAACACCATACCCCATCGGGAACCGGGCTCTGGTCCTTCATCGAGCGTAGGCTCATCACAATCTTTCATTTTCAAATACAGAATCTCCTCATCAGGGAAGTCGTATTGCACAGACTGATAATCTTCAATTGGTTGATGCACCAAATAGTCAGTCAAGATACTACCTTTAATAGCTTTTTGAGCTCGATACTCAATATCATACTCATATAGCAGCATTTGCCAACGGGCAATTCTCTCAGTTAAAGCAGGCTTCTCAAAGATATACTTGATCGGGTCCATTTTGGATATCAACCAAGTTGTATGATTCAACATATACTGGCGTAAACGCTTAGCAGCCCAAGCCAAAGCACAGTATGTCTTCTTCAGCATTGAGTACCGAGACTCACAGTCGGTGAACTTCTTACTCAAGTAGTATATTGCATATTCTTTCTTTCCTGATTCATCTTGCTGGCCAAGGACACAACCCATGGAATCATCAAGCACAGTCAAGTACATAATCAATGGTCTCCATTCAACAGGTGGAGACAGAATCAGAGGCTCGGACAGATACTCTTTGATACTGTCAAAGGCCTTTTGGCAATCCTCGGTCCAATCATGACGTTGATCTTTCCGGAGGAGCTTGAATATAGGCGCACATGTGGCAGTCATGTGGGATATAAATCTCGAAATGTAATTCAAGCGGCCAAGAAAACCTCGGACTTGCTTCTCTGTTTTGGGCGCAGGCATCTCTTGTATTGCTTTGACCTTGGTAGGATCAACTTTAATACCTCTCTCGTTGACAATAAATCCCAATAACTTGCCGGAACGGACTCCAAATGTACACTTGTTCGGATTCCAGCGGAGTTTGTACTTCCTCAAATGCTGGAAAAGCTTCAACGAGTGTTCTACATGTTCAACTTCCGTTTTCGACTTTGCAATCATATCGTCGACATATACCTCGATCTCCTTGTGCATCATGTCATGAAACAAGGTAGTCATAGCACGTTAATACTTGGCTCCGACGTTCTTCAAACTGAAGGGCATCACTCGATAACAGAAATTCCCCAAGGTGTGATGAATATTGTCTTCTCCATATCCTCGAGTGCCATTTTAATCTGATTATAACCGGAAAATTCGTCCATAAATGAAAAGACATTGAATTTATCCGTATTGTCTACCAACATATCAATGTATGGTAGAGGGAAATCATCTTTTGGGCTAGCTTTATTCAAGTCACGGTAATCCATGCACATTCGGACTTTTCCGTCTTTCTTAGGTACAAGCACAATATTGGCCACCCATTGAGGATATGTAGAAGTCACCAGAAACCCCGCATCAATTTTCTTCTGAACTTCTTCTTTAATCTTCACTGCTATATCAGGATGAGTTCTTCTGAGCTTTTGCTTCACATGCACATACTCAGGCTTCAACGGCAAGAAATGTTGCACGATATCAGTATCTAGACCAGGCATGTCTTCATACGACCAGACAAAGACGTCGACATATTCTCGTAGCAACTCAATCAACCCCTTCTTAACAGACTCTTCAAGGAGTGCCCCAATCTTCACTTCACGAATACAGTCTTCAGACCCCAAGTTGACTGTTTCCAGATTCTCAAGATATGGCTGAATGACCTTCTTCTCGTACTCAAGCAGACGGGTAATCTCATCAGGAATCTCTTCAACATCATCTTCTTTTGCCTCAAATACAGGGAACTCAAAGTTGGGAGATGGTGTTGGATCATTATGTTCAATGGGTTTGGTCAACCTGCATAATGATTTTGAGTATAAAAGAGATTTCAGAATTCAAACAAGGCAAATCATTATGCAGATGAAAAATTGATTTTATTCTCTTTTTTTAGGGTTTTATGGTGATCACCAATTTCATGCGAAAAGCAATAATGAAAAACAATTTGAAAAACAAAAACTTAACATGTGATTATTGAATGAATATCATTCTATTAATCAATTATGCCAACAATGTCTTCACTTCTCCCTTTGGCATGGGAGAAGGGTTTTTAAACAGGAATGAACATATTACGTTGACTTATGGATAACTGTTGGAACATCAACAACGACCCAATTATTGCAGATCCCGCCAGGTATGACAAAGTTGTCGAGGTCTTCCTCTTCATCTTCTTCAATGATGGCAGCAGCTTCTTGATCTCCATTGGTGTGGATGAAACCTCCACTCTGAAACAGCCTAAGATCATTAAAAACACCGGAAGAATACCCTATACCAGCCCAAGATTTATTATCTTCCATCTTTATCATTTTCCCCAAACCATTAGTTGCACCATGCTCGATGGCCAACTTCGCGTCATTGTAGGAGACAAATGAAGAAAGTCCTTTCCTAGAAGGCTCAGCAATAGATAAGGCTTGGAATGGAGTTCTAACCTCATCCTTAACATCGATGTAGGAAAAGGAAGATAAATGGCTGACCAAGAGAGCCTTCTCTCCCCCTATCACCACCAACTTCTTGTTCTTAACGAACTTCAACTTTTGGTGTAGGGTGGATGTCATGGCGTCTGCCTCGTGAATCCATGGTCTACCAAGTAAACAACTGTACAATGGATGTATGTCCATAACTTGGAAAGTGATCTGGAAATCACTAGGTCCAATCTTGATCGGGAGGTCTAATTTGTCGCATTACGCGAAAAACCGGCGGGAAAAAGAAGAAACAACAGAGCCGCCACCGTGCGTTATTTATCCCAAAAGAGGGAAAGGAAACGCTCAGAGTAAACCTAGGAAAGAACATGGTCTCGCGACCAAAGAGAATGGGTTCGGGAGTCGGTTATGCGAAGGGAAGGTATTAGCACCCCTACGCATCCGTCGTACTCGACGGGATCCACGCACAAAAGGAAGGATAAATGGTTGCTAAACACTGCTCAAACTCACACACACTGGCTGAAAAGAGACAAAAGAAACTGACTGAAACTGACTCGGCAGGATATTGCATCCTGGGCCTACTTAGTCTATCAGGCATAGACATCAGAGTCGAAGTAGTTCGGACCGGGGAAACGACACATGCTCGCTAGGATATCGCATCCTATGCATACGTATCTTCTCGGACGAGAGAAGAATCAGAGCATTCGTAGCTCGGCTGACACGCACACAAACAAAACAAAACACACAGGCAAACATGGAGCCCGACTGCCAATCACTGGGCTTATGTCAGCATCCGAACCTAAACACACACACACACTGGAACCCAAATGCCACTCGATGGACTTACATCGGCTTCCAAGCACACAACAGCACCACAGGTTAATAGGGAGTCGGGGACTCGAGCCTATAACTGTCAAACACACACACAAAAGAAAAGAAAAGGCGCCCGGAGAGATCAGCTCAATCTCCTGCCTACATGCTTCATCTGGTATGAAGATCAGGGTGATGTAGTTCCCCTACACAGGGACAAAGGATCTAGCCTAACCAGATAACAGAGGGAGACTCAACTCTAGGGAGACTACGACTCGAGCCTAGATGTTGTCATGCAAGGTTGTCCCTAAGTTAAGGTTTCTAGCTAACAGACACAGGAAAGGTCTCAATTGCAACCAGGGCAAGAGAAAGGGGATATCTCAATCACAACCGGGGTGAGAGAAAAGAATTAGCATTAGTGGTTAGTCAAACTCGACAAGACATCGCATCTCGTGCCTACGTATCTCATCTGAACATGAGAATCAGAGTTGCCGTAGTTCGGCTAAACTATTACTGTTGGTTTGTGTTTTTTAAGTGGACAACGTCACTGCACAATCTATCTGATGCTCGACCTTTGGAGACTTACTCATCTGTAGTAGAAGGAGTTAACGTATCCTTAAGAGGGGATGATGTTTGTTTGTGTTTTAAGAAAACGCAAGCAAGAAAGGAAGTCCTATACGAAGGAACCGTGCTACCTTAATTGACATGCAAACGAGACTACACGGAGTCTAACAGACCTAGGGGATATGATCACACCACACAAACACATACAGCATAAAGTAAACACACCAACAAGGGGGCTCAAACATGGGTTAGGTTTTAGTCGAGGGGTCACATCAACCTCAACAAACAAACCTCTGGAATGGGGTGAATGTTGCTCTTAACCTTGCCATTGAAGGGCTAAGGTGAAGCAGATGAAAGGAGATGAGGGGCGTGCCTCATTGCTCTTATCCCTGGCCAGGGAGAGCATTTGACAAGAATGTGTGGGTTCAGAAAGTGGGAACCCTTCTACACATTTGATACTGACTCAACTGTGCAATTGCACAAGATCTTGGGTTTTTATCTGTAATGCATCAACACAGTGGTGTGAGCAAAACAGAAGACACACTGAATAGCAGGGGATAGGTTGCTTATCCCTTGGTTCTGCCAATTGCCTCTTCACTTAGGAGGTCTTTGACTCTGTACAAGGACAAATTAAACATACACAAACATTGCCTCTTAAGGAGGACTTCAGACAGTTGCCTGGCCAAGTAACAGGCCAGGTCTTCCAGACTACATGAAGAAAAAGGAATTATACCTCAAGCAAGTTGCTAAATAGCAAAGCAAAGCAAGTTCAAAGAACTTAAGCAACTAATGGTACCTGAAATGGTCAAACAGATCAGTACACAGTTCAACAGTCAAAGCAAAAGGAATTGGGAAACAACAGTCAACACAGAGGGACCAATGTGCAAAGCATAAGACTCAAACCATATGAGTCAAGCCACCTACAAAACAAAGGTTAGCTCATGATAAACAATCAAGCTTAATCAAAAAGAAATGGTCTCATTGGTCATTTGTTGGTCAACCTGAAAACATGAACTCAAAGGTGAGTAACAAGACCACTAGGGCAAGCCTAGGGTCAAAAGGGAATGAAAAAGTCAAAACAGCAAAGGGCAGGCATCCAAAATCATGTTCAAACAATCAAGAAGCAAACCCAATTGGTTTCATGTTTATATCATGCATCATCATCATTTCATGAATAATTTAGGTCAAGGCATGGCATTTAGAAGCTCATAGGAGTCAACAGCAAGACTTGCATCAAAAGTCAACTCAAACATTTCAAAAGTCACCAAATAAATCATGATCAATTCTAACACATATCATGGTAAGCATGTCAAATTTCATCTCATTTGGACAAGTGGAAGGCGGTCAATGAAAATCAGAAAGTCAAAGCAATTTTGAACATGCTCAATGAAGTCAACCAAACATGCATCAACTTAGAAAAATCATAAATCAGAAATGGTGTATGAGAAATGAATGGGACTAAAACCATGGCAAAGATGAGGATGTCTAGTTATCTCATGTAAAATTTCATGTCCATCTAATAAAGTATGAGAATTTCACAAATGAAATGGCAACATGCATCACATGAGGTCAACATTTTGGTCAAACAGGGGAGAAAATCTCAAACAATTAGGAAATGCCTCAAATAATTCCACAAAAAAATCACATGCCAACTAGACATATAAGAGCTCAATCATGCAAAAAATCAATTCATTTGGAGGTCAAGAAGCATGGATACAAAAAACATGAAGTTAGACATCATTGGTGTGACACAAATTGTCACACCCTAATTCAGAAAAACATAACTCACAAACCAGCAATGATAAATTCACAAAATCTACACCAAAATCACCATGAGTGTGTCTAGTTTAAGCACAAAAAGTTTGGGGGTCATTGGATAAAGTATCACCATTTCACAAATGTTTTGGCAAAAGGTACAAAATATGGACACATGAACAAAACCCTAATACCAATTAAAATTCGACCATGCAAAAAAATCTGGAAAAACTATGACAAAATAATAGAGATCATGATGAAGACAATGCAAAAAATCCCATTCAAATTGGATTAAAAACAAAGGAGTTATGAATTTTACAAAATGATGTATCAAATTGAAATAAACATTGAAAAATAATATGAGTTAATAGATCACATGCCACTGGCGTCTCTATGAAACGGTGCGTTTCGTCTGGAGACCTTCGCTAAGCGAACCGGAAGCTTCGCTAGGCGAGCACTCATCTTCTTCGCCCTCGCTAGGCGAACAGATCATTCGCTAGGCGAATGCGCGATTTCTTCACGAAGAAGACGACAGAACAGCAAACACAAAACACACTCACAAACAAATTTTCACGAAATCATGCAAACAATATACCAATCGAAACGTCTCACCATGTAGATCATTAAAACAGCAAGCATTCATTCTAAATCGGGCTATCATGGATGAATCGTGTGAAAACATAAATGAACATCAGACTTTAAAACCAAATTACTCACTCATCACTCAACCATTTTGCACGATTCAAGTTTCAGAATGACCAGCAAAGCAAACTCTATCATAAGCATAGCATAGTTTAAAGAAACAAGGAGGTCGAAATTTTACCAAGTTGGAAGAGCAGTGTCGATACAGTTGTTATTTGGCCATGTTAAAGTGAAACAGATGCTCCTTAAGCTCCCTAAGGTTGAATGATGAAGTTAGCTTTGCTCGAAACAGCTTGGAATGGCTTCAACCTTGGACTGCCATTGATGATGCTTGAAGAAAAACAGTCGTGGAAATGGCCTTCCAGCTGGAGAATGGTGGTGAAAACAAGCTCAAGATGGTGTATGGATGTTGTTTTAGGCAAGGCAATGTCAAGTTCTTTGAGTTTCTTTGACAGATTTTGAAAATGGCCAAAGATGAAGTTTTGAGAGAATGAGAGAACAAGAGTTTGTCTGCTGTAAAATGGTGGCTGCTAGGGTTTCATTTAGCAGAAGAATGATGTTTAAATACTCTGTTAAGGGTACCAATCACAGTCCATGAAAAGGTGGGATGGAGTTGGTGAAAAATGTACTTTTGGCCAATTTTCAAGCAAGTTAGGAATGGCTGTGTGTACTGCACGAAAATGACTTTGTAACATGACCAAAATATGATTTCTGAACATATTTGAATGGCCAAATTGATTAGAAATGGCTATCTCAAAAATTCACTTTTGTACCACACTTGAAATCAATTCATGCAAGTCCAAAAATACCATTTTGATTGGTGAAGTTTTGGTGAATGGTGATGACATTTTTGGGAAGATGGCATCAAATGTGACTTGTAGCAAAAAACCCCACCCAATTTGGCCAAATGGTTTGAGAGATATGGCATTTTAAAGTTCAAAAATTTTGAAAATGAATTGATCATAACTTGCCAACCATACATGGGAATTGAGTGTTCTTGGACTTTTTGGAAATGGGAGAACAAGATCTTCAACTTTCATGTTGGGCAAAAATTCATTTGAAGCTTGTATCATGATGTAAGTTTGAGGATCAAGACTTTCCATTTTTGGCAGGTTTCAATTACAGGTCCAGTTTCTATTTTTGGAAATTTCTGATCTGGCTTCAAATTCTTCCATGATGGTATTTGACATGATATATGGGGCCTATTTGGACATGAATAAGCTCTCTCAAACCAATTGCCATCATCAAATCACTGATTAAATGGACAGTTGACCAACAGTTGACTTTTAGGGTTTCTGACTGATTGTGCATTGACTGATGACTTCTGAACATCCAATCCTTGACCTAAACACTTCAAATGGATCCCCAAGTCATGTGAACATGTTGGACCAACCTTAAGGCCTTGTCTCCTTGGAAAACACATTTGCTTGCTTGACTGACTGATCTCCTGACCAGTTTGACCTAATTCTTCTGATGACTTGCACTTGGGGCAAAGGGACAATGCAATGCTATGCAATGGACCATATTATGTTATGACCTAATATGAGAATGTATGTACAATGATAGGTGCAAATTTGAGGTGCTACAGCTGCCCCTATTCAATCAGCTGGGAACCCGAATGGATGAGAGCAACGGCTGTCAGACTTTCAGGGTAAACAGGGATTGAATACCAAGAACCGTAGAATTTGCACAACAGGGATCCACCAATGGAAACGTCCACTGGGATCTGATACTTATTACTGGGTATTTATACTTTTGGGTTGTTTTCAAAGGGTACAACCACATCCAGACATCGCAACGACGATGAATGGGAAAAGAAAACACAACTAGATGTCAACGGACAACTAGGAAAAACTCGACGTTTGCCGAGACCAACGGAGAGGTAACCAGACATTAATGAATGACTGGAAAAGGTGCAACCATACGTCAACGGACGAAATGGGAAAAACTCAACGTTTACCAAGACCAACGGAGAGGTAACCAGACATTAATGAATGACTGGAAAAGGTGCAACCATACGTCAACGGACGAAATGGGAAAAACTCAACGTTTATCGACACCAACGGAGAGGAGAATACTTCACTTGGGAAGGAGGACACAACCAAATCATCAACGGATGACCGGGAAAAACTCGACGTTTATCGACACCAATGGAGAGGAGGAAACTTCTTCGATTTGAAAATCGGAAATTGGCCTGAACGCCACTTCGGTCTGAATACGGAAAATTGGCATGAGTGCCATGAGTACATCGACCTGATCGTCGGAAACTCCTTCGGTCTGAATACCGGAAAATTGGCCTGAGTGCCATGAGTACATCGACCTGATCGTCGGAAACTCCTTCGGTCTGAATACCGGAAAATTGGCCTGAGTGCCATGAGTACATCGACCTGATCGTCGGAAACTCCTTCGGTCTGAATACCGGAAAAACATAAGTGCATCGACCTGATCGTCGGAAACTTCTTCGGTCTGAATACCGGAAAATTATGAGACATATTATCTATAGCCGTCAAAACGTAGATAATACACTCGCATGGAAGATTATCCATAACCGGGTTGTAGGTTGTTAAATGGATAAATGACCGAAAAGAAAGGCACCAGGGTACCAGGACTAGGTATGCAGAGATGACCAATCAAAAGAGGATAAAGTTGCTGACTCGGAGCAAATATCCAAAAGGAAGGGGAAGACCCACTGGGGACAATACTGCTTGATCAAGGCAAGTATCCAGAGGGGAAAGAATGTCAATATCACAAACCGGATACTGATAACTGCAAAGAGGGGATTACATCTACCGGTTAGTAGGCAGAAAACCATGGAAAAGTAACCAGTCATCGATAGGATGAGCACAAAGGGTTAACTCCAACAAGGGGAGAATGTGGGATTTTACAACTACCAGCTAGTGGGTAGAAAACCACAAAGATAGGACTTACAGCTACCGGTTCGTAGGTAGAGGCCAACAAATTCCGCTGAGGATAAGATGAATGAGTGCCGGTTAGTGAGCGACTATTCATTTATGCCCCAGGGAAGCACAGGAGACAGCCAACAGGAAGCCAATTTAGGATCGATCCAAAAAGGCAGACTGAAACATGACTCATCCTAATGAGGAAATAACTCAATAGGGAAAACCCATCCCGCTAGGGAGGGAACGGAAACAACCGTCATCCACGAGGGTGTATCTCAGTGGGGAAATGGCAGGAAAGGATAGACACTTTCTGCTTAAGGGTTGGCCCTACATAGAGAGATCAGACACACCCATATTTGCTTGAGAAACAGACCCAAGCTGGCAAGACGCTAACAATTGGGGAGTAACACTGCTGGGGATACTCACTCAACTAAGGAGTCACTGGTTGGGAAAACACCAACTTCTCAACCATGCTGATGAACCCAATTCTGAAGCCGATCCAATGGCGCGATGCTAAACTCTTTCCAACAATCCAATCTCGGCTGGTCACCACGGCCTAGGGCTAATAGACGTGTTTGCAATGTTGATGCATGAGTTTTTTTTTGTTTGTTTTACATAATGCCCCATGATCATGATCATGGGAACGCTATGCACTGATGTTGCAATATGCTATGCTTATCTAAATGATGAATGCATAAACACACGTCTCCTCCAGAGACAACACCGGGGAACTCCAGGAACTGTGCTGGGGATCCTATAACCATGTCAACTTCCATCCTGCTGGGGAAAGACAAACTTTTGCTGGGGAAACACCATCAACACAACCTCTGCTGGGAAGACAACCTCAGACTTGGAAAATAATTACAACTCCGCTGGGGATACGGCAACCTTCAGGCTTGCTGAGGAGACACTGATCTTGAATTTGTTATGGAGGTAACACTCTCACACCTACTGGGGAAATACAGCTTATTAGACACGGAACACCTGTCGAGTTGCCGAACAGCGGCATCCATCGTCCACCCATAGTGTCGGCTTTCCTCTTTTACGAACTTCCAGACGCTTCTGGACTTTTCTGCTCCATCATCTTGTATTCCCAATTTCGTCCGTACTCCACGGAGATCGAACTCCTGGTATTCAGACAAACTTTCCAATCATCAGACTTTGAAGAGTCTTCTTGATTAACTTTCCAGAACCGTCGTCGTAATCCTTCACTGTCTTTTCACCGTTCAACTATCCCTTGCCCCTGATCAGGCTCTGCCGGGATTTTTGTCAACAAGGGTTCACAGTACCACCGGTAAGTGAATGAAGATATCTAACAGTACCTGCATCAGAAATCGTCAGATAAAAGCGTGCCCCAGGTGTGCCTTCAGGTGTTTCAATATTTCAACACTTAGGTCACTCAAAACTTCCAAGTAAGATTTCCAGATTTTAATCTCACAAGCATGCGTCGGAAAGGACCTCTATGTTTCAAAATGCAAGTATTCTTTATCAAAACGAACGGATGTTTTCATAATCAAAGCGGTAATGAAAACAAAAACAAAACTATTTGACTGAACACACACTTTATTGACTGAAACAAAAAGATGGCTCAGAACTGAGCAACACACAAGAAGCAAAACCTGGAAAGAGGTGATTGCGCACAAAGGAAAAAATCTATCCTATTGGCAATGTGGAACCGTGATCTCATCGGGTTCCAACTCGGTTACACCTCATATGTCCTCAAGACTTTCCATACTTTCTGTCTTCTGAACGAGACGCTTCCGATCGGTCTCTGTCGGAGATCATCCAAATCATCATGAGCACAAACGATCATGCTGGACGCAGTTGTTCGTTTCATTCCCTCTTTTGCCTGGACCGCCCTTTCGGGTTTCAGTCCACCGGGATACCCCTTTTTTTGCCCAAGTCGCCCTTGCGGGTTTTCAACTTGCCGGGTGTACAGTTTTTTTCTTTTTTTTTTTTTTTTTTTTTTTATCCCTAACTTTTGCCCGAACCTTTCTCTTTTTCTTGGTTCGCCGGGATGCCCATTTTTGCCTGGACTCTTTTATTTTCTCTTTGTCCAGCGGGTCTATTCTTACGAAGTATTTTCTAACTGCGTCCGTATTCACGTGGAATGGAAAATCGTCGTCATCCGTGGTCGTCAACTACAAGGTCCTGTCAGGGGAAACCTTCTTGACCACGAATGGACATTCATAACTGCTCATCCATTTGCCCCACAATCGTCTTGAGGAGGAAGGATCTTTTTCAACCAACTCTTCCATGTGGTACACGCGAGGTCACACTTCTTGGCTAACAACACGCTTCGTTCACTGGGTACAACTGCCCCATGACAAATATCTGCCCCTCTTCCTCAATTGGGCTTGCCGTATCATACCGAGTCTTTATCCATTCAACCTTCTCTGATCAGGACATTAGATGGTAGCATTAATTCTTTCCCATACACCTGTGAGGAAGACATTACTCCCAGTAGATGCGCATCCCGAGTTTCAGTACCTAGGATACAGACTTTATGTTCAATCACTATTGTTGGTGCGACCAACTGTGATCCGGGAAGCACTACCTCATTCATTCTAACTTCCCCATCAGACATCGGAATCCGTTCGGATTCAGGGTCAGGCCCCTCCTCCGGGATCGGTCACTCCCAATCTTTCGATTTGAGTACCTCGAGATGTCCTCATCAGGGATCTCAAACTTCCTTGGTTGATAACCCTCCATGGGTTGCTACTAGCTTTTCAAACACATACCGGATCAGATCCATTTTGGACATTCACAAAGTGGTATGAATCAACATACACTGTCTCAATCGGCGAGCAGCCTATGCCAAAGTACATCAAGTTTTTTCGAACAGTGAGTGTATTGTTTCACCGTCGATAAACTTTTTGCTTAGGTAAATTGCATACTCTTTTCGACAAGACTAGTCATGCTGACTCAGTACGCACCTCATAGACCCCTCGAGGGCTGTCAAGTACCAAATTAACAATCATCCCCCTGGGAAACATCGGAATCAGAAGTTCCTGCAATTTATCCTTTTTTTTTTTTTTTTTGCAGGGTCAAACTTGATTCCTCTAATTTACTCACAAAAAGCCTCGGTAGCTTGATGACAGCACTCCATAAGTGCATTGATTCGGGCTCAACAATGTGAGTTATCTTAACCAATCAACCAACTTGCCCTGGTCTAACGGATGCCCCTGTTCTGTTTGGGACTTTGTCATCATGTCATCAACATGGCATTTGCTTTCACGATGAGTCATATTATGAAACAAAGTCACCGTAGACCTCTGATACGTGGCACCGGCCTCATGTGACGGAACGACCTCAACTTAGAACAAGAAGGTGCCCCTTGTGTGATGGACCTGGTTTACTTCATATCATCTGGCAACAATTCAATCTGGTCTTGGCCAAGAAGCCATCCATGAAGATAAACACTGAGACCTGAGCCATATAATCAACCAATACCTCATTGTGAAGTACCGGGAATTCATTCTTCGAATTAGCTCTGTTCACGTTTTGGAGGTCCGTACACCTTCTCATCTTTCAGCACCAGTTTCCGCTTCACTGGAGGACAATCTTCTCTTAAGGGTAGCTCGTGCCCCATAACATTGGTATTCCGCCCTGGTGTATCTAGATACAATCAGGCATACGTATCAACCTGCTCTTCTAACAGGGCTACCATTCTGTTCTCGACTTGCCTTTGAAGCGGCCTCAACTTTCACTTCCTGACCTCGGCGGTGCTCGGAATAACAAATCTCGAATCACTCCTCGTGCGGCTGAATCACCTTCTCCTCTTGTTTCAACAACCTGGCTAATTCCCGCAGATCAGCAATCTTCTTCGCCTTCTTCTATGGCATGATAGATCGGATTGTCGAAGTCATACAGGGGTGTAACCAAATTGTTATCGATGAGATCAGGATGATAATCACTTTTGAGGTTGGAAACGAGACAAATTCAAAAGGAAATAGAACGAAAAACATTGCCATTTATTTGTTTTTTTTTATTTTAAAATTGCAAAATTAAATGAAAAACAGGGAACACCGCTTTTAACTACAAAAACATCCATTCATTACTGATGCAAAAATGTTGCATAATGAAACACATGAGATGGCCCTTACAATGGACCATTACGTTTCGGGCAAAATGTATGGCTTTCATGCAAACAAAAATTGAAAAACAGAAATACTACTCTTCAGAATGAGTGACAGTGATGCTTTTGGAGTCCTTCCAGTTTCTTGGTACGCACGACTTTATCCACAACTCGAGTTCGCGGTCGCTGTCAACATCTTCACCCACTGAATGGGCATGACCAGGATCCAACATTCCTGCACTGACGAAGGTGTACGGCGGACGACATCCTCTGTTTGGTCTAGACGACTCTTGATCCGGCTGATAACCGACCCCAAACATGTCTGCTTTTACCACGATGTCAATGATCCTTCCCCAGCCTTGGACTTCTTTGCTCTTCACCACCTCCAGAGCTTGTTTATAAGAAGAAATGGACAGCTTCTTCTCTGTCTCAGCGACGAGGGCATTCCCCACCTGGACGGTTTCAACTGCCAGACTGGGTGCTCTACATCTTATATCGTCCACTTCTACTTTCTTCATCTTCTGAGTCGTGTCTTTTATCAATGCACACCCCTCTTTGGTGACGGTCGCACAACGAATATCAACAGCAGGGAAAGCTCCATCCTGCATCAGAGATTTTGGGACCACAGACATTGGAACCTTTAACTGACTCTCCTCAGCCACTTCCATTCCTCTCTTGTTCTTTTTCATCATCTTTACCTTTACCGGTCCCTGCCTGAGTACGGGGTTGACATCCTCATTCATTATCTGTGCCAAGCTGATAGCCTTGGAGTCCACCAGATCTTGGACAATATGCTTAAAAGCTCTACAACCCTCAATGCTGTGTCCGGGTGCCCCAGAGTGAAACTCGCACTTGGCACTCTCATCATAGTTTGCAGGCCTCCGCTGCTGTTCTATAGGAATCAAAATCCTCGGCCGAACTAATCCCAGATCCCCCAACCTTTGGAAAAGAAGGGCATAAGTCACAGGTGGTTCCTCAAACTGACGATCCTCATTCTTCTTCTTCACCTGGCTCTTAGCTCCCGGTGTCTTCTGTTGAGGTGGCAATTGTTGTTGTTGAGCAGGTGGATTGTTGACAGGAGTGGTTACAGTGGCAGCATAAGGATGATAACGATCTTTGCTACGTTCTTTCTTTGCGGGCACACCAACTGGCTCAAACTCCTTCTCAAATGGACCAGTGTCGGAGGGTTTCTTTGCTACAATAACAGAAGGTTTGCTCACTTCGGAGGACGGAGCCTTCCCCTGAACTTTCTCTACTATCAGCCATTTCTCGATCTTTTCCAATCTCTCAGACATGGCTTTCTGCCCTAAGGCAAGTCCTTGCACGACACTGAACAATTCCCTCATCATCTCTTTCAGCTCAAGGATATCGGCGTTGGGAAGATCCATCAGCTTAGATTTGTTGACCCCCAGCAGGTTATCTGAACAGACGAGCTATGCGCACCGGTTGAATACTGAAACCTACAAAACAACAAATGGGTTAGTATGACTCACACATGCAATGTCTGTCCGTACTAGGAATAATCAGACTTTTTTTTTTTTCTGGTTTCATTGAGACAGATAAAATTTTATCAACAACAATTTTTTTTTTTTTTTTTTTACATCCGGATATCTCTCAACCTGAGTCTTAGTTAAAAAAATAATGGACCCTGAGTACGGACAGACACGAGTTGAATGCAGATGAATGCGAGATGATATGATGCAAATGCATGAATGCAGGCCCTTGTGCCACCAAGTCATCTGAAAGCCAATACTTCTCTGAACTAGTCATATCTGTGGGATCAAATCACCATAAATCCGACTTGGGGAGTTCCGAAATAAACGGAACCGGAGATTACATCACTATCTTCACCGGAACAACCAACTGAACAGATGACAAACGGACCCTCTGAACAAGTACTCTCAACTCATCCCGGGGATCCGAAATAAACGGAACCCGCTGATAAACCACGGACAGAACTCTGGCGTCCCAGAAATAAATGCCCCTAATCCATAGTCACTGTCAGTACCAAGAGTCACCAACAAATCACCAACCAATCAGCAACTGTACCTGTAATGATCAAACCCTCCCCACTCACGGGTGTTATCTAGGCCAGGGTAAAGTCGAAGAGAAACGCAGCATAAATAACCTTTCGCAGAATACCATCACATACACACCTGAAGTATGTAACGACGATATCCTACCAGGGTCTGAACTGCTCGTGATATCAATGTTCCGCTAAGTGGCGCAATACCACCCGCTTCCCATGAATCACTCTACTCCTAAGTATCCTAGATTTCACTCATAGCCTGGGTATTGGGCCTTTTACCTCATGTAACTCCCACCCCAACAGAGAGAAACAGACAACCAGCCAGATGAACAATGAATGAATGCAAACATTAATGCAAACAATAAATGCAAACAGTAAATGCAAAGATATACAAATGAATGCAATAAATAACAGCACAAAGCAACCAAAGCCCTAACCTAGAGAGCGCTAGGAGAGACTCGCTTAGGGAAGACGGACCAGCACAGGTCAACTTCTCTAATGTCCCCAGCAGAGTCGCCAGCTGTCGCATTACGCGAAAAACCGGCGGGAAAAAGAAGAAACAACAGAGCCGCCACCGTGCGTTATTTATCCCAAAAGAGGGAAAGGAAACGCTCAGAGTAAACCTAGGAAAGAACATGGTCTCGCGACCAAAGAGAATGGGTTCGGGAGTCGGTTATGCGAAGGGAAGGTATTAGCACCCCTACGCATCCGTCGTACTCGACGGGATCCACGCACAAAAGGAAGGATAAATGGTTGCTAAACACTGCTCAAACTCACACACACTGGCTGAAAAGAGACAAAAGAAACTGACTGAAACTGACTCGGCAGGATATTGCATCCTGGGCCTACTTAGTCTATCAGGCATAGACATCAGAGTCGAAGTAGTTCGGACCGGGGAAACGACACATGCTCGCTAGGATATCGCATCCTATGCATACGTATCTTCTCGGACGAGAGAAGAATCAGAGCATTCGTAGCTCGGCTGACACGCACACAAACAAAACAAAACACACAGGCAAACGTGGAGCCCGACTGCCAATCACTGGGCTTATGTCAGCATCCGAACCTAAACACACACACACTGGAACCCAAATGCCACTCGATGGACTTACATCGGCTTCCAAGCACACAACAGCACCACAGGTTAATAGGGAGTCGGGGACTCGAGCCTATAACTGTCAAACACACACACAAAAGAAAAGAAAAGGCGCCCGGAGAGATCAGCTCAATCTCCTGCCTACATGCTTCATCTGGTATGAAGATCAGGGCGATGTAGTTCCCCTACACAGGGACAAAGGATCTAGCCTAACCAGATAACAGAGGGAGACACAACTCTAGGGAGACTACGACTCGAGCCTAGATGTTGTCATGCAAGGTTGTCCCTAAGTTAAGGTTTCTAGCTAACAGACACAGGAAAGGTCTCAATTGCAACCAGGGCAAGAGAAAGGGGATATCTCAATCACAACCGGGGTGAGAGAAAAGAATTAGCATTAGTGGTTAGTCAAACTCGACAAGACATCGCATCTCGTGCCTACGTATCTCATCTGAACATGAGAATCAGAGTTGCCGTAGTTCGGCTAAACTATTACTGTTGGTTTGTGTTTTTTAAGTGGACAACGTCACTGCACAATCTATATGATGCTCGACCTTTGGAGACTTACTCATCTGTAGTAGAAGGAGTTAACGTATCCTTAAGAGGGGATGATGTTTGTTTGTGTTTTAAGAAAACGCAAGCAAGAAAGGAAGTCCTATACGAAGGAACCGTGCTACCTTAATTGACATGCAAACGAGACTACACGGAGTCTAACAGACCTAGGGGATATGATCACACCACACAAACACATACAGCATAAAGTAAACACACCAACAAGGGGGCTCAAACATGGGTTAGGTTTTAGTCGAGGGGTCACATCAACCTCAACAAACAAACCTCTGGAATGGGGTGAATGTTGCTCTTAACCTTGCCATTGAAGGGCTAAGGTGAAGCAGATGAAAGGAGATGAGGGGCGTGCCTCATTGCTCTTATCCCTGGCCAGGGAGAGCATTTGACAAGAATGTGTGGGTTCAGAAAGTGGGAACCCTTCTACACATTTGATACTGACTCAACTGTGCAATTGCACAAGATCTTGGGTTTTTATCTGTAATGCATCAACACAGTGGTGTGAGCAAAACAGAAGACACACTGAATAGCAGGGGATAGGTTGCTTATCCCTTGGTTCTGCCAATTGCCTCTTCACTTAGGAGGTCTTTGACTCTGTACAAGGACAAATTAAACATACACAAACATTGCCTCTTAAGGAGGACTTCAGACAGTTGCCTGGCCAAGTAACAGGCCAGGTCTTCCAGACTACATGAAGAAAAAGGAATTATACCTCAAGCAAGTTGCTAAATAGCAAAGCAAAGCAAGTTCAAAGAACTTAAGCAACTAATGGTACCTGAAATGGTCAAACAGATCAGTACACAGTTCAACAGTCAAAGCAAAAGGAATTGGGAAACAACAGTCAACACAGAGGGACCAATGTGCAAAGCATAAGACTCAAACCATATGAGTCAAGCCACCTACAAAACAAAGGTTAGCTCATGATAAACAATCAAGCTTAATCAAAAAGAAATGGTCTCATTGGTCATTTGTTGGTCAACCTGAAAACATGAACTCAAAGGTGAGTAACAAGACCACTAGGGCAAGCCTAGGGTCAAAAGGGAATGAAAAAGTCAAAACAGCAAAGGGCAGGCATCCAAAATCATGTTCAAACAATCAAGAAGCAAACCCAATTGGTTTCATGTTTATATCATGCATCATCATCATTTCATGAATAATTTAGGTCAAGGCATGGCATTTAGAAGCTCATAGGAGTCAACAGCAAGACTTGCATCAAAAGTCAACTCAAACATTTCAAAAGTCACCAAATAAATCATGATCAATTCTAACACATATCATGGTAAGCATGTCAAATTTCATCTCATTTGGACAAGTGGAAGGCGGTCAATGAAAATCAGAAAGTCAAAGCAATTTTGAACATGCTCAATGAAGTCAACCAAACATGCATCAACTTAGAAAAATCATAAATCAGAAATGGTGTATGAGAAATGAATGGGACTAAAACCATGGCAAAGATGAGGATGTCTAGTTATCTCATGTAAAATTTCATGTCCATCTAATAAAGTATGAGAATTTCACAAATGAAATGGCAACATGCATCACATGAGGTCAACATTTTGGTCAAACAGGGGAGAAAATCTCAAACAATTAGGAAATGCCTCAAATAATTCCACAAAAAAATCACATGCCAACTAGACATATAAGAGCTCAATCATGCAAAAAATCAATTCATTTGGAGGTCAAGAAGCATGGATACAAAAAACATGAAGTTAGACATCATTGGTGTGACACAAATTGTCACACCCTAATTCAGAAAAACATAACTCACAAACCAGCAATGATAAATTCACAAAATCTACACCAAAATCACCATGAGTGTGTCTAGTTTAAGCACAAAAAGTTTGGGGGTCATTGGATAAAGTATCACCATTTCACAAATGTTTTGGCAAAAGGTACAAAATATGGACACATGAACAAAACCCTAATACCAATTAAAATTCGACCATGCAAAAAAATCTGGAAAAACTATGACAAAATAATAGAGATCATGATGAAGACAATGCAAAAAATCCCATTCAAATTGGATTAAAAACAAAGGAGTTATGAATTTTACAAAATGATGTATCAAATTGAAATAAACATTGAAAAATAATATGAGTTAATAGATCACATGCCACTGGCGTCTCTATGAAACGGTGCGTTTCGTCTGGAGACCTTCGCTAAGCGAACCGGAAGCTTCGCTAGGCGAGCACTCATCTTCTTCGCCCTCGCTAGGCGAACAGATCATTCGCTAGGCGAATGCGCGATTTCTTCACGAAGAAGACGACAGAACAGCAAACACAAAACACACTCACAAACAAATTTTCACGAAATCATGCAAACAATATACCAATCGAAACGTCTCACCATGTAGATCATTAAAACAGCAAGCATTCATTCTAAATCGGGCTATCATGGATGAATCGTGTGAAAACATAAATGAACATCAGACTTTAAAACCAAATTACTCACTCATCACTCAACCATTTTGCACGATTCAAGTTTCAGAATGACCAGCAAAGCAAACTCTATCATAAGCATAGCATAGTTTAAAGAAACAAGGAGGTCGAAATTTTACCAAGTTGGAAGAGCAGTGTCGATACAGTTGTTATTTGGCCATGTTAAAGTGAAACAGATGCTCCTTAAGCTCCCTAAGGTTGAATGATGAAGTTAGCTTTGCTCGAAACAGCTTGGAATGGCTTCAACCTTGGACTGCCATTGATGATGCTTGAAGAAAAACAGTCGTGGAAATGGCCTTCCAGCTGGAGAATGGTGGTGAAAACAAGCTCAAGATGGTGTATGGATGTTGTTTTAGGCAAGGCAATGTCAAGTTCTTTGAGTTTCTTTGACAGATTTTGAAAATGGCCAAAGATGAAGTTTTGAGAGAATGAGAGAACAAGAGTTTGTCTGCTGTAAAATGGTGGCTGCTAGGGTTTCATTTAGCAGAAGAATGATGTTTAAATACTCTGTTAAGGGTACCAATCACAGTCCATGAAAAGGTGGGATGGAGTTGGTGAAAAATGTACTTTTGGCCAATTTTCAAGCAAGTTAGGAATGGCTGTGTGTACTGCACGAAAATGACTTTGTAACATGACCAAAATATGATTTCTGAACATATTTGAATGGCCAAATTGATTAGAAATGGCTATCTCAAAAATTCACTTTTGTACCACACTTGAAATCAATTCATGCAAGTCCAAAAATACCATTTTGATTGGTGAAGTTTTGGTGAATGGTGATGACATTTTTGGGAAGATGGCATCAAATGTGACTTGTAGCAAAAAACCCCACCCAATTTGGCCAAATGGTTTGAGAGATATGGCATTTTAAAGTTCAAAAAATTTTGAAAATGAATTGATCATAACTTGCCAACCATACATGGGAATTGAGTGTTCTTGGACTTTTTGGAAATGGGAGAACAAGATCTTCAACTTTAATGTTGGGCAAAAATTCATTTGAAGCTTGTATCATGATGTAAGTTTGAGGATCAAGACTTTCCATTTTTGGCAGGTTTCAATTACAGGTCCAGTTTCTATTTTTGGAAATTTCTGATCTGGCTTCAAATTCTTCCATGATGGTATTTGACATGATATATGGGGCCTATTTGGACATGAATAAGCTCTCTCAAACCAATTGCCATCATCAAATCACTGATTAAATGGACAGTTGACCAACAGTTGACTTTTAGGGTTTCTGACTGATTGTGCATTGACTGATGACTTCTGAACATCCAATCCTTGACCTAAACACTTCAAATGGATCCCCAAGTCATGTGAACATGTTGGACCAACCTTAAGGCCTTGTCTCCTTGGAAAACACATTTGCTTGCTTGACTGACTGATCTCCTGACCAGTTTGACCTAATTCTTCTGATGACTTGCACTTGGGGCAAAGGGACAATGCAATGCTATGCAATGGACCATATTATGTTATGACCTAATATGAGAATGTATGTACAATGATAGGTGCAAATTTGAGGTGCTACATAATTCACCGATTACGGTCTTGCGCGATCCATCAAAAGCTTTTACTACCACTCCACTCTGCCTCATGGGAGGCCCCTGATATGAAAGTTTAGCGAGAGTGGACTTTGGCAATACATTAAGTGATGACCCTGTGTCCACTAACACATTGGACAGGGCATCGTCTTTACAGTTCATAGAGATATGTAAGGCCAAATTGGGGTCTTTTCCCTCCTCGGGAAGATCATCATCGCAGAAGCTCAAATTGTTGCAGGCATTTATATTTGCAACAATGCTATCAAACTGTTCAATTGTGACATCGTGATCCACATATGCCATGTCCAACACCCTTTGCAACGCTTCACGGTGTGGCTCTGAATTCATCAACAAAGATAGGACAGATATCTTTGATGGAGTTTAAAGCAACTGCTCCACAATGTTGTACTCGCTCCTCTTGATGAGCCTCAGCATCTCATCACCATCCTCTCTCAATAAGCCAGACTGGCCAACTAGGATAGGAGCTTTATCAACTTTGACAACAACAGGGTCAACACCCTTCACAACAGGAATAGAATGATTTGAAGAAGAAGTCCCCACGGGACCGGCAAGACTAACAACATCTCTCTTCACAATGTTTTCATGGGATTTCGGCTGAGCCGAGAAAACACGACCACTACGGGTCACTCCACTAACATCGGATATGCTTACAACAGAGGTTAAGGGCAACGACACCTCCTTCCCATCTTCCAGCATAACAACATTGTAACGGTACATGACCGCTTTATCTGACACATACGGGACAGGGCCCGCTGGCTTTATCACAAGAGTTGGCACCACCTTCCTTTTGCTGCCATCATACTTAATGACAACAGGATCAGGAAATTTGAACACAGGAGTAATAACATCAACTTCATCCTCATTACGATTTGGAAGTATCTCAATCATCCCTTGGTCTAGCATCTCTTGGACGTCCCTTCTTATCTTGTGGCATCCTCTTTCATTGATAGTGCACACATGGCACCTATCATGATCGTGTTCATAGTGACTGTGTTCACACAACAGCCTATGCATTTCCATCAGGGACTGCCTTATATCATTCACATAAAGGACTTTATACTTGCCAGGGCACCCCTGAATCATGTTGACAACTGCCTTCCCATGCTCGGGCAATGGGTTCTTCTTAACATTCGGGCCTACATCCTCAAAGAATAGTATCCCACTCCTCACAAGGTCTTGCACCTTGGTCTTCAACGGAAAGAAATTCTCCACATCATGTCCAGGCGCACTAGAATGATACACACAATGAAGTTCAGGCTTGTACCACCATTGAGGATTAGCTGGCACAGCAGGAGGATCACGTGGAGTTATCAACTTCCTATCAATCAAGGAAGGATACAGTTCAGCGTAGGTCATAGGAATCGGGTCAAAAGTCACCCTCTTCCTCTCACAATTGTTGGTGCTATTGTTGTTATTGCGAGGCTGGTAAGCCTGTTGTTGTTGACGAGATTGTTGTTGTGGTTGTTGAGCTTCTCTGAAAGCAGGTGCTATATGAGCCACCTGGTGTTGCTTGATGACTGGTCGGATTTCCTTCCTCCTTACAGAGGGTCTTCTTTTGCTATGGGAAGAAACAACATGAGTCTCCCCTTCCTTCTTTCTGGAAAATCCTCCATACTTCTTTGCCGAAGAATCATCACGGGACAGACGTCCTTCATGGACTCCCTCTTCTAGCCTCATTCCTATATTTACCATTTCGGTAAAGTCCGAGGGAGCACTAGCAATCATACGCTCATAATGGAAAGAGCTCAAAGTCTTCAGAAAGATCTTTGTCATCTCCTTCTCCTCCAATGGTGGCACTATCTGAGCTACCAATTCCCTCCACCTCTGGGCATACTCCTTGAAGGTTTCCTTATCTTTTTGGGACATTACCCTCAATTGATCTTTGTCTGGAGCCATGTACATGTTGTATTTGTACTGTTTCACAAAAGCCTCTCCTAGATCATTGAAAGTGCGGATTCTTGCACTATTTAGCCCCATATACCAACGGAGCGCAGCACCTGTTAGGCTATCCTGGAAATAGTGAATCAGTAGTTGATCATTATCTGTCTGGGTCGACATCTTGCGGGCATACATCACAAGATGAATAAGTGGACACGAGTTTCCCTTATACTTCTCAAAGTCAGGCACTTTGAATTTGACTGGGATTTTCACATTGGGCACTAAGCATATTTCAGCAGCACTCTTCCCAAACAGATCTTTGCCTCTCAGCGTTTTCAGTTTCTTGCGCAGCTCAAGGAATTGGTCCTTCATCTCATCCATCTTCTCATAAACATTCGGGCCTTCAGATGGCTCAGAGTGATAGATGGTGTCTTCTACACGCGACAAAGTGTGCACAACGGGAGGTGGCACAGACATGACCGGGCTAGATGCCGACATAGAAGCAAAAGTGGGAGCGAAACCCTCTGGCACAAAATTGGGTGGCATTCCCCAAGGGAATCCAGCTGGCAGATTCGGAGCGAAGTGGGCGGTGGCAGCAGGCATTGTAGAGGTAACCACTTCAGAAATGACAGTCCTCACGGGAGGAGTTGCAGGAGTTGAAGAAGCTTGGCTTTGAGCAACAAGAACTGACTCCATCATGGCAGTCAGTCGGGCAATCTCCTCTTTTAAATCTAGGTTCTCTTGCTCAAGGTGTTCCATGATCTTTGAATGATTGGCTCGAGTGTTGTACCGGTGAGTCAGCTTGTCTTCAAAATAAATGAAGAGCAAAGAGTTAGACCATTGTATCAAGAGCTCGGAACCAAAACCTGCTGATGCATATGATGCATGCAATGCTCGTGCATGTGATTTGTTTTTAATCGAAGGAACTCCATAAAGATCTATTTGCAAATGTTTTGAAAATACTGAACTTTTTGAGACATATGTGGAATAGTCATAACAATATAATATTTGGAAACTTTTTACACCAAAGAAGTAGTACAGTCTCGGTAACCAAATACAATACAAGAGAAAAGGAGAATAAACATCCTACGGAGCCCTAGAAGCAGTCGTCTAAAGCCTCCGAGATCGGAAGATACGTCGCACGAAGCCTCTTCACCTCTCTTTCATAAGATGCTTCCATGTCGGCCTTCTCCTTGGCGAGCTGATCATATCTCTTCTTCCAAAACCTAGATGAGTGAGGTAGGAGAGAAGTAACCACATCATCGGGCTCATCAATAACCTGATACTCTAGAAACTCGATCATTGCATCCTTATCCTTGAGCTACTGAAGAAGCTCCTCACCCTCACGAATCCAAGCACGCGAACAGTCTTCGTCTCTCAACTCCTTTACTCCTTGATTAAGGAGGGTTGAAGGCCCAACCATAACCATAGGGGTAGGTCTCAGATACTCATACGGCATGCGGTACTCGAGGGCTCTCTTCCTCACCCAAGAGGTGTAAGGCTCCAAAGCAACACAATTCTTCGAACCAAGCTCATTCCTCCCTTTCCTATGAACCTTACGCCAGGCGCGAACCATTCTATCCTTCAGGTTTTAGGGATCTTTACCCTCTTGAAAGAATAAGCCTTCCAACGAAATGTTGTTAGGTTTATCCTTTAAGGGGAACCCAAGTTGACGGCGAGCCAAAGCAGGGTTGTAGTTAATTCCACCACATGTACCAAGAAGAGGTACATTGGAGAACTCACCACAAGAATCGTTAATCTTAATGCCATCATAAACACGATTATACCAAGAGATATCATCATTAGTGAGAGACATAAGCCTCGTGGACCACCGTAGACATCCCTTGTTCTCCTTGAAGGCAAGCGTCTGAGGCAAGTGCGAAATAAACCACTTGTATAACAGAGGCAGACAACATACAATGGAACCACCATCCTTCGCATTCCTCATATGCAAAGAGAAATAAGTGTCACCCAACAGAGTCGGAACGGGATTAAGAGAAGAGAAAATCCTAATAGCGTTCATATCCACGAAGTTGTCGATGTTGGGAAATAACACTAGCCCATAGATGAGGAGTACAAATATGGCTTCAAAAGCTTCCTTGCTCATGGCCTTCCCAAACAAGGTAGCTTTGGCAATCAAAAAATCAGACGGGAGACCTTGAATTCCACCCTTGGTAGTCATATTGGCAACAATGTCGGATACCTCCACGTGAAGCATATCAGCAATCTCTTGAGAAGACGGAATCTTCTTCAAACCACTGAACGGAAATCGGTCAAGAATAGGTATACCCACATGATAAGCATACTCCTCCAGTGTAGGCAAAATCTGGAAATCCGAAAAAGTGAAGCACTGATACAAAGGATCGTAGAACTGCACCAACACACTCATCAGACCCTCATCCACCTTGGTAGAGAGAATAACTTAAAGCTTCCCATGGCGAGCTTTGAACTCCATGGGCTCTAATACATAAGATGTTATACGCCTTAACTCTCTCAAGTCGGGTTGTCTGAAACTGTACTTCTTCGTATTCCTTCTTTGCTTATCCATGTCTGAAAATTTGCAAATAGACCTTTTAAGTTTCTTACAAACATCTTATTATCGATGACATGAATGTGGATGAATGCATGGATGCATGGATGCAACAAATACACTCAAGGATCAAGCAAGTCACACCACACAAAGGTCACGAGATGGCTCAAGTCATCGTCAATATCAATCATCCATTTTGGTGGATTATGGTTTACACCTTATCAACACCCAAGTTCCATTGATTTTGAGGATATACAAGAACGGATCGACCGCGAATCACGGGTTTGTTGTGAGTCACGAGCATGGAGTCTCGGTTAAGAACCACCCAACGGGAGTGTACTATGGTTAAACCTGACAATCATGTTATAAAAGGTTGCCATAGTCATCATCCCATCTTTCGGACATTATCGGATAAAACGACTACTCGTCCTCCAAAAATATTCTCGAGAGCGACTCTTATGAGTGTAGTATCGCATAACAATCACATAAAGTCTTACGCTTGAACGACCTTCGTAGTACGTCCTAAAATAGGCCAAGATGGGCTAGGTATCTAAGGTCCTTGGTTTCTAGGGTTCATATTGGAAAGAGTAATGCCTAACCACGACTACTCGTGTGACATTAGTGATCCCAATAAAACCTCCACCAAGTGAATGGACTTGCAAGTTAACTTGTTAAGGACTAACTCCACACAAGTCAACAAGACTATGCCATTCTCCTATCATAAGTGCACTCGAGTTCGGGTATAGAACTCATCTAACAAGAAACCACCAAGCATACAAGCAATTAATATATCAAGCAATTCATACATTACAAACAATACATTCATCCCAAATTTGCACAAAAAATATGCCAAAAATAACTATAAACATACAACACATACAAGCAAAAAGTAGGCTAAACCCACGGGGCGATTGTCTTTCCCCAGCAGAGTCGCCACTTTTCTGTAGCGGGGTTTTCGTTACCTTTACGTTTATTGACTAAACTAAAAGTCAACATACAATTCGAGTCACCACCTCACTTTTATTTGTCCAAAGGAAAGGCTAAAAAGCGAACAAAAGCCAAGTAAGAAGTTTTTCAAATCAAAAACTAATAAAAAGGTCATAGATCTAGATAAGGGGGTTGGTTATGAAATGGGAAGGTTTTACGCACCCAAAACATCCTTAGTACTCTAAAGGAACCTTTTTTGCAAATATGTGTTGTAGGTTGGTATTTGTGAAAAGATTTGTGCAAAAGATTGGAGGGATGAGAAGAGAATAGATTATATTTACAAATTTTGTTGTTTGAATGGATGAACCCATTGCCTACGTACCATCACAAAGGAGGATCAAAACCTCGTAGTTCGTGGTAAAAATCTCAAAGATTGGTGAATTGATTTTAATCAAAAGCCTTAAGGTCTTTTGTTATCAAAGGGAGAAAACTCAACCTAAACCAACAATCCACCATGTGAGGAAGGCTTCAACATGCTAATGAGGGGTTAACCCTATAATAAGCATGGAAGGCTTATAATCCAACACTAAGGATGAGGTGAGATTTATATCAACCACTATGATAACTCAAACCTATGACTAATGTTTTTGAAAAGGTTTTAACAAGTGGCCATTGGAACCACAAAAACAACTTGAAATGGGTTATATTTACAAGTTAAATTTATTTACAAAATGAGGTCAAAGTTGGATTAAAGTTTATTTACAATGAGTACTTATGAAAAGAGTTTTTAAAAGTCAAAGGCCTAAGGCCTAGGTTTCTAATTTGAAATAAAGTCAAAGTTTTGAAAATGATTTTTTGGCTTGGTTAAAGTGGGGAGAAGAGAGAAGGGCTATTCCTAAAGCATACAAAGATAAGAGGGGAGAGGTAACCCTTGGAGTTCCTTTTCTTGGAGTCATAGAGATGACTCAAGATGCTCCTTTCCTTTGGATTTAGCACAGAAAATAAGCAATCAATAATTTGAATTCAAGCTCCTAGGATCTCCATTTGGCTTGGCTCTTAACTTGGCTACTCATGACAATGGTCCTCTTTTCACAATCTTAAGATGAGATTCCTATCACACAAAAGCACACATCAAAAAGCTCACAACATAATAAAGGGAATGGACAAAGGATAAGTTTGAGGAGAAGTCCTTTGAAATAAACTTTGAGTTTTAGCATTCTAAAGACATGAGGCCTAGTTGCTCTTTAACAAAATTTGCATTCTAAAGGCATGAGGCCTAGTTGCTCTTTAACAAAATTTGCATTCTAAAGGCATGGGGCCTAGTTGCTCTTGAACTCCTTTAAGCATGGGTAGATTCTAATTCTAAGTCCCTTCTCCTTTTGTATTTTGTTCATATCCAAACAACACAAAACAACACAAAATAGCAATATATTTATATACAATAATGGGCTTAAATGAGCAAAAGAAAAATGACATAAACATAAAGTATGTGCTCAAGTGAGCAAAGATGAAAATCAAGATGAATAATGAGCAAGAAATAAATGACATTAAAAGTAAATGACAAGAATTTAAAAGCTCAAATTAAACTTAGTAGTTAGTAGAGTTATGTTAGCTTGTCATAAGACAATGTAGCGCTATGTTAAGCAATCGTAAGTGGACTAATGTAGTAGCCACACCTATCTGAGGCCGGTCAATAAGAATATAGGAAAAGAACACAAGTTAGAGGTCATGACTAGTAAGCCAAGCTCCATAAACTTGCCATGCCAAACAAAAGGGGAAGGGCCTTATATTGACTTTTGGTTATTTGCTTGACCAAGAAGTAACCTATCTTTGACACAAAATAACTCACTTGACCATGGATCAAGTTGAATTTGGTTTGGATCAAAGAAGATTAAACTTCTATTTGTCAAGACCAACCTCAAGACTTTAACTCATCGGCCATTGAGGGGAAGAAAGGGATGAAGATGAAAGGGAGGGGGTAAGAAGTCAACAACCAATCCTAATTGATCAAGGGATAACTCATCCTTGATCAAATTCATTCATCTTTCTAGATGATGATCCTTAAGGATTTCGAACCACAAGATCCAATGAATTTGATCAAAGTTGAACCAATTCAACCTTGATCAACACCAAACAGAAGAAGAATCAATATAACAAGTCAAGAAGTCAGTAATATTTTTTTGGTATTTTTTGAATTAAAAGAAAATACAAATAAAAAATAAACAAACAAAGTTAACCCTCAAATTCAATTCAAAACAACTTCAATGAGTCCAATTAAATTCTCATAGGTTCAACATAGTCAAACAAACTTTGACTAATTTTCTCACAAATTTTTAATGTCAGAAAGTAATTAAAATCAATTAAAAATAACCAAAAAATAGCATAATATGAATTAAAATCTCAAATAATCTCAAAACAAACAAGAAATTATTGAGACTATTTTTCATTGACTTATCATGATCCATAGATGCTATGAAAATATTTTTGTATTTTTTAAAGTTCAGAAAGTATTTTAAAATGAATTAAAATCAATAAAAATCAAGTAATTCATGAAAAATATCAAATGAAGTCACAAAAATATCATAACGAATTAAAACAAGTAATTAAAACGGACGCGTGAGATTAGATCGTGAGAGAGAGATCCAAAGGCTCTGGTTAACACACGTAGTGGTGGTGGTGGAAACCACCGTCTTCTCCGGCCAACCAACAGATTCCGTCCAGATTTGCAGAAAAAATAAATCTCAATAAAAATGAAAAAACAAGGACATGAAAATGAAACTCGTGTGATGTAGATCATCACTGTACCATTGGATTTCTTTCATTCTTCCTATATTAAGAGAAAGATGAAGGAGAAAATCATGGTGTCCACACGGATTGTTCATGAAATGGCAAATTGAATGCACCAAAAACTTGCCTCAAGTATGAGGACTTCAGAGAACCACCAAAACACAAGAAAACTACATTGAATTAAGAGTTTCAGATCCAAACAGTTTGAGTTGATACCTTCAAAATAATGAGTTTCTGGCCACAAATTGTTCAAGCTCTTTGCTCCTCTTTGATCTCTAAATGTAGGGAAGATGATTGGCTAAGGAATTTGGTTTTGAAACTCAACTAATGTTGCTGAATTTCAAGCTCGAAAATGTGAAGAATAGTGAATGATTCCTTTGGTGAGGGTTATGGTTTCAGTTCTGCAACATAAGGGATCTCCAAAAGGTTATGAAATGAAGCTCATGAGGCCCTTATTTATAGGTGAATGCAACCGAGTTCACACATTGTTCATGTGCATGGGATTTGAAATTTTGAGTGCATGGGCCTTTGTGGATGTGTGAGAGGCCCATGGATGGCTAAAAGAGCTTGCTGAGTTCACATAGAAGGCATGTGGTCGTGCACATGAAATGGGAAATGCTTGCATACCAAGTTATAACATAAAATATCAAAAATGCACATAAATGAAAAAAAATTCGAATCTCCCAAATGGTAGATCCAAATGACTATTGTGAGTAATGGTTGGAAAGCTCTTAAGATAAGGAATAAAAGTCATGTTGGGCAAAAGAAACATTTGACATGTGCAAATTGATCAAAACTGGCTTGGAAAGTTCAAGTGTAAAACTTGTTCAAATCATTTTGAAAAAGTTAACCAAAAGCAAGCTTGATCAAACCCCTATGGATCATGATACAGGATTCAAATGAAAACATCTCCAACATAAAAGTTGTAGATACTTTCAAGATGGTCAATCTAGACTCAAATTTTGCATCATTTGGATTTTTTATGACAAAGTTATGGGCATTTGAAGTTGGGTACCTTTTCAAATTCAATGAATTAGGTCCAAGATGACCTATAATGTTTTGCAATATCACATGTATTTCCTTTAGGATTATAAAGTTTTGTCCAACATAACATTTGAAGTAAAAATCTCAAGATTTCCAATTCCTTTGGTCCCACCTCAAAATCATAAAAATTGAGAAAGTTATACTCTTGGCAAGTTGACCCAAAATTAGGGTTTCAGTCAAAATGGCCTATAATGTTTTGAAATGAATGATGACCTTCCCAGCTTAAAATGGATTTTTGATGAAAATTAAAGTTGTTCATATGGTTCTTAGGAACAATGTTTCTTTTAGGGTCATCTTCATTTGACAAACACATCAAAATATTATAGCTCATTAAACCTCAGCTTAGTCAGATGACTTGACTAGTCAACTTTTCAAAGTCAAACTTCCAATCTTGATGAATAAATGATTGAGGGGCCTCAAATAGGCTCATATATGCATAAAATGATAAATGAAAGAACTTACCTTGATTAAATTTGATCAGAGGTTGAGATTGCTTCATGGGCAAGGCACAATCAAAGCACGGTGAAATTAGGGTTTCCTTGGGAAACAATCTTCAAGCCCTTTGGGTTATCTTGATCAAATTGGCAAATTGAGATACTTGGGAGACACATATGATGATTAGGAACTTTTTGGACCATTGTCATGCTTTGTTCTCATATTCATCTAGCCATTTCATTGGGCTTAGGAGCCTCCTAGGAGCATTGTGGAGCACATGATCACTTGAGCTTCAAAACAAAAAGAGTTAGTGACATATTTTTGTGCTTTTGGTTAGTAATCAAATAAGAAATGCAATAACATATAATACAATCATGCTTGGTGACCTCAAAACACTCAAACAAGTCCCAATCCTAGGGTTATGGAGCCCAAACTGAAGGAGAATTGCGGTCCAAAACGCAGCGGAAATTAAAATTTTCTCCTTCAAAGATCCTTACGAATGGTCATGATCAGTGATAGAATATTTACCTCTTGTGATGATCGAAACCTTTGGTGCAGATCTCTTGTGACGATCAAAACCTTTGATGCAGATCCACAAAGCGATCACGAACATTGAATGATGACAACGTCTCTCCTCAGTCCACACGAACGGGTTCCTTCAATCTCAGTGCTAGCTGGTACGAATGAAGGCTTTGAGTGAGAGAGAGAGAGTGAGAGAAAACGAAAATAATGCAACCGCAATTTTTGCTTCTGCACAAGGGTTCTATTTATAGAACCACTTGTGTGGGCTTCAAGCTAAAAGGCCCACTTAAGTGTATTTTGGCCCATATCTTATAATATGCCCAAAATCACTTAAGCCCATGGTACCTTACCATATTTCGTATTCTACTCAAGTACACCGTACCTTACGATGTTCTATAATTCACTTAAGGGTATCGTACCTTACGATATTCCTTAGTTACTCTATCTCTCATCAATCCGTCCTTTGTGTGTGACCCTGTAGGTTTTCGTGACGTTGGCAATTATATTAAATCACGCATTTAACATAATAAACAGTGAGCGGTATCTAGCAACACATCACTGCCACCCAAGACACGAAAATGTCAAGTGATCTGACAATTCCTTATGTGATAATAATTATGTGTATAATTACCCTTTTGCCCTTATGTCTATATTGAACACAAGGTATAGACCGTGTCATCCTTGTCCAGTTCAATATTGGGCCCATAGACATTTATCCTGTTACGCAGGATGGGCAAATTCCATCTAGGACACTCATGTCCCTCAGCATGCTTTGTGGAGTACCCATCAACTGTCTTTATGGTCATCCAGTTACGGACAACGTTGGATCAGCAATAAAGCACTCGACTCTACATCTAGGATCCATAGTGGTTTCAGGTCGAAGAGTGGAATACACTATTATCACCATGAGAATAACTTATGACACCTTGCATAACTTTCTATATAGTATTCTCATAGCGGGTCAATCCGGTATAAATATTACTCCTAATATTCATACCTATGTTTAAGACTTGATAACTCTTTATCCATGATCCATGAGATGTGATCATCAGTCTACAAACATAATAGTCTTAATGCTTTAATGTTATCCTAGTTCACACTAAAGCTCGACTACGGATACTTTAGGAATAGTGTCCTTATGTTTAATGTGTTCTCATGATTAAGTCACACTTAATACATTAAACGGACTATCTATTCCAGGGACTTTATTAATCAACCATAATAAAGAGAATGCCTTTTATTATTCGATACAAGTACCAAAATGTATTGGCCTCTAGGGCTTACACCAACACAAACATGCTATGATCCTTGAGGCAATGCATTTGTGCAATAACATGATGCCATGAGGGATCTTAGGGTCAAAATTAGGGTCTTACAGTTTGGTTATGTTAATTATAATTCTACTTAAATTAATTAGAAATTTTATGTTTAGAATAATTAACAATTTAGGTCTTAATTAAATTTTTTGAATTTAATTAGTTTTAAATTTTTAATTAGGTTATATTAGAATAATTAGAATACTTAGGTTTTTACATAATTAGATAATTAGGCTTAATTCGTTCTTGATTAAAAATTGTTTTTAGAAACTATTTTCCTAATTAATTCATTTTTTGCCATATTGACTATTTTGCCCCTAGGTAGAAAAATCCTGATTTTTGCATGACCTCATAGCTTAGGTTTACTTAAATTCAATCGATTAATTTATTTAGGGTTGTACATATCCTAGCTAATTTTTCAATCCCACTGATTAGTGTTGACCAAAGGTCACTTTGGTCAACCAAATCCTTTGTATTATGCTATAATCCCCAAGCATATTCAAGGGATCAAAAGACTCTTGATCACTTGATATGGCAAGTACATTGTGCTCAAGCTATATTGGATATGCTGAATCTCAGGAGCTCAAGACCTCAAGGTTCAAATACAAGATCCATATTTCAAAGTCAACACCAATCAAGCATAGCTGACAAAGTGAACTACTTCTCAAGCACAACAAAGGTCAACACTTGTCAATCATAATTCAGATAGTGTGGCACGAGCCTTAAGAAATAGAGAAAGAATGAGAGTAGAGAATTCCATTAACTCATTCTGAATATCTTTGGGTATGGGACGAATGACACAGTTGCTCATCGTATCCACCTCTATTCATAGACTTTAGCACAATTCAATTAAATGATTGTTAATTCTTCTTCTACAACAAGATCAACACTCAGGATCTCCTATCAGCAACTTGTCAATTCTAATTTAAGTTGTATGCCATGAGCCTTAAGAAACAAAAAATGATGAGAGTGGAGAATTCCTATCCTTGTTTAGGATATCCTTAGGTACGGGACGAATGACCCAGTTGCTCAAGGTATTCGCCTTTGCTCATAGAATTTAGTGCAATTTGAATCATACAATTGACTAGTCTTCTTCAAGAAAGCATCAATCATTCGAAACTTCAATGATGAAGCAATTTTTCTATCAGCACCTTGTGGTTGTACACCTTCTTCCAATCAATTCAATCTTTCTTCCTGTTAGGTTTTGGACCTTGACAATCTTTCCTGCCTATTAGGTTTTGGACCTTGGAAACCTTTCTTGCCTTCAAGGTGGTAGACCTTGCCAATATATCTTTTCCCCATGAGGTGGTGGACCTTGGCAGGCTCTTTCTGTGCCTATGGAGTTATAGACTTTGGCACTTGGTTATAGACCTTGACAATCCCTTTGAGTAGTCTTGTAGAGTTGTGGACTATTGGAAATCCCCTTGTCTATCAGGTTATGGACCTTGGCAGTGCTTTCCCTTGCCTTGAGAGTTATGGACTCTGGCATCCTTTCTCCTTGCCTTTTGGGTTATAGACCTTGACAGTTCAGTTCCTTTCCATTATAAGTTATAGACTCTGCTAGTGATACCTTGCCTAGAAGATTGTGAACCTTGGTACTCTTTTTCTGCTTCGAAGGGTTGTGTACCCTGGCAATTAACATGTCATATCTCTTGCCTCATCAATTTCTTGTTGTCATCCCTAGTAAGTTGAACTACGAATGTTCTGACTTTCTCATTGCACGGTGAGAATACGTAGGCATGAGAATTCAGATTCCCCGTGAGCTACCCTGTTTATTGCTACCTTATTTATTTCCACCTCATTTGTTGGCCATTCATCAATCAATACCATCTTTTTGAGATCAAACAATACTTTTCCTTGGATTCCATGCACATCCTTTTAGGACGATACATCGGCAGTCCACCTTGTGAACCCATAGATGTTTGGCTATGAAACCAAACACTTTATTCCTTATTTTTTTTGGCTAAGACGCCTGTTTACTCTTGGTTCAGCGTCTATTCCTTCATGGAGATAATATACCATTCTTATTTGATTTCAAATTGTTTGTTCCCTACAGTGATACATTATTCCCTGTACTAAACAACACTACAATCAACCCTTGAAATTGTGTTTGTCTTATCAGTCCCTGTTGCTTAGGCAAACACCTCTCTCTTTGTTTCCACTGCAATTAACCCTTGAAATTGTGTTTGTCTTATCAGTCTCTGTTGCTTAGGAAAACACCTTTTGTTTCCACCATTCTATTGGTACAAGTTATACTTCTCATCACTATCAATCTCTCTCGTTTGTTCTCGTAGTTCCACGAACTACGAGTGCTCTGACTTTCTCATTACACAATGAGAATACATAGGCACAAGTCTTAGAACCCTTGGCGAGCACAATCCTAATTATTCTTCCGCCTTAGGGCACCATCCATATATTTCATGAACCATCATCTACCTTCAATCATTGAACCATTCACTCCATGCGATATACTGTTATCTTTGAGCCAAATACACCATCTCTTTGAGCCCCATCTTATGTCAACTTGTGAACCAATAGTTGTTTGTGCTGTGAAACCAAACCCTTAATTCTCTTTGTTTTCGGCCATACCATATATAGTGGTACCATGCTCCAACTACCCCACATATGGTTCACGCCAGTTTTATTCTTGGGTTCAGATTTTATCCCTTTTTGAAGTTCAAACAACATTACTCTTTGGTCCAGACCATACCTATTATCACAACTTCTTTTCACCTCCCGCCACTAGTTATATGAACTACGGAGCTTTGAATTCCTTATCGCACTATAAGGATATGTAGGCATGAGGGCCTCAATCCTCACCGAGCACCCTATCTATTCTTTTTTTCCCTTATTCTTTCGCGAGTAAACCTTAGATATAATACCCATTTGAGTAAGAACAATCAAAGCGGTTCTCATGGAGTACTATGGATGTTATGGGTGTTAATACCCTCCTCTTGCATAACCGACTTCCTTACCTGATATCTCTTTCCCCGAGTTTTATCAATGTTTTCCCTTTCCTTTAGGAATAAATAAAGTTTGGTGGCAACTCTATTGTATGTTCGAACGTGCGATGCGTTCCGGGTATATTTCCGCTAGCTTCACCCCTCAAGGAAATATCTTATTATTGAAGTTCATAATGAAGATCCTCCGGGTATATTTCCGCTAGCTTCACCCCTCAAGGAAATATCTTATTATTGAAGTTCATAATGAAGATCCTTACCGCCCTTCAGGGAAAAATCTAATCGCTAGACTTCATAGTGAATATCTTTGATGCCTCTTATGGAAACATCTCATTATTGGACTTCATAGTGAAGATCATTATCACCCCTCATGGAAAGATCTCATTGCTGGACTTAATAGCGAAGATATTTGCCGCCCCTTAGGGAAACATCTCACTGTTAGACTTCATAGAAAATATCATTCTTTCCCCTCAGAGAAATATCTTATTGTTGGACTTCATAGAGAAGATCCTTGCTGCCCCTAAGGGCAATACAAGTATGCTATTTGGATTCTCACCTAAGGGACTTAGTGTCTCTTCGGACGGGACAAAAATAAATGTTCGTCTGAGGGGCGCAACAGACATCTAATATGAGAGACTTGATAATAAGTATTGCTTGAGGACCCGATGGAAGTTTGTCCCAAGTAGGTCGAACGCCTCGTCTGAGAGTAGGGATGGAAATGGGCAGGGTTTAGGTAGAGTACTATAATACCCATCCTCATACTCGTGGTTAGGAAAAATCCTCGTATCCGAACCCATACATATTGGGTACCAACGTTAGCACTTATACACGTGCCTTATGGGTGTATACATACCGATATCCATACTCGTTACCTGCATTTCTAATAAAAATAATTTTATCAAGTATAAAATATCTTATCATTTTATGTTTTTAAGATCATTAAAAAGTTTTCAAAAACTTTATTGTTGAATTATGAAATAAACAAACACTTATATTAAATATATAATGGTTTAACATTGATGTATTCTTAAAAATCGATAGACATTTATTATTATATAATAATATTAATAAAATATATAAATAAATGTATTGTGCGGGTATGGGGCAGGGTGAGTATTAAGGTGTTCATACTCGCACACATACCTGCTTATTTGAATGGGTAATTACTCGAGCCCGTGCATACCCATTCTTTTGGGGTTTTATACTACCCGTTGTGAGTATTTTTGTGGATACCCATTAAGGATGAGTTAAATTTCAATCTCTTCCTAAGAGACTAGTAGTCTTATTAGTAGGGCTATGTTCAGTTTAACTTGAGAGATTCAGATTCCTCGAGATAACTACACTCTCGCCTGAGGGACTTAGTGTCTCCTCGGACGAGACAAAAATTAAGGGTCACACCTGTGAGGAGCGATATACATCTAGTTTGAGAGACTTGATAACAAGTATTTCCTGAGGACTCAATGGAAGTCCCATTCAAGTAGGTTGAACGCCTCGCTTGAGAGGCTTGTAGTCTCATAAGTCAGGCTATGTACAATTCAACCTAAAGGACTCAGATTCTCTATGATAATTACACTCTCGCGTGAGGAACTTAGTGTATCCTCGGGAAATCAAGGGCCATGCCCGAGGAACGATAAACATCCAATATGAGAAACTTGATAACAAGTCTTGTCTAAGGGATCGATGGAAGTCTCGCCCAAGTAGGTTGAATGCCTCGCCTGAGAGACTGATAGTCTCATCAGCCGGGCTATGTACAATTCGACCTGAGGGACTCAACTTACCCAAGATAACTACACTTTCTCCCGTGTGACTTAATGTCTCCTTAGGTGGGATAAAAATCAAGATTCAATCCTAAGACGCGACAGACATCCAGTCTGAGAGGCTTGATAACAAGTCTTGTGTGAGGGCTCGATGGAAGTTCCACCCAAGTAGGTCGAACACCTCGCCTGAAAGACTGATAGTTTCATCACCTGAGCTATGTATAATTCAGCCTGAGGGACACAGATTCCCCAAGATAACTACATTCTTTCCTGAGGGACTTATTATCTTCTCGGGTGGGACAAAAATCAAGGGTCAAGCCTGAGGCGCTCAATGAGGGCTCAATGAGGGCTCAATGAAAGACTTGATAATAAGTCTTGTTTGAGGGCTCAATGAAAGTCCCACTCAAGTAGGTCGAATGCCTCGCCTGAGAGACTGGTAGTCTCATCAGTCGGGCAATGTACAATTTAGCCTAAGGGATTCAGATTCCCTAGGATCATTATACTCTCATCTAAGAAGATTAGCTAAAAACCTCAAGAGAGGAAATCTCTAATTCTCGAGACACTCCCACCATCCTTGAGTGGAAAGACATTTCGTCTTCTACCAAAGGCCTCGTGCTTGAGGGACTATATAGTGTTATATTTGCAAAAGGCCTCGCTTATGGCGTTACTCTTAAACCTCCCTAGATGAGACGATAATGAAAGGCCGCCTTAAGGTAGGCATCGCCTCGCCTTGTAGTCTTCCCTTGCCCATATGTGGGGAACATGTGGTAAGATGTTTTTGGGACAAAGAGAAAGTCAAGGTCAGTAACTGACTCGCGACTCCCTTGGAAGTAGGGATTTAACTTACCATTATTGACTAAGTGGGCGGTGACCCATTTCTGAGGAAATCCTAGGCCATCGGGGAGTGTACGCTTTCCTCTCACCTCACGCTAGCAGTTCCCTTAAGTCACCTGAAAACACCATCATACAAGTCTTCTTACCACCAAAAAGTGTTATAAACCTACTAAGGCCTTCGAGTCTCCCTGCCCTTGTAAGGGGAACATGCACACCTATACTTTTTTATCAGTACAATATGTAAGTGTAGGTCTGTAATATATTAACTCATTTGATTCGTATAATTAATTTGTATTGATTGACCGGTTATTTGTCTATTATTCTCATCATTTTATATGTTATTGTATTGTCTGAACATAATGTAACTCGTGATATCGATCCAACACATGTTTCATAAAATTCCGCTGCTCCATTTTTATGAAAAAATTGATTTTAATAAAACAATTTATGAAATCGAACCATTCTCACTTATGTTCTTTCCCGACACCCACAACTAAGAGACAAAATATTTAATTAAATTTATGATTATTATGATTTTTTATGCAATAAATATTTAGAATATTATTAACTAAATAATAACTAATATTTCTATAAAATTTGAAAATAAAAAATAAATAGAAACACAATTCTTCTATAAAAGCGACAATTAAAAAAAGAGAAAACTATATATTTCTTTTATCTTTTTTTAAACAAAGGCTAATTTAGTAAATTAATTACAAAGAAAATAAAAAGTAATTATTGAAACTTTTATCTCATATTTAAATTTTGTGTCATCGCATCTTTCTCTTTCACTCATAGTGTGCTCGATATTGTAATTGTTCCACCAATCTTACTTGTCCCATCAATTTTAATCTATGTTGTTGTCTCTTTAATTTTGATCGCATTTGTAGGCGCCCTTTTGATTTGGCCCTACATTTTTTCGGAAAAACTATTTGAGTTTGTCAGAGAAATTTGTACCATAGATTCAAATGTCCACTGATTTAGGGTTCGAAGAGGCCGACATAATGAATCTATGTAGGTGTGTAATACTAACCCCAACCTTCCATTATTCTACAAGAACGTTATCAATCGTTTTATCATGTATTAAATACTTGAGATTTAGCATTGTGTTGATTAAATCTATATTTTAGGTTAATTATTTTCTCTTGATTCTCAATTACGATATTCCCTTGATAATTTATTGAATTCAAATGACTATATTCATGAAGTTAGATTATTTATATGTTTAAGATTATATTATTTATTTGAAACATTGAATTTATTGTTTGTGTTTATTATATGAGTACCCGTTAATATTAGTTGGTCCTAACAACTCATGTCTTGACACTTTCATATGAAAATATTAGCGAGAAGAATTGGTTTCGAGTGTTTAACTTGTTTTTGGTGAAAATCAGACATTTGTAAGCGACAAAATGCTCTTTTTTCCCTATTGACTTATACTAATATACAGTCAAATGAATGTTTGTTTTAGTGTCGTAAACTAAAAAAATGCAACTAATCTACGATAAGTATCACTAACTGAGAAACCACCACTGTTTCTCCATAAAATAAAACGATCGTCCTGCCACAGATGGAGCTGTTTTGGAGGCGGATAAGCTGCAGCTTTTGGAGTTTGTGTGGAAGATCTAGGCTCCTAATAAGATGCTTTTATTTGGTTGACGGATAGTTATGAGCATGTTGTCGTTGAGGACGGAATTAGCGAAGAGGCACATTATCATTGGAGCTTATAATACGGTATGTCATTTTTATTCTTTGCTTGAGGAAAGCTTGAATCATCTTTTCTTGCTTTGTCCTTTTTCGGTTCGTTTTCAGGTCGAAGCTTGTGATTGGTTTGGTGCGGGAGTGCTGGCGTTCTCTGGTTCTTTTAGCAACTTCTTTGCTGGGTTTTATTGATGGTGCATGGTCAGTCACTAATAGGAAGATGTTTTGGTTTTTTGGATTGGTTATCTGCTTATTTGGTTTTGTAGGAATACCATTGTTTTCAAGGATGATATTTTAAACAAGATAGGTAGGTGTTTTGGGTTTGATTAACTTGATCTCGTGGGAGTGGTTTGCAGCCTCTAATCGTTACGGGAGTTCTTGCTCGTGGGATGTTTGGAGTATCTCACGTATTTTTTTTTTCTATAATGTGTTTGTGGGTTCTTAGTTATTTTTGTTTGTTGTGTTTTTTATGTTGCGGTTTGTTATTAATTTTGTAAGAGTTGAACACTCCTTGTGTTTTATTTATTTATTCCATTTTGTTTATAAGAAAAAAAACTAAAAAAACGCACGTACGGCTAGAAGCTCCAATTTAGAACAAATTTTACAATTCTTTTCTAATTTTTCTTTCATTTTTCATAATTGTAAATTAGATAAGATTAGTGAAAGAGAGTTGACGGAGGAGGAAAGTGGTCCGAACGCAATGTCTTGCGGCGTGGGGAACAGCTGGAAAGACAAATATATAACTCACGCGCTACGTCGTCGTTTTAATGTACAAAGAGAGCGTGAAAAAACGCGTGTAGAGACAAAAAACAAATAAACAATCAAAAAAGAGAGAAGAAAAATAGTTACAGGACGCGCCATGATTGCAGACGCAGAAAGCAGCGAGTGAGCCAAGCGAGTTGAGTTTCGGTTCCTCTCCGATCCAATCCATCCATAATTCAATTTTCCCCCAAATTTCAAAACCCTAGCTTTCTCACTCGCGCTTTTCCCCCACTCGCGGATCCACTTCACATTTTCGTACTCGCTCGCAGCTCGTGATCCTTCCCCGCTTTTTAAGGTTTCATCTTTCTCCCTCTTCCCTTGTACTAGTAGTTCTTCACACTTTTTACAAAGAAATTTTTTTATGCTTATTAATAGTTTTTGAAAATGCTGTAATTAACGTGATTTGATAAAAACAAGAGGTGGTTTTTGTAATTCTAGTCACTTCTAAGAGTTTCATAGCATAAATGTGTTAAATTTGCTGGGAAAAACACACTACTTGTTGTCTAAGAAAACATTGGAAATTGTTATATTTATGTACTAATGTAAATAATTTGTCTATACATATAATGTACTATACTAATAAGACTAATAAGGCAAACAAGTTGTGATACAGATGTAAACCCATGATAGCGAAATGTCTAGAGTTTGGTCGTGTTGCTTATTAGAAACTTTGTTTTGCTGTATTTTACAGTGAGTGGCTGCAGTCAGACTACAGTTTAGATTGTGGAAGGTGCTTAGAATGGAATGATGGTAGTGCAGTGAGTGGAGGTATGGGTGATGCGGTCAATGAAGAGGATTGCAGGGGTAGTGCACTTGTTGCTTCTCCTAAGAGGGACATAGCTTTCTTTGAAGGGGACAAAGATTTTGAGCCACCCAATGGGATTGAATTTGAATCTCATGAAGCAGCGTATTCATTTTATCAAGAATATGCCAAATCTATGGGATTCACCACTTCGATTAAGAACAGCAGGCGCTCGAAGAAGACCAAAGAGTTTATTGATGCTAAATTTGCGTGCTCTAGATATGGAGTAACGCCGGAGTCTGATAGTAGTAGTAGTCGAAGACCGAGTGTGAAGAAGACAGATTGCAAAGCTTGCATGCATGTGAAGAAAAAGCAAGATGGAAAGTGGATCATTCATGAATTTATAAAGGATCACAATCATGAACTTTTACCAGCTTTGGCGTATCATTTTCGGATTCATAGAAATGTGAAGCTAGCTGACAAGAATAATATGGATATCTTGCATGCCGTTAGCGAACGCACGAGAAAGATGTTTGTTGAAATGTCTAGACAATCTGGTGGCTGTCAAAATATTGGGTCTCTTGCGAGTGATATGAATTATCAGTTTGACAGAGGCCAGTATCTGGGTTTGGACGAGGGAGATGCCCAAGTTATGCTGGAGTATTTCAAGCATGTACAAAAGAAGAGCCCCGACTTCTTCTACTCTATAGATTTAAATGAAGAACAACGTTTAAGAAATCTATTTTGGGTTGATGCAAAAAGTATTAATGATTATCTCAGCTTTAATGATGCGGTTTCATTTGATACTAGCTACATAAAGAGCAACGATAAATTGCCTTTTGCTCCTTTTGTTGGAGTGAATCATCATTCTCAACCTATGTTGCTTGGATGTGCATTGGTTGCAGACGAGACTAAGCCAACTTTTGTTTGGTTACTGAAGACATGGCTTAGAGCGATGGGAGGACAAGTTCCCAAAGTTATAGTCACTGATCAAGACAAAGCCTTGAAGGAAGCAATTGAAGAAGTCTTCCCAAATGCACAGCATTGCTTTTCTCTTTGGCACATATTGGAAAAGATACCTGAAAATTTGTCTTTTGTGATAAAACAGTATAAGAACTTCTTGCCAAAGTTTAACAACTGCATTTTTAAGTCTTGGACGGATGAAGAGTTTGACATGAGATGGTGGGAAATGGTGACTATATTTGAACTCCATGATAATATATGGTTTCATTCATTGTATGAAGACCGGAAAAAGTGGGTACCAACATTCATGGGGGGTGTCTTTTTAGCTGGACTGTCCACACCTCAACGTTCTGAGAGTATGAATTCTTTCTTTGACAAATACATTCATAAGAAAATCACCCTTAAAGAGTTCATAAAACTATATGGGTTAATTCTTCAAAATAGGTATGAGGAGGAATCTGTTGCGGATTTTGATACATTGCACAAACAGCCTGCACTTAAATCTCCTTCACCTTGGGAAAAACAAATGTCAACAATTTACACACATGCAATATTTAAGAAATTCCAAGTTGAAGTGTTGGGTGTAGCTGGTTGTCAGTCTAGGATAGAGGCTGGAGATGAAACTGTTGCAAAATTTATAGTTCAAGATTATGAGAAGGATGAAGAGTTTTTGGTAACATGGAATGAGTTGAGCTTAGAGGTCTCTTGCTTCTGTCGATTGTTTGAATATAAAGGTTTCCTTTGCAGACACGCATTGAGTGTTCTCCAACGTTGCGGTTGTTCGAGTGTTCCAGCTCAATATATCATAAAGAGGTGGACCAAAGATGCCAAAATTAGGGAACCAATAGCAGATAGTACAAGAAGGATACAAACTAGGGTTCAACGCTATAATGATTTGTGCAAACGAGCTATTGAGTTGAGTGAAGAAGGATCATTATCTGAAGAGAGTTACAATGTTGCTCTCCGTGCACTTGTCGATAGCCTGAAGAACTGTGTACTTGTAAATAACGCTAACGACAATGGTGCAGAAACCGGGAACAGTGGTTGTAGTCTTCGTGAAGCAGAAGAAAATCAGGGTACCCTTGCTTTGAAACCAAGTAAGAAGAGGAACACAACTCGGAAAAGAAAGGTCAGTTCTAAGTAATGTGGTTGTCCTGTTTATACGTTAAGTTGTTTTGCCTTTCTAGCATTTAAAAGACCAGGAAATTGATTTGAGAATCACTTTATAGGTGCAACAAGAGCAGAATCCTGTACTTGTCGACACTCAAGATAGCCTGCAGCAAATGGTTTAAGTTTTCTCTGTTTCATTCTTGATATATTTTAGATTATACGAATAAGCATCTATAGCATGTGCTTTCTATAACATGTGATTTTTTTTCTTCAGGATAATCTTACCTCGGATGCAATGACCCTTAATGGATATTACGGTACTCAGCAGAATGTGCAAGGACTGGTAAATTTACTTGTTAACCAACATATGATTGTATATGTTCTGTATTTTATTTTCCGAACTCAATGTAATGCTTAATTAATAATTTTGCTTTTGTAGCAGGTACAATTGAACTTAATGGAGCCGCCTCATGATGGTTACTATGTTAATCAACACAGCATGCAAGGCCTGGTAAGTTGTCCTAATCCTGATTCTAACCTTCCGATACGATTGTGTTATATAATTATACAGGAACGATTAGGATTATTAATCGATATTCATATGCTGTTAGGGTCCATTGAATTCTATGGCTCCAAGCCATGATGGGTTTTTCGGAACACAGCAAAGCATTCATGGGATGGTAGAGTGTTTTCTTTTCATTCCTATGATGAGAAGTTATGTGCCTTGATTAAGATTAATATGATACAAGTTTGCTAACTATGGGTTGGTTCATGTAGGGAGGAGCACAGTTGGAATATCGTCCGACAACCACTTTTGGATATGGTCTTCAGGTTTGTTCATGACATGTACCATATATTGCTTGCATTTGAACTTGGAAGTTGGAAGTTGGAATAGAATAATTTGTACTTGGTTTTAACTTTTCACTGTCTTTGACTCATAATCTGAAATGTAGGATGAGCCTGATCAACACTTCCACAGCAATAATACAAGAAATACTTAGAATTTGTCATATCTTTGATTTGGTAGTTTCCACGGAAGCTATGTGCGCGTGATTGAAAAGAGCATTAAAAGAACTTGGAAATTCATTATCTTGACAGCAGTTCATTTTCTTACTCAATATTTCTCAAAGTGGCTTCGTTGTTATACCTATATGTAACATTGAGATTTACCTCATGTCTTGGGAACCATTGAACCTTCTTCTTGTTATTATACATAGAAATTGCTCATTATAGTCTAGGTTAGTCATAAGAGCTGCAAAATTCGGAATGAACTAGGAGGGTGAGATTGGTCTGAATGCCTGTGTAGTATGCAAATATAGAAGATATTCAGTTTCTCAAACATGAGATGGAGAAGTTTTTGAGTTCCTATCATTGGAACAGATACAAACACACCAGATTTCATGGTGCTTTTACAATAACTTCATTGGACTGATTTGCATAATCTGGAATGGTGTGTGTAAGGTTTATAGCGGATGGAATGGAATATTAGCCTTACATTACATGTTTCCCTATTTTTGATACTAGACATGATAACAAAATTCGAAATTGTCCGAATCCATTTGAAAAGCTTTGAATTTGACGGAAAAAAAAATCCTATTTTGCCTGGATGCAGATGGATGTTTTTCCGACATTTAAAGTCGGGGGCGGAGGCGGGATGTTACCCCGCACACGTCTCCGAATCCAAATCCATCACATTACTAAATAATATATTTTAATTTTTTTATTCACAAACTTATTCACTTATTTGATATTTTATTATACATTGTAAATTTTAAAAACATTTTTGCTAAAAAAATATAACTTTAATACTTTCTATTTCATTATTATTTTACTATATTAATTATAATAAATATGATATTTTAATTTTATTATTTTATATGATGTGTTTATTTGATGAATTAAAATTAAAATCACAAAAATATTATTTTTAGGAATGTTATTGTTGTGAATTTTATTATCATCAATTTCTTTGGTAAGTTATTAAAAAATTTAGATACATTTAGAAATTTTATCTTATTGATAATTTTAAAAATTTTAAAATAAAAACTAATACGTTAAAATAATGTAAAAAATTGGTGATCATGGTTGATTATTTATTTTTTTTATAAAAATGTAAAATTCACATTCTTTAACATGAAAACAAATTCATAATTAAATAATATTTGCGCTAAATACACTTTATCCTACAATGTTAGCAAGTTTCGGTTTATTCTCCATATTACTCTTTTTTAATCCCCTTTAATGTAAGGATTTTGTATGTTTGACATCTTAGTGACACTTCACACACAAAATCTTTTTTAATAACTTGGCAGGTATTGGTTGATCTAGTTGACAGTGATTGCTGATATGTTGTTGTTTACCCCTTATAAAATTAGTTTTACATTTTCATTCCCAAATCAAACGTTGAAGGAAGACGAAGACGTCATTGGGGAAGATGGAGACGAAGAGGAAGGATGAAGCACGAAGACGAAGCTTTGAAGGACGAAGCACGAAATAGAAGCACGAAGATGAAGCACGCTAAAGGAATACACCATTGAAGGGTCTGTCGAAGCTTTTACATTCATCAGACAAGTTGAAATCTTTGTTTCCAATGTCTTAGGTAAGCCTTTTCGAACTCTCTTGATGTAATGATCGTAATGTTGTAATGTTGTAACGTTGAATATGCAAATACCTTTCATAGAACATGCAAGTCTTTAATTTTGTTTTTCACTATGGAGGTGAGTTTATAAGGAACAATGACAACAAATTATTCTACATAGGTGAAGTTCAAACCTTAGTTTATGGGCAACACGTTGAGAAATTGACTATTTTTGAACTTAAAAAATGGGTGAATGGATGAGGTTATAAAGAAGGAAGCTATAGGGCTTGGACTAAAATAGTACAAATAGATGAAAAAAAATCCAGATAAGAAACAATGATGATGCATACGATTTTGGTGCATATGCTTGTGCAAATCAAGTTGATGGCTATCTTTAGCTGGAATATGATGTGACTGATATAAAACTGAGAGTGAGGGAACCTAGGTTCATTAATGAAATGACAAATATGGAAGCAATTGATGATGAGGGTGTTGAAGGTTTTGATGATAGTGAGGATGAAAGAACAATTGCTATTACAGATGGATTTGATTTTACCCAACTCCTAAATGAATGTAACATAGTTGCACGATTAATTTGTAGTTCCAAAAAGAAAATGGAGGATGATGAGTGTGTTAGTGATGAATTGGACAACTCAGATCTAGATGAATCTGATGATGAGAAAGGTGAAGGTCCTAAGTTTGAAAAGTTTAGGAAATAACAGCTTAATAAGGACTACCAGTTTAAGTGGGGCATGAAATTGAATTCTTTAACTGATTTTAGAGATGTAATACCTAAGTGGTTAGTATTAAATGGTAGGGAAATTACCTTTGTGAAAAATGAGAGTTATAGGGTAAGGAAAAAGAGAGTTATAGGGTAAGGGTGGAATGCAAGGATAAATGTGGTTTTTTAGTTCTATGATCTAAAGTGCGTCATCAACACACTTATGCTATAAAGATATTGGTGGATACTATTGTACCCCAAAATTTTCCCTCCCTTTTTCTTAATTATTCATCCAACCACTTGATTAGGAGATCACTTGCATACATTCATTGTTCATCCACATGCATCATTCATCATGGATTCAAAAACTTAGGCTCATGAAGCTAGAGTTTGTGTGGATATCAAGACTCAAAGGCATGGTCTAACCATACCATTAGCATGGGGGATATGAAACCCTAATTATGGTGGTAAAGGCTTGAATTCAACAAAGATTTGGCCAGGCAATCCTCTAGGGTCTCCAAAACCCTAATTTCTCAAGGCATGATCTCATGGAGTTTCCCTAGGCCTTGTCTTGGCCTTCAAAATCCTAATCAGGAGATGGTGAATCAGATGAACTTGGTGGCCTGACTGTGCATCCATGACCCCTCAATTTTCACCTTTTATCGATATGCTTGGCCTAACCTTACTTTGGGCTTATATGAGCATTGGTCTTGGTTCAAAGTCATGGTGTTATTCATGTGATTGTGGATACATCTTTGGTCCTGGTCATCCAGACAACCAAACTTCTTATGTCTCAAGCCACTTGCTAGTCATGTCATTGATTCATGAATATTACATTAAAACCCTAGTCTTATGACCTCATTTCATGGCATTGTTAACATACATTATCAGTCAAGTTATTTTCAAAAGTCAAGCAGTCAAGTCATAAATAAACCAATTTCAAACCATTTCAATCTGTTTCGTGTCATTTTAAACCATTACATTTGATTCTAAATAAGAAAATACAAGTCTTGACATTTTTGACCAAATGTTGACTTTGGTCAACAGTTGACTTTTTGGTCAACTTTGACCAAAGTCAACCCAAAATCCAAAAACCCTAAATTTCACCCTAACCAATAATTCATTGTCCATTTACAAAGATAATGCAAAGAAAATGGGATTTTGACCAATTGTTGACTTCGGTCAACAATTGACTTTTTGGTCAACTTTGACAGAAGTCAACCCTAAAATCTTAAAGCCCTAATTTCCCAAACCTAATCCTAATCACATCATATTGGTCTTGATTCACCATCCAAGAGTCATGTTTGATGTATTTGATCTTGTTTCTTCTTTTCCAAGTAAATTTGGCTCATGTTCAATTTCATGCCCACCATGTCATGACCTAAGTTTTGTTGCACTTCCAACCTTAACTCCATCTGGCCAAACCGGTCTTGCATCCACCCTATCAAGTATCATGGTCACAATTAAATACTACATACACATTAAACATGTTGACATGACAATACACATGCATTGGACTTTGAACTCACAATGATGAGAAAGGCACAACTAGGACTAGATCTGCATAGCATGTTACATACGAGCATCAGTCCTAAAACATGTATGGTAAACCTTGATAACCATGATATGCATCAGGCCTAACCATCCTGCTTCAACAGTAGTCCATCACATTGCCAAAACAACAAGCCACTGTAATACAAACTCAGACCTACAACAGACAAAAATTCCACACAAAATCATGGGAAATACAATCAGCATGCAAATAGTTCAGGCACTGTCTACAGCAAGATAGTAGAACAGAGGAGCAAACCAACTTCTGTAAACAGCATCCTGCAATGTTACAAACCATCTACATCTTGCAGCCAGTAGGAAACCAAGTCAAAGCTTTGTTGCAATGCATAAACACAAGTCAGCAAGCACTATGCAGCATTGTAAGACCAACATTGAGCTTTCCATAAACCTTGTAGAACCATGCCAATCATGCTTCATCACAAGCCATGCTTACCTACAATGACACACAGGAAAACCAGGGCCTGAAACCCTGTATTCAAGCAAGTCAGAACCACAAAAAGGCCTGTACATAAGACCTACTGCAAAACCATATGGAATTTGTAGTAATGAACCAAACAACATTAAGGCATGTGACTACAACAAAGCACAAACATCCAAAACCAAAAGCAAGTGACATTAAAGATCCAAGACAATCATGACATAGATGCAATGCACTCACCAAGACCATCCTGCAGTGAAGCCAATTACAAGTCAATGGCATCATGACCCTGAACCAGTCCACAAAACATCAAACAGAATCACCTGCATGATGCCTATCAAGCTTGTACATTAGAGTTGCAGACCTATTGCAAAACAAGATCATAAGAAATACCTAGCTGTCACATACCTAACTTGGTTAATGCAACTCAAAACCCATTAATACATCTGCAACAATAGATGACCATTCATCTTGCTCAATGTAACATGCCAAGGCAGAACATTACAAACCCAGTGCAACCTTCAGTACAACATGAGCTAGTGTTTACAACAATCACCATGACATCAACTTCCCATCAACTAACCTAACACTACCAACATCAGTAGCTAACCATGTAAACCCTGCAATGACATAACCATAATACCTACACAACATAGTTCACACACATGCATTGCAAGACCATAGCCAAATCATGCTACAGCAAAAGAAACAAGCAAAGGAAAGGACTTGAATACAAACAGTGAAAATTAAACTCATGAAACATTGAATCAAAGCACAGACCAAGGATCACATACATCTTTCAAAATATAAACCAAAACACACTTGCACTTAACAATGACCAGTTCAACAGGTTACCTCTATCTAATGACCTCATCACCTAATTTCAATGCTACCTGCTACAGCCAGTTTGTGCATCAAGACCACTAACATTCACATACAAAAGCCATTAATTATTTCAAGCCAAACCAAGGTCACTTAAGTTCAACTTGTAACTTGAACAACAGGTCATTGAAAACCATTTCAACTTAACCTCCATCTAATTCTAACCTGCAACAGCCAGTTAAGTTTTGACTCACTCATTCATTAACCAACTAATGCTAACCTAACTAACTGAGTTCATATCTCACTAACCAACTAAGTTTTCTGTTAACTCAGTGAGTCATGTCCAACTAACTCCTAACCACACTGTCGCATCGCGCGAAAAACCGGCGGGAAAAGAAAGAACAACAGAGCCGCCACCGTGCGTTATTTATCCCAAAAGAGGGAAAGGAAACGCTCAGAGTAAACCTGGGAAAAGACATGGTCTCACGACCAAAGAGGATGGGTTCGGGAGTCGGTTATGCGAAGGGAAGGTATTAGCACCCCTACGCATCCGTAGTACTCTACGGGATCCACGCACAAAAGGAAGGAATATTGGTTGCTAAACACTGCTCAAATACTCACACACACTGGCTGAAGGAAACGCAAGAGACTGACTGAAACTGACTCGGCAGGATGTCGCATCCTGGGCCTACTTAGTCTATCAGGCATAGACATCAGAGTCCAAGTAGTTCGGACTGGGGAAACGACACATGCTCGCTAGGATATCGCATCCTATGCATACGTATCTTCTCGGACGAGAGAAGAATCAGAGCATTCGTAGCTCGGCTGACACGCACACAAACAAACAAACACAGGCAAACATGGAGCCCGACTGCCAATCACTGGACTTATGTCAGCATCCGAACCTAGACACACGCAAAGAGGCAAACGTGGAGCCCAAATGCCAATCACTGGACTTACATTGACATCCGAACCTGAACAACACAACAGATAGATAGGGAGTCGGGGACTCAGCCTATAACTGTCAAACACACACAAACAAGACAGACAGCAAATGCTAAGGAGTCACGGACTCGAGCCTAGCAAAGGTCCGACAACACACACAAAAGAAAGAAAAGGCGCCCGGAGAGATCAGCTCAATCTCCTGCCTACATACTTCATCTGGTGTGAAGATCAGGGCGATGTAGTTCCCCTACGCAGGGATAAAGGACTAGCCTAACCAGATAACAGAGGGGGACACAACTCTAGGGAGACTACGACTCGAGCCTAGATGTTGTCATGCAAAATCAACCCTAAGTTATGGTTTCTAGCTAAATGGCACAAGGGCCAACCTATCCTAAGTATGGCTCACACAGGGAGCAAGCCACACACACTTAACTTGCACAGGAAGCAAGCCAAGCAAAACCTAACTTGCACAGGAAGCAAGTCTAAACTAATCCTAACTTGCACAGGAAGCAAGTCAAACAATCCTATCTTGCACAGGAAGCAAGTCAAACAATCCTATCTTGCACAGGAAGCAAGTCAAACAATCCTACAAGCACAGATAGCACACGCTATACACAAACAAGTGGCTCAAACAAGGGTTAGGTTTTAGTCAAGGGGTCATGTCAACCTCGACAAACAAACCTCTGGGATGGGGTGAATGTTGCTCTTAACCTTGCCATTGAGGGGCTAAGGTGAAGCAGATGAAAGGTGGGTGAAGATAAGACTTCACAGCTCTTATCCCTGGCCTGGGAGAGCTTAAGACAAGAATGTGTGGGTTCAGAAAGTGGGAACCCTTCTACACATTAAAACTGACTCAACTGTACAATCGTACAAGATCTTGGGTTTGTATCTGCAATGCATCAACACAGTGGTGCGAGCAAAGCGGATGACACACTGAATAGTGGGGGATAGATTGCATATCCCTACCTTCCACCAATTGCCTCTTCACTTAGGAGGTCTTTGACTCTATGCAGGGACAAAAGTAAACATCCACAAACATTGCCTCTTAAGGAGGACTTCAGACAGTTGCCTGGCCAAGTAACAGGCCAGGTCTTCCAGACTACATGGAGTAAAAGAGACATACCTCAATGCAAATTGCTTATACAAGCAAAGCAAAGCAAAAAGTTCACAAGGAACTAAGCAACTAAAGCACCTGAAACAGTCAAGCAGATGTTAGTATGCAACTTCAAACAAAACAAAACAGAAACAGAAACCAGCAGTCCATTAAAGGCACATGGATGTGCAAGGCACAAGGCTTAGGGCATGTGAGCCAAGCCACCTACAAAACAAATAGGTTAGACAATGATATTTGAGTAAACTCAATCAAAAGAATTGGTCTTAATGGCCACTTGATGGTCAACCTGAAAACACAAGCTCAAAGGTGAGTAACAGGACCACTAGGACAAGCCTGGGGTCAAAAGTGAATGAGAAAGTCCAAACAGCAAGGGGTAAGTATCCAAAATCATGTTCAAACAATTAGGAAACAAAACCAATTGGTCTCACACTCATATCAATCATCATCATCATTTCATGAACCATTTAGGTCAAAACATGGCAAACAGAAGCTCATAGAAATCAACAGAAAGACTTGCATCAAAAGCAATCTAAACATTTTCCAAAAATCATCAAATAAATCATGATCAAACCTAACATATAGCATGGTAAGCATGTCAAATTTCATCCCATTTGGATGAGAGGAAGGCAGTCAATGAAAATCATGATGTCAAACCAAATTCAAGCATGCACAAAGAAAGTCAACAAGCATGGGTCAACTTCAAAAAATCATATCAAATTGAAAACAGATGAGAAATGAATGAGATTAACACCAATGCCAAGTTTGAGATGTCTAGTTATCACATATCAAATTTCATGTCCATCTAATAAAGTATGAGAATTTCACAAATGAAATGGGAACATGTGTCACACAAAGTCCACATTTGACTAGGCAGGGAAGAAAAATCTCAAACAAATGGAAAATTGTTCAAATAAATCCAAGAAAATTCACAAGTCAACTAGACATACAAGAGTAAGTTCATGCAAAATTTGGGGTCATTTGGACGTAAGGAAGCATGTGAACAAAATTAGGGAAAATGCATGATCATGGTATGGCACCAAATGTAACACATGACTTCAAAAAATCATAACCAGCAAACCACAAATGGGAAATCCACAAACTTTATACCAATTCTTCCCCAAAGTGTCAATTAAGCATACCATTGTAAACATCAAACACCATACAACAACAATCCAAACCCTAATTTCATCAATTTGAACTATACAACAAGGAATCACAAGAAACATTTTCAAACATCAAACTTTATCTCATCATTTCTTCATGGACAGGCAATCATTTTCAAAAAGGAAAGCAACATGATACTCAGCATTAAAAAAACTATTCAAAACATGTCTCAATTTTAGAAATGGTGGAAGTTGAAAACTTACCAATTTGGAGGGCAGTTTGTGTTCTTGGTATTGTTTTGTGATGCCTTGCCAAAACAGATGAGCCTTCAACTTGCCAATGATGGAAAATGATGATGGTATGGCTCAAGGCATTTTGGAAGTGCTTAGATCATGGACTGTCAAAGTTGAAAAATGCAAATGAGGTTTTGGTGCTGCTGGCAGTTGGTTTGTGCTTGACAGGTTCTTTGGAGTTTGTCCAAACAAAATTCGAATGTAAATAGCCAAAGGTGATTTGGGAGGGTGTATGGTTTGAGCAATGGCCAAAGGTTGAATGCAGGGTTTGGGCAACTTTGATTGGTTATGTTGGTTTTGTGGCAAGGCCTGGTTGGGACTGTCAAAATGCAAGGCTCAAGTTTGGTTTCCTTCAGTTTTTACAGGTTTTGCAAGTGAGGTGAGTTTTTGTTGGTTAGGACAGAAGATGTGGGAATGCAAGGCAAAAGCTAGGGCAGTTTGAGAGAGGGTATGGAGTTGGCTAGCAGTTGGTTGTGTTGCAAAAGGTGTTTGCTGCAAGATGTTGGCAAACCAAACTTAGTTCATTGGTTTTGGATAGAGGAAGTTAGAGTGCAAGATGGCAGTTAGCAGTTTTTTTTTCATGAGGGATGGCTAAGGGTGTGTGTGTTGGTCCTGTTGGTTTCTCATGACAGGAAGAGGGGAAGTCTGATGTTGGGCCATAGCCAAGTTTTTGTGGACAACCAGTTTGAAAAATGCCAAGGCCAAGTGAGAGCAAGGTGAAAACAAAACTTTTTGCTGCAGGGTTATGACAGGTTTCTAGGAGAGAAAAATGCCAAGGGTTTTCTTTTGGAAAAATGAATGAAGGTTCCTTTTGTGGTATGCTGTTTTGACAGCTTTGATGACAGAAAAACCAAATGCAAAATGGCCAAGTGATCTTGTTTTAGGATCAGTCATCAATGGTTTATGCTGCTACTGCTACTTGTTTTTGATGACCAGGAAAAATGCAAAATGGCCAAGTGGGATCATGTTGCTGCTAGGTTGTTGCTGTTAGAAGTTGGCAAGGTTTTTTGAGAAGCAAAATGCCAAAGTGTTTTTGTATGCTGGCTACTAGTTTCAAAGATGGGGAGCCGATTGTGCCAGGCCAGGCAGGTTAGGTCATGCCTTTTTGTTTTTGACAGATGAAGTGAGGTGAAGGCAAGATTCAATCATGACCTTCTGCTGCAGTGTGGCCTATTATGTTTGTTGACAGAAAAAGCATGGTGATCTGTTGCATTTGGTTGACAGAAAAAGCATGGTGATCTGCTGCATTTGGTTGACAGAAAAGTGAGGGCAAGGTTCCCTCTTGACAGGAATTACAAATAAGAAAAATGCCCTGCTGTTTTGTACTGTTTTGGCCAAATGGTTTTTGCCCTGCTGTTAGTGTGCTCACAATCACAGAAAAAATTGGTGAATAAGGATGCTACCTCATGGTACAAAAGCATGGTCTGGAAACATGTACTTTTTTCTCTATCCAATTTACCTTGGCCAAAAATCCTGTGGTGCCCCCCCTGCTGTTACTACTGTCCTTCACAAATGACAGAAAAAAAATGCTTGTACTTTGCTGCATTAACTATGGCATGGTGTGGTTGTCCTTTAAGTGCACAGCAAGGTGTGTTTTTTAGAGGAATGTCAAGAGTGTTTGGTTTTTACTGTGTGCTGCCACTATCTTTCTGTTGACAGCAAAAAATGGGAATGGCCTTTAGAGTGTTTTGTTGGTTTTGTGATGGAAGGTATGGTCAAGCTAGCCAGTTCGAGTAAGGTCAATGCGGGTTCTTTGGTGCTGCTGCAGGCAACTGATTTTTCTGTAGTTGGATGGTGGCTGTTGCTATTTTTCATGACAGGAGATGGTGCTATTGTATCTTGGACAGAAAAAGCAAAATGGCAAGGCAAGATTGGGTTTTGTATGCTTATGTTGGACAGGGAATTTTTTGATGCAAAGCCAATAGCTAGGTTGATTTCTGAGAGAAGGTGTTGGTTTTGTTGTGTTTGTACAGAAAAAAATATCAAAATGAAAGCAAAGAGAACTCATGATTTTTTCCTGCAGTGGCTTGTCCTTTTGTTATTTCATGACAGGAAAATACAAATGGCAAGGTGGGGATGCTCCTGTTGAGTGAACCATGCTGCTGTTGATCATGACAGGAGAAATAAACATAACATCCTGCTGTCTCGTGTTGTTGGCTTTTTTGACAGCATTTGCCATTTTTGAGGAAAGCCTATCCAAATGAGAGAGAGTGGTCATTTTGATTATGTTGCTGCCAGTAGTGTTTTCTATTCCTATGTGTGTGTGTAGGACAGAAAATTATGGGCCAAAAAAAATCTGCTATGGGACAGTACAATCATGGCTGCGGAAGTATGGTACCAACATGTCCTTTTTCCAATTTTTAAACAACTAAGCATGGCCTTGTTTTGCTGTTAATTTTTTAGGCTGCAAGTGAGGCTCTAATGACAGAAAAATGACTTGCCAATTTCTGTCCTTTTGAGGTACAAGGCAAGGCATTGGACAAGTATGGTGCATTTGTATCTTTCTTGTAATTCAAGCAACCAAGTATAGATTCAAATGTACTGCATAATTTGACTTTGCAAACACATTTTAAATGACATTTATGAGCTGTCCCAATTGGCCAAATGCTGAAAAAATGTTTGAGTCAAAAAGTCAACTCTTGGTCAAACTTTCATTTAAATGAGAAAGGTCAAAATATGCCATTTTGATTGGTGAAGTTTTGACTCATGAAATTTATATTTTTGGAAAGAGGGGATCAAATGTGACTTGTAGGAAAAAACCCCACCAAAATTGGTCAAACGGTTTGAGAGATATGGCCTTCTGAAGTTCAAGATTTTCTGAAATCGATTCGATCATAACTTGCCAACCACACATGGGAATTGAGAGTTCTAGGACTTTTTGGAAATGGGAGAACAAGATCTTCAACTTTCATGTTGGGCAAAAATTCATTTGAGGCTTGTATCAAAATGTAAGTTTGAGGATCAAGACTTTCCATTTATGGCAGTTTTCAGTTACAGGCCCAGTTTCCATTTTGGGAAATTCATGATCTGGCTTCAAATTCTTCCATGATGGTGTTTGGCATGATGTATGATGACTATTTGGACATGAATGAACTCTCACAAACCAATTCCAATCATCCAATCACTGATTAAATGGACAGTTGACCAACAGTTGACTTTTAGGGTTTTTGTCTGATTATGCATTGACTGATGAATTCCAAACCCTAATTCCTTGAGAACTTGACTTCAAATGATGTCCCAAGTTGTTTGAACTCTTGATTATTGACCATGGTGCCCAAATTCCACAAGAATGACCACCATCCACTGCTTTGACTGACAGTTGACTTTTCTAGGGTTTTTGACTGTCTGTGCATGAACTGATGACCTCTGAGCCTTCAACCCTTGACATGAATTCTTCAAATAGACCTCCAAGTCATGTGAACTTGTTGGACAAACCCCAAGGCCTTGATTCAATGAGAAATTCTTTTGCTTGCTTGGTTGACTGATCAGGAGATTAGTTTGACCTAATTCTTGACTGCTTGCACTTGAGGCAACTGAGGAACAATGCAAATGCTATGCAATGGATCATGACATGCTATGACCTAATATGAAAATGTATGTATAATGATAGGTGCAAATTTGAGGTGCTACAGCTGCCCCTATTCAATCAGCTGGGAACCCGAATGGATGATAGCAACGGCTGTCAGACTTTCAGGGTAAACAGGGATTGAATACCAAAGAACCGTAGAATTTGCACAGACTGGATATGATACCAAAGAACCACGTCATTTACCGATGACAAACTGCATGACAGCTTCAGAAAAAGCAAAACCATTTACCGATGGTTAGAAACTGGAAATTTGATATTTACCGATATCAACGTCAGCACGACCATTTACCGATGGCGGCTGGGGAAAACAAACTTCTGAAAAGCAAAACCATCTACCGATGGTTAGAACTTGATATTTACCGATATCAACTTCAGCCAGACCATTTACCGATGGCTGCTGGGAAACAGATTTGATGTAGAAAGGAAGCTTAACCATTTACCGATGGTGGCTTTAAAGAAACTTGACATTTACCGATGTCAACTTAGCAAGACCATTTACCGATGGCCGCTGCAACTGGGAATCCGATATTTACCGAAATCGAAGAAAACTGGGCCATTTACCGATGGCATCTCCGCTTGGGGAAGAACAAAATCTTCGTGGTGATACCAGACAAGACGTTTACCGACGACTTCTGGGGATCTTGATTTTATTGACCAGACATTTACCGCTGACTGGGATGAGACTCGACGTTTACCGACATCGAAAGATGATGTTTACCGACATCAAAAGAAATGAACAGACATTTACCGATGACTGGGATGAGACTCGACGTTTACCGACATCGAAAGATGATGTTTACCGACATCAAAAGAAATGACCAGACATTTACCGATGACTGGGATGAGCCTCGACGTTTACCGACATCGAAAGGTGATGTTTACCGACATCCAAAGAAATGACCAGACATTTACCGATGACTGGGAATGAGAAATTTAGTGGGGAGATACAAATATTTGCAACCGGAAACCAGATAGGACATTTACAGATGACTCTACTGGGGATTTCTAGCTGGGGATTTATCAGACATTTACCGATGACTGAAAGAAAGACTCGATGTTTACCGACACCGAAGCAATGGCGTTTACCGACACCAAAAAAATGACCAGACATTTACCGATGACTGGGTGGAGACTCGATGTTTACAGACATCGAAAGATGATGTTTACCGACATCAAAAAAATGACCAGACATTTACCGATGACTGGAGTAAGACTCGATGTTTACAGACACTGAAACAATGGTGTTTACGGACACCAAACAAAGAAAACACACGTGGGTGCTAGCATGACACTTACTGGTATCACAAGAACGACATCTGAGATATGTCAAGGCAAGGTTGACCACTTGCTGGGGGTCTCACTGAGGAAAAACAAACTTTCTGTCACCATCGGGTGAGGAAATAAACCTCTGTCACCATCGGGTGAGGAAATAAACCTCTGTCACCATCGGGTGAGGAAATAAACCCCTGTCACCATCGGGTGAGGAAATAAACCTCTGTCACCATCGGGTGAGGAAATAAACCTCTGTCACCATCGGGTGAGGAAATAAACCTCTGTGGGGAATAAACAATTCTGAATGCTGTCAAGAGCAACTGTAGCAGTCTTGCTGTGCTGATGTTGAATGAAATGATCCGCCTCTGCCGGGGATACGGTCTGATGAAGCTAACACATGAATGCATATGTTTGAATTTTTCTATGGCGTAATGCTCCGTATTGAATGGGAATGCTACGCGGTTTTTGAGGATGCAATGATTACTACATGCAAAATGCAAAATGATGAAAAACTCCGGCTGGGGAGCCAGAACTGATCGGATACTCCAACTCTGTAGGGAGACTCTGCTTGAGGAAATACTCTGCGGGGAACTCTGCTTGAGGAATGGCGAAACGACTTCACACTCATGTTGAGGAATAGCACTTGCTGCTGGGGAAAGGTAAACTCCGCTAGGGATATCCTTCAGTCCACAGGTAGGGTAAATGCTGGAGATAAATCTCAAATGATCCTGCCTCACTCGGGGAGGAAATCGGCAAATACAGGTCTGCTGGGGATAGGCAATCCTCAGATCTGTTGGGGAATAGAAGATACTATCCACAGGCGTCTCTGCAGGGGAACATAGCTCTGACAGCTTCCAAACTTGCTTGGGGAAAATATCTGCTGAGGAAACGTCCTCACAGATGCCAACCTGAAAACAGCACAACAAAATGCCCCCAGGGGGTACATGGACAAGATACGCTCAAGTGTCCTCAACATTCAAAATGATTTTCAGATGTTTCGTCATCCTGCGAGTTGTTGTGTAGCCTCCATGTTTTATATATGCAATGCTTATCAAAAATTCGGACATTTTGCAAACAAAACAGTAAAAATAAAAACAGAAAGAGCTATTTATCTGAATAACGACTTTTATTGATTGAAAACGTGCCTGAAGAGGCAAATACATTGGGAAGCAATTCCTAGAAAGAGGTAATTGCGCATAAAAGGAAAAAATCTATCCTAATGGCAATGCGAATACGGCATCCACTATTTCCCAATTCTGTTATAACCCACAGATCATCAGTTTTCCTCCCAACTCCTTGCTTTCTGAGAAGAATGACTGGACAGATCACATCTTTCGAGATGGCAGACGACAAAGCTCGATGAAGTACAGATAACTCAGACTGTAGTCTTCGCTTTAATCCCTAACTTTTGCCTGGATCGCCCTTTCGGGTTTTCAATCCACCGGGATACCCATTTTTGCCTAAGCCGCCCTTGCGGGTTTTCGACTTACCGGGTGTACAAATTTTTTATTTTATCCCTAATTTTTGCCCGAACCTTTTCTTTCTGTTTTTTGGTTCGTCGGGATGCCCATTTTTGCCTGGACTCTCTTTTTTTTTGTCCAGCGGGTCAATTTATGCGAAGTATTTTTTGACTACATCTGAGTTGACAGGAGACGGAAAATCTTCACCATCCATAGTTGTAAGCATCAAGGCTCCACCGGAGAATACCTTCTTCACAACATACGGACCTTCATAATTAGGAGTCCATTTGCCCCTGTTATCTGTACCGGGAGGGAGGATCCTTTTCAAAACTAGATCACCGATCTGATAGCTTCGAGGGCGCACTTTCTGATCAAAGGCTCGCTTCATCCTTCGCTGATACAACTGTCCATGGCATACAGCTGCTAATCGTCTCTCCTCGATGAGGCTCAACTCGTTAAACCTTGTTCGAATCCACTCGGCTTCGTCCAGCTTGACATCCAATAAAACTCTCAGAGAAGGAATCTCCACTTCAACAGGTAGGACAGCTTCCATACCATACACAAGGGAGTAAGGGGTTGCCCCGGTCGACGTACGTACTGAGGTACGGTACCCATGCAAAGCGAAAGGCAGCATCTCATGCCAATCCTTGTACGTAACGACCATCTTCTGCACAATCTTCTTGATATTCTTGTTTGCCGCTTCTACAGCACCATTCATCTTCGGTCTGTAAGGAGAAGAATTGTGATGTTCGATCTTGAAATCTTTACAAAGTTCTTTCATCATCTTGTTATTGAGATTCGAACCATTGTCGGTGATGATTCTCTCAGGAACTCCATAACGACAGATGATTTCTTTCTTGATGAACCGGGTAACCACTTGTTTGGTAACGTTAGCATAGGAAGCTGCTTCCACCCATTTGGTGAAATAGTCAATCGCAACCAAGATGAAGCGATGTCCATTCGAAGCAGTAGGCTCAATCTTCCCAATCATATCAATGCCCCACATGGCAAACGGCCAAGGCGAATTCATGATATTCAGAGGGCTTGGTGGTACATGCACCTTATCAGCATAAATTTGACACTTATGGCACTTCCGAGCATACTTGAAACAATCGGATTCCATAGTCATCCAGTAATAACCCGCTCTCAACAATTTCTTAGCCATTGCATGTCCGCCGGCATGAGTACCGAAGGAACCTTCATGAACTTCTTGCATTAACATGTCCGCCTCGGGTCTATCCACGCATCTGAGCAAGACCATGTCAAAGTTTCTCTTATACAGCACATCATCCTGATTCAAATAGAAGCTTCCAGCTAGCCTCCTCAGGGTTTTCTTGTCGTTCTTCGACGCACCTTCAGGATACTCCTGAGTCTTGAGGAAATTCTTGATGTCATAATACCATGGCTTCTCATCACCCACAACAGACTCGGCTGCAAACACATATGCAGGCCTCTCAAGTCGATTCACCGCAACATGTGGCACGTGATTCCACCAATGGACTTTGATCATAGACGACAAAGTAGCCAAGGCATCGGCCATTTGATTCTCATCCCGAGGGACATGATACAACTTCACTTTCTTGAAGAACGTCAGTATTCTTCTGGTGTAATCTCTATACGGAATCAAATGCGGCTGGTTCGTATTCCAATCTCCATTGACTTGATTGACCACTAGAGCTGAATCTCCATAAATGTCAAGTGTTTTGATCCTCAGATCAATGGCTTCTTCTATCCCCATGATACAAGCCTCATACTCAGCTTCGTTGTTGGTGACGTCAAACGTCAATCTGGCGGAAAAAGGTATATGAGCACCTTTAGGATTGATCAATACTGCCCCAACACCATTACCATTCATATTCACAGCCCCATCAAACATCAGTGTCCATTTGTCATCCGGGTCCGGTCCTTCCTCGACAAGAGGCTCTTCGCAATCTTTCATCTTCAGATACATGATGTCTTCATCAGGGAATTCAAACATCATTGGCTGATAATCTTCAATCGGTTGTTCGGCAAGGTAGTCTGACAGAATACTACCTTTGATGGCCTTCTGTGACGTGTACTGAATGTCATACTCTGTTAAGATCATCTGCCAACGGGCAACACGTCCGGTGAGAGCTGGTTTCTCAAAGATGTACTTCACTGGATCCATCTTAGAAATCAATAAGGTAGTATGGTTCAACATATACTGTCTCAGTCGGCGAGCAGCCCAGGCCAAAGCACAGCAAGTTTTCTCGAGCAGTGAATATCTTGTTTCACAGTCGGTAAACTTTTTGCTAAGGTAGTATATGGCATGCTCTTTTCGACCAGACTCGTCATGCTGTCCCAATACACACCCCATCGAGTTCTCAGTCACTGACAGGTACATTATCAGAGGTCTCCCTGGAACTGGAGGTATGAGGATTGGAGGTTTCTGTAAATACTCCTTGATCTTGTCAAAAGCTTTCTGACAGTCATCATTCCACTTGATCGCTTGATTCTTCCTGAGCAGTTTGAAAATTGGTTCACACGTAGCAGTTAGATGAGATATGAACCTTGCAATGTAGTTCAACCTCCCTAAAAACCCACGGACTTGCTTCTCCGTTTTCGGTTCAGGCATCTCTTGAATAGCTTTGACTTTTGCTGGATCAACCTCAATCCCTTTCTCACTGACAATGAAGCCTAAGAGCTTCCCGGATCTCACTCCAAACATGCACTTGTTCGGATTCAACCTCAGTCTGAACTTCCTCAACCGGTCGAACAGCTTCTGCAAATTAACCAGGTGCTCCTCTTCTGTCTGCGACTTCGCAATCATATCATCTACGTACACTTCAATTTCTTTGTGCATCATGTCATGAAAAAGAGTCGTCATTGCCCTCTGATAGGTAGCACCGGCATTCTTCAGCCCAAATGGCATCACCTTATAGCAGAACGTGCCCCAAGGTGTAATGAATGTCGTCTTTTCCATGTCCTCTGGCGCCATCTTGATCTGATTGTATCCGGAGAAACCATCCATGAAAGAGAATACCGAAGATTGAGCCGTATTATCAACCAATACATCAATGTGAGGTAATGGGAAATCATCTTTCGGACTCGCTCTATTCAAATCCCGGTAATCGACACACATTCTGACTTTTCCATCCTTCTTCGGCACAGGAACAATGTTGGCCACCCACGGTGGGTAACTGGTAACAGCCAAAAAACCCGCATCCCACTGCTTCTGAACCTCTTCCTTGATCTTAGTTGCCATGTCAGGACTCGTTCTACGAAGCTTCTGCTTGACCGAAGGACATCCTTCCCTAAGAGGTAATCGGTGCATCACAATATCTGTATCTAAACCAGGCATATCTTGATATGACCAGGCGAACACCTCCACATACTCTCTCAGCATCTCAATCAGCCTCCTCTTGACAGAGTCCTCTAAAGCAGCCCCAATCTTGATTTCCTTTTTGTCGTCCTCAGTACCCAAATTAATAGTTTCCAATTCCTCCTGATGAGGTTGGATGACCCTTTCCTCCTGCTTCAGTAATCTGGCCAATTCTGCAGGGAGTTCACAGTCTTCCTCACTCTCCTCTTCAGCTTGGTAGATGGGATTATCGAAATCATACTGAGCCATAACAGAACTGTTCATAGTGAATGCCATAAGATCGCTTCTGCATGTTTGATGCTTTGTTTTAGAAAAAGAGTTCAATAAAGTCACAAAAACAAAAAACATTGCCATTTTTATTGTTTTGAAAAAAAGTGAAAACAGAAAACAGAAAGACAGGGATCACAAAATTTGTTCAAAAAATGTCCTTCATTAATGATAATCATTAAAACATGATGAGGCCCTACAAAAATGAATCACTACGCCTTGGGCAGAACGTAGGATTTTCATGCAAAATGACAAAACAACAGAAAATTACTCTGTCAGAAGAGTAACTTGAACCACTTCTTCAGCCGTCCAGTTGTTGATAGACCCCCCTGGTGCACACGGGCGAACCCAGTTGTCCAAATCACAATCACTGTCACAGTCTTCACTACCGGTTGCAGAGACGTCGCCATGATTCATCAGCCCAGCGCTGGTAAAGGTACTCGGACCCGCTTGACCATTCTGCTCTGCTCGGAGAGGCTCATAACCAACACCAAATTTGTCTTCTTTAACCGGCAAATCCACCATCTTGCCCCAGCCTTCAGCTTTGCCAGAATCAACAACCTCCTTAGCCTGCTTGTAAGAAGTAATTGAAACACCTGGCTTCCTCTGCTCAGCGTACGCCACTTTCTCAAGAGCCACAGTCTCAAACGCCTGGCATAAGGTTTCGTGGATCTCGCCATCCACCTCAACATATTTGAACGAGGATAGATGACTCACCAGAATCTCTTCTTCACCGCACACAGTCACAATCTGACCGTTCCAGACATACTTGAGCTTTTGATGGAGAGTCGACGAGACTGCCCCTGCTGCATGAATCCATGGACGCCCCAACAAACAACTATAGGCAGGCTGGATGTCCATAACATAGAAGATGATATCGAATACCTCAGGACCTATCTTCACAGGCAAGGTAACTTCCCCACACACAGAACGTTTGGATCCGTCGAAAGCACGAACGATCAGGTCACTGGGATTAAGCACAAACCCTTCCGCATCAATCTTCCTCAGAATCTGCTTAGGCAACACATTCAACGACGACCCGGTGTCTACCAATACGTGAGACAACACTGCCCCCTTGCACTCCATGGTGATGTGCAAGGCTTTGTTATGGTTTCGCCCTTCAGGTGGTAAGTCCAAGTTGGTGAAACCCACACCATGCCTGGTGCTCACATTGGCCATCACACCCTCCAGTTGATTGACAGAAATCTCTTGAGGCACGTAAGCCAGATTCAACATCTTCAGCAAGGCATTACGGTGTGCCTCAGAGCACAACAACAGTGAAAGTATAGAAATCTTGGACGGAGTTTGATTCAACTGATCCACAATCTTGTAGTCACTCTTCTTGATTATCTTCATAAACTCCTCCACGTCCTTCTCAAATGACCCCTCGGGCGCTTCTTTCTGGACTGGTTCTTCCTCAACCACAGCTTGCTTACCTTTTGCTTTGGCGAGAGCTTCAGCATTATTGTCCCTCAAAGGCTGCGGTGCGAACAGACGACCGCTTCTGGTAAAACCTCCTGGACCCCCTACATTATCCACAGCCGGACCAACAGTTGCAGGAACTCTATTCGGTAAACCAATTGTCACTGGAGTTTGATTCACTGGTCTTGTCTGACTTTCAGCCCTTCTGTAACTGCGGTGAGCATTATCATACTTCCACGGCACGGCTCTACTATTCTCAACAGCCCTTCTTCCAGACGCGACGATAGTAGTTGGAACACTGATGGTTACAGGCACGGGAATGGTAACTGGGGTACCATTTGCTGCAGGTGCACTGACGACCCTTTGTCCACGTTCTTCAGACGGTTTAAAGTAAATGGTGATAGTTGACGCTGTTCCACGATCTTTACAGCCCTACTGAATTGCAAACAACCTTCATCCATCATACCCTGGATACCGGTCCTCAACTGGTCGCAACCATTCTCAGATTCTGCACAGCCCAAACAATCTCATCACAGCCCGGGTAGACACCCCCATTCAGCAGACGGCACTTCACAACTAGCAGAGAAGTCTGAACATCATCAACATTAACAACCAGATCTTCAGCTTCTTTCCCTTCAATATTGTTCACTCTATGCCCACCATGCTGAGGCATAGGGTTGTTTACGACATTAGGCACTGGAGCGAAGTTGATTGCCTTGGCATCGATCAAATCTTGAACCTTGTGCTGGAGAGCTCGACACTTCTCAGTATGGTGGCCTGGTGCCCCAGAATGAAAGTCACATCTAACATTAGCATCATAGCCAGGAGGCAGCACTGTAGGCGGAGCCATTGTACGCAACTCAATCATCCCCAACTTGAGTAGTTCGGGTAGTAATTCTGCGTAGGACATGGGCAGAGGATCAAATCTTCTATCAGCCTGTAATTTCTGCCTAGGCTGATAAGGACGTTGCTGTTGTTGTTGTTGTTGCGGTTGTTGAACTCTTGGTTGTTGTTGTTGACGAGGTTGAGGTGCCGGAATAGTCACTGCAGCTACTGGATGATATTGATCTCTGTTAGCATTTGTTCTGTACACACCCCCTCTGTGCTGTACAGCATTGGTCTCTCCTTCTCTACAGCGAGGTGCCCCAGAGAAGGGTTTCTTTAATGAAGACGAGGAACCAGCATCGTGGATCCTACCAGCTTTGATTAGACTCTCAGTCCTCTCTCCACAAATGACAACATCAGAAAAACTACCGAATGGACAGCTCCCCATCCGGTCCATAAACACACCTTGAAGAGTACCGATAAACATGTCTGTCAACTCCCTCTCCAGCATAGGGGGTTGAACTCTAGCAGCCAGTTCACGCCACCTCTGGGCATACTCCTTGAAGCTTTCTCTGGATTTCTGACATAGACTCTGCAGCTGAGTCCGGCTCGGTGCCATGTCCATGTTGTGTTTGTATTGCCTCAAGAAGGCCTCACCCAGATCTCTCCAGCATCGGATCGAATCTCTCTTCAATTCCATGTACCAGTCCAAAGAAGCCCCAGATAGACTATCTTGGAAAAAATACATCCACATCTTTTCATCATCAGTATATGCAGAGATTTTCCTGTAATAAGCCTGCACATGGGTGCGAGGGCAAGAAGTACCGTTGTATTTGTCGAATGATGGTGCTTTGAACTTGTGAGGGATTCTCAAACCTTCTACCAACCCCATATTAGTAACATCAAAACCGAGAGAATTCTGACTTTCCATAGCACGGATCTTCTCAGCAAGAGCTTCAACTTTGCGGTCTCTCTCATTAACCCTTCCCAGAACGTCTTCGTCTTCACTGAGCAGAGAGAACAAATCCTCTTGTCTGTCAACAATCGGAACAGGATTGCGGGCCGGAGCACGGACTACTCTGGCATTAGCGGCATCTGGAACAATAGGTTGACCGTTGATTCGAATACCCCCCAACTCATCACCTACAGCATAGTTGTTGATGGGTACAGCAGCAGCAATATTGTTATCATCGACTGGGCCTCCCTCTGGCGGAGCATGGTTGATCGGTGGATTTGCAGCCTCTTGTCTCTGAACCATAGCGCGAAGTTCTTCTTGACCTTGCGCAACCCCTTGCATCATATTCATAAACTGGGCCATGCTAGCCTTCATCTCAGCCAACTCAGCTTGAAATTGATCCATACTTCTCTGTTGATTCAGTCTTGTTGAGTAGCGGTGCGGACGTTGATCAGCTATCCTGCCTGAACAGGAACCAAGAGTGAGAAGTCACGATCAAGAACACCTGTTATGCAAAATGATATGAGTATGATGCTAATGATGCGTATGATGCACATGATATGCTCATTTCTCAGGCATTCAAAGAGCCTGACCCATCCTGAAAAAATGGCAACCTGCAGTAACAAGAGAACAAATAGATACAAGGGAATGCTGACATCCTTATACATACATAAGGGTAAAAAGCATACAACCAATGTCAACAGAATATCTGGATAAACAACGTACAAAGAAAAAGAATCCCATCCAACAAGCCTGGAGGTGATTCTCAACAAAAGATCCAAGAGATGGCTTACACGCAAATGAATCCCGTCCAACAAGCCTGGAGGTGATTCTCAACAAAATACAATCAGAGATACAAACTAAGACAGACGGTCTTCAGGAATGAGGGTCTTCAGGTAATGACACTGGTCGATCAACAGTGAGCATTCTGAACATTCTGGTAGAGGGGTGATTTTCTCCTTCAGTTGTCTTCTAAGCTCCAAGACTTCTCCTTCAAGATAGTCCTCTGATTTCTGTCTCAACTCCATCTCTTTCTTCAACTGAGTGTCTTTGTCTTTGAGTTGCTTCTCTAGGTCTCTGATCTTCTTCTGATAGTTGACTTCTGCTCTCTGCAACCTCAAACACTCCCTATGCTCTGCATCCAACATGGATTCCATCTCCTCATATGATCTCTTCTTGCTCCGTGCTCTGCTAGCATCCTCTCCTTGCACCTCCCTGAGTTGATGGGCCAAGTGCAGCTTATCAGCCTGAGCTTTGTACAACTCCATCTGGGTATCTTGCTCCTTCTCCCTCAAACGACGATTCTCCATCAGGGCTTGCTTATAGTGCTCAGCAGGCACACTATCAGCAAGGATCAAAGGTGGTTGCTCCTGCAACGGCTCCATCCTATCATAGGGTAACAACAAAGTTTCCACTCTCTTCTTGACCCAATCAGTGTAATCGGGCATAGCAACGGCAAACTTCTTCCCCAAGACGGATCCATCCTTCACTCCCACATCTCTCCAGGCTCTCCCTATCTGCTCCAACCTAACAGGGTCATCCTTCTTCTCAAAACAAAAACTCTCAACTATCTCTGCTTCGAGCGGTCTTTCGCTCATAACAAACCCTAGCTGGCGAAGAGAAAGAACTGGGTTGTAATTGATGCAACCTTTGGTCCCTATGAGTGGCACGCCCCGGAATTCACCACAACTTATGATGACATCCTTCACATCCATCCGGTACGACTGCCACCTGATGTCGTAGGAAGTAAGCGACATGACCCTCTGAGTCCACTTAAGAGTGCTCTGGGTATCCACAAATGGTCCACTGGCTGGCAGAAGAGACATGAACCATTTGAACAGAAGAGGTAGGCAACACCTGATGGCCCCACCCTTACCATGCCTACTGTGGATGGCATAGTAAGTATCTGCTAAAAGAGTGGGAACTGGATTTCCTCCAATGAAAATACTGACTGCAGCATAGTCAACAAAATTTGGCATACTCGGAAACAAGACGGTCCCATAGATCATGACGGCCAACTGAGCATGAAAGGCTTCCCAACTTCCCTTCTCCGCTTCTTCTTTAGCTACCCTCAACAGAAACTTCAAAGGCAATCCTACGACATCCCCACAGCGTTTCCAATTCTTACCGACCTCCTCAACACTCAACCGGAGAGCTCTGGCAATCAATCTGAAGTCGACCTTCTTTGGAACGTCCAAGAAGGGAATCTGATGCTGAATAGGGATACTCAATAGGATAGAATACTCTTCGAGAGTGGGTGCAAGCTGATAATCTTGGAACGTGAAACATCTAAGCTCCGGGTCATAGAACTGAAGGAGTGTCTGCAACGGCACCGGATCTACTACTGTCTTCAACATTGTCAGGATGTCTCCGTACCGGCCAACAAAACTCTTCAGTCGATCGTCTGTCACGAGGCTACCCAACTCAACTAGCGGAGTCAACGGCTCACGGTGGAAACTGTAAGAACAGGTCTTCCGCTTCAACTCGGGAACTGTTGCCATCTCTATCAGTAGACAAGCTCGGGAATGTACCTGAGAAATGATATGCATGCAGAGATTAATTTTTTTCTTTTTTTTTTTCTTTTGATTTTTTTTGATTTTTTTTCATTCTCTTTTTTTTCAATGCGTTTCTTTTGAAAAATAAATATGCTATGATGCACATGATGCAGACATGGCTGGCTTGTTGTGCAATCTCTGATCACTAGGTCGAAGCTTTAGTCAAAATCAGAACATAAATCCAACTTAAGGTCAACTGAACACTGTCTGAACACAAAGTCACCATCAGAATCAAGTCACCAACAGAACCGAGTCACCAACGGTACCTGTAATAATGAATAACCCTTCCCCACTCACGGGTGTAGTCTAGGCCAGGGTAAAGCTTGAGAGAAACGCAGCATAAATAACCTTTCGCAGAATACTGTCATATACACACCCGAAGTATGTAACGACAGCATCCCACCAGGGTCTGAACTGCTCGCGATATCAATGTTCCGCTAAGTGGCGCCATACCACCCGCTTCCCATGAATCACTCTATTCCTAGGTATCCTAGATTGCACTCATGGTCTGGGTATTGGACCTTTTACCTCAACTGACTCTCCCCCCCACACAGAGAGAAACAAACAACCAGCCAGGTGAACGGATGAATAAATGCAAACATTAATGCAAACATAGATGCAAACAATAAACAATGAATGCAAACAGTAAATAATGAATGCAATAAATAAACACAGCACAAAGCAACCAAAACCCTAACCTAAGGAGCGCTAGGAGAGACTCGCTCAGGGAAGATGGACCAGCATAGGTCAACTTCTCTATATTTCCCCAGCAGAGTCGCCAGCTGTCGCATCGCGCGAAAAACCGGCGGGAAAAGAAAGAACAACAGAGCCGCCACCGTGCGTTATTTATCCCAAAAGAGGGAAAGGAAACGCTCAGAGTAAACCTGGGAAAAGACATGGTCTCACGACCAAAGAGGATGGGTTCGGGAGTCGGTTATGCGAAGGGAAGGTATTAGCACCCCTACGCATCCGTAGTACTCTACGGGATCCACGCACAAAAGGAAGGAATATTGGTTGCTAAACACTGCTCAAATACTCACACACACTGGCTGAAGGAAACGCAAGAGACTGACTGAAACTGACTCGGCAGGATGTCGCATCCTGGGCCTACTTAGTCTATCAGGCATAGACATCAGAGTCCAAGTAGTTCGGACTGGGGAAACGACACATGCTCGCTAGGATATCGCATCCTATGCATACGTATCTTCTCGGACGAGAGAAGAATCAGAGCATTCGTAGCTCGGCTGACACGCACACAAACAAACAAACACAGGCAAACATGGAGCCCGACTGCCAATCACTGGACTTATGTCAGCATCCGAACCTAGACACACGCAAAGAGGCAAACGTGGAGCCCAAATGCCAATCACTGGACTTACATTGACATCCGAACCTGAACAACACAACAGATAGATAGGGAGTCGGGGACTCAGCCTATAACTGTCAAACACACACAAACAAGACAGACAGCAAATGCTAAGGAGTCACGGACTCGAGCCTAGCAAAGGTCCGACAACACACACAAAAGAAAGAAAAGGCGCCCGGAGAGATCAGCTCAATCTCCTGCCTACATACTTCATCTGGTGTGAAGATCAGGGCGATGTAGTTCCCCTACGCAGGGATAAAGGACTAGCCTAACCAGATAACAGAGGGGGACACAACTCTAGGGAGACTACGACTCGAGCCTAGATGTTGTCATGCAAAATCAACCCTAAGTTATGGTTTCTAGCTAAATGGCACAAGGGCCAACCTATCCTAAGTATGGCTCACACAGGGAGCAAGCCACACACACTTAACTTGCACAGGAAGCAAGCCAAGCAAAACCTAACTTGCACAGGAAGCAAGTCTAAACTAATCCTAACTTGCACAGGAAGCAAGTCAAACAATCCTATCTTGCACAGGAAGCAAGTCAAACAATCCTATCTTGCACAGGAAGCAAGTCAAACAATCCTACAAGCACAGATAGCACACGCTATACACAAACAAGTGGCTCAAACAAGGGTTAGGTTTTAGTCAAGGGGTCATGTCAACCTCGACAAACAAACCTCTGGGATGGGGTGAATGTTGCTCTTAACCTTGCCATTGAGGGGCTAAGGTGAAGCAGATGAAAGGTGGGTGAAGATAAGACTTCACAGCTCTTATCCCTGGCCTGGGAGAGCTTAAGACAAGAATGTGTGGGTTCAGAAAGTGGGAACCCTTCTACACATTAAAACTGACTCAACTGTACAATCGTACAAGATCTTGGGTTTGTATCTGCAATGCATCAACACAGTGGTGCGAGCAAAGCGGATGACACACTGAATAGTGGGGGATAGATTGCATATCCCTACCTTCCACCAATTGCCTCTTCACTTAGGAGGTCTTTGACTCTATGCAGGGACAAAAGTAAACATCCACAAACATTGCCTCTTAAGGAGGACTTCAGACAGTTGCCTGGCCAAGTAACAGGCCAGGTCTTCCAGACTACATGGAGTAAAAGAGACATACCTCAATGCAAATTGCTTATACAAGCAAAGCAAAGCAAAAAGTTCACAAGGAACTAAGCAACTAAAGCACCTGAAACAGTCAAGCAGATGTTAGTATGCAACTTCAAACAAAACAAAACAGAAACAGAAACCAGCAGTCCATTAAAGGCACATGGATGTGCAAGGCACAAGGCTTAGGGCATGTGAGCCAAGCCACCTACAAAACAAATAGGTTAGACAATGATATTTGAGTAAACTCAATCAAAAGAATTGGTCTTAATGGCCACTTGATGGTCAACCTGAAAACACAAGCTCAAAGGTGAGTAACAGGACCACTAGGACAAGCCTGGGGTCAAAAGTGAATGAGAAAGTCCAAACAGCAAGGGGTAAGTATCCAAAATCATGTTCAAACAATTAGGAAACAAAACCAATTGGTCTCACACTCATATCAATCATCATCATCATTTCATGAACCATTTAGGTCAAAACATGGCAAACAGAAGCTCATAGAAATCAACAGAAAGACTTGCATCAAAAGCAATCTAAACATTTTCCAAAAATCATCAAATAAATCATGATCAAACCTAACATATAGCATGGTAAGCATGTCAAATTTCATCCCATTTGGATGAGAGGAAGGCAGTCAATGAAAATCATGATGTCAAACCAAATTCAAGCATGCACAAAGAAAGTCAACAAGCATGGGTCAACTTCAAAAAATCATATCAAATTGAAAACAGATGAGAAATGAATGAGATTAACACCAATGCCAAGTTTGAGATGTCTAGTTATCACATATCAAATTTCATGTCCATCTAATAAAGTATGAGAATTTCACAAATGAAATGGGAACATGTGTCACACAAAGTCCACATTTGACTAGGCAGGGAAGAAAAATCTCAAACAAATGGAAAATTGTTCAAATAAATCCAAGAAAATTCACAAGTCAACTAGACATACAAGAGTAAGTTCATGCAAAATTTGGGGTCATTTGGACGTAAGGAAGCATGTGAACAAAATTAGGGAAAATGCATGATCATGGTATGGCACCAAATGTAACACATGACTTCAAAAAATCATAACCAGCAAACCACAAATGGGAAATCCACAAACTTTATACCAATTCTTCCCCAAAGTGTCAATTAAGCATACCATTGTAAACATCAAACACCATACAACAACAATCCAAACCCTAATTTCATCAATTTGAACTATACAACAAGGAATCACAAGAAACATTTTCAAACATCAAACTTTATCTCATCATTTCTTCATGGACAGGCAATCATTTTCAAAAAGGAAAGCAACATGATACTCAGCATTAAAAAAACTATTCAAAACATGTCTCAATTTTAGAAATGGTGGAAGTTGAAAACTTACCAATTTGGAGGGCAGTTTGTGTTCTTGGTATTGTTTTGTGATGCCTTGCCAAAACAGATGAGCCTTCAACTTGCCAATGATGGAAAATGATGATGGTATGGCTCAAGGCATTTTGGAAGTGCTTAGATCATGGACTGTCAAAGTTGAAAAATGCAAATGAGGTTTTGGTGCTGCTGGCAGTTGGTTTGTGCTTGACAGGTTCTTTGGAGTTTGTCCAAACAAAATTCGAATGTAAATAGCCAAAGGTGATTTGGGAGGGTGTATGGTTTGAGCAATGGCCAAAGGTTGAATGCAGGGTTTGGGCAACTTTGATTGGTTATGTTGGTTTTGTGGCAAGGCCTGGTTGGGACTGTCAAAATGCAAGGCTCAAGTTTGGTTTCCTTCAGTTTTTACAGGTTTTGCAAGTGAGGTGAGTTTTTGTTGGTTAGGACAGAAGATGTGGGAATGCAAGGCAAAAGCTAGGGCAGTTTGAGAGAGGGTATGGAGTTGGCTAGCAGTTGGTTGTGTTGCAAAAGGTGTTTGCTGCAAGATGTTGGCAAACCAAACTTAGTTCATTGGTTTTGGATAGAGGAAGTTAGAGTGCAAGATGGCAGTTAGCAGTTTTTTTTCATGAGGGATGGCTAAGGGTGTGTGTGTTGGTCCTGTTGGTTTCTCATGACAGGAAGAGGGGAAGTCTGATGTTGGGCCATAGCCAAGTTTTTGTGGACAACCAGTTTGAAAAATGCCAAGGCCAAGTGAGAGCAAGGTGAAAACAAAACTTTTTGCTGCAGGGTTATGACAGGTTTCTAGGAGAGAAAAATGCCAAGGGTTTTCTTTTGGAAAAATGAATGAAGGTTCCTTTTGTGGTATGCTGTTTTGACAGCTTTGATGACAGAAAAACCAAATGCAAAATGGCCAAGTGATCTTGTTTTAGGATCAGTCATCAATGGTTTATGCTGCTACTGCTACTTGTTTTTGATGACCAGGAAAAATGCAAAATGGCCAAGTGGGATCATGTTGCTGCTAGGTTGTTGCTGTTAGAAGTTGGCAAGGTTTTTTGAGAAGCAAAATGCCAAAGTGTTTTTGTATGCTGGCTACTAGTTTCAAAGATGGGGAGCCGATTGTGCCAGGCCAGGCAGGTTAGGTCATGCCTTTTTGTTTTTGACAGATGAAGTGAGGTGAAGGCAAGATTCAATCATGACCTTCTGCTGCAGTGTGGCCTATTATGTTTGTTGACAGAAAAAGCATGGTGATCTGTTACATTTGGTTGACAGAAAAAGCATGGTGATCTGCTGCATTTGGTTGACAGAAAAGTGAGGGCAAGGTTCCCTCTTGACAGGAATTACAAATAAGAAAAATGCCCTGCTGTTTTGTACTGTTTTGGCCAAATGGTTTTTGCCCTGCTGTTAGTGTGCTCACAATCACAGAAAAAATTGGTGAATAAGGATGCTACCTCATGGTACAAAAGCATGGTCTGGAAACATGTACTTTTTTCTCTATCCAATTTACCTTGGCCAAAAATCCTGTGGTGCCCCCCCTGCTGTTACTACTGTCCTTCACAAATGACAGAAAAAAAATGCTTGTACTTTGCTGCATTAACTATGGCATGGTGTGGTTGTCCTTTAAGTGCACAGCAAGGTGTGTTTTTTAGAGGAATGTCAAGAGTGTTTGGTTTTTACTGTGTGCTGCCACTATCTTTCTGTTGACAGCAAAAAATGGGAATGGCCTTTAGAGTGTTTTGTTGGTTTTGTGATGGAAGGTATGGTCAAGCTAGCCAGTTCGAGTAAGGTCAATGCGGGTTCTTTGGTGCTGCTGCAGGCAACTGATTTTTCTGTAGTTGGATGGTGGCTGTTGCTATTTTTCATGACAGGAGATGGTGCTATTGTATCTTGGACAGAAAAAGCAAAATGGCAAGGCAAGATTGGGTTTTGTATGCTTATGTTGGACAGGGAATTTTTTGATGCAAAGCCAATAGCTAGGTTGATTTCTGAGAGAAGGTGTTGGTTTTGTTGTGTTTGTACAGAAAAAAATATCAAAATGAAAGCAAAGAGAACTCATGATTTTTTCCTGCAGTGGCTTGTCCTTTTGTTATTTCATGACAGGAAAATACAAATGGCAAGGTGGGGATGCTCCTGTTGAGTGAACCATGCTGCTGTTGATCATGACAGGAGAAATAAACATAACATCCTGCTGTCTCGTGTTGTTGGCTTTTTTGACAGCATTTGCCATTTTTGAGGAAAGCCTATCCAAATGAGAGAGAGTGGTCATTTTGATTATGTTGCTGCCAGTAGTGTTTTCTATTCCTATGTGTGTGTGTAGGACAGAAAATTATGGGCCAAAAAAAATCTGCTATGGGACAGTACAATCATGGCTGCGAAAGTATGGTACCAACATGTCCTTTTTCCAATTTTTAAACAACTAAGCATGGCCTTGTTTTGCTGTTAATTTTTTAGGCTGCAAGTGAGGCTCTAATGACAGAAAAATGACTTGCCAATTTCTGTCCTTTTGAGGTACAAGGCAAGGCATTGGACAAGTATGGTGCATTTGTATCTTTCTTGTAATTCAAGCAACCAAGTATAGATTCAAATGTACTGCATAATTTGACTTTGCAAACACATTTTAAATGACATTTATGAGCTGTCCCAATTGGCCAAATGCTGAAAAATGTTTGAGTCAAAAAGTCAACTCTTGGTCAAACTTTCATTTAAATGAGAAAGGTCAAAATATGCCATTTTGATTGGTGAAGTTTTGGCTCATGAAATTTATATTTTTGGAAAGAGGGGATCAAATGTGACTTGTAGGAAAAAACCCCACCAAAATTGGTCAAACGGTTTGAGAGATATGGCCTTCTGAAGTTCAAGATTTTCTGAAATCGATTCGATCATAACTTGCCAACCACACATGGGAATTGAGAGTTCTAGGACTTTTTGGAAATGGGAGAACAAGATCTTCAACTTTCATGTTGGGCAAAAATTCATTTGAGGCTTGTATCAAAATGTAAGTTTGAGGATCAAGACTTTCCATTTATGGCAGTTTTCAGTTACAGGCCCAGTTTCCATTTTGGGAAATTCATGATCTGGCTTCAAATTCTTCCATGATGGTGTTTGGCATGATGTATGATGACTATTTGGACATGAATGAACTCTCACAAACCAATTCCAATCATCCAATCACTGATTAAATGGACAGTTGACCAACAGTTGACTTTTAGGGTTTTTGTCTGATTATGCATTGACTGATGAATTCCAAACCCTAATTCCTTGAGAACTTGACTTTAAATGATGTCCCAAGTTGTTTGAACTCTTGATTATTGACCATGGTGCCCAAATTCCACAAGAATGACCACCATCCACTGCTTTGACTGACAGTTGACTTTTCTAGGGTTTTTGACTGTCTGTGCATGAACTGATGACCTCTGAGCCTTCAACCCTTGACATGAATTCTTCAAATAGACCTCCAAGTCATGTGAACTTGTTGGACAAACCCCAAGGCCTTGATTCAATGAGAAATTCTTTTGCTTGCTTGGTTGACTGATCAGGAGATTAGTTTGACCTAATTCTTGACTGCTTGCACTTGAGGCAACTGAGGAACAATGCAAATGCTATGCAATGGATCATGACATGCTATGACCTAATATGAAAATGTATGTATAATGATAGGTGCAAATTTGAGGTGCTACACACACTTAACTAACTCCTAACCTCATCCCAAGCCTAACTTAACTCCAAACCTAACCTCTATTTAAACAATTCACCATTCAAGTTTTGATCACCCTTGGAATTGGCTTAAACATGTGCACTCTCTCTGCAATCTCCTCCTTCACCCTACTCAAAGCTCTATTTCCTCCTAGAAGCCATTGAAGCTTCACATCGAAGCTTCAATTTTGCTTGAGCTAAGCCACAACACCCTCACTTTGCACTGGTCCAATTCAGAAGAAGAAGAAAGAGACGAGAGGAGAAGAAGAAGAAAGAATCAAGTTCAGGAAACTTACCGGTGGATTTTCCGATCATCTTCTCCGGTATGTCATTTTCATTTCAGTGGCATTTTCTTGCTTTGAGCTCACCAAGATGTAGTACATATGTTAGGGAATATAAACCCCATGGTGTTTGGGATTGATTCACACCATACGCCATTTAATTTAACTTGCAATTGGCTAGGGTTCCTCCATTTAGATGTTCGATTCGACCAACACAAGGAATGTTTCCCCATTCCATTTCCATATACATGCTTGGATTGCCACAGTGCATCGATTGATGGTGAGAGTTTGACTATAGGCCACTACCAGGGCGCCGCCGGCCGCCGGCGCGGTGAGTCATGATGGACAGACGATGGGAGGAAGCAAAGGTTGAGCGCGCGCGTTAGACTCATTTGAACTCTGTTGACTTGAACAAGTCAACAGAGGTGTGAGGATTTGGGCTTAATCCTTACAAGGCTCGTGATTTTACTCGTCTAACACCAATCATTACTAACACACACCCCTAGTGACTTGAGAAGGAAATTGATTTGGGCTTAACCAAGCCCATGGCCATTTTCACTGGATTCACCACACACTTGTAATACGCACCCCCCTTTTTGAGCGCTTGAAATCTTGAATGGGCTCAGACACAACCCATTTTCGTTTTTGCTTCACACACCCCCAGTTTTTGGAATTGATTGTTGTACCAAAAATCAGTAGTGGTCTCTTCATGCAGCCCATTAGCCAGAATTCAGGTTATACCACCTCTCCCATTCACACCTCCTTTTCCATTTTTAATTGTTTTCTTTTATTGTTTTTACATTTAATTAGGTTAATTAGCACATTATTAGTTTAATTAGATTAATAATTGAAATTATAATTTAAATCTTGATCATTAGGATATTATAATTTAATTAGCATTTTCATTAGAATTTTATTAGGATTTTTCCTTAGAATTTTAATTAGGACTTTTAATTAGATTAAAATTAGGAACCATTAGGATCTTGATTGAATTGAGAATCATGACAATTTTTAACATTAGGTTAAAATCAACATTAGGTTAGGACCAACTTTAGACCATAAAATTTGACATATTTTGCAAATGACCATTTTGCCCTTATGGGCTTATTTTTGGTATTTTGTGATAGAATGGCATGATCCCATTAGGATTAGAATGTGATATAGAACCTTAATCATTTCCTTACAATTTTAGGACTTATACCTATGACTTTTAATCAACATTTTGACCTATTTGCACATGCTCCCTTAGGACTTCTAACATAGAATTTTCAATCAATGTCTAATGTATGATCCCTTAGGATAGTTTCTAACAATTACTAACTTTGATTAGATCCAATCCTAGTTCCACAAAAAAACAAAACAAAGCCCATGATTAAATTGATCAAAAGAAATTTTGATTGATTAAATCCTTTGAACTTGTATAATCCCACAGTCTAAATTGAGTGACCAAAAGACCCTTGGTCACTTAATAGGACTTTTCTTCCCAGCTGTGGAGCTCAAGACCTCAAGACAAGATCTTCAATCAAGGCATCCTCAGTCATATCAAGCAGCGGATTATTCAAGCACGTCAAAGGTGGCATCTTCAACACTTGTTAAATCAAAGTTAGAAGAGTGTGACATGAGCCTTAAGCAATAGAGAAGGAGTGTGACTGGAGTATTCCTACCCCCACTCTGAGTATCTTTGGGTATGGGACGTATGAACCAGCGCTCATCGTATTCACCTATATTCATAGACTTTAGCACAATTCTAATCATACGATTGACAAGTCCCTCTTCATAAAGCAAAAACAACAAAGCAAGGACTACATCAACAACTTATCAATCATTAATAAAGTTGTACGATACGAGCCTTAAGTAATGGAGAATGAGTGGGACTGGAGTATTCCTACCCCCATTGTGAGTATCTTTGGGTATGGGACGTATGGTCCAACACTCATCGTATTCGCCTCTATTCATAGACTTTAGTGCAATTTGAATAGAACGATTGATAAGGTCTTCATCTTTAATACAAGAAACAACTACAAAGACTCTTCTACTTCCACTTGAAAGTTAGTGTGATTCTCATCCAGTAACTATCAAGTCTCTCCATTCAATTCAAATCATTTCAATTCAATCATTCAATCATATTCTTTTGCCTCCAATCATTCTTGTTTTCAGCCCTAGTGGGTTGAACTACAAAAGCTCTGATTTCCTTATTGCACTATAAGGATATGTAGGCAGGAGAACTCAGTTCTTCGCGAGCTACCTTATCTATTCCTACCCTATTTATCAATCAACCGTTCTTCATTCAATCATACCATCCTTTTTGAGATCAATCATACTTCTCCTTGGACTCCTTGTCTATCCTTTTAGGACGATTTAACGACAGTCCACCTCCTCAATCGAGATTTATTTGGCCCTTAACCCAAACATTTAATTCATTATTTTTCGGCTAAGACGCCACTTTGCTCTTCAATTAAGAGTTTATCCTTCTCTTGGATCCAGGATACTATCCTTATTTGATCTCGAATTGTTGATTCCCTAGCAAGTGATACACTACTCCTTGCACTCTAGTATCATAATCCTTCCTTGAAGATGTGTTTGTCTTGTGAGTCCCCGTTGCTTAGACAAATATCTCTCTCCCTTTTATTCTCGTAGTTCCGAACTACGATTGCTCTGACTTTCTCATGGCACAAAGAGAATATATATGCACGAGGATGCAAATCCTTGGCGAGCATACTTCTAATTATTCCTCCTTCGCCTTAGGGCAGCATCCATATCTTTCACTATTCATTACCTACCTTCGATCATAAATCGCTCACCCAGTGACATTATTCCTTTGACAAAGAAATGCACTTTCTTTGGAATTCCATATACACCCTTTTAGGACGCCTAACGAATAGTCTGCATTTCTATCTAGAGTTGTTTCTTAACCCAAACATTTAATTCCTTCCTTTTTAGCTAACACCCTGTTGCGGTTAGAAGTTGTTTCCCTCTATGGTAGAAATCTCATTCCTCTTATGGATTCCAATACACTTTCACCTTTCGATTTCAAACAATACTTCTTCAGTCACTTATCACCAGATACTTTATTATGTGACTTCGGTCACTTCACTCCATTCATCTCCATGATGCATTCATTATTCTACCTTCATCCACTCCATGTGATATACATATTCTTTGAGCCAAATACACTATACCTTTGTGCTCCATCTTGTACCTCCTTGCGAACCAAGAGTTGTTTGGCCCTTAACCCAAACACCTAATTTCTCTCTTTTTCGGTCGTTCCAATACAGTGATACAAGTGCGGTAAGCCATCACTTATTGGTTCGTACCTGTTTACTCTTGGGTTCATCTTTCACCTTTGTTGGAGTTCAAATCATACAATCCTTTGGTTCATACCATATTTCTATCACAACTTCTTTTCATCTCCTGCCTTTAGTTCCTTGAACTACGCAACTCTAAATTCCTCATTGCACTATGAGGATACGTAGGCATGAGGGCCCTAATCCTCACCGAACACTTTATTTATTTCCATTCCTTTTCCCACTCTTTTGCGAGTAATCTTTAGATATAACACCTATTCTAGCGAGAACAATCAAAACGGTTCCCATGGAGTACCATGGATGTGTAGGGTGCTAATACCTTCCCCTTGCATAATCGACTTCTTTACCCAGCATATCTTTTTCCCCCAGGTTTTATCGATGTTTTCCTTTCCCTTTGGGGATAAATAAAGTTCGATGGCGACTTTGTTGTATGTTCGAGCGTGCGATATCGGGTATATTTACGCTAGCTTCAGATACCCACACATGTGCTAGGGTATTGAATAATAGATCTGCAAACTCAAAGTAGGTGGCCAAGGCAGTAATGAAGAAAATGCAAACTCAAACTGATACAGTTAGAATTCGTGACATTATACAAGATATGAGACAACACTATTTTGTTGGGATCACTATTGCTAGAGCATGAAATATAAAGTTGATTTTCAAGAAGATTATTGAGGGAGATGCTGATAAGCAGTATGCAAATTTATGGAGGTATGTTGTTGAGTTAAGACTGGTTAATATTGGCAATAATGTGAAGATCAATATTGGCAGGCTAAGTCCATCAATACAACCAACGCTTGGATCTTTTTACTTTTGTTTTGATGGTTGTAAGAAGGGTTTCATATAGAGTTATATACCATTTGTTGGAGTTAACGGTTGCCATTTGAAGATAAAGTAGGGTGGATAACTTCTAATAGTTGTGGATAGAAACCCCAATGACCAGTATTTTCCTTTGGCTTTTGGGATTGTTGAAACTGAAACAAAGGAAAGTTGGACATGGTTTATTTAGTTATTAATGGAAGATATTGGATAAGATAGAAGATATATTTTCATCTTATATCAGCAGAAGTTATGTGTTTTTTAGTTCATTGAAATAGGTTATTTGTTCATTTCATCTCAGGTCAGTAAAATGTATGACTATTTGTTTTTTTACAGGGATTAGTGGTTGTGTTTGATGAAATGTTTGAGAGAATTGAGCATAGGTTATGCCTCATATACTTGTATGTAGATTTCAAGAAAAAGTTTAGAGGTGGCTCACTTATAAGGGAATTGATGATGGGAGCAGCCAAGGCAACTTATTATTAAGTCTGGTTGTAAAAGATGAATGAACTCAAATAATTGGACTTCAATGCTTGGACATGGCTGATGGGAGTTCCTACCAAATGTTTGTGTAAGCATGCATTTACTTTTTACCCAAAATGTGATGTTTTAATGAACAATATTTCAGAGTCATTTAATGTTACAATTTTAGTTATTAGGGATAATCATATATCTTAACCATGTGTATTAAAAAGTACCTTATAAATAGGATGGCAACATTTGTCACTAAACTTGACAAATGGCAACATAGGATTATGCCAATGCTTATGAGGAGGTTAGACAAAGAGATATTTAATAGTGGTCATTGGTGTCCAACTTAGTCAATGGATGAACAATTCCAAGTTACACATGCCTTAAACACACAAGAATTTATTGTTGATATTAGAAAAAGATCATGTAGCTGTAATTTTTGGGAATTAGTTGGCATTCCATGTAACTGTAATTTTTGAGAATTTATTGATGAATGTTATTCAAGACAAAAACATGCACTTTGGTATGGTTCTTTTTGTGAGTCCCATAAATGGGATGGACATGTGTCCTGAAGTTGAAGCTGAGGAACTTCAACCACCATTGTACAAAATTGAACTTGGCAGACCTAGAAAAGTTAGAATTATGGAATATGGTGAAGATGGTGCTAAGAGAAGAAGAACACACGTGTCTTATAAATGTACCAAATGTGATAAATTTGGACATAATGCATTGTCATGCAAGAGCATAATTCAAGATCCAAATGCCTTGAAAATAAAAGTAACTAAACTTAGTCTAATATTGCACATGATTTAACTTATGCGTGTTGTAACACCATAATTTTTTATTTATTGAAATTATTCGATTTATTATGATTTTTGTGTATTTATTTGATTATCGATAATATTAATTAAATAAATAAGGGTGGTGGGGTGTGTGACATTTAGGTGAGAGTGTGTAGAATAATTAGAGGTTTGTAGAGTTTGATTAAATTAGTAGAGTTTATTTTAATAATTAAAATAATAATATTTTATTATATTTATTTAATTTAATAGAAAATATAGAGTTTGGGGGTCAAAGTATGATTTATGAGGAATATAAGGGAGGAATGAGTAAGAGAAATTAGAGTTTGGGCCAGATTTAGAATTATAATAAGGTTTACCCTATAAATATAAATTAGAGGCATAACCTAGTTTTAAGGAGTTTTTATCATTACGTAAAATCAGATTTGGAGAATAGAGAGAAGACTAGGGAAAGTGCAAGAGAAAACTTAGAACTTGGAGGGCATTAGAGAATCAACTAACCATAATTTTGAATTGCTGCTAGGATAACCAGGTAGAGGGGAACTATCTCAATAACAAGTATATGCTTGAAGGGTAGAATTGAGGAGTCCTTAAACCCCAATAGGGCTTTGGGATCTTTACCTAATTATGTTATTCATGATTGAATTGTTGTTTATGATGATGATTGGTGATGAAATTTGTGTACTAAGTTGTATGACAAATTCAGTTTTGATGAGTTAACATATATTCACCATTGTTGTTATTTTGAAGGTTTGGGAATAATATGATTTTATGAAAACCGTGAATTAAATATGATGATTCGATGAAATTAGATGTTATTGTTGAGTATATAATTTGTGTGTGATGTTTTGGATCAATTTTGGTGGCTTGGATTAATAATTAGGAGTTCTGCATTGAAATCCATTGAAGAAGATGAAATTATGCCAGTTTCAGGGTGGTGACAGGCATCACGCTGGTGACGGGAAACCCGTCACGCTTCCAGACTTGATTTCCAAACTAGTCATCACATAAGTGACGTTCTGAAGTATTAAGGGCCCTGACGAATGTCACGCTGGTGATGGGTAGCCCACCATGCTGCCCAGGCTTGTGTTACAAGCCGATTATCACATAGATGATGTTATGCAGTGTTGGGTTTGTTGATGGGGGCCACGACCATGACGGGTAACCCGTCATGAGTCTGCAGTGGGTGCAAATACTTGTTTTGATGATATTAAGTTGTAGATTTTGATTTTTCAACTTTTACTAATGTTTTGGGTACTATTAGCTACTATTAAATAGTATTATATTATGACTTAATGATTAAAAATTATTTTAATCGAATTTCTATTGTACTTGATGAATGATGGATATATGAATACATGATGATGATGTTGTGTTAATTTCTATGAATTGTGATGATGATATGTTATTGTATGAGCATGAACTATGTTGTTGAATTGTGAGTGTGTTATTATAAGATGATAGTTTGAGAGGGAAACTATTATCGTTGGATCAATGCATGCTTTATTTATTATCGGGAGGGGACTTTAAACATTATGTTGTTGTTGCATTGGCGTGTTATGACATGCATTCATTATGTCGTTGTTGTTGATGAAAGTGGCAAGTTACAACCTGAGTAGGGTGGATTGGTGACTTGTCCTGAATCTGAGCAGGGTGGATTCGGGGTTCGAGCAGGGTGAACCCAGTTCCTTAGTGAACCAATTGATAATGATATGGTACCATATGAATATGAGTCTGGGTGAAGTTATGAGTCTCATAACATAATTTAAATGATGAATATGTGATTGCTTTGTGTATGGTGATAGATTGGGTGTGAGAATGTTGTTATGTGATTATTGTAGAATGTGTAGATGTTTGAATTCTACCTTGCAGCTTATACCATTAAGTTATTAATGTGAATTCTCACCCCTTTTGTTTTAATGTTGTCCACCATGGATATCTTAATGATACTCAGGAGTAGAGTTGCCATTGCGAGTGGGAAATAACTCTTGGAGTTATATCCATTATTTTATCTCATTTTTAGTCGCTGTGCTCTGATTCTGTAACACTGAGGGTGAATGATGTTTCTTTTATTATGTTTGATGTCGACTTACTTGTCTCGTCGAAGTTTAATAACTATTATCTTGTGTTGTTTTGAAGTTGTTGAGAGTGAGATATTGAAATCCTTTTTGAAATCATTTTGTGAAAAATTAAGTCTTTATAAGACCCAATTTAAAGTTGATATGTTTCATTACTGCATTAATATGATTCCACTGTGATGATACCCTAAGTGAAGGTGATCATGCGATGACAGGTGTTGTATGTTGTTTATTCTTCCGCTACATGTTTTCATAATGTTTATGTTGTGTTGAAGGATTGTCAAAGTGACGCCTTAAACTGTCGAGTAATGATTTATTTATAAGTTTCGGGGTTTAGGGTGTTACATAGTGGTATAGAGCAGGTCGGTCCGCCTGACCAGTTTTTGCGTGATAATTGTTGCCTAGTATGCGACATGTGTGTGTACACTATCGATGCATTATTTCTTCTAATGTCTGTTTGATGGTGGCTGAAAGAAATGATCGTGTAATTGCTAATGCTTTGGAAGAAATGTCCTGGACGCTGTATGGGAAATAGAATTAGGTCGGTGATGAGTTATGTGGCTTGGGAAAGTTTCAAAGGAATAATTCATCGACGCTCAAGGGTAGAGATGACCCAGAAGGTGCTCATGCATGGATGAAAGAGATTGAAAACATTTTTCGAGTAATGGCTTGTACTGAGGAGCAGAAGGTATTGTTTGGAACTCACATGTTATTTGAGGAAGCTGAGAATTGGCGGGATAATGCACGCCAGAGACTAGAGGTTACAGGTACTGAGGTTACATGGGTTGTATTTAGAGCGTAGAAATGGTTCTTGATACCCCAACCAATGGTTCAGTAACTACTTCGTTACTGTGTTTGAAGTGTCCATTGACTATTTATGGTAAGAGTTTTGCAATAAACGTAGTCTATCTACAATTGAGTCAGCTTGATGTTATCCTTGGAATGAACTGGTTGGAGTTCAATTGTGTTCATATCAATTGTTTTTCCAAGACCGTGATGTTTCCAGAGATGGGAGGAGATGGAGAGTTGATGTTTGTATCAACTAAGCAAGTAGAATAATTCTTGAAAGAGGAGGCGTGTGTGTTCTCCTTGTTTGCTACTTTGGGAATCGACAGTAAAGTTGCGATGGGAGAGCTGCCAGTTGTGTATATTTTCCAAAGTGTTTCCATATGATATCAGTGATTTGCTGCCAAAGCTTTAGGTGGAGTTTGCTATAAAATTAGTATCTGGTACTAGTCCTGTGTTGATGGCTCCTTATAGAATGTTCGCTTCAGAGCTGAGTGAATTGAAGAAGCAATTGGAAGAGTTGCTTGAGAAGAAGTTTGTCCGACCGAGTGTTTCACCGTGGGGAACGTCAGTGTTATTAGTTAAGAAGAAGGATGGTAGCATGTGGTTGCATGATGATTATCGACGACTAAATAAAGGGAAAATTAAGAACAAGTATCCACTTCCGAGAATCAAAGATCTAATGGATCAGTTAGTTAGCGCTTGTGTTTTCAGCAAAATTGATTTGTGGCCAAGTTATCATCAGATTCGAGTAAAACTAGAAGATATTCTGAAGACTTCATTCGTAACGAGATATGGTTATTACATGTATTATGTGATGTCTTTGGTGTATCTAACGCGCGTGGAGTGTTTACGGAGTACATGAATTGAATATTCCATCTGTATCTAGATCAATTTGTGGTTGTGTTTAATGACAATATTCTGATATATTCAAAGTCAAATGAAGATCATGCAGAGCATTTGAGGATCGTGTTATAGACCTTGAAAGAAAAGAATTTGTATGCATAATTATCTAAGTGCGAGTTCTAGATGAAAGAAGTGAGTTTCTTAGGCCATGTAATTTCTAGTGAAGGTATTGTTGTTGATCCATCAAAGGTTGATGTTGTGTTACAATGGGAAACTCTGAAGTTTGTTACCGAGATCAGAGGTTTTCTAGGTTTGGCTAGTTACTACAGAAGGTTTATTGAAGGTTTTTCAAAGTTGGCGATGCCTCTGACTCAAGTACAAGTTCAAATATTCAAACCAAGCTTTGGAAGGAAACCATTTTTCTCAGAACACAAGATATGATTCATTAAAAAAAATCCATTTCAGTACAAAAACATTCAACATGCCATTACAAATAGCCCAAAACCAAAAATTACGTCATTTTTTCCTAGAGTTAACTTCTAGTCAACCATTGACTTTTTGATCAAACAGTTGACCAAAGTCAACCACAACTCCTAAACATTAATCCCACTTTTCTTAATTTGCAAGTCATCCCATATCTTTTTGTTTCTCCAAAGCCTCCAGGTGTCCAATTTGCTCCATGAAGGAACCTTGAGCCATGAACATTGTGTTCCATACTCCTTGACCAATGCCAAGTCTTGACCATATTAGCCCTGAAAAATCACATACACAATGAGAAAAATCCAAGACCTTATGCTCCATACACCAACCATTTCCACAAACACAAGGAGAAAAACAAATTCTCATGCTGGTAACTGATTACCCAATAACAGGTAACCGGTTACACCTGTGTTCATCACACCCATAACACATTTTTTCGTGTTGGTAACCGATTACCCAATAACAGGTAACCGGTTACACCAACGTTTATCACACCTATAACACCATTTCTCATGCTGGTAACCAATTACCCAATGTCACACCCTAAATTTTGCCCCATATAATTCATATACACCTCATTCATCTGCATTCCTTTATTCACATTTCATTCATCTACATTTATTTATTTGCATTCATTCATTTACATTTCATCCATTTGCATCTCATTATTTAAAGTGACCATTCTGTAGGGTCATAGAGTTTTATCTTCATGCATAAGTCAAATCAATGGTCAAGGATTGAAGGTCAACCTGATTGTATTGTTTATGTTGACCAATTCATACATCCGTGCCATGCACCATCAGGGGTCACTGAAGTAGAAACTCTAAGGGTCCATCTGGTTCATTTTAATTCACTTTGGTTTGTTTATAAGTTAAGAACTATTTTCTATTAAGTTCTTGAAAGAGGATTTTTATTTATTTAGCCAATGTGAACCTTACATGATTCTTTGTCATGATCCATGCATTTCTCACATTAATTCATGCATGCATTACCTTGTGTTTAAATCATTAGTGAGTGTCTCAATAGCACACTTTCATTTTGATTTTTGTTATTCAATTGGTATCACATTCATAATGTTATAATTCAAAGATTTAATTGATTTCAAATGGCATACATACATTTACAATACTTGCATTAGTTCATTCAGTTTCAAATCTTTGTCTTTCTTCACATGGTAGTTTTTGTCTAAGTTTTAAACCTTAAATTTGGAATCCAAGTAAGACATAGGTTCATTTCCATTTTCCAATTATGATTTAAATGTTGTATTATTTTACAAGTTACAAAGTGACATTTTTACATTTTTCTTAACTTGCGTACACTTAAGTAAACCAAACATAAACCTAAAGGATTCTAAGACCAAACACCAATTCCCTTCAAATGGCTTCATGTCTATCTTTCCTTCAATTCTAAGCTTGTCAAAAAACCACCACCATGCCATTTTCTTTAAGCTATGATTTCCTCATTCAAAATCTGTTACACCAAAGAGAAGCATGATCAATTAAAACCATTCCAAAGTGCAATGTAAAAAATCATCCAATACCTATAATACAAACAAAGCAAAAATTTCAAATTTCAAAAAGAGAGGGAAGTGAAATAAGTTATTGTTGCAGTAAAATAATAATAATACAACAAGGATTCAAATATTCATAAGAAGACAAATTCAGTATGCAGTAAAAATGCAGCAGTGCATATTACACTAAAATGGCAAAAACATACAAACATGTTTGGTTCCTTTGCATCCATCTCACTTTCATCAACACATAACTCATTACAATTTCTTTTTAACCTTATCCTAAACCCCAATTTCCTCACTATAAAATCAACAGAAGCAAAAACCCTAGCCACATACAAACTTACACCTTTAACTTTTAGAGCAGCAACAACCGATAATCACCAGAAAAAACCTAACTGTATCCTCTCACGAACACTACCAAGTAACACAATGCACAAAATTCACTCTGTAAAAGTCATTATCTTCTCACCGAAAGCTCCTACCCCTGACCAATAGAGTTTCACATTGAAGCTCTATTTGGTTGTGCTAAGACCTCAACAGCAACACAACCTTAAAAAAATCAGAAGAAGAAGTGAAAGAGGAATGAAGAATAGGAGAAAAAGGAGCGTAAAAGAAAAAGTTATACCTGGAGAATATCCGCGGCGACAAAGAGTATCACCGTCACATCGGAAAGTCATATCACTCAGGTTTGGTATTTTCTGCATTCTTCTTTGCATTTTTCTTTTGGATTTGCGTATGTGTGTCACTAAGAGAAAAACTTGTTCGAATTAGGCTTAATTCGAGTTTTATATGTTATGGTTTCGAATATTGTGAGTTTCGATTAGGCATGACAACGGGGTGGGTCGGGGATGGTTTTTACCTCCCCCAAACCCAAATTCGTATCCCCAAATAATCCTTGTTCTCCGCCCCAAACCCAAACGGGGATGGAGAATAAAAACTCAAATCCGTCCCAAACGGGTTCGGGTTGGGTTCGGGTATCCCCGCCCTGCCACCATCCATTTAGTGAATCAATTTTTTAATAGAAATATTTAATTTTTTAAAAATCAAATTACATTATAAATAAAAAATAAAAATAAATAAAAAAATTCCATACATACATTTCGAATATTTTAAACAATTAATACAAATCAAAATATTAAAACATTGATCACTTATTTAATTTTCTAAATCATCAAAAGAAAATAATAATATACATAATAAAATAAACGGGGCGGGTTCGGAGTGGGTACTAGTGTCCCCATTACCCGACCCATCCTCATATTTTATAATCGGGGAAAACCCAAACTCAAACCCAAACCCAGTCAAAGCGGGTTTTCCCCGTCAACTTCGGGGCGGGTTCGGGTGGGTACCCGTGGGTACGGGTTATGTTGTCATGCCTAGTTTCGATCCAGACACTTGGTTGAGATTTTGTGAAAACTGACTTTGAATTCGTGTTTAGAGGGGGATTTAGAGTAGGGTTGTTGATGTTTTGTTGTTTTGAACATAATTTAGGGGGTTTGTTTCTTCACCTTCGTTTTCCCTGTTCACCATGTTCTTATCGTGTTTTGTTTTCTGAGGAAGAGAGAAAGAGCGGTTCATGGAAGAGAGAAAGATATGGTTTCAGAATATGATGGTTTTAGTTTATTTTCATTCAATTGTTTTAGTTTTAGTTTTTTAATATGCTTTAATATGTTATCATGATTTGGCTTTCCCCATGTTTGGATCAGTGGTCAGAACCAGATACACTCTTTGACCCGCGCCCTATCTTTTGAGTCTCCCTGTTGTTAGGCCTTCACCGCCCATTTCACTTAAGACCCCTCCTGAGGCGCATTTGCCTTCATTTTATTTGTTCTCTTTTTTATTTCTATTAATATTTCATCTTTCTTAATACTAGATAATTAAAAATAAATAATAAAAAAAGTTTTTCCTTGATTAAAAAAATAACATATTATTTAAGTTTTTTTTTAGATTTATTTATCTTAAAAAAAGTATAAAAACTTTCAAACAAAAAAAACAATATTATATCATTTGTTTTTTTATTTATTTATTTATTAGGTGATTAGGTTTTTTATTCTTGTTTTATTTTTTTTATCAAAACAAATTAGGTTTTTTTGTAAAAAATGGATAATAATAAAAATATCCTAATATCTAAAAATAAAAAATATAATAATTCTACTCTTAATAAAACAAAAAAGTTATTTTTTTAAAAAAGACATGTTTATATTATATATTTAATTGTCTGTGTTTAGATCTATTTAATAAAAAATAAAAAATCCTAATATTTAAGAATAAAAAAATGGATATTTTGATCATTATTTGATTTTAATTATTTTTAAAAATAAAAATAAAAAGGAAGAAAGAAAACGAATTTTGTATAGGAGTATATTTGATTTCTTTGTTTATTTTGATTTTGTCCATTATTATTTTTTAGTTATAAAAAAAGAATAATTTAAAAAATGGCAATAAAATATAACAAAATGATATTTTTTATTTAGTTTCAAAAAAAAGGGGTGAGTTGTTTATTTAGATTTATGTGATGTGTGCTTAGACTTTTAATTTTATTTTTAAAAATCAAAATAATAATAATAATTTTATCTTTTTAATAAAAAAAATTGATAACACTTATGTTGTTTTTTTAGATGTTTTATTCAATTAGGTGTTTAAAGTTTTTGTTTCTTTCTTTCATCAAGATAAAATTTAAAATTAAAAAAATATATGTAAAAATAAAAATTACAAAGATATTTGTGTTGGTATTTATTTTATTTGAGTGCTAGATCTTTTTTTTTTATTATTTATATAACAAATTAATTTTTAAAAAAATGACGATAATAAAATAACAAAGAAGAATAAGTGTTTTTTAAAATTTTATTTTATCTTGGTGTTTATGTTTGATTTTTTCTTATTTTTGTTATTTTTTATTTATGTTGTGTATTTATTTTCATATTTAATATTATTTTCTATTATTATTATTATTATTATTATTATTATTTTTATCATATTTCCAATTGTCAAGTGTATCCCCTACCATTTATTAGTAATTGTTTAATTATTTTTATTGCTTTATTTTCCATTAGTTAGAACAAATTAATTAAATAAATAATAGACAAAAACAAGAATAAAATCAATCTTTCAAAAAAATTAAAGTATTTGGTCAACACCAAGCTTCCACCATTCCAATTTCAAAACCATTTCATTTTCAGTTCAATCATTTTCAATCCATTCATAACACAAATAAAATGTTTGATCTCACGTCAAACTCATTTTCCCAAATCAAAATTCAAAAACACTTAATTCTTATTAAACACTTTTCAATAAAGATGGAAAAGAAACGTGATACCACGAGCTCTAGAGGCTAGAATTCAAGATGAATATCTCGCTCATCCAAGCTCTCGCCATCCATAAAACTTTCAATGCGACTTTCGTAAACCCTTTCTCAATCAAAACCTCAAAACATCTAAAAATATCAAACCCTTTTGTAAATAAGATGGAAAAGAAACGTGGTGGATACCATGAGCTCTAGAGGTTAAAATTCAAGATGGATATCGCGCTCATCCAAGCTCTCGCCATCACCCAAAAATACTTCAAACACATTCAAACCTTTTTTCCGCTTGGCACAACTTTCAAAACCCTTTTCACAAAGGGAAGGTATTTTGTCTCGAGACGATGCTAGACAATGCTTCATTCACAATCGCATGAGTTGAGATAAGTGACGTTTTCCCGTGAATGCTAATTTGTACATCCATTTAATGTGATGCAAACGTACGCTCCTCGTTTGTTTTAGGTAAGTAGTGTTTTCCATCGATTGATACAAAATAGCTTTTGCTAAAGTCAACCAACAAATAAACATTTTCTACCCAGAACTACGTAAGCTTTGAGTTCTCTATTGCATCCGGAGATACGTAGGAGCGAGATTTAAAGTCTCGTCAGGCACCCTAATAAAAAATAAAATTTTCATCCTATTCTTTTCCCTTTTAATAACTCGATAAGCTTAACATTTTTAAGCTAACACTAACGTGCACAACTAACAAAATGGTTTCCGTTGAGTACAACAGATGTGAGGGGTACTTATACCTTCCGCTTACGTAATCGACTCCCGAACTCTGATTTGGTTGCGACGACCATAATCATAGTCATTTTTTAGGGATTTTATCGATATTTTCATTTTCCCTCTTTGGGAATAAATAAAGTTCAGTGACGACTCTGTTAAGTCCATCCCGCGAGCGTGCGTTTGCGCTTCACGAATGTCGTATCCTATTTTTCGAGGTATAACACCCAATAACAGGTAATCGATTACACCTATATTAGTGGCCATATTCAGTTTCAATTAAAGGTTGGTAAAGTTTGATTAAATTAGTAAAGTTTATTTTAATAATTAAAATATAAGTATTTTATTCGATTTATTTAATTTAATAGAAAATAGAGAGTTTGGGGCCAAAGTGTGATTTATAAGGAATAGAAGGGAGGAAGGAGTAAGAGGAATAGGAGTTTGGGTCAGATTTAGAATTAAAATAAGGTTTACCCTAATGATGTAAATTAGAGGCATAACCTAGATTTAGGGAGTTTTTATTAGTACGTAAAATCAGATTTGGAGAATATAGAGGAGGTTAGGAAAAGTGAAATAGAAAGCTTAGAACTTAGAGGAGATTAGAGAATCAACTAACCAAAATTTTGTACTACTGCTAGGATAACCAGGTAAGGGAGAGAACTATCTCAATAATGGCTATATGCTTGAAGGATAGAATTGAGGAGTTCTTAACCTCCAATAGGGCTTTGAGATTTTTACCTAATTCTGTTATCGATGATTGAATTTCTGTTTGTGATGATGATTGGTGTTGAAATTTGTGTACTAATTCGTATGACTTTGAGTTAATATATATTCACCATTGTTGTTATTTTGAAATTTTGGGAATAATATGATTTTATGAAAACCATGAATTAAAGATGATGATTCGATGAAATTAGATGTTATTGTAGAGTATATAACTTGTGTGTGATGTTTTGGATCGATTTTGGAGGTTTGGATTGATAATTAGGAGTTCTGCATTGAACTCCATTGAAGAAGACAAAATTTTACAGGTTTTCGGGTGGTGTCGGGCGTCACGCTGCCCATGCTTGATTTCCAAGTCGGTCATCACATATGTGACATTGTGAAGTATTAAAGGTGCAGACGGGCGTCACGCTAGTGACGGGTAACCCGTCATTCTGCCCAAGCTTGTGTTCCAAGTCGGTCGTCACATAGGTGATGTCCTGCAGTGTTAGGTTTGGTGACAGGCGCCATGACCATGATGGGTAACCCGTCATGAGTCTCCAATGGGCGTAAATACTTGTTTTTATGATATTAAGTTGCATATTTTAATTTTTTGCTTTTGCTAATGATTTGAGTACTGTTATACTTTGTTAGCTACTGTTTAAATAATGGTGTGTTATGACTTAACGATTAAACATAATTTTAATCGGATCCATATGGTATTTGATGAATGACAAATATGTGCTTACGTGATGATGATGTTGTGTTAATTTTTGTGAATTATGATGATGATATGTTGTTGTATGAGCATGAAGTATGTTATTGAATTATGAGTATGTTATTGTAGGATAGTAACTTAGGAGGGGAACTATTATCGTTGGGTCAATGTATGCTTTGTTTATCATTGGGAGGGGACTTTAAACATTATGTTGTTGTTGAATTGATGTGTTGTGACATGCATTCATTATGTCGTTGTTGTTGATGAAAGAGGCAAGCTACAATCCAAGTAAGGTGGAATTATGACCTGTCCTGAATCCAAGCAGGGTGAATTCGGGGTTCGAGCAGGATGAATTTGTTTCCTGAGTGAACCAATTGATGATGATATAATACCACATGCATATGAGTCTGGTTGAAGTTGTGAGTTCCATTGCATAATTTAAATGATGAATATGTGATTGTTTTGTGTATATTGATGGATTGGGTGTGAGAATGTTGTAGAATGTATAGATGTTTGAATTCTACCTTGTAGTCGTTAAATTATTGATGTGAATTCTCACCCATTTGCTTTAATATTGTCCACCATGGATATCTTACAGATACTCTAGATTAGAGTTGTCGTTGCAAGTGGGAAATAGCTCTTGGATTTATTTTCATTAATTTATTACATTTTTAGTCGCTATGATCTGATTCTATAACACTGGGGGCGAAAGATGTTTCTTTTATTATGATTGATGTTGACTTACTTGTCTCGTCAAAGTTTTATAACTATTATGTTGTGTTGTTTTGAAGTTGTTGAGAGTGGGATATTGAAATCCTTTTGTGAAAAATAAAGTCTTTATAAGACCCAATTTAAAGTTGATATATTTTATTATTGCGATAATGTGATTCTGCTACGACGATACCCTAAGTGAAGGTGAACATACGATGATAGGTGTTGTATGTTGTTTATTATTTCGTTGTGTGTTTTTAATATATATATATATATATATATATATATATATATATATATATATATATATATATATATATATATTATGTTGAATGATTGTCGAAATGACACTTTAAATTATCGAGTAATACTTTATTTATAAGTTTCGAGGTTTAAGGCGTTACAGATGCAGTCTCCAAAACATCACCACAAGTTTTTTTATAGAAGAAACCAAAAGAGCATAAAATTGAACTTGATGCAACTAAGGTTGATGCAACTTAACCTGATGCAACTCATAGTATCTTTGGTGATATATCTAATGAAGTTATGTCTACATTATCTGACATTAAGACATATGTTATTCCAAACATGATTGAATAACCTGTGGTGCAAAAATCTGAGCATAGGCTTTCTAAGAATGTTAAAAAACCATGTTAGGAAAATTAGAAAAAGGGTTTCAGGAAGATTGAAGTTGAAATGCTTTCAGATTCTGACCAACCAATTACTTTAGCAGAGAATGATACAGGTACATTGACTTAGGAAGATTCTCCAATGGTTTCTAATTCTAAGCATGGTACATGTTCAAATCCAAGAAATCTAGGAGAAACAAGTCAAAGAACACTTTTAAGTAGATCAAGTGAAAGATTCTACAATGGGTTTTGGGACATTTTATGTACTTTATATTTCATTTTGTAATTCACTTTGCAGTTCATTTTGTAATGAATTTATGACATATGCACTTTATGTGCCATTTTATAATGACTTTGTTGTTTATATGAACTTTATATGCTATTTTGTAATGACATAACTGGTTTATATGCACTATTTGTGCGTCTTATCATCAATACCAAATATTTCACTTTAACTCAAAATTGGAAATAAAAAATACCAAAATTTTCATTAATAAACAAGAATTGATACATTGTCATTTCTATTGATTCATATTACGTGAACTTCTACATAATGAAAAACAAAATCTATAACTTCAAAATACCTAATTAGACTATAACTTATAAACTACATATTACATGGATATGTAAACAATGGCAAACATAATCCAAGACACCATAAGTGCAAGGGTTAAACAATGAATTTTGTTCTTATTCGCTTGAAGCTTCTTCTTTGTCTTTTCAAGCTTCTTCGGGCTGAGTTGGACACCATATTCCTTACTAAATTGTTTCCCAAATTATGTGACTATGTCCATCCCAAATTCTCTCAAATAATCCATTTTCATTTCACAATTATTGTAATTTGTTGTAATTTTTTATTTCCATTCCCACCATTAAACTGATTAAGTCCAAGTTCATCATCCTAGACAAATAGTTCATAGATTTCCACACTCTACATAGAAAAACAAAGATTATAAAATGAATTTTCCCATAAAAACAAAGAATAAATTTATAAATTTCTTACCCCAACTTTTTGACATCTCTAAAATTTTCTATTGTGGTTTTCTACTGTGTTTGTGATCCACATCTTCACTGCTTGATCACATCCATGTATGGGTAGATTCAAACCCTTCGATGATATTTTGCTACCATCCATTTTGATGAAGAAGATGGTGGAAGATGAGAATTTGAAACCACAAATCGATAGGAGCGACATATGAGAATTCATTTGGGGTGGATGGAACGAATACACAAATCGATTGGAGTTGTTGTAGAGTAGGATTCGATTGGGGTGGAAGTTTATGTTCCAGTGTTCATCGATGTTGCATTTATAGTGAATCAAAAGTAAAGAAAAATAAAGAAAGAAAATTTTAATTGAAAAAAGAAAGCCAATTAGACCAACCAACACCTGCCAAGTCATTAAAAAAGAAATATTTTGTGTGCCAAGTGTCACGGGGGGCCAAACATACATTAAAAAGGGGTTAAAAAAGCTAATACGGGAGGGTAAAGTGAAACTCACTAACATTGCAGGAGTTAAAGTGTATTTATCCCATTCTATTTTTAAGAACAAAAAATATTTAAACAGAATTTATTAAAATTCGGGACAAAATGATTTTCTATCAAATAATATATATATATATATATATATATATATATATATATATATATATATATATATATATATATATATATATTATATATATATATATATATATATATATATATATATATATATATATATATATATATATATGACATGCAATGAAATGTGAAATGTTATTTGTCAAAATTGAAATTTCTATTTCAACGCCACATTTTTTTAAGAAATAGGGTATTTTCTACACGCAATTGCAGAGACTAATGTTTCAAGTCGAGTAGGATTACAATGAGTGACAGAGCTCTTTTTCAAGAGAATTTAACATTGATGTGTGTTCATGGTTGGGTTCAAACCCAACCCTGGGTACACAATAATATTAAATTATCTTTAGGGAGATCTTTGCCACCCATCGTGGTCTTACCTAACTTGAGGGATTAGTCTATGTAATTGCGTGTAGAGAATACCCGATTTCTATAAAAAAAGATGGCGTGGAGATTGAAATTTCAATTTTGACAAATAACATATAATGGAAAATTATAGCATGTTTGATTTGGATTTTAGAAGAAGCAAAAGCAATTCTAGAGGTGTTGAATTAATTCTTGAGTGATATTAAGGTGTTTGGTCCTTCTAAAGTAGAATTGATTCTACCTCCTGAATTAATTCTATTTGAAGCTATAATTTGTAGATTCTGAGTTTAAACGTGATTTTTACATTGAAATTTGTTGTTCAACTCACTTTTATATAAATATAACCAAACATAAATCAACTTTATCAAACCCAATTATGTCAAAATCAATTATGTCCACTGTCAATCTAAACACGCACTTAAACTTCTATTTGAGGTAGAATGGAGGTAAAACCCACTTCAGTCTGTCATGTTGACATTAGATATTCTATAGTTATTGCTATTATGAAGCAAATGGAATTCACATTAATATCGTATCTAGTTTGGGGGGATTTCATACAGTAGAATTAAAAACTATGCTTAGGATTACAAATAGTTGGATAAGATGTTAGATAAGATGCAATGAGTTTATTTTTATAATTGAATTAAAGATAATTTGATGTATTTATATTTTATTATATATTGTTAATGTAACTCTTATCTTTGTAAATTATTGTGAGATATTTGATTAAACTCTAATATGATCGAAGGGTAGCTTCTTGGTTCGACAATCCGACATGATCATTAGCATGCCGTCAAAGTCTGTTCACATGCTGTAGTTGTACTATGCTAGGATTATTAGCATGTCGAATTGGGCCTGTTTGTTTTGCCCAGTTGTTTAAGTTAGTTTTTTCTCTAAGTTAGCTTGTGTAATTGGCCTATGTGTAAAATCTCATTAGTTTAGTGTGTTAGTTTCCTTATAAATATCATACTAGTCTCTCATAATTGTATAATGAAATCCTAATTAGTGTGAGAGAGGTTATTTTCTACTCTGTAACACTTGTAATCTTGTTCTCAATAGAAAGTAGAGAATAATAGTTTATAACCAATTTCATTGTGTTCTTCTTGCTTCCCTCTTTTCTACCCTTGTGGGTTTCTTTCCGATTAAGGAACCGATTATACTTTGTTATTTCGACATCGTTTTTCATAATAAATTGGTGTGGTGGGTGTGGGGAAGATGTCGTCACCAAAGTATGAGATTGAAAAGTTCACCAGAGTGAACGATTTCGGTATGGGGCGCTTGAAGATGAAAGCCCTACTGGTTCAACATGGTTGTTTAGAAGCATTGAAGGGAGCCGAAGCCATGGACGTTGCGTTAACGAACAAAGAAAAAATAACTATGGTAGAGAAATACCACAATGCCATCTTATTGAGTCTTGTTTATAAGGTTCTTCGATAGGTTTCGAAGGAGACGAACAACGAAAAAATGACTATGGTAGAGAAAGACCATAGTGAAAAGGGTCTAGTTGAATTGGGGGAACAAAATCTACTTGGTGGTGATAAAGTCGAAAAGTTAAAGTTTTATGAACCTTGTGTACTTGGAAAATCTTATAGAGGGAAGTTCAATAAAGGCAAACAAAGAACACATGGATCCCTTGATTACATCCATGCTGATTTTTGGGGGCCGACTAGGTGTCCATCACATTCAGAAGTAAGGTATTTTTTACCCATAGTTGATTATTATTCCAGAAAGTTTTAGGTATTCATCTAGAAGACTAAGGATGAAACTTTTGAGAACTTCAAAAGTTGGAAGACTCTGGTCGAAAATAAGATTGGCAGAAAGGTCAAGAGGTTGAGAATCGACAATGGCCTTGAGTTTTACAATGAGGTATTCGACAGTTTCTGTGCATCCTCTGGTGTTACAAGGCATATAACTACTGCAGGTACTCCCCAACAAAATGGTTTGGCTAAAAGATTTAGTCGAACCATTTTAGAAAGAGTTAGATGCATGTTGACTAATGCTAGATTAAAGAAGGTGTTTTGGGCAGAGACTGTTTCAACAACAACATATCTGATAAACATATGTCCTTCGACTGTGTTAGATATGAAAACACCTAAAGAAGTTTGGTCGGGACACCCACCAAATCTCGACAAACTTAAAGTATTTGGATGCATAGCCTATGCTCACATTAGGCAAGGCAAGGTCAAACCTAGAGTTCCGAGATGCATATTCATCTGATAGTCTGAAGGAGTCAAAGCTTATAGGTATGGTGTCTAGAGTCGGGTCACAGGAGGTGTATCACTAATCGAGATGTATTTTTCAATTAAGTTGGGATGCCTTTCAAGAAAACTGATGACGCTAGTCGAAGTGAACAAATATTTGAAGAAGAGCTGGAACATGAAGAGATTCTTATTGAGGTGGAGCATGTTGATGCTGAATTGTGTATCCCATATCAACTTGAAGAAGAAACACAAGATGCTTAAGATACTGAGGAAGTTGAGGAAATTGTCGATGACTACTTGTTGGCAAGAGATAGGCCGAGAAGAGTCATCAAGCCACCTCAAAGACTTGGGTATGCAGATATCATAGCTTATGCCTTAATCTCTACAAGTGAGGTTCTAGATGAAGAACCTAGAGACTATATGGAAGTTATGAGGAGTTGAAATAAGACTGAATGACTTAAGGCCGTGGATGATGAGATGAAGTCTCTTCATGATAACCACACTTGGGAACTGATCAAGAAACCTGCTGGAGCCAGTTTAGTCTGCTGTAAGTGAATTCTAAGGTACATAAATGGGTCTCTGAACAAAGTCCTGATTTATGGTGAGCATGTGATGAAAATAGTAAAGTAGAAATTGAAGGGTATGTCGAATCAGATTATGCAGGTTGTATGTATTCCAGAAAATATATTTCTGGATATGTCTTCACTATGTTTTACGTAACAATTAGTTGAAAGAAACACTTCAGAAGGTTGTTTCCTTATCAACCACTGAAGTGGAATATATCGCCCTCACTGGAATTGTGAAAGAAGCATTGTGGCTTGAAGGTTTTACTAAGAAGCTAAAACTTCAAGGTCGAGTTATCACTGTTAAATGTGATAGTCAAAGTGTTATACACTTGTCGAAGAATTCAGTCTATCATGAGCGAACCAAGCACATCAATGTGAGGTTGCATTTTATCAAAGGGGTAATCGAGCATGGAGAAGTCCAAGTGCTGAAGGTTTAGACAAATCACAATATTGCTGATATGATCACCAAGACATTACCAAGTTGCAAGTTTTTACACTGTATGTAGTTGATAAAGTTGTATGAATAAAGCCGGTTTGTTCCCTTGATGTTATAGAGTTTGTTCCAAGGTGGATATTTGTGAGATAGTGGATCATGCTCTAGTATGTTTGAAGGGTAGCTTCTTGGTTTGACAATCCGACAGGATCATTAGCATGTCGTCAAAGTCTGTTCACATGTTGTAGTTGAACTATGCTAGGATTGTTAACATGTCGAAATGGGTCTATTTGTTATGCCTAATTATTTAAGTTAGCTTGTTCTCTAAGTTAACTTGTGTAATTGGCCTGTGTGTAAAAACCCATTAGTTTAGTGTGTTAGTTTTCTTATAAATAGCATACTAGTCTCTCATCATTGTATAATGCAAATCTTAATTAGGATGAGAGAGGTTATTTGCTACTCTATAACACTTTTAATCTTGTTCCCAAGACAAAGTAAAGAATATCAGTTTATAACCAATTTCAATGTGTTCTTCTTGCTTCCCTCTTTTCTACCCTTGTGGGTTTCATGCCGATCAAAGAAACGATTATACTTTGTTAATACGACATCGTTTTTCACAACAATCATTATATTCACACTATTGAAACCATATCCCTTTCCTCTTTTTCTTAATTGTTATCTCTATTGTTAACATGGTATCTAGAGCTTGTTATGATCCTTCTTAAACTACTTATCACTCTCATTAGTGATTTCAAAAAGTTTGAGAATGTATTTTCTTGATTTTGATGATTGATTCTATTAAGGAAACTGAAGAAGAAAAATCCTTCACTTGAATCGCTAAATTATTATCGGCATTTTATCTCATTTTTTGTACTCGATGATCAAGATTTGATTATATATGACTTCTTTTTATCCTTTTTTTTTAATTTTTTATTAGTTATATTTATCTTCTCTCTCTCTCTCTCTCTCTCTCTCTCTCTCTCTTTCTCTCAGTCGTGATATGGATTTCTTGTTTGGTTTAGTCTGACTTTATTTCATTTGCTTGCTATCTATGTTGCTTTTGATTGGTTTGGTTTGAACCTGTTTGATTTGATTGTTTTGGTTTAAACAAGTTTGATTTGATTTGTTATACTTTAGTTTATTTAGTTTGGTTTGATTCAATTTCGTTCATATTTATTCGATTATTTTGATTTGGTATGTTTTGGTTAAAATTAGTTTGGTTCAGGTAAAATGGTTTTGTTTGATTTGGTTTGGTTTGGTTTGATCTTGTTATGTTAGTTTAGTTTTGTGTTTGGTTGATCCCTTTCTATTGACTCTTTTGTTTGATTATTCCTCTCCCTATTGTTTTTTTCTTCTATTTTATTGCTTTTTCCCTCTATTGGTTCGTCTGTTTGGTTACTTTCCTATATGAGTTCTTCTATTTGATTACTCCTCTTTAGATACTTTTTCTTCTTGGTTTGATATGGTTTATCTCTTTGGATGCTCCTTCTTTGTTTGTTGGTTTCTCTCTTTGGTCTCTTTGACTGCTTGTCCTCTTTTTGATTGTTGCTTCAAAAGAATTTTTTTATTGGTTGTTATATCAGTTGATTATGATATTAGTTGGTTTGGTTTGATTTCTTATTTTCAGGATTAGTTTGTAACAAACTTTATATTGTTTGTTATTATGTATGCTTTAGTTTTATTGTTTGTCAAACTCTCAATACTTCATAATAATACATAGGGAGTTTGAGGGAGGTGTTAGATAATATGTAATTGACTTTTTTTTATAGTTGGACTAAGACTAGTTTAGTCTATTTATATTTTATTCTATATTTTCTTTATAACTCTTTTTTTAAACTTATGATATTCACATTATTTGTCTCCTTTTTTTTCAACTTTGTTACCAAATGACTGCAATGTGAAAATTAGACTTAGGTGCGCGCTAGACTAGAGATCTCTAGACGTGGATGTGTGTATTGAAGTTGTATTTGTGTTATTAGATTTTGTTTGGAGTCTTATAACACTTAGGTTTTATGTTGGTGAATGTATAAATGTGTGAACACTTCACTCATTCAGATAACTTTTGAGAATAAGATACTTCTATGACATTTAATACGGTATCAAAATTGAGTTTGTTTGTAATCTCACGTTTGCTTATGCTTTTGAGTTGTTGGATGTAGAAACTTCTGAACAATCTCTTTTTTGGAACTAAAAATACATTTAATACAAATGACATTTTAATATGCGATGGATACCTTATTTTATATATTTTGATTAATTTGTTTTTGTTGAGGTTAAAATGTGAGTGATTAAGTCTTATATGTAAATAAAGATCTATATTCTAACTTTTGGGTTAAGATACCGATAAAATATCATTAAAAAAAATTTAAAACAAATATTCGATTCATGCAATACCTACCAATTCAAAAATATTTTAATAAATTTATTGTCCGTGTTTAAAAACGAGTATAGAACTCCATTATCAAATCCCAAAACATATTGGTGTGGAAGTTGTGAAGCCATAATTTATACCTTCACCAAATAAATATGTTTTCGAGATTTTCAATTCATTTCCAAACACTCACTAAGGATGTGTTTGTTTCAAGAAGTAGAATTGCATTTAAGAAATTTTTTCATTAGAAAAACAATAATTTCACATTTGTTTCAAATTCTTAAAATTATTTAAGGGTATTTTTTATTCTAAGAAACATTTTTATACATAATTGTTGTCATAATGTTCTCATGCTTAAAGGATGAGAATCTAACCTTCTATGAAAATAAAATTTTACTAACAACAATTTTTTATGATTACTCACATTTATTTTTATTTTTTATAATTTCTAAATTAAATAAATATTATAAACATTCATAAAAAATTTAATTTTGGCCAAACATTTACGTAAGAATGTTATTCTTAAAACAATAATTTTAGGAATAAAAAATTTAAAAAAATATTTTATAATTTGAAACACACCCTAGATCTTATTAAAAAAAACAATCATATCAATTTAAAAATTTAACAATATCTTCAAGTAGATATGTACATCTTTATTGATGAGTAGCAACCATGTAACAATATCTTCAAGTAGGTATGTACATCTTTATTGATGAGTAGCAACCATGTGTATTTTTTATAAAACCCTTCATCTATGTATTTCATCTAAATGGGAAATTTTATATTTTAAAAAATAAAAATAATTATGAAACTTTTGAGATATGTATATACATATATAATGTATGTATTTTAGCATATCTTAAACTTCGCAAATACAAATATAATTTTCATATTGTTAAGATTTTATTTTATGATTCAAAATGAGTTATATAGATTTTTCTTCAGAAAACTTATATTATATAATAAAAGTTTAGATTTTCTTTCCTAACGTTGATTTGCATAAAACAATTACATTTAAAACATTAAATAATAAAAATCAAGTAAATTCAACTAAATTCAAAAGATCAAACTAATTGATAGTATTTAAATTTAAATTAACAGTTTTTAATCAAAATTTAGTTATTTTTTTTTAAAGTGAATTTTTTACTCAAATACCCCAGTTTTTCAAAAAAATCTCAAAAATAATTCAGTTTTCAAAATAATTTCCAAAGTACCCCAGTTTCAAAAAAAATGTAGGGCATAGGCGCCAAACCAATTGACGTTTGCCCTTAAATATTAAGTGGATGCGCCAATTGGATTGGCTACAGCACATGGTGCTGCCAATCCAATTGGCGCATATGTGTTATTTGGAAGAGGAGGTACCAATTGGTCTAACGCCTTAGTGTAAAATTTTTTGTTATAAATATAGGTGTTATGTGAATCATTTTTCCACATCTCATTTCTTCATATTGCAAACATGTTTGGTGTTCGTCGCTGCTATGGAAAAATGATTTATTTGAGAGACAAACCTCTGATGTTGATGCTCTTCTGGAACATCTGTAGTTTCGATCAACTGAAGAGGGAGTTGGTTCGTTGGTTAGATGGAAAAATACCATAAGGGAAAAAATTAGAAGTATTGAGAGACTTGATAGTATATTTGGTTGGGTGCGAGTCAAAACTGATAAGGATGTTAGGGAAATGATGTTTGGACGAGATGACATCAGTTTGATTGTTGTAATAAGTTAGAAATGTTTCGTTTTAAGTTTGCTTATGTTGTAGTGATGTTTGTTGTTAACCTTTTTGTAACAAAAAGATAATGATATATAAAAATCCAAGGTTAAAAAAATTATGTTGAAGATGTTTTATTTTAAGTTTGCTTATGTTGAAGAGGTTGCTCCTAGATTGAGACAGTTGTTCTTATTGTGTCCTGGTTGACGACATATACTACATAGTCTTATCATTTTATCAGTCGTATCCATTGATGTTCTAATACGCGTGTTGTTTACCCGTCCTTTGTTCTTTCTTCGCATCTCATCGTTGTGCCAAACTATGTTACCTTCATATGGAGGTCAGTATTCCTCCATTGGTAGCACTGAGAAGCTTTTGTTATACACATTCACGACGGTAATGGCCTGGTAAACATCAGATAGATGGCTGTAAGCATCCTGGAGAATATGTGTGCATGGCGCAATGGCATGGGAGCAAGGAATACGGAAGGCCTGGAACTTTCCACAATCGCACCAACTTCTATTTAGTTTGACATTATAGGATAAATTTGGCATCCCCTCATTGTGGTCCATTGTTTCCTGTACACTGAAATTTTGCCTATGACGATCGAAGATTGTAATTGTATGTGTGCTAGCTTTGATATTTTCCTCTTTCATCACTTTCATACAACATTCACTGAATATTTGACCTGACATTAACACTGCACTCCATCTTTCACCTCTGGTTGCGAAGGTAGAAGCATACTTATAATAGGTTGTTCTGACCAAAACGGTTATTGGTAGATTTCTAATGCCTTTGAATACGTCGTTCATGCATTTCACAAGGTTTGTTGTCATGTGGTCTCATCGACAACCTCCGTCAAATGCCCTTGTTCACTGCTCTACTGGTATGTTATCCACTCATCTTCCTGCATTTGCATTAGACAATCTAATTTCATCACGGTAATGTTGAAATGATGGTTGAGTTAGAGCATACCCAACATTCACCATTTTTTTGCTAAGGTTCTTATCTTTGATCGCACGCGTGAAGTTTTGTACGATATGTCTAATGCAATAGACATGGGTAGAAGGAGGATCATGTCATCCATTATCATGGTCATTGTAAGCACTCTCAATGGCAGCATGTCTATCTGAAATCAAACAGAGATTGGCTTATGGAGCTACATGTGTTCTGAGATGTCGAAGAAAGAAATCCCAACCACCAGCGGTTTCACCTTCAACCAGAGCAAAGGCAACGGGAAAGATATTGTTGTTATCGTTTTGTGCAACAACCATAAGCAAATTACCCTTGTATATTCCGTATAACCATGTTCCATCAATTTGAATAATATGTTTGCAGAATGCAAAACCTTTGATGCACGGTTCAAACGTCCAAAAGAGGCGGTGAAAGATTTTATTTCCAGCAACACAGGTTTCGTCTGGCGTAAATGCTGGCAATGTCTCCATAATTGCAACAGTTCCCGGTACGTATGTTTTTAGGCCCCATAAAAACCGTGGCAATTCTTTGTATGAATCCTCCCAGTTTCCGGATACCTGTTCAATAACCTTTGTCCTCGCAATTCACGCTTTCTTGTAAGATGGAGTATAATTATATCTTATGATGATATAAGATATTATTATACTCACCTTCACTGATGAGTCTTTGTTAACAAGCGGCAAAATGTCTTGACATATCAATGCAACACTTAATTTACGGTGATCTTGTTCAACATTAGTTGCAATGCAACTGTGAGGTGGATCTATAGAAGCTATCTCCCAAGAGTCGCTTCTGTTTTTGTGAGACGCAGCGAACCGAAACTTGCAAAGAATGTTACGACATTCGATGACATACCTTCTCGAATCAGTGCATTTCACAGTGAAATCAGCAGAGTTATTCATGTGAAATATTTTGATAGCTCGCACACATTCTTATTTAGTATGGAACATGTCTCTCACTTTTAACTCACCCTCTGATCATGGATACGGGTTATAAAAAACACTGTTGGATGTTTCATCGTCATGCAAATCCATGTTTGTCATATGTTGAGGCGGGTTATATACATGACTTGGAGGTAATGGCGTTGGATGATCGTCATCTTCAATGTTATTGTTCAACATATGATCGACCTATGTCTCGATCTCTTCTTTTTCTTCATCAACAATGTTGACTTTTGCTTCTGCTTCTGGGTCAGCGTCATATGAGTTTTCTGAATCAAATTCATCAGATTCAACTTGATTAGTTATTTGAGATTGTTGAGATGGTATAATTGATTGAAGAGTAATATATAACTCAATAGAGTTGCAACCAGAATGTTCATGACTAACAAACATGTATTCAACATCTTCATCGTTCCGTACCTTCAGCGGAAAAACTTTGCATTGACTGTTCTAAAAAAAATGGATTTTAATACGTGATTTGTGACACAAGACTAGATCCTATGCAGGATTCAACTCTTTTTTTCAAATGCAAGAAATTTGACATTTTCTTGATCGTAAGTCGGATAGTATTGGTGTTTCGAAAACAAAACCCGTATAAATCAGACTCATATGTCTCACCATTGCAGTGAGCATTGATAGTATATTTTGGTGCATATGACATTGTAATATTTCTTGTGCAGATGAAAAGTAATTTTTGGGTGCAAATGAATTTGTGTTGATTGTTGGATGTAGATAGTAAGACACTTAAATAGGTAAGTGATGTGTCAAACATGCAAGCTAGAGGGAGGTGATGTGTCAAGCATGCAAGCAAGACGAAAGTGATGTGTCAAACATGTAAGTTAGAGGAAAGTCATGTGTCAATCATGTAAGCCCTAGCGCCAGTCCAATTGACCCTAACTTGTATCACTTGAACATGGGTGTCAGTCCAATTTGCGCTACCTTGTCTTCCATGCAGACCTCGAAACTAAGCATGCAGAGCCATGCATGCGTCAGACTAGGTTAAGATGAAGCATGCATGCAAGCTTAGGAGGCGCCACTTTATTTGGCGCTAGCATGTGACAATTGCACATGGGCACCAAACCATTTGGCATGAGCATGCAATCACCATTATCCATGCATTCATACTTTTGCATGTCACACCTTATAAATAGCAAAGCAAGTCTCACATTTTTTCCTCACCAACAATCACTTCTTCCTCAAGAACAACAACTTTTTCATCTGCAACAACCACTGTTTCAAATATTTACTCCGACAAGATGTCTCTCCTCACAATGGGTGAATCTCGCAGAGGCACAGTTTCAAACATAGCAACTTATGCAAGCGTTTAATTCTTCTATTATTTGTCTATAATAATTTTTAATAACGATACTTAATTTGTTGGTTATCTTTTATATGATGTTTCTAGGTTTCGAACTCGGGTCCACGAATTTGTACACATGGACCCGATGATTCAACTGTATGTCGAACTCGCCGACTTTGGACATATAAGCAAAATAATGTCTTGGTCGGTGGATAATAAATTTATTCTTGTGTTATGTGAAAGATGGCGTCTCGAGACACACACATTCTGGTTTCCAACCGGTGAATGTATTGTGACATTAGAAGATGTCTATATGTTATTGGGACTATCTATTTAAGGTAAGGCGGTAAATGATAAAACCAACTATGCGAGTTCAATTGGCATGGACCTCTTGGATGCTTATTTGTTAGATGATAACTCGAGAGGTCAATGTATACTCATTTCACGCCTTAAGGCATATAATAACAGCTTACAGTTAGATGAGAATTCTACCGAAGAGGCTCGAATAACAAAAACTATGTGTTACATTATGCTTTTAATTGGTTCATTTTTATTTCCCGAAGATAGTGGTTCTAGTATGCATGTTATGTATTTACCTTTACTAAGACATGTAGATAGAATAAGAAGTTATAGTTGGGGGTCCACTTGTTTGGCTTATCTTTATAGCTATTTGTGTAAAAATGCACACAAAGACACATCTGCATTTTTTGGATGTGATGTGTTGCTCCAAGTATGGGGTTGGTCCAGACTATCGTCCCTAGCGCACGTCAACAATAACCCATTCACATTCCCGTATGCACAAAAGTAAGTTCTTAAAAATGGACTATATTTACTTACTTTACCGATTATTATCTCTAAATAATATTTTTACTTTTATGGTGCCGATGGTCGGCACGTGATATGAGTTATAACAGATGTCATAGACACTGTATTACCCAGTATCACAATCTCTTGGATCACCTTTGACCGACAGATGTATGGCCATTAACCTAATTATTTCGTAAGAATTTGTTAATTTCTTCTACCAAATTTATAATGTAACATATGTTCACATTTCAGTTCATTTGACGTCCATATCTAAATTTGGATCATGACCATGAAATCAATGAACAAGACGCAGCCGTTTGGACTGCATGCACACCGATCATAAGATTCACCACTGTGGAGATGCACAATAGTGATCATGTTAAATTGCAGTTCGGTATGCTTCAACACATCCCAAATCCCTCAATAAACATGGGAGAATGGAATCTACACAAAGTTAACGACCAATGGAACTTTAACCCATGGCAAAGCTTCGCTAGATCTGAGTGTCGCAAATGGAAGCACCGCCAAGACCATCTCTTAACAGACGTTGTGATGCCAACTGAAGAAAAACCAAGTCGTAATTATATGGCTTGGTACATATCGGTTGAATTTGAGTTCATCGCCGAGGATATGTACCTATACGACCCACTGTAACACCTCAAAATTTGCCCTCCTCTTCTTGGGACTAGCTTAGCATATTGCATTTCATGTTTTAGGATATTAGGCATTTGCATATTGCATATCATGTGATAATAAGAAGGTCATCCTCCTAAGTCTTGTCAGAGATGGAGAAGTTGTATAGTTCAAGCCTGAGGGTCTTATTGAATTGATCACCAACCGTCTGAGGGTTTGCAATGCATTAGGGTCTCTTGATCCCTCAAGGAGGTTTAGCATTATCTTGTTTGCAAGGGTATGTCACCATCATCATGGTTATGTCATCCTCAAGGGCTTCACTGTGCATGCTCAAGTTCCTTGGGATTAGGGTTTTGACCTCTGGTCAACCCTAATTAATGGCATTCTTCCAGTCAGGGTTTATCAAGGAGATGAGGTATTTTTTGATGATGAAGATCACATGGTTATGTGGAGAGCTTATATGGGCTAGGGGTTTCATTTCTGAGCCATTTCCTCAGGTGGTAGAGGCTCAAAGTCCACAATGCATTTTCAAGTCATCTAGGGCCCATAAAAGTCAACTGAAAGTCAACTGAGGGCTAGGAGGTGGAGAGATGGTTTGAGACACTTCATTCATGTCCCAAATATGTTCATTTGTCATTGCAAATACATATCTTGAAGAATTTGAGGTCAGATCAAAAGTTTCCAAAAAAGGAAAGTGACCTGTAATTGAAAGTTTCCAAAAATGGAAAGATTTTGGTCCAAATTCAACTTGATTTTACATCATCAAATAAGCTTCAAATGGAATTTTGCCTAACGTAAAAGTTGAAGATCTTTCTCTCCCATTTCTAAAAAGTCCAAGACCATGAATTTATGATGAATGGTTGAGGAGATATGAGCAAATGGTCACCAAGTGTGCATGGAACTTCAACATGGCATAACTTTTGACTCAAAACTCAAAATGAAGCCACTCTTTTTTCAAATTTCTTGTCTTGACCTATGCTTTCCAAATTTATCATTGCATTTCATGAAAAAGGTTCACATGGCCATGTGTTAATTCAAGTGCATTTTGGAGGGAAATTGAGGAATTTAAATTTGGTGCAAGCTACAAGCCTAATTCCAATCCCATTGTGTTCATTAGGTGATTTTGAGTGAAAATGGATCATAGCATGTTACTGTTCACGTCCAAATTAGGCCATGCACCACACTTTTCCAAATTTGGCAAAACACCCCATATTTCATTAATCTTTCATTAGCCATGCTTAAACTCAATTTGAACATGATTAAGGAGGAGTATATAAGGCTAATCATAACAGAATTGGATCATAATCACAAGTTCTAGATCTAGATCTCATTTTCCCTCCAAATTTCTCTCTCATTGAAATTCAAAATTTCTTCACACAAGGCATCAATTTCTCTGCATATTCTGGTTCAGCATGCATCGTTGAGTATGATTTGGTCTTTGGTTTGAAGAAATTGGTGAAGATTCAAGCACAACAAGCTCAAGAACATGAAGATGGAAGTTCCAAATTAAGCAAGATCTAGGTTGTGGCAAGCATCCATTTCTACATCAAGCTTCATAACAAGAGCAAAGGAGAAGATCTACACACTTTTGAGGCCTTGAACACACTGTTTTGATCACTGCCATTCCAGGTTGGTGAAATTTCGAGTCTCTTAATTCTTCAATTCATTGCCATGTTTAGATAGATCCTTTGATGCTGAACATTCTGATATGCTTAGAATTAAAAACGGATAAGAAATGAAGAAGTTATGTTGATTTCAAGTTTGTAGATCCATATTGTTTCTGTTCAATTCTCTTAGTTCGTGATGATTTAGGCTTAAGTGATTGTGGATTCGTGTTCTACACCTCAAGAGCTTTCCATTGATATAACTTTTGCATGATTCTGAAAAAAAATTGGACGATGCTACTGTAGCACCACCGTCTTCATGAAGAAGACGGTGGAAACCACCGCATGTGCCGTCGCCTGGTTCAGCGCTAGGGCTTATCCCTATGTGCGCCACATATGCGTCCTTGTTGTCCATTTGACTGGCCTAGGTTCCTTTGACCGCTTCCGCATGTACATTGACTGGTGATGTGGCGCCACCTCAATTAATTGAAGCGCAGCGTTTTGCACTCATACTCCCTTCGATTCCCAGCCATGCACTTTTGTGATTTATTTGTTTCAGCGCCTCAATTTTAACATGGACATGGTTCGATACCTGGCCAGGGCGTTTTCCACATTGCATTTTCCATTTCATTTTCCAATTGCTTCACATGATTCACATTATTTCAAATATTTTTTATCCAACTTCAAAAAATCATAAAAAATTGAAAATCAATCCAAATCTCTTCCAATTTTTTGCTACATGTTCATATGGATGTCTATTATTTTGTGGTGCTGATTTCATGATTTTATCATTTCTGGAATTTGAAATGTGATTGATTCTTTGGACATGTATGCAAATGTGACATGCTTCATTCATTCTATTGTGAAATGCTCATACATTGGCCAATTGATTTGAAATTTGGTATGCTGATTCCCAACATGTTGCATGATTTTTGAGGCTTGGTTGTGCATTTTTATCATTTTTCATTTCTGTTTTAGGCACATGAATGTAAGGTGTGACAATGTGTGTCACACATTTGGATGTTGATCTTGTTCATTTTCATTGACATATCAATTGAGCTTTTCTGATTACAATTTTTTGCATGATGCTTGTATTTGACATGCTTTGTGCACATAAAAATTTTCATGATTGTTTGATTCATTTCTGTTTTAATATGGAATTTTCATTCTTGATGTCCAATTGTGAGCTTTGTAATTGCCTTTGCCATATCTTGCTCATGAGATGACTTTTCCATTTGATTTGGATTTGGTCCTTTTTAGGACATGTTCTTGCTTGTTTAAAAGAGCTTCATGAGAAATATTGGTTGCTGTTTTGACTTTTTACTTTGTCTTTGACCCTAGCCTTGGTGCTAGTGGTTTGTACTCACCTTTTGAGTTTTGCATTTCAGGTTCAAGCTTCTAGTCCTAATGGTTTATGTTGATCTCATGACTTGAGGTGCAAAATTCTTTGTCCACTAACCTTTGATGTGTGTAGGTTCATTGAGTGTGGGGGAATTCCTTGAATGCTTGCACATATAGCATGACTTGTGTACATATAGAACCACTGTTGACTGTCTGTTGGATTTGTCTGAATGAGAATACTGACTTGTTTGACTTTCTTACAGGTGCTTTAGTTGCTTTAGCTCATTGCTTGAGTTGCTTTGCTTGTGGTTGGCATACCACCTAGGTAATCATCCTCTAACTTCATGTAGTCTGGAAGCCCTGTCGTTTCTATTTGGCAGGCATTTGGCTGAAGTCCTCCTTAAGAGGCAATATCTGTGATTGTTTACTTTTGTGCCATGTACTTTAAGTCCTCCTAAGTGAAGAGGCAATTGGCAGATAGAAGGGGCTAGTAGCCAGTCCCCTGCTAATCGTTTGAGTCGTCCATTATGCTCGCACTACGTGCTGATGCTCTTGGACACGTCCCCCAGATCTTGTACAGTGTCAGTCAAGTGGAGCAGGGTCCCTCATTCTGGACCCCCACGTTTTCATTGATTGAAGCTCACCCAGGCCCGGGTTAAGAGCTATGAGGTCCAACCCTCATTACCTTTCATCTGCTCACCCTGACAGTCAATGTCAGTGGTTAAGAGCCTCAGACACCCTTTTCAGTGTTGGCTTGTTTGTCGAGGTTGATATGACCCCTTGACTAAAGCCCAGCCTTGTATGAGCCGCTTGTTTGCATATAGCGTGTGATGATTGCTTTTGATGTTTATCTGCTTTTGCTTCTCATCTCCTTTCTGTAGGAGTCGTATGATCAACTTTCGAGGAAGTTGAACGTACGTAGAGATAGACTTGAGTTGACTCACTGCCTGTGTGAGTCAAACTCTTGTTAGAGACCTCAACCTAGGGTTATAATTTGCATGATGACTATTAGGCTCGAGTCAGTCTCCCTTTTAGTCCGTTATTCCCTTGGTCTCTGGTTAGGAGAAAGTTTATCCCCTGTTAAAGGGAACTACGTCGCCCTGATCCTCATACCAGATGAGGTACGTAGGCAGGAGATCGTGCGAGATCTCTCCGGGCACCCTTTTCCTTTTTTGCATGTGTTTTGCTTGACAGCTATTAGGTCCGAGTTCCCGACTCCCTTCTAGTCTGTGTGTTCACCCTTTTCCTTTTTCAACCCTTCTGATTTGTGTGTTTGCTTGGAGTCTGATGTAAGTCCAGCCATTGGCATTCGGTTTCCTATTTGTGTTTCTTTTGTTTGGAGTCGGACGTAAGACCAGCCATTGGCAGTCTGTTTCCATTTGCGAGTTTCTTTTGACGTCTCAGCGTCTGTGTGTTGTGTTTTGTTTCGGCGTGCGTTAGCCGAACTACGGTAGCTCTGATTCTCATTCCAGATGAGATATGTAGGCATAGGTTGCGATATCCTAGCGAGCCCGTTTCCCGTTTCCCCGAACTACGTTGACTCTGATGTTTGTTTCTGACAAACTACGTAGGCCCAGGATGCGACATCCTGCTGAGTCACCTTTCTCCGTTTTCTTTCATCTGTTTATTCCAGTGTGTGCATTCTTTGAGCAGTTATTTAGCAATCTTATTCTATTCTTTTGATCGTGGATCCCGTCGAGTACGGCGGACGTGAGGGGTGCTAATACCTTCCCCTTGCGTAACCGACTCCCGTACCTTGCAATCTCTGGTCGTAAGACCATTCCTTTCCCTTTTTCAGGTTTACTTCGAACGTTTCCTTTCCCTCCTTTGGGATAAATAACGCACGGTGGCGGCTCTGTGTCTTTTTCCCGCCGGTTGTTTTTCGCGATGCGACACCCACGCCAGACAACTTACACACCAGAAGGCTTAACATCTAACCCCCAACAACATTGTCAGACTGGCTACTCACAACCCCCTACCCATCAAACTTTCTGATCCACAAACACACAAACATACAACCCTAACATGCCATACACCTAACCACAATACCAAGAGCATATACCCCGTACCACCACCAACAACTAGATCATCATCAAGAGACCCAACATCTCTATGCACTCAACACATCACCCTACCATAGCCAAAACACTTAACGATCATTTAACATCAATCGGCCATCCTCCTACATAGCCAAGAAGTCCAAACATCTCAAAACCAAAACCTTCAATAACCATATGTTTACCAAACACCACAACAATCATTTCAACCTTTCCTCGACGCATCATTCACACCAGTGTCTCCTTTCAATTGTCCTGGTCTCCCTCCAATAACTCAAACACAAACCAATTACTCTAGCATGGGTCATGAACTCAGCTATGGTGGTACCCCTTCGATGCATACATAAGAATACGCTGATTTGTCTGACTATCTGAGACAATCTCCTGCAGTTAGTGGTGATGTTCCTGGCCCCTCAGATACTCAAACACCTGGGGTGAATCATCAACGTGGGTTAGGGCCACGAGTTCGGGTAGCTAGGGGATATGGGATCGGAGGTCGGTTAGGTGATCCCAGTCCTCGACATTAGTCTTTTTTGTGTAAACGGGTATTAATATTAATATGAATTGGTCTGATTTCGATTTTATCTATCATGTACAATGTTTTAAAAAAATTACAAAACACATACAGGTGTCAGACCAATTGGCGTCTCCTTTAAAACTTAACATATAGACGCCAATTGGATTGGCAACACAAGGAGCACTAGTCAATCCAATTGACGTCTCCTCTCTAAGTTTAAGAGCAGGCGCCAATTCATCTGACGCCTCCTCTTCAAAGTGGGATAGATTGGAAAGAAATTTAAAAATATGATTATTTTGAGATATTTTTGAAAAAACGAGAGTATTTGAATAAAAAGTTCTTTTAAAGCGGTCTAATAATTAAAATTCACCTAAAGATAAATAAGTGAAAAATATCATGAATGTTTATGATATTCTTATATAACTGGGTTGACTTAAAGAAACATAAAAAATTGATTTTTAAATTATACAACTTTTTTTTTATAATCAAAAATTTAAAATGTTTAATTATTTTTAAACAAAAGTTTAATTTTAGGTTTAAATAAATACATCAAAATAAAAAATATTTTCTATAATAATAAAAAGCACAATAATCAAATAGATATGAATGAGTGATTTTATAAATAGTTATAAATAAAATAAAATTAAATTAAAATACTACTAGCCAATAATTATAATTAAATAATAACAGTTTTATTTTATATGAAAGATATATAATTAATTAGCCGTTGTCTGAATGTAATAAACGGCTAGTTTTCGAATTCTCATTTCTTCAAATATCAATAACCATAGGTTTCTCAGTATCATCGTTCCTTTCTCTCTCAAATATCAATATTGTTAAATTTGTATCGTTCAACCTTTTGTGTTTGTGATTTCAGAAGTAATCAAAATTCTCAGCAATGGATGATGTTGCGTGCGATTCACCGTCAACGATTGACTGCTCCGATGCTGATGCTCCTCCTCCACTTCCTCAATCTCCGATCTCCTCCGTCAGATCCAAGATCGGAAAGGTATGCCTTCAGTTCCACTGTTCTCTAAGTATAACTTTATATGTTCGAGTAGTTTCCCTAATTTTGTATGTTTACTGATTCAAACCCTAAATTGAGTAAGAAATTAGGCTTATCAAGTGTTTGTTCTAGTTTTTTGATTTTTTTTTCGTGAAATTGAAAATGTAATGTACCTAACAATAAACCATGAATTTAGTCCTAAAGTATCACTCTCTTCAATTCTAAAATACATGAAAATGATAAGTGTTCTCTATAAATCATGTTAATCCATAACATCTTTATAAATTGACGGATATAATATAATATACTTTATGGATTAGTTATTATATTTCTATGACTGGATTGGAGAGATATGGGTAGTTTAGAGACCGAATTGATGGTTTATTTTGGTAGAGAAAAATAGTTGGCTGACTCGAGGGATAGCAATTTTGAATTTGCTTTGTTGAATGATGATGCAGAATAAGTTGATGAAGGAATTAGGCCAATCTTCATCAAGTGCTCTTAAAAAGTTATCCTCACAAATCAGGAAACCTTCTCGCCGTAAGACTTCTCCGGTCAACTGGTTCCCGCGCAAAAAAGTAGACTCCTTCTTGGAGAGGAAAATTAAGATGCTGCAGGTTTAGCCTTAAAACTTCACATTCTCAACTTGTATTTTGTATATTTTGTGGGGAAATCAAGATGTTTCATGTTTATTAGTCTTGAACCTTTGCATTCTCTACTTGTATTTTGTATATTCTGTGGGATGCTTCATGTTTATTAGTCTTAAACCTTTGCATTCTACTGTATTTTGTATATTCTGTGGGATGCTTCATGTTTGTTAGCCTTAAACCTTCACACTCTCTACTTGTGTTTTTATATTCTGTGGTTTTTGAATTCAAATGCTGACACATTTGTCCTATTCAGGGAGTAGATGGATTGAGTTTAACACTTGATCAGACTCTAGGCAGTTCTAACCCGCATTATTCAAGAGTATTGAGAGAGAAAATGGCAGCTAGAGAAGCGGCAAACAAGGCAATGGAGGCTCGAAGAGATGCTTTAGTGGAGGCCTCTTGGTGCCGAATTTTACGTGCTGCTAGGTAAAGCTTTAGGCAAAAAAATAAAATATGTCGGACATTTGCTGTAGTTTAATTTGAGAAAATGTTTGACAAATATTTGAAAACAGGAACAGATTGATGTGAATTTTATCCTATTGGTGTTTTTAGGATTCCTAGTGATGCCGCAGAAGCTCAACTCTTAAAGGCAGAAAAAACTGCTACAGAAGCTTTTGAGGCAGCTGATGCTATGGGCGTTATCATGTTTGACTTGCCAGATTGTCCAAAGAAGCATGGTCAAATAGAGACCCCCTCTATTAAGGGAGAAGGATCACATATTCATTCATTTACTGCATCTTTTGAAACTGCCTTTGATGTAGACAAAGAAGTAGCTGCAGCAGTCAAAACTGCATTTACTAAGCTTGCAGCACGCCCTTCATTTAGTAAAGATGAATTCAAAGAGCTGTTGAAAAAAATTAGTGAACACCCAGATACAGATGAATGTCATCAGGACATATATGAGCTCTCTTCAGAGTATGAATCTGAGTCCGAGTCTGAGTTAGATCCACTGTCCCAAAAAAGTGAAAGTGAAGTCAAGTCCGAAGACTTGGATTCCAAAATATTATTTCCAGGGATTATTGAAAGGAAAAGTGGGAGGAGACAGTCTCTTGAAAATAAAATAAAACTGGTGGACATGATGATTGAGAGGTTAAAATGTTTGCAAGAAGATGAACTTTCGTCTCTCGCAACTATAGTTGCAACTTATGGTCTAAATGCTGCCTTGGCTGAAGTTCATAATACCAAGCAACACAATCCAGCAATTAATTTTCCTGCAAGAAGAATGTCGTCATTGGGATTGCGAAAGTCAGCCTTGGATGGAACATCAAGAAAGGATCAAGTTGAGCCAGAATTACCAAGCCTAGATAAATTTTTAGTCAAGAACATGACAAAACTTGAAAGAGAGATTTGTGAAGCCAAGAAAAACCAAAGGAATGAAACAAAACTAGGTAAGTATAGCTCTGGTAAATCTGTAGATCAAACTCCAACAGAGTCCATACCTGATTTGGGAAGTATTCTGGTGAAGAATTATTCAAAATTTGAGAAAGACATCAAGGAAGCAAAAATTAAGTCGGTAAAGGAAACGCTAGGAGCATCTAGAGGCAAGGATCACACAGAAGTTCCGGGCTTAGACAAGGTCTTAGTGAAACATGTCTCAAGATTAGAAAAAGAAGTTCAAGAAGCCAAAAAGAGAGCAATCAATGAGAACAAAGATGAAGCATTAGACACGAAAGAAAACATAAATTTGAATATGATAGAGGAAAACAAAGATGGGTTGGAGAAGGTTTTGGCAAAGCCAGTACACAGATTGGAAAAGGAGAAGTTGGAGGCATTAGCACGTGGAAGTCAGGTTCTAAACTATAGACAGAGAAAGAATCATGGAGCGACTAATGTTGGGGATTGGGAGAGCTTGGATAAAGTTTTGGTTAAGCGTGCATCTAGGCTAGAGAAGGAGAAAATAAAGATCAATTCGGGGGAAGAATGGGACAAAGTTCAGAAAAGTCACCAAAATAAGCATTTGGAGACAAATAAAGAAGGTTTGGACAAAGTTTTAGTTAAACATAAATCTAGACTTGAGAGAGAAAAGATAGCTGCTGCAGCTCAACAGCAAGAGAACTCGGTTAGTTTTAGTACGGCTCAGACTCGCCGCATGGCAAGGGAGAGAGAGTTGCAAGATGCTTGGGGAGGACTGAGCTTAGGAAACTCCATCAAGCCTAGTGTCTCAAAGGTTGAACAAGCTGCAGCTCAACAGCAAGAGAAGTCGGTTAGTTTTTCTGCGGCTCGCCATAGGGCAAAGGAGAGAGAGTTGGAAGATGCTTGGGGAGGACTGAGCTTAGGAAACTCCATCAAGCCTAGTGTCTCAAAACTTGAACAAGAGAAGGTTAGTTTAGTAGTATTGTTTCTAAGACTGACTGGATTTTCTTTTATCTACTCAAGTATCCATTTTAATGTTTTTTCCCCTTCCTTTTCTGATTTCTTTTATCTAGGCTAATTGGATTAAAGCTGAAGCTGAGGAAAGGAAGCAAACAATGGGAGGAATATGATGATAACAAGTTCTTGGATAGTTCATATTTGTGGATAACAAAGGATTTGCCAAACTTTCTTGAGCCAAATTTGATTGTCTCAATAAAAACAACCTTATACTATAATACATCATGTAACAGTTTGTTTTACTGTGATCATCATGACACTGTTGTAATCTCAATTTCGGTTCTTATTTAATACCCAAAGGCAATCACAATTTGCGAAACTTTGTCAACAAATCATTGTTTTGTTATTCGCTTTTATTTTGGTCTTTTACTTATACTAACTCAACACCATCAATATAATTAACAAATGCAATATTATAATTAATAGTAACAATGTCATCATCGTAAATCTAACAAAATAAACAACTCCTCCACTATAAAATAAATCCAATAACAATAAAAACAGTGTTTAGTTTTTTTTATAATAAATAGAACAACAAAATCTATATAAAAAATATTAGTTTTTCATTTAACTGACGGGTTCGCCGTCCTCCCTCGACTCATTTTTCAGTAAATTGAATGATATGATGTTGGGTGTAAACACGAAAGTAGAAAAATGGTCTAGAAGGAGTTGAATAGATCCAAATAAAATTCGACCGCTGTTTACAAAAATTATCAGAGTGTTTTGAAAAATTTGCAAGCGGAAGCTTTGATGCAAAAATGTGAAAATTATGCTATTTGAAATTTGATCATGTTAACGATAAATCGTTTCACAAATACTAAAGATGAATATGATGAAACACTATGTATTCAATTGTATAATCCATAAGGTGTGTTTACAACGATTCAATATAGAGAATTCTAACGTCAATTGTTTCTCAGAATATTAATCACTAATTCAACTCAACAAGGTATCCAATTCCAACAAAACCTAATGCTTATGTAATAAATCATTATCAATTGAATCAAAGATAAACTACGCTAGAATTGAAATACCTAAGCATGCAAATATTGTAGAATTAAATGAATATGAGAGAGAGAGAGAGAGAGAGAGAGAGAGAGAGAGAGAGAGAGAATGCTTTGGTGTTCATCCTCGCTTTGCCTACGTGCACTCCTTAATGGTTTTCATTGGACCCTGTTCATCCTCGCTTTGCCTACGTGCACTCCTTAATGATTTTCATTGGAACCTGCATTTTTCCTTTTTATTTGACTAATATTTACAAAAGTTCATAAAATCACCGGTCCACAATACAATTGAGAAAATTAAAATCTCTTATGTGGATCTTAACTTGTAAATAGCGCAATGCCAAATTCTTCTGTGTAATCTTTACTCGATTAACGCTGCTTTAATATTCCAATATCACCAATCTGCTCCAAATCTTTGTGTGTAACAATCAACCCCTTGATCTTACTGATTCCTTGAGTGATGAATTATCCAAAAATTGGGGAAGAATTATGCATTATCCGTAATCTTCCACACAATCACTAATAAGGAAATTCTAGAGAGAATAACCTACTCATTTTCAATGGAATTTGTCATCGCCATTGACAATCACCTCAATCTTGCAAACAACCTGAAAATCTCAACCAAATCTTCAAGAATGCGCATCCTTCAATCAATTACAAATTACTCGTTATCAAGATCTGATTTGAGTTGAAGTTGAAGATGCAAGAATTTCGTTGCAAGAACTTTGAACTTTCAAAACAAAGAAAGTTGATTTTTCACAGAATCACAATGTTGATTATGATACTGTGATTTTTTTGTTGAGAAATGATAACAAAAAGGTTTTGCATGTGCTTGAGATTAAACATTGGAAATGGTTAAAAAGTCAGTTAGATTCAAATCAAGAGTAATTCATGATTTGAATCAAATGAACAAGTGAAGTGGAATAAAAGAAAAATAGAGTTTTAACCCATTTTTAAGTTGATTCGAATCAAGAGGAAAGTGTGATTCGAATCAAGGACCTCGTGATTCGAATCATGTGTTAAATTTGATTTGAATCAAACATGCTGAGCCAACTGAGAAAATGTGGAAAAATTGCATGATTTGAATCAATTGAGACAAAGGTGACCAAGAGTTTGATGATTCGAATAATGCGTAAAATGTGATTCGAATCCAATGGGTTGAAAATTTTGGTTTGCCTCTGTTCAAAATGATTTGAATCAGCATTTGTGCTTGATTAAAATCAAACACCCAAATCTCAAAATTTCAAAATTTTAAAGAGATTTTGAGATTTTTCTTTCCACCTAACTTGAATTAGTATCATATATGACTCTTATTTCACTGACTCATGCAGTTGATTAAAAGTATCATAATCAAGTTCAAACCTAACCAATGATTTATGCATGCTAAAAATGAATATTTTCAACACTTGATTCAAAGACGTGCAATCATGAAGGTGACTTAATAATCAAAAGTAAATCAAAGATGAAAGTGATAAGACAAGCAATAAAATAACCGTGTTGGAGTGCTCCCTCAGAATGTATTAGGAATATGCAACTACGTTCTTCCCTATTTTGATGCTTGACAAGCTTTCTCTTGAAATTGATTCGACTTTGAGTATAACGTAAAAATTGTTTATGCTCCCCCTGAAACATTGCATACAAACCACGTCATAAAACAGATAAAGTAATTTTAGACTCATTACAACTTCTTCCCCTTTGACAATATCAAAAAGAGATAGATCGGAATACGTCTACAACCAAATAGACAACCACAAACAAATAATTCTAATGAACATATGAGCTAAACAACTAAGAAGCATATACAATAACAAAGATCGGATAGAGAACACAAAGATGGACATGTCACATGCAACAAAATGCAAATAGACATGCAACACCAACATTCAACCGCTAACAATTAAGTGATCAAAACTTGTATGTCACAGAATGCATTAACAATCATAAATAAAACATGAACAATTCTATAAATGCTCAAATACACATAATTTGCAACCCACATTTAAAAAGGCTTAAATGCAAATAAGCACAATCAAAGACATAAGTTAGAAATGAATGAGTATGATAAGGAGGATATAAACAAACTAACACACGACTCTAGAATAAACACATAGAATGATGTAAACCGCATACAAGGGTTATATAGGCATACGATTGTAGTTCGGTAAAATCTATGATTTGCTACAAAATAGTGTTAGTGAAAGTAAAAATATAGCAAATGAAACTAAACAAAATCCTCATTCTATTGAAGGCATGAAGAGTCTAAGACTCCCAAATCCCTAAGAATCTTTTGAAATGGATCCGATGACAATGGTTTTGTAAAAATGTCAGCAAATTGAATTTTAGTGTCAACGTATTCAAAAACAACATCCCTTTCCACATGATCTCTAAGAAAATGGTGTTGGTTCTCAATGTGTTTGGTTTGTGAATGAAGTAATGGATTCTTAGTGAGGCTTATTGCACTAGTACTATCACACTTAATCAGAACCCAACCAAGTTTTAAATCATAGTCTAATAATTGTTGCTTTAGCCATAAGACTTATTCACAACAACTATCAACGACTACATATTCAGTCTCAGAGGTAGAAAGAGCAACATTATGTTGCTTCTTAATATGCCAAGAAACTAAACAACTTTCAAACAAGTGACATGTACCACTAGTACCTTTTCTATTCGACTTGCATCCCGCAAAATCGGAATCAAAATTACCTACTAAGCTAAAAGCACTACCTTTAGGATACAAAAGACTGTGATGGGAGGTTCTGTTAAGATACCTCAAAATACATTTTAGGATCTTAAAGTGGGAATGCTTCGGTGATGCTTGATATCTAGCACACATGCACACAATTAAGATGATATCTATCCTATTTGCGGTTAAATATAATAAGAATATGATTTATGAAAGTGCCTCTTTTGACTTGCTTGATTTGCAATCCTAGGAAGTATGTTACTTCTCCCATAAGTGACGTCTCAAATTCTCCCTGCATCAAACTTGCAAATTCTTGACAAAGAGATTCATTAGTAGACCCTAAAATAATATCATCTACTTAAATTTGAACTAAGAGAATATTATTTTCCTTATGTCTTATAAAAAAATGGTGTCCACTTTCCCACGATTGAATCCTTGTTTGATTAAAAATCCACTCAATCGTTCATACCAAGCTCCGGGAGCTTGTTTGAGACCATAAATTACTCTTTTCAATTTAAAAATATGATTAGGATTATCGTGATCCTCAAAACCCGGAGGTTGTGATACATACACCTCTTCGTTTATATGGCCATTAAGAAAAGAATATTTAACGTCCATTTGGTAAAGCTTAAAGTCCAGGTAGCAAGTTAATGCCAAAAGGAGTCAAATAGCTTCTAGACGGACTACGTGAGCATAAATCTCCTTGTAGTCTATTCCTTCAGTTGGACTATATCCTTTTGCCACTAATATTGTTTTATTTCTTGTAATTACACCATTTTTATCCATCTTGTTCCTGAATACCCATCTTGTGCCAATGACAGTTTTGTCAATTGGACACAGAACAAGTCCCAAACTTCATTACATTTAAATTGGATTAGTTCTCCTTACATATCAAGTAACCATCCCTCGTCAATTAAAGCACCATATATCGGTTTAGGTTAATTATGAGAAATGAAAGCAGAGTACTTACAAAAATCATTAACATGTGACCTAGTACTTACTCCCCTCTTGATGATCCTTTGCGATTGTCCAATCTTGAGGCAGTTGGTTCGAGGTCTCTTGTTTTTCATCCTCATGTAAGCTTTCCTCTTTATCTTCTATAATTTCCTCATACTTTATTAAAGGAGTAGGATCCTCTTTGGAACTTTCGTCGTGGACCAACTTTTCTGTTATTATGCCTGAAACATCATAACTCTATATGTTATAAAAGATTACAAAATATTAAAAAAAATGAGCCTTAGATTCCTCTTTTATACTTTAGAGAGGAATCCCTTAAATTATCTATTAACGACAATATCCACTTTGTTTCATTCATAGGATAGCTTTGATTGTTTAATCTTATAACTCCATATGTTGGCATTGCATCCATATCACCCATGTTTATTGGTGGTAGCGACAAAACCAATACCAGGAGATCAACCTCCGTAGAGGGGTACATTGATTACCTATCAGGAATATATGACATTGATGAATGATATGAACTAACACATTGAATTGAGTTTTAGGCACAAAGAACAAATTTCTTGAACGCATAGAAAACGAGACTTGTCTGATTTGAAAGAAGAGATAAAACAGTGGATTAGAAAAAAAGAATAAACTTCATTTTCCGCACAACAAAGTAATGACCTACCTTCACAAATGGGTTCCTAATACTCATAGAAATATAAACTTGTGTATCATTACTTTATATCATAGATTATAGTTTGTCATTCTTGTCCCTAATATTAGGGGTGTTCAAAACCAAACCAACCCAATAGAAAACCGCAAACCAAACCAAACCAAACCGAATCCGCAAAAAACCGCATTTGGTTCGGATTCGTTTGGGTCATTTTTTAACAAAACCGCACGGTTTGGTTTGGTTTGGTTTGCGGTTTGTATTTTGCAAACCGAACTAAACCAAACCAAACCGCATTATGTTACAATCCAAAATTTACTTATCCCACATCCAACCAAAACATCAAACCTAGTATGCCTTAACCTTACAATTGCAAACGGTTTTCTCTTACTCACGCTTAGGGTTTCAATTTCAACCTTCTTAAATCTCTCATAGTAGTATCACACATTCTTATCGTCTTCTTTTCCATGTAGGTTTCGCCTATTCTACTCTAATAAGTCATCTCTTATGTTCTTTCTTTTTCATCTTTTATGTTACTATTTTCTCTTTTAATTACATTTTTATTGCACCTTTCTTCTCAATCTCGCATCTCTTATGTTCTTTTTTTCATCTTCTCTAATCTCTCATCTCATATGTTTTTTATGTTTTATTATAATGTCTTCGATATTATTTTATGCTACTATTTATATATGTATTTAATTCCACTTTTGTCTAATCTAATTTTTTGTATATTGAATGAAATATTTTTGTCTAAATATGATGAGTTTTGATGTTATTTAGTCATGTATGAATGACTAAATATTAAGTTATATTGTTCTCTATAGGTGTATGTATGGCACAATAAAAATATTATGAAAAACCGAACCAACCGAACCAACCCAAACCGCATTGGTTTGGTTTGGTTTTGTTTGGTTTTATTTCTAAAAGTCAACCGAACCAAACCAAACCGCATGTTTTTTTCTCTTGCGGTTCGGATGATTTTTATCGCCCAAACCGCACCGCGAACACCCCTACCTAATATCATCTTAATAAGGATCGAGGTTAGTCGGCAATGCACGCAGAGAGCATGTTTGTACCTAAAAATAATTGAAGTGTTATCCAAAATCTCTAAACATGATATTAATAGAGATAAAAACTTTCTCAAGTTTACTATGGAATATTGTGGTCGCCAAGACTATAAAATAAGTCACATGGTAGATATGAACAATTGGGTAGCACTACTAATCAAAAAACGAAAAGATTGCATAACCATGACCTAAAGTATGTTGTCCACCATGGATAAGATCAATTATGACTCTTATTTCACCTAACTTGAATTAGTATCATATATGACTCTTATTTCACTGACTCATGTAGTTGATTAAAAGCATCATAATCAAGTTCAAACCTAACCAATGATTTATGCATGCTAAAAATGAATATTTTCAACACTTGATTCAAAGACGTGCAATCATGAAGGTGACTTAATAATCGTGGACCAACTTTTTCGACTTCAGTACCAGGACTTTGAGTCGTACTCAACTTGAACTGAGGATTAGTCGATGTTACCATAGGCTTTGAATTCGACATATCAAACTTGTCGAGAATCTTCAGTAGGTGTGTCTCTTGAGATAAGCATAATATTATAGGCTTCCTATCTCTATGGATGTCAATCCCAAGAATTCTGGAGGTAGCTCCCAGATCTTTCATGTTGAACTCCTTATCAAGTTCAGACTTCACCTTCATAACATCATCGTCACTGTTGCTTTCTATGAGGATGTCATCCATATAAAAGCAATAAAATAACAAGTGGATTCCTAGGTCGAAATCTGAAGTAAACACAATAGTGAAACCTATGTGTGCCATGAACTTGTCGAATCTCATATTCCATTGTCAAGGAGATTGTTTCAGGCCATACAAATACCTATTCAGCTTGCACATATAATCCCCCTTGTCTTTTTTTTCATACCCTTCAAGTTGCCTCATCAGGATTGTTTAATCTAGATCACCATACAGGAAGGTTGTTTTCACATCAATTTGTTAAAGTTCTAGGCCAAACTTCGCCACCAAAGTAAGCAATATTGGAATGGATATATGCTTTATAACATGTGAGAAAACATCATTGAAATTAGGGGTGGCAAACAGGCATGCCCGCCCCGTTTAGCTCGTTCCGCAAAAGGCCACAAAAAACGGGGCAAGGCCCCCGATTATAGTTGAGGATGTGGGCCTAAAATTTAGGTCCACCCCGCAAAAATGTGAGGGCGGGACGGGGAAAGCTCACGGGGCACTGCACTCTTTAAGCCTAAAAATGCAAAAATTTATGTAAATGCACGTGCCCGCAAAAGCCCACGAGAAAAACGGTGTGGGGCGGGGCAGACACATTAGAGGGTGATGGCCTAAATCCTTGGCCCGCCCTTCACTAAAGTGCGGGCAAAACGGGCATGCCCATCGGGTCGACCCCGTTTTGCCACCCCTATTTGAAATCAACACCATCTTTATGAGTGAACCCCCTAGCAACCAATATTGTCTTAAATCGCCTTGACATCACTCTCTTGATTCCTTCCTTAACCTTGAGAATCCACTTACAACTGACTAACCTGACTCCTGCAGGTTTCTCGATCAACTCCCAAGTGTGATTATCATGAAGATATTTCATCTCATCACCCGTGGATTTCATCCCTTCAATCTTGTTTTGACTCCTTATCGCTTCCTTGTAATCTCTCGGTTCTTCATCCAGGACCTCACTTGCAGAGATTAAGGTGAATGCTATAGATATGCATAACCAAGTCTGTGAGGTGTCTTGATAACTTGTTTTGACCTGTCTCTTTCCATCAGGTAGTCATTATCAGTCTCCTTATCTTCATCAACAATTTGTGCTTGTTCTTCGACTTCATCTAGGTCATGCAATTCAACATCATTATGCTCCACCTCAACAAGAATATCTTCTTGTTCCATCTCTTGTGCATAGATCTCTGTATTTTGACCATCATCATCAATTTTCTTGAACACCATCTCAACTTCATTTAAAACTATATCTCGACTTTCGATACACCTCATGTGACCTGTAACACCCCGATAAAATATGATAATTATTTAATTTAAGTTTAATAGTATATTATGATGATAATATGAATGAGAGGGTATTATTTTTCAAAATAAAAGATAAACCATTCATATATATTATTATTAGTATATTTATTAATTTAATTAAATAATTGGAATATTATTGGATTATTATTATTGGAATAATAAAGTTGGAAATTTTATGAATAATCGAGGGTAGAAGAGAGAAATCCAATTTAAGAATTTTGTTATTATAAGAAGGAAGTGGAAAGGTTAGAGAGAGTTTTTTTTATCGGTACGTGAAAACAGAGAACACGTAAGAATTGGGAGAAAAGAGAAGAAACTGAGAAAGGGAGAAGAAGAGGCTAGGGCTCAAGAGGAGAATTCACGATTGTTGAAGGTCAAAGAAGGATTTGCCGGATTAACTCGGGTAAGGGGGGTTTATCGTCGTTTAATGGGTATTATAGGTTAACATGTAATGGGTAGTAATAAGCCATTGAATCGACTCTAATTAGGTTTTGATAAATACCCTGAATTGTGATGAATAAATTACGTTAAAACTGTGAATGAATATATAATTGAATGAGTCGTAATTTCCTGGACGTGTAGCTTTTTACGGAATCGAAATCGGAGGTCCGGAAGTCCTCCAACGGCGAAAAATGCGGGTAATTCTGCATTCTGTTCGTGTTAGCGCAGGAACAGCTTTCTGTCTTGCGTTAACCGGTTAACCCAGGGTGTTAACCGGTTAACACTGTTATGATAATTAAAATAATTAATTTCTGTCTTGCGTTAACGGGTTAACCCAGGGCGTTAACAGGTTAACACTGTTATAATTTGCCAAAAAGCGTATTCTGTCTTGCGTTAACGGGTTAACCCAGGGCGTTAACAGGTTAACACTGTTGAAATACTGTTAAAATTGCATTCTGTCTTGCGTTAACAGGTTAACCCAGGGCGTTAACCGGTTAACACTGTTGAAATACTGAAAAATTGTATTTTGTCTTGCGTTAACAGGTTAACCAAATGCGTTAACGGGTTAACACTGTTTGAAAAGTGAAAAATTGATATTTAAATATTGTGTACGTTTTGGAATGGAATTATGTGTACATATTTGATGATTGACCTATATTGGTGAATGATATATTGCATGTATGATATAGTAGGGATCATTTCCCGTTGTTTTGAGCAGTATAGGTATTAGTAGAGTGTGCTAATACTGTGATTTATTATTTGGCATGACATGATATGATTTTGTGATAAATATGCTGATGATGTATGATGGTATGCATAATGCTATGAATATATCTATTATGTATTGAATTGTGGATGGACTGTTTATGGCTTAGAGTGTGAGCATATGTCCATTGTGGATTGTCGTTGATGTTTGCATGCTAGGTGATTTGGCGTGCATAGCATAGCCTTTATGGTGGTAGCTAATTCCCATGGTGAGGAATTAGTAAGTGAGTCACTAGGTCTCAAATGAGTGGGACTAGTGAGCTTGGTAGCCGTATCTGGGTTTGATCGGTGAGGTTGAACTATGTGTTCACGAATAGTCGGTACCGCATGCATGGAGTCTCATTTCATAATGTATGTATGGCGTATAATATGAATGGATGTATTCCAATATTATACGTGTGTTTGGTGTTTGTGTTGAGTATGATTATGAGTTGATGTTGCCGTTGCTGAATGTGTGATATGATTAGGGTGATGAATGTGTTAATTTACTTAACATTACATGATATTTTATAATGCTTATTATATCGATTGAGGAACTCACCCTTACAACTATGTTTCAGGTAACGAGCAGTGATTGAGTAGAAGCTAGTGCTTGGAGTCTAGTGTAGTTCCTTAGTGGGTCATGCTCTGGTATATGTAACATCGGGACGGGATGTTTTACCTTGTTTTCATTTTTGGTTGTTGAACAATTATTACATGTAATGTGTTACATGGTTTGCATGTTGTTAGATTTCTATCCGCTGCGAATTGTGCAATGTTTTATTTTGATTAATAACTGAGCATGACAAGATATTTTGGTGAATGGTGTGAAGTGTCAAGTGTGACACCCTGAAATTGCATATCTACTCTGATTTATATTATGTTGTTTTAATTAATTATTGGGGTATTTTAGAAGGGTGTTACATTAGTGGTATCAGAGCATAGTCGGTCGAGTCGAGTCGTAATTATTCTGTTTCCCTGTATGTGATAGGTGTTGTGTAACCCTATCAGTACTTATTGTTTTAGCTTGTTGGATTAACTCAGAATAGAGATGGTTGGAAGAGGTAGAGACGATGCTGCGATTGCTGAGGCTCTGGGTATGCTAGCTGGAGTATTTGGAGGGAATCCGAATGTTGTGGGATTGGGAGCTGCTCGTCAACTGAGTGAGTTCCAGAAGAACAATCCTCCAATGTTCAAGGGAGCATACGATCCAGATGGTGCTCAGAAGTGGTTGAAGGAGATCGAGAGGATCTTCCGAGTGACTGAGTGTGCCGATAACCAGAAGGTCAGGTTCGGTACGCATATGCTGTCAGAGGAAAGAAAGAGATAGAGTTCTTAGAATTGAAGCAGGGCAACCGGTCTGTTACTGAGTATGCTGCTAAGTTCACAGAGCTGTCGAAGTATTACACTCCCTATGATGAGGCAGTAGCAGATGGGGCAGAGTTGTTTATGCTGTTAGCGACTTTGGAGGCTAAAGATAAACTGGTGATTTGCGATCTAGCCGTGGTGTGTGATTTTCCTGATGTGTTTCCTGAAGAAGTGAATGAATTACCGCCGGAGCGTGAAGTTGAGTTCTCGATTGATTTGGTACCTGGTACTAGGCTGATATCGATGGCTCCGTACCGTATGTCTGCTGTTGAGTTAACTGAATTGAAGAGTCAGCTGGAAGATTTGTTGGATAAGAAATTTATTCGTCCGAGTGTGTCACCGTGGGGCGCACCAGTGTTATTGGTTAAGAAGAAAGAAGGTACGATGAGGTTGTGTGTGGACTACAGGCAACTGAATAAAGTGACGATCAAGAATCGGTATCCTTTGCCGAGGATTGATGATTTGATGGATCAGTTGGTTGGTGCGAGTGTGTTCAACAAAATAGATTTGAGATCGGGGTATCATCAGATACGTGTGAAAACTGAGGATATTCAGAAGACTGCTTTCAGAACAAGGTATGGACATTATGAGTATTCTGTAATGCCTTTTGGTGTGACTAATGCGCCTGGGGTATTTATGGAGTATATGAATAGGATTTTCCATCCGTACCTAGACAAGTTTGTTGTGGTGTTTATTGACGATATTTTGGTGTATTCGAAATCTGAAGAAGAGCATGCTGAACATTTGAGAGTGGTTTTAGGAGTTCTACGAGAAAAGAAGTTATTTGCTAAACTGTCCAAGTGTGAATTTTGGTTAGAAGAGGTTAGTTTTCTTGGTCATGTGGTTTCAAGAGGTGGTGTTGCTGTTGATCCTTCTAAGGTAGAAGCGGTATCTAAGTGGGAAGCTCCGAAGTCAGTTTATGAGATAAGGAGTTTTCTTGGACTTGCAGGTTATTATAGGAAATTCATTGAGGGATTTTCTAAGTTGGCGTTACCGTTGACGATGTTGACTAGAAAGGGGCAAGCGTTTGTTTGGGACTCAAAATGTGAAGAAGGTTTCCAAGAGTTAAAGAGAAGGTTAACTACTACTCCTATTCTGATATTACCAAGTCCGTCGGAACCATTTGAGGTTTACTGTGATGTTTCATTGTTGGGTTTGGGTGGTGTTTTGATGCAGAATAAGCAGGTTGTAGCTTATGCTTCGAGACAACTGAAGGTTCATGAGAGGAACTATCCGACACACGATTTAGAGTTGGCAGCTGTGGTATTTGTTCTGAAGTTATGGAGGCATTACTTGTACGGGTCAAGATTTGAGGTTTTCAGTGACCATAAAAGTTTAAAGTATTTGTTTGATCAGAAAGAGCTGAATATGAGAAAGAGGAGATGGTTAGAGTTTCTGAAGGATTATGACTTTGGTTTGAATTACCATCCGGGTAAAGCAAACGTAGTGGCTGATGCATTGAGTCGGAAATCATTGCATATGTCTATGTTAATGGTTAAGGAATTGGATTTAATTGAGCAGTTTAGAGACTTGAGTTTGGTGTGTGAGAGTACTCACAATAGTGTTAAATTGGGAATGTTGAAGTTAACGAGTGGTATTCTGGATGAGATTAGAGAGGTGTCGCATTACGCGAAAAACCGGCGGGAAAAGAAAGAAACAACAGAGCCGCCACCGTGCGTTATTTATCCCAAAAGAGGGAAAGGAAACGCTCAGAGTAAACCTGGGAAAGACATGGTCTCGCGACCAAAGAGAATGGGTTCGGGAGTCGGTTATGCGAAGGGAAGGTATTAGCACCCCTACGCATCCGTAGTACTCTACGGGATCCACGCACAACAGGAAGGATAAATTGGTTGCTAAACACTGCTCAAATACTCACACACACTGGCTGAAAGAGACAAAAGAAAACTGGCTGAAACTGACTCGGCAGGACGTCGCATCCTGGGCCTACTTAGTCTATCAGGCATAGACATCAGAGTCGAAGTAGTTCGGACTGGGGAAACGACACATGCTCGCTAGGATATCGCATCCTATGCATACGTATCTTCTCGGACGAGAGAGGAATCAGAGCATTCGTAGCTCGGCTGACACACACACAAACAAACAAAACAAAGGCAAACGTGGAGCCCGACTGCCAATCACTGGACTTATGTCAGCATCCGAACCAAAACGCACACAAGAAGGCAAACATGGAGCCCAAATGCCAATCACTGGACTTACATTAGCATCCGAACCAAACACACGCACACTGGAACCCAAATGCCACTCGATGGACTTACATCAGCTTCCAAGCACACAACAACACAACAAGTTAATAGGGAGTCGGGGACTCGAGCCTATAACTGTCAAACGCACACCAACAAGACAGACAGCAAATGCTAAGGAGTCACGGACTCGAGCCTAGCAAAGGTCAGACAACACACACAAAAGAAAGAAAAAGGGCGCCCGGAGAGATCAGCTCAAACTCCTGCCTACATACTTCATCTGGTATGAAGATCAGGGCGATGTAGTTCCCCTACGCAGGGATAAAGGACTAGCCTAACCAGATAACAGAGGGAGACACAACTAGGGAGACTACGACTCGAGCCTAGATGTTATCATGCAAATCAACCCTAAGTTATGGTTTCTAGCTAAATGGCACAAGGGCCAACCTATCCTAAGCATGGCTCACACAGGAAGCAAGCCACACACACACTTAACTTGCACAGGAAGCAAGCCAAGCAAAACCTAACTTGCACAGGAAGCAAGTCTAAACTAATCCTAACTTGCACAGGAAGCAAGTCAAACAATCCTATCTTGCACAGGAAGCAAGTCAAACAATCCTATCTTGCACAGGAAGCAAGTCAAACAATCCTATCTTGCACAGGAAGCAAGTCAAACAATCCTACAAGCACAGATAGCACACGCTATACACAAACAAGTGGCTCAAACAAGGGTTAGGTTTTAGTCAAGGGGTCATATCAACCTCGACAAACAAACCTCTGGAATGGGGTGAGGGTGCTCTTAACCTTGCCATTGAGGGGCTAAGGTGAAGCAGATGAAAGGATGAAGTGAGGATGAGACCCCACAGCTCTTATCCCTGGCCTGGGAGAGCTCAAGACAAGAATGTGTGGGTTCAGAAAGTGGGAACCCTTCTACACATTTAATACTGACTCAACTGTGCAATTGCACAAGATCTTGGGTTTGTATCTGCAATGCATCAACACAGTGGTGTGAGCAAAGCAGATGACACACTGAATAGTGGGGGATAGACTGCATATCCCTACCTTCCACCAATTGCCTCTTCACTTAGGAGGTCTTTGACTCCATGCAGGGACAAAAGTAAACATCCACAAACATCGCCTCTTAAGGAGGACTTCAGACAGTTGCCTGGCCAAGTAACAGGCCAGGTCTTCCAGACTACATGGAGACTAGAAGCATACCTCAATGCAAATTGCTTATACAAGCAAAGCAAAGCAAAAAGTTCACAAGGAACTAAGCAACTAAAGCACCTGAAACAGTCAAGCATATGTTAGTATGCAACTTCAAACAAAACAAACAGAAACAGACAACAACAGTCCATTAGAGGCACATGGATGTGCAAGGCACAAGGCTTAGGGCATGTGAGCCAAGCCACCTATAAAACAAAGAGGTTAGACAATGATACTCGAGTAAGCTCAATCAAAAGAATTGGTCTTAATGGCCATTTGATGGTCAACCTGAAATCACAAACTCAAAGGTGAGTAGCAGGACCACTAGGGCAAGCCTAGGGCCAAAAGTGAATGAGAAAACCAAAACAGCAAAGGATATTCAATCAAAATCAAGTTTAAACATTCAAGAAACACAACCAATTGGATTCACACTCATATCAATCATCATCATCATTTCATGAACCATTTAGGTCAAAACATGGCAAACAGAAGCTCATAGAAGTCAACAGCAAGACTTAACTCAAAAGCAATCCAAACATTTCCAAAAATCACCAAATAAATCATGATCAAACCTAACACATAGCATGGTAAGCATGTCAAATTTCATCCCATTTGGACAAGTGGAAGGCAGTCAATGAAAATCAGAAAGTCAAAGCCAATTTGAACATGCTCAATGAAGTCAACCAAACATGCATCAACTTAGAAAAATCATAAGTCAAGAATGGTGTATTATAAATGAATGGGACTAAAACCATGGCAAAGATGAGGATGTCTAGTTATCTCATGCAAAATTTCATGTCCATCTAATAAAGTATGAGAATTTCACAAATGAAATGGGAACATGTATCACACAAGGTCAACATTTGTCTAGGCAGGGAAGAAAAATCTCAAACAAATGGAAAATAGTTCAAATAAATCCAAGAAAATTCACAAGTCAACTAGACATACAAGAGTAAGCTCATGCAAAAAATTAAGTCATTTGGAGGTCAAGAAGCATGGCAATGAAAATCATGAAGTTGGACATCAATGGTGTGACACAAATTGTCACACCTTAATTCAAAAAATCATAACTCACAAACCACAAATGATAAATTCACAAACTCTATACCAAAATCACCATGAGTGTGTCTAGTTTGAGCACAAAAAATTTGGGAGCCATTGGATACATTCTCATCATTTCACAATTGATTTGGCAAGGTGTACAAAATTTGGTCACATGTCACAAACCCTAAGGCCATTTAAAAACCATTCACCCAAAAATTCTGGAAAAATAATGATAAAAAAGTAGAGATCATGATGAACACAACACAAAAAATCCCATTGAATTTGGATTAAAATTGAAGCTTTTATGATTTTTTGCAAGATTGGTGATTTGAATGTGAAATTAATTGAATTAACATTTTGAGAAAATGGCATTTTGGTAATATTTGAAGCCACTAAACCAAACACAGTCGTTTTGGCCCAGAATTTGAAATAATTTCATTGGCTGTTGGAAGAATGAAGAACCATGCACACGTGAAATGGAAAGAAAATCTGAAAAATGCAAATTGGGAAACTAGGGTTTATGTTCATCACCAAAATCGAATTTCTCAATTTCTCCCAAAAAATGTCAATTGATTACACCATTGTAAACATCAAACAACACACAATAACGTCCTAACATTGGTTTTCAATAATTCGAGCTAGGCAAAGAGAAATGAGTAAGACAAGTTTGGATCATCAATGTTCATTTCAAAATATCTCAACCCTTACTTGACCAATCTTAAAACTACAACCATCCATGAAATCAGCATCAAAAGATCTACATTAAGCATGCATCAGTTTGATAAAATAGAGAGGTCGAAAATTTACCAAGTTGGGAAGGGCAGTTGTGTTCTTGATGTTTGTTTGGTGTTATTGAAGTGGAACAGTTGCCCTTTAGATATGCCTTGATATATGATGAAGATGCCTTGGCCTGTGGATGCTTGGAATGAGCTCAAACTTTGATTGCCATGGTTAATGCTCTCTTGAAAACAGTACTGGAAGGAGCTTCTACAGGTGGAAAGAAAGTGATTGCAATGGTTCACAATGCAGTTTGGGTGGTGTTCCAACAAAAGCCAGGCTTGGTTCTTTTAGAAATTTTTGACTGGTTGTTTTGAAGAGGCAAGCAAAGTGAGGTTTTGAGTGAATGAGAGCCAAGGCTTGCTTCTATGTGCTTCTGGCTGCTAGCAAGGTTTTACCTGACAGGAAGTGATGGATGAATGGTCAAAACTAGGCAAGGCTTTGTTCTCTGAGTTTTGGGACAGTTTTTAAAAAGTGCAAGAAGTGAGTTTTTGAGGGTGTGGAGTTCTAATGTGCAAGATGTTATGTTGCTGTCATTGGTTCCATTGTTGACAGGAAAATGGTGAATGGATGTTGGAAAACGAATTGCAAGGCTCAGTACCTTTGAGGTTTGGACAGAGCTTTTAGGGATGCAAGGCAAGGTGGTTTGAGAGAGTGTATGAAGTTGGTTTTTATTTTTGGTAGATGCAAGTGGAAGGGTTTTTGTTGGTCTGCTACTTCTGTGGCAGGAAATCATGACCTGGTATGCTGTTTTGGTGGCAAGGCAATGTTGGTTCTGTGGTCCTTTGGACAGGTTTTATGCCATGTTAGCAAGGCAAGGCGAGGTTGGTTCCATGACAGATTTTTCTTGGCAAAAATGCAAGTGAGGTGTGTTTGGAGGTGAAGTCAAGCAAGGTTTGAAAAAGCAATGCAGTTTGGTTCCCTGTGAGTTTTAACAGTGAGGTCAGTTTTGAATGAATGAGGTTGCACAATCAATTTGCCTTGGCCCAAAAAAAGGTTGGTGATGCTATTATGTTGGCTGCAATGTTGAGCTTTCTTTGACAGCAACATGGTGAGGAACATGTGGTTTTTATGATGGCTTCATGGTTTTTGCATTTTTTGACAGAAAAAATGGGAATGCCAAAACAGCAAGGTGGTTTTCAAGTTCTTTTGTGTTGGCTAGCAGGATTCTCTAGCACAAAATGCAAGGCTTCAGGTTTTTTTACTGTCAGCTTTTGACAGTTTTTTCTTTGTAAATGCGAGTGAGGTCTTTTGATGTGAAGTCAAGCAAGGTTCCCTTGCTGTTGGATGCTTGGCTGCAGCAGTTCTCATGTGACAGTACAAATTGGCATGGAGGTATGGTGAAAACAGTTGCCAAGGGTTTTTTCTTTGCAAGATGTCGTGACAGAGAGCTTGAAATGCCAAAGCCAGAATCAAAATTGAGTGAAGGTAGTTTTCTTTGCTGGTTTGGATGTTTGCTGCCAGGCTTGGTTTGATGAATAGATGGTCAAAGCAATGCAAGGCTAGGTTTAGTTCATTGTCAGTTTTTTGTTTTGACAGCAAGTGATAAATGCCAATGAATGAGTTTTGGAAGAGGGATGAAGTTGGTTTTCCATGTGGCTGCAATTCTGAGTTTGCTCATGACAGAAAAGAAAGGCTTTACCCTGTTGTCATGTGGTGCTGTTTAGTGAGGTTTGGCCATGACAGGAAAATGAGGGAGGGTATGCTGTTTTATGTTGCTTGTGGTTTAGAACTGAATTTGCAATTTTGTCCAAAATGTCAAATGAGGGAAAGTGAGGATTTTAGCATGGGTTAATCCTGTATTGCAATGTCTTTTTTGATGCTTTTGTGTTTTTGGACAGACCAAAACAAATGCAAATAGCAGGGTCCCCTTTTTTAGGATGTGAGCCACATGAATTTCAATATGCCAATCTCTTTTTGATGGATGCTAGTTGGTCATGTGTTTGTTGGTTTGTTGGCAGAAAGATAGCAAAGGGGGGCCAGGTTGGTTCCATGATTTTCTGCTGCAATATGTTACTCATGACAGGAAAAAAAAAGAGATGGAAAGCCATGCTGTTACTGTTTGGTTTTGACAGAAAATCATGGGCAAAAAATCTGCAATGTGATGTGGTACAAGTATGGTTCATGAATTGGATTTGTTGTAAACATGTCCTTTTGCCAATGTTCAAGTAAACTAGTAAGGCCATATGTACTTGTTGGTTATTTGGCTGCATAATGAGGCTCACCATGACAGAAAAATTGCTGCATAATTGCTGTCCTTTTGAGGTGCAAGGCAAGGCATGGTGGAAGCATAGACAAGTATGGTGAAATTGTACCTTTCTTACAATTCAAGCAACCAAGCAATGGCCTTATGTACTGCATATTTTGACTTTGCAAACACATTCTAAATGACATTTATGAGCTGTTCCAATTGGCCAAATGTTGAAAAAATGTTTAAATCAAAAAGTCAACTCTTGGTCAAACTTGCATTTAAATGAAAAAGGTCAAAATATGCCATTTTGATTGGTGAAGTTTTGGCTCATGAAATTTATATTTTTGGAAAGAGGGGATCAAATGTGACTTGTAGGAAAAAACCCCACCAAAATTGGCCAAACGGTTTGAGAGATATGGCCCTTTGAAGTTCAAGATTTTCTGAAATCGATTCGATCATAACTTGCCAACCACACATGGGAATTGAGAGTTCTAGGACTTTTTGGAAATGGGAGAACAAGATATTCAACTTTCATGTTGGGCAAAAATCCATTTGAGGCTTGTATCAAAAGGTAAGTTTGAGGATCAAGACTTTCCATTTATGGCAGGTTTCAGTTACAGGCCCAGTTTCCATTTTGGGAAATTTTGATCTGGCTTCGAATTCTTCCATGATGGTGTTTGGCATGATGTATGATGACTATTTGGACATGAATGAACTCTCACAAACCAATTCCAATCATCAAATCACTGATTAAATGGACAGTTGACCAACAGTTGACTTTTAGGGTTTCTGACTAATTGTGCATTGACTGATGACTTCCAAACCCTAATTCCTTGAGACCTTGACTTCAAATGATGTCCCAAGTTGTATGGACTCTTGATTATTGATCATGGTGCCCAAATTCCACAAGAATGACCACCATCCACTGCTTTGACTGACAGTTGACTTTCTTTGACTTTTGACTGTCTGTGTATGAACTGCTGACCTCTGAGCCTTCAACCCTTGACTTGAACACTTCAAATAGACCTCCAAGCCATGGGAACTTGTTGGACAAACCTCAAGGCCTTGATTCAATGAGAAATTCCTTTGCTTGCTTGGTTGACTGATCAGGAGATTAGTTTGACCTAATTCTTGATTGCTTGCTCTTGAGGCAACTGAGGGACAATGCAAATGCTATGCAATGGATCATGATATGCCATGACCTAATGTGAAAATGTATGCATGATGATAGGTGCAAATTTGAGGTGCTACAGCTGCCCCTATTCAATCAGCTGGGAACCCGAATGGATGAGAGCAACGGCTGTCAGACTTTCAGGGTAAACAGGGATTGAATACCAAAGAACCGTAGAATTTGCACAATACAGGGATCCACCAATTGAAACGTCCACTGGGATTTGACATTTTTTACTGGGTATTTTGTTTTGTTTTTTTTGGTTTTCAAAGGGTATGGCCACATCCAGACATCACAACGATGACGAATGGGAATATAAATCACAACTAGATGCCAACGGACAACTAGGAAAAACTCGACGTTTACCAAGACCAACGGAGAGGTAACCAGACATTGATGAATGACTGGAAAGGATACAACCATTTGTCAACGGACGAAATGGGAAAAACTCCACGTTTACCAAGACCAACGGAGAGGTAAATCCCCATGGGGATAGGTACAACTAGACGTCATAGGACGAATAGGAAAAACTCGACGTTTATCGACACCAACGGAGAGGAATAATACTTCACTAGGGAAGAAGGACACAAACAAATCATCAACGGATGATCGGGAAAAACTCGACGTTTATCGAAACCAACGGAGAGGTAACTCTGCACGGAGAGGGGTACAACTAGACATCATCGGATGACTAGGAAAAACTCGACGTTTATCGACACCAACGGAGAGGAGGAAACTCTACTGGGGAGAGTGAACACGACCAAATCATCAACGGATGATCGGGAAAAACTCGACGTTTATCGACACCAACGGAGAGGAGGAAACTTCTTCGGTCTGAATACCGGAAAATTGGCCTTGTGCCATGAGTACATCGACCTGATCGTCGGAAACTCCTTCGGTCTGAATACCGGAAAGTTGGCCTTGTGCCATGAGTACATCGACCTGATCGTCGGAAACTCCTTCGGTCTGAATACCGGAAAATTGGCCTTGTGCCATGAGTACATCGACCTGATCGTCGGAAACTCCTTCGGTCTGAATACCGGAAAATTGGCCTTGTGCCATGAGTACATCAACCTGATCGTCGGAAACTCCTTCGGTCTGAATACCGGAAAATTGGCCTTGTGCCATGAGTACATCGACCTGATCGTCGGAAACTCCTTCGGTCTGAATACCGGAAAATTGGCCTTGTGCCATGAGTACATCGACCTGATCGTCGGAAACTCCTTCGGTCTGAATACCGGAAAATTGGCCTTGTGCCATGAGTACATCGACCTGATCGTCGGAAACTCCTTCGGTCTGAATACCGGAAAATCATAAGTACATATTATCTATAGCCGTCAAAACATAGATAATACACTCGCATGGAAGATTATCCATAACCGGGTTGTAGGTTGCTAAATGAATAATCGACCGAAAAGAAAGGCATCTGGGTACCAGACTAGGTATGCAAAAGATGACCAATCAACAGGGGATAAAGCTGCTAACTCGGAGCAAGTATCCAAAAAGAAAGTGAAGACCCAATGGGGACAATACTGCTTGATCAAAGCAAGTATCCAAAGGGGACAAGACCATTAATACCACAAAGAGGGGATTACATCTACCGGTTTGTAGGCAGAAAACCACGGAAAAGTAACCAGTCATCATCGGGATGAGCACCAAGGGTTAATTCCAATAAGGGGAGGAAAGTGGGATTTTACAACTACCAACTAGTAGGAAACCACAAAGATAGGACTTACAACTACCGGTTTGGTGGTAGAGGCCCACACAAATTCCGCTGAGGATAAGATGAATGAGTGTCGGTTAGTGAGCGACTATTCATTCATGCCCCAGGGCAGCACAAGAGACAGTCAACAAGAAGCCAATTTAGGATCGATCCAAGAAGGCAGACTGAATCAAGACTCATCCTAGTGAGGAAAGAACTCAATAGGGAAAACCCATCCCATTAGGGAGGGAACGGAAGCAACCGTCATCCACGAGGATGTATCTCAGTGGGGAAATGGCAGGAAAAGATTGACACTTTCTGCTTAAGGGGTAGACTCTACATGGAGAGATCAGACACACCCATATTTGCTTAAGGAAAAAGACCCAAGCTGGCAAGACACTAACAATTGGGGAGTAACACTGCTGGGGATACCCGCTCGACTGAGGAATCACTTGTTAGGAAAACACCAACCTCTCAACCATGCTGATGAACCCAATCCTGAAGCCGATCCAATGGCGCGATGCTAAACTCTTTCCAACAACCCAACCTCGGCTGGTCGCCACGGCCTAGGGTTAATGGATATGCTTGCAATGTTGATACATGAGTCTTTTCTTGCTTTACACAATGCCCCATGATTATGGAAATGCTATGCACTAATGATGCGATATGCTATGCTTATCTAAATGATGAATGCATAAACACACGTCTCCTTCAGAGACAACACCGGGGAGCTCCAGGAACTGTGCTGGGGATCCTATAACCATGTCAACTTCCATCCTGCTGGGGAAAGACAAACTTTTGCTGAGAAAAAACCGTCAACACAACCTCTGCTGGGAAGGCAGCTTCAGACTTGGAAAACAGTCACAACTCCGCTAGGGATACAGATATCAGTCTATTACAGAAACCCGTCCAATCCACTGGTAGGATGAACTCTGCTGGAGAAATAAATGCTACTTCACTAGGGACGACCCAACCAGTCCATATGTAGGAGAATCACTGCTGGAGATGTATTTCACGAGACCCGCTCCGCTCGGGGAACTTGCTGAGGAAAAACCACACCATTCTGCTGAGGAGAACGATCCTAGTGGAGAGAACAACAAACAGTGGCGAGAGTAACAACTCTGTCGAGGATGATAGCACGTCATATCATACTGGAGATGATAACATCACGAAACCAATTGTTGGGGAACACACCAACAGTCTACTGATAAACTCCACTAGGGGACTTCCGGGGAAAATAACTGCCAGGCGCTCAGCGGGGATTCTCAACCGGGGAAATCTGCAGGCACAGGCCTGCTGGGGAGAAGCAATCCTTAGATCTGTTGGGGGAAAGAAGGTACTGTCCACAGGTATCTCTGCAGGGGAAATAACTCTGATAGCTTCAATACTGGCTTGGGCTGGGGACGTGATGACCTTCAGGCTTGCTGAGGAGACAACAATCTCGAATCTGCCAGGGAGATCACACTCTCAATCCTCTGGGGAGATACAGCTTGTTCGACAGGGATGTCGGTCGACTTGTTGAACACTGGTATCCATCATCCACCCATAGTGTCGACTTTCCACTTTTAAGAACTCACAGACTCATTTGGACTTTTCTGCTCCATCATCTTGTATTCCCAACTCGTCCGTACTTCACGGAGGTTGAACTCTTGGGATTCATACATACTTTCCAATCATCAGACTTTGAAGAGTCTTCTTGATTAACCTTCCAGGATCGTGGTCGTAATCCTTCACCGTCTTTTCACGATTCATCTATCCCTTGCCCCTGGTTGGACTCTGAGGGGATCTCTTTGTCAAAAAGGTTCATATTACCACTGGCAAGTGAATGAAGATGTCTAACAGCACCTGCACAAGAGATCGTCAGATAAAAACGTGCCCCAGGTATGCCCCAGGTGTTCTGATATTTCAACACTTAGGTCACTCAGACTTCCAAGTAAGATTTCCAGATTTCAATCTCACAAGCATGCATCAGAAGGGACCTCTATGTTTCAAAAGGCAAATATTCTTATCAAAATGAATAGATGTTTTCGTAATCAAAACAGTAATGACACAAAAACAAAATTTACTTGATCGAACACACGCTTTATTTGACTGGAATAAAAGATGGTTCACAATTGAGCAACACACAGGAAGCAAACCCTGGAAAGAGGTGATTGCACATAAAAGAAAAAAATCCATCCTAGTGGCAACGTGAAACTGCGATCTCATCGGGTTCCAACTCAGTTACACCTCATATGTCCTCAAGACTTCCCGCACTTTCTGTCTTCTGAACGAGACGCTTCCGATCGGTCTTTGTCGGAGATTAGCCAAGTCATCAAGAGCACAAACGATCATGCTGGACGCAGTTGTTCGTTTCATTCCCTCTTTTGCCTGGACCGCCCTTTCGGGTTTCAGTCCACCGGGATACCCTTTTTTGCCCAAGTCGCCCTTGCGGGTTTTCAACTTGCCGGGTGTACAGTTCTTTTCTTTTATTATCCCTAACTTTTGCCCGAACCTTTTCTCCTTTTTTCTTGGTTCGCCGGGATGCCCATTTTTTGCCTGGACTCTTTATTCTTTTTTTTTTGTCCAGCGGGTTTCTTTCACGAAGTATTTTCTAACTGCGTCCGCACTCACAGGGAATGGAAAATCGTCGTCATCCGTGGTCGTAAACGACAAGGTTCTGTCAGATGGGACCCTCTTGTCCACGAATGGACATTCATAACTGCTCATCCATTTGCCCCACAATCGTCTTGAGGAGGAAGGATCTTTTTCAACCAATTCTTCCACGTGGTACGCGCGAGGTCATACTTCTTGGTTAACAACATGCTTCGTTCACTGGGTACAACTGCCCCATGACAAGTAACTGTCAGCCCTTCCCTCGGTTGGACTCAACGTGTCATTCTGAGTCTTTATCCACTTAGCCTTCTCTGGTTTCATACATCCGTGAGGAAGACACTGTCCCAGGTAGATGCACATCCCTAGGTTCAATATCCAGGATACAGACTTTATGTTCAGCCACCATTGTTGGTGCAACCAACTGTGATCCGGGAAGCACTAACTTATTCACCTCATCTCATTCCCCCTCAGACATCGGAATCCGTTCGGATTCGGGGTCAGACCCCTCCTCCGGGATCAGTCACTCTCAATCTTTCGATTTGAGTACCTCGAGATGTCCTCATCAGGGACCTCAAACTTCCTTGGTTGATAACCTTTCCATGGGTTGCTACTAGCTTCTTAAACACATATCTGATCAGATCCGTTTTGGACATCCACAAAGTGGTATGAATCAGCATACACTGTCTCAGTCGGCGAGCAGCCTATGCCGAAGTACATCAAGTTTTTTCGAACAGTGAGTGTATTGTTTCACAGTCGATAAACTTTTTGCTTAGGTAAATTGCATACTCTTTTCGACAAGACTAGTCATGCTGACTCAATACGCACCTTGTAGACCCCTCGAGGGTTATCAGGTACCGGATTAACAATTATTTCTCTCACTGAGGTATCGGAATCAGAGGTTCCTGCAACTTACCCCCCTTTTTTTTTTTTTTTTTTTTTTTTTTTTTTTTTTTTTTTTTTTTTTTTTAGCAGGATCGACCTCGATTCCTCTGATTCGCTCTCAACAAGCCTCGGTAGCTTGATGGGCAACACTCCATAAGTGCACTGCTTCAGACTTAACAGTATGAGTTATCTCAAACGGTCAAACAACTTGCCTCAAGTCTAACGGATGCCCCTGTTCTGCTTGGGACTTTGCCATCATGTCATCAACATGGCATTTGCTTTCACGATGAATCATCTCATGAAACAAAGTCACCGTAGATCTCTGATACGTGGCACCGGCCTAATGTGACGGAACGACATCAACTTAGAACAAAAAGGTGCCCCTTGTGTGATGGACCTGGTTTGCTTCATATTATCTGGAAACAATTCAATCTGGTCTTGGCCAAGAAGCCATCCATGAAGATAAACACTGAGACCCGAGCCATATGATCAACCAATACCTCATTGTGATGTACCGGGAATCCATCTTTCAGATTAGCTCTGCTCGCATCTTGATAGTCTATTCACACCTTCTCTCTTTCTCATCCTTTGTCGGCCTCAGCTTTTGCTTTCTAACCTCGGCGGAGCTTGGAGTAACAATCTTGAATCGCTCCTCGTGTGGTTGAACCACCTTCTCCTCTTGTTTCAATGACCTGGCTAATTCCAACAAATCACAATCTTCTTCGCCTTTTTCTCTGGCATGATAGATCGAATTGTCGAAGTCATACAGAGGTGTAACCAAATCGTTATCGGTGAGATCAGGAGGGTAATCACTTTGGAACGAGACAAAATCAAAAGGAAAGAGAATAAAAAACGTTGCCATTTTTATTTGTTTTTTTTTTTTTTTTTTTTTTTAAAAAATTGCAAAATTAAATGAAAAACAGGGAACACCGCTTTTAACTACAAAAACATCCATTCATTACTGATGCAAAAATGTTGCATAATGAAACACATGAGATGGCCCTTACAATGGACCATTACGTTTCGGGCAAAACGTATGGCTTTCATGCAAACAAAAATTGAAAAACAGAAATACTACTCTTCTGAATGAGTGACAGTGGTGCTTTTGGAGGCCTTCCAGTTGCTTGGTACGCACGACTTTATCCACGCCTCAAGCTCGCGGTCGCTGTCAACATCTTCAACCACTGAACGGGCATGACCAGGATCCAACATCCCTGCACTGACGAAGGTGTAAGGTGGGCGACATCCTCTATTTGACCTAGACGACTCTAAATCCGGATGATAACCGACTCCAAACATGTCTGCTTTTGCCACGATGTCAATGATCCTTCCCCAGCCTTGGGCCTCTTTGTTCTTCACCACTTCCAGAGCTTGCTTATAAGAAGAAATGGACAACTTCTTCTCTTTCTCAGCAACAAGGTCCTTCTCTACCTGGACGGTTTCAACTGCCAGACGGGGTGCTCCACACCTTACATCGTCCATTTCTACTTCCTTCATCTTCTGGGTCGTGTCTTTCATCAATGCACTTCCCTCTATGGTGGCGATCGCACAAGAATTATCACTAACAGGGAAGACTCCATCCTGCTCCAGAGGTTTTGGGACCACAGCCATTGGAAATTTTTAACTGACTCTCCTCAGCCACTTCCATTCCTCTCTTGTTCTTCTTCACCATCTTGACTTTTGCTGGTCTCTGCCTGAGTGCGGGGTTGACATCCTCATTCATTATCTGAGCCAAGCTGATAGCCTTGGAGTCCACCAGATCTTGGACAATATGCTTAAAAGCTCTACAGCCCTCAACGTTGTGTCCGGGTGCCCCAGAGTGAAATTCGCACTTGGCATTCCCATCATAGTTTGGTGGCCTCTTCTGCCGTTCTAGGGGAATCAATATCCTTGGCCGTACTAACGCAAGATCCATCAGCCTTTGGAACAGAAGGGCGTAAGTCACGGGTGGTTCCTCAAACTGACGATCCTCTTTCTTCTTCCTCACCTGGCTTTCAGCTCTTGGTGTCTTCTGTTGAGGTGGCAGTTGTTGCTGTTGAGCAGGAGTGGTTACAGTGGCAGCATAAGGATGATAACGATCTTTGCTACGTTCTTTCTTTGCGGGCACACCAACTGGCTCAAACTTCTTCTTGAATGGACCACTGTCGGAGGGTTTCTCTGCTACAGTACCAGAAGGTTTGTTCACTTCGGAGGACGGAGCCTTCCCCTGAACCTTTTCTACTATCAGCCATTTCTCAATCCTTTCCAATCTCTCAGACATGGCCTTCTGTCCCAAGGCAAGCCCTTGCACAACACTGAACAAGTCCCTCATCATCCCTTTCAGCTCAAGGATATCGGCGTTGGGAAGATCCATCAGCTTGGATTTGTTGACCCCCAGCAGGTTATCTGAACAGACGAGCTATGCGCACCGGTTGAATACTGAAACCTACAAAACAGCAAATGGGTTAGTATGACTCACGCATGCAATGTTTGTCCGTACCAGGAATATTCAGTCTTTTTTTTTTTTTTTTTTGGTTTCATCGAGACAGATAAAATTTCATCAACAACATTTTGACATCTGGATATCTCTCAACCGGGGTTTTTAATTTAAAAATAATGGACCCTGAGTACGGACAGACATGAGTTGAATGCAGATGAATGCGAGATGATATGATGCAAATGCATGAATGCAGGCCTTTGTGCCAACAAGTCAACTGTAGACCCTCTGCTTTTCTGAATCAGTCAATCTGTGGGATCAAGTCACCATAAATCCAACTTGGGGGGGTTCCGAAATAAACGGAACCGGAGATTATATCACTTATCTTTACAGGAACAACCACTGAACGGGTGACAAACGGGTCCTCTGAACAAGTACTCTCAACTCAGCCCGGGGATCCGAAATAAACGGAACCCGCTGATAAACCATGGACAGAACTCTGGCGTCCCAGAAATAAATGCCCCATAATTCACAGTCACCATCAGTACCAAGAGTCACCAACAAATCACCAACCAATCAGCAACTGTACCTGTAATGATATAACCCTTCCCCACTCACGGGTGTAGTCTAGGCCAGGGTAAAGCTGAGAGAAACGCAGCATAAATAACCTTTCGCAGAAATACTATCATATACACACCCGAAGTATGTAACGACAGTATCCCACCAGGGTCTGAACTGCTCGTGATATCAATGTTCCGCTAAGTGGCGCCATACCACCCGCTTCCCATGAATCACTCTATTCCTAGGTATCCTAAATTTCACTCATAGCCTGGGTATTGGGCCTTTTACCTCAAGTAACTCCCACCCCCAAACAGAGAAACACAGACAGCACAGCAGATGAATATGAATGAAATGCAAACATTAATGCAAACAATAAATGCAAACAGTAAATGCAAATATATACAAACGAATGCAATAAATAAACACAGCACAAAGCAACCAAATCCTAATCTAGAGAGCGCTAGGAGAGACTCGCTTAGGGAAGATGGACCAGCATAGGTCAACTTCTCTACAATCCCCAGCAGAGTCGCCAGCTGTCGCATTACGCGAAAAACCGGCGGGAAAAGAAAGAAACAACAGAGCCGCCACCGTGCGTTATTTATCCCAAAAGAGGGAAAGGAAACGCTCAGAGTAAACCTGGGAAAGACATGGTCTCGCGACCAAAGAGAATGGGTTCGGGAGTCGGTTATGCGAAGGGAAGGTATTAGCACCCCTACGCATCCGTAGTACTCTACGGGATCCACGCACAACAGGAAGGATAAATTGGTTGCTAAACACTGCTCAAATACTCACACACACTGGCTGAAAGAGACAAAAGAAAACTGGCTGAAACTGACTCGGCAGGACGTCGCATCCTGGGCCTACTTAGTCTATCAGGCATAGACATCAGAGTCGAAGTAGTTCGGACTGGGGAAACGACACATGCTCGCTAGGATATCGCATCCTATGCATACGTATCTTCTCGGACGAGAGAGGAATCAGAGCATTCGTAGCTCGGCTGACACACACACAAACAAACAAAACAAAGGCAAACGTGGAGCCCGACTGCCAATCACTGGACTTATGTCAGCATCCGAACCAAAACGCACACAAGAAGGCAAACATGGAGCCCAAATGCCAATCACTGGACTTACATTAGCATCCGAACCAAACACACGCACACTGGAACCCAAATGCCACTCGATGGACTTACATCAGCTTCCAAGCACACAACAACACAACAAGTTAATAGGGAGTCGGGGACTCGAGCCTATAACTGTCAAACGCACACCAACAAGACAGACAGCAAATGCTAAGGAGTCACGGACTCGAGCCTAGCAAAGGTCAGACAACACACACAAAAGAAAGAAAAAGGGCGCCCGGAGAGATCAGCTCAAACTCCTGCCTACATACTTCATCTGGTATGAAGATCAGGGCGATGTAGTTCCCCTACGCAGGGATAAAGGACTAGCCTAACCAGATAACAGAGGGAGACACAACTAGGGAGACTACGACTCGAGCCTAGATGTTATCATGCAAATCAACCCTAAGTTATGGTTTCTAGCTAAATGGCACAAGGGCCAACCTATCCTAAGCATGGCTCACACAGGAAGCAAGCCACACACACACTTAACTTGCACAGGAAGCAAGCCAAGCAAAACCTAACTTGCACAGGAAGCAAGTCTAAACTAATCCTAACTTGCACAGGAAGCAAGTCAAACAATCCTATCTTGCACAGGAAGCAAGTCAAACAATCCTATCTTGCACAGGAAGCAAGTCAAACAATCCTATCTTGCACAGGAAGCAAGTCAAACAATCCTACAAGCACAGATAGCACACGCTATACACAAACAAGTGGCTCAAACAAGGGTTAGGTTTTAGTCAAGGGGTCATATCAACCTCGACAAACAAACCTCTGGAATGGGGTGAGGGTGCTCTTAACCTTGCCATTGAGGGGCTAAGGTGAAGCAGATGAAAGGATGAAGTGAGGATGAGACCCCACAGCTCTTATCCCTGGCCTGGGAGAGCTCAAGACAAGAATGTGTGGGTTCAGAAAGTGGGAACCCTTCTACACATTTAATACTGACTCAACTGTGCAATTGCACAAGATCTTGGGTTTGTATCTGCAATGCATCAACACAGTGGTGTGAGCAAAGCAGATGACACACTGAATAGTGGGGGATAGACTGCATATCCCTACCTTCCACCAATTGCCTCTTCACTTAGGAGGTCTTTGACTCCATGCAGGGACAAAAGTAAACATCCACAAACATCGCCTCTTAAGGAGGACTTCAGACAGTTGCCTGGCCAAGTAACAGGCCAGGTCTTCTAGACTACATGGAGACTAGAAGCATACCTCAATGCAAATTGCTTATACAAGCAAAGCAAAGCAAAAAGTTCACAAGGAACTAAGCAACTAAAGCACCTGAAACAGTCAAGCATATGTTAGTATGCAACTTCAAACAAAACAAACAGAAACAGACAACAACAGTCCATTAGAGGCACATGGATGTGCAAGGCACAAGGCTTAGGGCATGTGAGCCAAGCCACCTATAAAACAAAGAGGTTAGACAATGATACTCGAGTAAGCTCAATCAAAAGAATTGGTCTTAATGGCCATTTGATGGTCAACCTGAAATCACAAACTCAAAGGTGAGTAGCAGGACCACTAGGGCAAGCCTAGGGCCAAAAGTGAATGAGAAAACCAAAACAGCAAAGGATATTCAATCAAAATCAAGTTTAAACATTCAAGAAACACAACCAATTGGATTCACACTCATATCAATCATCATCATCATTTCATGAACCATTTAGGTCAAAACATGGCAAACAGAAGCTCATAGAAGTCAACAGCAAGACTTAACTCAAAAGCAATCCAAACATTTCCCAAAAATCACCAAATAAATCATGATCAAACCTAACACATAGCATGGTAAGCATGTCAAATTTCATCCCATTTGGACAAGTGGAAGGCAGTCAATGAAAATCAGAAAGTCAAAGCCAATTTGAACATGCTCAATGAAGTCAACCAAACATGCATCAACTTAGAAAAATCATAAGTCAAGAATGGTGTATTATAAATGAATGGGACTAAAACCATGGCAAAGATGAGGATGTCTAGTTATCTCATGCAAAATTTCATGTCCATCTAATAAAGTATGAGAATTTCACAAATGAAATGGGAACATGTATCACACAAGGTCAACATTTGTCTAGGCAGGGAAGAAAAATCTCAAACAAATGGAAAATAGTTCAAATAAATCCAAGAAAATTCACAAGTCAACTAGACATACAAGAGTAAGCTCATGCAAAAAATTAAGTCATTTGGAGGTCAAGAAGCATGGCAATGAAAATCATGAAGTTGGACATCAATGGTGTGACACAAATTGTCACACCTTAATTCAAAAAATCATAACTCACAAACCACAAATGATAAATTCACAAACTCTATACCAAAATCACCATGAGTGTGTCTAGTTTGAGCACAAAAAATTTGGGAGCCATTGGATACATTCTCATCATTTCACAATTGATTTGGCAAGGTGTACAAAATTTGGTCACATGTCACAAACCCTAAGGCCATTTAAAAACCATTCACCAAAAATTCTGGAAAAATAATGATAAAAAAGTAGAGATCATGATGAACACAACACAAAAAATCCCATTGAATTTGGATTAAATTGAAGCTTTTATGATTTTTTGCAAGATTGGTGATTTGAATGTGAAATTAATTGAATTAACATTTTGAGAAAATGGCATTTTGGTAATATTTGAAGCCACTAAACCAAACACAGTCGTTTTGGCCCAGAATTTGAAATAATTTCATTGGCTGTTGGAAGAATGAAGAACCATGCACACGTGAAATGGAAAGAAAATCTGAAAAATGCAAATTGGGAAACTAGGGTTTATGTTCATCACCAAAATCGAATTTCTCAATTTCTCCCAAAAAATGTCAATTGATTACACCATTGTAAACATCAAACAACACACAATAACGTCCTAACATTGGTTTTCAATAATTCGAGCTAGGCAAAGAGAAATGAGTAAGACAAGTTTGGATCATCAATGTTCATTTCAAAATATCTCAACCCTTACTTGACCAATCTTAAAACTACAACCATCCATGAAATCAGCATCAAAAGATCTACATTAAGCATGCATCAGTTTGATAAAATAGAGAGGTCGAAAATTTACCAAGTTGGGAAGGGCAGTTGTGTTCTTGATGTTTGTTTGGTGTTATTGAAGTGGAACAGTTGCCCTTTAGATATGCCTTGATATATGATGAAGATGCCTTGGCCTGTGGATGCTTGGAATGAGCTCAAACTTTGATTGCCATGGTTAATGCTCTCTTGAAAACAGTACTGGAAGGAGCTTCTACAGGTGGAAAGAAAGTGATTGCAATGGTTCACAATGCAGTTTGGGTGGTGTTCCAACAAAAGCCAGGCTTGGTTCTTTTAGAAATTTTTGACTGGTTGTTTTGAAGAGGCAAGCAAAGTGAGGTTTTGAGTGAATGAGAGCCAAGGCTTGCTTCTATGTGCTTCTGGCTGCTAGCAAGGTTTTACCTGACAGGAAGTGATGGATGAATGGTCAAAACTAGGCAAGGCTTTGTTCTCTGAGTTTTGGGACAGTTTTTAAAAAGTGCAAGAAGTGAGTTTTTGAGGGTGTGGAGTTCTAATGTGCAAGATGTTATGTTGCTGTCATTGGTTCCATTGTTGACAGGAAAATGGTGAATGGATGTTGGAAAACGAATTGCAAGGCTCAGTACCTTTGAGGTTTGGACAGAGCTTTTTAGGGATGCAAGGCAAGGTGGTTTGAGAGAGTGTATGAAGTTGGTTTTTATTTTTGGTAGATGCAAGTGGGAGGGGTTTTTGTTGGTCTGCTACTTCTGTGGCAGGAAATCATGACCTGGTATGCTGTTTTGGTGGCAAGGCAATGTTGGTTCTGTGGTCCTTTGGACAGGTTTTATGCCATGTTAGCAAGGCAAGGCGAGGTTGGTTCCATGACAGATTTTTCTTGGCAAAAATGCAAGTGAGGTGTGTTTGGAGGTGAAGTCAAGCAAGGTTTGAAAAAGCAATGCAGTTTGGTTCCCTGTGAGTTTTAACAGTGAGGTCAGTTTTGAATGAATGAGGTTGCACAATCAATTTGCCTTGGCCCAAAAAAAGGTTGGTGATGCTATTATGTTGGCTGCAATGTTGAGCTTTCTTTGACAGCAACATGGTGAGGAACATGTGGTTTTTATGATGGCTTCATGGTTTTTGCATTTTTTGACAGAAAAAATGGGAATGCCAAAACAGCAAGGTGGTTTTCAAGTTCTTTTGTGTTGGCTAGCAGGATTCTCTAGCACAAAATGCAAGGCTTCAGGTTTTTTTACTGTCAGCTTTTGACAGTTTTTTCTTTGTAAATGCGAGTGAGGTCTTTTGATGTGAAGTCAAGCAAGGTTCCCTTGCTGTTGGATGCTTGGCTGCAGCAGTTCTCATGTGACAGTACAAATTGGCATGGAGGTATGGTGAAAACAGTTGCCAAGGGTTTTTTCTTTGCAAGATGTCGTGACAGAGAGCTTGAAATGCCAAAGCCAGAATCAAAATTGAGTGAAGGTAGTTTTCTTTGCTGGTTTGGATGTTTGCTGCCAGGCTTGGTTTGATGAATAGATGGTCAAAGCAATGCAAGGCTAGGTTTAGTTCATTGTCAGTTTTTTGTTTTGACAGCAAGTGATAAATGCCAATGAATGAGTTTTGGAAGAGGGATGAAGTTGGTTTTCCATGTGGCTGCAATTCTGAGTTTGCTCATGACAGAAAAGAAAGGCTTTACCCTGTTGTCATGTGGTGCTGTTTAGTGAGGTTTGGCCATGACAGGAAAATGAGGGAGGGTATGCTGTTTTATGTTGCTTGTGGTTTAGAACTGAATTTGCAATTTTGTCCAAAATGTCAAATGAGGGAAAGTGAGGATTTTAGCATGGGTTAATCCTGTATTGCAATGTCTTTTTTGATGCTTTTGTGTTTTTGGACAGACCAAAACAAATGCAAATAGCAGGGTCCCCTTTTTTAGGATGTGAGCCACATGAATTTCAATATGCCAATCTCTTTTTGATGGATGCTAGTTGGTCATGTGTTTGTTGGTTTGTTGGCAGAAAGATAGCAAAGGGGGGCCAGGTTGGTTCCATGATTTTCTGCTGCAATATGTTACTCATGACAGGAAAAAAAAAGAGATGGAAAGCCATGCTGTTACTGTTTGGTTTTGACAGAAAATCATGGGCAAAAAATCTGCAATGTGATGTGGTACAAGTATGGTTCATGAATTGGATTTGTTGTAAACATGTCCTTTTGCCAATGTTCAAGTAAACTAGTAAGGCCATATGTACTTGTTGGTTATTTGGCTGCATAATGAGGCTCACCATGACAGAAAAATTGCTGCATAATTGCTGTCCTTTTGAGGTGCAAGGCAAGGCATGGTGGAAGCATAGACAAGTATGGTGAAATTGTACCTTTCTTACAATTCAAGCAACCAAGCAATGGCCTTATGTACTGCATATTTTGACTTTGCAAACACATTCTAAATGACATTTATGAGCTGTTCCAATTGGCCAAATGTTGAAAAAATGTTTAAATCAAAAAGTCAACTCTTGGTCAAACTTGCATTTAAATGAAAAAGGTCAAAATATGCCATTTTGATTGGTGAAGTTTTGGCTCATGAAATTTATATTTTTGGAAAGAGGGGATCAAATGTGACTTGTAGGAAAAAACCCCACCAAAATTGGCCAAACGGTTTGAGAGATATGGCCCTTTGAAGTTCAAGATTTTCTGAAATCGATTCGATCATAACTTGCCAACCACACATGGGAATTGAGAGTTCTAGGACTTTTTGGAAATGGGAGAACAAGATCTTCAACTTTCATGTTGGGCAAAAATCCATTTGAGGCTTGTATCAAAAGGTAAGTTTGAGGATCAAGACTTTCCATTTATGGCAGGTTTCAGTTACAGGCCCAGTTTCCATTTTGGGAAATTTTGATCTGGCTTCGAATTCTTCCATGATGGTGTTTGGCATGATGTATGATGACTATTTGGACATGAATGAACTCTCACAAACCAATTCCAATCATCAAATCACTGATTAAATGGACAGTTGACCAACAGTTGACTTTTAGGGTTTCTGACTAATTGTGCATTGACTGATGACTTCCAAACCCTAATTCCTTGAGACCTTGACTTCAAATGATGTCCCAAGTTGTATGGACTCTTGATTATTGATCATGGTGCCCAAATTCCACAAGAATGACCACCATCCACTGCTTTGACTGACAGTTGACTTTCTTTGACTTTTGACTGTCTGTGTATGAACTGCTGACCTCTGAGCCTTCAACCCTTGACTTGAACACTTCAAATAGACCTCCAAGCCATGGGAACTTGTTGGACAAACCTCAAGGCCTTGATTCAATGAGAAATTCCTTTGCTTGCTTGGTTGACTGATCAGGAGATTAGTTTGACCTAATTCTTGATTGCTTGCTCTTGAGGCAACTGAGGGACAATGCAAATGCTATGCAATGGATCATGATATGCCATGACCTAATGTGAAAATGTATGCATGATGATAGGTGCAAATTTGAGGTGCTACAAGAGGGTCAGAAATCCGATGTGCTTTTGGTTGATAAGTTGACTCTAGTGAATCAAGGTCAAGGTGGTGAATTCAGAGTTGATGAGAATGGTGTTTTGAAATTTGGTAATCGGGTGTGTATTCAGGATGTTACCGAACTTAAGAAGAGTATTCTTGAGGAAGGACATCGTAGTGGCCTGAGTATTCATCCTGGGGCTACGAAGATGTATCATGATTTGAAAAAGTTATTTTGGTGGCCAGGAATGAAAAGAGAAATTGCGAGTTTTGTTTATTCTTGTTTGACTTGTCAGAAGTCAAAGATTGAGCATCAGAAGCCGTCTGGGCTAATGCAACCGTTGGCTATTCCAGAGTGGAAGTGGGATAGTATCAGTATGGATTTTGTTTCTGGTTTACCGAGGACAATTAAGAATTTTGAAGCTATTTGGGTGATTGTTGACAGATTGACAAAATCGGCTCATTTCATTCCGATCAGAATGGATTATCCGTTAGAGAGATTAGCTGAGTTGTATATTGAGAAAATTGTAAGTTTGCATGGTATTCCGTCGAGTATTGTTTCGGACAGAGATCCTAGATTTACATCGAAGTTCTGGGAAGGTTTGCAGAGGGCTTTGGGAACTAAGCTGAGATTGAGTTCTGCATATCATCCGCAGACTGATGGTCAGACTGAGAGGACGATTCAGTCACTGGAGGATCTTTTGAGGGCTTGTGTTTTGGAAAAGGGAGGTGCTTGGGATTGTTATTTACCTTTGATTGAGTTTACCTACAACAATAGTTTTCATTCGAGCATTGGTATGGCACCGTTTGAAGCTTTGTATGGTAGGAGATGTCGGACACCTTTATGTTGGTATGAGTCCGGTGAGAGTGCTGTGGTTGGACCGGAGATTGTTCAACAAACTACGGAAAAGATTAAGATGATTCAGGAGAAGATGAGGATTGCTCAGAGTCGTCAGAAGAGTTATCATGACAAGAGGAGGAAGTCACTTGAGTTTCAAGAGGGAGATCATGTGTTTCTTCGTGTTACTCCGATAACTGGGGTTGGTCGAGCTTTGAAGTCGAAGAAGTTGACACCTCGATTTATTGGTCCTTATCAGATTTTGGAGAGGATAGTGGAGGTAGCCTATCGTATCGCTTTACCGCCGTCACTTGCGAATTTGCATGAGGTTTTTCATGTGTCTCAGTTGAGGAGGTACATTCCTGATCCGTCGCATGTGGTCCAAGTAGATGATGTACAGGTGAGAGATAACCTGACTGTTGAAACATCACCTATGAGGATCGAGGATCGAGAGTTGAAGCAGTTGCGGGGTAAAGAGATTGCTTTGGTAAAGGTAGCTTGGGGAGGACCAGCAGGTGGCAATGTGACTTGGGAACTTGAGAGTCAGATGAAGGAGTCTTATCCAGAGTTATTCGCTTGAGGTATGTTTTCGAGGACGAAAACTCTTTTAGTGGGGGAGAGTTGTAACACCCCGATAAAATATGATAATTATTTAATTTAAGTTTAATAGTATATTATGATGATAATATGAATGAGAGGGTATTATTTTTCAAAATAAAAGATAAACCATTCATATATATTATTATTAGTATATTTATTAATTTAATTAAATAATTGGAATATTATTGGATTATTATTATTGGAATAATAAAGTTGGAAATTTTATGAATAATCGAGGGTAGAAGAGAGAAATTCAATTTAAGAATTTTGTTATTATAAGAAGGAAGTGGAAAGGTTAGAGAGAGTTTTTTTTATCGGTACGTGAAAACAGAGAACACGTAAGAATTGGGAGAAAAGAGAAGAAACTGAGAAAGGGAGAAGAAGAGGCTAGGGCTCAAGAGGAGAATTCACGATTGTTGAAGGTCAAAGAAGGATTTGCCGGATTAACTCGGGTAAGGGGGGTTTATCGTCGTTTAATGGGTATTATGGGTTAACATGTAATGGGTAGTAATAAGCCATTGAATCGACTCTAATTAGGTTTTGATAAATACCCTGAATTGTGATGAATAAATTACGTTAAAACTGTGAATGAATCTATAATTGGATGAGTCGTAATTTCCTGGACGTGTAGCTTTTTACGGAATCGAAATCGGAGGTCCGGAAGTCCTCCAACGGCGAAAAATGCGGGTAATTCTGCATTCTGTTCGTGTTAGCGCAGGAACAGCTTTCTGTCTTGCGTTAACCGGTTAACCCAGGGTGTTAACCGGTTAACACTGTTATGATAATTAAAATAATTAATTTCTGTCTTGCGTTAACGGGTTAACCCAGGGCGTTAACAGGTTAACACTGTTATAATTTGCCAAAAAGCGTATTCTGTCTTGCGTTAACGGGTTAACCCAGGGCGTTAACAGGTTAACACTGTTGAAATACTGTTAAAATTGCATTCTGTCTTGCGTTAACAGGTTAACCCAGGGCGTTAACCGGTTAACACTGTTGAAATACTGAAAAATTGTATTATGTCTTGCGTTAATAGGTTAACCAAATGCGTTAACGGGTTAACACTGTTTGAAAAGTGAAAAATTGATATTTAAATATTGTGTACGTTTTGGAATGGAATTATGTGTACATATTTGATGATTGACCTATATTGGTGAATGATATATTGCATGTATGATATAGTAGGGATCATTTCCCGTTGTTTTGAGCAGTATAAGTATTAGTAGAGTGTGCTAATACTGTGATTTATTATTTGGCATGACATGATATGATTCTGTGATAAATATGCTGATGATGTATGATGGTATGCATAATGCTATGAATATATCTATTATGTATTGAATTGTGGATGGACTGTTTATGGCTTAGAGTGTGAGCATATGTCCATTGTGGATTGTCGTTGATGTTTGCATGCTAGGTGATTTAGCGTGCATAGCATAGCCTTTATGGTGGTAGCTAATTCCCATGGTGAGGAATTAGTGAGTGAGTCACTAGGTCTCAAATGAGTGGGACTAGTGAGCTTGGTAGCCGTATCTGGGTTTGATCGGTGAGGTTGAACTATGTGTTCACGAATAGTCGGTACCGCATGCATGGAGTCTCATTTCATAATGTATGTATGGCGTATAATATGAATGGATGTATTCCAATATTATACGTGTGTTTGGTGTTTGTGTTGAGTATGATTATGAGTTGATGTTGCCGTTGCTGAATGTGTGATATGATTAGGGTGATGAATGTGTTAATTTACTTAACATTACATGATATTTTATAATGCTTATTATATCGATTGAGGAACTCACCCTTACAACTATGTTTCAGGTAACGAGCAGTGATTGAGTAGAAGCTAGTGCTTGGAGTCTAGTGTAGTTCCTTAGTGGGTCATGCTCTGGTATATGTAACATCGGGACGGGATGTTTTACCTTGTTTTCATTTTTGGTTGTTGAACAATTATTACATGTAATGTGTTACATGGTTTGCATGTTGTTAGATTTCTATCCGCTGCGAATTGTGCAATGTTTTATTTTGATTAATAACTGAGCATGACAAGATATTTTGGTGAATGGTGTGAAGTGTCAAGTGTGACACCCTGAAATTGCATATCTACTCTGATTTATATTATGTTGTTTTAATTAATTATTGGGGTATTTTAGAAGGGTGTTACATGACCTGGCTCTAGGCACCACAATATATAAGTTTTGACTCCTTCAGGATATCCAAGGAACATACATCTCAGAGCTCTAAGTTTGACATTGTCTTGCCTAATGTGAGCATAGGCTACACATCAAAATACTCTGAGTCTGTTGAGATTAAGTGGATGTCTCAACCATACTTCTTCAGGCGTCTTCATCCCTAAAGCAGTTGAAGGACACATATTTATCAGGTATGCTGCAGTCACAAAAGCTTATGCCCAAAACATCTTCCTTAATCACACACTAACCAACATGCACCTCACTCTTTCCAGAATGGTTTGATTAAACCTTCCAGCCAAACTATTTTCTTGGGGAGTCCCTATAGTAGTTATGTACCTTGCAATACTAGATGCATCATAATAGTTGTCGAAATCCTCATTGCAAAATTCAATACCATTGTAGGTCCTCAACCTCTCGACCTTCCTGCCAGTTTGGTTTTCGACCAAAGTCTTCCAACTTTTGAAATTTTCAAAAGTTTCATCCTTAGTCTTCTGGATGAATACCCATGACTTTTTGAAATAATCATCAACTATGAATAAGAAATACTTTGCATCAGAGTGTGAAGGATTCCTTGCAAGCCCCCAAAGATCAACGTGAATGTAATCAAGGGATACATGTGTTCTTTGTTTAACTTTGTTAAACTTCACCCTACAGGATTTACCAAATACACAAGGTTCACACAACTCCGGTTTTTCGACCTTGTCACCACATAAAAATATTTTATTTTGATTGGCCTTTTTCACCGACTTAGGCAAGTCTCTTGTGCCATAGCTCAGTCTTCAATACATGTTTTATGGATGCCACATCTACTGAACTACTTACAACCTCAGCCTCAAGGGTATACAAGCCTTGTTTCTTCACGCCTCTAAAGACTATCTTCGACACCTTCATTATCCTTAGGATACTTTGCTCTCCTTTGAAAACATATCCTTTCTTTTCGAATTTCACCAAGAAAAATCAAACTTCTCTTAAGTTTAGGTACATACCTGACACCAGTCAACAACCTCATTAACTCATCATAGAGCTTGAATCTCACAAATCTAATACGTGTAATTTTGCAAGATTTGTTGTTTTCTAGAAGCACTAATCCACCATCTTGATCACATAATTCCTAAAAAAAATCTTTGTTTGGAGTCATGTGTCAAGTACACCCTGAATCCATAATTCACTCCTTGCTAGAGTCGTTGCTTGAAACCACCAAAACATCAGATGATTCATAATCATCTTGCACAATGGCTACATTACCGTTATCCTTTTAACCATGATTATTCAGTTGATCAGGACACACCTTTATTGTATGACCCTCCTTCTTAAAATGAGAACACCTAATTGCAGGAGTGTTACCACCATAAGAATTATGTAGAACTTTACCCTTCATCCTCTCAAACCTATCATCTTTCTTTGAGAATTTCCCCTTAACGGATAAACCTTCACCAACAGACAATAGCTTGTGCTCCTTTCGTTCGTTCAAATCCTTAGAGTACAAGGATGATAGAACTTCTTCAAAGGTAAACGAATCTCTTGCATACAATAAAATTTCTTTGAAATGAGCATGAGACTTAGGTAAAACACACAACAACATCAATGATTAATCTTCATTATCAATATTGACCTCAATAATTTCAAGATCAAGAATCAACTTGTTGAACATATTTAACTGCTCAACCAAGACTTTGTCTTCACTCATCTTAAATGAATGCAAAGCCTGCTTCAGGTATATGCGATTGGCAAAAAATATGGTCATATACAAACCCTCAAGTTTGCTCCACACACCCGCTGCAGTTTTCTCCTTTGAAACATGCCGGAGAACCTTATCACCAATGCTCAATATGATGTCGTTGTGGTTTTTCTCAATCACCATCTTCTTCTTTGTTATGGAAACATCCATCTTCTTCGATCATTTCAACGCTTCTAACAAAACTTGTTAAACCAGTAGGGCATGCATCTTCAAGCACCACAAACCGAAATCATTTACATTACTGAATTTCTCAATCTCATACTTTATTGATGATATATTCTCCTCCACGCTCACCGCACCAATTTGTTGTGAAACGATACCCAAGAAAATATAGTATGGTCGGTTTTTTTTATTACAAGAAAACCACAAAGGAAAGGAAAAGAGAAAAGAGAAGAGAAGTACAATTCAAAATGGTTTAAAAAATGGATTCTTGATTCAATTCCATATTAGGGAACAATGTTTACAATTAAATCTCAACCACACCATTTTCTCCCTCTAATTAGGATTATCAAAGATTGATGGAAAAGTGAGAACTAGTATGCTATTTATAATAAAATGAAACCCTAGTTTTCAACTAACACACTAAATAATTAACCCAACAGTCTGGCCTAATTCAATATGTTAACTTAAACAACAAGCTAACATATTTATTCATGCAAGAACATGCTTTGACTATGATATGCACATCTTCGACCATTTGTCGAGCCATGAAGCTAACATTATCGAGGCTAAAATTTGATCCAAATACAACAATATTCTTTCAACTTTTTTTACGGTCTAAGATATCCTCAATCAAATATAAAAAATTAATAATTCAAAAATGATTTTCGGACTACATGCTTTTAAATTTTATTATCTATCAATCACAAAACAGTATTGATACAACCTTTTAATATTTATCATGACTAGAGAAAACTATCAGATTATAATATATTTTTCTTCTCCCTTGCACTCTTAATGTATTTTTTACATATAAATCACACTTAGGTACTCCTTGCACTCTTAATGTATTTTTTACATATAAATCACAATTAGGTACTTCATGTATTTTTAAAATTTGAAACTTATGAGAACTAGTAACACACTTTTTCACATATGATTATTTAAAATAATTCTCACTAAAGTATACAAAAACCAAATAAATTTGATAAAGCTCTTATATATTTTACCCAAAAATAAATCTCACTAAAGTATACAAAAACCAAATAAATTTGATAAAGCTCTTATATATTTTACCTAAAAATAAAACAAAGTGTATTAGTGAGTGTATTAGTAGTATTTAGAGACTAAAGAGATTTTATCTAGTTACCCCCAAAATGTAACCTGTCATATTCACAACTCTTATGCTTTTATCATATTAACCATGTATGATATAAAAATTTATTTTACAAATTTATTGTAAGATTTTAAGTATTTTAAAAAACTCTCGTCAATATTGATTTTTTTTAGACAAAATATCAAATTTATGAATAATAAATATTAATTTTTACCGAATTTTTATGTTCATGCATTTAGAAATATCCCGTAAAAATTCATGTTTTTCATTAATTTTTATCGGATATTTCAAAAAAATCGATAAAAGTACATATATTCTACCCGATATTTTAAAAATTCCGGTAAAAATGCACACATTGTTTTAGATTTTTTGAAATATCTGATAGAATGTATGCATTGTTACTGTTTTTTTTTAAATATCATGTAAAAATGCATGTTTGTTATCGAATTTTTTCAAAAAATCGATCGGTGATATAGAAATAACTGATAATGAAGAATTTGTATCAAAAATTTCAAAAAAATCGGGAAAAACATGAGGTTTTTCGAATTTATAAAAAAATTGGTAGTTTAAATATTATAGTTTTTTTTCTAGTGAGGACCAGAAGATTAGGCAACACGATTGCTTATATGCAGATTGCTTATATGCAGCGTGGCCGAGTTGAAGTTACTACAACGAGGGTTCGTGCGAGAGGAAATGACGTCGAGAACTCGCATGCATATCCGAGCAAGAAGAGTAGCCCCGACCGATTCTTACAGGAGGCGAATGACGGCCGAACAATTTTGTGCATCATACGATATTCGGTGTAGAAGATTTATACCTGCTGTTGGATGTACCAAAGATCTTGATAATGAGCATGTTGTTGAGAATGTCTAAGCAGTAGTTGAGGATGACATGCAGACGGTGGTGGAGACAGAGGTGCTACATCCTTTTGAGACGAAGACTCTAACATCTACATGTTTCACCCCGTTGAAATACACTTTTTCTTTAAACAAATAGGGAGTCATTGTATAATATTTTTCTTAACAACATATAATCCCTATTTATATAAGGTTGAATTCATTATAGACCTCACAAAACGATCAGTGCAATCACAACCGTACACAATTGTCAGCAAAATCTCAACCCTTGAATTAATACCATAGGTTTTTTTTCCAGGTCCTAAAAAAATTTGGTATATGCAAAATCTTCTGAAAAAATCGATCCTTTTAAACTATCAAATTTTTTAACATTTTGCAAAAAATCCAATAAAAATGTGTTTTTAAAAAAATACATTTTTTAATACACTACCAATTTTTTTAAAATACACTACTAAATTTTTTATTTTAAATCGGATATTTCACTTGTTCTATCAGATTTTTCATCCGATTTACTTACAAAATTTTGACAAAAATAATATGAAAATTATTGAAAACTTGGATGTCACGTCAAATTTTGAGGTTGCATGATAAAATCTCTAGAGACTAATAGTGTCTTTTACGAGGCCCATATTTAATGGGTCAGAGTAAAGCCCAATCAATAAAGAGCCTATATATAAAATCGAAATTGTTATTAACGTTCTCTCAACCAAACCCTAATCTGAGATCAAACATCAAACCAAACAATGGGACACAGCAACGTCTGGAATTCTCATCCCAAAACCTACGGTCCCGGTTCTCGCACTTGGTATGTCCATTCTTCAATCATCTTCTCAATTACTGTAGTTTAACGTTTCTCTGTTTATCCAAATTTTTACAGTCTTACTCTTTCTAATTTCTGTTTCTTTATTACTTGCAGCCGTGTGTGTGGGAATTCACATGGATTGATCAGGAAGTATGGCCTTATGTGCTGCAGGCAGTGCTTCCATAGCAACGCCAAGGAGATTGGTTTCATTAAGGTTAATATTTCAATGTCTTGTTCTCAAATTTATTCCTCTGGTGAGTTTGTAGAGGTCTAACTTTTTTTATTTTCTGCAGTACCGTTGAAGAGCTGTTGTAGCTGTTCTGCCAAGTTCATGTTTGAAGAAACTTAATTTTGTTTTTTGCATTTAGTTTATTTGTCAGAATGGATCGATGGCATTAAGATTTTATTTTTATATATAGAGAGCTATGAATTGTTGTTTACTACTATTGAAAATTAATGTTGACTAGAACTATAATTTATTTACTTCTTGGCATTAATTTGATTTGAGGCACCTATATCTTAGAAATCAGGGGGCGAACATAAAAAATAATATTACCCGGTAATAATCTCTTTTACTCATTTTTCATATCCAAAGTTCATCTCACTATGGAAGAATGAGTAAAAGAGTTTCAAACACAAAAATCTATCATCTAAATGTCAATCTTCCTGACAACACCCCATAAACATATGGAAGAAGCTTACCAATTCTTATCTTGCAACATTTAGAGCAGTTTTTAGTTGCGAAACGAAGAAAACAGGGGCATAAATTGGGTTATTTAGAGTGGTTTGGGTGTGTGGAGTTTTGAACTCTTCAATATGGCACTTCTTTGTAAATGGAAGTGGTGGATACCATTTGGAGGGATTTGTTAACAACAAAATATGGTTGCTTGCACAGTAAGGTATTGTGTGGTTCTCTTTTAAGAGGGAATAAGGATTTCTCCATTTGGTGGAAAGATTTGCATTACATTGGCAGGAACTTTTTCTACACGATAAGGTTTGTGCGTGTTGCTTTGAGTCGGTTGTAGGACGCTTGAAAGGATTCCAACTAGACATCAGCTAGCAATGAGAGGAGTTCTACACGATAAGGTTTGTGCTTGTTGCTTTGAGTCGGTTGTAGGATGCTTGAAAGTGTGGGAGAAAGTGTTTTCTTGGATGAATATAGGGGAGGTGAGGAATGAGGTATGTTTGGAGAACTTTCAAAAGTTCATGTCGGGTTTGAGAAAGAAAGTGAAGAGTTCAAAAGTTAGTGTGATTTGGATGGCTGTTGTGTGGTCTTTGTGGTCGAGGAGGAATGATATCATGTTTAATAATCTTATAAGTTATATTGATGACATTCTGTCAAATATCAAATTTATTTTTTGGTATTGGATTGTTATAGGTGCCAACCACAGGGCGAGTTACCGTTTTAATGATTGGTGTAAAAATTTGTACGACTTTATTATTCTGTAACACCATATATACTGGTTCGAGTACCCTTGTGCTCCATTAATATATTTGCTTATAAAAAATGTCGCAAACTTTTATAGACACCTAAAGGAGGTCACCCCTAAAGAGTTCTTGCATTATTTCTATGGGAATGATATGTTATAACTTAAATCCACGTTAAGACACCTTATATATTAATTAAATATGACTTAATATTATAGCTTTCACATTGGTGTTTACTTAACCATAGGTTCAAAATCACAACTTGTAAAATCAATCTTGTGTCACCATAAAACTAAACATTTGACTACTACATATTTAAATTTGTCTTGACAAATTTGACAATATTATTATTATTTTTTAAAAACTAAAGGCCCAAGAGGCCTTAATCATTTTTATTAAACCAAAAAGTGTTTTTAGTTATAGCCTGCTGATCCTTCTTGTGGGCCTGAATATTATACTCGCTACATATGGGGTTATGTGCCCCTGATTTAATTGCTCTAGAGTATTATCAATTTGCGTCATTTGGCGACCTAAGTTGGTACAATCTTCCACCTTCTCCTTGCTTCTTGTTTGGTTTACGTTTTTCACCATATCTTTAATATATGTGTAAAGAAACACCTCTTTCGGGTTTATTTTCTTCGCAACGTCCAAAGCATTTGAGACCGCTTGAGAGTCCGCCTCAGATGAAGATTCATGTCCCCTTTGGTTCCATGTGCTAATAATTTCAATCTTCCCTTTGGTGTTCCGGTAAACTACGCCAAGGTTCCATTCGTCAGGGATTGCTAAGTTTGTGTCAGTGTAAATGTGGACCACTGATTCTTCCACTGAGTTTTGTTATCCATCAGAACTTTCACTTGATTCATACCATGCATGTGGATTTATAACTCTTTATGCCTCATTTCGTGGGTCATTGTTGCGCTAGAGATAACATTTTGGAGCTGATCTTCACTCTGACTCTCATAATTGTTGTTGTTTTTATTTGTTTTTCGCTTCATATTACTAACTTTGTTGTTTATTTTATGGCTAATGATGTTGATATTCCTATCTATATCGTCCTCGGTGGAGTTACGATTGTCTTCACCCCCTTCTTTAACATGCATGTTGTTCTCGTGGCCTTTCTGAATCTGGACCTTCTTGTTGTTACAAGTAAGTTTCCGAGTTGAGTCCATGTCTTTTATTATGCTTATGTTATTTAGATCTTGATTAGGGTTACTCACTATGTTGTTCTTGTTTTCACACACTTTATATTCAGTGGCTTTCAATCTCTTCCTCTTTGTTTCTTGCAAGTCCTCATTGTGCTTAGTCTTCTACGATTTTTTACTTATAAGATTATTTTGGGTATTATTCTGGTGATTCTTCTCATTTTTATTTACTTCGTTGTTACCGATATTACTAACCGAGTTGTTTTTCTCCTTGTTGAAGGATCTGGCATGAGGATATTGAGCCTGCTTCTGATTATGGCGCTTCTCCTTCCTTTATTTATAAGTATTTTTATTTATTTAACTGGCCCTTATATTTATCAATCTTGTTAATTTGCTATTGAGCATGATTATTTTCACCCTGCAGGGTTCTCTCCTTGTTAATGCCAGCTTCTTCTTTCTGCACCCCTGAGGTATTACCTTTATACATAGGTCTTCCATCCCAATTGATGTTGTTTTAACTTAGCCTCAAGAAAGTGCAACCCTTTTGAATGTAAGTATCCTATTCAATGTCTCTTTTCTTATTGCATTTATTTTTACCTTTGTTTCTCATTTGATTATCCTCATTATTTCTTGGGTTGTTGTACCTGTAGGTCTGAGTTTTACATCTTCCATCCACCTCCTATTTGTATCTCTCGCCATTGATGTAAATCCTTGTTCCATTCCTCCTGTTGTTTTTATTTTGAAACTCCTGTTTTATTCTTCCTCTTGTATTAGAATTATGATGCTTGATTTTATGTAGGTCCCATCTATTAATGCACTTTCCCAATTTTATCTCCTTGTTACTACTCTGATCACCCAGGTTCAAATTATTCTCCTGATTGGTTTCCTATTTTGAGTATCTTGAGAATGCTTTGGTGTCTGGCGCGTCTCCTTCTTATCTTTCTTGGTAATGATGTGATTTAACTGGATCTCTACTTTACCACCATTATTGGTTTACTGCTTAGGATTATCATTGAAAATTTGCAAGATTCTTTCCTTGTCAGAGTTTGCATCTTATTTATGAACCCCAGATAACTCGCCATTGCACATAGGTCTTTTGTTCCAATTGTTGTTGTTAAGATTGAGTCTCAAGCTAGTACAAACTTACTGAATGTAAGTTTCCTCTTCAGTGTCTCTATTCTGGTGCATTTCTCTTTACATTCTTTGCTCCTTTAACTCTCTTCATAGTTATTTTTGTTGTAGTTCCTATAGGCCTGATTATCACTGTCCCCCTTTTCATTCATGTAAATACCCTTACCAGTTCTCCTTGTAGTCTTCTTTTACCATATTCTGCTTGTTTTTGTCTCCTTTACTAGCGTTATGTTGAATGTTATTTTGAAGGCGCTTCAGCTAGTGAGTTGAGCCTTTGCTAGGATTTTTGTTACTACGCTGATTATCAAGGTTCAAGTAACATTTATCCTCTTTCTTCTTGTATATATATGCTTTTGTTGCATTCCATGTCCTTCTTCTCTTCTGCTATCTTCCTCATTACTCTGTGATAAGCTCTATTAATGTTGTTATCATAGCTAAGTATATGTTGCAGACTAGGATAGGTCCCCTCAGCAACCATCTTATTACGTGCCCACCATATGTTACATATAATGTTAAGGATTTCCTTGATAATGCCTTTATTATGGTCCTGAATGATTTTCCACAACCAACCCTTCAACCTAATGTTAGAAGTGTGCTAGAAATTTAAGTTTAAATTAGACCCGAACCAAATCCTCTTAACCCTCTCGCATTCAATAAAAGCATGAGAGATGATTTCTCCCTTATAAAAGTATATAGGACAAAATAAGGGGAAATTCACCCCTTTTTTATAAGTTCCATTATGACAGGAATATCATCATTAAGAATGCGCCAGGTAAGAGCTTTTATCTTAGGTTGAGTGTTTATACTCCAAAGCTTCTTCCAAAGTTTCTCCTTATCCTTGTGAGCAAATTCTTTACTTTGAATAAGTTTTGAATGATAGCAAATTGTGTGATCATTGTCTAATTGTTGGTTGTGCATTATTTTACATGTTTCATTTGTGTTTTTAGCCTATACTATTGTTTCGTGTCTATACATAAAGATCCACATTGATACATTTCTTAAAAGAACTCATAAAAACTGTTTTGTGTCAGTATGTATCGATACATGTTCATCTGCATCGATACATAAATTTGTTTTAAATCACAAAACGTTTTTGCTTCAGTATGTATCGATACATACGAGCTTTGTATCGATACATGCTTAGTTAAAATGTTCTATGTATCGATACATACGAGCTTTGTATCGATACATGCTTGTATTAATTCTCTAAAATTAATCAAAGCTACAGTATGTATCGATGCATAATCTTTTGTATCAATACATAATTCTGTTTTATCTACTAAACAACTTCTGTCTTTCACATATAAGAAGTATTTTGACAGCTCAGTAAAAAAGTACGAATTCAGAAGTGAAAAACAGTTGTAACACAAATCAAAGGAGTGTGTAGCAGCAATTGTTTTGAGCAGTTAGAAACCTGAAAGAGACTTCATCTTCTTCATCTTCTCAATCTCTTTACTTCAAGAACATCAACACATAATCATTCTTGTTCTTTGGATTAAAGGATCAACGAGATAACGTTCAGTGGAACGATCAAGGATCTAGCTGAGGTGTTCAGTGGAACGATCGAGGATCTAGCTGAGTTGAAGGTTGAAGGGGGTTTCGAGGAAAAACCAAATGGTTTGTCCTTCAAGAACTGGAGTGTTCTTGCGGGTTTGTTAGTCACGTTTGCAGAACAGATTCAGCCGTAGCGTAGGGTTTGGAAATTGGGTAATTTCGCAAACAGGTCGTGGAACCGGTGAATTGTTTGCAATTTCTTGCAGGAAATTCTTGATCGAGCTCAGATCAAGTGGAGGTTTTATACAAGAAGAAGATCTTGGGATTTAGATTTCTGTCTTTGTATTGTAACCTTGCATCAACGAATTCGGCATTATTGATAATAACAGTTCTCAATTTCATTTGAAATTGAGAGGGAGACGTACCCACACGCGAGGACGACAGTGGGGAACTTTCTTACCAAATCTCTGCGTATCGTATTCTTTCCTTATCTATCTTTACGTTTTTAACAGTTTTGTGATTTCAGTTGGTGTATTGTGGCCGTACATTTCGTGATACAATAGTGGCAAGAAAACTTATTTATCTAAACTCCACCATTGTTCATCATTGATCACATACACACCAAATGTTTGACAAAACTGTCAGCTGAGTTTTATTCATTGGAATTAGAATTTAGTGATAAGTGCATTTAATTTGATAATATTCTGGTGTTAATATTCTCTACCGTTCCTATTCAAATCCAGCAATAAATTCGCGTGTCCGGTTTTCTAGTAGCGGTTCAGATTAGACGGAAGTCGATTCGGGACTGTAATTTTCCGCTAAGTTTCAATAACTCTGATAAGATTTTTTAAATCCGTTTATTTAAAAGAGGTGATCTATTCACCCCCCTCTCGATCACTAGCCACACCGTCTAACAAGTGGTATCAGAGCGCCGGTTCGCTGGTGTTCTGTGGTTGCCTGTAACGATATGGATTCTGAACCAAAGGGGGCGTATAATAGAGCGCCGATTTTCAACGGTGAAAACTACGGCTACTGGAAAGACTGCATGCGAGTTCATATAAATTCTGTTGATAGGCTAGTATGGGCTGCCATTGAAAATGGTCCTTTTCAAATTACTATGACAAATGCGGCTGGCGCCATAGTTCCTAAACCAGAAGGTGATTGGAATGAGAAAGATGAGAAATGCAAGTTTAGGAGATTTATTGTTCCTAAAGGTATTTATCAATGGAAGCCAAAAGGCAACCATGTTAGCACTTACCCACTTGGACCTAATGAAAATTGGGTACCAACTTCTCTCTTTTGATATTGTAGGATGAGTGCCTTGCTTCCGTAGATAGGAGATGGTTTCTTGACAGCGGTTGCTCAAGGCACATGACCAGTGACATATCGCTTTTTATAGACTTCAAAGCAAAGAAGAAGGGATATGTTACTTATGGAGACAATAACAAAGGAGCTATACTTGGCAAAGGTAGTGTAGGTAATCCCTCTACCACTACTATTTCTGATGTCCATTTAGTAGAGGGGCTTAAATACAATTTGTTAAGCATAAGTCAATTGTGTGACAAGGGTTATAAAGTTTCTTTCACAAAAACTTGCTGCATAATTGAACATGCTGAACAGAATGTTGTGTTTAAGGGTGTAAGAGTAAACAATATCTATATGCTTGACCTTTTTGATGTATCTTTAACAAGTACTAAATGTCTAGTTACCTTGAATGATGATTCTTGGCTTTGGCATAGACGTTTAGCGCATGTTAATTTCGATTTGCTTAATAAGGTTGTATCTAAGGATCTAGTAGTCGGTCTCCCAAAAATAAAATTTTCAAAAGACCACCTATGTGACGCGTGCCAAATGGGAAAACAAACGAGGGTCTCTTTTAAATCTAAAAATGTAATTTCAACTTCACGACCCCTTGAGCTTCTCCATATGAATCTCTTTGGACCTTCTAGGACAAAGAGCTTAGGTGGAAATTATTATGGTTTTGTAATCGTTGATGACTATTCTAGATTTACTTGGACTATATTCCTTCATAGTAAAGATGAAACTTTTTCTGCTTTTAAGAATTTTGCAAATCTGTCCCAAAACAAAATGAATTCCAAAATAGTTACAATTCGTAGCGATCATGGTGGTGAATTTCAAAACTATCACTTTGATAAGTACTGTGACAAGTATGGTATTGAGCATAACTTTTCAGCTCCTCGAACTCCACAACAAAATGGCGTTGTGGAGCGTAAAAATCGTGTTTTAGAGGAGTTGGCAAGAACAATGCTAAATGAGGGTGGAATACCAAAATATTTTTGGGCTGATGCAGTTAGCACAACTTGTTATGATTTAAACAGGATCTTAATTCGTCCTATTTTAAATAAAACTCCTTATGAGCTTTTAAAAGGAAGAAAGCCAAACTTGTCACATCTTCACGTATTCGGTTGTAAGTGTTTTGTTTTGAATAATGGTAAGGAAAATATTGGGAAGTTTGATGCAAAAGCGGATGAAGGTATCTTTCTTGGATACTCACAATCAAGTAAAGCATATAAAGTATATAATAAGCGTTTACTTACTGTTGAAGAATTTGTCCATGTTTATTTTGATGAGTCTTATCCGAAAAGTGTCGGAAAAGGTATTTCTTTTGATGACGCAGGTGTATCTACAGAAAACATACTCAAGGAAGCTGTTACGGAAACTGATCAGTCCAGAACAGTTGCCCATGAGAAGGAGGAAGATACTAGTCATGAAGAAGATGAGGAAGAAAGGACAGCTGAAGTGAATGACCTTCCACCAACTTGGAAATCTTCAAAAGACCATCCTATTGACAACATCTTGGGAGATATTTCAAAGGGAGTAATGACTCGTTCTAAGATAAGTAATTTTTGTTCTCACTTCACTTTTGTTTCACAAGTAGAACCTAAAAATGCCAAAGAGGCCTTGATTGATGAATGTTGGCTAATGGCCATGCAAGAAGAGCTTAATCAATTTAAAAGAAATGACGTTTGGGAACTTGTCCCTCGTCTGCGAGATCATCATATCATAGGTACTAAATGGGTTTTTAGAAATAAGCTTGATGAAAACGGAGTGATAACTAGGAACAAGGCACGTTCAGTAGCACAGGGGTATAACCAAGAGGAGGGCATAGACTATGAGGAAACTTATGCTCCAGCTGCTCGCCTTGAAGCTATACGTCTCTTGCTTGCCTATGCGTGATCTAATAATTTTAAGCTTTACCAAATGGACGTAAAGAGTGCGTTTCTAAATGGTGTCATAAATGAAGAGGTATATGTCTCACAACCTCCTGGTTTTGAGAATGCTGAAAATCCAGATTATGTTTACAAATTAAAACGAGCTTTGTATGGTCTTAAACAAGCCCCTCGGGTTTGGTATGAAAGGCTTAGCAAATTTCTAATTGATCATGGATATTCAAGAGGTAAAGTGGATAATACTCTCTTTATTAAACACAAGGGAAAGAACATTCTTTTAGTTCAAGTTTATGTAGACGATATAATTTTTGGTTCAACTAACACACACTTGGTCGAAGAATTTTCTAAGGTTATGTAGGGTGAATTTGAGATGAGTCTTATGGGGGAGCTGAATTACTTCCTAGGTCTTCAGATAAAGCAACTTGATGAGGGTACAACAGTATGTCAAACAAAGTACTGCAGATAACTACTCAAGCGCTTTAGAATGAACGACTCAAAATCAATTGACACCCCTATGCCTACCAACGGAAATCTAGATAAAGATGAGCATGGTAAGAGTGTAGATGTCAAAAAGTTTAGAGGTATGATTGGGTCTCTTCAGTATCTTTCTGCTTCTAGACCTGACATCATGTTTAGTGTTTGTATGTGTGCACGATATCAATCAAATCCTAAGGAATCACACCTGAAAGCTGTTAAGCGTATATTTAGATATCTTCATGGAACATCTAAATATGGGCTTTGGTATTCCAAAGGAAGTGATTGTAGCTTAGTAGGTTACTCCGATTCTGATTTTGCTGGCTGCAAATCAGATAGGAAAAGCACGAGTGGTACATGTCACTTGTTTTCAAACTCCTTGGTAAGTTGGCATAGCAAAAAGCAGGCATCTGTGGCTTTGTCAACTGCAGAGGTTGAGTACGTTGCAGCCGGTAGTTGTTGCGCTCAGATTTTGTGGCTAAAGCAACAACTACAAGACTTTAACATTCAACTCAAACGTATTCCAATAAAATGTGACAACACTAGTGCCATAAACCTTACTAAAAATCCTGTTTTACACTCACGCACTAAACACATAGAGATTAGACATCACTTTCTTCGCGATCATGTTGAAAAAGAAGACGTTGTATTTGAGCATGTTGATACTAAAAACCAGCTTGCTGACATTTTCACTAAACCTTTGGCAACAGAACCGTTCTTCAACATTCGTCGTGAATTAGGGATCTTAGATCTCTCTCCATTGTTGTCTTAAGCATGTTTGTTCTTATTTATATTATGCCTCACCTTGGTTGATGAGATTTGTTTTAGATTTCATTTATACCTCACAAGGTTACATCAACAGAGGTAATATCACTCTTTTCTATATCTCTTTTAGAACTATGTGATTGTGTATGTTAGAACAAAATTCCTTATTTTCGTTTATGTGAATTTCTTTGCATATATTGTTTGAACATTAATATCTGATTTGTGAATTATACTTGGGCATCATTATCATGACATACTTCATAATGCATAACCATACTGCATAAAAATTAATTAAAATTTGGTTTGGCATCAGTATGTATCGATTCAAAGATGTATGTATCGATTCATGTCTTCTTCATTTCACATTTGTCAAAATTGGTTCAGTATGTATCGATCCATTCGTCGTTTGTATCGATACATAAACCTTTTTAAAAACAAAAAACTCGTGACATGGATCGATCCATTCCCATATGTATCGACACATACTGATTATATTTGGATTAAATGCATCTTATTTCACTCATGGATCGACACATCAGCAATTCTTATCACATCTTTTCACAAACTTGGTATCAGCAGTTCCCCTACCTCTCAAAACCTGCGGCTAACCCTAATCTCCTTCATCATCATTCTCTCCAAAACCCTAAATTCATCTCACTTTTCTTCAATTTTTCATCACCATGCCTCCAAGAATCATTCCGGCTAGAGCAAGGGGAAAAGGAAAGGAACCGGTTGGCACTTCTCAGCAGTTACCAGAAATTCCTCCTAATGCCTTAGATTTGCTTCATCCTGCAATTGCTAATGAGTTTGAGGATTCTTTCAAGACAAGGTTAGTTATGAAACCCCATGTCTTCGATAAACATGATGCTATTCATCTGCATCTCAATGATGTGGTTGAACTCCTTAATGCACAAAAACTTGGTTCATTTTTGACTACAAAGGATGATTACCATGAGGATTTTATCCGTGCATTTTATGCTGGCTTACAACCTGGTAAAGGATATATGTTTAAGTGTTCTATTGGTGTCAGAACCTATACTTTTGAGGCTGCTGATTGGGAAACAGTGTTTCAATTTCCGCTTCCGTCGCATAATTTCAAGACTTGGCATGACTTGAAGTTTAATACTGACTTTAACCTGAAGGAGTTTACTCTATCTATCTTGAAATTGGACAGACCGCTGGGTGAGGATGAATAGGTTACGTCTGGTATGATTAAGAAAATTCCTCGTATACTTCATTGGATTATCTCGCACATTCTGCGTCCAGCAAACAGTGGACATTCTAGGTTAGACAGGGCAGGCATTCATCTCTTGTATATTCTTCAAAATAAGGTTCCCTTGAATTGGGCAAATTACTTTGTGAAGCGTCTCTTTTTCGTGCGAAACAGTGCCAAGAATGTTGCTCTTGGTTATGCGTCTCAAATCATGAAAATTCTTACGTTCTGGAATGTTGTAATCCCTTTAGTTCCTCTCATATCACCATATGCTGCTCAAGAGTTTGACTCTTCCACTTTATCTCATATGGGATATCGGTGGGACAAGGAACATCAATGTTTCTATTTCTTTGAAAGGAAATCCAAAACAAGGATCTATAATTTTGATGTGCCTTCTGAACGAATTCATGTAGTTGAAGACCAACCCGATGAAGAAATGCATGATGTGAACGAAGCAGATGTGCCTACAGCTGATGACAATGCTGGTTGGGGTGATTGGGTGCCACAAAGGTGGTCTCCAACCAACTATGTACCTGAACCAACGGTTCCTCCGTTCTCCGGCGGTGCTTCATCTGCAACACCTACTGCGCACCTAACTCAAATGCTTCAACAAATGGAGCTTGCCAACCAAGAACGTCATGAAGAGGCACGGTCTTGGCATGTACAACAAAGTGAGTGGCATAAGGAGCATCGTGAGTGGCATGACGATCATACACGGATGTACCATAACCAACACTCTTGGCACACGGACTTGGTTAAGTGGCACCAAGTCTTCTACAATGAAATGTTTGGTTTTATGGACGACTGCCGTGCCAATCCTGGTATTATGGACAAATTCAGAAGTGTTGAAGTTCAGGACCAGTTCAGGCACTACACCTTCATGGGCCACAATCCAGATGCAATGCCTCCTCCTCCACCTCCGCCAAGCTTCAGAGATCCTGATAGAGATGACGAGGAGTCCTGTGGTGGCTATAATCCACATTAAACCATCATCATTTTATTTCACTGCATTTCATTGCATGTTGCTTGAGTTTTTTTTTCTTTTCAGATTAGTTGCACCTTATATGTCTTGGCTTATGTAATTTTTAAATACTTTCTACTAGTTAAATGCTTATTTCCTTCTGCTTACTTCTGGTGTTATTGCCCTTATTTGTCATTCTTTGTGAGTGATTCTTTACTTTTTAAGCTTCCTTCTTTGTGATTGTTAGCTTCTTTATCATTTTTGCTGTGTCCTGCTACAACATGTTGCCTTGATAAAACTGTTTTTTTCTTCTTTTTGATGTTGACAAAGGGGGAGAAATGCAGATGTTGACAGATATGCACAAACTCAGGGGGAGTATCACACATCTTGCTAAAAATTTGCCATCATCAAAAAGGGGGAGTTTGTGAGCAAATTCTTTACTTTGAATAAGTTTTGAATGATAACAAATTGTGTGATCATTGTCTAATTGTTGGTTGTGCATTATTTTACATGTTTCATTTGTGTTTTTAGCCTATACTATTGTTTCGTGTCTATACATAAAGATCCACATTGATACATTTCTTAAAAGAACTCATAAAAACTGTTTTGTGTCAGTATGTATCGATACATGTTCATCTGCATCAATACATAAATTTGTTTTAAATCACAAAACGTTTTTGCTTCAGTATGTATCGATACATACGAGCTTTGTATCAATACATGCTTAGTTAAAATGTTCTATGTATCGATACATACGAGCTTTATATCGATACATGCTTGTATTAATTCTCTAAAATTAATCAAAGCTACAATATGTATCGATGCATAATCTTTTGTATCAATACATAATTCTATTTTGTCTACTAACAGCTTCTGTCTTTCATATATAAGAAGTATTTTGACAGCTCAGTAAAAAAGTACGAATTCAGAAGTGAAAAACAGTTGTAACACAAATCAAAGGAGTGTGTAGCAGCAATTGTTTTGAGCAGTTAGAAACCTGAAAGAGACTTCATCTTCTTCATCTTCTCAATCTCTTTACTTCAAGAACATCAACACATAATCATTCTTGTTCTTTGGATTAAAGGATCAACGAGATAACGTTCAGTGGAACGATCAAGGATCTAGCTGAGGTGTTCAGTGGAACGATCGAGGATCTAGCTGAGTTGAAGGTTGAAGGGGGTTTCGAGGAAAAACCAAATGGTTTGTCCTTCAAGAAATGGAGTGTTCTTGCGGGTTTGTTAGTCACGTTTGCAGAACAGATTCAGCCGTAGCGTAGGGTTTGGAAATTGGGTAATTTCGCAAACAGGTCGTGGAACCGGTGAATTGTTTGTAATTTCTTGCAGGAAATTCTTGATCGAGCTCAGATCAAGTGGCGGTTTTATACAAGAAGAAGATCTTGGGATTTAGATTTCTGTCTTTGTATTGTAACCTTGCATCAACGAATTCGGCATTATTGATAATAACAGTTCTCAATTTCATTTGAAATTGAGAGGGAGACGTACCCACACGCGAGGACGACAGTGAGGAACTTCCTTACCAAATCTCTGCGTATCGTATTCTTTCCTTATCTATCTTTATGTTTTCAACAGTTTTGTGATTTCAGTTGGTGTATTGTTGTCGTACATTTCGTGATACAATAGTGGCAAGAAAACTTCTTTATCTAAACTCCACCATTGTTCATCATTGATCACATATACACCAAATGTTTGACAAAACTGTCAGCTGAGTTTTATTCATTGGAATTAGAATTTAGTGATAAGTGCATTTAATTTGATAATATTCTGGTGTTAATATTCTCTATCGTTCCTATTCAAATCCAGCAATAAATTCGCGTGTCCGGTTTTCTAGTAGCGGTTCAGATTAGACGGAAGTCGATTCGGGACTGTAATTTTCCGCTAAGTTTCAATAAATCTGATAAGATTTTTTAAATCCGTTTATTTAAAAGAGGTGATCTATTCACCCCCCCTCTCGATCACTAGCCACACCGTCTAACAATCCTTGTAGTTGGAGCTATCAACTTGGTTAGTATGCTCCTAATCATTAAAATAGCGATACCCAGATTTGACCGTATAGGATCCATTCTTATTAGCTATCCACATCAACTCATCCTCCTCATCATTGCCACCTATATGTATGTTAATAATTCTATTGGCATCATATGGTATAAGATTGTTCTTAATCAGTCGGGAGTTCCACTTTTGGTTTCCTTGCTCAAGTAGGTCCCTAACTCAAAACACTTTAAGGACCAAAGGCTTCAAAGTTAGGACTTTAAACTATCCTTAGTAAGGAATCCAGGGGTACTCCCATATGTTAGTGCTCTTCCTGTTCCATATTCTCCAACAAAATCCCTGTAATAGTTTAAGCTTAACATTATTTATACTTTTCCATAAGTAGTTGTCCCTGCTCTTTCTATTTGCCTTCCAGAAGCTAATGTTAGGGAAATACTTACCTTTTAGGCATTTATGTATGATAGAATTATGATTGGTCAATATTCTCCACCATTGCTTGGCAAGCAAAACATCATTGAAGGTGCTCATATCTCTAAAACACAACCCATTTTTTTCCTTTATGTTGCAAAGATTACACCATTTTGTCCAAGAAATATTCTTTTCCTCCTTTTTTGTTCCCCACAAAAAATTACTCATACATCTATCCATGTCATGGCATAGATTATTGGGGAATTTAAAAACACTCATAGCATAGGTAAGAATAGCTTAAGCCACAACTTTAATAAGGACAATTTTACCAACATAAGGAAATTATTTTCCCTTCCATCCATTCAACTTCCTTTTTATTCTATCCATTAAGTAATTAGAATCAATTCATTTTTACCTCTCTAGAGAAGTAGGAATGCTCAAATAGGAGCCAATCTTGCTGTCCACCCTAATAGATAATCATATTCTTATCTAGCCTTTTTCTCTTCCCTCACTTTCTGGATGTATATCATAACAAATTTGTCTATGTTAATGAGTTGACCAGATGTTTTCTCATAGAGAGTTATGATTCTTTTTCAGCTCTTGAGCTTCTTGTTCTTGAGCCCCTACAAAAAATAATGTTGTCATAGGCAAAGAAAAAATGAGTAATATGAGATGCCTTCTTGGCCACTTTTTTAGCCCATGAATCTTAGCCTCTACCTGGCTTTTACTGATATGGCCTGAAAGGACCTCAACACAGAGAATAAAGAGGTAAGGAGACAAAGCCTCATTGCCTTATTCCTCTAGTAGGTTTAAACCATCTAGTGCCATTATTATTGATAATAATAGAGAAATAAATAATAAACACACACTTCATAATATGATCAATAATGTTATTAGGGAACCCCATGGTCTTTAGGGTTTTATTCAAGGAAATTCCATTCAATTCTATTATAGACCTTAGTCATGTTCAACTTTATTCCTATATAACTTTTTTTAGTGTTATTATTTTTGTTCAAAGAATGAAGAGCCTCATAAGTGAGGATAATATTGTATGTTATAAGCATTTCAGGAATGAAAGCACTTTGAAATGGACTGAAAATAAAATTTAGGTGCTTCTTAATCCTGTTGGCTATAGGCTTAGACATAATTTTAAGAGACACATTGCATAACGATATGAGGCGATAGTCAGAGGGATAACAAAGGTTCTTTATTTTAGGAATGAAACAAATATAAGTTTTATTTATGTTATCAATATCTCCCTTATTGTTAAGGATACCCAACATAAGTTAGTGACAATAGGATCCACAATCTCCCAATAATGATGATAGAAGAGAGTCGGGAGTCCATTAGGCCCCGACGAAGCATTACCTTTCATTTGTATAATGAAATTTCTAACCTCTTCAACTGTGAGTTTATGATTGAGATCCTCTCTCATCTCTTGGGTGACCCTATTTTCCACTACTCTGTGAATGTCTTTAAGATTCTCATCATTGTTAGAAGTGAATATATTAACAAAGTAATTCAAGAATATTCTGGATATAGTCATACTATCCTCCTATGTGTTGCCCATATCATCCTTGATAGCACTAATCTTCTTCTTCTTCTTCTTCTTCTTCTTCTTTCCTCCTCCTCCTTTGACTGACTATGTGATGGAAGTATTTGTTGTTTTTGTCCCCCTCCTTTAGCCAAGTGCATTTAGCACGTTGATCCCACCAAATTTCTTCAATTTTGAGGGTCTCATCAAGCTCTCATTCTGCCTGACTAATAGCCAAAGATTTATCCTCACCTGGCTGCAACTTTCTGGCCTTAGCAAGCTTTTCCCAAGCTCTTTGACTTTTTTGTTAAGATTGCCAAAGGTTTCTTTCCCCATCTTCTAAGGTTACTAATCATATTATGGGCTTTTTGGATGATGTCAGCCTCTGAAGCTCAAGTTGAAGCCATGATGTTTTACTTTCCACCTTAGTTGTTCAGATTTGCTCAAATCTATAGTTTATTCTGGAGAGCTTTTGCATATACATGCACTCTTTGTTAGAATTAAACATCAACATAATAGGGTTATGGCCTGAAGTATACCGAAGTAAGTTGTGATTATCATAGTTATAATTGTTCATCCAATTATCAGACAAAATAAATCTGTCTAGTCTAACACTTATATATTAGAGCCTAATTGATTGTTTGACTAGGTAAAATCATCTCCTATGTAATTAAGATCATTTAACTGACAAGAGTTTAGAGTATCATCGAAGAGATTATCCAAGTCTCAGTTTGATTATCCCTTTTTTTATCCTTATCATAATTGATAATGTTAAAATCCCCTCACAGAATATAGTCATCCATGTTAGAATTATTGTTGTAAAGGGTATTAATCACAATGCAAGTGATGTTCTTTTTTTTAATGGTGGGGGTATCCATAGATACCAGTATGTCTAATAGGGTTGCCAATATCAATAGTATCTGTAAGACCCTAATTTTGACCCTAAGATCCCTCATGGCACCATATCATTGCTCATTGCATTGCCTCAAGGATCATAGCATGTGTGGCTCCTTAACCCTAGGGTTGGGACTTGCGTGAGTTGGTTTGAGACCACCAAGCATGCTTGAATTGTATATTATTGCTCTTCTTATTTTTTTTACTAACCAAAAACACAAAAATATGTCACTAACTTCTTTTGTTTTGAAGCTCAAGTGATCACATGTGCCCTTACTCCTAGGAGGCTCCTATGATCAATGAAGTGGCTAGATGAAGATGAAAGCAAGCATGACAATGGTTCCCAAAACTATCAATCATCATATATGTCTCCCAAGTATCTCAATTTTCCAATTTGATCAAGATAAACCAAAGGGCTTGAGGATTGTTTCCCAAGGAAACCCTAATACAACTGTGCATTGACTGTGCCTTGCCCATGAAGCAACCTCAACCTTTTATCAAATTTAATCAAGGTAAGTTCTTTCATTCTCTATTTTATGCATATATGAGCTTATGTGAGTACCCTCAATCATTTATTCATCAAGATTTAAGGTTTGGCCTTGAGAAGTTGACGAGTTAAATCATTTGACTAAATTGAGATCCACTGAGACCTAACGTTTGATGTGTTTGTCAAATGAAGATGACCCCAAGAGAAAACATGTTCTTAAGAACCATATGAACGACTTTCATGTTCATCAAAAATACATTTGAAACTTTTAAGGTCATCATTCATTTCAAAACATTATAGGTCATTTTGACTGAAACCCTAATTTTGGGTCAACTTCCCAAGGACCTAACTTCCTTACTTTTTATGATTTTTAGGTGAGACCAATTGAATTGGAAAGCTTAATATGTCTAATTCAATTTTTATGTTGGACAAAATTTCATAATCCTAAAATAAACACATGTGATAATATAAAACATTATAGGTCACTTTGGACCAAAATCATTGAATCTTAAAAAAAGTCCAACTTCAAGTACCCATAACTTTCTCATCAAAAATCCAAATGATGCAAAATATAAGTCAAAATTAATCATATTGAAAATATCTACAACTTTGATGTTTGAGGTTTTTCCATTTGAGGCTTGCATCATTGAAACAGAAGGGCTTGAAGTTGGTCACTTTTGGCAAACTTTTCAAATACATGTTTTGTACCTCAAACTTCAAGGCCAGTTTTCAAAAATTTCCAAACTCCAAATGAATTTTTTTCCCAACATAGCTTTTGTTCCTTATGTCAAGACCTTTCCAACCATTACTCACATGCCTATGTTTGGATTTTCTATGTGTGACTTTCGAAGAGGGGAACATTTGTGACCAAATATGCAATTCACTTGGAATCTTCATGCACAAGCAAACACAAGGCAAATTGCACGTCCAATTCAGCTTGGTATCAACTCAGCTTACATTTCCAATTGATTTTAGGCCTCACATGCGCCTGTACAGGCCCATGCATGGAGGACCCAAAGCTTCATGCACACGAGTTTTACCTCACTTGCCTTGCAACTCAGCTATAAATACCATGCCATGCTTATTCTAAATTCAACCTTAAGGCTACCTGAAGCTCTGCAGAATTGGAAACCCAACCATACCAAAGGAATTCTGATTTTATTTTTTCTCAATTCAAGCTTGAATTTCAACAAAATCAGTTGATCTTTAAGACTTATTCCTTAGCCTTGCACTCATATCACATCTCAAGATCAAATTGCAAGCAAAAGTTGGAAGGAATCGTGCTGATCAAAGCTGCTCTTCAAAGGTTTATTGCTCAACTGTTTTGATTTGAATCTCATCATATAATGTGAATTGCTTGTGTTCAATTGGTTTTCTGAAGTCCTCGTGTGAGAGGCAAGTCAATGGTGGCTTTGATTTTGTGAATTGAAACATTTCAGTTTTCACACCTGGATTTTCAAGCTCAGATTTCTCATTCCATAGGGATATTAAGAGAAATCCAAGGTTACAGGGGTGATGTACATCACCCCAGCTTCATTTTGGCATAAGGCTCGTGTGTTTTGGTTGAGGTTTGAAAACCTGCAACTGGTGGCCGGAATCAGTTGGTCCATCGGAGAAGACGGTGGTTTCCACCACCGTCCCCACGTGGATGATTCCAGGCCATTGGATGAGGCTCCAACGTTCTAATCCTGGCCAATGATTCAGCTGACTTATTTTAATTCGTTTTACTTCGCGCTTGACTCATGTCCATGGTACGCGCGCGCTTCTAAGCCATTGGATGTTGCAACGTCAATTAATGAAGTGGATCCAGCGCTCCTGAATTTTTCTCTTTTTCTAATTTCTGTTTTATTTTCTTTTATTCCATTTATTTCCAAAAATGCATAACTATTTTATTTGGAATCACAAAAATATGAGACCAACACTAAAATTTTTCTTGAAAAATCTAGTTTCATTATCTGATTTTTAATTATTTTTGTGATTCCATTTAATATTTTTGTGAATTATTTTGTTTTTAATAGTTTTTAATTCATTTTAATTACTTTTTGATATCCAAAAATTCCAAAAATATTTTCTTAACACATATGGATCATGATAAGTCTATGAAAAATATTCTCATCAATTTCTTAATTGATTTGAGATTTATTTGAGATTTTAGTTCATTTGTGTTATTTTTCTTTGATTTTAATTGTTTTAAAATAGTTTCTGTTTTCAAAAAATGTTGAGAAAATTTGTCAAACCTTGTTTGACCATGTTAGACTTATGATAATTCAATTGGACTTATCCAAGTTGATTTGAATTGAATTTGAAGTTTGACTTTAGTTTGTTCTTTTTATTTTATGCATTTATTTTAATTTCAAAAATACCAAAAATATGTTTGACCTTTATTGACTTCTAATATTCATTTCTCTTCTGTTTATCATTGGTTGATGTTGATTTCATTCACATTTGATCATTGTGTTTTTATTATGTCATTTGAATTCTCATTTTGTCCATTCCATCTTCATCTCCTTTCTTTTTCTTTTTCTTTTGGCCAATGAGTTAATGATTTGTGGTTAGTCTAGACATATGAGAGGCTTAATCTTATTTGATCCAAATCATACTCAACTTGATCAAAGATCAAGTGAGTTGCTTTGTGTCCAAGATAGGTTGCTTCTTGGTCAAGCAAAAAACCTAAAATCCATACAAGACATTTCTTCTTTTCTTTTGGCATGACAAGTTGTAAGAGCTTGGATTACTAGTCATGATCTCTAACTTGTGTTTATTTACCTATAGTTTTATTGACCGGCCTCAGATAGGTGTGACTACTACATTAGTCCACTTACGATTGCTTAACATAGCACTAAATTGTCTCATGACACACTAACATTAACTACTAACTACTAACTTTAATTCAACCATTTAATTCTTGCAATTTACTTTAATGCAATTTACTTTCTTGCTCATTTATTCATATTGCCTTTTCCCTTTGCTCACTTGAGCTCATATTTTATGTTTATGTCGTTTTCCTTTTGCTCATTTGAGCACATTATTGTATATAAATATATTGTTGCTTTGTGTTTGTTTGTGTGAACCCAATGCTAAAAGGAGAAAGGACTTAGAATTAGGACCTTACCTATGCTTAAAGGAGTTCAAGAGAAATTAGGCCTCATGCCTTTAGAATGCTAAACTTGTTGAAGAGCAACTAGGCCTCATGCCTTTAGAATGCTTAATCTTAAAGTTGACTTCGAAGGACCCCTAATCTAAACTCATTCTTTGTCCATTTCTCTTATTGTGTTATGAACCTTTTGATTGTTTGTTCTTGTGTGATAGGGATTCCAATCTTGAGATAGTAAGAAGGACCATTGTCATGAATAGCCAAGTTAAAAGAGACAAGGCAAATGGAGATCCTAGGAGCTTGAATGTGATACTTGATTGATTACTTGAGTTAATTGCTTGTTGCTTGCTAAGTCCAAAGGAAAGGAGCATCTTGAATCATCTTTATGATCTCAAGAAAGGGAACTCCAAGGGTTTTATCTCTTCTCTTATCTTTGCATGTTTAGGACTAGCCCTTCTCTTCTTCTCTCCACTCTAACCCAAGCCAAACTCACTTTGTGCAAACATTGACATTATTTTCAAATTAGAAACTTAGGCCTTATGCCTTTGATTTTTTTTAAACTCTTTTCACTAATACTCATTGTGAATGAATCTTAATCATACTTTGACCTCATTTTGTGAATACTTCTAACTTGTAAATACAACTCACTCAAGTTGTTTTTGTGGTTCCAATGGCCACCTTTGTTAAAAACTTTTTTCATAAACATTAGCCATAGGTTTGAGTTATCATAGTGGTTGATGTAAACCTCATCTTATCCTTAGTGATTGGACTATAAGTCTTCCATACTTATTATAGGGTGGATCCCTCACTAATATGTTGAAGCTCTCCTCACATGGTGGATTGTTGGTTTTTGGTTGAGTTTTCTCCCTTTGATAACAAAAGATCTTAAGGCTTTTGATCAAATCAATTCACCAATCTTTTTTTGAGATCTTTTACTCCGAACTACGAGGTTTTGATCCTACCTTTGTGATGGTACGTAGGCAATGAGTTCATCCATTCAAACAACAAAAATTGTAAATATGTATATTCTTTTCTCATCTCCCCAATCTTGTTTGCACATATCTTTTCACAAATACCAACCTACAATACACTTTGCAAAAAGGGCTCCCTTAGAGTACTAAGGATATTTTGGATGCTTAAAACCTTCCTATTTCATAACCAACCCCCTTACCCAGATCTCTGACATTTTTATTAATTTTTGATTTGATAAAACTTCTTATTTGATTTTTGTTCGCTTTCTAACCTTTCCTTTAGATAAATAGAAGTGCGGTGGCGACTCGAATTGTATGTTTACTTTTGATTTAGTCAATAAATCTAAAGGTAACGAATACCCCGCTACAGTATCAAAGTAAGAGTCAATGAAAATGTTATTGCTATCAGCAATGTGGATATTTACTGTCTCCTTCCAAAGCAATACAAGGCCACCTACTCTAGCACCACCATCGGTGGCACAATCACATACATAATAATTATCCATATATATTTGGAAATGGTAAAACATGGTTTGAAAGTGAAGTAAATTCAACTTAGATATAAAGTATATATCAGGCTAATGGACTTTAAGTAGATTTTTGTTAGTTCTAATTTTCAGAGAGGTTTTCATCCTCATATATTCTAACAGGATATTCATATATCTCGGTCAACCTCTAGCCAGAGGACTACCGTTTGATTAAGTAAATATTTCTATTTTTCATATAACAATAATTATAATTTTTTAATTTACATTAAAAAAAATCTAAAATATCTTATAATTTAAAACGGAAAGAGTATTATTATGTCAAATTAATAAGTTTTAGAAGACTATCCGCCCAATTCCGGCAAAATATCTAATAAGGAAAAGCTCTCTAGACAAAAAGTTAAAATTAGAGCACTCAATATTTATGACTTAAAGAAACATAAAATTTGAAGTATATATAATTTAATATCGATTCAACGATCAAAATGTAACATGGTGAATATTCCTAAAAGACAAAACTATGACATGCATCTGATTTTATTATTATTATATTTGGACGAAATGCATATAAAACGTTTATACGCACCTCAGAATCCAACTTTTTATTTATTTATTATGTATGGGTCAAAAGTTCAACATTTCTTTTTTATTGTTGACTAGAAACTAAAAAAAGGAAAGGAAATATAATCTTTTCTCAATTAAATTTACAATCTCTGAAATGTTCTTTATATTACTTTTCATAAAATATTAAATCTGATTCAACTCTACGTGTGGCATTTTTTTTAACCTCGTGATTAGTGCCGGTTATATATATATATATATATATATATATATATATATTATATATTATATATATATATAAAAGTCCGGTTGATGGTGATTATTGACTTGTATTATCTTTTACTAGATTTATATTAGTTTTATTTATAAAAAAAAAGAATTATTTGAAAAGTTTTCTTATTTCACTGTTTCTTTTTAACCGTAACCCTGAACTTTGAATTTTTCTAAGGGTACCTGCTGGTAGTGTGTGGTCCAGGTCGTAAGTCCAGATAGGTGAGGCAGTAAACCCGTTGGTTTAGCACGCTGTAGTTGCCGTTAAGAAAACAAACAATAAAGGGGAGGATAGAGATAGATAGTGGAAGAGGAACCTGAAGAATAACTAGTTCGATTAAATAAATCTATTTGTATAAATATTGTTTTGAAACCATGTCTCAAATCATCAAGGCTTTTAGCGAATTAGGATGTAGTTCACGGAGTAAAATTAATAACCGAACCTTAGTTCCTGCTACCTTAAATAATGATAAAATTGATTTAGATCAAGATACCTTCCAAAACCAAGAATTAGAAATTCAGGAAATGAAAAATAGATTAGTTAACTGGTCTATGCCAGAAATTAAATTTAAAGAAATATATAAAATTTGTACTTTTGATTTTAAAAGTCAAAAGATTATTCATACTGTTGAATCCGCTACTTCTGTTAGTAACAAGCATGAAACTATTAATTTGTTAAATAAAAAATGATTAGAAACGCATTATAGAGAAGGTTATCGCTATATCCATTTAGGATTGATTCAGATAGCTATAAAACCATTACATAAACTAGGATTAAACACCCCTATATTACTAGTTCTTCGAGACACTAGAATTAAAGATTTTCATAATTCAACTATTGCTATAGTTGAATCAAATCTTAACGATGGTCCAGTCTACTTTAACTGCCATCCCAATTACTCTATGAGCTTGGCTGATGAATTTACTAAGAATTCATTAGTTATATACGTCCAAGGTCTAAGTGATAATTTTAATCCTGGAGTTGCCAATATTGACGTTATTAGTAGAATTACCTAGAAAGTCTCTAATGTTAATTATGATTTTAAATCACTCAAAACTACTCCAAGAAATGAAACTTGTATTATTGAAGCAAATCTTAGCAGGTCCAATGTTATGACCCCAAAAATACTGACTGCTTCAGATATTATAGAAAAATTCCCTCAAGAATGGATATTACAAGACGTGGTTAAATCTGAAAAGATTGAAGCCAGAACTATTAGAGATGTTATTCAAGATATTGATGGATCTGTCAGGATCAGGATGAATAGAAGTCAATCTTATCGCTATCATCAATCTAGTAGTATTGGGTCAACATCTAGTGCTAGACATTCAGTTAATTCAACAATTAGGGTAAACCTTGCAGGAGTAAACTTTGCTCCTACAATTTCCCAACCGCTATACTCTGAGAGGACCTCTAGGTCACCCTCTCCAACTGAATCCCAAATACTAGGTGTTATTACAAATGACGGATCCTTTGTCATAGACAAAGCTTGGATTAGAGCTGACTTTGAGGCCATTTATAATTTAGAAAAGAGAAATTGGTATTTCTCAAATTTCTCTAAAGATCAGACTCAAAGGTATTTGCAAAAATTTTATAGGTTTCTAGAAACACATGAAATTAATATCTATTTCTTTACATGGTTTGAATTACTCTGTCTAGAAGAAGAGATAGAAAACCCTTTTGCTGTTAAGTTGTACTTAGATGCTAATGTTAGGATAAGTACCAGATGGAAAACTTCTAGGAAAGAAATTATAGAGTCGGTTCATCCACCATTGGAAGATATTAGAATTACCCCTTCTAAAGAGAACATAGAAATAGAAGCTTCACCATTTAAATCGATAGCTAATCCTGTAGATCAGAGAAAAGACATTAATAATCTACATAGTCAGATTAACTATTCAAACCAAATACTCAACAGTTAGATAGGATAGAAAACTCTATTCCTCAACCTAAGGATGTTAAAGACTATAAATTGGATCCTACCCGACCTATTTATCTATACCATACTCCTTCTAACCAAGAGTTGAAAGGAATGAGTTTAGGTCGTGATACTACTCATAAAATAGAGGAATTAGTTACTAAATTAAAAACCTTAAACATAGAAACTTCTTCAGGAGAGATAAATACTTTATCTCGAGACGAAGAATACGACAATATGGTGAGTAAATTAGGCGGAAGAGCCCCAAGACCTAAAACCCGAAACTATTATCCTAGGCCTTCATTTGCTGATGTGCAATTTGAAGAAAGAAGTAGTTTTATCGAAATTAATTATTCAGGAGAATCCATTGTCGAGTGGAATATCGATGGTGCGTCTGAACAACAAGTTTTGGATACAATACAAAACATGACCATGGCCGCTACTGCCTTCAAAATTAAAGGAAATACGGATAAACATACTAAAGAGATATTAGTTATGGGATTTACCGGACAATTAAAAGGATGGTGGGACAACCTCTTTAGTTCAGAAGATAAATACTAAATAGATGCAGCCGTAAAAACAGAATCTAACGAAGAGATTTGTGTTACAACCCTCTTATATGCTATTACTAAGTTCTTTGTAGGGGAACCCCTTAAACTCCAACAAAGAGCAGCTGACCAATTGCTAAACCTTTATTGTCCAACCATGTCTGATTATAGGTGGTATAGAGATATGTTCTTATCTAAACTATGCCTTAGGTCGGATGGTGCGGCAGATTATTAGAAAGAAAGATTTATTAGTGGTTTACCTAGGTTATTTGCAGAAAAGGTAAAAATTAATATTAAGCAAAACTTTAATGGAACGATCCCCTATCAGTCATTAACCATTGGAGAATTATCTAATTATGTAATTGAAACTGGTATACAAATTTGTACAGATTATAAATTACAAAATAAGATCAAGAATGAAAAGGCTAGTAATAGGCGTGAAATGAGATCATTTTGCGAGCAATATGGAGCTACTCCTTTGAGAGCTCCGAGTAACCCCAAGAATAAAAAACCCGCTAGTAAAGGAAGAAATAACTTCCATTATCATAAGAAGCAATTTTACAAAGACAAACCAGAATTTTATAAAAAACCTTACAAGAAAAATTATGGTAAGAAATATTACAGAAAATATAATAATAAATCTAAACCCACGGATAAAGATGTTAAATGCTATAAGTGTGGTCGTTTTGGCCATTATGCTAATAAATGTAAGGTTCAAGAAAAAATTAATCAACTGAGTAACTTAGACATTTCAGAAGAGTTAAAAGAAAGTTTAATAACTACTTTAAATAATATCTTGTTAAACTCGGAGGAAGAAGGGTCGTCAACATCTGAAGAATCTTCTTACGAAGAAATACATCAAATTGACAATTCTGAAAAATCGGATGATGATTCTGATGAATGTTTAGGCCTAGATTTCTGTAATTGTGACAATTGCAACAAAATAATTAATGTTTTAACAAATAATCAAGCTAATACTTTGATAGGAATATTAGACAAAATGGAAAATTTAGAAAGTAAGAATGCTTTCATGAGACAAATTAAAAATATTATAGATGAAAATGATATTTCCAAAAAGAATATTCACAAAGTAGAATTTAAAAATGTTATGGATTTATTTAAGAAACCGGTTGAAAAAACTGTTTATATTAAAGATTTACAAGAAGAAATTAGCAATTTAAAAAATGAAATTAGAATTCTAAAAGCCATGGATGATGAGATAGAAATTAAACTTTTAGAGTTACAAGGAAATATGATTATTCAGAATCAATTTAATAAAAATTTAGCCTCATCTAGCTTAACCAAAAATAATGAGAAAACTATTATTATGAATAATGAAGATGGGTATATTAACAAAATAGAAAAATTAATATCGCATAAATGGTATAGTAAAATAAATCTCATTGTTAAAGATAAAACTTATGAATGAATTGCTTTAATTGATTCAGGAGCAGATTTAAATTGCATTCAGGAAGGGTTGATCCCAATCCAATATTATGAAAAAACCAAAGAATCTTTAAGAGGAGCCAATGGTAATAGATTACAAGTTTTTTACAAATTATCAAGTGCTAAAATTTGTAAAGATCAGATTTGTTATAAAACCTCTTTTCTTTTAGTAAGAAATATTCATGAGTCCATTATTCTAGGAACCCCTTTTCTAGCTTTACTCTATCCTTTCACAGTTAATAATGCAGCTATAACCACTAATGCTTTAGGGCGTTAAATTAAATTTGAATTCTTAAAACCACCTAAGATTATGGATCTTAACTCTGTCCAGAGTAAGGTTATATTATTTATTAATCAAATTAATAATAAAAGAAAACAAATTAATTTCATTAATAAAGAAATACACTATAAAAAGATAGAAGATCAACTGCAATCTCCAAGTATTCAAGAAAAAAATTAAAAGTATACAAAATAAATTCATTAAAGATCTTTGCTCAGAACAACCTAATGCTTTCTGGAAAAGAAAAGTGCATACTATCTCATTACCCTATGAACCTGACTTTAAGGAAGCCAACTCCACGGAGACTTACTGAGCCTAATCAATCCCTTGTCTAGGAAATCTTTTATTTCTTTTTTATAATAGTCTAAATTTTGTTTATTCATTTATATTGATCTGGCTTTAGTGGGGATATTTGCTTCCTAAAAGTCAGGTTCATAGGGCTTTAGTGCGGAAGACTTATATATATATATATATATATATATATAATATATATATATATATATAATATTATATATATAATAATTATATATATATATATATATATATATATATATATATATATATATATATATATCTTTAACCATGAATAAAATATTAGAAGTTCATTTGACCGCATTTTAACATTAAAAAGAATTTATGAGACTTTATTTAAGTACAGTTTAACCGTAAAAATTTGAGATTATGTGTGATAATGCGTTTTGTACGCTCTTAAAGACGATTTTGTATGTGCGCACGCGTACGCACACATGTGTGCATGTATGTGATCTTCTCTTTACCGAAAGATAACCAGTAGTATAGAAATTAAAAATAAAACTCTAAACTAATTTTTAAAACTAATAGTATTAGATCGGTTGTTTAACGTATGATTCTAATAATATAAAAATATAAAACAAAACTCTAAACTAATTTCTATGAGTCGATAAGCCATCAACTCGTATCCCTTAAACTCACACCAGAATTTAATTAGAGAATGAAAGCGGAAGCGTACTTGAATTTGTCATTGAAATCTTTGAACGTTTGCGGATATGTGATCTTTCAATTTGTAGAGTTTCTTAGGGTTTTTTGAATCTCTTTTGATGGGGATGAAGAGAGAATTCTGATAAATTGTGTGTTTTTTAATCGCTCTACCAATGGAGACCATAACCCATATAAATAATCATATGGTTATTTCTTAGTTTCCAATATTCTAATTTGACCCATCATCAAATTAGATGTTGACTTGTGGTATCTACACAATAACACTTTATGACATATATGCCCTCAGCCATAGACTTGATATCAACCAAACCACTATAGTTTTGGCTAATTAAATAGTGAGTCTAACACATATATCTGTGACTCAAAGTTCTAACAATCTTCCATTGGTCACATATGTAACATTACACACGTGTTAGACTTTATGAGCTCAAAATTTGCCATTATATGCTTCAAACATATCCGAATTATCTCGTTAATTAGTCAAACTAATATGCAGAACCAAAGTGACTTTCGTTATATTAATCATAGCTAAAACCCAATAGTGATTACGAACAATGAAATAACTAAATGACATAAATTTATCATGAAATGTGTAGCATGAAAATCACAAGAATGTGACATGTACATGTCGATTTCCAATTAGTCATACTTTACTTTAATGAGATCATTCAATAATCTTATTGTACAAAATATAAATAACTAAATATCAAACTTTATAAACCAAAATTTATTCAAAACCAGAGTATGCATACATGATGTCGCATTACGCGAAAAACCGGCGGGAAAACAAGAACAAAAGAGCCGCCACCGTGCGTTATTTATCCCAAAAGAGGGAAAGGAAACGCTCAGAGTAAACCTGGAAAAGACGTGGTCTCGCGACCAAAGAGAATGGGATCGGGAGTCGGTTATGCGAAGGGAAGGTATTAGCACCCCTACGCATTCGTCGTACTCGACGGGATCCACGCACAATAGGAAGGAAAATGGTTGCTAAAACACTGCTCACACACACACACTGCCTGAAAGAGACACAAGAAAACAAGACCGAAACTGAAACTGACTCGGCATGATATCGTATCTTGGGCCTACTTAGTCTATCAGGCATAGACATCAGAGTCGAAGTAGTTCGGACTGGGGAGACGACACATGCTCGCTAGGATATCGCATCCTATGCATACGTATCTTCTTGGACGAAGAAGAATCAGAGCATTCGTAGCTCGGCTGACACGCACAAACAAACACAAACAAGGGCAAACGTGGAGCCCGAATGCCAATCACTGGACTTACATCGACATCCGAACCAAAACACACCCACACTGGAACCCGAATGCCACTCGATGGACTTACATCAACTTCCAAGCACACAACAACACACACAGAAGGGTTGAAGACAAAAGGGTTGAAAAAGAAAAAAGGGCGCCCGGAGAGATCAGCTCATCTCCTGCCTACGTACCTCATCTGGTATGAGGATCAGGGCGACGTAGTTCCCCTACGGAGGGAAAAAGGACTAGCCTAACCAGATAACAGAGGGAGACACAACACTAGGGAGACTACGACTCGAGCCTAGATGTTGTCATGCAAAGTCGTCCCTAAGTTAAGGTTTCTAGCTAACTTGCACAGGAAGCAAGCCTATCCTAAACATGACTTGCACAGGAAGCAAGCCACACCTAACTTGCACAGGAAGCAAGTCAAACAAACACACAAGCACAAGTAGCACACACTATACACAAACAAGGGGCTCAAACAAGGTTAGGTTTTAGTCGAGGGGTCATATCAACCTCAACAAACAAACCTCTGGAACTGGGTAATGGTGCTCTTAACCTTGCCATCGAGGGGCTAAGGTGAAGCAGATGAAAGGAGATGAGGGGTGTGCCTCATTGCTCTTATCCCTGGTCAGGGAGAGCATTTGAATATCAGAAGGTGTGGGAGTTCAGAAAGTAGGAACTCTATCCACAAGTTAGACTCTATAGATCTTGGGTTTTTACTCACTATGCATCAACACAGGTAGTGTGAGCAAGGTGAGTGACACACAGACTAGCAGGGGATAGGTTGCATATCCCTTGGGTTCTGCCAATTGCCTCTTCACTTAGGAGGTCTTTGAATATGTACAGGGACAATTAAACAGCCACAAACATTGCCTCTTAAGGAGGACTTCAGACAGTTGCCTGGCCAAGTAACAGGCCAGGTCTTCCAGACTACATGAAGTAAAGAAGTTATACCTCAATGCAAATTGCTCTTAAGCAAAGCAAATCAAAGTTCACAAGGAACTAAAAGCAACTAAAGTACCTGAAATCAGTCAAGCACAGTTAGTATACAAGTCAAAGTTAAATCAAAATGAAACAAAGGTCAACAGTCAACACAAGCAGATAAATGTGCAATGCACAAAGCTCAAGGCATGTGAGCCAATCACCCTACAAAACAAACAAGTTAGTCATGATAAACAAGCACACTCAATCAATTTGTATTGGTCTCATTGGGTAATTGTTGCTTAACCTGAAAAAATGAGCTCAAACATGAGTAACAGGACCACTAGGACAAGCCTAGGGTCAAAAGAGGATGAGAAAGTCAAAACAGCAAATGAAATCCAATCAAAATCATATTCAAACAATCAAGAAACAAACTCAATTGGGTTCACATTCATATCAATCATCATCATCATTTCATAAGCAAAAGAAGTCAAAGCATGGCATATGGAAGCTCATAGAAGTCAACAGCAAGACTTAACTCAAAACCAATCTCAAACATTTCCAAAAATCATCAAATAAATCATGGTCAAACATAGTCCATAGCATGATATGCATGTCAAATTTCAACTCATTTGGACAAGTAGAAGGTGATCAATGAAAATCAGAAAGGCAAGGCAATTTTAAGCATGCTCAAAGAAGTCAACCAAACATACATCAACTTGAAAAAATCATAAATCAGTGATGGCATATGAGAAATGAATGGGATCAAAACCATGGCAAAGCTTAAGATGTCTACTAATCACATATCAAATTTCCTGTCCATCTAATAAAGTAAGAGAATTTCACAAATGAAATGGGAGCATGTGTCACAAAAAATCAACATAAGACCAAACAGGGGAGAAAAATCTCAAACAAATAGGAAATGCCACAAACAATTCCAAGAAAAATCACATGTAAACTATACATACATAAGTTCAATCATGCAAAAATTCAAAGCAATTTGAGGTCAAGAAGCATGGTAAAGAAAATCATCAAGTTGCACATCAATGGTGTGACACAAATTGTCACACCCTACTTCAAAAAATCATAACTCTCACACCAGAAATGATAAATTCACAAACTCTAAACCAAAATCACCATGAATGTGTCTAGTTTAAGCACAAACAATTTCAAAGGCATTGGACAAAGCATCATCATTTCACAATTGATTTGGCAAAAGGTACAAAAAATGGTCACATGTCACAAACCCTAGCATCATTTAAAATCTACTCATGCAAAAATTCTGGAAAATACATGATAAAAAACTAGAGATTGTGATGAACATGATGCAAAAAATCCCATTAATTTTGGATTAACAATGGTTGACTTATGATTTTTGGAGTTGATGGTCAAAATGAAATAAATATTGAGAAATAATATGAAATAAACATTTAATTTAAACCGGCAATGGCATTTTAGTAAATAAGGTGAAGTGTTAGTGAAACGCAGCGCTTAGGAAATGAGAATGGAATGTTCTGATTGGGCCATGCGAATGAAACAGTAACAAGCTCATGCAACACGTGAAATCTGGGAAAACATGAGCATTAGGGTTTCGCTACAGTGCCTTCTTCTTCATCCAAATTCGTGAAAAAAAATTGTGCCCAGAAAATCAAATTGAGCACACCATTGTAATCAGCAAACAACAAGCATGCATAATCTAACCTCTATTTCCATTGAATCGAACTATCAAACACGAATCATGCAAAAACAAAAGTGAACATCAAACTTAAAAAACAGATTTCTCACTCATCACTTAATCATCTTCATGGATTCAAAGTTCATCATGTTCATGGCAAAGAGATCTATCTAAGGCATAGCATAGTTTTAAGAATAATGAAAATCGAAACCTTACCAAATTTGAAGTGCAGTTGTGTTACAGTGGTTATTTGGTTGCAATTGCTCGAAACAGGTACACCACAAGGTTCCAAAAGATGTATGGTTGAAGATCCTAGCTCAGCAATGCTTGGAATGGTTCAGACTTTGAACTGCCATGGATGAGCTCTTGATGTAGCAGAGCTGGAAGATGATGTTACAGCTGGGAAATGAGGCTTGAAATGGGCTCAAAGATGATGGTATATGATAAAGCAAACAAAGCCAGCTCAAGGTCTTTGCAGTTTTTGGCCGAAAATTCACAATGAAGGAAATGGTGATTTTGAGAGAAATGGCAATTTTTCTGTTAGAATGTGGCTGCTAGGGTTTGATTCAGAGTGAAATGATCTATATGTATGCTGTTTAGTGTGTTAAGCATGATTAAGCAAGGTGGTAATTGGAATTTGGAAAAATGACATGTTTTGCTAATTTGGTCAAGTTCACTTAAGTGGTGAGGTGCATGAGTGGTAGCTGCGAATTTGGGCTTCAAACATGTTTAAAATATCATTTCAGACCCTTTTTAATTGGTAGGATTGGTTAGAAGTGTTTAATTCAAAAATTCATTTTTGTACCACACTTGAAATAATTCAATGCCATTCCAAAAATGCCATTTTGATTCATGATGTTTTGGTGAATGATGATGACATATTTGGAAAGAGGGGGTCAAATGTGACTTGTTGCAAAAAACCCCACCCAATTTGGCCAAATGGTTTGAGAGATATGGCCTTTTGAAGTTCAAAAAAATGTGAGGATGATTTGATCATAACTTGCCAACCATACATGGGAATTGAGTGTTCTTGGACTTTTTGGAAATGGGAGAATAAGATCCTCAACTTTCATGTTGGGAAAAAATTCATTTGAAGCTTGTATCATGATGTAAGTTTGGGATCAAGAAGTTTCCATTTTTGGCAAATTCCAACTATAGGTCAACTTTCTATTTTTGGAAATTTCTTGTCTGACTTTATTTTCTCCAATCTTGATCTTTGAAATGCCAAATGAGACTTGTGTGGACATGAATGAACCTTTTCAAACCATCTCCCACCTTGAAATCCATAAAATCAAGCCCAGTTGACCAAGGTTGACTTTTTAGGGTTTCTGGTAGACTGTGCATTGACTGATAACTTCTGAACATCCAATCCTTGACCAAAACACTTCCAAAGGACCCCTAGGTCATGTGAACATGTTGGACCAACCCTAGGGCCTTGCCTCAATGGAGAATGCACTTGCTTGCTTGATTGACTGACCTCCTGACCAGTTTGACCTAATTCTTCTGAATGGCTTGCACTTGAGGCAAAGGGACAATGCAATGTTATGCAGTGGACCATGTTATGTTATGACCTAATATGAGAATGTATGTGCAATGATAGGTGCAAATTTGAGGTGCTACAGCTGCCCCTATTCAATCAGCTGGGAACCCGAATGGATGAGAGCAACGGCTGTCAGTCTTTCAGGGTAAACAGGGATTGAATACTAAGAACCGTAGAAATTTGCACCCTGCTGGGAAAATAATTAACAACGCCTGTCAGGATCGGCGAAGAAACAGTCTTGAAAGAAAAATCCGTCTGGAACGGAAAACAAAGACATCGGCCTGAATACCGAACAGAAACGTCGACCTGGATACCAAAATAAATGGTAACACAGGGATAACCATGGCCTGAGCGCCGCTCGTCAGTATGAATACTGAGCATCGGTGTATGAGAGATTTGATGTCGATTTGAAACATCGGAAATTGGCCTGAACGCCACCTCGGTCTGAATACCGGAAAATTGGCCTGAGTGCCATAAGTACATCGACCTGATCGTCGGAAACTTCTTCGGTCTGAATACCGGGAAAATTGGCCTGAAAGCCATAAGTACATCGACCTGATCGTCGGAAACTTCTTCGGTCTGAATACCGGGAAAATTGGCCTGAAAGTCATAAGTACATCGACCTGATCGTCGGAAACTTCTTCGGTCTGAATACCGGGAAAATTGGCCTGAAAGCCACTTCGGTCTGAATACCGGAAAATTGGTTTGTGTTCCAAAACACTCAACATCCTGAAGAGGACTAGAAAAGCAGTCTTGTTAAAGGATGGACATTCGATTCCACAAGGAATACGAATCTTACTCTGCTGGAGATAACAATCGAAAGATTGACCAAAAAAGTGCATGAGACATATTATCTATAGCTGTCAAAACGTAGATAATACACTCGCATGGAAGATTATCCATAACCGGGTTGTAGGTTGTTAAATGGATAAGCGACCGACATCATCCTGAAGAGAGCGAAAGCAAACTTGTTAAAGGATGGACATTCGATTCCGAACAAAGGAATACGAATCTTACTCAACTGGGGAGGACGACTTCGACCCAAGAGCGCATGAGATATATTATCTATAGCCGTCAAAACGTAGATAATACACTCGCATGGAAGATTATCCATAACCGGGTTGTAGGTTGTTAAATGGATAAACGACCGAAAAGAAAGGCATCGGGGTACCAGGACTAGGTATGCAAAAGATGACCAATCAAAAGAGGATAAAGTTGCTAACTCGGAGCAAATACCCAAAAGGAAGGGAAAGACCCAATGGGGACAATACTGCTTGATCAAGGCAAGTATCCAAAGGGGACAAGACTTATCAATACCACAAAGAGGGGATTACATCTACCGGTTTGTAGGCAGAAAACCACAGAAAGGTAACCAGTCATCGATAGGATGAGCACAAAGGGTTAACTCCAACAAGGGGATGAAAGTGGGATTTTACAACTACCAGCTAGTAGGTAGAAAACCACAAAGATAGGACTTACAACTACCGGTTTGTAGGTAGAAGCCAACAAACGGTCTGCTGAGAGACAAAGTGAGAAAAAGGATTTACAACTACCGGGTAGTGGGTAGAAGACCGTAAAGAAAGGACTTACAGCTACCGGTTCGTAGGTAGAGGCCAACAAATTCCGCTGAGGATAAGATGAATGAGTGCCGGTTAGTGATCGACTATTCATTTATGCCCCAGGGAAGCACAAGAGACAACCAATAGGAAGCCGATTTAGGATCGATCCAAAAAGGCAGTCTGAAACAAGACTCATCCTAATGAGGAAAGAACTCAATAGGGAAAACCCATCCCGTGTATGTTGGGAGGGAACGGAAACAACCGTCATCCACGAGGATGTATCTCAGTGGGGAAATGGCAGGAAAGGATAGACACTTTCTGCTTAAGGGGTTGGCTCTACATGGAGAGATCAGACACACCCATATCTGCTTAAGGAAAAATCTACTGGAGAGATCTGTATTACCAAATAGCAGAAGGCAAACAATCAACAGATACATGGCAACAGCTGCAACGTGAGTATCCAAATGCTATGATTATGCATGTATGCATTATACCTAAACAATGATGAATGCTGACAAACAGACATGCTCAACACGCAGGTCCAGGAATCAACCATCCGGTACTACTCTTCTTCCATAGGGAAGGCCAAAAACACCCAAGAGCAAACACGATCTGCTGGAAACCGGGATATCAGGGAGCAACACCATCCTGCGGGGAGAGGAGAAGACTGCTCTGCTGGAGAGACGAACGCTAACGTCTTCAGTAAACACTATGCTTGGGGAACTGCCCCACAAAAGTATTTCAAAAGCAACCTTGCTGGGAATGCCCCACGGTAGGGCTCAAACAAACCTATACTGGAGATGCCCCACAAAAGGGCTCACAGGGACCTGGAGGAAGAAAGTTGTACTGCCGGGAACGTGAAGATAAACAACTTCAACCAACACTGCACTGAGCAACCTTGCTGTGGAGAAACCAAAAGAGGTTCGACAGGAGAAAGATAAAGTTATGCTCGAGATACGAACAAATGTCTTACCTGTTGGTAATCATACCACCTTCGGGAGAGCACTGCGGATCTCCTAAGTATCCTTCCATCATTGTGAATGTTCACTTTGTTTAAGAACAATTTTTTTGAAAAATTTGTTTATTTTGAAAACAATGATACTTTATCATTAAAAAAACATGTAAAACATTTGTTGAGTCGAAACAAATAAGAGTGCAAATAATTGGATAAAAGCTCAAATTGATGTGATGGAATGGTAGTCTGCAAAGGGCAAGACTCCATAGGTCTGTACAAGTTTGAAATCGGTGATATATATTGGAGAGGACTACATTGAACATAGTGACCTTTCCTCTACCATTCCGAACTTTCGATGTATTCAGAGCTTCAGTCGACGAAGAATCGAGAATCCCTGACGGATGACGGATATAGAGCACAGTCTTGTCAAGATGCAGTTACTTGCCAAATCCCTAATTTTTGCCTAGATTGCCCCAGTGTGAGGCGCTCAACCTAGCGGGATGCAAATTCTTTTTTCAATGTCTCTAACTTTTGCCTGGATCGCCCTTTCGGGTTTTCAATCCACCGAGACGCTCCTTTTTTGCCTAAGTCGCCCTTTGGGGTGTTCGACTTAGCGAGCTGTTTTGCTTTTTTTTTTTTTTTTTTAGGCGAAGTATTTCTTGACTGCACCAGGATTCACAGGGCGAGTGAACTTCTCCATCCATTGTTATAAATGTCAGAACATTGCCTGAAAAGGCTCTCTTGACAACAAATGGACAATCATAGCTTGGGGTTCACTTGCCCTTGGAATCGGGCACGAAAGACAAGACTTTCTTGAGCACAAGGTCCCTCGGAACACACGAGGCTTGACCCTCTTATCGCGTGCTTTTTTCACTCTCTGCTGATATAACTGACCATGACACATGGCAGTTGATCTCTTCCTTTCGATTGGATTCACCTGGTCGTAGTGACTCTGAATCCATTCAGCATCAGTATACTTGGGACTTTGAGGGTGCTATTTTTTCTTTTGTTTCTTTCTTTCTTTTTCTTTCTTTTGATTTGGGTTTCTTTTGATTTTGCACCCTCCTCTTTCTTTTTTCTTTTTTTTTTTTTTTTTTTCTTTCTTCTTTTTTTTTTTGATGCCCCAGTTGGTTGTTCTGCTGATTCTCGAGATGCAGCTGAGTGATCTTCTTTTCTTGCTCAAGAAGTCGGGAAATACCGTCAGGAATCCCTTCAACATCATCTTCGTCCGCTTTGAATACAGGGAATTCAAAATTGGGAGATGACGTCTGATCATTATGTTCAATGGGTTTAAGAAACAACCTGCATAATGATTTTGATATGAAAAGCTTTTTGGAAAACAGACAAGACAATCGTTATGCAGATGAAAAGATTGCTTTTATTCTTGTTTTTTAGGGTTTTTTGTGATCACCAATTTCATGCAAAAAACGAAAAGGGAAAACAAATGGAAAAACAAATGTTTAACATGAATTTATTTGAATGAAAATATCATTGCACAAAATGTTGCCAACAATGTCATCACTTCTCCTTTTGGCATGGGAGAAGGGTTTTAAACAAAGTGATTATTACTCTGACTTATGAACAACTGTAAGAAAGCCCACAGTGACCCAATTGTGATAGATCCCACCAGGGATAACAACTGTCAGAATCTCTTGCATCAGCAACTTCTGTTTTCTGAACAACCCTTCTGAAGAAAAGTCGGCGCCAGCCCAGGACTTGTTATCTTCAAGCTTGATTATCACAGGGACCCAAGTCTTCAAAGTTCAGAATACCTGACCTCACGAGGTCTTGAACCTTCATCTTCAGCTGGAAACAACTATCGACATCATGGCCAGGAGCACCCGAGTGATACACACAGTGCTGTTCAGGCCTATACCACCACCGAGGGTTGACGGGTATAGCCGGCGGGTCTCTGGGAGTAATCAAGTTCCGCTCTAACAGAGAGGGATACAGTTCGGCGTAGGACATGGGGATTGGATCAAAAATGATCTTCTTCCTCTCATTACTTGTACCAGCTTGATTATCAATGGGAGGCTGGTAAGCCTGCTGCTGAGGACGATGTTGTTGATGCTGATATTGCTGAGTTGGCCTTCTCTGCTGTTGTTGAGGTTGAGTTGCCGGAATAGTCACAGCAGCAGCCTGACGATACTGTCCTCTGTTCACACTCCTCCGTCGGTGCACAGCATTTGTTTCACTTTCTCCCCTTTTGGGTTCCCCAGAGGATGGCTTCTTAGAACCGGAAGAACTTGAAGAGCCAGGATGGCGAACCGGAGCGCGGGTTGCTCTGACATTAACAGTCTCTGCAGCAAGAGGCTGTTCACTGATTCTGATCCCCTTCAATTCATCACCCACGGCATAATCATCGACGAGAATAGTGACAGCAGCATTCTCATGAACGGGTACATCCACTGGTGGAGCACGGTGGACTGGTGGAATCACGACTTCCAGTCTCTGGGCTAAGGCACGCAGCTCCTCTTGCCCCTGAACAACTCCTTGCATCATTGTCATGAACTGGGTCATGTTTGCCCTCATCTCGGCCAATTCTGCTTGAACCTGATCCATACTCCTCTGTTGATTCAATCTGGTTGAGTAGCGGTGCGGACGACAATCAGCAATCCTGTCTCAGTCAGGAACCAAAGTGAGAAGTCCCTCCAAACACGTCTGTAATGCAAGAATGATATGTGCATGATATGCATGATGCAGATGCGGATGCTATTTTATCATGAATGATCCTGATAAAGGATATGCGTATGCGAGTTAACTTTTTCGGTTTTTTCATGCATTATTATTTTTTTGAAAATAAACATGCTATGATGCAAATGATGCAACATGACTGGTCAGGTTGTGCGTCTTAGAACACCGGATCGGAGCTTTGGCTTGAATTCTGATCACAAACATCTGAAACCCAAAGTCAATCTGATCAACTGGCATCTGAACCCATATCTGAGGAGCCAAAACACTATCTGAGCGAGTACCCTCAAATTCAACCCAGGGATCCGAAATAAACGGAACCCTCTGATCAATACCAGGGTCGAACCTCCGGCGTCCAGAAACATAACTCGTAGTCACTATCAGTACCAGGAGTCACCAACTGTACCTGTTAAAATGATCATTCCCGCCCCGCTCACGGGTGTCATCTAGGCCAGGGTAAGGTCGAGAGAAACGCAGCATAAATAACCTTTCGCAAAATATTATCATATACACACCTGAAGTATGCAACGATAATATCCCACCAGGGTCTGAACTGCTCGTGATATCAATGTTCCGCTAAGTGGCGCAATACCACCCGCTTCCCATGAATCACTCTATTCCTAAGGTTCCTAGATTTCACTCATAGCCTGGGTATTGGGCCTTTTACATCGAGTAACTCCCACCCCAAACAGAGAAACACAGCACAACCAACAGATGAATATGAATGAATGCAAATATTAATGCAAACAATAAATGCAAACAGTAAATGCAAATATATACAAATGAATGCAATAAATAACAGCACAAAGCAACCAAAGCCCTAACCTAGAGAGCGCTAGGAGAGACTCGCTTAGGGAAGATGGACCAGCAAGAGGTCAACTTCTCTTCTCCCCAGCAGAGTCGCCAGCTGTCGCATTACGCGAAAAACCGGCGGGAAAACAAGAACAAAAGAGCCGCCACTGTGCGTTATTTATCCCAAAAGAGGGAAAGGAAACGCTCAGAGTAAACCTGGAAAAGACGTGGTCTCGCGACCAAAGAGAATGGGATCGGGAGTCGGTTATGCGAAGGGAAGGTATTAGCACCCCTACGCATCCGTCGTACTCGACGGGATCCACGCACAATAGGAAGGAAAATGGTTGCTAAAACACTGCTCACACACACACACTGCCTGAAAGAGACACAAGAAAACAAGACCGAAACTGAAACTGACTCGGCAGGATATCGTATCTTGGGCCTACTTAGTCTATCAGGCATAGACATCAGAGTCGAAGTAGTTCGGACTGGGGAGACGACACATGCTCGCTAGGATATCGCATCCTATGCATACGTATCTTCTTGGACGAAGAAGAATCAGAGCATTCGTAGCTCGGCTGACACGCACAAACAAACACAAACAAGGGCAAACGTGGAGCCCGAATGCCAATCACTGGACTTACATCGACATCCGAACCAAAACACACCCACACTGGAACCCGAATGCCACTCGATGGACTTACATCAGCTTCCAAGCACACAACAACACACACAGAAGGGTTGAAGACAAAAGGGTTGAAAAAGAAAAAAGGGCGCCCGGAGAGATCAGCTCATCTCCTGCCTACGTACCTCATCTGGTATGAGGATCAGGGCGACATAGTTCCCCTACGGAGGGAAAAAGGACTAGCCTAACCAGATAACAGAGGGAGACACAACACTAGGGAGACTACGACTCGAGCCTAGATGTTGTCATGCAAAGTCGTCCCTAAGTTAAGGTTTCTAGCTAACTTGCACAGGAAGCAAGCCTATCCTAAACATGACTTGCACAGGAAGCAAGCCACACCTAACTTGCACAGGAAGCAAGTCTAAATTAAACTTAACTTGCACAGGAAGCAAGTCAAACAAACACACAAGCACAAGTAGCACACACTATACACAAACAAGGGGCTCAAACAAGGTTAGGTTTTAGTCGAGGGGTCATATCAACCTCAACAAACAAACCTCTGGAACTGGGTAATGGTGCTCTTAACCTTGCCATCGAGGGGCTAAGGTGAAGCAGATGAAAGGAGATGAGGGGTGTGCCTCATTGCTCTTATCCCTGGTCAGGGAGAGCATTTGAATATCAGAAGGTGTGGGAGTTCAGAAAGTAGGAACTCTATCCACAAGTTAGACTCTATAGATCTTGGGTTTTTACTCACTATGCATCAACACAGGTAGTGTGAGCAAGGTGAGTGACACACAGACTAGCAGGGGATAGGTTGCATATCCCTTGGGTTCTACCAATTGCCTCTTCACTTAGGAGGTCTTTGAATATGTACAGGGACAATTAAACAGCCACAAACATTGCCTCTTAAGGAGGACTTCAGACAGTTGCCTGGCCAAGTAACATGCCAGGTCTTCCAGACTACATGAAGTAAAGAAGTTATACCTCAATGCAAATTGCTCTTAAGCAAAGCAAAGCAAAGTTCACAAGGAACTAAAAGCAACTAAAGTACCTGAAATCAGTCAAGCACAGTTAGTATACAAGTCAAAGTTAAATCAAAATGAAACAAAGGTCAACAGTCAACACAAGCAGATAAATGTGCAATGCACAAAGCTCAAGGCATGTGAGCCAAGCACCCTACAAAACAAACAAGTTAGTCATGATAAACAAGCACACTCAATCAATTTGTATTGGTCTCATTGGGTAATTGTTGCTTAACCTGAAAAAATGAGCTCAAACATGAGTAACAGGACCACTAGGACAAGCCTAGGGTCAAAAGAGGATGAGAAAGTCAAAACAGCAAATGAAATCCAATCAAAATCATATTCAAACAATCAAGAAACAAACTCAATTGGGTTCACATTCATATCAATCATCATCATCATTTCATAAGCAAAAGAAGTCAAAGCATGGCATATGGAAGCTCATAGAAGTCAACAGCAAGACTTAACTCAAAACCAATCTCAAACATTTCCAAAAATCATCAAATAAATCATGGTCAAACATAGTCCATAGCATGATATGCATGTCAAATTTCAACTCATTTGGACAAGTAGAAGGTGATCAATGAAAATCAGAAAGGCAAGGCAATTTTAAGCATGCTCAAAGAAGTCAACCAAACATACATCAACTTGAAAAAATCATAAATCAGTGATGGCATATGAGAAATGAATGGGATCAAAACCATGGCAAAGCTTAAGATGTCTACTAATCACATATCAAATTTCCTGTCCATCTAATAAAGTAAGAGAATTTCACAAATGAAATGGGAGCATGTGTCACAAAAAATCAACATAAGACCAAACAGGGGAGAAAAATCTCAAACAAATAGGAAATGCCACAAACAATTCCAAGAAAAATCACATGTAAACTATACATACATAAGTTCAATCATGCAAAAATTCAAAGCAATTTGAGGTCAAGAAGCATGGTAAAGAAAATCATCAAGTTGCACATCAATGGTGTGACACAAATTGTCACACCCTACTTCAAAAAATCATAACTCTCACACCAGAAATGATAAATTCACAAACTCTAAACCAAAATCACCATGAATGTGTCTAGTTTAAGCACAAACAATTTCAAAGGCATTGGACAAAGCATCATCATTTCACAATTGATTTGGCAAAAGGTACAAAAAATGGTCACATGTCACAAACCCTAGCATCATTTAAAATCTACTCATGCAAAAATTCTGGAAAATACATGATAAAAAACTAGAGATTGTGATGAACATGATGCAAAAAATCCCATTAATTTTGGATTAACAATGGTTGACTTATGATTTTTGGGAGTTGATGGTCAAAATGAAATAAATATTGAGAAATAATATGAAATAAACATTTAATTTAAACCGGCAATGGCATTTTAGTAAATAAGGTGAAGTGTTAGTGAAACGCAGCGCTTAGGAAATGAGAATGGAATGTTCTGATTGGGCCATGCGAATGAAACAGTAACAAGCTCATGCAACACGTGAAATCTGGGAAAACATGAGCATTAGGGTTTCGCTACAGTGCCTTCTTCTTCATCCAAATTCGTGAAAAAAATTTGTGCCCAGAAAATCAAATTGAGCACACCATTGTAATCAGCAAACAACAAGCATGCATAATCTAACCTCTATTTCCATTGAATCGAACTATCAAACACGAATCATGCAAAAACAAAAGTGAACATCAAACTTAAAAAACAGATTTCTCACTCATCACTTAATCATCTTCATGGATTCAAAGTTCATCATGTTCATGGCAAAGAGATCTATCTAAGGCATAGCATAGTTTTAAGAATAATGAAAATCGAAACCTTACCAAATTTGAAGTGCAGTTGTGTTACAGTGGTTATTTGGTTGCAATTGCTCGAAACAGGTACACTGTAACACCCCAATTAAAATAAGATAATTATTTAATTTAAATTAATATTTTATTTATTAATTTAATCGAATAATTGGGAGTTTGGATTATTATTATTATTTTGAAATAATAATTATTGGGTTATTATTTATTGGAATAAAATAAGTTGGAATAATAAAAAAGTCCCATTTTGGTAAAAAGGGTTTTCGCGTGAAAAGGAAACTCAGAGAAGCTGCTGAAAGAGGAAAAGGGCAAAAGGCAGAGCAAGAGAAGAGGAGAAGCTTGGAGCTCGGAAGCGGCCGGATTAACTCAGGTAAGGGGGGTTTATCATCGGTTAAAGGGTATTATATGATAATATGTCATGGGTAGTGATAGACCATTGTTTTACCTCTGATTAGATTGTTGTATGCTGGAAATCTGAATTTTTGGGATGAACGAAATTGGGATTTTAATCGAAGGAATTCGTAGAAATTGTAAGTAATGATGTTAGGATTTGTGAAATAGAACAGGGAATGATTCGTGTTAGATGATATGAGTGATTTTTGTGTGAAAATTGGACTGTGGAAGGTGGGATTGGATAGATCTCGTAGCAGAGAAAGCCATTGCAGATCTGAGAGTTCTGGTCTCTGGTCATACGCGTATGGCACTAGGCAATACGCGTATGAGATGTTGGTACGCGTATGAGGGGAAGCCTTACGCGTATGGGAGAAAAAGATGACATTTTGAATGTAAATTGGTCTCTGTTGGTACGCGTAATGGGAGATTGTTACGCGTAGCATACGCGTATGAGACAGGTGATACGCGTATGAGTTGGGCGAGGAAATGCGCAATACGCGTAAGAGAGTGGGCATTACGCGTATGGAGTTGGCCAGGTTTGGGCAATACGCGTATGGCATGGGCAATACGCGTATGGGCAGAGTTGGGATTTTCCTGAACTGTTGTTGTGCAGTTTTTGGTTGTTTAGGCTGAGTGATGTACTTAGCTGAGATATGATGTTGTAGGGATCATTTCCCGTTGTTTTGAGTGGTATAGGTATTAGTAGAGCGGGCTAATACTGTGGTTGATTATGTGGCATGATATGATGTGCTTTTGTGATTAATTATGTTGATAATGTGTGATGGTATACATGATGATGTGAATGTATACGTTTGTGAATAGACTGTACTATGGCTTAGAGTGTGAGCATGTGTCTATTCTTGATTATTGTTGATGTTGCATTGCTAGGTGATTAGCATGCATGTTGTGGCCCATTTGGGGTGGTAGCTAATTCCCATGGTGAGGAATTAGTGAGTATATCATTTGATTGTTGTTGTTGATGTTTGCATGCTAGGTGATTAGCGTGCATTTCATGGCCCATTTGGGGTGGTAGCTAATTCCCATGGTGAGGAATTAGTGAGTGAGTCACTATGTCTCAAATGAGTGGGACTAGTGAGCTTGGTAGCCGTGCCTGGATTTGGACGGTGAGGTTGAACTATATGTTCACAAATAGTCGGTACCGCATGCATAGAGTCTCATTGCATAATGAATGTATGGCATATAATATGAATGGATGTATTCCAGTATTATATGTGTATTGTGTGTTGTGTTATTGATGTTGAATATGGTTGAGAATCTACTGTTGAGTATGATATTTGAACGAATATTGCTGTTGCTGAATGCGTAGTCTGATTTGGGTGAATTAATGTGTTAATTACTTGGCATTACATATTGTTCTATAATGCTTATTATATTGATTGAGGAACTCACCCTTACGCCTATTTTTCAGGTAACGAGAAATGAGTTGAGTAGAAGCTAATGCTTGGAGTCTAGAGTAGTTCTTATGGGTCATGCTCTGATAGATGTAACATCGGGAGGGGATGTTTTAATTAATTTGATTTCTGTTGTTGAATGATTTACATGTATTGTGTTACATGTTTTACATTGATGTTGGATTTTATTCCGCTGCGAATTATGCAAAGAACCTTATTTTGATTAAATAAATGAGCATGACAGGACATTTTGATAATTGTTGTGAAATGATTGTGTGACACCCTTCGGGGCATAATTACTCTGATTGATATGTTATTATTGTAATTAAATACATTTGGGGTATTTAGAAGGGTGTTACATTAGTGGTATCAGAGCATAGTCGGTCGTGTCGAGTCGTAATTATTCTGTTTCCCCTGTACGGGATAGGTGTTGTTTAACCCTATCAGTACTTATTGTTTTAGCTTGTTGGGTTTTCAGAATAGAGATGGCTGGAAGAGGTAGAGATGATGCTGCGATTGCTGAAGCTCTGGGTATGCTGGCTGGAGTACTTGGAGGGAATCCGAATGTTATGGGAATGGGAGCTGCTCGTCAGTTGAGTGAGTTCCAGAAGAACAATCCTCCAATGTTCAAGGGAGCATACGATCCAGATGGCGCTCAGAAGTGGTTGAAGGAGATAGAGAGAATCTTCCGAGTAACTGAGTGTGCTGATAACCAGAAGGTCAGGTTCGGTACACATATGCTGTCAGAGGAGGCTGATGATTGGTGGGTTGCTACCCGCACTGAGTTGGAAACTGCTGGAAATGCTGATATTTCTTGGGCTGTGTTCAGAGAGAGATTTCTGAGGAAGTATTTTCCCGAGGATGTCAGAGGAAAGAAAGAGATAGAATTCTTGGAACTGAAGCAGGGTAACCGGACTGTTACGGAGTATACTGCCAAGTTCACAGAGCTGTCAAAGTATTATACTCCCTATGCTGAGGCTGCTGGGGAATTTTCCAAGTGTGTGAAGTTTGAGAACGGGTTGCGTCCCGAGATCAAGCAGGCTATTGGGTATCAAAGGATTAGAGTGTTTTCTGATTTGGTTGACTGTTGCAGGATTTTTGAACAGGATTCCAAGGCCAGAGCTGAGAGCTATCAGCAGAGGGTTGATAGGAAAGGTAAGAATCAGATCGATCGTGGGAAACCGTATGCAGCTGGCAAAGGTTTCCAGAGACAGAGTGGGATGAAGAGGCCTAGTGGGGGAGACTCTAGTGCTCCTGTTAAGTGTTACAGATGTGGTCAGGCTGGACATCGTATCCATGAGTGTACCAGTAATGAGAAGAAGTGTTTCAAATGTGGAAAAGGTGGTCATTTGGCTGCAGATTGCCAGTTGAAGACTGTGACTTGCTTCAACTGTGGAGAGGTGGGTCATATCAGTCCGCAGTGTTCTAAGCCAAAGAAAGAAAATCAGTCAGGAGGCAAGGTTTTTGCTTTATCAGGTTCTGAGACTTTTGCAGATGATCGTTTGATCCGAGGTACGTGTTATATTAATGGCTTTCCTCTTGTAGCTATTATTGACACAGGTGCGACTCATTCTTTTATATCCTTGGATTGTGCTGTGAAACTTAAGTTAGAGATATCTGAGATGTTGGGTAGTATGGTGATTGATACTCCTGCGAAGGGTTCAGTGACTACTACTTCTGTTTGTTTGAATTGTCCTTTGAGTATTTTTGGTAGAGCCTTTGGGATAGATCTTGTGTGTCTTCCATTAGTGCAGATTGACGTTATTCTGGGTATGAACTGGTTGGTGTTCAACCGAGTTTCTATCAACTGTTTTGATAAGACTGTGATATTTCCTGAGATTGAAGAAGGAAAGAGTTTGTTTCTATCAGCCAGGCAGGTGAATGAGGAAGTGGCAGATGGGGCAGAGTTGTTTATGCTGTTAGCGACTTTGGAAGCTAAAGATAAACTGGTGATTGGCGATCTAGCTGTAGTGTGTGATTTTCCTGATGTGTTTCCGGAAGAAGTGAATGAATTGCCACCAGAACGTGAAGTTGAGTTCTCGATTGATTTGGTACCTGGTACTAGACCGATATCGATGGCTCCGTATCGTATGTCTGCTGTTGAGCTAGCTGAATTGAAGAGTCAGTTGGAAGATTTGTTGGATAAGAAATTTATTCGTCCGAGTGTGTCACCGTGGGGTGCACCAGTGTTATTGGTTAAGAAGAAAGAAGGTACTATGAGGTTGTGTGTAGACTACAGGCAACTGAATAAAGTGACGATCAAGAATCGGTATCCTTTGCCGAGGATTGATGATTTGATGGATCAATTGGTTGGTGCGAGTGTGTTCAGCAAAATAGATTTGAGATCTGGGTATCATCAGATACGTGTGAAAACTGAGGATATTCAGAAGACTGCTTTCAGAACGAGGTATGGACATTATGAGTATTCTGTAATGCCTTTTGGTGTGACTAATGCGCCTGGAGTATTTATGGAGTATATGAATAGGATTTTTCATCCGTATCTAGATCAGTTTGTCGTGGTGTTTATTGATGACATTTTGGTGTATTCGAAATCTGAAGAAGAGCATGCTGAACATTTGAGAGTGGTGTTGGAAGTTCTACGAGAAAAGAAGTTATTTGCTAAACTGTCAAAGTGTGAATTTTGGTTAGAAGAGGTTAGTTTTCTTGGTCATGTGATTTCAAGAGGTGGTGTTGCCGTTGATCCTTCTAAGATAGAAGCGGTATCTAGGTGGGAAGCTCCGAAGTCAGTTTCTGAGATAAGGAGTTTTCTTGGACTTGCAGGTTATTATAGGAAGTTCATTGAGGGATTTTCCAAGTTGGCGTTACCGTTGACAATGTTGACTAGAAAGGGGCAAGCGTTTGTTTGGGATTCAATATGTGAAGAAGGTTTCCAAGAGTTAAAGAGAAGGTTAACTACTGCTCCTATTCTGATATTACCGAGTTCGTCGGAACTATTTGAGGTTTATTGTGATGCTTCATTGTTGGGTTTAGGTGGTGTGTTGATGCAGAATAAGCAGGTTATAGCTTATGCTTCGAGACAGCTAAGGGTTCATGAGAGGAACTATCCGACACATGATTTAGAGTTGGCAGCTGTGGTATTCGTTCTTAAGTTGTGGAGGCATTATTTGTATGGATCAAGATTTGAAGTTTTCAGTGACCATAAAAGTTTGAAGTATTTGTTTGATCAGAAAGAGCTGAATATGAGGCAGAGGAGATGGTTAGAATTTCTGAAGGATTATGATTTTGGCTTGAATTACCATCCGGGTAAAGCAAATGTAGTGGCTGATGCACTGAGTCGGAAATCATTGCACATGTCTATGTTAATGGTTAAGGAATTAGATTTAATTGAGCAGTTCAGAGACTTGAGTTTGGTGTGTGAGAGTACCCACAATAGTGTTAAATTGGGAATGTTGAAGTTAACAAGTAATATTCTGGATGAGATCAGAGAGGGTCAGAAATCCGATATGCTTTTGGTTGATAAGTTGACTTTAGTGAATCAAGGTCAAGGTGGTGAATTCAGAGTTGATGAGAATGGTATTTTGAAATTTGGTAGTCGGGTGTGTATTCCGGACGTTACTGAACTTAAGAAGAGTATTCTGGAGGAAGGACATCGTAGTGGCTTGAGTATTCATCCTGGAGCTACGAAGATGTATCATGATTTGAAGAAGTTATTTTGGTGGCCAGGAATGAAGAGAGAAATTGCAAGTTTTGTGTATTCCTGTTTGACTTGTCAGAAGTCGAAGATTGAGCATCAGAAGCCGTCTGGGCTAATGCAACCGTTGGCTATTCCAGAGTGGAAGTGGGACAGTGTCAGTATGGATTTTGTTTCTGGTTTGCCAAGGACAAGTAAGAATTTTGAGGCTATTTGGGTGATTGTTGATAGATTGACGAAGTCGGCTCATTTCATTCCGATTAGAATGGATTATCCGTCAGAGAGACTAGCTGAGTTGTATATTGAGAAGATTGTGAGTTTGCATGGTATTCCGTCTAGTATTGTTTCGGACAGAGATCCTAGATTTACATCGAAGTTTTGGGAAGGTTTGCAGAAGGCTTTGGGAACTAAGCTGAGATTGAGTTCTGCATATCATCCGCAGACTGATGGTCAGACGGAGAGGACGATTCAGTCACTAGAGGATCTTTTGAGAGCTTGTATTTTGGAAAAGGGAGGTGCTTGGGATTGTTATTTGCCTTTGATTGAGTTTACCTACAACAATAGTTTTCATTCGAGCATTGGTATGGCACCGTTTGAAGCTTTGTATGGTAGGAGATGTCGGACACCTTTATGTTGGTATGAGTCCGGTGAGAGTGCTGTAGTTGGACCGGAGATTGTTCAACAAACTACGGAAAAGATTAAGATGATTCAGGAGAAGATGAGAATTGCTCAGAGTCGTCAGAAGAGTTATCATGATAAGAGGAGGAAGTCCCTTGAGTTCCAAGAGGGAGACCATGTGTTTCTTCGTGTTACTCCGATAACCGGTGTTGGTCGAGCTTTGAAGTCGAAGAAGTTGACACCTCGATTTATTGGTCCTTATCAGATTTTGGAGAGGATAGGAGAGGTAGCCTATCGTATCGCTTTACCGCCGTCGCTTGCGAATTTGCATGATGTTTTTCATGTGTCCCAGTTGAGGAGGTACATTCATGATCCGTCGCACGTTGTCCAAGTAGATGATGTACAGGTGAGAGATAACCTGACTGTTGAAACATCACCTATGAGGATCGAGGATCGAGAGTTGAAGCAGTTGCGGGGTAAAGAGATTGCCTTAGTGAAGGTAGCTTGGGGAGGACCAGCAGGTGGCAATGTGACTTGGGAACTTGAGAGCCAGATGAAGGAGTCTTATCCGGAGTTGTTCGATTGAGGTATGTTTTCGAGGACGAAAACTCTTTTAGTGGGGGAGAGTTGTAACACCCCAATTAAAATAAGATAATTATTTAATTTAAATTAATATTTTATTTATTAATTTAATCGAATAATTGGGAGTTTGGATTATTATTATTATTTTGAAATAATAATTATTGGGTTATTATTTATTGGAATAAAATAAGTTGGAATAATAAAAAAGTCCCATTTTGGTAAAAAGGGTTTTCGCGTGAAAAGGAAACTCAGAGAAGCTGCTGAAAGAGGAAAAGGGCAAAAGGCAGAGCAAGAGAAGAGGAGAAGCTTGGAGCTCGGAAGCGGCCGGATTAACTCAGGTAAGGGGGGTTTATCATCGGTTAAAGGGTATTATATGATAATATGTCATGGGTAGTGATAGACCATTGTTTTACCTCTGATTAGATTGTTGTATGCTGGAAATCTGAATTTTTGGGATGAACGAAATTGGGATTTTAATCGAAGGAATTCGTAGAAATTGTAAGTAATGATGTTAGGATTTGTGAAATAGAACAGGGAATGATTCGTGTTAGATGATATGAGTGATTTTTGTGTGAAAATTGGACTGTGGAAGGTGGGATTGGATAGATCTCGTAGCAGAGAAAGCCATTGCAGATCTGAGAGTTCTGGTCTCTGGTCATACGCGTATGGCACTAGGCAATACGCGTATGAGATGTTGGTACGCGTATGGGGGGAAGCCTTACGCGTATGGGAGAAAAAGATGACATTTTGAACGTAAATTGGTCTCTGTTGGTACGCGTAATGGGAGATTGTTACGCGTAGCATACGCGTATGAGACAGGTGATACGCGTATGAGTTGGGCGAGGAAATGCGCAATACGCGTAAGAGAGTGGGCATTACGCGTATGGAGTTGGCCAGGTTTGGGCAATACGCGTATGGCATGGGCAGTACGCGTATGGGCAGAGTTGGGATTTTCCTGAACTGTTGTTGTGCAGTTTTTGGTTGTTTAGGCTGAGTGATGTACTTAGCTGAGATATGATGTTGTAGGGATCATTTCCCGTTGTTTTGAGTGGTATAGGTATTAGTAGAGCGGGCTAATACTGTGGTTGATTATGTGGCATGATATGATGTGCTTTTGTGATTAATTATGTTGATAATGTGTGATGGTATACATGATGATGTGAATGTATACGTTTGTGAATAGACTGTACTATGGCTTAGAGTGTGAGCATGTGTCTATTCTTGATTATTGTTGATGTTGCATTGCTAGGTGATTAGCATGCATGTTGTGGCCCATTTGGGGTGGTAGCTAATTCCCATGGTGAGGAATTAGTGAGTATATCATTTGATTGTTGTTGTTGATGTTTGCATGCTAGGTGATTAGCGTGCATTTCATGGCCCATTTGGGGTGGTAGCTAATTCCCATGGTGAGGAATTAGTGAGTGAGTCACTATGTCTCAAATGAGTGGGACTAGTGAGCTTGGTAGCCGTGCCTGGATTTGGACGGTGAGGTTGAACTATATGTTCACAAATAGTCGGTACCGCATGCATAGAGTCTCATTGCATAATGAATGTATGGCATATAATATGAATGGATGTATTCCAGTATTATATGTGTATTGTGTGTTGTGTTATTGATGTTGAATATGGTTGAGAATCTACTGTTGAGTATGATATTTGAACGAATATTGCTGTTGCTGAATGCGTAGTCTGATTTGGGTGAATTAATGTGTTAATTACTTGGCATTACATATTGTTCTATAATGCTTATTATATTGATTGAGGAACTCACCCTTACGCCTATTTTTCAGGTAACGAGAAATGAGTTGAGTAGAAGCTAATGCTTGGAGTCTAGAGTAGTTCTTATGGGTCATGCTCTGATAGATGTAACATCGGGAGGGGATGTTTTAATTAATTTGATTTCTGTTGTTGAATGATTTACATGTATTGTGTTACATGTTTTACATTGATGTTGGATTTTATTCCGCTGCGAATTATGCAAAGAACCTTATTTTGATTAAATAAATGAGCATGACAGGACATTTTGATAATTGTTGTGAAATGATTGTGTGACACCCTTCGGGGCATAATTACTCTGATTGATATGTTATTATTGTAATTAAATACATTTGGGGTATTTAGAAGGGTGTTACATACACCACAAGGTTCCAAAAGATGTATGGTTGAAGATCCTAGCTCAGCAATGCTTGGAATGGTTCAGACTTTGAACTGCCATGGATGAGCTCTTGATGTAGCAGAGCTGGAAGATGATGTTACAGCTGGGAAATGAGGCTTGAAATGGGCTCAAAGATGATGGTATATGATAAAGCAAACAAAGCCAGCTCAAGGTCTTTGCAGTTTTTGGCCGAAAATTCACAATGAAGGAAATGGTGATTTTGAGAGAAATGGCAATTTTTCTGTTAGAATGTGGCTGCTAGGGTTTGATTCAGAGTGAAATGATCTATATGTATGCTGTTTAGTGTGTTAAGCATGATTAAGCAAGGTGGTAATTGGAATTTGGAAAAATGACATGTTTTGCTAATTTGGTCAAGTTCACGTAAGTGGTGAGGTGCATGAGTGGTAGCTGCGAATTTGGGCTTCAAACATGTTTAAAATATCATTTCAGACCCTTTTTAATTGGTAGGATTGGTTGGAAGTGTTTAATTCAAAAATTCATTTTTGTACCACACTTGAAATAATTCAATGCCATTCCAAAAATGCCATTTTGATTCATGATGTTTTGGTGAATGATGATGACATATTTGGAAAGAGGGGGTCAAATGTGACTTGTTGCAAAAAACCCCACCCAATTTGGCCAAATGGTTTGAGAGATATGGCCTTTTGAAGTTCAAAAAAATGTGAGGATGATTTGATATAACTTGCCAACCATACATGGGAATTGAGTGTTCTTGGACTTTTTGGAAATGGGAGAACAAGATCCTCAACTTTCATGTTGGGCAAAAATTAATTTGAAGCTTGTATCATGATGTAAGTTTGGGATCAAGAAGTTTCCATTTTTGGCAAATTCCAACTATAGGTCAACTTTCTATTTTTGGAAATTTCTTGTCTGACTTTATTTTCTCCAATCTTGATCTTTGAAATGCCAAATGAGACTTGTGTGGACATGAATGAACCTTTTCAAACCATCTCCCACCTTGAAATCCATAAAATCAAGCCCAGTTGACCAAGGTTGACTTTTTAGGGTTTCTGGTAGACTGTGCATTGACTGATAACTTCTGAACATCCAATCCTTGACCAAAACACTTCCAAAGGACCCCTAGGTCATGTGAACATGTTGGACCAACCCTAGGGCCTTGCCTCAATGGAGAATGCACTTGCTTGCTTGATTGACTGACCTCCTGACCAGTTTGACCTAATTCTTCTGAATGGCTTGCACTTGAGGCAAAGGGACAATGCAATGTTATGCAGTGGACCATGTTATGTTATGACCTAATATGAGAATGTATGTGCAATGATAGGTTCAAATTTGAGGTGCTACACATGATACCAAACATAGAACACAAAATTCATAAATGGCTAACCCCCACTCAACTAAAGATTCCTCAAATTGTAAAACACCCATATGAGTAGTGTGCTAATGAAAGTCCTTGGGTAGAAGACCAATTATAAAAGGATCTTCTACCATGGAGTTTGTACCTAAGTATTATATAGAAATTTGTCCACTTTATCAATATATTTTGACTTAGTCGAACCCCTATTATGGTTGGAATTTAGGACAAATTATTTATACTCATAATATAACTTAAGTGGTCTTTCAATTCTTTCCATAATTTGCAGCCCAGTGACAAGGTTCCTCAACCAAATACCATGGTTAGATGCCTCCGAACATGCTATAACTTTCGCTGCCATGGTGGATGAAGCTATAAGAGTTGGCTCGACACTGCACCAAGAATTTGCACCACAACCAACATGTAGATATAACTTGAAGTGTATATTTTACTATCTTGGTATCCAGTAAAATTTGAGTTAGAGTATCTAGTGATCTCCAACTGGTCTAACCTCTTATATGTAATCATATAATCTTTTGTCCTCTTTAAATACCTCATAACTTTTTTGTCTGCTTTTCAATGATCCATTTATGGATTGCTCAAATATCTTCCTAACATCCCAACTAGAAGAGTACAAACTTGGACATACATAAGACTCCCTTCAGTTGATGCATAAGAAATATTTTGCATTTCTTAAATTTCTAATCCTTTTGTGCACTGACTAAGACTCAATTTGTATCTCTTAGCAATTGGAGTATCCCCTTACTTACATTCCTGCATGTCAAACCTTTTAAGTACCTTCTCGATATAGCTCATTTGCAATAATTCTAGAACACATTAAGACCAATCTCGATGTATCTGAATTCCAAATATAAAGGAGGCGTCACCAAGATCTTTCATTTCTAATTTTCTTAATAGAAATTCCTTGGTTTCGTGCATCATGCTTATATTATTGGTGGCAAGCACTATGCCATCGACATACAAGACCAGGAAAATGTAATTGCTCCCATTTGTGATACACACAATCATAAAAAAACAATCACCCCAAAGTTTTCTAGTTAATTTGCAAACCATATTCTTTGAGTCTGCTGACATAAAGTTTTCTAGTTGCACCATATAAATTGTTTCATCAATATTGCCATTAAGGATTATCGTCTTGACATCCATTTGATGGAGTTCCAAATCATAATATGCAACAAGAGACATGATTGCCCTAAAAGAGTCTTTCGATGAAACTGGAGATAAAGTCTCTTTAAAGTTAATTCCTTCCTTTTGAGTATAATCCTTAGCCATAAGACGAGCCTTATACCTCTCCACATTACCATTAGAACCCAGTTTGGTCTTAAAAATCCATTTTCAACCAATGGGTTTCACACCTTCTGGTAACTAGACAAGTTATTAAACCTTATTGTCTTGCATGAACTTATACCCCTCCTTCTTTGCCTCAATCCAATTTTTCGAGTTGGAATCCCACATGGCTTAGTGGAAGTTGATTGGGCCATCTTCCATCATACCATACTTTTCCTCTTGTTCTTAGAGAAAGACTATATAATCATCCAAAATAGTATTTCTCCTTTCTCTAGTGGATCTCTGGAAAGCTATTGGTTCTTGTAACAATTATTCGTAAGGATCTTATGTTTGTTCTTCTTGATGTAATTCAACAATGTCTTATGGAGGTTTCGTACTTGTTTGATAAAAAAAACTGTATGAATCATTTCTCGAATTGTTATAGATTCTCAACTTAAACAAAGTATCTAACCTTATCCCCCCCCCCCCCAAAAAAAACTCAATATCCTCAAAGAATGCGGTTGTTCTCGTCTTAAAGATTGATTTTAATTTGGGATCATAAAATTTGTAGCCCATAGATCTTTCAGAATAACCAATAAAGTAGCTACTCAATTCTAAGACATTCGTAGCTCTATATGCACCAAATTTATTTGTTTTAGCATGTTTACCTTTAATGCACTCAACACAAACATCAAAGTTTGTTAAGCCAATAGAATCTAAAATTGCATCAGACACTAGTCACTCAACTCTATTTTTAGAGATGTGACCTAGGTGCTTGTGCCATAATGATCCTGAATTGTTATTATCAATGTTACGCTTAGTACCACGTGATTCCATGTTTAAGGATTCACCATAGGTATCTATTGTGTCAAGCAAATATGGATTATCATGAGCCATAAGTTGACCAGTTCCAACAATATCTGAATTAAAAGATAACTTGAATACATTGTTTCCAAATAAGAAATTGAAATTAAATTCCGTCTAAATGATTATACTACAAAAGTGTCTTTCAAATCCAAATAAAGTCAAGTGCACATTAATAATCTAAAACGCTTCACAACTTCCACCTCCACCAACTTGCCATCTCCAACATAGATGTATCTTTCAGCTTAATTTGGCTTTTGGTAGTTTAGGTAACCCTGTGTTGAAACACTGATGTTAGACACTGAAGCTAAATTAACCTCAGAGCATACGAAAGTATGAAATGTACCTTTCTTTACACACCAAGCGTGATATTTGGGACATTTCTGCTTCACATGTCTAGACATTTTGCAAAAAGAAACAGTTATCATTATGTTTTTATTTCTTTTGTGCTGGAACATTTGCAGCTTTATTTTTAGGATCATTAGTTTTCTTTCTTTTGCCTTTGTCCTTAGAGGTGCCAACAAAATGAACATGTTATGTCTTATCTTGCTTCATTTTTTCCTCTTCTTGGACACAAAATGAAATGATCTCATTAAGAGACCATTTCTCCTTTTGACAATTATAAGGTATCTTAAACTAATTGAATTGTGAAGGAAGAAAAAGTCATACTAAATGATGAGCAAGTCTTCTGACAACTCAAGCTTTAGTGCCTTAATTTTTGAAACAATGTTTGACATGCCCATAATGTATTCCCTTATATTTTCTTTGCCTTGATACTTCATAGAACTTAAGTTCTAAAGAAGAGTACTTGTGTTCGCCTTATCATTTTTCTTGAAGTTCTTTTCAATCTCAGTAAGGAAATTTTTGACATCAGTTATATCTTTTGATGTAGTACCCTCTAAAGACCCCAGGAATGCAGCGTTTAAATATCATGAGACTCATGTCATTGAAGCGATCTCACTTCTCATAATCTTTCCTATATTCAAAGGTACTAGATTTCGTAATAGAAACTAGTTTCTCTGTCTTTAATGCAAGGTCAAGATCCATGCAACGAAGAATAATTTTCATGCTCTCTTTCCGGTCCTTGAAATTTCCCCCATTAAGGACTGAAACCGAATTTAGATTAGAAGATATTGAAGCAATTAAAGCTGAAAATAGAAAGAAAAAAATAAACACTTTAAATATACTCATATAAAAGAAAATTTGAATCATCAATATATTCAAATAATGTCATAACCCATCTCAAGATACCTTGTGCACAATCAATATCAAGTATTTGGACACTAATATTAACTGCTAGTGGTACTTTTGTTGTAATGGTTAAACATTGATAATAAAACATGTCAAATGATAAACCCCCCTTTGAATTGATTTATTATTCACATGTGAAACTTTATAATTATCACATATTTATCATCACAGGTGTGTATGAAATTTGGCCAAACACCAACTGTTATTTGAGTCAATTGATACTCGCGTGGATAAACATACACATAAAACAAAAAAATCATTTAAAATTTCTTATAAGTAATCTAAATAAAAGAGGTCACTTTGGTGACTTTTCATTTTAATTGACTCATTTAAAATATTAAACTATTGTATAAAATACAAACCGTAGCCAAAGCTTGAACAAAATTGATCAAAAAACAAAAAAAAATCCAAAAAAAAACAAACAAACAGTGTGATAGTCTAGTACTCATAGGGTCGTGACAGTCGTCACCCGTTACTGATTAGAAAAGGCAGTTCGTCACCCAACGATGACGGTCGTTGTATGAAGAGACGTACCTGTCAGCCAACACTGACGGTCGTCGATAGGAATGGGGTACCCGTCAGCCTTCGTTGATAGTCATCAGCAAGGTCTCGACCATCATCAAGGCTTCAGAGTCTGACGGTCAGCCTGCCATTAAGGGTGACAGTCGTCACGATGCGTAAACCGCGTTTTAAAGCAAAACAACGACAAATCCATTATTTTCCCTAAAATTTTCCAAATTATCCAACACAAAAAATGATGGAACATAAACCGAAATCATGATTAACAACATAAAATATAAACATCATACATATATGGGTGACTCTGATACCACTTGTTAGATCTGTTCTTTACCGTATGATTTCCAACATTGTAGAAATCAAGAACAAAACTCTAAACTAATCCCTATGAGTCGATAACCCATCAACTGATATCCCTTAAACCCCTACCAGAATTCAACCAGAGAATGAAAATGGAAGCGTACTTGAGTTTGCCATTAAAATCGTTGAAGGTTTGCAGGTATGTGATCTTCTAATTTGTAAAGTTCCTTAGGCTTTATCGAATCACTTCTATGGGGATGAATATATCGTGTGTTTTTCAATCGTTCTACAATTGAGGATCATAACCCATATAAATAATTGTAGGAATATTTCTTAGTTTTTAATATTCTAATTTGACCCCTCATCAAATTAGATATTAATTTATGATATCTACACAATTACCTTTCATGACATATATTCCCTCAGCCATAGACTTGATATCAACCAGACCACTATAGTTTCGACTAGTTAAATAATGACCCTAACATATGTAATATTACATTTGTGACCTAAAATAACAATATATATTTTTTAAATTGTTAATTTAAATGTGTCAAAAAAATTGTTGATTTAAAATTATTAACAATTTTTTATATATTAATGTATAAATATAAATAAATATTGGTTTTAGGGATCAAATCTTATATCAACATTTTACATTCAGTTAACTCAATTAACATATATCAATTGAGTTATTTTACTTATAAGTTGGACATGATCTATTCTTTTTCAGAGTTTTTTTTATCAAAAACAAATTATCAAATACTTCAATTTTAAAGTCTCCTTTTTTTTATATAATTTTATCATTTAATTTTTAATTTTTTTTATTTTTTTTATACTATATTTGTGTTTTACATTTCAAGACATTTATTTTGAAGTCATTTATATTTAGGTTAAATAAATTTGTCGTCTCTTTAAATATACTAAATTTCACTTTTAACTTTTCGATATTTCCTTTAAACTTTGTTTCTCTAAAGTTTTCCGTCGATACTATTGGTCTTTCAAATTAACTTTTATTGATGGAAGATGACATAGCACACTACATGACGTATATTTTGAATGGATGTCAACGTGATAAATATGTGGATTACGTGCCACATAATAATGTTGACCATTTTATATTATTAATATTAATTTAATATATAAAAACAATAATTTGATTACTAGATCCATTGTGTAAGATTAATAAAATAAAAATTTATCGTGAAACCTATAATCTGTCACAAAAGATGAGCATAATAGTTTAAACCTAAAAATGATCCATAATCGGCCCTTAATTCTATCTTTACATTTTCATTAATTCAAACACATAATTTTCAAAAAAGATTCATCCTATTTTTTTCCACCTTTAACAAATACCATGTAATCGTATCTTTGATCGTTGATAAAAGATTATTGAGATATGTAATATAATCTAAGTTGTGTGAGGCCCAAGCCCAAAGTTAATTAGGGTTTAGGGTTATTATATTTATTATTTAGTAGTTAAGTCACTTAGGTGTACATAAATAGACATTTTGTAAATTAGTTTTTATAACACAATCATTCTTCAATAATAGTAATCCTTAGTTTCTTATTCTCTCTTTCTCTCCTCACTAAAAGTTCCTCACACACTAACAAATTTGTATCTAAAGCTCCGGTTAGATTCTTGATCGTGTTTTTAAGAATCACACATTGATGATCGTGTTTCTGGGATCGTGGGTTGTTAATCAATCGCTTCAAAGATGAATGGTACTAATGGCATTCAAAATTATCTTCCAATCCTTGACGACAATAATTGGATCCGATGGAGAAATCAAATGCAGTCCTTGTTCGACTTTCATGAAACCCAAGAAGCGGTTACTAATGGCGTCACTGAGCTTGCTAAGAATACAACCGATGCTCAGAGAGTTATGCACAAGGAGGCAAAGAATAAAGATTGAAAGGATGCACATTCCATTTAATCGGTGGTAGATTTGGAGAATTTCGATAAGATCTCTCATGCTGAATCAACGAAGGAGGCATGAGATATTATTGTCAAGTACTATGAAGGAGGTGAGAAAGTCAAAGTTGTCAAATTGCAGACTTTACGAAGGTAGTATGAATTGCTGCATATGGGAGAAAATGAAAAGATTGTAGGTTATATGTCGAAGGTGAAAAATCTTGTCCATTGCATAAAGGGTTGTGGTGAAACCCTAAATGATAAGATGATAGTTTAGAAGGTAATACATACATTGACCTCTCACTTTATTCACGTTATCGTAGCTATTCAAGAATCCAACAATCTTGAAACCATGAAATTGGAAGATTTGGTTGGTTTATTGAAGGCACATGAGATTAGGATTGTTGAAAGGAAATGAGTTCAAGATTCAATACAAGCAATGCATGCTCAGGCTTGGAAGAAGCATAGTGGTTCCAGAAAATTCAAACGCAAAGGAGACAAGACTCAGAGCAAGAAGTCTTAGGTGAACCCTCAAAAGAATAAGGTCGATGATAGGGCATCTGAATCCTCGAAAAGAGATGAATGAAACTCTTATCTAAAAGACAAAGAGAAAAAGGTGTATAATGTTATAACTGTGAAAATTGGGTTCACATGGCTAATAATTATTGGTACAATAAAGACAAAGGGAACGACAAAAGGCAAGGAGGAAGGAGAAAACCTTGAATGCCAATATTGTGAGCGCAACATGCTCTTAATATATTTTGAATGATGTCAAAACTAGGTAACTCAGGTCTTTGTGTATTTGGACCTTACAATCTTAAATATGCATCATCATCATCATCATAGGACATGTAAGACTATATTACATAAGCCACTACATGCCCAAAAAATGATTTTTTTTCTCACAAAAAGTCATGCATGGGTCGATACACCCTTGGTATAGTATAATCTCAAAGAATTTGAGTCTGCCTCAAATGGGTTGATACATCCTACGAATGGGTCGATACATCCAGTGAATGGGTCGACTCATTCTTGGTTGGGTCGACTCAATCTGAAAGGTGTTTTCGAAGACTTGCCACTACCTTCAATGTATCGATACATTGAAGGAATGAGTCGATACATTGAGCGAATGGGTCGACTCTTCCGTGTTTTGAGTCGAATCATTCTGAAACATTTTTATCTCAAATTTGCTACTACCTCTAACGTATCGACTCTATTTGGTCTTGTATTGACAATTCAGCTTATGTATTGACTCATTCAAGTTTAGAGTCAATACACTTTGAACTAACTTTCAAAAATTGCATTTTGGCTAAAAAATGTTTTTACTCATTTTTTTCTACACATACACATGCATATAAATATGCATCCCTGCACCATTTCATAGCATTGAAACCTGAAAGATACAAATAATTTTCATCATCTTTAACCTCTCTTGACGCATTCATCAACTACACATAATCATTTTTTATTATTTATTGGCAATAATAGATTGATAAATTCCAATTTAGGTTTGTGTAATCAAATTGGGTTGAGGTTTTCTTCGGGGTTTCCAAGGATAAAACCGTTAGGGTTTTTACTCCAAGATCAAGGGTTGATTTGGAGGTTTTTGCACAAGTCTTGTTAACTTGGATTCAGCCGAGCAAAGGATTTGAAAAACGGGGGTTCTTACCATTTATCCACCACTTAGCAGATTGCACTTCATTCCAGGTACATAGAGTACATCTTTGATCATATTTTTTCCTTCGCTTCTCCTTTGAATAACTATGTCTCAAGTACCTTCTACTTGTAACAAGCTATTATCAATAAGTTTGACCTTGCTCTTCTTCGACGAGTCAAAATCTGCTAACCACACTTTATGGTTAATCATGTGATTCGAGTAACCCGAGTCGAGGAACCAGATCTTGGAGTCGACATGGTCACCTGCAACTGCAGCAATAACCATCATATCTTCATAATCATCTGAATCTTTGTTAGACGATAGCAACAATCTAGAAGGGATGGGAGGGGGTTGAATAGATCGCCTAATGAAAATTTTCTTATTAAAATTCCATTTTAAACAATATTTTTCTATGGCAAGCAGAAACGAATTTGGATCGACTCTCGTCTATCTGAACCGTTATTGGTAGGATCAGATATGCGTATAATCCATAGTATAAAGTATGATAAAGATGAGAAAATTCAATCAACAAATTCAATATAGTTTATTTGAATATAAACCACACTTAAGATAAACAATTTCCAATGAGAAGTAAAAATAAACTTGACAAAGGAATTTTGTCGAACATTTGGTGTGCAGTAATTTTATCGAATACTTGGTGTGCAATACGTCAAGCTTGATTCTCTTTGTGTTGAAGTTACAACAAATTAATTGCAATGGTTTGGATTGCAATGTTCTTACACAAATGGTTTTAAACACTTCAACACAACCAGAATTTCAATAATTCAAATTACACACTAAGTGTAATTAAAATCTAAAAATAATTTTGATATCTATATATATATATATATATATATATATATATATATATATATATATATATATATATATATATATATATGCGTGTGTGTGTGTGTGTGTGTGTGTGTGTGTGTGTATGTGTGTGTGTGTGTGGGAATTAGTCGAATTGCCAACGCATACAAAAGCTATCGAAGTGAAGTGGGTGTTCAAGTTGAAGCACAATGTTAACTGGTCGACATCCAGACATAAGGAAAGATTGGTAGCTCGAGGTTTTCTTCAAAGAGCAGGAGTCGTCTACTCTGAAGTATATGTACCAGTAGTAAGATTGGAGACAGTTCGACTAGTAGTCGCCTTGGCATGTAAGCAAGGTTGGTCGACATTTCACTTAGATGTGAAATCAACATTTCTGAATGGTAGTTTAGATGAAAAATTCTATGTCACACAACCTCTTAGGTTTGTGATATAGGAGGAAGAAAGTAAAGTGTATAAGTTGCACAAAGAACTCTATGGCGTCAAGCAGGCACCTTGGGCATGGAATAAGAAGATCGACTCATACTTGGTCAAATTGGGATTCGTCAAATGCAAATATGAGTATGGGGTTTATGTTTAGGTTGTGGCACAAGATATAAACATCACCTGCTTATATGTCGATGACTTGCTGGTAACTGGAAATAGCTTGAAGAACTTGTCGAAGTTCAAAGAGCTAATGATAAGAGAATTTGAAATGTCAGATCTTGGGAACTTGTCTTATTTCCTAGGCATGTAATTTCAAATGTCGAAGCAAGGTATATTGATATATCAAAGAAAGTATGTCAAATAGATACTCAAGATATTCAAGATGGATGATTTGAGTCCTGTATCTTCGTCTGTCGAACCAAATTTGAAGTTGGAGAAGCATGGAGAGGAAGACAAAGTCGACGCAACTTTATTCAAACAAATTGTTGAATCTCTGAGATATGTGTACAACAGTCGACCTGATATAGGTTTCTCAGTCGGATTAGTGAGCAAATACATGAGTGAACCAATGGTGTCACACATGAAGGTTGCAAGATGAATCTTGAGATACTTAAAAGGATTGATAAATTATGGAATTCTATTTCAATGAGACTCTAAAAGCAAATCAGCCATGATTTATTTCTATTCATATATTGATTGGTGTGGAGATAAGGAAGATCGAAGCTAGTTATTTCTTTCAAGTCTTTGGTTCCCCAATCTCATGGTGCTTGAGAAAGAAACCTGTGGTGACATTGTCATCGTGTGAGGCTGAACATATAGCAGGAACCTATATTATGTGTCAATCACTTTGAATTAGATCTATGCTGGAAGAGATGGAGGTCGAAGTGAAGAAATCTCTGGTGTTGCAGATCGACAACAAGTCAACCATTAATCTTGCAAAGAATCTGGTTTTACATGGAAGGAGTAAGCACATCGAAGCTATATTTCACTTCTTAAGAGAGAAAGTAAATCGAGGTGAACTTGAAGTAAGGCGTTGCTCAAGTGAAACACAGTTGACCAAAATTTTCACCAAAGGATTGAAGATCGACATATTCTTGAATTTGAGGAAGAAATTAGGAATAGTTCAGATTGACTATGATTTAGTGTATGTTCAACAACTTGGATTATAAGGGGGCATGCCGAGATATGTAATATAATCCAATTTGTGTGAGGCCCAGACCCAAAGTTAATTAAGATTTAGGATTGTTATATTTTTTACTTAGTAGTTAATTCACTTAGGTATATATAAATAGACACTTTGTAAATTAGTTTTGTAACACAATCATTCTTCAATAATAGTAATCCTTATTTCCTTATTTTCTCTTTCTCTCCTCACTAAAAATGCCTCATGCACTAACAAAGATGACATGTTAGGCATATTTTCATCTAAGAAATTCTTCTAGTCATATTTTATAGAGATTTTATGTATTTATTGGATTTGCACCTACCAAAAATTAATTTTATAAAAAATAATAATTTAGTATCACTAATTAATTTTATTATTCTCAAATCATTCTTCAATAAAATAAAATATCATAAAATATTAAATTTAAAAAGTTAGTAGTTTAAATAATGTAATTGTTTTTTATTATGTCACTAAAATTAATTAATATTAATTATTATTGAGATAAATACTAACATGTGAACATTAAAATAAAAAATTTGTTGACATAATAAACAAGAAAAGTTATGTTTGTGGATGTTTAAGTTTAATATTTTCTCCCGTAAAAAAACTTTAATTTTTTCTAAATTGTTAAATTCTGATATAAAAAAATTAATTAAATCAAAAAATGATATTTTAAATTACTTTTTATAAAACTAAAAATGAAACTTCATTTTATTTATCTTCATCCAAATATTTTTCTTTGTCTCTTTAACATGAACAATACATGATGCAGGACACATATAATTATCTTTTTCATCTTATCTAACAAATTTAGTAACCAAATTACTATTTTTTATATACTTTATTAAGATTAATAATATAAAATGGTCAAATTACCACATAACACGTCATGTTAGCATCTTTGTTACGAATACATCTAATTACTAAAAATCTTCTGCGTTGTATGCTGCATTATCTACTATCAATGAAAATTAATTGAAGGTATTAACTGTGTGGACACAAACTTTTAGGAGGATTAAATTTTAAAAGTGATATTTTGAGAGACTAATAAATAATATTTAAGAAGAACACATATTTAACCATTTATATTTAAGCTCTTTGATATCTCCACCAGTGCACATTCATATTGTATAATAAAATAATTCATTCTCAGGAGGACTTGGTGATTGAATACCAATTTATTCTATGTGATGATTAGCTATATTAATAGAAAGTTATTGGAATGATTTTTGTTTTAGAAAATAACAATTATAATTAGGCCTTAAATTTGTAGCTTTTCACAATCATTGACATATGCTATCAACCATTTCTTATTGATACAAACATTTAAATTAAAGACCATTCTTCCTCTTATAACTTAAGTTTTCTTTTGAATTAAAGAAGCATACTTTAAACTAATAGTGTTCTTATTTGTTGTGACATTTCACATATGAGTTAAAGTCTAACATAAGATGAAATAGTTGAGATTGAACATATTACATGTGAGGAGACTCATATACCTTAAGTCTTTAGGTTCTGAGTGAAGATGTAACGTCTCATTCACTTGTGTGATTGATCATTGTCCAATATGTTGATTCAATTTAATATTAAGACTCTCTTAGAAGTCTTAACAACGATATTAGAGTTGGGAGCAAGAGAGATTCTTGATGTTGGATCAATGATTTGGAGAGTCTCATGAGATATTTTGATGTGTAAAATATGAGTTAAAATCCCACATTTGATGGGCAAGTAAATGTTGAGAACCTTTATAAATGAAAAGAATCATATGCATGCTTTAAAGTTTTGAGTGATGTAGTATCCAACTCACATATGTATGTGGTTGTTTTTAGCTCAATGTATTGATCTAACCTAGTGAGACTTCCCCAAATATTTCAACATTGTTTTCTGTTTTTATGGTTTGTTGAGAATATAAATCCGTGTCAAAGCATCATTTCGGTAGAGTCAATTATTGTCAAAATATTTTGTATGTCGAAATTGTATAGATGTCAAAATGTTGAAGAAGTATGTCTTCAACATATATTTTAGACTTATCTTTATTTGTTTGTTTTATCGGAGTTAGTTAGGTTAGTTGGAGATTGTTTGGTGTGCAAGCAATCTCAGCCTATAAATAAGGAGATACCCTATCATTTTAACAATGCAGTTGCATAGAGAAAAGTTGAATAAAATTTCAGTTTGAAAGCAGAGAGAGAAACTCTGCAAAATTGTTCTTTTTCCTTTTCCTCTCAAACCCTAATTTCTCTTTTCTTCTCCAATTCATGTTTTCTTTTCTTCTTCAATAATCGTTATGCAACAAAATTATCTTGCAATCAATATGTGGTTGATTCACTCGAGTGAAGAATAAAGAACAAGAGTAATCAATCGAAAGAATTGATTCTTATTCATCAGAATTGATTCAGAATTTTCCATAAGCTTAATGTAATTCCAACATGGTTGACATATAACAAAGTTTGTTAAACATATGTGTTAATGTCAAAGAGATAAAAACTATATTTGATTGTTTTAATCCTATTGTTTAACTTTACATGTTGAATATTCAAAGATCGCATTTTGACTCTTCGTTAAGATATATGAGATTGTCTAATTATACACTTATAATAATGAAATTTTAAAGAATAAATAAATTATTTTATACCCTTAATAAATAAAAATAGATTGGACTTTATAAGCTACTTATCATGGAAGTCTTCACAATCTCATGTTATAAGACTACTCAATTATATTTATAAACACAAAAAGTAAATATGAATGAACATAGGAAGAATAAGAAATAAAATAAGTTTACTTGATTACTATAAGGCAAGATAAAGGTGTAAGAACAAGGTAACAATAGAGAAAACGTGAAATTGTTGGTTACATAAATTTGTTTCGGGGAAACATAATTGTGTGAGACAACACAAGTTGTTAGTGTTTCATGCTGAAATCTTTGGGACTTTTCAAATTTTGAAATTCTTCAGCTTTTTCTATATGGGGGCAAGACAACCATGTTAGCCAATGTTACTAGACCGTGTTATTATTGCAATTCAATTTTGTCATATTGTACCTCTTTTCCAAGTAGGAATTTGTTGACAAAGTAGATCGGATATTGAATGACATCATTTTCCTCCTCTAATGTCGAGTTGATAAAATTGTTTTTTTTTTGCTACTAATAGTTAAATTTGCACCATAGATAGGTAGGGTCATTGCTAGAGGCGATGAACCTTCTCAATTCTTTTAATGTGTACTCACATTGAAGGATCCACTTAAATATGATTGGTTTCTTATGTATTTGGTGAAAGGAAAATGATATTCCTACACCAAAAATTTACATTATACCGTATTTTATTGTATGATGAACAGTGAAATATTATAATAATAATAAAATAAAAATAAATATTTTTTTTTTTGGATCGAGAGATACCGATATAAAATTGTGTGATTAATCAACTTTATAACTTTATTAACCAACATTTTATTTTTCATTAATTAATTTTATTTTACTATTAAAAATTATTTTTAACATATGAACATTTATTAATCAACTTCATAACTTTATTAACCAATCTTTTACATTTCATTAATCAATTTTATTTTACTATTAAAAATTATTTTCAAAATCTGGACGTTTATTGACCAACTTCATCATTTCATTAATCAACTTTTTACATTTTATTAACCAACTTTAATTTATTACTAAAAATCATTATTCATGGAAAATTGTTTACGGTCACTGATCACGAGTATTATATTGTTCACGATCATTGTTTATGCACTGATCACAATATTATTCATACACTTTTTACTGTTCACGAGTATTATATTGTTCACGATCACTGTTTATGCAATGATCACGGGATTATTCATACACTTTTTATTGTTCACATCCAATGAATACAATGTAGGGGTAAGAAAGGGTATATAAATAACATATTTGTTGGTTAGATGACAGTGAACAATTAAGACACATGAATATAAATTGTAAAAAGAATACAACTTGACTTTCTAGGAACCACATTTTTTTATCGCTGTCAAACTCCACTTTGAATTATCATAAACCCTAAGAGTTTTCTTCCTTTTAACTCGAAAGATGTACTTTTTTAGTTTAGTCTCATATTATACCTACTAACATGTTCAATTTTTTTTTCAGATCTTAAGAATGGGATTTAATACCTCACACTTTATTCACCATGTCGTCCATTTATATTTTAATGTGATGTGAGATCATCTTGACTTACACTTTATATATAAATCTCTAATATGTAACTCATATGTTATTCAATCTAAAGAGTGTGACCTGGTAGTAAAATTTATTTATACATGTCATAAAAGCTGTTTTTGGTGCATTTATGGATATATTAGAATATGGTTGTACCTATAATTGACATGTACAAACTAAGGGTTTTTCAGCTTGATGATTCATTTATCAGCATATTTATATTTGAAAATGGGTAGTAGCAGTCTTAGTAGAATCACGAGTTAACTTGCAAAAACGGACGAGTTAACATCCCAAACTCATGTCGACGTGCTGATTCGACGGCAAACTCGGAGACTCAAATTCAATAAACTCGTCTGAGTTCAAAAAGGTGACTTGTTCCTCTGTATAAGAGGCAACTTTAGATTTCAAGGATTTTTTAAGAAAAAAAATCTTAATTATGTGAACTGGGTTGGGTCGGATCATTAATAAGCATTATATTCTAATTTATTTTATTTTTAATAATTAGGAATGTTGTGTAAAGACACCATTAAATCATTCTATTATGGAATGGATCAAATATGTCGTTGAGAATTTATTACAACATAAATTCCCTGTCTCCCGTTAAGCTTCCTCTTCCTCGTTAACAACTTATTTATACAAAATTACATCCTCTTTTCTATCTCACCTTCAAGTTTCCTCTTCCTCTTTCACATTCAAGCAAACTTTTTTCTTTCGTTAAATTTCCGTCAACACTGACTCGCGGCTACAATTTTTGAATTGATTCAAGTTCAAGTTGTCCCTTTAACCATTTACTTTTGTTTCAGGTTTATGTTACTTTTTGTTACTCCTGTCATGTGTGTGTTTTAGTATTTTTTATACGTGTGTTTTTGACGCGACTCACTCCTGTGTGTTATTATTTTTTTATACACACATGTGTTTTCGACGTCGATTTGCTCCTGTGTGTTACTATTTTTTATACACATGTGTATTTTAGTACTTTTTATACTCTCGTACAATGTGTTTTAGTATTACTTTTTGTTAATTTTTGTTATTGTTTTAGTAGTATTACATTACATATTTTAGTATTACTATTTTTTATACTTCATTTTTATATTTTTTATACTTCATTCTTGTTTGTTCTTTTAATCCTCTGTTTTTTTTCTTCCTATTCTTATATTTATTTTAATTGCATGTTTTTTTCCTTCCATTTTTTACTATTTAGATACCATTTACTGTAAATGGCCTCAAGTTCATCAATATCGGTCCTAATCAACAACATTGTTCCAAAAAATGCTAGCGGAAATAAGTTTGATCCAACAGGGAAGCATTGTTTACCTATTTGGAACACAAAAAGTTGGAAGTGCAAATATTGGGGGAAGAGTTTAGCAGAGGAGTTTATCGAGTCAAACATCATTTAGCTGGAACTAGTAGGGACGTCAAACCTTGTAGAGTTGTTTTAGATGAAGTTAAAAAGGAATTAATCACCATTGTTGATTTACAAACTAAGCTGATTAAGAAGTCAAATTTATATGACATTGAAAAGCCTAATACTAGTGTTGGTGGATCATCAAGCTTTGTTGCAAAAAGAAAAAGCGAAGAAGAGATTTTGAACACTACAAACATGTTTAAGAAACCTAGAATAGGAGTGACTTCTCAGGCAACTATAAACAACATGTGGAAAAAGGAAATGAGGGATGATGTGTGTAAGGATATTGCCCTATCTATTTACAACAATGTTATTCCATTTAATGTGTCTAATGGTGAAGAATGAAATAAGATGTTTGAATTGGTTGTTAAACAAGGTCCGAGATTTAAACCATACAATTGACAAGCCTCTCTCTTTACAAAGCAAAAGCAATAAAGCAAAAACAACAAAAGCGAGGATTGCAATCAACAACTTATCAATCATGAATCAAGTTGTACGATAAGATCCTTAAGTAATAGAGAAGGAGTGGGACTGGAGTATTCCTACCCCCATTCTGAGTATCTTTGGGTATGAGACATATGACTCAGTGCTCATCATATTCACCTCTATTCATAGACTTTAGTATAATTCGAATCGAACGATTGATACGGTCTTTATCGTCAATGCAAGAAACAACTACAAAGACTCTTCTCTCTCCACTTGAGTTTAAGACGAGAGTTACATGCCACGAGCCTTAAATGGTAAAGAAGGAATGAGACTGGAGCTTTCCTACACTCATTTTGGATACCTTTGAGTGCGAGACGTTTGACTCGTCGCTTATTTTAGATACCTTTAGTGTGATTCTCATCCAGTAACTATCAAGTTTGTCCATTCTAATCATTTCAATTCAACCATGCAATCATCCATTTCTTCTTGCCTTCATCATTTTGTTTTCAGCCCTAGTGGGATGAACTACGAAAGCTATGATTTCCTTATTTCACTATAAGGATACGTATGCAGGAGAACCCTGTTTCTTTGCGAGCTACCTTATCTATTCCTACCCTATTTATTCAATCATTCTCCATTCATTCAATCTATACCATCTTTTTGAGATCAATCACACTTCTCCTTGGACTCCTTGTCTATCCTTTTAGGACGATAGTCCACCTCATCAATCGAGAGTTGTTTGGCCCGTAACCCAAACATTTAATTTATTCTTTTTCGGCTAAGACGCCACTTTGCTCTTTGATTAAGAGTCTATCCTTTTCTTGGATCCAAGATACTATCCTGATTTGATCTCGAATTGTTGATTCCCCCAGCAAGTGATACACTACTCCTTACACTCAAGTACTACAATCCTTCCTTGGAGATGTGTTTGTCTTGTGAGTCCCTGTTGCTTAGATAAATCTCTCTCTTTCTATTCTCGTAGTTCTGAACTACGATTGCTCTGACTTTCTCATTGCACAATGAATATACGTAGGCACGAGGATGCGAATCCTTGGCGAGCATACTTCTAATTATTCCTCCTTCGTCTTAGGGAACCATTCATATCTTTCACTATTCATTATCCATCCTTCGATCATGAATCGTTCACTCAGTGACATACTGTCTCTTTGACATCGAAATACACTTTCCTTGGAATTCCATATACACCCTTTTAGGACGCCTAACGAATAGTCTACATTTCTACCTATAGTTGTTTGGCCCTTAACCCAAACATTTAATTCCTTCTTTTTAGCTAAACACCCTATAGTGGCGGCCTGCTAGACCACATATCAGTTAAAGTTGTTTCCCTCTGTGGTAGAAATATCATTTCTCTTATGGATTCTAATACACTTTCACCTTTCGATTTCAAACGATACTTATTTAGTCACTTATCACCAGATATTCATTTATGTGACTTTGGTCACTTCCTTTCGTTCATCTTCATGATACATTCATTGTTCTACCTTCATTCACTTCATGTGATATACCTTATTCTTTGAACCAAATACACTATACCTTTGTGCTCCATCTTGTACCTCCTTGCGAACCAAGAGTTGTTTGGCCCTTAACCCAAACACCTAATTCCTCTCTTTTTCGGTTGTTCCAATACAGTGATACAGTGCCGTAGGCCCTCACTTGTTGGTTCATACCAGTTTTACTCTTGGGTTCACGCTTTCACCCATTGTTGGAGTTAAAAACACAATTCTTTGGTTCATACCATACTTCGATCACACTTCTTTCCACCTCCTTCCTCTAGTTCCTTGAACTACGAAGCTCTGAATTCCTCAATGCACTATGAGGATACGTAGGCATGAGGGCCCTAATCCTCACCGAGCACTCTATCTATTTCTTTCCTTTCCCATTCTTTTTGCGAGTAACCTTTAGATAACACCTATTCGAGCGAGAACAATCAAAACGGTTCCCATGGAGTACCATGGATGTTTGGGGTGCTAATACCTTGCATAACCGACTTCCTTACCCAACATATCTCTTTCCCCTGGGTTTTATCGATGTTTTCCCATGCCTTTGGGGATAAGTAAAGTTCGATGGCGACTCTGTTGTATGTTCGAGCGTGCGATACATTTGGGTATATTTCTGCTAGCTTCAAAGTGCAATTTCCTTGAGGACCAAAAACGTTGCAGAACAAGCCCTAAAACAAAATAAAAAAATTGTTAGTGCAACACCTGAAAGTAAACATGGATCTTCTATAGTTGTTGAGGCTGAAAAGGAGTATGTACCACCAATCCCTTTCCTACAAAGAATGTTGAAAAACCAGAAGATTGACGAGGAAGAGCATTCTGTTTTTCAAATAGAGTTGCTTTCTGAAGTTGTTGGTGAAGCTTATTCTGATTTGTTTTCAGCTGATTTTCCAACTTTTTCTGGTTTTGATGATATTTACTCATGTGATGATTGTACTAACACTAGCCTTTGTGTTGCTTGTGCTGAGATTGATGTTGCCTTACATAGTGATAATATAAATGAAGCTGAAGCTCTTGATATCATGGCTGCCCCAAACATATCATCCATTGAACAACCACCTTCTTTAGAGCCTAAACCACTTCCTAAGGATTCATATTATTCATCAAAGCTTCAACTTAAGCAGAAACATAAAAAGGGAATTGGATGGACCTTGGCTGACACTTGTGATATTAGCCCATCCATATGTATGTATATGATCTCACTTACAGATGAAACAAAAATAGTGAGGCAACCTCGTAATCCTCTGATTCTTGATGTTGTGAAAAAGGAGATCACTTTCACGTGTCCATTCAACACTTTTACTTATCGAAGATTCTTCTTTGATCCTGGAATACAAGACGAATGCACTAATCAAAATTTCAAGGTCAATGGACACTACCAAAAGTTACTCCATAAGAACCCGACTTTGGAAGAAGAGACTGTAGAAGAGCTCTCTTTGGGAAAGGCTGCTTATGCGGTCATTTATCCGCCTTGACTCCTCGGGTGTGTTCTTTCCTTTCTCTCACTCTTATTTTATATTTACGTTCTTTCATTGAGGATACTGTATGTTTTAAGTGTGGGGGAGGGAACCATTTACTTCTTTCGTTTTCTTTGTTTTGTTTTCAATTTTTCTCTATTTTGATTTTTGTTTGCTTTCTTAAATAAATAAAAATGTCATGTTTTTTCCTTTGGTTTTTGAGTTACAATTATGAGTATTTTTCTTAGTTCTCTTGACTAAAGTCTTGTGGTGTGATGTGAAAAAATTGTTGTGCATTTTTAGTATGATAGGTAGGACTAAACTCTAAATTGTATATCTTTGGCGGTAGATCATTAATCCCTGTGAGCTTTCAGCCTTATATGGATAACATACAAAAATCCATCTCTTTCTTTCTTGTGTGATTCACTAATGTATGTTAGTCTCTAGAACTTGAATTGACTCTTGTTGATGTTGTTGTTTACTTGTGCACACTGATATGATAAAGGCAGTTTTTTTAACCAGTTAGCAAAAAACTAACTCTGAAATAATATCATCCCTTGTTTGAAACCCCCTTAAGCCTATTATCCTTTTTTTGTTTAAAACTCATTACAAACCGAGAAGTGAAAAATAATGTTATCACCCTATTCAAAGGGTCGAAAGAGTCTTGTTTGGAGTTGTCTGTGGTTGAATAGTTATGTTTGTAATATTTCAGAAGTTGACAGAAAAAAAAAATTAAAAAAAAAATAGAAAAAGAAAAAAATGAATGGAAAAAAAATAAAAGGATGTCAATACATACTCCTTCTGAAAAAGAAAAAAAAAAGAAAAAAAGAGAAATGAGAAGAGAAAGTAGTTGCTATAGAGTTGTTGAAGTGAATGAAATCTTTTGTAAATTCAACTCCCGCAGTTTTTTTCAAGTCTCTTTTGTATCTTTGAATTTTAGCCTAGTACCCCCTTAGGATTTATCTCACCCTTACCTTGGTCACGTTACAACCAAATAAAAGTCCTTTTGATCATTGTGTGCATGTATTTCAATTGTGGATGTTAGAGTATTTTCAAGTTTATGGTAGTACTGACTTTCATGTTGTGCTTTAAGTATAAACAGTTAATCTAAACACTTGAGAGTTGAGTGACTTTTATCCTGTGAGGATCTTACTGCTATTGATGTACTCTTTGGTAATCTGTTTTCCTATCTGCTTTGAATGTCACAAAAAGTTGCTTACTAACACCATATTCTTGAAGCTTAGACTTAGAATTCTACTTGTACCTTATATCTTGAAAACTTTTGGAAGTGCATGCTCTGTTTTCTTTCCTTTTGTTTTGAAATTGTAATTTTGCTCGGAGTGCAAAAGTTCAAGTGTGGGGAAATTTCATCAGTGCATTTTGATATACATTCTTCTATAATTGTACATAAGAATTTCTCTAGTTTATTTTGCTTATTTTACTATTTTATTATGTTTTTAGATTTAAGTTCATGTTTACCTTTAATCTATTTTTGTTTGCTATTTTCAGTTTTAGTGGTTATTTGATACCTATTTACTATTTGGATTATAATTTGAGCTACGGGATGTCGTTTTGTGCATTCTAACATACATTGGAAAGATAAGAGAAAGAACTACAACTTTTTTGTTGAAGACAAAAGATGATTCAAAGTGAAGGAGTCTCCCATAATTCGTTGAAATTTCGTACTTTAGGAAATAATTTCTTTTGGGCCGAATTTAGGTTTTCCGACCCAATTTGAATTATAAGTGCAACCTTATTTTGTTTAAAATGAGCATCTATGTTACTGTAGCAGATTACACCTTATTCACGATAACTTTTTGCTTTGTGCGATCATGAAGAGGAACTAATCTTCTAAAGTCAATCTGCTGTAACCGAATTTCCAAGGCTTTGAGGTTTTTATCCTATCAACTTAATTTTGTTCTCTTTCAATGCTAATCTATGAAAATTCATTTGCTTAATCTGTATTTTATGGAATGGTTTTGATTAAATTCGTCTGATTGCATTCCTAACTATTTTCGTCGCTTTGTCGTTAAATCGCGTTTGTAAATCGTGTTTGCTTAATTCACAATTGTATTAATCCATTTGTTTAATTCGGAACATAGGAATATAAACCTGTCATATATCTAATGAGCTTGTCAATCTAAATTGAATCGAGTAGAGATCGAAGCCGCTTAGGGAATTGGTAGGTAAAAACCAGTGATTAGTTGGAAACCGAAAACAGTAGATTGACTTATTTTATAATCGCTTATTTTAATCACTTATTTACTTTGTTTTCTAAATCGATCCCTAAACAACAAAATCCACCTATTTCATTTTCTTATTTGGTTAATTTATCAAGAGTCCTTGCGATACGATACTCGAGTGTCGCTTCCCTAGACTACCATTCTTAATTACTCGTTTTTGACCCGTGTGCGACAGTGGATCAGCATCCCTTACATCCATTGTACTCAACAGGAACCATTTTGATTGTTCTACGCTCGAATGAGTGTCATATCTAAATGTTAACTCGCAAAAGATCTGAATAAAAGGGAAAAAATAAAATAAAAAATAGGGTGCTCGCTAAGGATTAAGGCCCTCGTGCCTATGTATCCTTATGTTGCAATTAGAATATCAGAGATGCGTAGTTCATGGAACTAATGGTGGGAGATGAAAGAAGTTGTGATGAAAGTGTGGTTTGAACCTAACAAGAGATATAACTGGTGTTTAATCCGAAGTGACAAAAGAACAAGTGTTGCTTGAATAGTGAAAGCATGGTATGAACCAAGGATGCTACCAGAGTTTATGACTCTACAAGGTAGGATAAGACGTTTTTCAGGGTTTATAACACTACAAGGTAGGATGAAAGATAGCCAAAGTATGTAACTCTACAAGGTGGAAATAGATGAATGTCAAAGTCTGTAACTCTATAGGATAAAGGAAAGGTAGCCAGAGTCTGTAACTCTATAAGGGTAAGTGTAAGGATGCTTGCTAGAGTCTGTAACTGCACAAGGCAGGGAAACATGAATGTTGAAGTCTGTAACTCTATTGGAAGGGTGAATGATAGCCAAAGTCTACAACTGTATAGGCAGGATGAAAAAAGGTAAGAGTCTGTAACTCTACTATGAAATGCATGTTTGCTAAAGTCTGTAACTTTGCAAGGCAAAATGCAATGATATATGCCATAGTTTGTAACTATATAAGGTAGAAAGAAAAGATTGCTAAAGTCTATAACTCTATAAGGGAAAAGAGGAATGATGCCAAAGTCTGTAACTCTATAAGGCATTGAAATGAATGTGTGCCAAAGTCTGTAACTCTATAGGCAGAATGGAAGAGTGTCAAAGTCTATAACTTTATAATGAAATGCATGTTTGCTAAAGTCTGTAACTTTATAGGGCAAAGTGTAATGATATGTGCCATAGTCTATAACTATACAAGGCATAAATAAATTATTTCCAGAGTCTGTAACTATATAGGCGCAATTAATGAATGCTAAAGTCTATAACTTTATAGGCAAGATAAATGATTGCCAGAGTCTGTAACTCTATAAGGCAAGGAAAAAGATTGCCAGAGTCTGTAACTCTATAGGAAAAATGAATGAATGCCAAAGTATGTAACTTTATAGGCAAGATGAACATTTGCCAGAGTTTGTAACTCTATGAGGAAAAAGGAGACGTAGCTAGAGTTTGTAGCTCTAAAGGGTATTGTCATGATCTATAGAGTCTGTAACTCTATAAGGCAAAGAGAAATGTTGTCATAGTCTGTAAATCTACAAGGAAAAAAGTGGGGTTGCTAGATTTTGTAACTCTATAAGGCACAAAACAAGGTTGCCAGAGTCTGTAACTCCATAGGGCAAAAGAGAGCTTGTCAGAGTCTGTAACTCTACAAGGCAAGAATGAAAGATTTCCAGAGTCTGTAACTCTATAGGGAAAAAAGAAATGTTGCTAGAGTTTGTAACTCTATAGGCAGAGAGAGGATGCCAAAGTCATTAACTGTATAGGCAATGCATGAAGCAATTGATTCCAAGATTGGTGTTTGACCATGAGGTGATGAACCCAAAAGAGGTATGGATATCAATGAGGAGAGTATGATACTTGATCCAAAAAGAAGAGTGGCTAATGAGGCAATGTTGTTATAATGTTGAAGTGTAAAGTTTGAATGTTGCCTTAAGGAAGAAGAATTGTATTTGATTGTTTGTGATTATGAAATTTGTTTGGCGAGTTTAATCGTTGGTACTTAGAGGGAGAAAAATATCTAACCCTTGGATAAGTACGGCTAACAATCAAAATACTCGGGAGTTAAGAGGACATTTGCATCCTGTAACGCACCGAATTTATATAAATTATTTTTTGTAATTTAATTATGTGATAGTTGTGGTTGTGTTGTGTTGATTGGTGTTTTGATGTGTTGTATTACCCTTGGTGTGAGGTAGTTGCCTTAGAATTATAGAAATTAAGGTATTGGAGAGTGTGTGAGCAAAAGTGTAGAAATGGTGGCGTGACGAGTAAAACTAATTAAATATTTTAGTTATTATTTATTTTGAGTGGTTTATATTTATTATTATTATTATTATTATTATTATTATTATTATTATTAAAATAGTGATAATATAATAAGTAAATAAAATAATAAGAATTATAATAAAAATAGAAAAGGGGATTGTGGGATAGAAACTCTAAGGTAAGGGTGAGGTTCTGATTATCTAAGGGTTAATATGATGATGATGGGTAGTGAAGGTAGAGAAAAACAAGAAAGGGGGGTTTGAATTGTTTTCACTAACAATAAAAACTTTTAGCAACGCTACACACACAAAGATAATAACAAACAAACAACACAGAAGTTTATCCTGGTTCACTTGAAAATCAAAGCTACTCCAGTCCACCAGGCCAAGGTGATTTCACCTTCAATAAGGACTTAATATAATAATCTATAAAGATTACAACAATCGTCTAAGAGTTCAACAATCTTTTAGCCCTCTCAAGTATACAGACTTCACAAGTCACTTGAGAAATTACAACAACTATTGAGAATTACAAGAATGTGTTTGATGCTTCTAGATAAGCAAGATGAACACGATTAAAAACAAATGATCAATGATCACACTAAGAGTAACAACTGGTGTGTGATAACTGAATTATAGAATGACAAGAAGTTAGTATATGATTTAAAGTGTATATGCAGAATTCTTGTGTGATAGCTTCGTATTTTTTTGGTATGATGATAGTTAGGCATTTTTTATAGTGCTTGGAAATGATACTGTTGCAGAAAATATTGATGGTGATATCTTGCCAATAATGGGACTTCATGACATTAATTTTCTTGTCATTTCCATAGCAGTCTTGGAGTGTATTCAATATTATTCAGATAAAGATTCATACCATACTTGGAGTACTTGTTTGTTAAGTTACTGATTTTGATTGGTCAGATGATCTTTTGGGCGCGAATCAGAGTGAGCGAAAATCAGAGTCTTTTCTCAGATCTTGTATTCTTTAGATAGTTCATAGATTTACCTTCAGATGTAGCGTCTTGAGAGTCTAAAAATGTACTTTTATCAGAGTCTTTAGTTTCTTCATAGTCTTTAGATTATGTATGTGATTTTCTTGGATATGCTTATGTTCAACGTTGTCACACCCCAATTTTGACCCTGAATCGCTGATTCAATACATTCATCATAGCTATTGCATGTCTACATAGCATACCATGCATTCCATACCGCATAGTGCCTAAAATATCAATCGAAATAATTTTTTCGGATCTACAGACAAACCGGTTGAATTAATCAACGGATGTGAGTCAAATCAGTGGACGAAATTTTTTAAAATCAAGCTTCTAGACATCAATTTTATTAATCTACGTTTCGCGTAGTTTAATCTGGTATGCTCGATTTATTTTTCAGCTAATTTTTCGGCCATTTTTTGATCAGCTCAAGCCTGTTTAACCGGTCAAAATTTATTTCAAAATTAAAAGAAACGCTGTATTTTTCCAATAAGTTTATTTTGCACTGATCATTTTGGTGTATTCATTTTATTTTTTCGGGCACTTTTGCGTCCGACTTTTTTATTTTGAGTCCTTTGTCTTTTTAATTTTTCAATTAAAATAATGAAAATAATTAAACATATTTGTCTATATTTTTATTTTTATTTTTGATTATTTAAGACAATTTGATTTCTCTTTTTTAATTTAATTCATTTCAATTCCTTTTACAGTATATAAGTGAACCCCTTTTTCATAAAAAGACTTTGTTTCTACATATATGGAAAAAGGCCAGATACTGCAGGCACACACAGACAAAAATGAAGGGATCCAATGTCTTTATTTTGGTGGCATTAATGGATTACCTTTTTACCTTGAGGCATTTTAGGAAATTTTACAAGAAAAAACACCCAAAAATCAAAAACCCTTCAGATACCAAAGAGGACTTGATGTTTTAGGGGGTACCGTGTTTTTCTGTCGGGACAATAAGCACAAGTAACACCATAACAACACCCTGTAAAAAAAAAAGAACCCTTCACCATCCTTTATTTTCTCGCTTCATTGCTACATACTCCCTCACTATGCTAATTTCATACCACCACTAAAACTCATAATCTTTAACTCATAAAAAACCTTCATCACCACCTCTCCATCTCCATTAAAAGACGCCACCCACAAAAACCCAAATCCACCGTCACCATGCCGCAACCACCTACCTTCAAACCTCTCCATCCTCCACCAACCTTTCATCTACTCTGCGATAACCACACAATCCTTCCACCAGGAACTACCACGTCCACCCCGCCGCGAGATCTCTTCACACACGAAACCCCACTTCTCCACATCACACAACTCAAAACCCTTCAAGGTAACAAACTCCGCCGCGTCAACATCTCCGTTCGACTCTACCACAAAACCTCTGTAACCTCACCGCCAAGCACAACAATTCCTCCCCTGTGAGTCTCTACCACCGTCGGCGTCACCTCACACATCCATCATTTCCCTCCGCCACTCGCCATGAAAATCAGAAACAACCATAACCGACGAACTCAGTGGCGCAATATGATAACGAACAACAACAAAGCCACTCGCTTTAACTTTGATTTGTAAGATTTCGAGTTAGCAAGGCATGCTTCGATTGGATTGCTATTGTTTTTATGCAGGTACTGATCCGGTTAAGATCTGAAAGGGAAGGATAGAAACACTAGATTCAGTCCACTAAACAATAGGGATTCACCGACTCATACATTCATTTCGGAAGGCGACATAGTCAATATTCACGATTGTGTTCTGGTGTGTTTTACGGTTTAAAGTGAGAATCAAGCGAAAAAGAAATGGAGTTTGCTTATCCTGAATCCAAAGCGGCGACCAGCTACTTGTGAGGGTCTTTTGGGAGCTGGTCAATTGCATAGTTCAGCGGGTATTTGGAGACAATCTTGACACTCTATTCCCACTGTTATAAATAGGAACTTGTTTCATATTCAGATTCTGTTTTAGCTATTGAATCATGCTTATAGCTCTAATATTTGTTTCAGTTTCAATATGGTTGCATTACATGTTGGCTTTATTGCATAAATTTTAATGTCGTATGTTTTATGACAGAGTGCGTTTCGGGATGAATAACCTTGTAAATATTTATAAGTTGTTTTTTTATTCTGCAACATTATTATGTTGGTTCCTATAATTTATTCGGTGGATGATTCTTATAAGGTTTCAGGTATATCATGTATTGTTTTTGTATAGGTCTTTCTTGTCAATTTTGATTTGCTTACATTGTTGTTGGTTTTGTTTTGTATGAGAACATTTGTGAGTGTCCTGTATATATGGCATCAGGGGATTGTGTAGATGTTGTTAGCTGGTGCTCACTCTTGGCTTAAGTTTGATACTATTATGAACTTTACGACTTAAGAAACATGAATTCATTACTTCAAGTCCTTCTCATGTTCACACTCTGCTCGACCTCGAATCAATGAATTGCAAATATGATCATGAATGCCAAAAGGAGCATCAATAAATCTGAAGATGACATACCGATTCCTCCTCTTCTGCAAAATGCAGCTCTTTGGGGTTTCTTCCTCGCCGTGTCATCCAACACACAGTATCAAATTATCAACGAACTGGAAGCAGGGGCGGTGGAGACGGTCGTCGGCGATGCAGGTTAGCGAGAAAGGAACAACGTTTGGGAAGAGGATTGAGAGAAATTAAGTTGGTTCTTTGTGTTTTAGAAAAGTCAATTTGCAGAGAGAGGAAAAGCTTCTGTGAAAGTTTTCACGGTTAGTTTTTTCTTATTTGTTTTTTGGTTAATTACCCTGCCACGTGTCAAAGGATGGTTGGATTTGTTTTGAATTTTTAAAAAAATGGGAGAGGAGTTTACTTGGTCAATAGGGCGCCGCCCCCTATCAACTCTCATTATTATTATTCATTTTAATTTTGTTTTATTATTAGAGCTAGGGATTTAATTTTGGAATGGGCTTTGGGCCCTAATTTCATTTTAACATCCTTTAATTGCTTGTGCACCTCATATACGTGCATATTCTTTTTATATTTATAATTTGTTTTTAATTATTTGATCACTTATTTATTCATTTGATTTCAAATTCATTTTGAGAGTGAACAATAAAAATTGAATGATTGAGAACTCCACCGATTTATTTTCTGAAATCGCCAAATCCGTTTTCTCATTAAAATATGAAGAAAAAGATTACCCTGGATGGAATATCCAGTCGTAATCCCGAATGCTAGGCCCAAGTTGTAAGAGCTTGTAAGCCCTAAGTATTCGTCTTCTCTTCAAAACACTCTCATATTCAAATCCTTTTTTTCAATAAAATCTAAAGAAAAAGATTACCCTGGATGTAATATTCATTCGTAATCCTGAATATTAGGCTCAAGTTGTAAGAGCTTGCAAGCCATAAATATCCGTCTTCTCTTTAAAATACTTGTAAATATTCGAACTTCTTTTCTCAATAAAATTGGAAGAAAAAGATTACCTGGATGGAATATCCAGTTGTAGTCCCGAATATTAGGCTCAAGCTGTAAGAGCTTGCAAGCCACAAATATTCGTCTTCTCTTCAAGTGCTCCAATTGTCAAATCATTTTCTTAATAAAATAGGAAGAAAAATATTACCTGGGTGAAATATCCAGACGTCGTCCCGAATATTAGGCACAACTTGTAAGAGCTTGCAAGCCATAAGTGTTCGTCTTCCATCCAAAACACTCGTAAATATTCGAACCATTTCCTTAAGCAATTTTGGAAGAAAAAGCTTACCTGGGTGAAATATCCAGACGTAGTCCCGAGCATTAGACCCAAGCTGTAAGAGCTTGCAAGTCACAAGTACTCGTCTTTCAAACTTCAAAATACTTAATTCATATCTTAACCTCTTTCAATAAAGATGGAAATGGAACATGGTGTATACCGTGCACTCCTAAGATTAAGATTCGAGGTGGATGCCTCGCCTATCTTAACTCTCGCTGCCATTGTCAATGTGGTTTCTTCAAACCCCTTTCTCAATCAAATTCAAAACACATAATCTTTATTAACCACTTTTTCAATAAAGATGGAAATGGAACGTGGTGGATACCACGCACTCTTGATACTAGGATTCGAGATGGATATCTCACTCATCCAAATTCTCGCCATCACTCAAAATACATCCAACCAATCAAACTCTTTTTCGCCGCCGTGCGATTAATCAGAAAACCATTTTCATAAACGAAAGACATCTTGTCTTAAGATGATGCAAAGCAATGCTTCGGCCATAATTGTTGAGTTGAGATAAGTGACGTTGTTCCGAATGTAGATTTGTAAATCCATTCGATGTGTGGTGTACGTCCGCTCCTCATCTGTTTTGGGTAAAATAGTGTTTTCGTCGATTAATACAATATAGCTTTCGCTAAAATTGACCAACAAACAAACATTTTCTACCCAGAACTACGTAAGCCTTGAGTTCTCTATTGAGATACGTAGGAGCAGAATTTGTAAATCTTGTCAGGCTCATTCATAAAAAACTTAGGTTTAGACCCCTTCATTGTAAAAAAATCCAAAAATATCTTCTCTTTTTCTTTTGATCCTATTATTCTTTCCCTCATAATAACTCGAGAAATCCTAACATTTCAAACTAACACTAACACACACAACTAACCTAATGGTTCCCGTTGAGTACAACTGACGTGAGGGGTGCTAATACCTTCCTCTTGCATAATCGACTCCCGAACCCTGATATTGGTTGCGACGACCATAATCATTGTCGTTCTTTCTTGGGTTTTATCGATATTTACCCTTTCCTTTTTAGGAATAAATAAAGCTCGGTGGCGACTCTGTTCAGTCCATCATGCGAGTGTGCGATCGCGCTTCGCTTAAGTCGTGTCCCATCATTTTTTTGAGGTGCGACAAACGTCAGATATGATTTATTTAATTTTGAGTCAGTTATTATGGACTTTGTGTGATGTCAGATGTTGTTTTATCTGATTCGTTTTTCGTTAGAGTCCTGCACACTTAGAAAATTTATTAGGGTACCAAATTGTTTCACTCTTTGTTATCATCAAAACTTAGAGATAAATTGCAGAACCAAAATCTTGTTCTAACAATCTCCCCATTTTTTATGATGACAAAAACTTCAGACTATTGATGAAACAATGATACTTCACAATATGGAGACGAAAATAAATTAGAGTCAGATACAGTATGACTCCCCCTGAGATTAGCAAGCTCCCTCTAAATCTGATACTTAGAGAGTTTAGAGTTTCTTACTGGAGCCTCTTATGTTGCTTAGCTTGTTTCTCAGATATTAATTTTGATACATCCTGTCAGAAAACTTAGATTATGCACCTTATTTAAAGTATTAGGATGTAAGTTGTGCATTATGAGAGTTAGATATTTATTTCATCATAAGATTGTTTATTTATTTCTCCCCCTTTTTGTCAGACTCAAAATGAACATAAAAGAGAAAAACATGTAGAGCAAAATAAGGTTTCCATTAGATAAGATAAGACAAGTACAAAGAAGAAAGCCTTAGAGGCAATAACACTTAGAGCAAAAAAAAACAAAATAGAAATCCTAGGGTGCCTAAGGGTTTAAAGGAGGAGGCATCCTCTGAAGTAGCTGGGTGAGAAGGTTCTAGATGTTGGAGTTGACTAAATCTTACATGTCGAGTCTGGCTCGCACAAGTTGTTGTTCCTTCTGAAGTTCTTCCAGAGTCTGGAGCACCAACGGAGCAATGTCAGATGTCGACGACTCACCTCGAGTCAGAGCAACTTCAGTAGACTTTGCAGCTTCCTCTGCAGTAACGTGTGTTGCTTCTTCAGCGTCAGCTTTAGCTTTTGCTTCAGCTTCTGCAACAGCAGCCTCAACGGCAGCTTTTTCCTTTAGCTTCCTTTTTGGCTTGCTCTTCAGCTTCCAGCCTAGCCTTTTTTTTAGCTTCCTTGACCAGACGTGCCTCTAGTATCTCCTCAGCTCCTCTGATATAGTCATTTCTGACTTGTTCAGAGAGTCCTTTTAGCTTAAAAAATTCAGATGTCATCCATCTGAGAAACCAGTCCAATGAGTCCTTACGTCAGAAGGATTGTCACTTAGACTAGATTGTTCAGATAGTTGTTTGAGCTTCACAACTGAGCATTATGAGAATAAATCAAATAACTCTTCTAGGGTTGGGAAGGTTAGGAAGGTTCAAAGGTTGATTAATGGGTTCAGAGGGAATTTGACTGGTTTCAAAAGGTTCAATGGGAGGCTCAGAAATTGGTAGGGTTATTAGGGGTGCTGAAGGAGGTAAGAAGAGAGATGGTGTAGGTTCAGAGGTTTCTGGGACATATAAGGTTTGTTTAGTGTTTGTCATGTCTTGGAGTTGAGCCAAGGTTGGAGAGGAAGGGTCAGGGATTTTTGGTTGTTCAGAGTCAGAGGAAAGGTCGTAGTATGGAGGAGATGAGGGAGTGGATAAGGGAGGTGAAATGGGCTCATTAAAAATTAGGGCCTCAGATACGGGAAGTGTTGTGGTGGTGAGGTCGAATTTTTGTAGAGTGGGTGAGGATGTGGTTGTTTCAGAGTTGTGGGGTTCAGAGGGAGTTGCAATGGAGATAGTGGGTTCAGAGGGAGTATATGTAGGAGATGGTTGAGATAGGGAAGAAGATATTTTCTTTAAACCAGAAGGTAAAGGAGCTTCAGAGAGATATGACTTACTTGGAGCGGAGGAGTCCAGAGGCGCATGCAACTTTTTCATTGACCTGGATTCTCCAAGCTTCAGAGTCTTCTTCTTTGACTTCCTCTCAGAGGGCTCTCTCATCCTCTTCATGAAGTTAGGTGGATGTTCTGGTAGCCAATCCATAGAGAAATCTGAAATGTCGATACCTTGAGACGCCAGATCTTGAAGGTAATGAGCAATAACCTCTGGGGGATTTATCTTAGAGAAAAGATACATCACATTTGGTATCTTTCTCTGATCCTTTAGAGCTTCCCAGGAGGTGTCCAACATTGGTTTGACTAAGACTCTGTTAATGACCCCTATGCTCTTCATATTTCTGGCATTCATAGGCTTACCAACATCCACATTTACATCTTCCATCATGTTGATGGAGATCAGGTGGTCCACCATACCTCTTTCTATCAGGATGTCAGATATGAGCCTCCCTAGAGGGATGTAGTTTCTAGGCTTCATGTGGTTTCTTGTATCTCTGACTGAATCCCTCAAATATTTGAAGAGTAATGAGGGCAGATTCAGCTTTAATCTTTTCTGAAGGCAATACAGGATGCACTTCTGATATGTGTTTATGTAGTCTGATGAGTTTGAAGCTCGACAATGATGGATAGTTCCCAGAATGATCTTCAACCAAACCCTTAGATTTTGGTGAAGTTCCTTGTTCTTTGAGGCTTTTCCTTATGGGTTCTGTTTGAATATAATGGGGACTATCTCCTGGGATATGTATTTTTCCCTAGGGTTGATGTTATAGATCCTTCTGCCCCCAATCTTTTCCATGTCCAAAAGCTTGGCTATGTACATCTCTATGATGACCATTTTTACCCATAGGACGTAGGAGACAATGCAATGGTCGCCGCAATCTGTAAATCTTCAGAATTCCTTAACAAGGAAGGTGTAGACTGGACCATAGAGTCTCTTGGAGTAATTTCCCCAACCTTGTTTCTCTAGTTCTTCAGTGAGATAAATGTCGTTACGCTTCAGATTGTCAAAATCCACTAGCGATTCACATATAACTTCCAGCTTCTCAAATGGCGTGGCAAGGTTTGTGAAGACATGACTTCTCAAATGTTTTGATGACGACAAAATTCTCCACAAGTCTAAGATTGATTAACAAAAAGGATTGATCAAGATTCAAGCTCATGAAGGAAGTTTTCAACTAAATGATCAAGTCTCGATGAAACTCATGAAGATTCGTATTTCAAATGAATAGGTATAACACTTGACCTCTAGATGATTATACTAGTGTTAAAAACATGTTTCATTCATGCCATAATCATTGGAAGTAATTTTATGCATCAAAGAAATCATAACACTTCATTTTTAAGTTATTTTTCAAATCTGGGATGAAGTAATCGATTATCCATTTTAAGGTAATCGATTACTCTGTGAAAAATTCAAATATTTTTGCACGTTGGAGGCAAGTAACCGGTTACCCATATTAAGGTAATCGATTACCACTGAACCAGAGGAAAAAATCAGTGCATCTCTTCATGGAAATTTTTCTATTTTCTTTACCATGAATCATGGCATCCTTTGGGTAATTGCATCCATTTGAGGAGGTGTTTAGACAACATATATACATCATTTTTTCAGATTTCAAATTCACCTCCTTGCAAAAAATTCAAATCAATTACTCATATTCTTTCAAACATTTTTTAAGTGTTCTTCCAAATTTTCTTAAGAGTGAAACCTTGCATAAAACTTCTTTTTAAGCATCATAGTTTCATTCCATACAAAGAACACTTGTATAACTATTGTGAGAATTAAGTGTTACAAAGGAGAAGATCAATTGATAAATTGATATACTTCAAAATTTCAACTATTTCATCTTCTACAAAAATTTAGAATTGTATCTCTTGATTACAACTTATTTTTAGGATTGTTAAGAATAAGTTTGTAAGGTTTTATCCTTGTTATCCGGTGTGTGGATGCAAGAGGTCCTTTTGTGAGAATTTGAGTCTCGATTGGACTTTAAACATTGTAAATCCAAGAGGAATGTTCTTGGTGTGTTAGAATTAGATAGAAAGGCCTTAAGGTGTCTTGTCTAGGAATCTAACATTATAGTGAATTCTCTTTCGTGTTGAAAGGGGAGTGGAGTATTCTCGATCTGTGAGGGGAACCACTATACATCGTGGTGTTCTTTACTTTCCACATTTTACCGCTTTTCATCACATAAGCATCTCAAGAAAGTAAAAATCAATAAACCATAAAAAAATTCGGAAAATTGTCTAAGTATCAGAACCAGAACCAGATGACCAACAAATGATTAAGTTAGCGCCTATTTTAACAAATCAAAAGAGAAACACGAGTTCAGAATCATTCTGGGCAATCTGCCATGTTTAAATGTTTCAGAATGAAGGAAAATCTATCTTCAGCCAAGGGTTTTGTGAAGATATCAGCCCATTGATGGTCTGTATCTATGAATTTTAAACTTATTATCCCTTTCTGAACATAGTCTCTGATAAAGTGATGTTTAATTTCTATGTGCTTCGCTCTGGAATGTAAAATAGGGTTCTTACTTAAACATATGGCAACAGTATTGTCACAAAAGATAGGGACGTTACTCTCATATATCTGAAAGTCCTCAAGCTGGTTTTTCATCCAGAGCATCTGAGTGTTGCATAGTGAAGCTAAAATGTATTCTGCTTCTGCAGTTGAGAATGCAATGGTTGATTATCTTTTGTTGGCCCATGAGATAAGGTTTCCTCCCAGAAACTGACAGTTCCTAGATGTGATTTTACGTTCCAATTTGTCTCCAGGGTAATCTGCATCACAATACCCAGAAAGCCTATACTCTGATGTTTTCTTATACATCAGGCCCAAGTTAGGTGTTCCTTTCAAATACCTTAGGATTCTCTTAACAACAGTTAAGTGAGATTCCCTTGGATTTGACTGGAATCTGGCACAGAGACACACGCTGAACAATATATCTGGACATGTAGCAGTTAGATAAAGAAGAGAACCTATCATACCACGATAGAGTTTCTAACAAACTTTTTGACTTACCTCTTCTTTCTCCAGAATGCAAGTGGGGTGCATGAGAGTCTTTGTTGGTTTGCTTTGATATACATAAGTAGCATCTGATGTTTGATTGATTTGAATCCCCAGAAAGAACTTGAGTTCTTGCATCAGACTCATTTCGAATTCAGCCTGCATTAGCTCAAAAAGTTCTTGACAGACAGAGGGGTTAGCAGAACCAAAAATTATGTCATCAACGTATATCTGACAGATCATAAGGTCGTTTCTGATGTTTTTACAAAAGAGAATGGAATCGACTTTGCCTCTGATAAAATCATTTTCCAGAAGAAAAGAACTTAGTCTTTCATACCAAGCTCTGGGAGCTTATTTAAGACCATAAAGAGATTTTTTCAATTTAAAAACATGTTCTGGACATTTTGAATTTTCAAAACCAGGAGGCTGATGAACATACACCTCTTCAAAAATATATCCATTCAGAAACACACTTTTGACGTCCAACTGATATAGTTTGATGGAGTAATTTACATCAAAGGATACAAGTAAACAAATAGATTCTAACCTGGCGACTGGAGCAAAGGTTTCATTCTAGTCAATACCTTCTTGTTGACTGTAACCTTGTGCCACCAGTCGTGATTTATTTCTGACCACTTCACCATTTTAATTGAGTTTATTTCTATACACCCATTTGGTTCCAATCATGTGGGTTCCCTTGGGTCTTGGTACAAGATCCCAAACATCGTTCTTTGCAAATTGATCAAGTTCTTCTTTCATTTCCAGAACCCATTCTTTGTCTTGGAGAGCTTCTTCACAGTATGTTGGCTCTATCAGAGATACTAGTCCCATTAGTGTTTCTTCAGAACCTTTGAATGTTGGTCTTGTTCTGACAAGTTCGTTTTTGTTTTCCAGAATCAATTCTTCAGAAACACTTTGTCTATTTCCTGATCTTTTCTGATTGATTATGACTTCAGGTGCTTCTGACATTTCCTTTTCCGCTTCTTCAGTTTCTTTAGTCTTTTCATCAAAACCTGCAAGTGTTATCTCCAAATCTGCAAAATTCTCAACTAGATTTGACTTTTCAGGGTAAAGCTTATCATCAAATCTGACATGTATTAATTCTTACACAATTTGTGTTTCTGTATTGTCTCTATAACCTTTAGATCATTCTGAGTATCCCAACATAATACACTTATGTGCTTTAGAGTCAAACTTATTCAGATTATCTTTAGTATTTAGGACAAAACAAGAACATCCAACAGGATTGTTTCAGAATGGCATAATGACATGGCATCTGATGATGTGTACCTGCTGGAGTTTAAATGAAAGACATGATCACGTAGGATTGTTTCAAGATGTCATACACAATGTCATGGCATCTGGTATGTGTGTACCTGCTGGAAATTAATAATGGATTTATGGAATTATGCAGGATTGCTCCAGGATGTCAGGCCTGATGTCATGACATCCTGTACACAGAACATTCAGTGTGAATGTCTGGTGTTTTGTGATTGCACATTTAATGGCAATCTATGTATGATTGAAGATCTGATTTGCAGGCGCATTCAATCATGGATTACAACCAGATTTACTTATTTTCCAAGGAGATCTAACCAGCTGTCATGAGAAGATTTGATTGGAAAATAGATTTAGGGTTTTCAAGATGTCCAAGCCCAGCTGAGAGCTTCTATAAAAAGGGACTTGGAAAACCTGTTTTAACACACAACCAACATTGAGCGAAATATAGAGAGAGAGCTAGGGTTTGTGTCTTGTTTAGTCGTAAGACTTATAAGCCATTCAAGTCATCCATTGATGATTGAATTGGTCTGATTTGTGGTTGTAATTTTTCACTCTAAAGCTGTTAAGCAAGAGTGTGTGTCTACTTGATCAAAGCTGTGAAGCAAGATCAAGTGTGTGCCTTCTTGATCAAAATTGTTAAGCAAGACCAAGAGTGTGTCTTCTTGATTGAAACTGTGAAGTAAAATCAAGAGTGTGTTATTGAAAAGTGTTTTCTTTTCTCAAGGAATTGTTGTTTAAGATCACAAGTGTGATTGTAGGGAAGTGAGTGGGTTCTCATATCTAAGAGTGCTTAGGTTGAAATTGCACGGGTAGAGATTAGGTGAGAAAGACTGTAACTTGTTGAAGTGTACAGAGAGTCTTTGAACTAATTCTATTTTAGTGAATTTCCTTCCTGGCTTGGTAGCCCCCAGATGTAGGTGAGTTGGACCGAATTGGGTTAACAATTGCTTGTGTCTCTTGCATTATTATTCTCTATCTTTATCCTATTTGCATTACTCAGATATTAGTGTCGTGACATTACCTTCGACATCTCATATCTGATACCAGAATTTCAAAACTCCTAGGGGACCCAAAGCATCTATCTAGGCTAGAGCTGGAAAGAAACGATCAATAAAGACTCAACCCAATGAGGATATAACTCAAGGGGAGTGCATACGTATATGTATATATGACGATTATGATGATAAAACAATCGCAAAGGATACAAAGGTGTCATAAAATTTGAATCATTGGTACAATCCTCGGTCAATCCACAAAAGGGGGAGATAACTGCCGGAAAATAGAGAGATCCCAAAAGCTTAACCCTAACCGGGGAAGGAGGAGAACTGTTGAGGAAAGGAAACATTATCGAATCTACGGGGAATTCAAGGTCAACACTACATCAAATGGAAGACAACCATGCAGAGGATAAACACAAATAGCTGCTCAGAAACCAAGAGGAAACTTTGACTAGGAGTGAGTCGGATAACGACTAGTGGAGGAAACAACGCAATCTCCTGAGGAAACCATCCTCACTCTATTGGAGATTCAAAAAAACATCAACCCTGCTTAGGAATACACAAACTCCGTAGGGGAATATCCACAAGATCTGTTGGGGATCTGAATCAACTAACTCGGCTAGAGATAACTGAGGGTTAACTGCTCGGGAACCATTGATGCTTTACACTTAGGACTTGCTATTTTTTGAAATGTTGTTGATATTTCTTTTTTAATTGTTTAAAATTCTTTCTTTTATATGTTTAATATAAAAAATGATTTTGATTAAAAATTTAATTTCAAAAAATGATCATAATAAAATTTAAACTATTAGGCTGAAATAAATGAGAGTGGAAACAATTGGATAAAAGCTCAACTTTATTTAATAGAATGGTAGTCTGTAAATGACAAGACTCCATAGATCTTTACAAAGTTGAAAATGGTAATTTACATGGAAAAGGGTTACATTGAATACAATTCACCACTAATCCTTCTACCAACTTTTGATATCCACTGTGCTTTTGGCCACTACTGGGACGATGAATTTATGTCAACCCTTGTGCTCAACAAAGTTTCTCTAAAACTGGAAGATCAGCAGAATGCAATTACTTTCCATAATCCCTCATTTTTGCATAAGTTGCCCCAAGGTGGGGTACTAAACTTATCGGGAAAATTCTTTCTGTTTTATGTCTCTAACTTTTGCCTGGATCGCCCTTTCGGGGTTTCAATCCACCGAGACGCTCATTTTTGCCTAAGCCGCCCTTTTGGGTTTTCAACTTAGCGAGTTATCCTTTTTCCTTTTTTAGGCGAAGTATTTCTTGACTGCATCTGCGTTCACATGACGAGTAAGCTCTTCACCATCCATAGTTGTAAGAATCAAAGCACCGTCTGAAAGGGCTTTTTTGACAACACATGGGCCTTAATAATTAGGAGTCCATTTGCCCCTAGAATTTGGTTTGAAAGATAAAATCTTCTTGAGCACAAGGTCACCTTCCCTGAATACCTAAGGTCTGACCTTCTTATCAAAATCTTTCTTCATCCTTTGCTGATATAACTGACCATGACACATGAAAGTCAATCACTTCTCTTCAATCAAATTCAGCTGATCATACCTGCTTTGACACCATTCAGCCTCAGTCAACTTGGCTTCCATGAGCACACACAATGACGGAATCTCAACCTCTACGGGGAGCACTGCTTCCATACCATACACAAGAGAGAAAAGGGTCGCCCCTATTGAAGTGTGGATGGATGTACGATACCCATGTAAAGCAAATGGGAGAATCTCATACCAATCCTTATACGTCACAACCATCTTCTGAATAATCTTCTTGATATTCTTATTTACAGCTTCAATAGCCCCATTCATCTTGGGTCTGTAGGGAGAAGAATTATGATGTGCAATCTTGAAGTGTTTATAAAGAGCTTCCACCATATTGTTATTCAAGTTCGATCCATTATTAGTAATGATCTTACTTGGCACACCATAACGGCATATAATCTGATTCTTGATAAACCTTACAACAACTTGCTTGGTTACATTCGCATACGATGTCGCTTCAACCCATTTTGTGAAGTAGTCAATTGCCACCAAAATGAAACGATGTCCGTTCGAAGCTTTAGGCTCAATCATGCCAATCATATCGATTCCCCACATGGAGAAGGGCCATGGGGAGGAAATGATGTTCAACATTGTTAGAGGAACATGAATCTTATCCACATAAATTTGACACTTATGGCATTTCTTCACAAACTTGCAACAATTAGATTCCATTGTCAGCCAATAGTAACCTGCTCGCAACATCTTCTTCGCCATTGCATGTCCATTGGAATGAGTACCAAAGGAACCTTCATGGACTTCAGCCATCAACAGGTCTGCTTCGTGTCTATCCACACATCTGAGCAGAACCATGTTGAAGTTTCTCTTATACAGCAAATCACCATTCAGGTAGAAATTTTTGGCTAATCTTCTCAAAGTCTTCTTTTCTTTCAAAGATGCCCCAAACGGGTAAATCTGACTTTGGAGGAAACATTTGATGTCGTAACACCATGGCTTTTCATCTTTGACCTCTTCAACAGCAAACACATGAGCTGGCCTATCAAGACACATCACAGTCAAATTGGGAACCTCATTCCAATATTTCACTATGATCATTGAAGCCAACGTTGTAAGAGCATCTGCCATCCGGTTTTCATCTCGAGGGATATGATGAAACTCAACTATTGTAAAGAAAGTTGAAATCCTCCTCGCATAGTCTCTATATGGTATCAAACCATGTTGATTTTGTTGGTGTAAGCCCTAGAGGCCAATACTTTTGATACTTGTATTGAATTATTTATTAATAATAAAAGGCTTTTTGTTTATTATGTTTGTCTAATAAAGTCCCTAGAATAGATAGCCCGTTTAATGTATCAAGTGTGACTTAATCATGAGATCACATTAAACATAAGGACATTATTCTTAAAGTATCCATAGTCGAGCTTTATTGCGAAGTGGGATAACATTAAAGCATTAAGACTATTATGTATATAGACTGATGATCACATCTCATGGATCATGGATAAGGAGTTATCAAGTCTTAAACATAGGTATGAATATTAAGAGTAATATTTATACTGGATTGACCCACTATGAGAATACTATATAGAATGTTATGCAAAGTGTCATAAGTTATTCTCATGGTGATAATGGTGTATACCACCCTTCGACCTGAAACCACTATGGACCCTAGATGTAGAGTCGAGTGCCTTATTGTTGATCAAACATTGTCCGTAACTGGATGACCACAAAGATAGTTGATGGGTACTCCATGAAGTGTGCTAAGGGACATGAGTGACCTAGATGGAATTTGCCCATCCTGCTTAACAGGATAAATGTCTATGGGCCCAATATTGAACTGGACATGGATGACACGGTCTATGCCTTGTGTTCAATATAGACATAAGGGAAAAAGGGTAATTGTACATATAAGTATTATCACAAAAGGATTTGTCAGATCACATGACATTTTCGTGTCTTGGGTAGCAGTGATGTGTTGCTAGATATCGCTCACTGTTTATTATGTTAAATACGTGATTTAATATAATTGCCAATGCCGCGAAAACCTACAGGGTCACACACAAAAGGACGGATTGATGAGAGATAAAGCAACTAAGGAATACCGTAATGTACGGTGCCCTTAAGTGAATTATAGAACATCGTAAGGTACGGTGTACTTAAGTAGAATACGAAATATGGTAAGGTACCACGCGCTTAAGTGATTTTGGCATATTATAAGATATGGGCCACATACACTTGAGTTGGCTTTTTAGCTTGCAGCCCACACAAGTGGTTCTATAAATAGAACCCTTGTGTAGAAGCATTTGTGCAGTTGCAATTTCGTTTCTCTCTCTCTCTCTCTCTCTCTCTCTCTCTCTCTCACACACACACACACACACACACACTCAAAGCCTTCATTCGTAGCAGCTAGTGTAAGAACAAAAAGTGTTCTACAACAGACTCCATGATTTTGATGATAACAAAGGATGAAACCAAAAATGGCACCCTAACGAAAAGTTTCTAAGTGTGCAGGGTTCTAAAGAAAGAAGAAATAAATCTGATGATGTCATCAGATGCACAACAAGATTAGATACAAATTATCAAGTATCAGAAGCATCTAAAGTGGAATCTCGTTTCAAGAAGCTCTGACTCTGGACAAAACTGCAAAGTATCAGAAGCATCTGAACATGAAGTAAAGTCTAGAAGCTCTGACTCTGAACAAATGCTTTCTGTAAACTCTGGAAGTTATCAGCGCCATCTGAACTCTCAAGAAATAACATCAGAAGCAAGATTCTCCAGATACACGAAGACTCTAATCAAAATTGTTAATCATGATGAAGTAACGTTTAAGCCAAGTTAAAGTTCTGCAAATGGATTTCCTCAATTAGAAAGAGACGTTAATCTCCACTTCCAAGAGAGAAGATACTACTTGCGGTAAGTAGTCACTTCTAAGAGAAAAAGTCTCCTGCAGAAGCTATTTATGGAATGGCGTAACTACATCTTTATATCCACCAGATTCAACTCTACTTCAACTCTATTTCAACACTACTTCAACTCCTATATAAATAGAGAAGAAATCAACTTTCAGTAAGCAAGAAATCACTAGCCAAAACTATACTGAAATTATATCACGCTCAAGAAAAACATCTTTGTTCTTGAAAGATTTTCACTAAGCTTTTGCTTATCAAGTGAAAAATTTGTTCTTAAGTTTGTAATATTTGCTTTCTTAGAAGCACTCTAGATTACACATCTTGTATCTATTTTTATTTGATTTCCTCAAGTGACTCTTTGTAGTCTGTAGACTTGAGAGGACTAAGAGATTTTCTTTTCTCTTAGGGGTTGTTTGTAATCTTTCAAGATTAGTGGATTAAGTCCTTGTTGAAGGCGAAATCACCTTGGCCGGGTGGACTGGAGTAGCTTTGTGTTATAAGCGAACCAGTATAAAATCTTTGTGTGATTTCATTTTGCAAAAGCGCTTATTTTTTCAAACAATTCAAACCCCCCCTTTCTTGTTTTTCTCACCTTCAATTGGTATCAGAGCTCCGACTCTGTTATTGATTTTCAAATCAAACACTTAACCGTGTAGAGAGATCCAGTGCGAGAAAAACAAATGGCCCACTCAAATGAGAAAGATTCTTACAATGCCAAGCCTCCTGTTTTTGATGGAGAAAAGTTTGATTACTGGAAAGATAGAATCGAAAGTTTCTTTCTGGGTTATGATGCTGACCTCTGGGACATTGTCACAGATGGATACAAACCTCCAACCTTAAATGGAGCTGAAGTTCCCAGAAGCAAAATGTCAGAAGATCAGAAACGTGTTTTCAAGAATCACCACAAGGCCAGAACAATACTTCTAAATGCTATATCATACAACGAATACGAAAAGATCACCAACAGAGAGACGGCTAAAGATATACTTGACTCTCTGAGGATGACCCATGAAGGAAACTCCCAAGTCAAGGAGACGAAGGCTCTGGCGCTGATCCAGAAATATGAAGCCTTCAAGATGGAAGATGACGAAGCTATAGAAGCTATGTTTTCCAGATTCCAAACTCTTATTGCAGGTCTTAAAGTGCTAGACAAAGGATACACGACTGCAGATCATGTTAAGAAGATAGTCAGAAGTCTGCCAAAGAAATGGAGACCAATGGTTACTGCTCTGAAGTTATCAAAGGATCTGAACAATATCAGCCTTGAAGAACTTGTTAGTTCTCTCAGAAGCCATGAGATAGAACTAGAGGAGGATGAGCCTCAGAAAAGGAACAAGTCAGTGGCGCTGAAGTCCAGACCTGAAAGACGGAAGTCAGACAGAACCAAAGCCCTTCAAGCAGAAACTGCAGACACTGATGACTCTGAATCTGAAGACTCTGATGATGAAGAAGAACTGTCCCTACTAACCAGAAGAGTTAAGCAACTCTGGAAAAGGAGGAACAACAACAACTTCAGAAGATCAAGACCCAGAGGGGATCGATCAGAGTCAACTTCAAAAGGTAAACCTAACAAAGATATTACCTGCTTTGAATGTAAAGAAACAGGTCATTACAGAAATGAATGCCCCAAGCTGAAGAAAGATAACTCTAAGAAAGAAAGCTTCAAGAAAAATACCTTCAGAACAAAGAAGGGATTAATGGCCACCTGGGACGACAGTGAATCCGAATCATCAGAATCTGACTCTGATGAACAGGCCAACGTAGCTCTTATGGCTACCACATCCAGCAGCTCAGATGAAGAATCTGAAGAGGTATTTTCTGAACTTTCTAGATCTGACTTAGAATCATGTTTATCAGAAACTCTTACCTCTCTTCAGAAATTAAAACAAAAAGTTAAAGACATTAAAGGCCTTCTTAAAGCAAAATCTGAAGTATGTAGTAGACTTGAGACAACAATTCTAGCACGAGATGACACTATCAGATCTCTAACGATAGAAAGAGATGGAGCTAAAACAAAAAGCTTAGAATTAGAAGAAACGTTGTCTCAAGCACCACAAACTTCAAATGAAATTATTTATAAATATGAAGAAGCCTTTCAACAATTTCTGAAGAATGGGATAGATAGGAGTATTATGGCATCCATGATTTATGGAGTAAGTCAGAATAATAAAAGAGGAATTGGGTATGATTCTGAGGAACATAAAACCTCTACCAGTAACCAAATTAAATCGCCTTTTTCATATCACTACACACACACACAAGAACACAAATTTAAAAATGCTAGAAGACCCAAAGTTGTAAGAAACTCTGGGAAAACTAATCTGAAAGGACCCAAGAGATTCTGGGTACCGAAAGATAAGATCATCTATGTTGCAGATATCCTATGCAGCAAAGTTCAGACACCAATCATGGTACCTGGACTCTGGATGCTCACGACATATGACGGGAAGAAAGTCTATGTTCCAAAGCCTGGAACTTAAAGACGCTGGATTTGTAGGCTTTGGAGGAGATCAGAAAGGAAGGATCAGAGGCTCCGGAACTATTGGTAATGGTACTCTTCCCTCTATATCTGATGTTCTTTATGTAGAAGGATTAATGCATAACTTGTTATCCATAAGTCAATTAAGTGATAACGGTTATAATGTAATCTTTAATCAAAAAACGTGTAAAGCCATTAGTCAGAACGATGGCTCTGTCCTTTTCACAGGCAAGAGGAAAAACAACATTTATAAAATAAATCTTTCTGATTTAAAAGATCAAAATGTTAAATGTTTAATGTCAGTTCACGAAGAGCAATGGGTATGGCATAGACGCTTAGGCCACATTAGCATGAGAAAACTTTCTCAGCTAACTAAACTTGAGTTAGTCAGAGGCTTACCTAAACTGAAGTTTTCTTCAGATGCTCTGTGTGAAGCTTGTCAGAAAGAAAAGTTTTCAAAAACATCTTTTAAAAAGAAAAATGTTGTTTCTACCTCCAAGCCTCTGGTGTAGCACCTCAAATTTGCACCTATCATTATGCATACATTTTCATATTAGGTCATAGCATATCATGATCCATTGCATATCATTTGCATTGTCCCCAGTTGCCTCAAGAGCAAGCAATCAAGAATTAGGTCAAACTAATCTCCTGATCAGTCAACCAAGCAAGCAAAGGAATTTCTCATTGAATCAAGGCCTTGGGGTTTGTCCAACAAGTTCACATGACTTGGGGATCCATTTGAAGTATTTTGGTCAAGGATTGAAGGCTCAGAGGTCATCAGTTCATGCACAGACAGTCAAAAACCCTAAAAAAAGTCAACTGTCAGTCAAGGCAATGGATGGTGGCCATTCTTGTGGAATTTGGGCACCATGGTCAATAATCAAGAGTTCATACAACTTGGGACATCATTTGAAGTCAAGTCCTCAAGGAATTAGGGTTTGGAAGTCATCAGTCAATGCATAATCAGTCAGAAACCCTAAAAGTCAACTGTTGGTCAACTGTCCATTTAATCAGTGATTGGATGATTGGAATTGGTTTGTGAGAGTTCATTCATGTCCAAATAGTCATCATACATCATGCCAAACACCATCATGGAAGAATTTGAAGCCAGATCATGAAATTCCCAAAATGGAAACTGGGCCTGTAACTGAAACCTGCCATAAATGGAAAGTCTTGATCCTCAAACTTACATTGTGATACAAGCCTCAAATGAATTTTTGCCCAACATGAAAGTTGAAGATCTTGTTCTCCCATTTCCAAAAAGTCCTAGAACTCTCAATTCCCATGTGTGGTTGGCAAGTTATGATCGAATCGATTTCAGAAAATCTTGAACTTCAAAGGGGCATATCTCCCAAACCGTTTGGCCAATTTTGGTGGGGTTTTTTCCTACAAGTCACATTTGATCCCCTCTTTCCAAAAATATGAGTTTCATGAGCCAAAACTTCACCAATCAAAATGGCATATTTTGACCTTTTTCATTTAAATGCAAGTTTGACCAAGAGTTGACTTTTTGATTTAAACATTTTTTCAACATTTGGCCATTTGGAACAGCTCATAAATATCATTTTAAGTGTGTTTGCAAGCTCAAATTATGCAGCACATGTGAATCATTGCTTAGTTGCTTGGAATTTGCAAAAAAGGACACTTTTCATCATGCTAAACCATGCTACTTCATACCATGCCATGTACCTCAAAAGGACAGCAGCATTATGCATCATTTGCTGTCATTTGAAGCCTCATTTGCAGCCTAAAAAACCAGTAAAAAAAGGCCATGCTTGCTTGCTTGATTTTGGAGAAAAAGTACACTTTGCAACCATACCTATCCATACCTTCATGAGCCATGCCTTGTACCTCTCAACAGAAGATTTATGATCATTTTTTCTGTCCATGGCACACACTAGAGGCAACCATACACAACAGAAATTCACTCATGCTCAAAACCACATTTTGGCCATTTTCCAAAAGCAGTCAAAAAACTTCCAAAAGGAACAAAACCTGGCCTTGATCAATACAATATTTTCCATCATTTTCTGTCTTGGTAAACCTTATTAGCAGCTGAAAAACACAGAACTTCACTCTCTCAAAAAACATTATCTTGCCTGCATTTTTCCAAGCTCTTCCAAAAAACCTCAAAGGCCACGACCTGGTTAGTATTGCTACATCATTCAAGCATCTTTATAAGTGCATTTCAGCTGCCATTCTCCAACCGGGAGGGCTGTTGTCGGACTGCTCTTTTCAAATATCATCCATGACAGTCCATGGTTTGAGCATTTTCCAGCATCCATGAACCAAGCCAACTCCACCATTCACCTCCTGGACACTTGCTGAGCAACTGTTTTGGCTAATTGTAACAAAACAACAGCTACATCACGACTGTCCCACAAATTAGGTGAGTTTTCGACCTCAACCTTTTCCAAAATCATGTAATACATTTTATAGATCTCTTCACCATAAACATGATGGGCTTTGAATCGAGACAAATGGTTAGGTATCAAGAGAGAAAAGTGGATTTTCAGTTTGATGGTCAAAGTTGTTTTTGTTTGTTTCTTCCGTTTTGAACTAAATTGATGAAAAATAATTTTAGATTATTGATGTATATGCTTAGATGTACACATTGATATGTTTATTCTTGGATTTGGAACAAAAAAAAATTTCAATTCATTTTTTTCTGCTACTGTAAGTGCTTTTTTTTTTCTATTCTGTAATGTGTTTTCTGCATTGTAGCAATTGCCTTGCCTTGTTTCTAAATTAAATTCCAAAAGGCCTGGGGCAAGGGGGATTCGAACCCCAGACCCCTGCTTCAAATACCAAGTGTTTTACCACTGGGGCGCGATGCCAATTCAATTATTAAATGCCTTCTAAAATATATATTTAAAAAGGAGCGCTGCTACTGGGCGCGTTGACCGGGGCGTTGACCCCCCCCCCCCCCATTGTTTCTTTATTTATTCCATTAATCCATTTAATTTTCAATTTTTATTTCATTTAATCACTCAAACTTACAAAAATCATAACTTGTTCATTTTTAATCCAAATTTAATGGGATTTTTTGTGTTGTGTCCATCTTGATCTCTAGTTTTTTGTCATATATTTTCCAGAATTTTTTCATGGTCGAATTTTAAATGGTGCTAGGGTTTGTGACATGTGACCAAATTTTGTACACTTTGCCAAATCAATTGTGAAATGATGAGAATGTATCCAATGGCTCCCAAATTTTTTGTTCTTAAACTAGACACACTCATGGTGATTTTGGTGTAGAGTTTGTGAATTTATCATTTGTAGTTTGTGAGATATGATTTTTTGAATTAGGGTGTGACAATTTGTGTCACACCATTGATGTCCAACTTCATGATTTTCATTACCATGCTTCTTGACCTCTAAATGGATTGAAATTTTGCATGAGCCTACTCTTGTATGTCTAGTTGACTTGTGAATTTTCTTGGATTTATTTGAACTATTTTCCTAATTGTTTGAGATTTTATCCCCTGCCTAGTCAATTGTTGACTTTGTGTGACACATGTTCCCACTTCATTTGTGAAATTCTCATACTTTATTAGATGGACATGAAATTTTGCATGAGATAACTAGACATCCTCATCTTTACCATGGTTTTGATCCCATTCATTTATCATACCCCATTCTTGACTTATGATTTTTCTAAGTTGATGCATGTTTGGTTGACTTCTTTGAGTATGTTCAAAATTGCTTTGACTTTCTGATTTTCATTGACTGCCTTCCACTTGTCCAAATGAGATGAAATTTGACATGCATACCATGCTATGTGTTAGGATTGGTCATGATTTATTTGATGAGTTTTGGAAAATGTTTAGATTGCTTTTGATGCAAGTCTTGCTGTTGACTTCTATGAGCTTCTGAATGCCATGCTTTGACCTAAATGGTTCATGAAATGATGATAGTGATTGATATGAGTGTGAACCCAATTGGTTTTGTTTCCTAATTGTTTGAACATGATTTTGGATACTTGACCCTTGCTGTCTTGACTTTCTCATTCACTTTTGACCCTAGGCTTGCCCTAGTGGTCCTGTTACTCACCTTTGAGTTTGTGATTTCAGGTTGACCATCAAATGGCCATTGTGACCAATTCTTTTGGTTGAGCTTGCTCAAGTATCATTGTCTAACCTCTTTGTTTTGTAGGTGGCTTGGTTCACATGCCTTAAGCCTTGTGCCTTGCACATCCATGTGCCTCCAATTGACTGTTGGTTTCTGTTTCTGTTTCTGTTTGTTTTGTTTGAAGTTGCATGCTAACATCTGCTTGACTGTTTCAGGTTCTTTAGTTGCTTAGTTCCTTGTGAACTATTTGCTTTGCTTTGCTTGTATAAGCAATTTGCATTGAGGTGTGTCTCCTTTACTTCATGTAGTCTGGAAGACCTGGCCTGTTACTTGGCCAGGCAACTGTCTGAAGTCCTCCTTAAGAGGCAATGTTTGTGATTGTTTACTTTTGTCCTTGCATAGAGTCAAAGTCCTCCTAAGTGAAGAGGAAATTGGTGGAAGGTAGGGATATGCAATCTATCCCCCACTATTCAGTGTGTCATCTGCTTTGCTCACACCACTGTGTTGATGCATTGCAGATACAAACCCAAGATCTTGTACAAACTGTACAGTTGAGTCAGTTTTAAATGTGTAGAAGGGTTCCCACTTTCTGGACCCACACATTCTTGTCTTGAGCTCTCCCTGGCCAGGGATAAGAGCTGTGAAGTCTTATCTTCACTCACCTTTCATCTGCTTCACCTTAGTCTCTCAATGGCAAGGTTAAGAGCACATTCACCCAGTTCCAGAGGTTTGTTTGTTGAGGTTGATATGACCCCTTGACTAAAACCTAACCCTTGTTTGAGCCACTTGTTTGTGTATAGCGTGTGCTATCTGTGCAAGTTAGGATAGTTTGACTTGCTTCCTGTGCAAGTTAGGATAGTTTGACTTGCTTCCTGTGCAAGTTAGGATAGTTTGACTTGCTTCCTGTGCAAGTTAGGATAGTTTGACTTGCTTCCTGTGCAAGTTAGGATAGTTTGACTTGCTTCCTGTGCAAGTTAGGATAGTTTGACTTGCTTCCTGTGCAAGTTAGGATAGTTTGACTTGCTTCCTGTGCAAGTTAGGATAGTTTGACTTGCTTCCTGTGCAAGTTAGGATAGTTTGACTTGCTTCCTGTGCAAGTTAGGATAGTTTGACTTGCTTCCTGTGCAAGTTAGGATTAGTTTAGACTTGCTTCCTGTGCAAGTTAGGTTTTGCTTGGCTTGCTTCCTGTGCAAGTTAAGTGTGTGTGGCTTGCTTCCTGTGTGAGCCATACTTAGGATAGGTTGGCCCTTGTGCCATTTAGCTAGAAACCTTAACTTAGGGATGATTTGCATGATAACATCTAGGCTCGAGTCGTAGTCTCCCTAGTGTTGTGTCTCCCTCTGTTATCTGGTTAGGCTAGTCCTTTATCCCTGCGTAGGGGAACTACATCGCCCTGATCTTCATACCAGATGAAGTATGTAGGCAGGAGATTGAGCTGATCTCTCCGGGCGCCCTTTTCCTTTTTTGTGTGTGTTGCTTGACAGTTGCTAGGCTCGAGTGCCTGACTCCTTAGCAATTTGTTGTCTGTCTGTTTGAGTGTGTGCTTGACAGTTATAGGCTCGAGTCCCCGACTCCCTATTAACTTGTTGTGTTGTTGTGTGCTTGGAAGCTGATGTAAGTCCATCAAGTGGCATTTGGGTTCCAGTGTGGTGTGTTTTGGTTCGGATGCTGACATAAGTCCAGTGATTGGCTGTCGGGCCCCACGTTTGCCTCTTTGCGTGTTTTGGTTCGGATGCTGACATAAGTCCAGTGATTGGCAGTCGGGCTCCATGTTTGCCATCTTGTGGTGTGTATTTGTTTAGTTGTTTAGCATGTGTCAGCCGAGCTACGAATGCTCTGATTCTTCTCTCGTCCGAGAAGATACGTATGCATAGGATGCGACATCCTAGCGAGCATGTGTTGTTTCCCCAGTCCGAACTACTTTGACTCTGATGTCTATGCCTGATAGACTAAGTAGGCCCAGGATGCGATATCCTGCCGAGTCAGTTTCAGTCAGTTTCTTGTGTCTCTTTCAGCCAGTGTGTGTGAATATTTGAGCAGTGTTTAGCAACCAATTTTCCTTCCTTTTGTGCGTGGATCCCGTAGGGTACTACGGATGCGTAGGGGTGCTAATACCTTCCCTTCGCATAACCGACTCCCGAACCCATACTCTTTGGTCGCGAGACCATGTTCTTTCCTAGGTTTACTCTGAGCGTTTCCTTTCCCTCTTTTTTGGGATAAATAACGCACGGTGGCGGCTCTGTTGTTTCTTCTTTTCCCGCCGGTTTTTCGCGCGATGCGACAGCTGGCGACTCTGCTGGGGAACATAGAGAAGTTGACCTATGCTGGTCCATCTTCCCTGAGCGAGTCTCTCCTAGCGCTCTCTAGGTTAGGGTTTTGGTTGCTTTGTGCTGTGTTTATTTATTGCATTCATTATTTACTGTTTGCATTCATTGTCTATTGTTTGCATTTATGTTTGCATTAATGTTTGCATTTATTCATCTGTTCACCTGGCTGGTTGTTTGTTTCTCTCTGTGTGGGGGGAAGAGTCAGTTGAGGTAAAAGGTCCAATACCCAGACCATGAGTGCAATCTAGGATACCTAGGAATAGAGTGATTCATGGGAAGCGGGTGGTATGGCGCCACTTAGCGGAACATTGATATCACGAGCAGTTCAGACCCTGGTGGGATGCTGTCGTTACATACTTCGGGTGTGTATATGACAGTATTCTGCGAAAGGTTATTTATGCTGCGTTTCTCTCAAGCTTTACCCTGGCCTAGACTACACCCGTGAGTGGGGAAGGGTTATTCATTACAGGTACCGTTGGTGACTCGGTTCTGTTGGTGACTTGATTCTGATGGTGACTTTGTGTTCAGACAGTTTTCAGTTGACCTTAAGTTGGATTTATGTTCTGATTTTGACTGAAGCTTCGACCTAGTATCAGAATCTGCACAACCAACCAGCCATGTCTGCATCATGTGCATCATAGCATATTTATTTTTCAAAAGAAACGCATTGAAAAAAAAAAATCAAAAAAAAATCAAAAAAAAGAAAGAAAAGAAAAAACTAATCCCTGCATGCATATCATTTCTCAGGTACATTCCCGAGCTTGTCTACTGATAGAGATGGCAACAGTCCCAGAGCCAAAGCGAAAGACCTGTTCCTACAGTTTCCACCGTGAGCCGTTGACTCCGCTAGTTGAGTTGGGTAGCCTCGTGACAGACGATCGACTGAAGAGTTTTGTTGGGCGGTACGGAGATATCTTGACAGTATTGAAGACAGTAGTGGATCCAGTGCCTCTGCAGACACTTCTTCAGTTCTATGACCCGGAGCTTAGATGTTTCACTTTCCAAGATTACCAGTTAGCACCTACTCTTGAGGAGTACTCTATCCTGTTGAGTATCCCTATTCAGCATCAGACTCCCTTCTTGGACGTCCCAAAGGAGGTCGACTTCAGATTGATTGCCAGAGCTCTCCGTTTGAGTGTTGAGGAGGTTAGTAAGAGTTGGAAGTCCAGTGGGGATGTTGTAGGTCTGCCATTGAAGTTCCTGTTGAGAGTAGCCAGAGTTGAAGCAGAAAAGGGGAATTGGGAAGTTTTTCACGCACAGTTAGCTGCCATGATCTATGGTATCATCCTATTTCCCAGTATGCCAATTTCATTGACTTCACTGCTATCAGCATTTTCATCAGAGGGAATCCAATCCCTACCCTTCTAGCAGATACTTACTATGCCATTCACAGCAGGCATGGTAAGGGAGGAGCCATCAGGTGTTGCCTACCTCTTCTGTTCAAATGGTTCATGTCTCTTCTGCCAGCCAGTGGACCATTTGTGGATACCCAGAGCACTCTTAAGTGGACTCAGAGGGTCATGTCGCTTACTTCCTACGACATCAGGTGGCAGTCGTACCGGATGGATGTGAAGGATGTCATCATAAGTTGTGGTGAATTCCGGGGCGTGCCACTCATAGGGACCAAAGGTTGCATCAATTACAGCCCAGTTCTTTCTCTTCGCCAGCTAGGGTTTGTTATGAGTAAAAGACCGCTCGAAGTAGAGATAGCTGAGAGTTTCTGTTTTGAGAAGAAGGATGACCCTGCTAAGTTGGAGCAGATAGGGAAAGCCTGGAGAGATGTGGGAGTGAAGGATGGATCTGTCTTAGGGAAGAAGTTTGCCGTTGCTATGCCCGATTACACTGATTGGGTCAAGAAGAGAGTAGAAACTTTGTTGTTACCCTATGATAGGATGGAGCCGTTGCAGGAGCAACCACCTTTGATCCTTGCTGATAGTGTGTCTGCTGAACACTATAAGCAAGCCCTAATGGAGAATCGTCGGTTGAGAGAGAAAGAGCAAGACACTCAGATGGAACTATACAAAGCTCAGGCTGATAAGCTGCACTTGGCCCATCAACTCAGGGAGGTGCAAGGAGAAGATGCTAGCAGACTGAGAAGCAAGAAGAGATCCTACGAGGAGATGGAGAGTATGTTAGATGCAGAACACCGGGAGCGCTTGAGGCTGCAGAGGGCTGAGACCAGTTATCAGAAGAAGATCAGAGACTTGGGGAAGCAACTCAGAGACAAAGATGCTCAATTGAAGAAGGAAGTAGAGTTGAGACAGAAATCAGAGGACCACCTTGGAGGAGAAGTCTTGGAGCTGAGAAGACAGTTGAAAGAGAAGATCACCCCTCTACCAGATTGTTCAGAATGCTCACTGTTGATCGACCAGTGCCATTACCTGAAGACCCTCATTCCAGAAGACCGTCTGTCTTAGTTTGTGTCTCTGATTGTATTTTGTTGAGAGTCACCTCCAGGCTTGTTGGATGGGATTCATTTGCGTGTAAGCCATCTCTTGGATCTTTTGTTAAGAATCACCTCCAGGCTTGTTGGATGGGATTCTTTTTCTTTTGTTTATTCAGATATTCTGTTGACATTGGTTGTATGCCTTTTTTACCCTTATGTATATATAAGGATGTCAGCATTTCCTTGTATCTGTTTGTTCTCTTGTTGCTGCAGGTTGCCATCTTTTCAGGATGGGTCAGGCTCTTTGAATGCCTGAGAAATGAGCATATCATGTGCATCATACGCATCATTAGCATCATACTCATATCATTTTGCATAACAGGTGTTCTTGATCGTGACTTCTCACTCTTGGTTCCTGTTCAGGCAGGATAGCTGATCAACGTCCGCACCGCTACTCAACAAGACTGAATCAACAGAGAAGTATGGATCAATTTCAAGCTGAGTTGGCTGAGATGAAGGCTAGCATGGCCCAGTTTATGAATATGATGCAAGGGGTTGCGCAAGGTCAAGAAGAGCTTCGAGCTATGGTTCAAAGACAAGAGGTTGCAAATCCACCGATCAACCATGCTCCGCCAGAGGGAGGCCCAGTCAATGATAACAATGTTGCTGCTGCTGTACCCGTCAACAACTATGCTGTAGGTGATGAGTTGGGGGGTATTCGAATCAACGGTCAACCTATTGTTCCAGATGCCGCTAATGCCAGAGTAGTCCGTGCTCCGGCCCGTAATCCTGTTCCGATTGTTGACAGACAAGAGGATATGTTCTCTCTGCTCAGTGAAGACGAAGACGTTCTGGGAAGGGTTAACGAGAGAGACCGTAAAGTTGAAGCTCTTGCTGAGAAGATCCGTGCTATGGAAAGCCAAAATTCTCTTGGTTTTGATGTTACTAATATGGGATTGGTTGAAGGTTTGAGAATCCCTCACAAGTTCAAAGCACCGTCATTTGACAAATACAACGGTACTTCTTGCCCTCGCACCCATGTGCAGGCTTACTACAGGAAAATCTCTGCGTATACCGATGATGAAAAGATGTGGATGTATTTTTTCCAAGACAGTCTATCTGGGGCTTCTTTGGACTGGTATATGGAATTGAAGAGAGATTCTATCCGCTGTTGGAGGGATCTGGGTGAGGCCTTTTTGAGGCAGTACAAACACAACATGGACATGGCACCAAGCCGGACTCAGTTGCAGAGTCTATGTCAGAAATCCAATGAAAGCTTCAAGGAGTATGCCCAGAGGTGGCGTGAATTGGCTGCTAGAGTTCAACCCCCTATGCTGGAGAGGGAGTTGACAGACATGTTTATTGGTACTCTTCAAGGTGTGTTTATGGACCGGATGGGGAGTTGCCCGTTCGGTAGTTTTTCTGATGTTGTCATTTGTGGAGAAAGGACTGAGAGTCTAATCAAAGCTGGTAGGATCCATGATGCTGGTTCCTCGTCTTCATTAAAGAAACCCTTCTCTGGGGCACCTCGCCGTAGAGAAGGAGAGACCAATGCTGTACAGCACAGAGGGGTGTGTACAGAACAAATGCTAACAGAGATCAATATCGTCCAGTAGCTGCAGTGACTATTCCGGCACCTCAACCTCGTCAACAACAACACAAAGAGTTCAACAACCGCAACAACAACAACAACAGCAACGTCCTTATCAGCCCAGACAGAAATTGCAGGCTGATAGAAGATTTGATCCTCTGCCCATGTCTTACACAGAGTTATTACCCGAACTACTCAAGTTGGGGATGATTGAGTTGCGTACAATGGCTCCGCCTACAGTGCTGCCTCCTGGCTATGATGCTAATGTTAGATGTGACTTTCACTCTGGGCACCAGGCCACCATACTGAGAAGTGTCGAGCTCTCCAGCACAAGGTTCAAGATTTGATTGATGCCAAGGCGATCAACTTCGCTCCTGTGCCTAACGTCGTAAACAACCCTATGCCTCAGCATGGTGGGCATAGAGTGAACAATATTGAAGGGAAAGAAGCTGAAGATCTGGTTGTTAATGTTGATGATGTTCAGACTTCTCTGCTAGTTGTGAAGTGTCGTCTGCTGAAGGGGGTGTCTACCCGGGCTGTGATGAAGATTGTTTGGGCTGTGCAGAATCTGAGAATGGTTGCGACCAGTTGAGGACCGGTATCCAGGGTATGATGGACGAAGGTTGTTTGCAATTCAGTAGGGCTGTAAAAGATCGTGGAACAACGTCAACTATCACCATTTACTTTAAACCGTCTGAAGAACGCGGACAAAGGGTTGTCAATGCACCTGCAGCAAATGGTACCCCAGTTACCATTCCCGTGCCTGTAACCATCAGTGTTCCAACTACTATCGTGGCGTCTGAAAGAAAGACTGTTGAGAATAGTAAAGCCGTGCCGTGGAAATATGATAATGCTCACCGTAGTTACAGAAGGGCTGAAAGTCAGACGAGACCAGTGAATCAAACTCCAGTGACAATTGGTTTACCGAATAGAGTTCCTGCAACTTTTGGTCCGGCTGTGGATAATGTAGGGGGTCCAGGAGGTTTTACTAGAAGCGGTCGTCTGTTCGCACCGCAGCCTTTGAGGGACAATAATGCCGAGGCTCTCGCCAAAGCAAAGGGTAAGCAAGCTGTGGTTGAGGAAGAACCTGTTCAGAAGGAAGCACCCGAGGGGTCATTTGAGAAGGACGTGGAGGAGTTTATGAAGATAATCAAGAAGAGTGACTACAAGATTGTAGACCAGCTGAATCAAACTCCGTCCAAGATTTCTATACTTTCACTGTTGATGTGCTCTGAGGCACACCGTAATGCCTTGTTGAAGATGTTGAATCTGGCTTACGTACCTCAAGAGATTTCTGTCAATCAACTGGAGGGTGTGATGGCCAATGTGAGCACCAGGCATGGTGTGGGTTTCACCAACTTGGACTTACCACCTGAAGGGCGAAACCATAACAAAGCCTTGCATATCACCATGGAGTGCAAGGGGGCAGTGTTGTCTCATGTATTAGTAGACACCGGGTTGTCGCTGAATGTGTTGCCTGAGCAGATTCTGAGGAAGATTGATGCGGAAGGGTTTGTGCTTAATCCCAGTGACCTGATTGTTCGTGCTTTCGACGGCTCCAAACGTTCTGTGTGTGGGGAAGTTACCTTGCCTGTGAAGATAGGTCCTGAGATATTCGATATCATCTTCTATGTTATGGACATCCAGCCTGCCTATAGTTGCTTGTTGGGGCGTCCATGGATTCATGCAGCAGGGGCAGTCTCGTCGACTCTTCATCAAAAGCTCAAGTATGTCTGGAACGGTCAGATTGTGACTGTGTGCGGTGAAGAAGAGATTCTGGTGAGTCATCTATCCTCGTTCAAATATGTTGAGGTGGATGGCGAGATCCACGAAACCTTATGCCAGGCGTTTGAGACTGTGGCTCTTGAGAAAGTGGCGTACGCTGAGCAGAGGAAGCCAGGTGCTTTAATTACTTCTTACAAGCAGGCTAAGGAGGTTGTTGATTCTGGCAAGACTGAAGGCTGGGGCAAGATGGTGGATTTGCCGGTTAAAGAAGACAAATTTGGTGTTGGTTATGAGCCTCTCCAAGCAGAGCAGAATGGTCAAGCAGGTCCGAGTACCTTTACCAGCGCTGGGCTGATGAATCATGGCGACGTCTCTGCCACCGATAGTGAAGACTGTGACAGTGATTGTGATCTGGACAATTGGGTTCGCCCGTGTGCACCAGGGGGGTCTATCAACAACTGGACGGCTGAAGAAGTGGTTCAAGTTACTCTTCTGACAGAGTAATTTTCTGTTGTTTTGTCATTTTGCATGAAAATCCTACGTTCTGCCCAAGGCGTAGTGATTCATTTTGTAGGGCCTCATCATGTTTTAATGATTATCATCAATGAAGGACATTTTTGCAATCAAACTTTGTGATCCCTGTTTTCTATTTTTGTTTTCACTTTTTCAAAACAATAAAAATGGCAATGTTTTTGTTTTTTGTGACTTTCTTGAACTCTTTTTCTAAAACAAAGCATTAAACATGCAGAAGCGATCTTATGGCATTCACTATGAACGGTTCTGTTATGGCTCAGTATGATTTCGATAATCCCATTTACCAAGCTGAAGAGGAGAGTGAGGAAGACTGTGAACTCCCTGCAGAATTGGCCAGACTACTGAAGCAAGAGGAAAGGGTCATCCAACCTCATCAGGAGGAGTTGGAAACTATTAATTTGGGTACTGAGGACGCCAAAAAGGAAATTAAGATTGGGGCTGCTTTAGAAGACTCTGTCAAGAGGAGGCTGATTGAGATGCTGAGAGAATATGTGGAGATATTCGCCTGGTCATATCAGGACATGCCTGGGTTGGATACAGATATTGTGATGCATCGTTTGCCTCTTAGGGAAGGATGTCCATCGGTCAAGCAGAAGCTTCGTAGAACGAGTCCTGATATGGCAGCTAAGATCAAGGAAGAGGTTCAGAAACAGTGGGATGCTGGTTTTTTGGCTGTTACAAGTTATCCCCCATGGGTGGCCAACATCGTTCCTGTGCCGAAGAAGGATGGTAAAGTCAGAATGTGTGTCGATTACCGGGATTTGAATAGAGCAAGTCCGAAAGATGATTTCCCATTACCTCACATTGATGTATTGGTTGATAATACGGCTCAATCCTCGGTATTCTCTTTCATGGATGGTTTCTCCGGATACAATCAGATCAAGATGGCGCCAGAGGACATGGAAAAGACGACATTCATTACACCTTGGGGCACGTTCTGCTATAAGGTGATGCCATTTGGGCTGAAGAATGCTGGTGCTACCTATCAGAGGGCAATGACGACTCTCTTTCATGACATGATGCACAAAGAAATTGAAGTGTACGTAGATGATATGATCGCGAAGTCGCAGACAGAAGAGGAGCACCTGGTTAATTTACAAAAGCTGTTTGACAGGTTGAGGAAGTTCAAGCTGAGGTTGAATCCGAACAAGTGCACGTTGGGAGTGAGATCCGGGAAGCTCTTAGGCTTCATTGTCAGTGAGAAAGGGATTGAGGTTGATCCAGCAAAAGTCAAAGCTATTCAAGAGATGCCTGAACCGAAAACGGAGAAGCAAGTCCGTGGGTTTTTAGGGAGGTTGAACTACATTGCAAGGTTCATATCTCACCTAACTGCCACATGTGAACCAATCTTCAAACTGCTTAGAAAGAATCAAGCGATCAAGTGGAATGATGATTGTCAGAAAGCTTTTGACAAGATTAAAGAGTATTTACAGAAACCTCCAATCCTTATACCTCCAGTTCCAGGGAGACCTCTGATAATGTACCTGTCGGTGACTGAGAACTCGATGGGGTGTGTATTGGGACAGCATGACGAGTCTGGTCGAAAAGAGCATGCCATATACTACCTTAGCAAAAAGTTTACCGACTGTGAAACAAGATATTCACTGCTCGAGAAAACTTGCTGTGCTTTGGCCTGGGCTGCTCGCCGACTGAGACAGTATATGCTGAACCATACTACCTTATTGATTTCTAAGATGGATCCAGTGAAGTACATCTTTGAGAAACCGGCTCTCACCGGACGCGTTGCCCGTTGGCAGATGATCTTAACAGAGTATGACATTCAGTACACGTCACAGAAAGCCATCAAAGGTAGTATTCTGTCAGACTATCTTGCCGAACAACCGATTGAAGATTATCAGCCTATGATGTTTGAATTCCCTGATGAAGACATCATGTATCTTAAGATGAAAGACTGCGAAGAGCCTCTTGTCGAGGAAGGACCGGATCCAGATGACAAGTGGACACTGATGTTTGATGGGGCTGTGAATATGAACGGTAATGGTGTTGGGGCAGTGTTGATCAATCCTAAAGGTGCTCATATACCTTTTTCTGCCAGATTGACGTTTGACGTCACCAACAACGAAGCTGAGTATGAGGCTTGTATCATGGGGATAGAAGAAGCCATTGATCTGAGGATCAAGACCCTTGATATATATGGAGATTCCGCTCTAGTGGTCAATCAAGTCAATGGAAATTGGAATACGAATCAGCCGCATTTGATTCCGTATAGAGATTACACCAGAAGAATACTGACGTTCTTCAAGAAAGTGAAGTTGTATCATGTCCCTCGGGATGAGAATCAAATGGCGGATGCCCTGGCTACTTTGTCGTCTATGATCAAAGTTCATTGGTGGAATCATGTGCCACATGTTGCGGTGAATCGACTTGAGAGACCTGCGTATGTGTTTGCAGCCGAGACTGTTGTGACTGATGAGAAGCCGTGGTATTATGACATCAAGAATTTCCTCAAGACTCAAGAGTATCCTGAAGGTGCGTCGAAGAATGACAAGAAAACCCTGAGGAGGCTAGCTGGAAGCTTCTATTTGAATCAGGATGATGTGCTATACAAAAGGAACTTTGACATGGTCTTGCTCAGATGCGTGGATAGACACGAAGCAGACATGTTATTACAGGAAGTTCATGAAGGTTCCTTCGGTACTCATGCCGGCGGACATGCAATGGCTAAGAAATTGTTGAGAGCGGGTTATTACTGGATGACTATGGAATCCGATTGTTTCAAGTATGCTCGGAAGTGCCATAAGTGTCAAATCTATGCTGATAAAGTGCATGTACCACCAAGCCCTCTGAATATCATGAATTCGCCGTGGCCGTTTGCTATGTGGGGCATTGATATGATTGGGAAGATTGAGCCTACTGCTTCGAATGGACATCGCTTCATCTTGGTTGCGATTGATTATTTCACTAAATGGGTGGAAGCAGCTTCCTACGCTAATGTTACCAAACAAGTGGTTACCCGGTTCATCAAGAAAGAAATCATCTGTCGTTACGGAGTTCCTGAGAGAATCATCACTGACAATGGTTCAAATCTTAACAACAAGATGATGAAGGAGCTGTGTAAAGATTTCAAGATTGAACATCACAATTCTTCTCCTTACAGACCGAAGATGAATGGTGCTGTAGAAGCGGCGAACAAGAATATCAAGAAGATTGTGCAGAAGATGGTCGTTACGTACAAGGATTGGCATGAGATGCTGCCTTTCGCTTTGCATGGGTACCGTACCTCAGTACGTACGTCGACCGGGGCAACCCCTTACTCCCTTGTGTATGGTATGGAAGCTGTCCTACCTGTTGAAGTGGAGATTCCTTCTCTGAGAGTTTTATTGGATGTCAAGCTAGACGAAGCCGAGTGGATTCGAACAAGGTTTAACGAGTTGAGCCTTATCGAGGAGAGACGGCTAGCAGCTGTATGTCATGGACAGTTGTATCAGCGAAGGATGAAGTGAGCCTTTGATCAGAAAGTGCGTCCTCGAAGCTATCAGATAGGTGATCTAGTGTTGAAGAGGATCCTCCCTCCCGGTACAGATAACAGGGGCAAGTGGACTCCTAATTATGAAGGTCCGTATGTTGTGAAGAAGGTCTTCTCCGGTGGAGCCTTGATGCTTACAACTATGGATGGTGAAGATTTTCCGTCTCCTGTCAACTCAGATGTAGTCAAAAAATACTTCGCATAAATTGACCCGCTGGACAAAAAAAAAAAAAAAAAAAAAAAAAAAAGAGGAGTCCAGGCAAAAATGGGCATCCCGACGAACCAAAAAACAGAAAAAGGTTCGGGCAAAAGTTAGGGATAAAATAAAAAAATGTACACCCGGTAAGTCGAAAACCCGCAAGGGCGGCTTAGGCAAAAATGGGTATCCCGGTGGATTGAAAACCCGAAAGGGCGATCCAGGCAAAAGTTAGGGATTAAAGCGAAGACTACAGTCTGAGTTGTCTGTACTTCATCAAGCTTTATCGTCTGCCATCTCGAAAGATGTGATCCGTCCAGTCATTCTTCTCAGAAAGCAAGAAGTTGGGAGGAAAACTGATGATCTGTGAGTTATAACAGAATTGGGAAATAGTGGATGCCGTGTTCACGTTGCCATTAGGATAGATTTTTCCTTTTGTACGCAATTACCTCTTTCTAGGAATTGCTTCCCAATGTATTTGCCTCTTCAGGCACATTTTCAATCAATAAAAATCGTTATTCAGATAAATAGCTTTTCTGTTTTTATTTTTACTGTTTTGTTTGCAAAATGTCCGAACTTTTGATAAGCATTGCATATAAGAACATGGAGGCTACACAATAGCTTGCAGGATGACGAAACATTTGAAAATCATTTTGAATGTTGAGGACACTTGAACGTATTTTGTCCATGTATCCCCTGGGGGCATTTTGTTGTGCTGTTTTTTCAGGTTGGCCTCTATGAGGACGTTTCCTCCACAGATATTTTCCCCAAGCAAGTATAGAAGCTATCAGAGCTATGTTCCCCCGCGAAGACGTCTGTGGATAGTGCCTTCTATTCCCCAGCAGATCTAAGGATTGCCTATTCCCAGCAAGCCTGTATTTGCCGTTTCCTCCCCAAGTGGAGCGGGTTTCAATGAAATATTTCTCCAGCAGAGTTCATCCTACCAGTGGATTGGACGAGTTCCTGTAGCAGATTGGTATCGGCATCCCCAGCTGAGTGGATTCTGCCCGTGAATTGCACGAGTCGTCCCCAACAGGGTAACAGACTTTCTCCAAGCAGAGTTTATCCTATCCGAGGATTGGTTGGGCCTTCCTCCCAGTGAAGTCGCTTTGCCATTCCCCAAGCAGAACCCCCCGCAGAGTATTTCCTCAGTCAGAGCTTCCCCACAGAGTTGGAGTACCTGATCTTTTGGCTCCCTAGCCAGGGTTCATTTGCATTTTGCATGTAGTAATCATTGCATCCTCAAAAATCGCGTAGCATTCCCATTCGTAAATGGAGCATTACGCCATAGAAAAATTCAAACATATGCATTCATGTGTTAACTTCACCAGACCGTATCCCCGGCAGAGGCGGATCATTTCATTCAACATCAGCACGACAAGTCTACTACAGTTGTTCTTGACAGCATTCAATTTTGTTTATTCCCCACAGAGGTTTATTTCCTCACCCGATGGTGACAGAGGTTTATTTCCTCACCCGATGGTGACAGAAAGTCTATTTCTCCTCAGTGAGACCCCCAGCAAGTGATCAGCCTTGCTTCAACATATCCCAGATTTTGTTTCTTGGTAATACCAATAAGTGTCATGCCAGCACCCACGTGTGTCATCTTTTTTGGTGTCGGTAAACACCATTGTTTCGGTGTCTGTAAACATCGAGTCTTCCTCCAGTCATCAGTAAATGTCTGGTCATCATTTTTGGTGTCGGTAAACGCCATTGTTTCGGTGTCTGTAAACATCGAGTCTTCCTCCAGTCATCAGTAAATGTCTGGTCATCATTTTTGATGTCGGTAAACATCATATTTCGATGTCTGTAAACATCGAGTCTCACTCCAGTCATCGGTAAATGTCTGGTCATTTTTGATGTCGGTAAACATCATCTTTCGATGTCGGTAAACATCGAGTCTTTTCCTCAGTCATCGGTAAATGTCTGATAATCCCCAACTAGAAATCCCCAGTAGAGTCATCTGTAAATGTCCTATCTGTTTTCCAGTTGCAAATATTTGTATCTCCCCAATTAATAATTTCTCATTTCCAGTCATCGGTAAATGTCTGGTCATTCTTTGGATGTCGGTAAACATCATCTTTCGATGTCGGTAAACATCGTGTCCCACCCCCAGTCATCGGTAAATGTCTGGTCGTGAAATCAAGATCCCCAGAAGTCGTCGGTAAACGTCTTGTCTGGTATCACCACAAAGAGTTTATTCCTCCCCAAGTGGAGATGCCATCGGTAAATGGCCCCGTTTTCTTCGATATCGGTAAATATCGAGTTCCCAGTTGCAGCAGCCATCGGTAAATGGCCTTGCTAAGTTGACATCGGTAAATGTCCAGTTTCTTTGAAGCCACCATCGGTAAATGGCCTTGCTTCCTTTCTACATCAAAATTTGTTTCCCAGCAGCCATCGGTAAATGGTCTGGCTGAAGTTGATATCGGTAAATGTCAAGTTCTAACCATCGGTAAATGGTTTTGCTTTTCAGAAGTTTATTTTCCCCAGCCACCATCGGTAAATGGTCTCGCTGAAGTTGATATCGGCAAATATCAAGTTTCCAGTTCTCCAACCATCGGTAAATGGTTTTGGCTTTTTCTGAGGTTGTCATGCAGTTTGCCATCAGTAAATGACGTGGTTCCTTTGTATTGTATCCAGTCTGTGCAAATTCTACGGTTCTTTGGTATTCAATCCCTGTTTACCCTGAAAGTCTGACAGCCGTCGCTCTCATCCATTCGGGTTCTCAGCTGATTGAATAGGGGCAGCTGTAGCACCTCAAATTTGCACCTATCATTATGCATACATTTTCATATTAGGTCATAGCATATCATGATCCATTGCATATCATTTGCATTGTCCCCAGTTGCCTCAAGAGCAAGCAATCAAGAATTAGGTCAAACTAATCTCCTGATCAGTCAACCAAGCAAGCAAAGGAATTTCTCATTGAATCAAGGCCTTGGGGTTTGTCCAACAAGTTCACATGACTTGGGGATCCATTTGAAGTATTTTGGTCAAGGATTGAAGGCTCAGAGGTCATCAGTTCATGCACAGACAGTCAAAAACCCTAAAAAAAGTCAACTGTCAGTCAAGGCAATGGATGGTGGCCATTCTTGTGGAATTTGGGCACCATGGTCAATAATCAAGAGTTCATACAACTTGGGACATCATTTGAAGTCAAGTCCTCAAGGAATTAGGGTTTGGAAGTCATCAGTCAATGCATAATCAGTCAGAAACCCTAAAAGTCAACTGTTGGTCAACTGTCCATTTAATCAGTGATTGGATGATTGGAATTGGTTTGTGAGAGTTCATTCATGTCCAAATAGTCATCATACATCATGCCAAACACCATCATGGAAGAATTTGAAGCCAGATCATGAAATTCCCAAAATGGAAACTGGGCCTGTAACTGAAACCTGCCATAAATGGAAAGTCTTGATCCTCAAACTTACATTGTGATACAAGCCTCAAATGAATTTTTGCCCAACATGAAAGTTGAAGATCTTGTTCTCCCATTTCCAAAAAGTCCTAGAACTCTCAATTCCCATGTGTGGTTGGCAAGTTATGATCGAATCGATTTCAGAAAATCTTGAACTTCAAAGGGGCATATCTCCCAAACCGTTTGGCCAATTTTGGTGGGGTTTTTTCCTACAAGTCACATTTGATCCCCTCTTTCCAAAAATATGAGTTTCATGAGCCAAAACTTCACCAATCAAAATGGCATATTTTGACCTTTTTCATTTAAATGCAAGTTTGACCAAGAGTTGACTTTTTGATTTAAACATTTTTTCAACATTTGGCCATTTGGAACAGCTCATAAATATCATTTTAAGTGTGTTTGCAAGCTCAAATTATGCAGCACAAGTGAATCATTGCTTAGTTGCTTGGAATTTGCAAAAAAGGACACTTTTCATCATGCTAAACCATGCTACTTCATACCATGCCATGTACCTCAAAAGGACAGCAGCATTATGCATCATTTGCTGTCATTTGAAGCCTCATTTGCAGCCTAAAAAACCAGTAAAAAAAGGCCATGCTTGCTTGCTTGATTTTGGAGAAAAAGTACACTTTGCAACCATACCTATCCATACCTTCATGAGCCATGCCTTGTACCTCTCAACAGAAGATTTATGATCATTTTTTCTGTCCATGGCACACACTAGAGGCAACCATACACAACAGAAATTCACTCATGCTCAAAACCACATTTTGGCCATTTTCCAAAAGCAGTCAAAAAACTTCCAAAAGGAACAAAACCTGGCCTTGATCAATACAATATTTTCCATCATTTTCTGTCTTGGTAAACCTTATTAGCAGCTGAAAAACACAGAACTTCACTCTCTCAAAAAACATTATCTTGCCTGCATTTTTCCAAGCTCTTCCAAAAAACCTCAAAGGCCACGACCTGGTTAGTATTGCTACATCATTCAAGCATCTTTATAAGTGCATTTCAGCTGCCATTCTCCAACCGGGAGGGCTGTTGTCGGACTGCTCTTTTCAAATATCATCCATGACAGTCCATGGTTTGAGCATTTTCCAGCATCCATGAACCAAGCCAACTCCACCATTCACCTCCTGGACACTTGCTGAGCAACTGTTTTGGCTAATTGTAACAAAACAACAGCTACATCACGACTGTCCCACAAATTAGGTGAGTTTTCGACCTCAACCTTTCCAAAATCATGTAATACATTTTATAGATCTCTTCACCATAAACATGATGGGCTTTGAATCGAGACAAATGGTTAGGTATCAAGAGAGAAAAGTGGATTTTCAGTTTGATGGTCAAAGTTGTTTTTGTTTGTTTCTTCCGTTTTGAACTAAATTGATGAAAAATAATTTTAGATTATTGATGTATATGCTTAGATGTACACATTGATATGTTTATTCTTGGATTTGGAACAAAAAAAAAATTTCAATTCATTTTTTTTCTGCTACTGCTACTGTAAGTGCTTTTTTTTTCTATACTGTAATGTGTTTTCTGCATTGTAGCAATTGCCTTGCCTTGTTTCTAAATTAAATTCCAAAAGGCCTGGGGCAAGGGGGATTCGAACCCCAGACCCCTGCTTCAAATACCAAGTGTTTTACCACTGGGGCGCGATGCCAATTCAATTATTAAATGCCTTCTAAAATATATATTTAAAAAGGAGCGCTGCTACTGGGCGCGTTGACCGGGGCGTTGACCCCCCCCCCATTGTTTCTTTATTTATTCCATTAATCCATTTAATTTTCAATTTTTATTTCATTTAATCACTCAAACTTACAAAAATCATAACTTGTTCATTTTTAATCCAAATTTAATGGGATTTTTTGTGTTGTGTCCATCTTGATCTCTAGTTTTTTGTCATATATTTTCCAGAATTTTTTCATGGTCGAATTTTAAATGGTGCTAGGGTTTGTGACATGTGACCAAATTTTGTACACTTTGCCAAATCAATTGTGAAATGATGAGAATGTATCCAATGGCTCCCAAATTTTTTGTTCTTAAACTAGACACACTCATGGTGATTTTGGTGTAGAGTTTGTGAATTTATCATTTGTAGTTTGTGAGATATGATTTTTTGAATTAGGGTGTGACAATTTGTGTCACACCATTGATGTCCAACTTCATGATTTTCATTACCATGCTTCTTGACCTCTAAATGGATTGAAATTTTGCATGAGCCTACTCTTGTATGTCTAGTTGACTTGTGAATTTTCTTGGATTTATTTGAACTATTTTCCTAATTGTTTGAGATTTTATCCCCTGCCTAGTCAATTGTTGACTTTGTGTGACACATGTTCCCACTTCATTTGTGAAATTCTCATACTTTATTAGATGGACATGAAATTTTGCATGAGATAACTAGACATCCTCATCTTTACCATGGTTTTGATCCCATTCATTTATCATACCCCATTCTTGACTTATGATTTTTCTAAGTTGATGCATGTTTGGTTGACTTCTTTGAGTATGTTCAAAATTGCTTTGACTTTCTGATTTTCATTGACTGCCTTCCACTTGTCCAAATGAGATGAAATTTGACATGCATACCATGCTATGTGTTAGGATTGGTCATGATTTATTTGATGATTTTTGGAAAATGTTTAGATTGCTTTTGATGCAAGTCTTGCTGTTGACTTCTATGAGCTTCTGAATGCCATGCTTTGACCTAAATGGTTCATGAAATGATGATAGTGATTGATATGAGTGTGAACCCAATTGGTTTTGTTTCCTAATTGTTTGAACATGATTTTGGATACTTGACCCTTGCTGTCTTGACTTTCTCATTCACTTTTGACCCTAGGCTTGCCCTAGTGGTCCTGTTACTCACCTTTGAGTTTGTGATTTCAGGTTGACCATCAAATGGCCATTGTGACCAATTCTTTTGGTTGAGCTTGCTCAAGTATCATTGTCTAACCTCTTTGTTTTGTAGGTGGCTTGGTTCACATGCCTTAAGCCTTGTGCCTTGCACATCCATGTGCCTCCAATTGACTGTTGGTTTCTGTTTCTGTTTCTGTTTGTTTTGTTTGAAGTTGCATGCTAACATCTGCTTGACTGTTTCAGGTTCTTTAGTTGCTTAGTTCCTTGTGAACTATTTGCTTTGCTTTGCTTGTATAAGCAATTTGCATTGAGGTGTGTCTCCTTTACTTCATGTAGTCTGGAAGACCTGGCCTGTTACTTGGCCAGGCAACTGTCTGAAGTCCTCCTTAAGAGGCAATGTTTGTGATTGTTTACTTTTGTCCTTGCATAGAGTCAAAGTCCTCCTAAGTGAAGAGGCAATTGGTGGAAGGTAGGGATATGCAATCTATCCCCCACTATTCAGTGTGTCATCTGCTTTGCTCACACCACTGTGTTGATGCATTGCAGATACAAACCCAAGATCTTGTACAAACTGTACAGTTGAGTCAGTTTTAAATGTGTAGAAGGGTTCCCACTTTCTGGACCCACACATTCTTGTCTTGAGCTCTCCCTGGCCAGGGATAAGAGCTGTGAAGTCTTATCTTCACTCACCTTTCATCTGCTTCACCTTAGTCTCTCAATGGCAAGGTTAAGAGCACATTCACCCAGTTCCAGAGGTTTGTTTGTTGAGGTTGATATGACCCCTTGACTAAAACCTAACCCTTGTTTGAGCCACTTGTTTGTGTATAGCGTGTGCTATCTGTGCAAGTTAGGATAGTTTGACTTGCTTCCTGTGCAAGTTAGGATAGTTTGACTTGCTTCCTGTGCAAGTTAGGATAGTTTGACTTGCTTCCTGTGCAAGTTAGGATAGTTTGACTTGCTTCCTGTGCAAGTTAGGATAGTTTGACTTGCTTCCTGTGCAAGTTAGGATAGTTTGACTTGCTTCCTGTGCAAGTTAGGATAGTTTGACTTGCTTCCTGTGCAAGTTAGGATAGTTTGACTTGCTTCCTGTGCAAGTTAGGATAGTTTGACTTGCTTCCTGTGCAAGTTAGGATAGTTTGACTTGCTTCCTGTGCAAGTTAGGATAGTTTGACTTGCTTCCTGTGCAAGTTAGGATTAGTTTAGACTTGCTTCCTGTGCAAGTTAGGTTTTGCTTGGCTTGCTTCCTGTGCAAGTTAAGTGTGTGTGGCTTGCTTCCTGTGTGAGCCATACTTAGGATAGGTTGGCCCTTGTGCCATTTAGCTAGAAACCTTAACTTAGGGATGATTTTGCATGATAACATCTAGGCTCGAGTCGTAGTCTCCCTAGTGTTGTGTCTCCCTCTGTTATCTGGTTAGGCTAGTCCTTTATCCCTGCGTAGGGGAACTACATCGCCCTGATCTTCATACCAGATGAAGTATGTAGGCAGGAGATTGAGTTGATCTCTCCGGGCGCCCTTTTCCTTTTTTGTGTGTGTTGCTTGACAGTTGCTAGGCTCGAGTGCCTGACTCCTTAGCAATTTGTTGTCTGTCTGTTTGAGTGTGTGCTTGACAGTTATAGGCTCGAGTCCCCGACTCCCTATTAACTTGTTGTGTTGTTGTGTGCTTGGAAGCTGATGTAAGTCCATCAAGTGGCATTTGGGTTCCAGTGTGGGTGTGTTTTGGTTCGGATGCTGACATAAGTCCAGTGATTGGCTGTCGGACCCCACGTTTGCCTCTTTGCGTGTGTTTTGGTTCGGATGCTGACATAAGTCCAGTGATTGGCAGTCGGGCTCCATGTTTGCCATCTTGTGGTGTGTATTTGTTTAGTTGTTTAGCATGTGTCAGCCGAGCTACGAATGCTCTGATTCTTCTCTCGTCCGAGAAGATACGTATGCATAGGATGCGACATCCTAGCGAGCATGTGTTGTTTCCCCAGTCCGAACTACTTTGACTCTGATGTCTATGCCTGATAGACTAAGTAGGCCCAGGATGTGATATCCTGCCGAGTCAGTTTCAGTCAGTTTCTTGTGTCTCTTTCAGCCAGTGTGTGTGAATATTTGAGCAGTGTTTAGCAACCAATTTTCCTTCCTTTTGTGCGTGGATCCCGTAGGGTACTACGGATGCGTAGGGGTGCTAATACCTTCCCTTCGCATAACCGACTCCCGAACCCATACTCTTTGGTCGCGAGACCATGTTCTTTCCTAGGTTTACTCTGAGCGTTTCCTTTCCCTCTTTTTTGGGATAAATAACGCACGGTGGCGGCTCTGTTGTTCTTGTTTTCCCGCCGGTTTTTCGCGCGATGCGACATCTGGAGCTTCTTCACATTGACTTATTTGGTCCTGTGAAAACAGCATCAGTCAATGGAAAGAAGTATGGACTAGTAATCGTTGATGACTACAGCCGCTGGACATGGGTAAAATTCCTAAAACACAAGAGTGAGTCTCACTCTGTATTCACCAGTTTCTGTTCTAAAGTGCAAAAAGAATTTGACTCTAAAATTGTTAGAGTCAGAAGTGATCATGGTGGAGAATTTGAAAATAAAGATTTTGAAGAATTATTTGATTCTAATGGAATATCCCATGATTTCTCCTGCCCTAGAACTCCACAACAAAATGGAGTTGTAGAGAGGAAGAATAGGACACTTCAAGAAATGGCAAGAACCATGATCAATGAAACTAATGTAGCAAAGCACTTTTGGGCAGAAGCTGTAAATACAGCGTGTTACATTCAGAATAGAATCTCTATTAGACCTATTCTGGATAAGACTCCCTATGAACTGTGTAAGGGAAGAAAACCCAACATCTCATATTTTCATCCTTTTGGATGCATTTGCTTTATATTAAATACTAAAGAACATCTGAACAAGTTTGATTCCAAAGCACAGAAAGGTATTATGTTAGGATACTCAGAACGCTCTAAAGGCTATAGAGTATACAACACAGAAACCAAAATTGTGGAGGAATCAATTCATGTTAGATTTGATGATAAGCTTGACCCTGAAAAGTCAAAGCTAGTTGAAAAGTTTGCAGATTTAGAGATCACTCTGGTAGAATCTGAGAAAACTCCAGAAGCAACTGTCACTCCAGACTCTGAAGAAATTAAATCTCCAGAAATTCCAAGGAAAGTTAAAAGTCGTATTAACGTATCTGAAGATTTGATTTTGGGAAACAAAGATGAACCTGTTAGAACCAGATCTACCTTCAGAACTTCTGAAGATATTCCTCTGGGACTAGTGTCTCTGATTGAGCCTACGTCTTGTGATGAAGCTCTTCAAGATAATGATTGGGTGGCAGCTATGCAAGAAGAGTTAGATCAATTCTCCAAGAATGATGTCTGGGATCTCGTTCCTAAACCCAGAGGCACTCATGTCATTGGAACCAGATGGGTTTTCAGAAACAAGCTGAACGAGAAAGGAGAAGTTGTCAGAAACAAAGCTCGACTGGTAGCTCAAGGTTATAGTCAACAAGAAGGTATTGATTATAATGAAACTTTTGCTCCAGTCGCGAGGTTAGAATCTATTCGTCTTCTTGTATCTTTTGCTATTAATCATTCTATTAAACTATATCAAATGGATGTCAAGAGTGCATTTCTTAATGGTTATATTTCAGAAGAAGTGTATGTCAATCAACCTCCAGGTTTTGAAAATTCAAATTTTCCAGAACATGTTTTCAAACTTAAGAAATCTTTATATGGACTCAAACAAGCTCCCAGAGCTTGGTATGAACGTCTGAGCAATTTTCTTCTGGAACAAAATTTTATCAGAGGGAAAGTTGATTCTACACTCTTCTGTAAAAATCATAAAAATAATCTCATGATATGCCAAATTTATGTTGATGATATTATTTTTGGTTCTGCTAATATCTCTGTTTGCCAAGAATTTTCTAAGTTAATGCAGGCAGAATTTGAAATGAGTCTAATGCAAGAACTAAAGTTCTTTCTGGGAATTCAAATTAATCAAACTCCAGAAGTCACGTACGTTCATCAAAGCAAGTACATTAAAGACGTTCTGAAGAAGTTTGACATGATTGAATGCAACTCTGCTAAAACTCCCATGCACCCAACTTGCATTCTGGAAAAGGAAGAGGTAAGCAACAAGGTTTGTCAGAAGCTCTATCGAGGTATGATAGGCTCTCTTCTCTATCTGACTGCTACTCGTCCTGATATTCTCTTTAGCGTCTGTCTGTGTGCCAGATTCCAATCAGATCCTAGAGAATCTCATTTAACAGCTGTTAAGAGAATTCTTAAGTATCTGAAAGGAACTCCTAACCTGGGCCTGATGTATGAGAAAACATCAGAGTATAGACTTTCTGGTTATTGTGATGCAGACTATGCAGGAGATAGAATAGAACGAAAAAGCACATCTGGAAATTGCCAGCTTCTGGGAAACAATTTGATCTCCTGGGCTAGCAAAAGACAGTCAACTATCGCTCTATCAACTGCAGAAGCAGAATATATCTCAGCATCACTGTGCACAACTCAGATGCTCTGGATGAAACATCAGCTAGAAGATCTTCAAATCTTTGAGAGTAACATTCCTATCTTTTGTGATAATACTGCTGCTATTTGTTTAAGTAAGAATCCTATTCTACATTCCAGAGCCAAACACATAGAAATTAAACATCATTTTATTAGAGACTATGTTCAGAAAGGAATAGTAACGCTGAAGTTCATTGATACAGAACATCAATGGGCAGATATCTTTACTAAGCCTCTAGCTGAAGATAGATTTCTTTTTATCTTAGAACATCTGAACATTAAAAATTGCCCTGAGTAAAATATGGCTCTGAACATGTAAAATGAGACTCTGATAAAAACAAATATGATTCTGCCTCTGACTCTGATACTTCTACATTGTTAAGAAGATATCTGAGTTAGAAATCTTCAGAACCAATCTCTTGGTATTCCTGAAGATCAGATACATCAACACGTGGAACTCTGAAGCGTCAAACTTTAGAACTTCTAGACAGCTGTCAAGAAATTCAAAAGGCAGACGTTTGAGTTTTCCTCGAGCAGTGTGCAAACTGTGGGATTAGACATTCATTTATGAGCTGAAATCATTTTTCCCCCAAGCGTGCCTTTTTGAGTTTTGTGTCTAACGCTTTCTGAGGTGTCGTTTTGCATGCGTTTTTACTTAGGTATATAAACTTTTTTCTCACATTTCACACACTTATCACTCTCACTCACTCTAAAACCCTAAACCCTTCTCTGCAAGTTCTCTGCAAGTTCTTCATCTTCTTCATCAATCTTCTTCATGAATGCTCAAGAGCAAGAAGTTTTTAACTTCTCCCAACAGATGGAAGCCAGTTCTAATCCTCAAACCTCAAACACTCAAACACCCACTGTTACAGGCGTTACCATGACCCCTGTTTATCAAGAACCTCACATTTTGGAACGTGAACGCCACATTCATCTTGCAACCTCCTTTGAAAATTTGGATGTACTGTGTGAATCGCTGGTAGATTTTGAGAATTTGAGAAGAAACGGTGTTGATCTTACTGAAGATCTTCACAAGCAAGGTTGGGAGAACTACTTCAACAGGCTTTATGGTCCCATTTACCCTCTTCTTGTCAAAGAATTTTGGAGACATGCTGATGCAGATGACCAGTTCATTGTTTCTTTTGTTCTGGGAGTGAAGATTGTCATCACTGAAGCATCAATTGCTTCCTTGTTGAACATGGAGACTACTGGAGGAAAAAGGATTTACAACATTCCTCCAAGGTCTAAGCGCATCACTGAGGTTATCAACCCAACAATCTTCAAACCTAATGTTGAAGGAAACCCCTCTAAGAACAAGGAGCTTCATCAGAACCTCCGAGTTTGGCTGAAAATAATTCTGGGAACCATTCACCATCGCCCAGCCTCCAACTCCTCTGATTATATTAATGCTGATCAGAAACTCATTTTATATTGCATTCAGAAAGGTATCAAGATCAATCTCCCTGTTCTTCTTTTCAAATATCTAAGGGATTCTGTCAAAGACTCCAGAAACAGCTTGAAGCCAAGATCTTACATCCCTCTGGGAAGACTGCTTTCTGATGTCTTCATTGAGCATGGATTGGTTGACCAGCTGGAAAAGGCCAAGCTGATGGATGATCTGGCTATAGAAACTGGAAGGCCTCTGAATGCCAAAAACCTGAAGAGCATGGGAATCATCAAAGAGATTAGAGTCAAGCCCACTATGGATGTGACCTGGGAAGCTCTGAAGGATCAGAGGAAGATGCCTCATGGCCTTGAAAGGTTCTTCAAGAATGAACCCAGAGATGCCATTGCTATCTACCTTCAGCGTCTGCTGGATGAAGGTATTGATATTTCTGATTTCAGAATTGAAGACCTTTTGGATTCAGAAGAAGATTTGGTCAGATACAAAAGAGGTCTTTCTGAGAAGAAGATAGCTGAGGAAGCAAGGAAGGCAAAGAAACCCAGACTTGGAGAATCTTCTGGAACCAAAGCTCCAGCTCCTCTGAAAATCTCTTCTTCTGGTAAGTCTATTCCTCCTGTTACTTCTGTAATACCTATGATGGCCTCTTCTACTCCTCTCCCAACACCTCCCTTATTTACAACCTCTGAAATCCCTCCTTCAACCATCAGAACCTCTCAACCTCCACCTGTTCTAAAAGTTGCTCGTAATTTCACAACAACCTCTGACCCTAATCAACTATATCACCACAGCTCTTCCTCATCCTCTGAACCAGAAACCCCCCATACTTTAGTGTTTCTTCATCATCATCCACAGAACCTTCTGACCCAAAATCCCCACAATAGCTGAAATTTATGCTAGAAAATACGCCCCACAAACTCAAAAACAATCTGAAGTAACCTCCACCCTCCGAACTTCTCTTCCACAACAAACAACCACCATCTCCTCTGAAAATCAAACTTCACTTCCACCACAACAAACAACCACCACACCCTCTGAAACCCAACCATCTGTAATTCGACCATCTGATCCTTATATCACCCCACCAATCCTTCCCGCTGTCCCAGAACCAGAATCTGAACCCTTAGATGTAAACCCACTCTATGCTTCATCCCCAGATTCTGAACTTCAAGCAGAATCTGAACCTCAACCTCTAAATCTCAGCCCTCAAAACTCTCCACCTCATTCACCTGAACCTGAACCTGAACTTACCATACCTACCCTTGAGGAGGCCATTGTACAGGTTGCAGAAGCTTCAGTCCAGAAGATCAAGTCTCTGGCTAAAAACTCTGAAGTTAGTGATGATCCTAAATCTGTTAGGACACACTGGAACAGAGTCATTAGTTGGATGACCTCTGAGTCTTATAGGCTGAAGAGTATCTCTGAACAAGTCAGAAATGGCTACATCAGAGACTCTGAGGAAAGACTCCAAGAGAGACTGGCTAGAGAAGCTGAGGCCAGAAGATTAGAGGAGGAAAGATTGGCTAAAGAAGCTGAAGAAGAAGAACGACTGGCAAAGGAAGCAGAACTTCTAAGGATTCAGGAAGCTGAAGCCAAGGCTCAGGCGGATGCAGAAGCCCAAGCTGCTGCTGAAGCTGAAGCTCAGCAGGCTCTGACTCAGGGGGAGTCCTCTTCTGCGATCCCATTGATTCTTAACACTCTGAAAGAGATCAAGCAAGATCAGAAAGAGATCAAGCAAGATCAGAATGAGCTCCGGGCCAGGATGGACAAGCAAGATGCTTTGAATGAAAACATCCAGAACATGTTTGCCATGTTGCTTCAGAGACTTCCTCAACCTCCAAACCCTTAGGCACTTAGGATTTATTTTGTTTGCTTGCCTAATGTTTTTGCTTCTGTCTTCTTTTTAGCTCTGATATTCTTCTTTGAGTCTGATGTTTTGACTGCTGTTTGCCTCTGTGCCTCTTTGATTAATGAAATGTTTTTCTCTTTATTGTCTTGTTATTTTTTTTTTTATCTACCTTTTTGATTCTGACAAAAAGGGGGAGAAATTATTAAATAGCTCTGATGAAAATTATGTCTAAAACCTTAAAGCACTCTGCAACAATTGTTTAAATAATTTTATCTAACATAAAATTTAAGCATTTACAGAAAACTTTCAGAAACCTAATTACTTGGAAAGCTCTGGTAAGAACTTCTGAACTCCCTAGCGCTAACTCAGGGGGAGCTTTTGTCTATCTGATCTAATATTTTTCATGTTTCATCTGATAATTTTATTTGTTTTGTCATCATCAAAAAGGGGGAGATTGTAAGAACAAAAAGTGTTCTACAACAGACTCCATGATTTTGATGATAACAAAGGATGAAACCAAAAATGGCACCCTAACGAAAAGTTTCTAAGTGTGCAGGGTTCTAAAGAAAGAAGAAATAAATCTGATGATGTCATCAGATGCACAACAAGATCAGATACAAATTATCAAGTATCAGAAGCATCTAAAGTGGAATCTCGTTTCAAGAAGCTCTGACTCTGGACAAAACTGCAAAGTATCAGAAGCATCTGAACATGAAGTAAAGTCTAGAAGCTCTGACTCTGAACAAATGCTTTCTGTAAACTCTGGAAGTTATCAGCGCCATCTGAACTCTCAAGAAATAACATCAGAAGCAAGATTCTCCAGATACACGAAGACTCTAATCAAAATTGTTAATCATGATGAAGTAACGTTTAAGCCAAGTTAAAGTTCTGCAAATGGATTTCCTCAATTAGAAAGAGACGTTAATCTCCACTTCCAAGAGAGAAGATACTACTTGCGGTAAGTAGTCACTTCTAAGAGAAAAAGTCTCCTGCAGAAGCTATTTATGGAATGGCGTAACTACATCTTTATATCCACCAGATTCAACTCTACTTCAACTCTATTTCAACACTACTTCAACTCCTATATAAATAGAGAAGAAATCAACTTTCAGTAAGCAAGAAATCACTAGCCAAAACTATACTGAAATTATATCACGCTCAAGAAAAACATCTTTGTTCTTGAAAGATTTTCACTAAGCTTTTGCTTATCAAGTGAAAAATTTGTTCTTAAGTTTGTAATATTTGCTTTCTTAGAAGCACTCTAGATTACACATCTTGTATCTATTTTTATTTGATTTCCTCAAGTGACTCTTTGTAGTCTGTAGACTTGAGAGGACTAAGAGATTTTCTTTTCTCTTAGGGGTTGTTTGTAATCTTTCAAGATTAGTGGATTAAGTCCTTGTTGAAGGCGAAATCACCTTGGCCGGGTGGACTGGAGTAGCTTTGTGTTATAAGCGAACCAGTATAAAATCTTTGTGTGATTTCATTTTGCAAAAGCGCTTATTTTTTCAAACAATTCAAACCCCCCCTTTCTTGTTTTTCTCACCTTCAGCTAGCACTGAGATTGAAGGAATCCGTTCGTGTGGACTGAGTAGAGGCGTTGTCATTGTTCAACGTTCGCGATCGCTCCGTAGATCTGCATCAAAGGTTACAATCGCCACAAGAGGTAACAATTCTATCACTGATCATGCCCATTCGTAAGGATCACTAAAGGAGAAATTTTAAATTCCACTGCATTTTGGATCGCCCTTCTCCTTCAGATTCGTCTCCCATTCACCTTTAATCTGATTCACAACCAAAGCTGAATCTCCAAAGACATCTAAATATTTGATTCTGAGATCAATGGCCTCTTCAAGCCCCATAATGCAAGCTTCATATTCTGCCATATTGTTTGTACACTTGAAAGTCAATCTAGCTGTAAACGGAAAATACGTGCCTTGAGGAGTAATAATCATTGCCCAATGCCATTACCATACTGACTAACAGCTCCATCAAATACCATGCCCCAACGAGAACCAGGTTCTGGCCCTTCTTCAAGCAATGGTTCATCACAATCTTTCATTTTCAAGTACAAGATCTCTTCATCAGGAAAGTCATACTGCACTGACTGATAATCTTCAATTAGTTGGTGAGCCAAATGGTCAGCCAAGATACTACCTTTGATCGCTTTCTGAGATCGGTATTCAATATCATACTCCGATAACAACATCTGCCAACGGGCAATCCTTCCATTTAAAGCAGGCTTCTCAAATATATACTTGATTGGATCCATTTTGGATATTGTTGAAAAGTATATCTTTGGCAAATATTTTTATATCGTATCCACAGAGATTGGTTGTTATTACCTCCGTTCTATAATCCAAATTGTTATAAGTTTAGAAAGTAACAAAGTTGTTTTGTTTGAAAAGGTATCTTTTGAATAAAATATCACTAAAAACAGTAAAATGGTTTTAATCAAATGTAAAAATTTGGCAAGATTGGAGTTCACTATTCCAAATGCTTATGATTCCTTATGAAAACTATATAGATTTAAGATTATTTATGATGTTCAAGTATCCTCTCAATATCATTTATGTCTAAATGATATTGTGATAATCACTATACTAATCTTTAGACGATCTCTCCACCTAACTATCAATATAGCAATCTTTAATGGTTGACACAAAAAAAAAGTAATGAATAAATCTATCTCTACAACTTATTCACTACTTGAAAACATATTTTCTGTCAAGACTTAAATAATCTCTTTCAACAACTACTCAAATCTGATATTCAACTTAGGGCAAAAATATCATTCAATACATCAACAATCTTTTATCATATATAGGAATCAAATGAAATACATACACAAATAGGAATAGCTACTACCTTCAATCTTGACAAAATAGGGTTTAGCTCCTCATCATCATTTTGAAAAGCAAAATGCAATGGAAGAAAACTCTGTTTTTCTCTCTTATAAGATATACAAACTATCAATGAATGTGTGAATAATCCCTGAACAATTTCCATTCTGATTTTCTAAAAAGGGTTGACATTTCCTAAAATGATCATTTCCATCTAAAGCTGAAAAGCCCCCCTAAGACAGACACCAAAATGGCAAAACACAGTTGGCCTTGAAAACAACACACTTGGCCAAAACAGCTTGCTGGATTCGCAAGCTTCGCGGCGCGAAGGGGGTTCGTGGCGTGAACTGAAGCTACTTCAGCTTCCTTGCCTTGCAAGCTTCATCCAAATAGCCTTCCAAATGGTATTCTTCAAAGTTAGGCCTCCAAATTGCATTCAACACTTCTTTAAAATTATGATTGTGCATTCCAAAGCTCTCTTTCCCAAAAATTCTACAAAACTAACAAATATGTGAAATAACTATTCAAAACAACATAAATTAAACCTAATTGCATTTATACAAAATAGTGAGAATAAAAGTGTGTAATTACATCAAAACTTTGTAAAAGGGACCAATAAAATGATATAAAAAGTAGTACTAATTGGTCCCTAACAACTCTCCCCAACTTAGCATTTTGTTTGTCCCTAAACAAAAGTTTCCACCATCACAACCAAAGCAATGACACAAAAGATTGAAACAAGGATTTACCAAGGACATTTAAATGGTTCAAAAGTGTTTGGCACTTTCTCAATCCATCTATCTCAATTCTAGACAAAACATGAATAAGAGAAATGGTTGAGTGCAAAAATCATTCCAAGGAATTCAAAGCCATATATGTCAAAATTGAATCAAACTTACACACACATCATAATAATGATGAATAACATGAAGGGTTACTTTCACCCATCCAAGCAATTAAATCAACAACAACTCAAATCATGCGGTTATCACAACAAATACCAAATCATGTGAAAAATGAGAATCAAGAGGTCTTTCAAAGGTTGTAATGTGGCTTAGGTTACAAGAAAGGATATGATTAAGAGAATTCAACAAAGTTGTCTATCCTAAGGGAGCATTCCCAAACATTCAACTCTACACAAATTCCATTTCTTTGATCCCTATCTTTTTCTTTTTTTCTTTTTCTTTTCACATCCACACAATCATGAGCATTTTCATTGCTTTTTTTCTTTCTTTTCTTTTTCTTTGCTCTATGGTTTCAAGGGTGATTTCTTTTTCTTGTTTCTTTTCATATTTTCACCATTTCATAAAAACTCACTTTTCCAAGTTTCTAATCACATCTTTTTACTTTACTCTCCCCAACTTTAGATTCCAAAACCAAATTTATTCAATAATGCTCCCTACTTAGACATAAGCAAAAGGCAAAATTTGCAAACAACTCGGTTTGAGGGTTCAATTGATACGAAAGAAATTAGGATTCATTTATTCCAAAATTTTCAATTGATTTTACAATTATCAATCAAATGAATCCTAAAATAAGCTCAAAGGGGTTTAACTAAGGATTAGTCCTCACAAGGTTAGTTGATTCAAACTTTTTGGTCAAGTGGTTTTTCTCAACAAACAATGCCTCTATCATTTTCAAAATTTTCACACAAAAATAGATTGATGCATGATTTAGCATGATAAGAATGAGTTGAAATAATGCTCGGTTTCCCGCATTTTAGTGTACAATGGAAAGCTTCCTCACAATTGGTTAAGTCCTATTTTGATTCAAAAATGACATATATTTCAATGAATTTATGATATGGAATTTGCACATACCATTAAACTACTCATGTTAAGTCTAGAAAGCGATAAAGTGTACCTTGAAATGTCGACACTAATTCTTATCATCACCACTCGAAGTGTCCTATGCTTCTTTCTTTGCGAACATTTCTTGGTTGCTTTAAGCTTGACTTAAGAGTAAGAACAATTAAACAAAAAAAATGTTGGTAAACCAAATTGATTGTAACACACTTAAATCTCAAAGAATATTCATGCAATTATCAAAACAACTAACAAACTTAAGTTTTGGTGAACTAGAGCCACCCAAAAGTACATCAAAAAATTTCAAAAGTAAACTTAATACAAAGAAAACTCAAAATAAAACAAACTCCTCAATCTTCCTCCTCTTGGTCACCACCAACAGATCCAAGGACGTCCTCCATCTCATCATTATGGTTTGCACCACCTCCTGCATCCCCCGTGAAAGCTGGCCTGCCCTCAGGCCAATTAGCATAAGCAACATATTCCACCTGAGAAGGAAATGTGCGGGATTCGGGTGCAAGAAACGTGTTCTGGAATTGTTGCTGCATAACATCAAAGATAAATGATTGAGACCTCCTAGAGGCCTCAAAGCTCTCACAGAAATAGTTGGCAAACGCCATCTGGTCGAAGACGGGAGTAGTGCGGGCTCGGGGTCTAGAGGATGAAGTCCTAGCTCCTTTGGCTCTGTTCATCTGGCTTTGGCAGAACCTATTCAGATAAGCATCGTTAATCACACTAGTGATAGAGAAATATACTTCATCCGGAATGGCAACATTCGCCCGTCGGCAAAGTCCCATAATCAGCCCCGGGTATGCAAGCACACCTGCTTTACCACCAAATTTTGTTCCGCTTATAGCCATCTTACGCATTTCCCCCGCTATGATTGATGCTACATCCACAGATTTGCCGATCATGATGTAATACAGCAAACACCCTACATCCAAAGGGATCGTGGTGTCGTGGCTCCTTGGCCGGATATTGTTCAACAGCAGCACCAGAAATGCCCTTGCTTCCAGATTTAGATTTTCTCTTTTCCATGATTTTGGAAGTCCTTGATCATTTGGGTCAAATGTCTTTCCTTTAAGGCACAAGGTAGCACTCACCGCTGGAAGATCCCAAACGTTTGCCAATTCCTGGGTACGATACTCGCACCATTCATTCTCTCCCAAGGTTAGAGGATTACCAAGATATGAGTTAATTGCATCTCTGCCAAAAGAAATAATCCTGCCTCTTACCCTTGTTTGGTAGTTGAAAGCTACTCCCTCTTCAAGATGCATGGCGTTTGCATAGAACTCCCGTACAATATCATAATTGATTGCCGCCTCTGGTTCACAAAGTTTGGTCCACCTTCTTCTCTCAAAATTTGATACCAAATTTTGATAAGTCCCACCCGGTGATAAACGGATGAACCTTTCCGGTTGGATGGTTCTCTTGATTAAGTTTTCAAAATGTTCTTCATGTTCGTCACTTGTGAACCGTCTCAATGAACGAGGATGAACGGAAGCCGTGGTTTTGGTTCTCTTAGACATCTGCAATAAACATCAGAACAACCACACAACAAAACATGAAGAGAGTTAGCAATCAACAGCATAAAACATGGTACTGGAATTTCCCAGTTCACGGCGCGAACCCTGCGAACCAGGAAAATTCCAGGAGCCTGCTAGGGTCCCTAGGGTTTTCACTACCAACAGAAATAATCACAATCTCTATCCTCATCCTAATCTGAATCCATATTAGACATGCAAGGTTATTTCAAGTGTCAAGTTTCAATTTTTACAAAACCCTAACCTACCTAAATGAGAACCCGAAAGGAATGGAGAAGAGAACATGAGAAGAACAACATACCTTATTGAATTGCACTTGATTCTTTGTTAACAAATGAGGATTTGGGAGTTGGGGAAGGAAATTCTTGAGTTTTTAGAAGTTTTGGAAGTTTTGGTAGTGGGAGTGGGAAAAGGGTTTCTGTTTTGAAAATAAAAGAGTGACTTTGAAAATAACCTAACAGAACTTAAGTGGTTCTGCCACGCACCGTTCGCAGGGTGAACTGTGTTCGCGGCGCGAACTGAGTCTTTGCATTCAGTTCGCTGGGCGAAAGATGGTCGCGGGGCGAACTGCAGTGGACAGAACCCAAGTTTCACAAAATTTAACACATCAGAATTGAGAAAATTTAAAATACAGACTTACAACGTTGGGTTGCCTCCCAACAAGCGCTTTGTTTAACGTCGTTTAGAGCTTGACGGTCCAATGATTAGCTCGGTCCGGATAGAGAAATGACACACACATCCCGATTTACGTCGCCACTATGGTAGACTTTGAGTCTTTGGCCATTTACAGTTCAGCTCTCTTGTGACTTTGGATCCTCGATCACAATGGCCCCATAGTTGCGCACCTCTTTGACAACAAACGGTCCTGACCACTTTGACTTCAGCTTACCAGGGAATAACTTCAACCTTGAGTTGAAAAGCAATACCATCTGTCCAACATGAAACTCCTTATGACGGACCTTTCCATCATGGTATGCCTTTACCTTTTCCTTGTAAAGTTTATTCGAATGGTAAGCGTTGTTCCTTGATTCCTCCAATTCATGGAGTTATCCTTTTCTTCTTTCTCCAGCTAAAGTGGAGTCAAAGTTCAAGAATTTGAAAGCCCATAATGCCCTATGCTCCATTTCTACTGGAAGATGACAAGTCTTCCCATACACCATTTGAAACGGAGTTAGCCCAATAGGTGCTTTGTAGGCGGTACGATACGCCCACAAAGCTTCATCCAGTTTTAAAGACCAATCTTTTCTTGAATTCGAGACTGTTTTCTCAAGGATCCGCTTGACTTCCCAGTTAAAAACCTCTGTTTGACCATTCGCTTGTGGGTGGTAGGGAGTGGTCACCTTGTGCTTTACACCATAATGTTGCAAAACATTTTCTAGAGGTATATTGCAAAAGTGTGATCCTCCATCACTTATCAACACCCTAGGCACACCAAAACATGAAAATATGTTTTTCTTTAAAAAATTTATCACTGTTTTGGCATCGGCCTTAGGTGAAGCAATTGCTTCCACCCACTTCGAAACATAGTCAACAGCCGCCAGTATATACTCATTTGAGAAAGAAGAGGGGAATGGGCCAACGAAATCAATACCCCAACAATCAAAAACTTCTACTTCTAGCATGTTGGTTAGAGGCATTTCGTCCCGTTTGCCTATTCCTCCACTCCGTTGGCATGTATCACAATTCTTCGCGTGTTCATATGCATCTTTAAATAAAGATGGCCAATAAAAGCCCGATTGGAGAACTTTAGTGGCTGTTCTCAAACCGCTATAGTGACCTCCATACGGAGAGTTGTGACAATGCCAAAGGATGTCTCTTGACTCTTCATTTGTTACACACCTTCTCAAAATATTGTCTACACCCACCTTAAACAGATAAGGATCATCCCAAACATAATATTTTGCATCCGCCAAGAATTTCCTTCTTTGATTACAAGTGAGGCCTTCCGGTGTTAAACCGGTTGCCTTGTAATTTGCAAAGTCGGCAAACCAAGGCCTCACTTGAATCGCATACAGTTTTTCGTCCGGAAATTCTTCTCTTACTTCCTCTTCTTTGTTTGTAATGTCCACATTGACCAAACGAGACAAATGATCCGCCACCAAGTTTTCGGAACCTTTTTTATCCCGGATTTCCAAATCAAACTCTTGCAGTAAGAGAATCCAACGAATTAGTCTTTGTTTGGAATTCGGCTTGGTTAGCAAATATTTGATCGCCGAGTGGTCAGTGTAGACTACAACTTTTTACCCGATCAAGTAAGCTCTAAACTTTTCCAATGCGTACACTATAGCTAGTAACTCTTTTTCAGTTGTCGCATAATTGACTTGAGCCTCATTTAACACTTTACTAGCATAGTGGATAGCATGAAAAACTTTATCTCTTCTTTGACCCAACACCGCACAAACCGCATAATCGCTTGTGTCACACATAAGTTCAAAATCAAGTTTCCAATTTGGTGCCACGATTATGGGTGCGGTGACTAACTTTTCTTTTAGATCAAGGAAAGCTTTAAGACATGACTCATCGAAAAGAAAATGCGTACCTTTGTTGAGCAAGTTACTCAATGGCTTTGCTATCTTTGAAAAATCTTTGATGAATCTCCGGTAGAAACCGGCATGTCCGAGAAAGCTCCTTATTCCTTTTATATTTGTTGGAGGTGGTAGTTTCTCGATAACTTCCACCTTAGCTTTGTCAACTTCTAATCCTTCGGAGGAGATCTTGTGACCGAGTACAACACCTTCGGTGACCATAAAGTTGCATTTTTCCCAATTGAGCACTAAGTTGGTCTCCACGCATCTTCCCAAAACCACATCAAGATGTTTTAAGCACAAATCAAAAGATGATCCATAAACGGAGAAATCATCCATGAACACCTCAATGCATTCTTCTATTAAGCCCGAGAATATCGCTTGCATACACCGTTGAAATGTTGTCGGTGCATTACATAACCTAAAAGGCATTCTTCGGTAAGCAAAGATGCCAAAAGGACATGTAAAAGCTGTCTTCTCATGATCCGCCGGATTGACCGAAATTTGGTTGTACCCCGAATACCCGTCCAAGAAACAGTAAAAAAAATTGCCTGCTAACCTTTCCAACATTTGATCCATGAAAGGTGGTGGGAAGTGATCTTTCCTTGTAGCTTGGTTCAGTCTTCTATAGTCAATACACATCCTCCACCCGGTTACCGTTCTTGTTGGAATCAACTCAATTTTATCATTTTTGATAACCGTCATGCCACCTTTCTTGGGAACTACTTGTACTGGACTCACCCATTCACTATCGGAGATAGGATAAATCATTTTGGCTTCCAAAAGTTTGACAACTTCTTTCCAAACTACTTCTTTCATCGATGGATTTAGACGCCTTTGAGGTTATGCAACGGGTTTGAAATTCTCTTCCATCATGATCTTATGCATACAATAGGCCGGACTAATACCCTTCAAGTCGGATAACACCCACCCTATTGCACCTTCATTCTTTTTCAGCACTTGTATCAATTTGTATTCCTCTTTTGTGGACAAGGTGTTGCTAATGATCACCAGTTTAGTACACTCGTCACCAAGGAACACATACTTCAAGTGTGAAGGTAGCATTTTCAACTCTAGTTTTGGTTCTTCCATTCTCTTTGTCGCATCCAAGTCTTCATTTGTTTCTTCATGATAAGCAAGCTCCCCACAAGACTCTAATTCATGCAACATTGCTTCAATCTCTTTTTCTTCATTTTCGGTCAACACATTGTAGGCTCCGATAAGAGATCTTTCTAGAGGATTAGAAATATGAACTTGATTTGCGGCCTCCACTACTTCCTCTTCTATTGCATCGATTCGGAAAGAATCATGCTTGTCATTTGGATGCTTCATGGCTTCAAAGAGATTAAAGGTCACCTCTTCATCTTGCACTCTCACCTTCATTAGTCCATCATCAATGTCAATCATCATCCGAGCTATTTTCATGAATGGCCTTCCAAGAATCAGAGGAACATCACGATCTTCATCCATCTCTACTATCACGGAATCTACCGGAAACAAGAATTTGTCCACTTTCACTAACATGTCTTGAGCAATTCCATATGGTGAAGTGGTAGATTTGTCGGCTAGTTGTAAAGTCATCCTTATCGATTTGATCTCAACATTTCCCAATCTTTTAACAATGGATAGGGGGATTAGATTGATGCTAGATCCCAAGTTAATCAAACCATTACCAATGTATGTGCTTCCAATGGTTACCGGTAAAACGACTCGGCCCGGATCGGATTCCTTCCTTGGGAGAGTCTTTTGAATGATGGCACTACAACGTGCATCAAGCAAGATGGTTTCGTCTTCCACGTGTCTCCTTTTTCTTTGTAAGAATGTCCTTCATGAACTTTGCGTACCGTGGCATTTGCTCTAATGCGTCGGCAAATGGAATATTGATTTGAAGTTGTTTGAATATGTCCATGAACCGTGCATAATGCCTAGCATTGTCCTTCTTCGATGGAGCATGCGGATAAGGTAGATGTTGGGTTGGAATGACGCTCACACCTTTCTCTCCTTTCTTCTTCTTTCTTGGTTCGGCATCCTTTTTCACCTCCAATTCAATCTGCTTCTCTGTTGGCAATTCCTGCTCTTTTCGCGGTGCAAAGGGGGATCGCGGTGCGAACTGAAGAGTTCCAGCCACTTTCTCCCTTCCACCAACCATATCTTCTTTTTCAGCACCCCATCCATATCATTCTCTACCGTAATTTCCTCACTTTTTCCACTTGTCAACTCTTTACCGCTCCTCGTGACAATTGCTTTACAATGCTCCTTTGGATTGGTTTGAGTGTTAGCGGAAAAGGAAGATCCTGCGTTTTGTTCCGACAGTTGCTTCGCAAGTTGGCCTACTTGATTTTCCAGATTCTTAATTGCTGCTTCGTTACTCTTCTGATTTGCCATGGAAGCTTGCATGAATTGTTGAAGAGTGTCCTCTAGCTTGGAATTTCCTTCTTGCGATTGTTGGCCTTGAGAATTTGGGTGTTGATAGGGACTTTGTTGCTGAAAATTTTGATTGTTGAACCTTGATGGTTGATAACCTTGATTGTTTCTTGGTTGATAACCTTGATTGTTAGGAGGTTGTCTTTGATAACCTTGATTTTGATTGTTCACATAACTCACTTCTTCTAGTGGAGGACAAAAACCAGTAGGATGATCTCCTTGACATAATTCGCAACATGCTACCTGATGTCGAACTTGATACCCTTGAATTTCCTTCATTTGCTGTGGAAGCTTGGCCATTTGTTGAGTAAGCAACTCCACTTGTTGAGAGAGTAGCTTGTTTTGAGCAAGAATGGAATCATTGGTATTTAACTCAAGAACTCCCGGTTTACGTTGTGAAGGGCTACGGTCATGTTGACTTTGACGATCATTGAGTGCCATTCGATCAATAATGACTTTAGCTTCTTCCGCATTCTTTGACATAAGAGAGCCATCCGCGGTAGCATCCAAAAGTGTCTTGTGAGTTTATTGGAGTCCATTTAGAAAAATATGGATTTGAGTGAGCTCATCAAAACCATGACCCTTGCATTTTCTCAACATTGACTTGAATCTTTCCCAAGCCTCATTTAGAGACTCATTGCTTCCTTGAGTAAATACCTCAATAGCCGTTTTGGCTTCCATGAATCGGGATTGAGGGAAATATCTTTCTAAGAACTTTTCTTCTAGTAAATTCCAATCCGTCATCACTCTTGGTGCTTGATCAAGGTACCACTCCTTTGCCTTTCCCACTAAGGAGTGGGGGAACATCCTTTTGAATAATGCCTCTTCACCCGTTTCATCAATTCCCGTAGAACCCGCAATCTCATAGAATTTGATGAGATGGGTATACGGATCTTCATGGTCCATTCCGGTGAACGGATTTGCATAGAGAAGTTGGAGGATTCCGGTCTTCATCTCCGTATTTCTTCCTCCACGGGCAAATTGAGCATTCCTTCTTGGACTATTAGCGGACATTTCGGTACGATTGTCATCCGCCATGTTTCCGTCACAAGCCTCTACAACCACTTCTTTGATTTGAACAAGTGCGGAAGTAGATGCTTCTTCTCTCCGGTTCCTCTCTTCGGCCAGTTTCCTTCTTCTTCGTGTTTTGCTATTGAGCTTCCTAAGTGTTCTTTCAATTTCGGGATCGAATTGAAATTGCTCCTCGGTAGCTTTTCCTCGCATGCACTAGAATCTACAAAACTAACAAACCAAGTGAAACACAAGAGGGATAGTAATAAAAGTAACAAAACTTAAAACAATGAATTATTGCAATGCTTGTAATATCGAACACCAATCCCCGGCAACGACGCCAATTTGTTGAAAAGTATATCTTCGGCAAATATTTTTATATTGTATCCACAGAGATTGGTTGTTATTACCGCCGTTCTATAATCCAAATTGTTATAAGTTTAGAAAGTAACAAAGTTGTTTTGTTTGAAAATGTATCTTTTGAGTAAAATATCACTAAAAACAGTAAAATGGTTTTAATCAAATGTAAAAGCTTGGCAAGATTGGAGTTCACTATTCCAAATGCTTATGATTCCTTATGAAAACTATATAGATTTAAGATTATTGATGATGTTCAAGTATCCTCTCAATAACATTTATGTTTAAATGATATTGTGATAATCACTATACTAATCCTTAGACGATCTCTCCACCTAACTATCAATATAGCAATCTTTAATGGTTGATACAAAAGAAGAGTAATGAATAAATCTATCTCTACAACTTATTCACTACTTGAAAACATATTTTCTGTCAAGACTTAAATAATCTCTTTCAACAACTACTCAAATCTGATATTCAACTTAGGGCAAAAATATCATTCAATACATCAACAATCTTTTATCATATATAGGAATCAAATGAAATACATACAGAAATAGGAATAGCTACTACCTCCAATCTTGACAAAATGGGGTTTAGCTCCTCATCATCATTTTGAAAAGCAAAATGCAATGGAAGAAAACTCTGTTTTTCTCTCTTACAAGATATACAAACTATCAATGAATGTGTGAATAATCCCTGAACAATTTCCATTCTGATTTTCTAAAAAGGGTTGACATTTCCTAAAATGATCATTTCCATCTAAAGATGAAAAGCCCCCCTAAGACAGACACCAAAATGGCAAAACACAGTTGGCCTTGAAAACAGCACACTTGGCCAAAACAGCTTGCTGGATTCGCAAGCTTCGCGGTGCGAAGGGGGTTCGCGGCGCGAACTGAAGCTACTCCAGCTTCCTTGCCTTGCAAGCTTCATCCAAATAGCCTTCCAAATGGTATTCTTCAAAGTTAGGCCTCCAAATTGCATTCAACACTTCTTTAAAATTATGATTGTGCATTCCAAAGCTCTCTTGCCCAAAAATTCTACAAAACTAACAAATATGTGAAATAACTATTCAAAACAACATAAATTAAACCTAATTGCATTTATACAAAATAGTGAGAATAAAAGTGTGTAATTACATCAAAACTTGGTAAAAGGGACCAATAAAATGATATAAAAAGTAGTACTAATTGGTCCCTAACAGATATCAACCAAGTGGTATGATTCAACATATACTGATGCAGACGATTAGTAGCCCAAGCCAATGCGCAACAAGTTTTCTCAAGCATAGAATACCGAGTCTCACAGTCGGTGAACTTCTTACTGAGGTAGTAAATTGCAAATTCTTTCTTTCCAGTCTCAACTTGCTGACCAAGAACACAACCCATACTATCCTCGAGCACAATCAAATACATGATCAACAGTCTTCCTTCAACAGGTGGAGACAAAATCGAAGGTTCAAGCAGATACTCTTTGATACTGTCAAAAGCTTTCTAGCAATCTTCGGTCCAATCACAAGACTGACCTTTCCGAAGAAGCTCTAATATAGGCGCACATGTGGCAGTCATGTGTGAAATGAATCTGGAAATATAATTCAAGCGGCCGAGAAAACCTCTGACTTACTTCTCAGTTTTGGGCGCAGGCATCTCTTGTATTGCTTTGACCTTGGCAGGATCAATCTCAATACCCTTCTCGCTGACAATAAAGCTCAAATACTTACCAAAACGAACACCAAAAGTACACTTATTGGGATTCAAGCAGAGTTTATACTTCCTCAAACGCTGGAATAGCTTCAACAAATGTTCTACATGTTCCTCTTCATGAATTGATTTAGCAATCATGTCATCGACGTAAACTTCAATCTCTTTATGCATCATATCATGAAAAAGAGTAGTCATTGCTCTTTGGTAAGTTGCACCAGCATTCTTTAAACCGAAAGGCATCACTCTATAACAGAATGTTCCCCAGGGTGTAATGAATGTGGCCTTCTCCATATCTTCGGGTGCCATCTTGATCTGATTATATCCGAAAAATCCATCCATAAATGAAAATACTTTGAATTTAGCAGTATTGTCTACCAACATATCAATGTGTGGCAGAGGGAAATCATCTTTCGGACTGGCTTTATTCAAATCTCTATAATCGACACACATGCAGACTTTTCCATCTTTCTTCGGCATATGCACAATATTGGCCACCCATTACGGATATTCAGCGGTCACAAGGAAGCCGGTGTCAATCTGCTTCTGCACTTCCTTTTTAATCTTCACAGCCATATCAGGATGCGTTCTTCTCAACTTCTGCTTGACTGGCGGGCATTCTGGCTTTAACGACAATTTATGCTCCACAATCTCAGAATCCAAACCAGGCATGTCTTGATAGGACCAAGCAAACACATATGAATACTCTCAAAGAAGATCAATCAACCCCTTCTTAACATCTGGACGCAATCGAGACCCGATCTTGACTTCCTTCACATCCTCTTCGGAACCCAAGTTGACTAACTCAATCTGCTCTTCGAAAGGATGAATGGTATTTTCATCATGCTTGAGAAGACGAGACAATTCATCACTCACTTCTTCATCACTTTCTTCCTCGGCCTCAAACACAGGGAATTCAAATTTTGGAGAAGGAGAAGGATCAATGTATTCAATGGGGTTAGAAACCAACCTGCATAATGATTTGATATTTTGATTTTAGAGAAGTGAATTTGTGACCAAATATTATGCAGATGGGCAATTATATTGTTTATGTTTTTTGTGATTACCATTTTCAGAATAAAGCAAAAAATAAAAATAAAACATCATAGATGTGGATGAATAGAATTAATTTTATTGATGATCAAATTTGAAATGCCTAACAATGTTCACTTCCCCCTTAGGCATAGGAGAGGGATTTTTTTAAAACATATAAAAGCAATTACTTAGATCAATGCAAAATAATAGGAATGTAAACGACATGCCAACTGTTGCAAGCCTTTCCATGCGTCACAAAATTGGTGCAGTCTTCCTCTTCATCATCTTCTAGCACAGCAGCTAAGTGTTTTTCATTGCCATGAATGAACCCTCCGCTACGGAAGCTAAGTTGCATATCCTCTAATCTAGCAGTAGACAATCCTTGCTGAAAACCCAGACCGGTTCTACCTTTGTTGTCAGAGACCTCTACCATGCACCCCCACTGATCAATATTGCCTTCTTCAACAATCTTCCTTGCATCCTTCAATGAGGACATAGGTGCCCCAACCCTCTTTTAAGCAATAATAGATAAGGCTTGGAACGGAGTTCCAACCTCATCCTCAGCTTCAACGTAAGAGAAAGATGACAGGTGCTAACCAACAAAGCCTTTTCCCCGCCAACAACAACAAGCTTCCCATTCTTCACAAATTTGAGCTTCTGATGCAATGTGGAGGTAACAGCTTCTGCCTCGTGGATTCATGGCCTTCCCAATAGACAACTGTAGGCTGAGTGTATATCCATTACTTGAAAAGTAATCTGGAAATCACTCGGACCTATCTTCATTGGAAGGTCCACTTCACCTATCACTGTTTTGCGTGAACCGTCAAAAGCTTTGACGATTACACCACTATACCTCATAGGCGCTCCTTGATATGACAACTTTGAAAGAGTTGACTTCGGCAGTACGTTCAACAAAGACCCGGTGTCAACCAATACATTGGAAAAAACACCATCTTTGCAATTCATGGAAATATGCAAAGCCAAATTATGGTTCCTACCCTCCTCAGGGAGTTCCTCATCACAAAAATTGAGGTTATTGCAAGAAGTGATGTTAGCTACTATATGATCAAACTGATCCACCGTAACATCATGTTCCACAAAAGCTTGCTCTATAACTCTTTGAAGTGCTTCTCTGTGCGCTTCGGAATTCAGTAGCAGAGACAGTACTGAAATCTTTGAGGGGGTTTGGAGTAGCTGTTCCACCATATTAAACTCACTCTTCTTGCCTACATTGGTAGAAAGATATGATGAGTTGAATTTTGAGGTGTGTCAACTGAGTTGCTTCGATTTGACCTCAAAGCAACTCAATCTTCTTGCCTACATTGGTAGGACTTCAGACAACCAAAGATCCAAGAGAATTGATGAGAATTGAGTGAGAATCGAAGAGGAGAAGTTTTCTGAAAATTACCTTCAATGTTGTGCAGAAATGGATCTTGCTTGCTTCAAACCTGATTTGATCACACTCGAGGAGCTTGCAGAAGTGGTTTGGCAATGGTACAAAGCTTTGGATCCTGGAGTTTTTGAATCTCCAAACAGTAAGATTCAAACTCAATTTTCAAGTTGAAAATTCTCAGGTTTTCCTTTGAATTGTGAGGGTTTCAATTGGGGGGCAAAGTTGGCGCGCAAGGTGTGTTTGAAATGAGCTCCAAGGCATTGTATTTATAGCATTTGAGAGTGTTATTTGTACACTTGAAAATTTCTAAAATTTGCAAGGTGATGCATAAGCTTGCATGGGTGTGTATAGGCCTATGAAGCAATCCAATTTGATCCAATTACATTTGTACTGAATTTCAAATGATGCTTGAATGGCAAGGCAATGAGATGTGGAGTTTTTGGCATTTGATTTTCTCCAATGATGCATCCATGTTAAGACCATGTGCAACCCTAGCAATTCTCATCCAAAATGCATCCCTGTTAAGGGGAACAACTTTGATGTTTGACACTTTTTCATTTGGAACTTGGATCATGGTGAATTTTGAGGTGGAAGTTTGGAAATTTCAACATGTTGAAAATTTTTCTAAGTGTTAAGCCATATATCTCAATATTCCACCTTTCTTAACTTTTTATGTGAGCTTCAAATGAGAAACGTGTCTTAATCAAAGTTGTATATCTTTCAAAGACCTTCAAAATGGTTACTAATTTAATTTTATTTGGATTTTTAATGATAGAGTTATGCATTTTTCAAGTTGAGGAAAATCATTTGTTCAATGGTATAGGTCAAAAATGACCTATAATGTATCCTCATATGACATGCTCATAAAAGTTGAATTAGCTCTCACTCCAAACATCAAAGTTGAATTAGACATCTTGAATTTAATTGTGCAACTTGGAAATCTTTCATCTCATAAAAATTGAGCAAGTTATGGCCTTGGTAAGTTGACTTCCAAAGTAGGGTTTAGACAAAATGACCTATAATGTTTCAACATAAAAAATGATTTTCCAAGAAAAATAGCTCTGGGTATTAACATGAAAGTTGTTTGGAATGTCATTTAGAGTATGTTTCCTCTTGGAAGCTTTTTCATATGGTGAAAATTGTAGGAGATAGGGTCTAGGGAGACCCAGTTTTGATCAGATGAATTCATCTGGCCAACCACCCTCAACCAACTTGCTAACCTTAAATTCTCTTGACTTTATAGGCTCATGATAGATCATATATTCATAATATGATGAATTTTGAAATGTAACTTGAGAATCTTGATCAAATAGTGAGATAGCTTGTTTGGAGAAGTTACTTAAGATACCCAGTCAAACTAGGGTTTTCAAGGCAAAACACTTCCAAACTCTTGAAGAATACTTGATCAATATGATATGTAGAGATCATTGGGACTCATATATGATTCTTTGAGACATTGTGGATCAATCTTTGGTTGTTCTCTTAGCCATGAGGGTCTTAAACCCTAGATGTGAACTTGATAGATAAATGGTGATCATGCCCTACCTACAAAAGAGTTAGGCAAATGCAAAGACATATTTTTGGTATTTTGGTTAGTAAAATGATAATATACAAGTATGATACAATCACATGGTGCTTGGTGATCTCTCCCAAAACAAACCTAATGAAAGAGGGGTAAGGAGGGTGCCAATGTATGATCCCAATGCTAATGCATATGATGAGATAGCATGAGGGATCTTAGGGTCAAAATTGGGGTCTTACAACTACCTTTGCTCTCAAGAATATTGGCAAACCAAAGTATTTTCTAGGCATTGGGGTCCATCATCAATCAACTGGAGCCATTGTTCTCACTCAAACCAAGTACATTAAAGATCTCTTGTGCAAGGTGAACACGTCAAAGGCAAAAGAAGTCAACACACCAATGTTCATTACATGAAAACTGAGTATCTAGGGGATGAAAAAATGTCAGATCCATTCCTATACAGATCCACAATTGGTACACTCTAATATGTCACCTTAACAAGACCAGACTGTTGGTGTAAACCCTAGAGGCCAATAGTCTTGGTACTTGTATCAAATTATTTATTAATAATAAAAGGCTTTTTATTTATTATGTTTGTTTAATAAAGTCCCTAGAATAACTAGTTTGTTTAATGTATCAAGTGTGACTTAATAATGAGATCACATTAAACATAAGGACATTATTCTTAAAGTATCTGTAATCGAGCTTTGTTGTGAAGTGGGATAACATTAAAGCATTAAGACTATTATGTATACAGACTGATGATCATATCTCATGGATCGCCGATAAAGAGTTATCAAGTCTTAAACATAGGTATGAATATTAGGAGTAATATTTATACTGGATTGACCCGCTATGAGAATACTATATAGAATGTTATGCAAAGCATCATAAGTTATTCTCATGGTGATAATGGTGTATATCACCCTTCAACCTGAAAACACTATAGACCCTAGATGTAGAGTCGAGTGTCTTATTACTGATCAAACATTGTCCGTAACTGGATGACCATAAAGACAGTTGATGGATACTCCACGAAGCATGTTGAGGGACATGAGTGACCTAGATGGAATTTGCCCATCCTGTGTAACAGGATAAATGTCTACGGGTCCAATATTGAACTGGACAAGGATGACACGGTATATGCCTTTTGTTCAATATAGACATAAGGATAAAAGGGTAATTGTACACATAAGTATTATCACAAAAGGATTTGTCATATCACATGACATTTTCGTGTCTTGGATAGCAGTGATGTGTTGCTAGATACCGCTCACTATTTATTATGTTAAATACGTGATTTAATATAATTGTCAATCCCCGCGAAAACCTACAGGGTCACACACAAAAAGGATAGATTGATGAGAGATAGAGTAAATAAGGAACACCGTAAGGTACGGTGCATTTAAGTGAATTATAGAACATCGTAAGGTACGGTGCACTTAAGTAGAATACGAAATATGGTACGGTATCACACGCTTATATGATTTTGGTATATCATAAGATATGGGCCACATACATTTAAGTGGGATTTTTAGCTTACAGCCCACACAAGTGGTTCTATAAATAGAACCCTTGTGCAGAAGCATTTGTTCAGATGAAAATTTTGTTTCTCTCTTTCTCTCACTCAAAGCCTTCATTCGTAGCAGTTAGCACTGAGACTGAAGGAATCCATTCGTGTGGACTGAGTAGAGGCGTTGTCACCATTCAACGTTTGTGATCACTCATTTCATCTGCATCAAGGGTTTCAATCACCACAAGAGGTAACAATTCTATCACTGATCATGCCCATTCGTAAGGATCACTAAAGGAAAAAAAATTAATTTCCGCTGCATTTTGGATCATTATTCTCCTTCACATACATCATGTTCTCAATGAACAAAGCTTGACAATACATGTCTATACCACTTGACTCACACTAGAGTGTAGTAAAACAGATTCTACGCTATCTGAGTGGCACACGTCATCATGGTCTCATTCTGAGTTCAACTTTAAATCTTCCAACATTCTCACTTCAAGCATACAATGATTCTGATTAGGCTAGTGACCCCGATGATCGTCGGTCCACCTCAGGGTCATGTGTTTTTCTTGGACCCAATCTTGTAGCATGGAGATCCAAGAAGAAGTCTCTCGTTGCAAGGTCAGGTGCAGAAATGCAATACCACACGTTAGCTCATGCCACATCCGAGGTCTTGTGGATTGAATCACTACTTCATGGTCTAACAGTTCTGTATCTATCACCAACCCTGTTATGTGACAACATGAGTATTATAATTTTGTCCCATAATCCTATACTACATGCTCGTACAAAATATATTGAACTCGATATTCACTTTGTGCATGAACGTGTTATGGCAGGAAAGCTACAAATACAACATGTTTTAGCTCCGGCTCAAATTGCAGACATCGTCACAAAGCCTCTTTCTTCCACTTTGTTTGACAACTTTCATGACAAATTCAAGATTGTTTGTGCCAAACCATCATAAGTTTGAGGGGAAGTATTGGGATGTAATAATAGTAAATAAGTGAAGGTGTATGGTAGGTTAGTTATGGTACATGTTAATGTAGTTAGTGTGTGTGTGAAGTTAGTTAGAGTGTAACTAACTTCACTCTTGTATATATATGCACAAGCCATAAATAATTCAATCTATGAGAAATATCACATATGAATCAAGAAAAGCTTGATTTTCTAAATCCATGTTCATCATCTCTTCCATGCATAATCATGTTCATCAATGGTGATGTAATTCTCTCATCTAACACCACCAGACTAATCAAGGTTTTATGGGTTATTAAACTACTTGTAAATCTGAACACGAACATCTCAACTAGTTGTTTATATGAATTGACTGATTTCACTCAGAGATTTAAGAATCATAAGAGAACAACTCTTTTTAGGTTGCATGGGAAGATTTTGCACGTTAGGATATTAAACTCTTGTTTTAAGTATTATTCAAGTGTTGAATGAATTCATATGCTTTCATAGATCCAACTTTCTGTCACACTTCTTCATTATTGATAGTCAAAAAATTCTTAGTATTAGTCCAACATTAATTTCATTTGTAAAAGGAAACAATATTATGCCACCCTACATACTATCAAACATAAGGGATCCTCGAGATGTCCCCTTTCTTTCGGAGTTTGACTTGGTCACATTGTCGTTGTTATCCTTGGTAAATGAGTTATATATGAGTGCTAGCATTTTTTCTATTTGATCAATAATTATTTTTAAGATTCTCAATTTACACGTCCATTTTGTCTACGGTGTTCTTTAGAGCTTGATCTACATTGACGTGCCTATTTGGTGACTAAGAATTTTGATTTGTGAAGTTATCATCTCCATTGACATGCATTTATGTCTATGATTAATTTTGGCGTCAGAGTCATCGATTATGGATGTTAAAGTTTTGATTATGAAGACTCGATTATCTTTGAGATGGTTTCTAGGAAGCTAAACATTTGTTGATCGCCGTGCTCATGGATTTAAAGGTCTTGGTAAATTATACCATGTCTTACGATGGATGTCAATGTTACTGTATAACATTATTGTATGAAACATAAGATTGATATATGGGGTTAATAATGTGGTATTCATGTCTCTCTTCATATGTTATTTCTCCAAATGAGAGAGGACAAATTTGTAAAGACACTATGACATCCAAGTAAGATAGAATATAAGCAAGTTATATGGGAGATATCAAACGAGTGATCGTACTAGGGGTTGAACCCCCCATTTATAATGTATTTAAGCTCTTGTACCTTCGTGATCATTGATATTTCTTAAATTTTGGATTGAGCCTAACTCCTCTCTACATAATCAATGTATAAGATGAAGATTGTCTCAACTTATAAACATATGTCCAAATCATCTATTAAGTTAAAGTATACACTACACGCCTTTTTACTTGATAGTCGAGATAGACAGAAGCACACTTTTGAGTTAAGTCTCTTCATTCATATGCGTAATGATGGAGACGTGTATGGTCTTCTAGATCTATTATCTCCAGACATGTTTATCCTTAAAATAACATGAGAAATAGTTTTTGTGTCACACTATCTCCTTTAATACTTGTGCAATCTTCTTGAATCGATTAAACAACTGAGACTCTTTTACGTTGTGTCGATCTTAATGATACTTTGGCTCAGTCAATATTTAATAATCCTAAAATATGTTTTAATAACAAACATTTTTGTTTTGGTTATGATTCATACATTAGATTATAATTAATTTACTACCACTCTAATTAATTAATAATTTTTTCAATGTGATTATTATTATTTTTAACATTATAATCACTATTGGGTAAACAAAATTATATAATCACTATTTTGGTATGTACCTCCATAAGATTTTAAATGAAAATCTTTTTATTCTATGCATGGACCAAAATTTGTCTCACCCTTGTTTTCCAACTACTGCCATTTGGTCCAACCTCTCTCCTCATTTCCCTTGTTTTATTAGTCCTTTTACTCATTCCAAGTTTTTCCCTTCCTCTTTAATTGTCCATCAACTTTTTAGCTTTTTCATACACACTAAAATTTTCTCACATGCTAGAAAAAATGGCACCTTCAATTTCCCTCTCTGTCCTATTTCTCCTTTTTCTCCAGTTTCCCCTCCAAGCCATCTCAATCAACTCCGAAGGTATGTCTTACAAGTTCATCTCTCAACTTTTCCCTTTGCTTTTCAATTGTATGTTCTTGTAAAGTCAAGTCAACTGTGTTTCTTGTTTCCTGTGTTTAAGTCTTTTGTTTTGGTTGGTTGGTTGGTTGTGTAGGGAATGCTCTTCATGCTTTGAGGACCAGGCTTTCTGATCCCAACAATGTTCTGCAGAGCTGGGACCCAACACTGGTTAATCCGTGTACTTGGTTTCATGTTACATGTGACTCCAACAACCATGTTACTCGCTTGTAAGCTTCCATTTTTTCAATACTTTTTATGTTTCTCTCTTTTTCATAGTATTTGTGTTTGTTTGGTTTTTGTCATCAATTGTCTTATCTTTGTATTTCAGAGACTTGGGAAATTCTAATGTTTCTGGAACTCTAGGCTCAGAACTTAGTCATCTACACCATCTGCAGTATCTGTATGTGTTCTTTTCTCTATGTAGCATAAACACTTCATTGTCGACACGATACTGAAACATGACACGACACTGATACATGTAGATTCGAAAATTGTTGATTTTCAGGGAGTTGTATGGGAATGAGTTAAGAGGAAAGATTCCTAAGGAACTTGGAAAATTGAAAGCACTTATTAGCATGGATTTGTATGATAACAAGTTGGAAGGAAAAATTCCAAAGTCATTTGGCAAGTTGAAGTCATTACAATTCTTGTAAGTATATATGCTTATGTTAATTTCCCAAAACTCTTTCATTTTTTCTCGTTTTTCTTCTTCTTTTAGTTCCTAATTTACTCATTGATTTTGTATTAATGGATTAGGCGTCTAAACAACAACAAGCTGACAGGATCTATCCCAAGAGAACTCACTCGTCTCAAGAATCTCAAAATTTTGTGAGTATCTAACACCGACACAGATACGACACCAATCCCGACACCGACACGTATTCAGTTATTAGTGTCAGACACTAACATGGGTCAGACACCAAAGAAAGAGGTGTTGATGTTACCGAATTAATAATTTGTAAGTTTTTTTTTGTGATTGATTTATGATCTGATTATAAATTTTCAGTGATGTTTCAAATAATGATCTTTGTGGAACAATACCAGTAGAGGGAAACTTTGGATCCTTTCCAATAAAAAGGTATAACAACTTTTCTGTTATATATAATATGCATAACAAATGTACGATGAGACATTTTGAAGCTATAGTAATTGAAATTTCTTGACATTTTTTCTGCTCCTTTTTCAGTTTTGAAAATAACAGACTTGGTGGTCCTGAACTGAAAGGACTTGTTCCGTACGATTTTGGATGCTGAAGAGAGATAGAATTTGGTTATGATCTTAAGAGACAACAATGAAGCAACTTAGTTTACTTGTTTTCACATCAATATTCCATCATCTTGTTTACTTTTATTGATTACAAAAATAAATAATTGAGAGGGTAAATTGTGTGTTTTCCCATGTTTTATTATTAAATAAAGTGAGTTGTAAGAAATAAGAATGGTGAAAAAGACAATTCTATGCATGATGAGTATATGTATCTAGCAAGATGAGAACCCAATGAAACATAATTTAAAGTTACAGCAAGTGTTCTTTCCAAGGCCTAATAATAACAAGGTATTGAATCACATGTTGCTCTTTCCTCCCTTAGTGTTGATGAACGGTCACACTCTTTAAAAATCTAAAACTGTCTTCTATAAATATCTAAAATTGTCTTTTATAAATTTACAACTACACTTTCATATTTTTCTCATATAGATAACATACTTTCTTAAGTGAGTCACACATTTCTTTTGTCAATAAATTAATACGAAGATGCATTTCTATAAAATTCACATCCTTAATAAGATTTAATATTTTTTTTTAAAACGATATGTAATAAGTATAGTGATTTAATATACCATTTATAATAACTATATTATCATAATAAATTTGTTATCAATTAAACCATTCAATTACAATAAGTATATATTAGAATGAATTTAAAGTATATATAATAAGTATATATTAGAATGAATTTAAAGTACATAGTACTTTCAAAATGATAAATTACAATCCATAATACAATTGATATAAGTAAAAGTGAACTATCGGATATATTTGACCCTTATTCCTTATTTGCCTCTTGTCCTGCAATGTCTTATATGTCTCAGATATTATGACATTTATAGTGGTCTTCCCATAACTGTCATTCGAAAAGTCTCATTTCTCTACCCACTCGCGCAATATCTATAATATGATGACATGTAGGTAAAACATCAATAGCATGGACTTCTCTAACTTGCTCCTCCTATAATATATCATGATGAGTTGGCCTATGTGGATCTTTGTGAGCATCTGGTGTCATGTAAGGATGTGACACTCTGAAATACCATTGGATGTAGTTGAATGCACTACTCCATGGTTGAGGAGCTGGCACACTTCACGCTTCTTCTGGTACTAGATGATTATAGAAATCATCAAACATCGCATCAACATCTCTACGAACCATATGTGAAGGAACAAACAGAGAGGGGTCTCGTGGAACACCCTGTAGAAACCCAAATTGGCACATGACTCACTCAGACTGATGTGGATACTTCACAAGTGACCCATAAGCTAACCATCTAGAGTCGAAGACTATGCCATCCAAGGGACGCGTTTGACAGTGATCAATGTATTGTGTGTAACATATATTATGTGTTATAGTGTAGTCAATAAACACTTTGAACGAATTGGTCGCTTGATTCCTTTAGATCATAAAGAATGCGCAAGCACGTGGTAGATCCTCAGAGTAGTCATCCACATATGACCAACTAGAGACGCGTGGAAAGTGTTGGAGAATCCATGTCTGAAAATTGTACATATGAAATATTAGTAATGATGTACCACAAATGTTATGAAATATTAGTAATAGTAAAGATGCAAATATATTTTCGCAAAAAATATTCTACTAGCTATCATTTGTTTGGTCTTCCAAAGATAAGTTCCACCTATCTTCGAGTACATGTAAACCAAACTGGCCCCCAGTTGTACTCATGAATTTACTCGAAATCAATAGTGTATCTAAGGTAAACCATATCAACTTAATAAGCACGTTTGTCCACAAATATGGACGTGCAACTAAATACAAGAGGTATGACCTCAATTAACATGCGTTATGATGCAAAACTTATGCATCATCAACATTGGCCTCCACTGCCATAGCCAGATGATCTATATACAATTTTTCCAAAAATGCAAATCTAGATCTAGCATGACACAATCTGGTATCGTCCATCTCCTTTTGGGCATTACCTGGGTTAACTCTCAAATAGGTCATCATCATGTCTAGTGCATCAAGTTCAGTTATTCTTGACCGGTCTAATAAACTTCCTCTGATTGAAAGATGTATAAGGGATGATACATCATCCAGTGTGAGAGATATCTCACCATGCGGAAGATGAAAATATGATATCTCTTAGTGTCATCTCTCAACGAATTTTGACTGTATACCATGGTTAATAACAATATAACCAGTCGTGCTTGAATCTTGCAGCCCAGATAAATGCATGACATCATGAAACCATTGCTCCTTTAGCTGTTGCAGCTTTGTAATCTTCTGACCATGGTTGATGCATTTTAAAGCATCATGGTACTGGAAAAAAATACATCATCGTCAGAAAGTTCAAATATTATAACACATGTGTTTCAAAGAATATATATATATATATATATATATATATATATATATATATATATATATATATATATATATATATATATATATATATATATATATATACATTTTTCCAAAAATGCAAATTTAGCTCTAGCATGACACAATCTGGTATCATCGATCTCCTTTTGGGCATTACCTGGGTTAACTCCCAAATAGGTCATCATCATGTCTAGTGCATCAAGTTCAGTTATTCTTGACCGATCTAATAAACTTCCTCTGATTGAAAGATGTATAAGGGATGATACATCATCCAGTGTGAGAGATATCTCACCATGCGGAAGATGAAAATGTGATATCTCTTAGTGTCATCTCTCAACGAATTTTGACGGTATACCATGGTTAATAACAATATAACCAGTCGTGCTTGAATCTTGCAGCCCAGATAAATGCATGACATCATGAAACCATTGCTCCTTTAGCTGTTGCAGCTTTGTAATCTTCTGACCATGGTTGATGCATTTTAAAGCATCATGGTACTGGAAAAAATACATCATCGTTAGAAAGTTCAAATATTATAACACATGTGTTTCAAAGAATAAATACACACACACACACACACAGTTATTTATATATATATATATATATATATATATATATATATATATATATATATATATATATATATATATATATATATATATATATATTACCTCTCCATCTCACACGTGCCTAGCAACATGGTTTGTATATAGAGGCAGTAGTGACGTGTCATAAGGGCCTCCTCCAAAAATCTCAGGAACGGTAGCATCGGCAGCAAATGCATCAACATGGACTGGTGGGCCTTCTGGGGCAGTAGCATGTGACATCATGAAACCATTGCTCCTTTAGTTGTTGCAGCTTTGTAATCTTCTGACCATGGTTGATGCATTTTAAAGCATCACGGTACTGGAAAAAAATACATCATCGTCAGAAAGTTCAAATGTTATAACACATGTGTTTCAAAGAATAAACACACACACACACACACACACACACACACACACACACACACACACACATATATATATATATATATATATATATATATATATATTACCTCTCCATCTCACACGTGCCTAGCAACATGGTTTGTATACAGAGGCAGTAGTGACGTGTCATAAGGGCCTCCTCCAAAAATCTCAGGAACGGTAGCATCGGCAGCAAATGCATCAACATGGACTGGTGGGCCTTCTGGGGCAGTAGCATGTGACACTTTCCTCTAGAAATACGAAGACGAAGACACTTGACCTCTAGAAGTGTGTCATGCCCCAATTTTGTCCCACTCTTTTTAATTAATTTAATATGGCTTATGTTAGATTCATCTGATCATCCTATTCATAGCCACATTCATGTTATTTGCATACAACCTCTCATTTTTGCATCACGTGTTCAAGAGGTTCATGAATTCAACTAGATGTCTCAACACTTATACATGGATGATTTGATCAAAGGATTTATTGGTTCTCATTGGTTACTTATGGTATAAGATATTCCAGAGAACGCTATGAACTAGGGTTTCTTTTTTTGCTGCTTTGGTTCATTGGTCATCATGAATGGAGGATTTCTTGGAAAAGAAGATATTGTTACAATTGACTTTTTGGTCAAAGTCAACTTTGAATGTTGAATTTTTGACCTAATCTTTCAAATCTTCATTCACGTGCAAGGTATAGTTATTATATTGATGTGCATCATGGAAAGAAAGGGTTTGGAAGTCATTCATGACACAATTGATTTTTGGTCAACTGTTGACTATTGGTCAAAATAATTGACCAAGTCTTTAAGATTTTCTTCTTTATTTTCAAATATGGATGTGCTATTAGTCTTTTGGTCAAAAAGCTTCATTCAAGTGGATTCATTCAAATTCAAAAGAAAAGTTGAATTCAAATTGTAAAATGGAGGGAAATTATATGCATTACTTGAAAAAACAAGTTATAATCCATATACAAGTCAAAATACAAAAATCCAAGTACAAGTTACAAGGCCATTGCAAAATTACAAAGAAATTACATTTTTTGATACAATTCACTTTTGGTCAACTTTTGACTTTTTGGTCAAATAGTTGACCAAGCCTTGACCAGAGTTTGACCTAACCCTATATTGATCTTAGACCTATTTCCAAGTTATCTTCAAACATCTTCATGTCATCAAGCAATTGCATCATTATCTTGTTCTTCATATGATCAAAATCTCATTATGGTTTGGTGTTTTCAAGATAAGCCATGTTCATTCTAAATGCAATCCAAACCAGTCATCCAGACCTGCACCAGACCATACAAACATAAACATCAACATCACATAGCCATACACATTCCTACCACATATAATCACACGCTCAATGCAACACAAACCATGTAGTCCAGTTGCAACACATACATAGTAGTCATGGAGTAAAACTCATATCCAAACCAAGCACTGCAGCAGTACATAAAAAAGATCCAACATAAAAGAAATCCATTATCATCTATCAAAATCATGCTAAACAACCAATTCACATCAAAATGACAAACATACAAATCATCATCAATATAACATAACTCAAGAAAACCAATGTAATGCATACATACATAATCTAAATTAGGCCTTCAAACCAACCCAAATCAAGCTCCAAATCAAAGTTCATCATACACAAACTATATCCTAATAAAAGTTTAATGATGTGGTTAGACATATACATCATCAAAACATAATTAAATCACCATAGACATAACTCAAACACATACACAATCCAATCCATGCCATCATCTCATCCATACATACACACACAATCATTTAACCCTCAAAACCAACTGTCAATTAACCATTTAACTAACCTTGCCCCCATTGCCCTAACTAATTGCCCAAGTTAGTTACAATGCTAACTACCTATTTTGTTAACTAACTAAAGTTAGTTACTAACCACTCACTAATAGTTTAACCCACTTCTAACTACCTTAAAACCAACTTACACCTCAAGTTAACAAAATTCTAACTTATACCCTCTGACCAACCTCACCAAACTTGAAACAAGTCCATAACTGCCTCAATAGCCAGTGCCACGTACCCTATGCCAAAGTACCATATTGCCCCTCATTTCAAAGGTCCCTCCAAATTAATTTCAAACCCTAACTAATTCCTAACTACCAAACTAACACAAATCCACTCAAGTTTCTTCAATCAAAAAAAGCATAACCTAACTTTTTTTAGATTGACTCTCAACCATTGATTAACTCTAGCCTAGGATCATTATCCAAAGGTTAGAATTCAATCATGCCTCACTGAATTAATAGTATTTCCCTTCTAAAATCTCATACACTCATATATATATATAAGAACCTTAATCTTCATCATCTTCATCAAGCTTCAATCGCCCTACTATTACTCTGCACAATTCATTCCTTAACCTCACAAACCCCTCACTCATAGCTCTCTCTCCTCCATTGGCAAAGCTTTAACCTCTGAAGCTCTGTGCAATAGAGCTTGGCCTCTCTATTCCTCTATCTATCTGCAAACTGTTAACATCAATCCTAATTCCTTCTCTATCTACCACTCTACCAGCACAACAACAACAATCTCATCAACTTAGTTCTAAGAGAATTCAAAAAAGAAAAGGTAGAAGAAGATGCAAGGATCAAGACTCATACCTTGCAGCTGGAACGTCCCCTTTGGATTTTTATTTGCTTCGTCATCATCTTTAAGCTTGGCATCAACAACTACTGGAAAATGTTCCTCTATTTCGTAGGTAAACACGAGCCTCTAATTCTTCTCCTTTCCTTTTGATTTATGATACCATGTTATGATATTGAGCTTGCTAAGTCTCATCCTGCCTCCAATTGCTTGATTGCATAGAGATTTATGGTTTAATTTAAGTTTTTTCATATTTAGGGTTCAATTAGGGTTTGGGGGATTGGGATAAATCCATGAGGTAATAAAATAGATGAAGGTGAAATTCCGAGAGGGATTAAGGATATGATCAAAATGGTGGTGGTTTGGGGTTACTTTGGCTCGTGCTGCCGCCGAAGGCGATTTCTGGTGCAGCGGCGGTTTTAGGTGAGAAGGAGAGTGACAATAGGGGAGAGACGAGTCTGAAGAGTGAGAGTGTAAAATGAGTGTTTTTTTTTCCTTTTTCCTTCTTTTTGACCCTCTCATGGGCCATGGATCCAAGGCTCACTGGCCTTTAACTCCATGCACCCTTTCATTACCGGTCACACCCCATATCTGAAAATAAAGAAAAAAAATAATGACTTGGGCCATGCATCTATAGGCCCAGTGCCCTACAGTTCTTCACACACTTCTTTAACCCTGCACCCCCAGGCAACAACTTTTATTTATTATTTTTACCTTTTAGGATTTCATTGTTCTTTTAACACATCAAAATTTAGTTATAATTAGGGATCAAGTCTTAATAAAGTTTAAGAGTTAATTCTTAAATTATGATTAAATTTTGATGATACGATTATATTAGAATTAATTAGAAGTTAGGGTTTTATCTTTTAACTTGATCTTCTACCCTTGATATCATGATTGAGTTTACTTTTTGAAATGCTTGCATGATTCTTCTTGATATAGTTTGACTCATAATCTTGTGTGATCCCTTAAGAGTTTACTCAATTAGATGATTAAAGTCCTTTGATCATTTAAATTGAATTATAAACATTAGGGCTTGTACCATACATGTTTCCTTGGGTCAAATTTCCATTTTAAAACCCTAGAAAAATAGGCTAATCAATGCATGGCAATATTAGGCTTTATTCCCCATTTTTGGTAACCTAATTATTCCCATCATGTCTTTTTCTTTATTCATGTAAACTATAAACCATAAAACACTTAACAAATACGATGTGAATTGTGCGCCATGAGCCTTAAGAAATGGAGAAAGAATAAGAGGGTGTATTCCTATCCTTATTTTGAATATCTTTGAATATGGGATGAATGACCTAGTTATTCAAATTATTCACCTCCATTCATAGACTTTAGTATAATTCAAATCAGGGAAATTTTTCATAATTAAAGGAAGAAAATGGAGGTGGATGTAGACTCTCTTTCCCCAAATGATTTAGACACTATTGTAGAGCTCCCTCTCTAAATATTCATCTTTAGACTAAAATTAATCACAACCAATATTAAAAACATTCCATAATCATTCTCTATTGGTTCTAATACAACTCTTTTTGGTTTTGACAATCATACTTTCCCTTTATCCTGTTTGCCTTGTTAATCCCCTGGTTTAGGAAAACTCTCTTCCTTTTTCCTGTTTGCCTTGTTAATCCCTTTGTTTAGGCAAACTCTCATTCATTTTCCCACTTGCCTTATTAATCCCCTGGTTTAGGCAAGCTCTTATTCCTTTTCCCATTTGCCTTGTTAATCCCCTGGTTTATACAAGCTCTTATCCTTCCTCCCGTTTGCCTTATTAATCTTCGGTTTTGGAAAACTTTTTACAATTTTCTGTCCTTGTTTTAGACACCACCTTTACAATTCTTTGTCCTTGATTCAGGCCAAACAAAAATTTATTTTTCATAAAAGAACTATTATAATCCATTCCTTACCAGTCAGACTACACAACTTAGAGCATATGAACCAGGATCAAACAAATAATATCAAAATACTTATAGGATATGATTATAACATTGTTCCCTAAAATAAACCAACAAATACTTATTTTCTACCACTAACTACAGAGCTCTGATTTTCTCATTGCACTATGGCAATACGTAGATACAAGATTTCAAAATATTGGCAAGCACATTAATTAAAAACTTATTTTCCCCTTAATTAAAACCAAGCACAAGTAACCTTTAGATAGTAACACCCATATGTGCAAAGAACAATCAAAATGGTTTCCGTTAAGTACAATGGATGTGAGAGGTGCTCATACTTTCCCCTTGCATAACTGATTTCCTTACCCTTTTTTCTTTCCTTTGGGTTTTATTGATATTTTCCTTTTCTCTTATAATAAATAAAATTAAGTGGCAAATCTGTTGTATTTCAAGCGTGTGACAAGCTCGGGTATTTTTCGCGGTGCGACAAAGTGGACTCTTATGCATCAAATGAACTAGCACCAACTGATGTTCGTGAGGGTCAGGCTCTCTGCTTATGAACAGATGCATGATGAAACACTCTGCCATGCCTCAATTGTTCTTGGTTGTTAGCTATTTAACCTAAAATTAAACTAGACATAGCAGAAAAAATTAAACCCAAATGAAAGATGTCCCGCCCAAGAACCAAAATTAGATTCAGTTGGTAAAATGAGGATCTTGAACCTATGGTGTTGGTCTCCAATACGGTGATGCGGAGTGGACATGCAAGGTTAGCACTCCAACGCCCAAGTCAATTTAAGATTCTTGATGAGTAAAGTGAAAAGTGGAAATCAGAGAATGTAACATTCTTTCCTCATGAACTGACTTTATACCTTGGATCAAGTGGAGTGAATTTGAGGTGAATTAGGTCTCAACTATTTGGGCTTTGTCTGGCCCAGAGCAATTTCCCCCAAGGTTTTATCGGGCACTGAGAGAGTTGGGGAAGCCTTTAGTGGTTTTGATCGGCCTCTGGGGATGTTGTCTGATGTGAGCTGGAACTAAAATGCTTTGAGTTAGTTGAGAAATAGTGGGGAGCAAGAGCATTAAATTCATTCCAATCTCTGAAACATTTCACTGCTTCCTTCTAACATGTGGGCTGATGTGACTAGATAAGGCATGATGATACTCATAGTGCACTCGATTTTGCGTTTATTCCAAGGGGAAATTTAATCATTGATTTCATACTCATTTCCATCGCGAATTTGGGACGCTGATGACACTCTGTCATTATGTAATATTTACGGGTATTTTTTGACATAATCGGTGGAGTTATGAGAAAAAGCCAAGTTAAAATGACGAAGAAGTGAGAAAATTTGTAAAAGGTGAAGAATTTTGGGACTTAGAAAATATAAGAGGAAAAAGGAAGAAAAACCAAGGATTTGCCACTAGATTCCTCGTTGTCGTTATGCTCTCATCATGTGCACGATGATAAAATATCGCGACCATGATGCAACCTAATGCGGTCGCGATGACGTGAATTTCTGACACCCTTTTTGCAGCTTTAAATAAAAAATGGAGGTTATTTTTTTAGGGTTCTGAATTTTGAGGGTACTGTGGTAACCTATAAGCAACATGACTTTGCTTTTGTCATCTAATTTCCTTCTAGTAGCATCTGGTATATGTTTGTAACATACAAAACCAAACACCTTGAAATGGATGACACTTTGATTTCTTCTAATCCACTTCTCGATAGGAACTACTACCTTTAACTTCTTTATTGGACATCTGTTGAGCACATATGCTGACGTGGAAATTGATTTGCCCCACAATTGCTTAGGTAGATTCTTCTCTTTCAGTATGCTCCTTGTCATGTCAAGCAAAGTTTTATTTCTCCTTTCAGCAGGACCATTATGTTGTGGAGTGTATGAAGCAGTCACCTCATACTCAATACTATGTTCCTCACAAAATTTATTAAACTCTATTGAATTAAACTCACCTCCACCATCGGTTTTGAGGATCTTCAATCTTTGTCCACTTTGATTTTTATACTTCACTTTGAACTTCTTGAACTCAACAAACACCTCATGTTTGAACTTAATGAGTGCTACCCATGTCATTCTTGTGAACTCGTCCACAAATGACACAAAGTACTTGTTCCTTCTAAGTAAAGGTACCTCAAACGACCCACGTACATCAGGATGCACCACACCCAAAGCATGAGTTGCTCTTTGAGGCATTTTTTATGAGAATGAAAATATTGGTTGCTTTCCTCTCATTCATATATCACATGATTTCTCTGGTGCCACAATTTCAGGAATTCCATGTATCAAATTCTTTGAACTCATATGCCCTAAGCTTTTGTAGTTCATATGCCCTAGTCGCTTGTGCCACAACTCACTTTTCCCTTCGGTACATCTTGCATTAAGGCATTGAGTGTATATTGTTATAAGATTCACTTTGAATGTCTTGTTTCTTACTAGTTCATAATGCATTATCAGCTTCCAATTACAATCATACAACTTCAAGAGAGTGTCCTTCATGGTTACTAAAAAACCTTTTTCAATCAGCTCACTTACACTCATCATATTGCTTTTTATGCTAGGAATATATCATACATCCTTGATCAATATAGTTTTTCCATTATTCAATTTCACTCTGACATTTCCCATTCCTTTAGCATTCAGATACTCATCATCATCATATTTGATCTTGGTCCTTTTACCAGATTCAAAATCGACCAGCCATTGCTTATTTCTAATTAGGTGATTTGAACAACTATTGTCCATATACCACCAGTCTACCATTGATCCACTTGCATTCTTATATGCCATTAATAACACAGGTTCATCATCATAATCTCCCCTAGCTATGTTGGCTTCTTCACCCTTACAAACCCTGGTTGACCAGCAATCAGCAGCAAAATGGTTTAACTTGTTGTAACTGTAGCACCAAATTTTTCTCTTATCAAACTTCCCATTTCCTTTATAAATATTATTATGTTTCTTCTCTTCATACTTGGAGAGTTTTGACTTCTGAACACCATCACCATACTTTTTCTTGTTCTCTAGCCATGCTTGCTCCTGGTTCTTCTTGCTAGAAGAAGCTTTTAGAGTCTGAGCTTTTAGAGCCTATTTTGTCTCCCTTTTAGAGTTTCTTTCATTAAAATGAAACTCTTGTGCCTCTAAACTAATTTTAATCTCTTAAATTCTCATGGTGCTGGTGTATTTAGAGGGTTCTATAGCTACAACTATGTAATCAAACTGAGGAGTAAGTGATCTCAGTACCTTTTCAATGATTACTTATTCATAGAGGGTTTTTCCATAATACTTCATCTCATTCGTGATCAAAATCACTATGGAGATGTAATCAGACACCTTCTCATTATTCTTCATGTTGAGATTCTCATAATTCCCGCGCCTACAACTTGACCTTCTTCACTGATGTGTGTCATACCCTAATTTTGTCCGGGCATTTTAAATTTTCATAAATTCGACTTAATTTTTAGTTTACATCATATGTACAGCATAACATGCATTTTATCATTAATAATACCTGAAATATCAGTCAGGATAAACTTATTAAAAATACAGACAAATCGGTTGAATCTTTCCTCAAGTACGGACAAAATCAGCAGATAAAAAGTTTCAAAATTAAAATTACAGACACCAGTATTATTAATCTACGGTTCACGTAGTTTAACCTGGTGTGCTCGTTATATTTTTCAGCGACTGTTTCGGTTGCATTTTGACCCGCCTGAGCCTTTTAACCGGTGAAAATTTATTTCAGCATTTGAAGAAACGCTGTATTTTTTCAATAAGTATATTTTGTAATGATCATTTTAATGTGTCTGATTTAATGTTTCGAGCAAATTTTTGTCCGACTTCTATTTATAATCGGTCCTTTTATTTTGTTTTAGTATTCAAAATTAGAGATTTATCTTATTATTATATTTTTCTAAATTAAATTATTATCTAATAAATATTTTTAAAAAATATATATATAAGAATACTTCACGTTTCCTCTCTCCCTCACGTTTCCTCATAACCACATCCATACTCCACCCCACCTCACCACGTTACATCTCTCTCTCTCTGCTACAAGCTAATAAAAAAGAGAGAACTAGAAGGAAAAAAAATGACTTCACTGTGTTCACTTCCTTCACGCTACCACAAAGCCACCAAATACACAACCTTCTTCACCGTAACTCCGCTCGCCATCTTCACACCGGCAAACCCTTCACTTCGCCGGCGATTTCACATTCACACACGACCCTCCGACGAACGCCGTCAACACCCAAAAGCACCACGCATGTACCATCTTCACAACAAGCTCAAGCCATTTTCAAACCCGCCCTCCTTAGCAACCACCAGACAACGCCGACGATATCTTCAGATCTACTTCATCCACTTTTGCGCCGCAACCGTGAACGTCACCTCATGAACAACTTCACAAACTCATTTTTACGAGTTTTCGGCAGCAACAATATTTCTGCTCGGTAACATTTTGATTAACTGATGTTCCCTATTCATTCTGATTATTTTGAGTTTCATTTATGATTCTGTGTTGATGCTGTAAATTTTTATTGACTATCGTAATATGGGTCGTCGCGGTTCTATTTTTTCAGTGTGTTAAATTATGGTTTCGACTTCGATTCCATGCTGATTATACCATTGATTGTGCGTGTGAATTTATGTTGCAAGATTGTTTGTTACTTGTTGTATGCAATCCGTTCCACTGCGTGCTTAAGTTCAAGTCGTATTAAACATCATCCTAATACCGAAATGAAGGGTATAAAGAGTAATTGCTACTCTGATTTCTTATTGGCTTTACATAGTCGGCTTGAGGGTGATATCAGTTACATTGTTGTAAGTATAATAGTTTGGGTTCATGTTGTGTTTGTCATGATTCTCTGAATTTAATTTACTGGCAATTAGAGCAATTTATGAGTTTTTGCTGGTACTGAGGCGAGAGTAAGTTTATCAGTGTTTTGAAATTGTGGAAGTATATCGATTATTGTGTGTTAGACAAGATCTTGAATTGAGAATAAACCAAATTCTGCAGATCTCTCTTTGGATGCTATTTAGTATGGTGAGGGATAAAACTAATGTATTATATTTGTTTCTTGACATGTCACATCTCCTCTTTCTATACTATTTCTTATATTAAGTAATAGTATATGATGACTACTGAACCAAAGATGAAATAGATCCATTTCCATTTTATTTAGTCCAAAAAATCACATGCTTATTTAAATTAATGCATTGAAATAGATGATATAATATATTAACTGTAATTGATTGTTACTAGCTATTTGTTTCAAGTATGCTAGAGTGTGTTGCTAAGTTTTGATATTTTGTTAGGTCCATTTCCATATTTAAATTAATACATTGAAATAGATGATATAATATATTAACTGTAATTGACTATTAATAGCTATTATTGGTTTCAATTATGCTAAAGTGTGTTGCTAAGTTTTGTTACTTAGTTTAGATCATTATAAGTTGTAAATAATGTATAATAAATATTATATATTGCACCGAGTCATTGATGAATTTCATTATGTTAAAACGGATTCTTCCCAATTGATGGTTTCGACGATTTCATGTCGTTATACCACCCAAATTCCAATATATCAATTGTACATTTTCACTGTGTTTCGATCTCACATACAACATTTCAATTTCATTGTCGCCATGTACAAACCGGTTTATGAGCACATGATTCCTGATTCAAGCTCGATATTGTCACCTATTAAATTAGTTAATTAAAATTCTATTTAAATTAGATAATTTTGCTAATTAATTTTAATTAACTTAATTATTGGATTATGTCAATATTTAATCTAATGATTTAGATAATTACTTTTAATTACCTTAATTAGATAGATTAACTGAATTTTAATCAATTAATTTTGGTTATCACAATTTCATGTTATTCCAAAGCTAAACTCGTTCAAATTCATCATCGATTCAAAACCATTTTAAACCACTAAAATCACACAAATTCTTGATTTAACATCAAGCCCATTTTCAAACATATTTGTAAGTCGATTGCTTTAGGCATCACCATCAACCTCACATAGCTTACTCTTGGGTTTTCTTACAATGAGACCTATTCGATTTTAATCGAGTAGATGTTTGATTCACTAAATAAAATCCATTTCATTCATAAACACGAAATTAAAACCTCGATCCAATATCGAGTACTTTAATTCAAATCAAATTATCGTACCCAATCACAATCAAATACCATTTCATTTGGAAATGAAAAGGGGGATGGTTTTGAGTCTTCAACTCCTCTCCCCAATTGTTTGAATACGAGTTCTCTTACTCGGTCAGTTAGACAATTGTCGTTTCTTTACAAATTTCTAAACCCCGATTAAATCAAAATATTTTCACAGTAAGCTAAATGAAAAGGGAGTTGACTTTGAGTTTTCAACTTCACTCCTCAGTTGGTCGAATATGAGTTCTCTTACTCGGTCAGTCGAACAACTGTCATTTTTCCGCAAACATACAACTTAATCAAACCATTTTCATAACAAATTATGTGAAAAGGGAGATGACTTTGAGTTTTCAACTTCTCTCCTCAATTGGACGAATACGAGTTCTCTTACTCGGTCGGTCGAACAATTGTCATTTTTCCACCAACTTATACCGTAAGTCAAATCATTTCATAATAAACTGTACGAAAAGGGAGATGGTATTGAGTTTTCAATTCCTCTTCTCAAATGCTTGGATATGAGTTGTCTTACTCAGTCATTTAAGTACTTGTCGTTTATTCTAAAAATACGTTAACCATATACAACTTTATTTTCATAAATATTTAGATGAAACAGAAAGTGGTCTAGAGTCTTCTATTCCCTTTCCCGATTATTAGGATACGAGTTATCTTACTCGACTATCCGAGTAATCGTCATCCATTTAAAATACCTTAATTATTATCCAATCCTTTTCATAATTACTCAGATGAAACAGAAAGTGGTCTAGAGTCTTCTATTCTCTTTTCCGATTATTAGGATACGAGTTGTCTTACTCGACTATCCGAGTAATCGTCATCCATTTAAAATATCTTAATTATTATCCAATCATTTTCATAATTACTCAGATGAAACAGAAAGTGGTCTAGAGTCTTCTATTCCCTTTTCCGATTATTAGGATACGAGTTGTTTTACTCGATTATCCGAGTATTCGTCATCCGTTCAAGACACTTTAATTATTATTAAATCTTTTCCATAATTGAGGATGAAAAAGAAAGTGGTCTAGAGTCTTCTACTCCCTTTCCCGACTATTAGGATACGAGTTGTCTTACTCGACCATCCGAGTAATCGTCATCCAACCAAAATATCTCAACATAACCAATCAAACAAAACACCCAACATATTAATTCAACTTGTCACCCTCGTGTGATCAAAACTCTTTTCAAAAAGAACACTATTTAATCATTTCTAATGCGCATAACAAACCAATGCTTAAGCCTCCGCCGAGAGTAGACAAGTCAGCGTTTAGCCTTTAGAACGCGATCTAAACAGCTGTTCATTAAAAAACACCAACCAACCGTAGTTCCCCGAACTATGAATGCTCTGATTTCCTTATTATACCATAAGGATACGTAGGCAGGAGATTGTTGTATCTTCGCGAGCACACTAATAAAAATCCTCCCCTTTTCCCCTTTTGAGGTTCCTATCAATTTCTATTCTTTTAATAATTTTATAAACAAACAAACATAAATTAACACTCAAAACACACATTAGAACTAAAAGGTTCCCGTTAAGTACAACGGACGTAAGGGGTGCTAATACCTTCCCCTTACGTAGTACACTCTCGAACCCAAATATGGTTGCAACGACCATTATTCCATTTCCTAAAGATTTTATCGATATTTTCCTATTCATTCATTGGGATAAATAAAGTTCGATGGCGACTCTGTTCGAACATAAATATTTTCCGCGACCATCGCGAGGAATCGTATTTTTCGAGATGCGACAATGTGTCACCATCATAGCATCGCACTAGTGTATCCCACGTCGCCTTCATTGTCGCCGTATCAACAATGTTCTCAAACACTTTCGTATCCATACACTGATGGATATAGAACAATGCCTTCTGATCATTCTTCCTCGTTTCATGTTGCACATTTCTTTATGATTTTGTTGCATTTTCTACAGCCGACGGGTACTTGTCATTGACGATATCAAGAACATCTTGAGCACCAAACAACACATACATCTAAATCGACCATTAATTGCAATTTTTTCCGTCTAATACTATAACACGCTAAACCCCAAAACTTATTTTAAAAGGGTTACACGACAATCCTTCGAAAACATATCAAATCATTTGACAACTATGCAACAATTTTTTTTTCATAATAACTTCATAAATAAAGTAATGACTTTCAAAACAACGAAAGCAACATCAACATAAAACATAACAAACTCATGTCCCTGATGTTACACTATCAGAGCACTAAAAACTACTAATGTATGATAAAGCGATATGTAAATAAAATGAAGAGTGACTCTAACAAGCCACTTTCCACACACAACAACAATGCTTACTTCTGGTTATCTGCAAGATGTCTGTGGTGGACAATATGAAGCAAAGATGGTGAAAAATAACATTCAATATAAACAATGTAAAGAATGCAAAGATAGAGACACATACAACACAACACACATTTAATACATAAATCAACATCACTAATATCTCACACCCATTCATAATAACATGCACATTCATCGGGTATACACAATATTCACAACAACTCATTAACTACGTCAAGTAGTCTCAACCAATCAACATCATCATGAACAATCAATATCATATGCAAACATGTATGCAATGTACTCCACAACTAACTCATTATACATGTGGTACCATTCATGGACAAGACATGTCCATCTCGCTCCTGAATCCCCACCATAGGAGCAGAGCACACCGAAATCGCTACTAATCACCATATAGTAATGCTTCACTAATTCCTCATTGGGATTAGCTACTCGTTCCAGAATCCACACCATCAGACCATACCACACCAAAATCTCTATTAATCACCATATAATAACGCTTCACTAATTCCTCATTGAAATTAGCTACTCGTTCCTGAATCTACACCATCGGTATAGAACACACCAAATCGTTACTATCACCATAAGTAATGGTTCGTCGATTCTCATCTAGAACCAGCTACTTGCTCCTGAATTTATACCACCGGACCAGAGCACACCAAAACTAGACCGAAGCCCGTACACCATAATGCATGACTCTCAACAACATGCATTATCACCAAAAGAATCACCAAAGTTATCACCATTATGCACGACATCATTCTCAATATGATACAATTAATTAATGTTATGACAATGAACAAACAACACCAAACAACAACATCTTATCAAATGCCTAATCATGTAGCATTCAGTCATGTTAATTCATTATAACATCAACTCACCATTAAATAAACACAATGATTCACTAATTAATCATACATGTTATCACATACATTCCTATAGTGGATACACGACTACAAATCAATCATCTCACCAAGCACTGTCATGATGTAGCTTTATGCGTTAGCTTTCCAACACTTCAAATTGTGCCTCTATTGGAGTAATGTAGCTCAAGTTATGGCTAAAACAACGAGTGAACCAACTAATTATTGTAGCAGACCAATCAATTGACACTAGGGGTTTTCGCGGTGTAGTTTGGACGGTTTTGAAGCTAAAAATCACTCGAACCGCAAAAGAAAAAAGCATGTGGTTTGGTTTGGTTCAGTTGGCTTTTAGAAATAAAACTGAACTAAACCAAACCAAACCAATGCGGTTTGGGTTGGTTCGGTTGGTTCGATTTTTTATAAGATTTTTATTGAGAAATACATACACATATGGAGAACAACATAATTTTATGTTTAGTCATTCGTACTTTACTAAATAACAACAAAACTCATCATATTTAGACAAAAACTTCTCAGTCAATATACAAAAATAAGATTAGACAAAAGTGGAATAAAAAACATAAAATAGTAGCATAAAATAATATAAAAAATATTATAATAAAAAAGAAAAAGTGGAGAAGATGAGAGATTAGAGAAGATGAAAAAGAAAGAACATAAGAGATGCGAGATTTGAGAAGAAAAATGCGATAAAAACGTAATTGGAAGAGAAACAATAATATAAAATTAAGAAAATAAAAAATAAAGAACATAAGAGATGAGAGATTAGAGTAGAAGATGTGAGATCTACATGACAAAGAATATGAGAAGAATGTGTGATACTACTAGGAGAGATTTGGAAATGTTGAAACTAAAATCCTAAGTGCGAATAAGAGAATATTTTGTAGGGTTAAGGCATAATAGGTTTGGATTTTGGGTTGGATTTGGGATAAGTGAAGTTTAGGTTATAAAATAATGTGGTTTGGTTTGGTTTAATTCGGTTTTCAAAATACAAACCGCAAACCAAACCAAATTGTGCGGTTTTGTTATAAAATGATTCAAACACATTTGAACCAAATGCGGGTTTTTTCGGTTTCAGTTTGGTTTGTGGTTTTCTATTGGGTTGGTTTGATTTTGGACACCCCTAATTGACACAGAGGACCAATTGATTGACATAGGGGACCAATTGTTTGTCCTCAACTCACTGAGTTTATTTTTTTTCTTCAAATTTTCGAAGGGACCAATCGATTGACATAGGGGACCAATCACTTGCTCCAAAGCTACTGTCTATTTTTTTGTGTTTTCAAAAGGAACCAATCAATTACTCCCTAAGATCAATCGATCGGTCTAAGCAATTTTTTCCCAGAAATTTAATTTTTTCACGTTTCAACAGTTTTAATCACTTTTAACCCCCACCTAAACATGCCCTAACACACCTAAACAACTTACTTCAAGAATCTAACTTTATACACCAATTATCTACTATTATCACAACATATACATCAATTAACATGCAATTTGCCATACGATTCAATCATCACCTTCACCACCCTTTACACTCATGTTTAAAGCATCATATATCCATCAATGGCAAAAAAGTTCATATGCATAAACATGATGAATCAAACATGAATTCAGTCACAACCAATCAATTAATCAACATAATCAATCATAAATTCAAATTTGAACACAACAATAACACATCCAAAACATAATTATATAACCCTAATGAGAGCAATGTCCTATTTTCTCTATCCTATCATGCAATACACCCATAGTGAAAGCCCTTTCTCCCAATTTACCTTAGATTTCCAGTAATGACTTAATTTGTGGGTGTGTTTGTCTAATATGTTGGGGTCAATGGTTTGAAACTTGTTGACTTCAATATTTTTAATTCAAACAATTAATCTTTTACTTTAAATTCAACAATTTTGGTCCTTCTATAATTTTTCATAGAAAATCGATGAGATTTTCGTTTTTAACTTATAATTGTATATATAAACTTTTTCAATAGATTTACATACGATAATTTGTTATGTTTCATCAAATACTTGTTATTTAAAAAATAAAAACATTGTTAATATTAAGTGAAAAAGTATGAAAGATGATCTAAACTCTTTGAATTTAAAATAGGGGATCAATTTCATGAAATAGATAAAATAGGGAGATCAAAACTATAATTAAGCTTAATTTACTATGTAAAATAAATATTGAGAAATTTATTATAATTATTTTTTAATTTTTAAATAAAATTATTTGTAATACTATAAATATTGGTAATGATTTTTTATTCAAATTATCATTGTCACTTCATTAAAAATAAAATTTGTATCCTAACCATTATTGTTACATGTGCAAAAAGAGATAAAGGCCAAATAAGAGTAAAATTGAGAATTTTTTTTTGAAATAATCAACTTTTTCAAATTATATATCAAAATAATCATGTTTACCACACTAACAATGTTTCAAGAGGAGACGTCAACCCTTATAAAATGTGGGAGCATGTGCCATTGCAATTGATGCATGCATGTAAAATGTAAAAGCATGTGTCACTGCAATTGGTGCATACATGTAAAATATAGGAGTATGCGTCATTGCAATTGACGCATGCATGTAAAATATAAGAGCATGCATCACTGCAATTGACACATGCATGTATAAAATTAAAGGAGTGGTAGCATGCATGTGGCGAATAACCATGCATACACCACTTTTAGTGGCGCCTGAGTATCATTTGATCAATGCATGCGGCATAGCAAATGACGCATTGGTTCAATTTTTTTTAAAAGTGAATATATTATAAATATTTTGAAATTGTGATTATTTTCATATTATTCTTGAAAAAATGATTATTTAAAAAAAATCTAAAACGGAAGGATCAAAAAAGAAAATTAAAAAATTAAAAAAGTTAAAATGTCAGCCACTTTTGAAACAATTTCAAATTAAAAGAAAATTATTCAAATAACCTACTTTTTTTTAAAAAATAAATATCAAAATTAATTTATTTTTCTAATTATTTCTCAAAGTAATTCAGTTTAATATATATATATATATATATATATATATATATATATATATATATAATATAATATAATATAAATGAATTGTTAATCCAATTGACGACGGTGTACAACACATAAAAGAAAACGTCAATCTAATTGTTGATATTGTACAAACATTTAGAAGAGATAGTGCATTCTCTCTTCTATGTGTCTAGGTGTTATATACTGTAGTTAATTGAATTGGCGTCTCAATTTTTGAGAATATTTTTGTTTAAAAATATATCATTTTAAGAAATAAATGAAAAAATTGATTAATTTAAATATTTATTTAAAAAATAAGTTATTTAGGTAAAAGATTCCAAATTTCTCAATTAATAATTGATTATATTTACTTAAACTACTATTATTATTTCTATTTTTATTTTTTTTAGTGTGTAATGTAATCAAACACGTGTGAAGCATAGGATAATACACCTGTAAAATAAATCTTCTAATTGTGCAAACAGTATAAAAGTGCGGGCATTGTGCATGATTTGAGTCGGTAGCCGAAAAATGGCACCTAAACCACACATTATTTTATTTTATTTTGATCCGTAGATTTATATTAATTTTTATTAATTTATTTAAGGGCTAATAATACTAGTCATTGTTTTGTACACGGACAACCACATCGTGTCAACTACAAAACCTATTTTCCATTTTGTCGACTCTATTGGACATCTCATCCTCCTTTACTTTTTGTTTTGTTTGAAAAGGTAAAATAATATCAAAATTATAAATTCATTTTAGAAAATTAATTTTCCTATTTTAAATTTAAATATATCTTTTTTTTATATTTAAGTTTGATAATATATCTATTTTAAATAATCTATCATTGGTTAAATATGAACAATTATCATATAAAATATTAATGAATTTTAAAGGTAAATATATAAATTATATGTTGTTAAAATATAGACACATTATTATATCATCAATTTTTAATGAAAAAATGAAAAAATAATTAATCTGAATTTTTTAAAAATAAAGATATAAGCTATATAACAATAAAAATGAGTATACCATTCATTTTTTATACGTGAAAAGAGATAAAAATGCTTAAATTTGAAATAAGAACATTAATATCATGAATCAAATAGAAATAGAATAAAAAGAAAAAAATAATTAACAACATAAGATTTTTAAAATAAAATTATATATTAATAAATTAAAAAAATTAAAAAATTAAAAATCAATTAAATAATTTATAAAAAAAAATCAAAAACACTACTAAATAAGTAAAGAATTAATTTTGTTTGATAAATTAAATAATAATAAAACTATCAAATAACAAAAATATTATATTTAATCTTAAAAATTTATAATAACTATTTTTAATGTTTAAATTGGAATATTATTTTTAAATAATTTAATTATTTAACCTAATATTGAATTCTTTATTTTTTTATTTATATATATATGTAAATTCTTATCTTTTATATATTTTTTAGGACTAATACTTGTTCTAGTTCTATCCATTTCTAATTCTAATTATATTAAGATAATAATGTTGAATAAATATTAAATAAATTAATTTAAATTAATATATTTTGCTTCTTATATTATATTTTCAAAAACACTTACAAACTTTATAAATTCATTTCTTGTATAATGAGGTGGCATCCCTACATGTACCATGAATATCACTTTGTAAAATTAAGTGAATTCAATTAAATTCTATATGTTCAAAATATCATACACTTTTTCCCTTTTTCACGAAATAAAACACGTTTTCCAAAAAATAATACCGACTCACTCACTTTTTGTGTTATAATACAAACCGTCTGATATTAATCAAACGGCCTAGATTCATGCAAGTGCACCTAATCCCTATTCAAAAGAGACGTAGGTGAGTGGCGAGTCTCATGACCGGTGAGGTTGTTGAAGAAGCCGCAATAGCAAACTCATCACATGGATGAGTTTTTGCTATTTGCACCACCCATTCCCACGAACCCGGAACTCTGACACATTTTTATATTTATGTTTCTCTGAATCTAAAAACCCCAACACCCTGAAACCAAAAACATGAGCGGTATTGTTCTCAAGAACCGCTCTAAGGTTTCCCATTTCATCATGTTGCAGAGACAATCAATGTTCATAAACCATTCCTGTAATCCAATCAGAGTTCATTCTTTTCTCTGCAACAACCTTCACTCTAAACCTTACTTTCGATTACCGGATTTTGTTAAGAAACCCAAACAATATGAAAATTTTCCGTCTTTGTTTTCCTCTTCATTTTGTTCTTCTTCTTCGTCTTCTTCTTCAACAGCTTCTGTTTCGAAAGTTGGTTTTGTAGGTTGGTATTTGGGGATGATTAAGTCACACCCTATTCTCACCAAAAGTGTTACTTCTGCACTCATTTATACCGCTGCTGATTTATCCTCCCAGGTACTACTACTACTACCCTTTTCATGCTTTATTTATCTACTTTGAGTTTTGTTTTTCATAGTGCATTTGTTGATTTGGGTTGAGAAGAGCAATTTTTAGTTGAGTTGATGTTGTAATTTCTGACTTGGTGTTTTGTTTTATCCTTTCTTGTAAAAGTTCTATGTTTTATGATGTGGTTTCTAATGGTGCATTTGTCTTTTGTTGTTTAGTCCTAGGATACTCTATTTCTAATCTTTTATTTACTTTTAGAGCATTATTGGTTTTTTTAGATGCGATGATTCTATTTGTTGTGTGAATGAATGTTTCATTGGCTGTGACATGATGTGTGGATTGAGAGTTGTAGTCATCTAGCATCAATCATGGGAATGGACTGGAAGAGGAGAGATCCGGCAAGAAATTTTGATGCAACCAACAATTATTCTATTTTGTTGTTCTGTATTAAGATGGTGGAAAATAGATTTAGGTGATTTGTGCACGTAGAGAGAAGCCCCGTAAATCCTATGGTAAGGAAATTATATCATATGGAGATGAGTCAAATCTCTAAGATGTAGAGGAAGATCTAGAAAAACTTTAACGGAAGTTATTAAGAAAAATTTTGAGATTAACAATTTAGATAAAAGCATGGTCCTGGATAGATATTATGACAGAAGTTTTCCATGTAGCCGACCCCACTTAGTGGGAGAAGGCGTGATTGTTGTTGTTGTTATGCATTAACCTGTGTCTCCTTGTCATTACATATTAAACCTGTGTTAACTCTTACCATATCCAGGTAGAGAGAGTAGTTAAAATCAAGATTTTACTTAGGATTAGTAACATGGATTGTAAGATCCTATAAAATCTATGAAATAGCATAAGTGGGAAAAACTCTTTGAATTGCAAGCTGACAGAAGGAGAAAGCAAGCTAACAGAAGCTTCCATGTGAGATGTCTGAGAACCCAAATTCTTTTGAAAGAATACAGCCACATATTATTGAAGTTCAAAAATGGGCTAAGGTTTACATTTAGCACATTAAAATGTTAATGATCTCAACTACTTCCGTCACCCGACCCATAAACTCAAATGACTTGATTTTCTCACCAATCTCACGAGTAACATCTACAATCCCGTGTGATCCTGCTAAACTGTGATTATACCTAGGAACAGGATCACCTTTTAAAATCTCAAGATCGTGATTTTGACAACCGTGTGTATGAGTTTACCAAATATAAAATGATATTAATTAAAACTACAAATGGTATCAGGATTAACTCTAAGTTTCCATTATTCCAACTCCATAATAAAGGAAATCATAAGGATAAAGTGCCGAAGCACATGTCTTACTCAAAATGACCAAAACATAAGTGCATACTGTGGGAAAAATTTAAATGAGCTACAAATATTCATGATCTTGAAAGTTATACAGCATTAAACATACACAACTGTACATGGACAAATAAAAAAGATCAGAAACAAAGATGGGATGGCTCTTTTTTGTGTGGAGAAGACAACACCTTATTCACACAATACAGGGCAAGCATCTAAAATGGTCAGGCTTGTGCTTTGGGATGCATCAAAATGTTGGAGGGTGGAGGTCGTCCAGTGCAAAAGTGTATGGACACGTTTGTGCGATGCAGCAGGGTTTCGTGAGTAAACTTGATCTCTGGACAGTGAGTGTTGTTGATTGATGGATTGCAAAAGAAAGTAAACAATAGCTTGGGAAGCTTTGGAAGCATTGTGAATAAACAGAAATGCAGAAGCCCTGTGTTGAAATGCCTTCTTTTTGCATGTTTTCTGTCCTGATTTTACATTTTCATCAGACTCGCTCTCGTGATTTTGTGTGAGTTCAAACAAGTCCACACGAGTTCAACTATGTTGGATGAGAGATGTGTTTATATGCAATTCAACATGATTTTCCTACATAGAAGAAGCTCGTGAGTTTGACATCCATGCTTGTGGTATATTTTTGTTAAAAAGTTGTGTTAAAAATTAAATCACTGTTTGGACTATTTCCTAAAATAAATGATTTATTAGTGATTAATGATACGATTTGTAGATGCAGTTTATAGTTTGTCTTCCTACATAGAGTCAGTGTGTATATTTTTTCAATATTTGGACAATACTGGAAGTGAATTCCTTTTTGTTTTCTCCTCCACCAAGCTACACATTGGACTAGGTGAACCATGGCTGTCGTTTGCTTCTGATAGATAGATCCTCAATTGTTGATTTGTTGTCTATTTAGTTTATACTAGTATTACGTCGTTCCCATTAGGTGCCAAAGTTTTGTTAATTTTCTATGTTGTATGAGATAAGGCCTGTAAAAGTGTTTATAGCTGGAGACCGTTAGTGAAAGGCCTCCCATCGTGACAGCAGTTACGAAATGGGTCAGCAGTTAGCGGTTATTGTTTTTTATGTACTTATAGCTTGGAGTTTATGACAGAGGCAGGGCATTGACTTATTTGGCAATAGATTGTTGGGAGAGACTAGGCTCACTATTTCCCACTGCTTAGTAGAAGTTGCACTCATTCTCCATCTCTATTGTATTTTATTTTCTCCCTCTGTAACAAATCTCTGGTGGAAGATAATTCTCGGAGTTTGATCAATAACAGAAAATGAAAATGAAAGCAGTAATCAATCCCAGATAGCGGAGCGGAGAAGCCGACTCCAAAAGTGGGATAGCGGGATGACCGCTACTTGGTATAGATCTTTTACGGATTACATATATAATATTATACATATTTCATGTAAAATATTATATAAATACATAGAAAAATAAAAAATACAAAAAACAAAAGTATATCCAGAGACCAAATAAGAGTAAGAAAAATCAGAGTAGAAAAGAAGGTAAGAAAATGATTAAAAAAAGAGGGAAAGGAAAGAAGGAAATGGGATGAGGGAAAAACAGGGAAAAGGAAGAAGGAAAAGAAAGGAAAGGAAAAAAAAACAGGGGAAAAGAGAGGAATTTGAAGGAAGAGAAGACGGTGGCGGTGTAGGTTGGAAGAAAGAGAGGACGGCGACGCACTGATGAAGGAAGGAGAAGAGTTTTTCTTTTTTCTTGTGAAAGTTGCGAAGATCCTTTGGAACCAAATTTGGGCTACAGTACACTGCAAAATGACACAATAGGGTAAATAGGGTATATCGGTGTCAAAACGGATAGCGGGTTTTAACCCGCTCCGGGCCGGGAAGCGCTCTGCTCCTGCAAACTCACCTATCGCGCCTGCGATCTCAAACTGAGAAGCGATCTGCTTTCTCGCAGCAGCCAGCCTCCGCGCCGTGCCGCTCTCCCAGGATAGCGTGCATTCCCTGGGATTGATAACATTGGTTTTATACGAGTGTCTAATGTAGGCATCTCTCACGTTACAAGTCAGTTATATACGAATAAATTAGACTCAGCCCAAATTTTAAGGTCTCAAAGTCTATCCGCGATCTGTTGGGTCACTTGGCTCATGGTCCATATGTTCTGTTTTGGACGTGAGGCTAGTTTGTTTAGACTCCCACATTGGATGAGATATGAAAGACAACCCTGCATGTAGAAGTCGGATTTGTATGGTTGAGTTCTAAATTCTAAGATACTACAATCATGAACAATAACCTAGAACTTATAAGTAGGAACATAAGCTCAAATGGAGTATGCTTTTAAATTAGTGTTGTTTAAAAATAATTTCATTCAGTAAAAAAAATCAGAGAGAGAAATATAAAGTTGTTAAATAATCAATATCAATATATTTAGCCCCACATACTGCCTAGTTCTTCTGTTGTCATATGTTTTAGATGTGCCGGCAGTGACACAAGATTTTGAAGGTTCGTGTATTTTGAACATAATATGATGAAAAATATTGTTACACCCTTTAAGGTACACAGGTGACCTTTTTGAGGAGCCTCAGGGTTCATTCCCTCTCAAATTCTTCCAATGCATACATTGTGTATGCTTCTTGTGCAGACTCGGCTAATTCTTGAGTTTTTTAGTTAAATAGATAGCATTATCTGATTTTCATTAAGTGGCTTCACATGGTTTGATATTGCATACTTCATGCTCATTATATTGTTTCTCTCATACTCGAATGATATTTAATATTCAACTCCTTCAGACTATTGAGCGTCAGACTATTGAGTGGCAACCATCAAAATCCTATGATTTTATAAGGACTTTACGCATGGCGGGATATGGATTGATCATTTTAGGACCAACACTACATTTCTGGTTCAATTTTGTGTCAAAGCTTTTCCCAAAGAGGGATCTTTTCTCTACATTGAAAAAAATGGTCATGGGCCAGACACTTTATGGACCTGCCATGACTGTTATTTTCTTCTCCTCGAATGCTGGTGTGCAAGGTATAGCCAATTTTCTTAGCTTATTACATGATTTTCCTTTGCTTCTCTTTTTCTATTTTTACTGGGGAGGTTTGTTTATCCTTTAATTAGTTTGTGTCTGAATTCCAAATTATAATGCATACTAGAATAGATTGCTATACAAAATGACGAAGTTCCACAAAACCTTTGTGCCACCCTTTACTATTTTAAGTTTACGAGTGCTTAACAGTTTCTCTTTGTTGTCAGGTGAAAACGGTAAAGAGATTGTTGCCCGTTTAAAGCGTGACTTGCTTCCTACATTGTTAAATGGAGTCATGTACTGGCCCATATGTGATTTTATTACTTTTAGATTCATTCCTGTCCATTTACAGGTATGTTTTAATTTCTCCTCAACATTTCTCATCATACAGCTTCCACTATAAATAGGCAAATGATTTTCACTATATATTGTGCCACGAACTCTGGTTGTTTACTGATAATTTTCTGTATCTGTTATTTTCTACAGCCACTAGTCAGCAATTCATTTGCGTACTTGTGGACCATTTATATGACCTATATGGCAGGCCTAGAGAAAGCCGAGACAACTAGTTGATCATCGTCGCTAGTTCATGACTGAGATTTGGACTGACTAATACTCTTACAGTTTATCTGGAAGCTGCAGTGCAATATACAAACAAATCTTTTGGGTGTCTGCCGAGAATTCTGATCTCACAGTATGGCTACACTACTACTAATCAGGACCCACGGTTGAAACCTTTTTTAGTTTTTACATTTGTTCCTCAATTGTATTGTTTGTTTCTTATATGAATAGACCAATTTGTAGAACAGCAGAAGCTCTTATAGAGTTTCTGTTACTGAAATTTATATTTATTTATCAGAAGACATTTTTTAGTCATAATTTCAAGACTCATTTCAAGGTTGTTCTATCATTTGATTTGATGAGATTAAATCAGTATTAATAATAAATGAAGCATATGTATTGTTGTTAGCCAAGAGAAATCTAGTACAGTACAATTAAGATTTTATACTATGTAGATGTAAGATTTTAAAAACAAAACTTGTCAGGAGCCATTTTTTGCAAATCTCATTAGTCAACAATCTTGGTTGGATCCTAACTGGTCCATAAACCACTCCAAAATCTGTCCCGTGACCGCCTGCAACCCGTGAAACCTTTCTGGAGCGCCAGGTCCCTATTTCGTTCTGCTACTAATCTCAGGCTCCGCACCACCCCTCTCGACCGCGATTACGCCGCTAATGGCCACCATTGACTATCTAAATTATTTAGATAAAAAGAACTGTATGCCAGAGTGAAATAGATTTCATAATTAAACAACAGCATATGATATACTAAACTTGCTCAAATCAAATCCTTGCCAGGTTATCCTTATCATGTTCGCATTTGAATTCTATGTAGTCGAATAATAGTAGATGTATTTTCAAACCAATTTTGTAAAGTCGGAATGAGTCATCCTAAATTTGTTCACTTAGTTGATCAGGCCACAGTTGAGATTTAACACTCAGAATTCAACACAGCTTTGTTTCAATGAAAATTACATGAATTAAAACAAGTAAACAAGGAAAATAAACAAAACGTTTAACAATCACAACTAGATATTATTGAACAATGGTGTTACATTCATGATACAATGAACTTCTTAATCCTACTCAGAGGTTCCAGTCTCTTGTATTGACATGACCTACTCCCTAACAATTATCAAAATCTATCTAAAATGCTGTGGCTTATTCTGTATCGGCACATTTTGTGACTTTTGGAACTGACAAAAATTTGAAGTAAAAACAGTTCAATTTTGAAGTATACCACAACTGCAAGCTGCCTACCAACCCCTGCCTACCTTATGATTTCATCTGCAACTAAATTCTGATCTACTAAGGACAGAGTCTTCATTCTTCCGAAGCACGTATACAAATCTTCTCAAGCTGTGTGGGCCAATCTGATCCAAGAGCTTGTGGATTTAATTCCATTGCAACACAAAAATCCAAGAGAGATGCATCAGATGATTGTGTTGCTGTTTGCATATATCTTCTGGGTAGCAGCATATTCGAATCAGTTACAGACTGCCCATTTCGCTGTCTTCGGTGCTCATTTCCGAATCTCGACCCAGATGAACCCATGGAGGATTCAATCAACCTCTTCATATAAGAATCCAGTGCATTGTTCAATAGATTTACACAATCCACTGTCACAGTTAAACCCTCCTTCTCCAACTTTTGCTCCAAACGACTCCTCAGTGATGAGGTGTCGGGGAGATATCCATTGCCGAAACAGGTCTCCGGAGGATACTTTCTGCATGATGGTGCACTAGAAAGAGCTTTACGCCCATAACCGAAATTCATTGATATCCCAAGGGGAGCTGTAACCGGGCTCTTACTTTGAATGCTTGGGCTTCCAGCTATCTGTTCAACCTCTTCTCCATCTTCCACAGAAATGGGAGGCCTACTGCCAAGGGAATTCAGCTCCGTTGCACTCTGCTGCTCGGGAGTCTTATAAATCAAATGTTTAGATGCAAGACTTTGGGGTTGGCAGCCCTTAAGCGCCGCTTCATAGGTAGCCAAAGAACCACCCCTGCGTAGGGAAGGCGGAAACGCATCCCCGTACCGCATTTGAATCGGGCTGATCTGCTGCTGGTTTGGATCTTTTGCATTTAAGACACTCCTTGTTTTTGCAGACCCTCTAACAGGCGGGACTTTAGACAAACAGACATTCTTGAGAATCGCCTTAATGAGTTGATTATGAAGAGGGATATTTTCCTTCCCAATTGTCATGATGCAAATCTTATCAAACTCGGTCTTGCTGATCTTTGAACTAACCAATTTTCCAAGCTGATCAAAGTACTTGTTAGCTCTCTGATTACCAACCTTCCGTAGAATAAGAGCTTTCAGCTCCAACGTGTTTATTCGAGTATAGTTTCGTTTGGGTACCGTCATTTTCTTCGACCTTCTCACAATAACTTCACTTCGACAACTGGCAAATCAAAATCTTAGATTCTCCAACAAAAAAAAAACCTCCAAATGATCCCAAAAAAAAGCATAAACCCTAAATCCTAAACGGCGTCTCTATCTGTAATTCATCTAGTTCTCAATCAGAAATCATCGTCAAATTCAACAATTCATTGACTAGAAATGATAATTCAGTTGACAATTGGTGAAAAATGAAGATCAAAACACGAGTTTGACCCAAATTGAGCAACAAACAGAATTGAGAATTGTAAGTTACGATTATCAAAGAAGAAACAAAACCCATTCAGGATTTCGAAGAAAGTAAAGAAATTCAATGAAGTTAGAAGAGAGCAAGGATCGTACCAGAATGGATCGCCAACAATGAAGAATTGAGTATGAAGTTGAAGCTGAGATGTTCTGTCTGAATGCCCCAATTGCTATTTTGGTGCAGCGTGTGTCTGAAACAAGAAGAGATCAGAGAGACCAAACCCTAACTAAGATGGATTCATGTAAGACTAAGGAACCAAAATCCCATTCTCAACCTTGGTCTTTTTTCTTGTGTTAAACCACTCTTTTTCTCTCTCCCTATCCAAAATACAATAAATTTGGGGCATTTTACATTGTATGTCTAATATGCATAATTACCCTTTTCTTTTATTATGTGAAACAATATATTTTTAAAAAAATGTTTTCTTTTAAAAAATATGTATATTAGTTTGTGAACGACAAAGACAATAAAAAGATGAAATCATTTAGATTTTCTAACACACAAAGAGGATTAGATAACTCGACCCAAATATTGACGCTAATTACCACCGCAACATTCATGAATCCATTTATATTTATGTCATTATTACAATTTTTTATTTAAAATAATTGTAAATATTTTCATAATTGTCTTTTTAAAGTATAATACATCATGAAAATAGTTACAAAATAATTTAATTTATCATATAACGTTTTCATCGACTAACAATGATGTGATTGTTAAGAATATCTTATGTGATTATTCGAGTTTAAATTTAAAATTCTTTTTTAGTGTGTGAGTGTTCAGGTGACGTTTATCTATCTATTTTAAAAACTATTTAATTTGACATGATTGATTATTGTTATTAATATTTGGTCCTCAACTTCTTATGGCTCATTATAAATGAAATAAATATTTTTACAATAAATAAAAATAAAATTGTTTTGTTATTTTTTTTTTGTATTGCTATAAATAATTAGTGTAAAAAATCCAATGTAAAACTCTAGCAGTTGACTTTTGAAAATTTATATTTTGTTATTGATTATTGATTTAGTGATCAACATATACTAAATTAAACATTTGTAAAAAAAATAGAAATGTGGTGACATGAATTGGAATAAGGGGATTCATATAAGAGTGAAATGAATTATGATAAGAAAAAAAAAATCAAAATTGTAAAGAGATTTGATGGATTTTAAGAATGATTTTAAGAAAAAGAGTGGAGGAAGTGATTATAACAAAAAAGTAAAAAGCATCTATGTAAAAGATAAGAGAAGGGAAAGAATATACCATGGTTTATATTAGTTCGACCCAAAACCATGAAGCCTACTATAAAGGTCAAGAGTCATTCTTTGAGCTTTTCACTATCACAAAGCTTTTAACACAGACTCAACCCTTAACTTTCATACACTAAGATTTTATTTGAGGTTCAACTTGCAACTATAATAAATTATCAAAGTTCAAGAGAATAGCCTATCTTATTTTACAATTTAAAGTCAGAGTGATAAAACAATTGTTACATAAGAATAACTCTACTAATTGTTTGCTCTCTCGACACTAAAATTATTTTAAGGGAATGTAAAAATTCTAAGAAAAATTGTGAGAGTAAAAGCGAGCAAATATTAATAATTCTTGTGTGCTTTCAAATGAACACAAGTCCTCCCTTTATAGTAAAAGATTTAGCCAAGAAACAAGATATTTTTTAGGATCAGATCCAAACATCATAAATGATTATGCTACCATCATAATCGATTACTAAGTGAGTTCACCCTATAATTAGAAGGCAGATTTCTCTACATAATCGATTATACTTTATTTTTAAAGAGTTTTGCTCAAACCAAAATTATTTTAAAAGAAGTTTTAAAAAACAAATGAAGTTTGATAAAATAAGTAAGTGTTTATATGTGCTGGTGTGCGTGTGTATTTGTGTGTGTGTGTGTGTGTGCGCGCGCGTATATGCGTGTGCAGGTACATGTGTGTATGCGCATATGCGTGTGTATATACATGCACAAGTATGTATGTGTGTGTATGTGTATGTGTGTCTGTGTCTGTGTGTTTGTATCTGTGTGTGTGTGTGTGTGTGTGATGGGGACGTGTGTGTGTGTGTGTGTGTGTGTGATGGGGACGTGTGTGTGTGTGTGCACGTATGTGTATGGTGTGGGACGTGTGCGCGTGTGTATAAGCATGCGTGCATGGGTGGATGGGTGTGGGCGTGAGTGCGTGCGTTGTTGCTTGAAAATATGTCACATGCAAGTATACATGTACATTTTAAAGTAGCAGGTGATAAAAAGTAAGGATATTGTACCCACGAGGAGTGAATGTTACTTAGATTGATTTCACAATAAACTATATTTTTAACTTAAGCATGAGCAGAGATAAAAGTAATATATGAATGTCACAAGTTCAGTTTTTCTCCTCTTAAGCAAAACTGATTAGTGTAAAGTAAGAGTGAAATGATATCAGAGAGTGCATGTTAAGCCAAGGTTCATTAATGTTATTGAAGTAATTATGTGTTCATGATGTGTAGTGTCGTGCCATGAAGGGCCATAATGATCTAGAGGTGTATCTCTACAACATCAAAGCATGCATTACTAGGGCAATGGAACAAATCTCTAAGTTACACTTATTACCCTATAATACGTCTTGTGATAGACTGCCGCAGCAGGGTGCAGGTGGCGTTTTCCTTTCTGCATAGCACACATAGTAGTGGTTGTATTATTGTACCAACTTTGCCTTCTATCGCCTCTTGGTCTTATCCACTTAATTCAAGTGAAATTTCTTCAATACAAAGCAATGTTTCCCTCTAATACGTCATTCTTTCCAAGATTTCCCTAGGAACTCAGTTGCTTTCTCCATTTAATTTCTTTGGCAAAGTTCATCTCCCACTTCAGCATGCACTCCCGAGTGTTGTCCACTTCAATCTTGCCTTAGCACGATAGAACTATCCTTAAAATCAAGCAACAAACATATCAAACAAACAAAAGGGAACGCCTATTATGCTCCAAGCTAATTGTTATAAAATAATTAAAATGAACTTAAAGTAACAACTTAAAGGAAATAAAACTAGCAATACGAAAGAATTAAGGTATGCAAATACTCATTAAATGTGGGTTATCATGCGTGCGTTAGTGTGTGTGTGGAGGGGGGGGGGGGGGGGGGGGTATGTGTGTGTGTGTGATCTTAGTACTTTGCGACACGATTACTTTTACAACTTTGATCCTAGAGAAATAAAATATAAGAGAATATGATCACGAGTAAGTTATTAGCGTATATAACCATTTCTTAATGTTGTTCTTTAACTTTTGATTTATTTGAGCTAATCATCTAAAACTCCTCTCTTTTTTATTTGATTCAAATCTCTTTGATTTATGATGTTTATGATTTTTTGTTTGATTCCTTTGTCATCATCAAAACCCTTTTATATCTATTAACGCATGGAATTGCAATTTCTCCCTTTTGACGATTACATCGCATGTCTCAATAAGGTGTCTTAAGAGAGGTTAAGATGAAGAGAAAGATTGGAGTGTTAACTCCCCTTGACTAACATAGAGAGTATACTCGTCCTAATAGTATATTTCTCCATCTTTGTCATATTTCAAAAGAGGGGGAAAAAATCATAGAAATAACACATAAAAGACACATAGCAAGAATAAGAAGAAGAATAAGAAACACATATAGTGATTTAATCACTACATGACTAGTTTAATATTCCTAAATTTAGTTCTTATGAAAAAGAAATTTTATTTAGAAAGATGTTTGGTAAAATGTCTTCAAGTTGGCTAGATGAACTCACAAACTCAATCATGCATTCTCCTTTTTCAACATGATCCCTAATAAAGTGTTGTCTACTATCAGTGCCTTTCTTCCAAGAGTGAATTGTCGTATTTTTAGTGAGATTTATGGCGTCAATGTTATCGCACTTAATCGATACAGTTTTGAGATTAATACCATAATCACCTGATTATTATTTTAGACATATTACTTGTGCACAATAACTACTTACAACGATATATTTTGCTTTAGTTGTGGATAACGCGACATTTGCTTATTTCTAAGGCCCAAGAAGGATAAAAAGAAGTTGTCCAAGCCAATGTTGTCGCACTTAATCGATATAGTTTTGAGATTAATACCATAATCACCTGATTATCATTTCATACATATTACTTGTGCACAATAACTACTTGCAACGATATATTTTGCTTTAGTTGTGGATAACGTGACATTTGCTTATTTCTAAGGCCCAATGAGGATAACAAGAAGTTGTCCAAAAGATTTTCTAAGACGAAATGATTATCCGTTGAAAAGAATATAAGAAAGAAAGAAGTAGACAACAAAATTCCCTATCAGTTTATATAGCTTCGAAGACTTTTGAGTTCTATTCGAGAAACAAAAATCAAGGGGGAAAGTTCTCCAAAGCATACCTACCAGTTGATATCAAAGTTGAATACTACCTTACATGGGAAGAACTACAATTTTAGATTTCATGTCTTACTCTGGACTGCTATTGTCCATACTCTCTAACTAATTAAGGGGGAATTTGATCACTCTAAAATACTTGTATCCATTTTTGTTACCACTTCCACTGAGAGATGTGTTGTCATCATAAAAAGGGGGAAAATGTGGATCTGTGTGCTTATAGATAATGAAAATCATTATCAAAAGTTTTAATGACGATAACGCATGATAATAGTGTAAGTTTATGTGCGGTCTCTAAGATAGGGGGGGGGGGGGTGAATTAGATTTATTTGACTTTTATCGATTTGAAGCGTTATCACTAGTTTTATTATTTTTTTGAATTGATATGAAAGTAAATATGCTGAAAAATAAATGCAGAAAGTAAAGGACACAATTATATCCTGGTTCCCCTCATAATCCGAGAGTACTCTAGTACCCCGACTCCCTGTGACAGATTTTCTACTGTGTTAGATCTTTGTACAAGTCTTCTACCAAGACCTATCCTACAATATTCTAACATAATCAACACAAGAGAAAAAGAAAACAATCCTTTCATTTTCACTTTCTTGTTTTCAACAACCCTGGACAACAAGGTATACACAAATATAAGTTTGTAACAGAAGTTATAGTTCTTAAATCAACTATGTATTAATTGATCTTCTCTTTGTATTAATCATAATCCAAACATATACACCTAAGTACTCAGAATAATATGAATGAAACTTTAATGAATATGTATGAAAGTTCATGCAAAAAGTTTCATATTTGAAAGTTTAAAAAGTAGCTGGATTATGAGATGTGAAAGTTGTATATCAAATAATCTCTTTTGAAATATAAAAGTTTTATGTCTAAGAGTTTCTTTTTTGAAAACCAAAACCACATGTATATATACATGCCATATACCCTTTTAAAAAATTGTATATTCATGAAACATTCTCATGTTTGATGTATGAAATTCGCAAAATGGTGGAATCAAATTTTCACGAGTGAATCAAGTATTGTAAAAGTAAGGTAGTAGCTCACCAGGTCATGTTTGTTGGTATGTATGAGTGAACCAAGTACTGTAAAAGTAAGTTAGTAGCTTAAGAGTATGAAGGAATCTCTCTCTCTCTCTCTCTCTCTCTCTCTCTCTCACACACACACACACACACACACACACACATACACACACACACACATACATACACACACGCACGCGCGCACACACACACACACATACACACACACTCTCACACACACACATACACACACATACACACACACATACACACACACACACTCTCTCTCTCTCTCACACACACACACATACAAACACACTTAAAAATCCATTTTCAATTTTTTTTTATCATACAAGTTGTTTTCTAGTCCAATCCAAGCAATTAAGAAGTTGTTCAATCTCTTTCCAAATCCTTTTTAAACTAATCAATCGATTTGATAATTAAGTCAATCGATTGGCAAAATGTTTTATGTTATCTATTGGATTATAATGTTATGTCAATCCATTAGAAAATGGATAATCGACTAACTAAGCGATGGTAACAACACCTTAATAACCTACAACAATTATACATCCTATATTTCCTTTTTGGCCTGCAAATCATTTAAAAATGTGTTTTCTAATAGACTATAATAGTTTGCTAACATATTATAAAAGTGTTAATCGATTACAAAAAAAAAAAAAAAAAGGACAACACATTTAAGTCTTAAAGCAACTTTATATCTAAACTTTTCTATTTGCGTTTTACAATCGATTATATTTGTGTTTTCTAATCGATTAGAGTGTTTTTCTAAAAGATTAGAAAATAAATTCCGCCCATGGATCATTTCCTTTCTTGGTGCTTCGAACTACTATATAAGTGAGGGTCTCCCTCACTTCAAACCACGCCACTTTCCAATGTTTTCATATTTCTTTGAAATCTCTCTCTCTCTCTCACTCTCTCTCTCTCTCTCTCTATATATATATATATATATATATATATATATATATATATATATATATATAATATATATATATATATATATATATATTCTTTCACTTTAAAATGACCTTAATGCTAGTAAGTGAAGTTTTGCATGTGAGGAATAAATTTTTGTAAGTTGTCGTGTTGGTCGTTTATATTCTTAAGGGTGCAATACCTTTAAGATATTGAGTTTGGTTTTTGAGATCAACCTTTATTAAATATCTGTTATTGATTTATTAAGCTTTGCCGAAAAAAACTTTGTTTTGGTTATTGAGATCAACCATAAATCTTTATTTGGTTTGATAAAGTAACTTGGGTTAAAAGTTATCATTTGACTAGGGATAAGTCTGTATTCAAGGTTCGTGGGCATAACCTTCAAAAGCTCAAAGTTTATAGTGAAACTCTCAATAAGACCTTTGGGAAGATGACTAGGTCAACGTTTGGTCAAACCTGTATAAATATCTGGTGCAATTTTTCTAACCTTATCCTTTTACTTTATGCAATCTACCTTCAATATTTGATTTTCGCTGCAATTACTCACCAATATTTTTTTACTAATATGGTTTTAATCGAGAAAGGTTAAAATTAATCATGAATTTTGAATACCACAATTCACCCCCTCTTGTGCTTGAAGTCACATGTCAAACATTTGGTAGTTGAATTAGGGGTGGTGTGGTATCACTATAACACTTCGCGCAACTACTCAACCCACAATTCATTAGTCTCATCCAACTTCTTCTTGATCTCTTTCAATATTACTTTGTTTGTCAATTACACCTGCTCTTTCTCCTATGGATGGATACAAAAATAAATAATGTTTGCACTACTAAGGCGTGATAAAAATCAACCATAAAAGTACTAGCAAACTAAGTTCCATTGTCTGAAATGATGACCCCTGGCAAATCAAACCTGGACGTAATTCTCTGCCATTAAAAACAACATAATCTTTCAGTTGTAATCTTGGATATGACTTATGCCTCTATTTGTGAATAGTCCACTCAAATGATCAAGAACTTTATTAGGGAAAATGTACTAGAATGTCCAGGCCCCACTAGTAAAATGGCTATAGCGTTATGACAGAATGAAGGAGTTCACCAGGTGCGTGATGTAGATTAGCATGCCTATGGTATTTGCCACATTTTCTTATAAACACTATACCATACTTCATTAGGGTAAACTAGAAGTATCCCACCAATATGAATGTTATAAGCCCCTTGATACACTTCGACAAGGACTAAGCTGATTTTATGTTCTTCAAGACACCTAAATATGGGCGAGTTTCTTCCTATTTTGTAGAACATCCCTGACCCTAAAATGTACTCGGTTGTACGGTTGCAGATTTTCTTTGCCTCTAACTCGTCTTATGGTAATTTGTTTGGTTATAGATAGTGTATTATGGGCGTCATCCAACATATGGTATTGACGACTTCGATAATGTTGGTTTCACCCTCATATATGCTAGGTACGACGAGGATCTCATAGATTACAATATGGTTGTACCCTATTTTTATCGAGCTGGAAAGCTTAGACAAAAGGTCCTCCCTGAGATCATGTTTCCTTTGCACATAAATTATATCTTAGGCTTTAAAACTCTATAACAGATCACATACCTTTTTATATACTCGATGATTTAGGGCTCCTTAGTATGGTATTCCTCAGAAACTTGTTTTTACCGCCAACTGGAAATCAATATTGGATTTTAAATTTGATGCGCCTACCTCAAGGATGAGGGTCTTGTGGGAAATGAGAGCCTTATATTTGGCTTGGTTATTGCTATCATTGAAATTGATTTTCAATGATTGCTTAATCAACAAATTGTCTACTCCTTCTAACACTTCTCTATGATGCTTCCTTTCATGTTAGAGGCATCGCCTACCAACAACGTCGAGTTGGGGGATTCTCCTTGCCCATTGGTAAACTGAATTCTGCCAGAAAATCAACGAGTACTTATTATTTAATGTTTCCTCTATGTATATATTGGATGTCGTACTTAAATAATTTGGCAACCCAAAACACCATTCTTCCTGCTATATCGATTTCTTGAGGACCTACTGAATGGGATAACTTGTCTTTACCATTATCTTATGTCCCTGAAAATAGGGCATGAGCTTTCTGCGGTTACCACTACTGCTAATGAGAGCATTTCAATCTTCTAATATTAGCATCAGAGCCCTTGAACACCTTGCTCATGAAATAGACAGGCCGATCCACTATATATGTTTTCTGGACGAGTATTGAGCTCATCGTCTAGTCAGTAATATACAATATAAAAGTATAAATGTAAATCTTCTATTGGGTGTGTCAAGATGGTCAGTGGTGCTAGGAAAACTTTAAATTTTGAGAATGTATCCTCGCATTAACTCGTCCATTCGAATCTCTTTTTTTTCTTCAATGTGGTAAAATAATGAAAAACCTTATCGTCGACATAAGAAAGAAAATAAGACAAGGCAGCTAAATGCCCTGTCAGTTACTGAAACTCAATATTGGAAAGACTCTTAATATCACTAATAGTTTTACACTTCTCTTGGTTTTCCTCTATGCCTATATTAGTTAACATGAAACCATGGAATTTGTCTGTTTACACGCCAAATAACCACTTGGAGGGATTTAAGCACATGTTGTAATTTCTGAGTGACATCGGGATATCTTCCAAGTATGCAACGTGAATCCTCGTATGAAGTCTCCAATATTATACCATCAATGTAAACCTCATGGTTGTATCCTATATGTTTTGAAAACACCGCACCCACAAGTGTTTCATAGGCGACACATGCATTCTTAAGCCCAAATGGCATGACATTATAATAGTTGCCATGGTTGGATATAATGTTGTTTAGGGCACATCCATGAGATTCATCTTAATCTGGTTATATCCGGAATATGCATCCATAAAACTTGATGCTCTGTAGCCTGAAGACTTGTCAATCAAGCGATCTATATTGGGTTAAGGGTATAGTTCTTTAGTACATGCAATGTTAAGTTCAGTGAAGTCGAAACACATGACCAATTTTTTGATGTCTTCCTTACTAAGACCAAGTTAACCAGTCAAAATGGGTATCTTACCTCTATTATGAAATCAATGCTTGTCAACTTCTACACTTCCTCATCAATAGCTGCCCTTTTCCCCTACCCCACCTTATGCTTCCTTTGAGATACTGGCTTGACAACAAGACCAATGACAAGACAATGACACACCGCTCTAGTATTTATGTATGACATATTTGAGGATGCAAAGGTGAATAAGTCGAGGTTCCTCTTGAGAAGGGAAACCAACTCCTTTTCTTCAGATTCAGATAGAGACGTGCCCAACTTGGTGACTTGGTGGTCCAATGGGTCAATCTGGATCTCTTTTAAGTCTTTTGTTGGGGCGATCATTTCATTATTTGTCCCCAATATAGGGTCCCAACTTGCTATATTGACACCACAAGCGTTTGTATGAGGGGCGGTGCCCAGGGCAACAAGTTCCCTCATAATTTCTAAGTTGCTTTGATAGAATTCCTACGAAATCTCTTGATCCTCCCGTATTGCACCGACTCACCTATCAAGTAATGGTTATTTTGAGGCTCAAATGAATGGTGGAAAAAAAATCACATATAGTAATTTAAGGACAAGTCTTCCCAAGATAACATTGTAAGAAGACAAGGCGTTCACCACAAGATACTCCGCTACAATGGTTCTAGAACTTCCCTTTGAAACGAACGTCGTTTTAAGCATTACATGGCTCTTTACTTGTATACATTAACCTAAAAGGCCAACCATAAAACATTAGAATGCTCTGATGTTGCTGGGGTTAAGTCGAAGCCTTTGGAAGGTGCTCTAGAACAAGATATCTCCTGAGTTACCAGGGTCCATGGTCGATCAACATTCGCTTCACATCCCAATTAACATACAGAACCATTACAATTGACAATAATGAGGTCATTACTGGGGGAAGAACACCAACAACACTTTCGTTCAAGAAAGTGATTCCAAATTCTTGCTTTATTCACAAGATTCTGGCAATGTCAGCAAATATGATGTTTATTGAATAAACTCATTAGACATACTTTCTTTGGGAGGAAATGGATTCTCCACCACCGACGAAACCTTCAACGATGGTGATGACAACGATCTCAGATCTTTGCTTAAACATCCTCGCGATAAGACAGTGAAAACAACAACGAGTAAAAATGAGTGTGACCCATGTCAATTTATCGAGTCCCATGAAGGGTGCCAACTGTACTTGTTAAAAGTATGATATGTGACAATCCATAATGGTTAAGGATTGTCAGAGACTTTATGGTTGCTATAAGGTTGAGAGCTAGCTCACGTAAGGAAGGGAAAAAATATGTGTATGTGATTTTTGTGTGAATATAAGATTGTCCCTTCTCAACTTTAGAATTGAGATATTTATAGTTGTGCTTGGTCTAGACCCATTCGAAATAACAACTACCCCTAAATACACCATATAATTTTCTCTTTCAACAAAAACAAATTTAAAATTCTCAAACAATAACTTTTGTTTTAGAATATTCAAAAACTAAATTTTCCAAAATGAAAAATCCCCAAGTGTGCATGAGATAGTTTTTTATTTAAAAACAATATTAGAAGCCAAATTTAAAGTTAGGTGAATTTGTGGGATTAGAAAAACAAGTTTGGAAGTAGGAAGCAAAATTTGCAAACGTGAGTTTGGGCCATCTTTTTAGCCCAAATAATATTTCACCCATCACCTAAAGTAAACAAAGCAGAAAACCCTAATTCCATTTTCGGTATAAATTGCATTTGCAGATTTGAAAACCCTCCACTTTCACAGAATTCTACATCAGCGGCGGCGTTTGCTCTCACCGGCGATAATCAAACAAAAATCATCAAGCCATGGGACACAGCAACGTTTGGAATTCTCACCCCAAGACCTACGGTCCTGGTTCACGCACTTGGTATTGTTCATTCTCAAATCACGATTTTGCGAAATTTTCCGTTAATTATGATCTCATAGATACCTAATTTAGGGTTTCTGAATCTATCTCTTGCCGTTAATCACCTAGAAATCTTCGATTATTACTTGCAGCCGTGTGTGTGGGAATTCACATGGATTGATCAGGAAGTATGGCCTTATGTGCTGCAGGCAGTGCTTCCATAGCAACGCCAAGGAAATTGGTTTCATTAAGGTTAATATATGAATGTGATCTTCAGTTGTTAATATTTTGAATATTCTTTTTTGAAGTTTTATGATTGATACAGTTTTATTATTGTATTGCAGTACCGCTGAAGATCTGTTTTCTTTGGCCAGCAAAGGTTAGGTTTCTGCTGTAGAATGTTGGCAGGTTGTAATGGTTGAAGAAAACTTTTATTTCAGTTATTGTTTACAGAAATTTGACAATGGTTTTTGCATCTTCTTAATTTATCAGACTTTGTATTGTTGAATTAATATTGAGAATCCTTTTTATCTGACAGCTTATTGCTATTGACTTAACTATGTTGTTATTATGTTTATAGAGTTTCAATTGGTTTCATATTTTGACAATAGTTCAAGACATAGTAATAATCTGATAATAACAATTAAGTTATGTTGGAAATTAAGTTAGGTAGGAATGAGCTATAATTAAATCTTTCCAATGTTTGATCTCATAAGGGATTTAGCCCCATTTTATTTGAACTTTTTTTATTCAATTGACTCAAACCCCCTTGTATTTCTTTGAGGTTTGGCTGTTTAGAAATATATAAGCTTTCAACCTAGGCTATGTTTGGATTGATGGAATGGAGTTGTATGAGATGGAATTGAGTGATATTTCATTGGTTGGATTAATTAAAATCCGATGAAGTGGAGCAGAATGTAGTATAGAATGTAGTATGGAATCATTTTGATCTTTCCATTTTGAGTGTTCATTTCATGATATGTTCTATGATATTCAAATATAGCTGAAATCATCTTAGGCCTCAACAGTTTGATTTCTTTAAAATACTTCAATATAGATTGAATGTTACTTTAATTTGCTAATGCTATGGTTGGATTGATTGACTACAACGGAGTGGAGTTGAATGTAACACATGGAATGGAGTGGAGCAGAACGGAATTGAGATTCCATTCTGTTGTTTGTGTTGTTTTTATAATTTGACAAAATTTTGAAGGATACCATCATGTTTTATTCTGCTTGATTCATTAATTACAAATTCAATCAATGGAATTTGATTATATATGGCTCCCTTCCATTCCATTATATCAATTCAAACCTACTTACTAAGTTCTTTAAACATACCCGAAAGTTGTAACTTTCTCTATGAAACCTGTTCTTATTTTAATAGATTTTCCGTATTAGTTACAGAAACTTTGTTAGTGAAGTTAAGTTAATATATGGGTTTTTGCATGTTCTTTTCATTAAATGTTTAATTTATTCAAATTGATATTTTAAGGGTCTATTGATATTGGTTCTTACTTTTTAAGTGAGGTAAGGGGAATCTAATATCAACAAGGTACTAATCACAACCATAAATTCGTACCTTTTTTTTTTGTTATTTTGACACCAAAATTCATACACCATACACTTATGAAAACCAACATAGATAGGTGTTTGTTTGTGTCAAAACAAATTGTGTGTCAAAACAAAGAAAAAGTAATAATTAAGTCTTCTCAAATAACAAAACTATATAAGTGAAAGTGTCAAGTTTAGTGTATGAGTAGCATTTCTCTTTTTGTTATCTCATTATTCAATTTCTTTCTTTTGTTAATAAGAAAAAAATTGGATGTATTATGGCGATTAAGAAAGAAATTGGATGTTGATACTGGACAAGAATAAAAAGCCCAAAATTGCTTTTGTTAACTTTTACTATCCTATCCTTTTTAGGCCTTTTAACACAAAAAAGTTTGTATAGTGTTGGAAGTTATGTATGAATGGTAGTTATGCATTCACGGCAAATTAACATTATTTTTAAAAATCAATTAATTTAGACTCAATTTTTATTATTACAAAATTAAGTACACACTTAAGTGAGTAGAGTTAAGCTTAGTGACGCTAACATGGTTTGAGTAGAGAAATTGATGCCCTACCCTATTCCGTGTCAAGGACTTAATCACACTAATATGTGTCTAATAGGACCAAATGTTAATCTTTCTACCCACAATTTCACATGTGGTGTTGCAAGTTGAGCAGCATTGTCATTAATTAGTTTTCTGCAAGATTAAGACCAATTGGAGGTTGAATATGATGGATCCAACAAAAAGGGGAGCCAACAGTTCTATTTTGGTCGGCAGGAAATTGGGAAAGAAATTAATATGAAATGGTTAAGTTTCTTAAAATGTCAAAACAGTCATTATACAACTAACTAGTAACATAAAAGGAAAAAAAAGTGTTCATAAAAAGTGTTCAGAATTTAGTTATGAATCACGTAATTCTTTTTACTAGAAAAATATAATTAATATTAATATTGCTAATATTGTATTGTGATTGAGGAAAAAACCTATGTTTATCACAGTTAGGGTTATAGCCACAAAGGGTAAAGGAATTAGATTCAACTATGTTTCAAGTTATCTTATTCCTTGAGTTCTATAAAATGTGTTCTCATTCTACCAAGCAAATCAAAATAGACGAAATGCTTGACTATGTATATGGTTTTCTTATATATTACTATTTGAGTAAATCAAATAAATTAGATATAATTAGTTGTAATATGAATTTATTGATGATTAGTATTTTACAATTTCTTGTAATATATTTTACGTTCTACGTAACGAAATAATAATTCAATGTTGTAATTGTAAATTTCTTAAGGCATTTTGCCATGTTTAGTACAGGAAAAAAAATCAAATCTTTCATCCGCCAAAGTTTTAAGTTTCATTTTTTATTAGTCAAACTAGTAGCTTTGGTATAAATTCCTTCTTCCATATAAAACTTTAGACTTTTTTTTAACCGCACGGATATCATAATGGATAGGGATAGGATATTCAAATTAACCAATTATTTATATTTATATTTATATTTAAATTTTGTTATTAAAAATCAATTAATTTTTAATATAATTTTAACTAAATTCATATTTTTGATATCTTATTAAATATGATTTTAACCAAATTCCTATATCTAAAATAAAAATCAATTTATTTATTAAACTTTTTTTCATTCTAAAAGTAAATATGATGTTTTTTTTAAATAAATTTTTTATTTGAAAAAAAAATGTATGTTTGGAAAAATATTTTTTTTCTGTAAATAAAAAAATAAAAATCAAAAATCAAAAAATCAAAAGAATGACTTTTTAAAAATAATTATTTCCCCAAAAATAACAAAATACGATTTTTTATTTTTTATTTTTTTATAAATAAAAAATATTTCTTTAATAAAACAATTCTTGAAAAAAATGATTTTAATTTTTTTATAAGCAAAACGAATTTATAAAATTAGTTAAACTTATTTATAACAATTTTATAAAATAAAATCTAATTATGACACTTTGTTTTAATAATCGATTATAATATATAAATTATTTATAATTATGAATTAGTTATATTTATGAACATCTTTAATGACGGATCTTAGATTTATTGGATTAAAGAAATAATATTAGGATATGAACTTAAAAATTATTTAAATTGACTTGAGCTCGCTCTTAATGTGCTATTTTTTTTTGTTATTTTTACACAAATATCAAAATAAAAATTTATGATATTTATTATGAATACAATATATAAAATATATTTTTCAAATGTAATACATTTTTAAATTTTTAAATACTATACTGTAGTTTTTATAGATACTATTACATAATTTTTAAATATAATATAAATTAAAATTGTATAAAATAATACACAAATATTTAATAAAATATAAACCAATAAAATATGAGATAAGTGTGAATTAAAATGTAAAATAATTAAATACTAATTTAATTATATTGTTGTATAAAATTGAAATATAAATATCGAATAGAATATAGATAAAAACACAAATTCAATGTATTGATTTAAAATGAGAAAATATAAATACGGATAAACACGCTACCCGCAACCCATAGCCCTAATGAGTTTTTTAGGATCGAGCTTAAAAGATCCTGAAAAACATAAGCTTTAATTTTAAGACTTAAGTCCTACGATTTATCGGATTTGGTTGGTCAACCCTTATCGGTTAGCTCATTTTTACGACTCTAATGAGCACCATAATCAGTGATTATTTGATAAGAGGTCATCAAAAGACTTCGCTGAACACCGTTTGATATTATGTATTGTCATAATTGAATTTGGTTTGACATCTTGATCTCACAAAGAACATCTACATCTTGATAGAACATTTTGATCTCACAAAACATTTAAATCTTGATAGAACATCTTTATCGTTGCTTCTTCTTGACAGATGAAGACTTCTCTTAATGTCGTTTGACATACCATGTTGTTATCATCAATACCATCATAATCATTTGATGAATGTAGACAATTGTACTTGTAAACACATATATCTATATTTTTTTTCATGATGAGAACGCATCTCTTAAAGAAATGGTAAAAGAAAAAAGACACGAGTAAGATATTGTAGTGGTTACACTCCCTATCACAAATATAAACAATATACCCTATTTTTTCTGAGAGATATATTTTCCCCTCTTTAACATTATCAACAAGGCAAAAAAGATAAACATATAAATAAATGTCAAGAAAATACGCAAGCACATAGATCACAAATATTTAAATAATAAATAACTCAAACTTAATATTAATTTAAAGAGAAAATATTCAAATACAAAGGAAAGATTTGCATGAAATTAAACTCACTAAAAACAAGAAACAATACATAGAGCAAGACAACTATTCTTTGTCCCCATCATCATTCAATATTCCTTTCTCTATTAGATGTTTTTTTTTAGAAAAGTAATCTCATTTGATATTCTTTGAAGAGCTATGGAGTTTTGTTAGGAGATTGAGATAAGTGTTGAGATCATTCCTTCGGAAGACACTTCTTAAGGAGCTTCGACTTTAATTTTTGCCTTAGCTATTAGAATATACTCCAATTCTCTGTCAACAACTCAAATCTTTATCTTCTTTAGAGTCTTTGTTCCAAATAGAACAAAAGAAAAATATGTAGGTTCATCTTTCATATTAATTCCAAATTTCTCAAATATCTTGATGATTAAACTCCCATAGGGCAACCATGTTGAGTTTCTCTTCTTGCAATTAAGCATGTTATACATCACTACATATGCCTTATTGGTTGAATAGTTCTGAGCTAGCATCCACAAGGTCACACTGTCTTCTTCTATGAGTTACTCTCAATGATCATTTCTTAGGAATAATCTGTTTTCAACATTTTCACTTTAATAGGCAGTTATGATCTCCCATTATTTTGATAAGAAAATTTGAAATAGCAATGAAGAGGTAGGGACTTTGAAAAACGGAATGGGCATTATTCATATAATTTATTCCAAATACAGATAAACTCTACAATTCTCCAAGGCCCTCAATGGTGAGGAAAATATTTTTCTTGCAAACTTCAGATATGAGAGACCAATTTTCAAGCTTGAGAATCACAAAGAATATTTTGACATATTTGATAAGCGAGTTCTCATTTTTTTTGGAGAGGAAGTCCTTAAGCAATCTTTGACTAACAACATTGTAGAATATGAGCCCTTTAAAACGCTTTAACTCAAAATAAATGAGTTGAGAAGCTTGAGGTTGAAGAAGTTCTTATCGACACTTTCTTCTTGAGATTTTGATGATACATTTCATGATGAAGTCCCAACAAGAAAAATATTTGATAAAATTATGATGATGATGATTCTCGCAAAAAAATAAGAAGTGTACCTTTATATAACTTTGTCTATAGATGTTTTAGACTTGATTTGGTCGAGAGAAACTCTTGTTGATTATATTTGGTTCAAAAATATTTTATTTGAAAATCTTGTTAAAAAATACCTTCATAATCAATTAAAAGTCTATTTAATCGATTAAATCTTCATGAACATTGATTCGTTCCTTTGATTTTGATCAAATATCAATTTGATGAAGATTTACTAAAGATATGAACTCTTAATCGATTGATATCATCTTTAATGTGCTAGATTTGGAGTGAGATTTAGTCTTTAATCGATTAATCTCAATGGCATTAAGCTGCATTTTTCAGCTTCCTTAGCCTGCTTGGGCCTTGGACAACTTTGGGCATTGGACTGCTTCCCACACTCACTTATTTTAGCTTTGCACCTCTTTTCTCTAAGTATTATTTCTCAAGGTAAACGATTAGTAAAAATAAATTAAATGAACTAGGAGAATAAATAAGCACTTGTTAGAAAACGAACCAAAGTTTTATGAGTTTATTCCCTTTCAAGTTTGTTCCCTTAAACCTTTAAAGAACTTTTGAATTGTCCCTCGTTGATGAGAGCAAATAAAATAGAAGAAGTGTCATCTCTTTGAATCTCTTGATACGATAGGTGATCCAAAATTTATTCCTTCTCAAGATCTTTTCACCAAAAATACTTTTCCATAAACCTTATTGACCATAAGATCATCAAAACCATCTTTCTATGATGGAGTCTGCAGACTTATGTTTTGCATAACTTTAACTTATATCTTGAGTATTTGAAGTGACAAATTGTACCTGCAAAACAAATAATTTTTTTGGTTTTGGTACCAAAATCTTTTTGGGTCCTTTTGCGTTAGTGAGTTTAAGATTTATTGAGTTATCCCCTTAGATAATATTACATCACATATTTTTAAAAAAATCAGAAGAGTTCTAGATTACCACGCTTATAACAATGATTAAATTTATAAATGAGACAATTAGATTTGGTCTTTTCATGGCATATACTAATAAATGATTTATTTACTTGAGACCATAGTATAGTTCTATTATAGACGACTCTTTGATTAGATAAAATTAAATTGAAATTTTCATTATTCTTAGTGAATTTATTTATGGTTTCATTCAAATGACTAACTTAATTTTTTAACGAAATACATGTTTAACATTTGTCGATTCTAACTATTGACTTCTAATATCCATTATCTCATTTCCAAGAATTTAATTACTATTTTCAAGAAATTTAATGTGATCTTGGAAGTCAACAATATTTCTTTATAATTTCTCAATTTCTTTATTAAGATTGAAACTTAATTTAAATATTTGCTTATAGGTCATAAATGTTTCCTTACCATCGTCTTTTTCGTAGGTAGCTTTGATACAAATGCGAATTCTTTGTCTGATTTTTTGGTTGATCTCCTAGAATATACTTCATGTAAATCATTTGATGAACTTCCGAACGAAACTTTGAATGAATCTTTACATGAATCTTTGCATGAATTTATAGATGTTTCTTCACTTAATTCTTCATATGATGCATCAAATGTTTTGTATGTCGGGTGCTATACAATCTTTAGTAAATTACAATAATTCTATAGCATCCGAGCAACTTTCACAAATATTTTTCACTCTCAAATCACTAAGACAATTTAGGTGAAAAAAGAGAAGATGAAGTAGAAGAGAGTAGAAATGAGAAAGAATAATGAAAAATTCGTTTTCTAGTGTACCAAATAAATGAGGAGAAGTCATATATTTATAGGGAAAAATTTGCTCAAAATAGAAAAGTATTCATGGACTATTTAATGAATTAACCGATTAACCCTAGGGTCTAATTGATTAAGAGCTTCAAAAAGACAACAAGCCTAATCCCAAAATAAAAACCCTACAACGATTATGTGGCTTGAAGGATTAAAAATATTTCTAATCGATTAACGAGTCTTTTTTTCACACTCTAATCAATTGGACTACGTTCTTCATTGATTAAGTCGTGTACAAATGCTTTCAAAATAATTAAGAACACTCTTGGTCAATTTCACATGAACCTTGATAGTTTTATCAGAGGTTTTACGGTGTTTTAGAAAGTTTAAAGAAGTTTTAAAAATATTTTTCAGTGTGCGTGTGAATTTTCTTAGTAATTAGAAAATTACTCGTATATATTTATATTCAAATTATCACCCTGATATAAAATCAGATGAACTTTCACACTTTCTATTTTTCGTGACTTTGAAGCCTTAAGATCTCTTGTTTGATTCATCATAGATTAGTAATTCATCCCGGACTTCTTTGGTAGACTCCATCATCATCAGAAATTATTTGACAAAAGATCATCAAAAGACTTCACGAACACCGTTCACCGTTTGACCTTAGGTGTTACTGTCATCATTGAATTTTGCTTGACATCTTGATCTCCCCAAAAAACATCTTGATCTTGGTAAAACATCTTGGTCATTGCTTCTTCTAGACAGATGAATAATTCACATAATTTCGTTTGACATCCCACGTTGTCATCATCAAAATCATTGATCATCTTACGATTGCATCCGATTGTAAAAATATTAATTTAACTATTAAATTAAATGTAAAATATTCTTTTTAGTCCCTTAACTATACTTTTGAGTTCAGATTGGTCAATTAATTTTTTTTCATGTCAGATTGATCTCATAACTCTTTAAATATGTCATGTTAGTCATTTTTGTCTTATTAACAACAGAAAAATCTAAAAATCGATTATTAAATTTATAATTTACTAGACACGAAAAAAAATTAAGGGACCAACCTAACACGAAAAATAATTAAATCTATGATTAATCCCTTAATTTTTTTCCGATTGATCCCTAAATTGTTTAAAGACTATCATTTGAAATAATATCAAACTTTTTGAATAAATTCAACCCCATATATATATATATATATATATATATATATATATATATATATATATATATATATATATATATATATATATATATTAATAACGAAGATTTCTAAGCGTATTTAATTTATCTGTAAGAGTAATGTGCAATTTTTTCCTCTTAGTTTCTTTATTTTTGATTGTCATCATTGTCGTCATTGAAAGTAAGAATGAATACCAAAATGTTTCCAACTGTTTTAAGCTTATATAAAATAGGTTCTTTGAGTACTCAAAGCACTAACTCAAGAAATCAAATACGAAGAATCTTGAATCTTTGGCTTCAAGGATTATTAACTTCAAAAGCAATAGAATAATAACCACATTTTAGAGCATGCTTAATAGCCGCCAATACACAACACAACAAACCAACTTTCAAGCTATAAAGTTGAGTATCACTTTTTTTTTCTTTGTTAATAAATAAATAATTAATCACACACTTTCTCCTATGTGGGGTTGAGTTGAGGTGGAAAGGGGAAGCAAAGTTAGAAAGCTATGGAATACACAAAATATCTTCTTAAACCCATAATCGCTTCCGAAGCAAAGTTAAATAGCTAGGTTACAACTAATAAACAACTCTTTGAGTGGTTGTTTAGTTTTAACCTATGATTCTTTTGAGTGTGCCATAAGTAACATGCTTTCAAATTAGAATTATGTCCTTCTCATCATTTTCCATGGATTCATTTAATCAAACGGTTTAGACATTGTTTTCTGATACCAAATGGGAAATTACAATCACTACTTAGTGAAAGCTTTTTGAAGTGGAGACATAAATCATTATATTATTTATTACTATGAATTATTAGTTTGTCTTATTATATTTAATAGTATGGGCAATAAATGAACAATGACTGCCTCGTTTAACTTCGTCCTGCCATTGGTTTTAGAAAAATAAGGCAGACGGAATAGACATACTTGAGAGTGCGAATATAAAATCTTGTTGCACCCCGTACTAAATTTGAGAGCGGAGTGGGGTAGACATGCGTGCACTATATTTTTTAAGTCTAAAAATATAAAAATGCATGTGTTTGAAAAAGACCGGAAAAAAAGGGACATGACACGACAAATACATTAGAGGATGCAAACTTAAACACCTTTGATCCGTCCTACACTAAAGTGAGGGCAAAACAGACATGCCCAACGGACCGAGCCCATTTCGCCACCTCTATTTGATAGTATTGGACAATTAGTTTTGTCAAATTGAAATACTTAACTAAGTCTCCTAACTTCGATTGATTGTTAGACTAATTTTTATTGATCTTATGTTTATGAAAATAAAAGAACAATAAGAATAATAAACCATATACGAAAAATAGAAATTAAAATTTACCTCCAGCCATTGTTACAATATTGTGAATGCATTGTCTTTTGATTCTTCCAAACTTTTGCTCACTCATATAGATGGTGTATTTCTGAAAAAGTGATTGGAGACAATTTTTGGACCAAAGACTATTTATAAGATTGACTCTACCATCAAGAATTAAAGCCATTAAAAATCAATACCACCCAATTTAATGGTCATATTAAGGACCATTAAAACCATAGAAAATTTAGACTCTTTACGAACCAAAATCCCACCATTTGTGAACCACTTTAAAATTGGTTTTTACTAATGATTATTATTATTATTATTAAAAGTAAAAACTGTTACATTCCCCCACTTGATTTATAGAATCTAATTATTGGAGACTCATCAAAACTTCCTCAAGAAAAAAATATGTGAATCATAGCGATAATTTCTCTAAAAACGAGTATTATCATCTATGTATTACAACATGTTTATTTTACAAGTATAAGGTAATCTGGTAACTAAACTTGATGAATAAACCAATGTTTACTCTTGGTCCAATTGTAATTTTTTTCCTCAAAACTAGTGTGTTCATGAATATGAAAAAACATCACAATATATGAGTTTTATTAATAAACTATATGCATAAAATCATAAGGTAGACCCAAGTCCCATATTCTCTACATAATCCTTGAATTTTATTGGTGGCATGCCTTTAGTCAAAGGATCAACGATCATTAAACTAGTGCTAATATGCTCAATGATCACTATTTTATCTTTAACTCTTTCTCTAATTTCTAAAGACTTAATATCGATATGTTTGCTTTGACATCCATTTTTATTGTTCTTAGCCATAAAGACATTAACTGAATTACTGCAAAAAATCTTCAGAGGTCTAGAGATAGAATCCATGATTCTAAGCCCATAAATAAAACTCTTGAGCCATACACCATGAGAAGTAGCCTCAAAACAGGAGACAAACTCGAATTTCATAGTAGAAGTAGCAACTAAAGTTTGCTTAGTACTTTTCCACAAAATAGATCCACCAACCATAATAAAAATGTATCTTGATGTTGATTTACGAGAATCAACACAATCAGCAAAGTCAGAATCTCAATAGCCGACCACATCTAGATTGTCTGTCTGCCTATACATAAGCAAGTAAGATTTTATTCCTTGAAGGTATCTCAACAACTTATTTGCAGTTTTCCAGTGGCCCATACCTGGATTACTCTGATATCTTTCTAAGGTTCCAACAACAAATGCAATGTCGGGTCTTATGCATATTTGAGCATACATAAGACTTCCAATAACATAATCATGTGGAATGTTCTTCATTTGTTTCCACTCAAAATCATTTTTAGGGCATTAGTTCAAATTAAATTTATCACCTTTGACAATGAGAGAAACACTTGGTGAACAATCTTTCATTTGAAATCTCTCCAAAACATTGTTGATGTAGGTTTTTTGTGATAGATCCAAAATTCCTCGAGATCTATCTCTATGGATCTTAATACCAATGATATAACATGCCTCTCCCATATCCTTCATATCGAAGTTTTTAGAGAGGAATTGTTTCAACTCATTTAGCAAACCCTTATCATTGGTTGTAAGTAGTATATCATCCACATATAATATGAGAAAGCAAATTTTAATCCCACTGACCTTCTGGTATATGCATTGATACATGGGATTTTTAACAAATCCAAATGAAGATATTGTTCCATGGAATTTGTGATACCATTGACGAGAGGCTTGTTTTAAACCATATATGGATTTTTTAAGCTTGCAAACCAAATGCTCACCATTATTAGACGAGAAACCTTTAGGTTGTTTTATATAAACTTCCTCCTCTAAATCACCATTAAGAAATGTTGTTTTCGCATCCATTTGATACAACTCAAGATAAAAATCTGTAATTAATTCCAAGATGGCATGAAAAGAATATTTCTTAAATACAAGAGAAAAAATATCTATGTAATTGATTCCTTCCTCTTGAGTAAATCCCTTAGCAACGAGTCTGGCCTTGTATCTCTCAATGTTACCCAATGAATCTTTCTTGATTTTAAATACCCATTTACAACTAATGGCCTTTTCCCCATTAGGTAACTATATAAAATTCCATACACCATTGATTTTCATGGAATTCATATCATCACTCATGGAATCATACTATAAGTTTGACTCTTTACAAATCATGGCTTGCATAAAGTTCTTAGGATCGTTCTGAGCTCCAACGTTATAATCATATTCTTATAGATACATAATGTAATAATCTGGAATAGCCAATTTTCTTGTCCTAGTAGACCTCCTTAATGTTTGATCAACATTTTATTATGAGTTATGTTGTTTAACTAATTGTTCATCATTTTGGTGACCAACTTGATCTACTAGATTATTAGCAGCTTATGGAGTCTCGATGATTGGTTGATCAACATCCATTTGAACTTGAGGGATATTGTGAATAGAAACCAATCTATCACTTGAAGTGGAAGGTCCATGCTCTATATGATCATGCACATAAGTTAAAATTTTAATTTGATCGCTCACAGTAATCAAATGATTTTTAAGAAACTTTGCATTTCTTGACTCCAAAATCCTAGTTGTGTGAGATGGACAACAAAATCTATAACCTTTATACCTTTCGGCATATCCAATAAAATAACCACTAATGGTCCTCGGGTCTAGGTTTATTCTCTTTGGGTTATAAGTCCTCACCTCAGATGGACATCCCCAAACGAGCATATGTCACAAACTCAGTTTCCATCCTTTAAATAACTCAAACAATGTCTTTGGGACAACCTTGGATAGAATCCAGTTTAGAATATGTACAACCGTCTTTAGTTCTTCATTCTACAATGACTTAGGAAGATTAGAGTTTCTAAGCATACTCACCACCATGTCCAATAATGTTTGATTTCTTCTTTCTGTAACACCATTTTGCTTCGGAGAACCAAGCATAGTGTATTAGGCAACATTCACATGTTCTTGATGAAACTTAGCAAATGGATGAGGTACCTGTCCACTTTCAATGTATCTACCATAATATTCACCCCACAATCTGATCTCACTATTTTTATCTGCTTTCCCCATTGGTTCTCAACTTTAGCCTTAAAGACTTTGGAGGCATCCAATGCTTCATTTTTATTATTAAGAAAATAAATATTCACATATAGTGAGTAATCATCTATGAAAGTGATGAAATATCTATGACCAAGTGCATCCATATCTAGACAACGTACGTTTGCATGAATTATTTCTAATATATTTGAACTCCTATTGACACCTTTCTTAGACATGTTGGTATGCGTTCCCTTAATGCAGTCAACACAAGTTTCAAAGTTAGCAAAATCTAGGGTATTAAGTACCCCATATTTTACTAATCTTTTAATTCTCTATATGGAGATATGTCTTAATCTACAATTCCATAACATAGAAAAATTCTCATTAATATTACACCTCTTAGTGCCAGCTTAAACATGCATTGAACTATAAATGTATTCTCTTTGTAAATTAATACAATAAAGACCATCAAACAATATACCATTCCCAACACATTTCGAATGATAAAATAATTCAAACAAAGTGTCTTTAAAATTAAAGGAATATCCAAAAGATACAAGTCTAGAAGCTGGAATCAAGTTTCATGAGAAAATTGGTACATAAAAGGTCCTTTCTAATTTTAAAATAACATCATTATTTAAAATTAAAATGCAAGTTCCAATAGCCTTCACATGTGAGCCCATCCTGCTTTCTGATAGGATAGTCCGTTCACTTCCCATTGAATTCCTTAGATTTTGCATACCCTGTAAGAATTTTTTATATGGATTGTTGATCTAAAATCAATACACCAGGTGTTAATATTAAAATCATACATATTAGATTCATAACAACAAATGAGAAAAAATTACCTTTCTTCTCAAGCCATTCTTGAATTCGGGACATTGCTTCTTCACGTGTCCTCCCATTTAACAAAATTAACACTTTGCTTCTTTCATGATGTCACCTTGCGGTGGTATTTTGAATATCCCCTTGTCATTGGCTTGAGACTTGTCTGTTTTAATAACTTTGTTCTTCCCGCGAGTGTTTATCATCAATGCACTCTCACCTTGTTCCATTACAAGCCTTTCTTCATCCAAGGTGATGTGGTACCTACCTATAATTCAAAGGTTCAGGAGATCGTTTGCTAATGTAAATAACGCAAAGAATACTAGATGGAATATAAATTAAAGATTATGTGATGGAAAAATTCACCATGTAGCTGGTTCATTGCAATGAAAGAAAATTGATACGTTGTTTCCAGATTTTGCCCTTGAGCCAAGGAACCTTAGGCTTGGACTTTCCATCGACGGAATGAACACATTTGGTAATTTGAATACTAACCATACTTCATGGCATATTCTTCTCATAATTTACAACCCATCTATGTGGTTGTGCATGAAATGCAAATATATGATGTTATCAATGATGATTTCGGGTTCAAAACAACCAGGGAACGACATAAATGTTTATTTAACGCCATTGATTAAAGATTTAAGAACTTTATGGGAGGAAGGCGTTGATATTAATGATGCATATAGAAGTGATAAGTTTAAGTTGTGTGCCATGTTATTTTTCATAATCAATAACTTTCATTCATATGGTAATTTGTATGGGTACATCGTCAAGGGGCATAAAGCGTGTCCAATATGTGAAGATGATACATGCTTCCACAAATTAAAAGAAATGGAGAAAACACTGTTTACCTTGGGCATCAAAATTTTCTAAGAACTAATCATCCATACCGTAGATTGCAGACGACTTTTAATGGAAAACATGAGTTTGGTATCCCTACAAAGCCCTTAACCAGGAAATACGTTTATAAAAGACAACAACACATTAATGTTGTGTTTGGAAAGAAAGGAAAGGGTCTGTCGAGAAAAATATTTGGAAAAAGAGGTCGGTATTCTTTGATCTTCCATATTGGTCTAGCCTCGATGTAAGACATTGTCTTGATGTCATGCATGTGGAGAAAAATATATGTGATAGTTTGATTGGAACATTTCTAAACATTAAAGGCAAGACAAAAGATACTAAGAAATCCTTTGAAGATATGGTGGTGATGGGTATACAACAAGAGTTAGCCCTAAAAGATATAGAAAATAGAACATATTTGCCCCCTACATGTCACACTCTGTCTAAAAAAGAAAAAAAGTTTTTTCCATTGTTTGCAGGGTGTCAAAGTTCTCTAAGGGTACTCATCAATATGAAGAGAATTATGTTAATGAATTATCTCAAATTAGTTGGATTAAAATCTCATAATTGTCATGTCTTGATGTAACAACTTCTACCAGTGGCTATCCGTGACATTCTAAAAAATGCAAGGATAACTATAACCAGATTGTGCTTATTCTTCAATGATATATGTAGTAAAGTCATTGAACTTGGAAATTTAGACGAACTGGAACTTGAGGCTGTAATTATCTTGTGTCAATTAGATATGTTTTTCCCTCCATCATTTTTTGACATTATGGTTCACTTAATTGTTAATTTAGTAAGGCAGATTAGGATTTATGGTCCAATTTATTTACGTTTGATGTATTCGGTAGAGCGATACATGAAGATCTTTAAAGGGTATATAAAGAATCATCACTATCCGGAAGCTTCGATCCTTGAATGGTACATCACCTAAGAAGTTATTGAGTTTTACACAAATTATTTGTCCGATGCGAACTCTATAGCAATTCCCGAGTCTCGTCATGATGGAAGTATGATGGTAGAGGTATTCAAAGTTTAAATGTTAAGACATTTGTCCGAGATATAGTTCTTCAAGCACATGTTATATATATGTAATAAACTTAGTGAATTTAAACCTTACTTGACCATTCACAAAAGTCTTATTAAGGAAAAATTCCCCCGGATCAGTGAAAAATGTTGTTGACAGAGCATAACAAAACTTTCATAACTTGGTTTAATGAAAGGGTTTCTAAAGAGAGTAGTACATAAGAGGTAATTAAATGGATGTCACATATGTCTAAGTTTAATGTAATAACTTGGAATTCCTACGACATTACTAAATATTCATTCTATAGAAAATCAAAGGATGATTGTAATACCTTGCAAAATAGTGAGGTTATGGTTGAAGCTGAATTTATGTACTAATCTAGTTCGAAAGAAAAGAATCATGTACTAGTATCTAGAGTGTACTTTGGGATCATTGAGGAGATTATGTAGATTTATTATGTTACTTTTAAAGTGCATTTATTTAAGTGCAAGTGGATTTACAGTAACACTGGTGTAAAAACCGATGAATTAGGATTCACACGGGTTGATCTTCAAAAGACGACTTATATGAATGAACCATTCATCATGGCAACCCAAACAAAACAAGTTTTTAATGTCAATAATCCTTCTAACACAATATGTTAAATTGTTCTTCAAGGAAAACATATTTCTGATAGTGATGAAAATTAATATTTTAATTTTGATACCCCTTTTTTCGCAACACATGCATGTCTCTCGTCAGAAGAAAATGATTTTGATGATGACGTGCATTCTATTCGTCATGATCATCAAGATGGGATATGGGGAAACTACTAAGTAAATGTTTTATATCTGTTAACCTATAACTTCTAGTTGGAGAAAAGTCAACAAAGAATGTTACATTGAGGAAATACTGAGTGTTAGTATTTATTTGCAAGCTTCAACAAGAACATACACGTCGATTGGAGCATTTTGACTAACGGGATAGACATAGTTTAGAAGAATCTAAAGAACATATCTAGCTGATCTTTCAACACCATGTCGAAGTTGAAGCGTTCGAAATACGTCAGGGACTTCAGATATTTTGGAATCCAAAGACTTGAAAGTTGTCTAAACACTAGAGTTTTTCACAAACTACCTTCGACAAGAAGGCATTTATATGCTTGGAGCAGTTACAAACGTGAAATAATGGTTTTCAATAGTTTGCAAGTTTTGACAACGTGGAGGTGCTTCATGAGACTAAAGTGTATGTTCTTGATACATGTCCACTTTCTAAGGAAAAATTATCAGAGACAGTCGTATTTAGATTAGTATAAATAGCAGACTCATGTATTGTAATCGATGTCACAAAATTCATATATTTCTCTATAGAACTCGAGTTCCCGAGTCAAGGAGCTAAACCGTTTGTGAGGAACATGTATGGGCATGTGTCACTTTCTTTCATTGTTTTCATGTTTGAGGAACATTTATTTTGCTTTAATTGTCATTTATTTCATTTTCTATTTGATGTCATTAATTGTATTTTTCCTTTATTACCTTGATCTAAGCTTTTTCACTATTAAAGCTTGTTTCCATTTTATCTTCGTACATCCATTCATATTCAATTCACAAACACTTTTTCTTATATATTTATTTTTCACATATTGCTCCTGAAAATTTTCAAGTTAATCTCACAAGTGAACTAAACTCGTGATTGTTTGCTAAAAACACATGCGAACAATATCACTTAGTAATATATATTTACTCATTTATCTTTTTATATTCTTTTTACTAAAGATTTAATGTTGTTGTTGTTGATGATGATCTTAATTGGTTTCATATGTGGTTCAAATTATAGGTATTTAACGATCGATGACAAATCACAAATGAGAACTTTTGGACGACCTACAAGACTTTGCATTTTGGTTATTGCTTTTGTTGGTTAATCATTTATTTTAGTTTTAATGTGTTATAAAATTATAAGGTGCCATTTTGGCTTTACAAATGGTGTAAACAATTAATATTTTTGGTACAATAATTCTATTTGAGAAATGGACAAAAGGTACAAAATATCTTTTTCAGAAATGACCAAAAATATGATGATGTAATAATGTATATGTTTCAGAAATGACCAAAGTATGGTTCTGTAATGCTGGTTCAAACTAAAATATATAGAAAAAAATAACAATGTTTCTCCTCAGTTATTATTTTAAACCGATATAATAATACTACTTTATTACCTTGATTTCTCAAATAATCGAGAGGAAATATGAGACGTATCATCCAATTCTGAAAAATAATAAAAATACAAAAACTGTGAATCAAACGCATACGAAGAACATTTTATCCTCAATTTTATAATAATCAAAGAGTAAATCGACAAATTTTTATGACGCCATTCTTATCGTACTTTATCTATAAAACTATAGTAATAAAAAAATCGAAAGAAAGAGAAATGAAAAAAATCTTGACTCGGAAAAATGGAGAGGATATTGACCCAAAATGAGTCCAATTAATTTTTTTTATTTATTTTCACATTTTATTATTTATAGTTGTTTAAACATTCTATTTAGCGTTCAATTTTTTTGACGTAATAATATTTAGAGAACAAATTTAATACGATAGATCAATAAAACTGTTTAAAAAATATGATATGTGTATCAAATTTGTTCACCTAAACATTACTAAAAGTTAAATTCTAAAATAGATTGAAATCAAAACTAATAAAAGTTAAATTTGATAACAAAAATTAATTTTAAAATTTTCATTTTTTTAAATTAGGAAACAGAAATTAAATTTAAATTTTTTAATAATTAGTTAATTGCAACAAGCAAAAAATTCTAAGCAACTCCAAATCCTAGTTTGTTGCAAAATCTATTGTTTCTAGGGTCACCTGGAAATTATTTTGGATAGAGATGTGGCAAGGTCTAGGCAAGTGCTAGAGTGTAATTATATTTTATTGTGATGCAAATCATCACAATCTATAGCACTAGCTAGACATGTTCATTTTTTCTTTCTTATCATAATCGAGTGATTTAACTCTAATGCCACACATGTGAGCAAAATTATACTAAAAAAAGGAAAAGGTAGCTTCAATGTAAATCAAGTTTTTTCTTATATATTTTGTGCAGTTTTTTGGATTAATATTTAATACAATATTTTGTCAAACCATTATATTAGAACCCTTCCAATATTAATATTGTATTTTATTTGAATTGCTGCAGAGTTCAGTCTTGTTTTTTCTTCAAATAATTAAATATTTATTGTTAACATAAGATGCTTTCGGATGAAACAAGCTAGCTATAAGCACATTGATAAGGCTATAGGGAGAAATAAATAATTAAATTTATAAATATTTGAGATATTTTATAATACTACTACTACCATTAATTTATTTGAAAGATTAAGAAAATATAAGAAGCGTTCAAAGTTTGCAATGAATGGTGTAAATGGAAAGGGACCTAAAGAAAGAGATGTTGCATCTTTATAATTAATATTGATTATAGCTTAGCTTGCAAAAATCACAGCCTTTATGGTTCATAATGTATAAGCTTTTGTGGAATTTCATTTCATTTTTGAATTGATAACGTCACCAACTGTGTTTGCTCATTCATCTCTTTCCTAATGAAGTAATCTATCTATCTCAATCACTTTATACACATACATTATTATATAATAGTATAATTATGTATTATACCACGTGAAATTAACCAATACTACTTATCATCATCATAATATGTCTTGATATTGTTATACATTTTATATTACTCCTACCAAACACTTCTAGGATATCATTAGGAAAATTATTTTTATCTTCCGGATCTTTTTTATAGTAGATAAATCTGCAAAAACAATATCAGTTTTGGGATTTCTATAACGATTAACTATTGCATGTCAGATCATAGACAAAATACCCTTCGTCTTGGGTCCATTTTCTGAAGATCTAAACAAAAGAAAAATAGTATTAAGATCCTTAGGAAGAACGAAACACCATATAAACTATCTAAATATCCTGTATCAAACCAACACTTCCATATCGCACGTCACAAATAGATGAGTAACCAACTCAGAAAATCCTCTACTAAGAAGGAAAAAGTACCATGAGGATCGACAATTACCCTACGCCTAAACAAATTAACTCTAGTAAGGACCTTATCTTAGAGAAGTTGTAAAGAGAAAACTACCAAGATATCTCAAATGAGAATGAGGAAAAAATCCACTAGATTGACAAGGAGCACCAGGAAAATCTCTCTCAATAAACTCAGAGTAAGCGAAAGCGATAAAAAACACACCATTTTTAGAATGTCACCATAACCACTTATCAGAAATAGGGAAAATGGCCACATCCTAAAGGACTAACATCAGGTCAAAGACCATATCCTATATGTAGACAAAGAGAGATATCTTTAACTTCTCAAGTCAATTTCTCATTCATAAACAACTCGACCTGACTAATTGACCACTAATACTGATTTGAGATACGAAAGAGCTTACGGAACCTCGCACACAAGGGGTATGCCCCACCCATAGGTCATTCCAAAAGGAGGTGATGGGACTAAAGCCAATATTCTTACTAAGGTTTTACACAAACCAATCCAAAGAATCATCCGCATTAGAATTCAAGAGGGACACACCATTCCACTCGGACGAAACATAGCAAAAATTAATCTCCTTACTGCCTATTGGTGAGGAAAAAACCTGAACAACATATATGAAAAAAGGATATCACACTAAAGACCATAAGTGTCGAGATCAGACACCTTCTCCACTTAGCCAAAAGAGATAGATTAACCAAACGAAGATAGCAAATCCCCCATATCGCCACACTTTTTGGACGTACAAAAAGCATACTGTCATACCCTAATTTTGTCCAAAGAATTTTTCATCTCATTGGCTGTCGACATTTTAATTTCATCTGGTATTAGGATTTGTGGTCCTCTATTATCAAGATATTTGTCCTTGGTCACTTTTCATTCTTTTGAATCATTTTCACATATCATTCCATCTTCACCATTATCATTAGATCACTATTTTATTCATTAAAAGACCAAAGTCAAATAAAAGTTTACATTTAGTCCGCTTAAATAATATATATATATATATATATATATATATATATATATCACTCAAAATTCATTTCACGCATCTCAATTTATTACATGCATTTTTGCATCATTAAAAAGTCAATTATAGAAGTCAACAAAAATAATAAGAAAGAAAAAGACAAAAGTTCACTCACTAGGATCTAAAAATAGCTCTACATTTGATCGTATCGATTCGCAAGTGCACGAATAACGTCAAAGTAATATAAAAGAATATCGATCCCACAGAGACCAATCGTCAATCTATCGATTACTACCGTTACGGTGTTTATCTAAGGCGGTGTAAAAGAGATATTGGGTTTGCAAAATAACGGTAAATAATAAATGCAGGTAAAGACATGTTGAATGTAATTCACGTCAGTTAAGTGATGTTTCGATTGTCTAAATAGAACTACTTATGAGGCAATATTTTCTACTCTTGAAAAGAATCCATTTAACAGGAACTGTCGCTTTCGCGTATTCAGAACCGAGTTTACCCTTAAATTAAGGCCTTTTATTGTCACTTATAAAAGGTGCACAGAACGCTAAAGTAGTAAACTTATTTTTAAGAAATGAGACTCGTAAACTTAGTTGAAAAGTGATTTTGATTTGGAAAGTTTACCCAAGGAGTTTACTGATTTTAAACCTATCAACGCGTTCGAAAACAGTTTCAAAAATAGTTTTTTCTTAAAGTGATAAAGATTCCTAGTTACTACGCCAGGGTGCTTTCGCACTCCTCGAATAATTAAAACTAACCAAGTTTGTTTTAGAAAACTCAAGTTAAAAATCAAAACAACCTTTAAAGTATTTCTACAGATTTCAATATGTGAAACATTACTTTAACCGCGATCCTTACATTCTAACCTTTAAAAGATTTAGCCAGACATGGTAACACAAACGAACATAACGGCGTTAATCATGATGAAAAGTTTGTTTTAGAATGTGAGGCGTAAAGAGCGAGTAAAGTGCGTAAAATAAATAAAGTAAAGCGAGTGCGGGAAAATAAATAAAGTAAAAGCGAGTGCGGAAAATAAATAAAGTAAAAGCGGTGCGGGAAATAAATAAAGTAAAAGCAATGCGGGAAATAAATAAAGTAAAAGCAATGCGGGAAATAAATAAAGTAAAAGCAATGCGGGAAATAAATAAATAAAGCGATAAATAAGAACCTGCTCCAAACGGAGGCTTCGATTCTGGTACAAAAATAAACCTCCGACTCTTGAAGCTAAAGGCGACAACAACTCGAAGTGACCCAACTCAATCTCACAAAGGTGCGATAACCCCCCGATGTGACGGATTATCACTATTACAAATGATAACTATATGCTTAGTGTTGTAAAACTAAGTTGGATCATAGAAAACGAAATGAAATGAGCTATTTATAGAGATTCTCAGCAGTTTGTAAAGACCATGGTGCCCTCCAACTTCTCCTTAGTGGGCTTTAGTGGGAACGTGATTTCCAAAGGTGGCACCCGCCATCCCTTCATGGCGCCCGCCATGTGTGTAAATGGGGTGAATCATGGGACGTGGCGGTTACCTCCTAGTTGAGGGCTGGTGACTCATGGCTTCCCCTATAGCGGCGCCATGTGCGACGCCATGTGTGTAATTTCGCTGAAAAACCCTAATTTTAGATCTTTTTGCTTCGTTTCTTCCAAAAGAGTCTGAAAGTGCTAAATATCTGAAACCAAGAGAAAAGAGAGCATAATACAAATAAAATGACAATAAAGTCCTAATAAACATGTGAAATCCGAGTAAAAAACACGGTGTAATTCGGTGTGATCAAATTCTCCCACACTTAAACCTTTGCTTGTCCTCAAGCAAAACTCTTTATAGTTTGTGCAAGAAAATCAGTATCAACTAGAGTTAATTCGAGGCAAAAAGACTTACGAGTTCATTAAAGGAATGTATCGATAGGTACTAACGAATCGAACTAAGGGTATTGTAGTGACACTTCCCTCAATTGCAATCGTAGGCTTCGTTCCTATACAAATCAATCCACATTACCCCACCATACCTAAGCCTTCTTTTTGTTTTCCTAAAGTCCTTTTCATTCAAGTGCAATCACATTAAGCCCGTTATCTGTACATACTCATAGTAAAGTGACCGGTTAGTGATTATGATCTTAAGCATGGGGCTCTGGTACATAAGTTAGTGTAGCCCTTTTATTTAACCTAATTTGCAGTCGTGGGGGATTGGATCGTAATCCACCCTACCAAGTTCAGCACCAGATACCTCTAAACCAACTAGCAAATAGGCTTATTATTTTATTTTTCTAAGCATGGGGCTCCGATACATAAGTTGGTGTAACCCATTTATTCAACCCAATTTGCAGTTGTGGGGGATTGGATCGTGATCCACCCTACCAAGTTCAGCACCAGATACCTCTGAACCAACAAACAAATAGGCTTATTATTATTTATTTTTTTTATTTTTCTCCTGCATGTTTCGCATATGTTTTTATTTTGTTGGGTTAAATGACCGTGTGAGAGTCACCTAGCCCGGATTTTCATGCGGTTTGGGAACAAAGCAGGGATTTTTGTGATCATTCACTTATTTTCATCGGTCCCCTACGTAGAGCATGCTTAAGCCGGAGCTGACTGCTAGGATAAACTACTTAAGGACCTATTTGAAACAAAAACTAGGACTACAACATATGGGGTATCGGGATCGAATCTTATAATCATGAAGCCTAAGGTGTTAAGACAATACTGATTTTTGAAAAAAATTTCCCAAGTCTTTTACATCCTATTATAAACCTGTCTTGTAGCCTGAATGTTCAAGATGTACTGGTTTCTTGGCTAAATTTTTTTTTGGTAAGGTTAAAGAAATGGGGGAAATAAGGATACACTTACACAGATTACTCGTCAGACACATGTTATTTTATTGAAAGGAAAAACAAGCAACTAAAATAAACAAAACATACTAAAAGTAAAGGAAAACGGTAAAAAGCGATAAAAGTAAAGGAAAGCGATAAAAAGCAATAAAAATAAAGGAAAGATGAAAAGCGATAAAATCTCCTCCCACACTTAAACCGAACATTATCCTCAGTGTTTCGATATGAGATAGGGTAGGAGTAACCTGGAAGAGAGAGAGAGAGAGAGAGAGAGAGAGAGAGAGAGAGAGAGAGATGGAGAAAGAGTGAGAGCTAGGGGTGAGTGTAGCGGTGTATTCGTCACCATTGGAAATATTAACTAGATCCAAGGTAAATCATACAAAGTCGAGTCGCCACCGCACTTCTATTTATCCAAAGGAATGGTTAGAAAGCGAACAAAAACCTACAAAGTTTTACAAACAAAACTAGTAAAAGACAGAGATCTGGGTAAGGGGGTTGGTTATGTCATGGGAAGGTGTTAGGCACCCACAACATCCTAGGTACTCCTAGGGAGCCCTTTTCACAACTTGTTGCAAAAGGTTATTGTTTATGAAATTATTTTGTGCAAACATGATTGAAGAGATGAGAGAAGAATATACAAGTTTATTTACATTTTGTGTTTGGATGGATGAACTCATTGCCTACGCACCCTCTCATGAAAGATAAGGATCAAAACCTCATAGTTCGGGTAAAAGATTTCAAAACAGTGAGTGGATTGATTTTAAACAAAAGCCTTAAGGTCTTTCATTATCAAAGGGAGAAAACTCGACCTGAACAACCACAAGTCCACCATGTGAGAACAGCTTCAACATGCTAGTGAGGGGTTAACCCTATAATAAGCAGGGAAGTCTTACAATTCAATCACTAAGGACAAAAGGTGAGATTTACATCAACCACTAAGATAATTCAGATCTATGGCTAATGCATGAAAATTTTGATTAAGAAGTGGACAAGGGCCACAAAAGCAATTGAGTGGGTTGCATTAACCAATTAGAAGTATTCACAAAGATGGTCAAAGTTGACTTAAAGTTCAATTCAAAATGAGTATTATGAAAAGAAAGTTTAAAATCAGAGGCATAAGGCCTAGGTTTCTAATGTTGAAAACAAGTCAAATGTTTGCACAAAAGTTTTTTGGTTTTGGGTTAAGGATGGAGAAAGGTTAACAAAAGGGTGAGGGTTAAGGGATGCAACCACATATAGGAATTCCTTTCTCAAGATCATAGAGATGATCCAAGTAAGTTCCTTTGGAATTAGGCCACACAAGGTAAAAGCAATAAGCAAGTCTCATAGGAGAACCACAGAAAGAGGAAACAGAATGCCAATCAATGGACTTACATCCAACTCCTAACAACAAAACAGGAAACAGAATGCCAATAGATGGGCTTAGATCCGACTCCAAACAAAACAGGAAACAGAATGCCAATAGATGGACTTATATCTAACTCCTCACAACAAACAGGAAACAGAATGTCAATAGATGGACTTATATCTAACTCCTCAACACAAACAGATGAGCAAAAAGCAAACACACATGAGCAAATGCATCAAAAACAATCACATCAATCAATCATCACACTCTATATACAAACAAGAGTCTCAGACAAATGGTTGGGCTTTAGTCAAGAGGGGTCATATCAACCTCGACAAACAAGCCAAAACTGTAGGGGTGTTCTGAAGCTCTTAACCACTCACATTGAGAGTTAGGGTGAAGCTGATGAAATGGAACTGAGGATGAGACCTCATGCTCTTAACCCTGGCCTGGGTGAGCTTATGATAAAGAGAGTGTGGGGATCCAGAATGTGGGATCCTATTCCACTTGACAGACTCTATACAAAGATCTTGGGTTATGTTCAAGAGCATCAGCACGTAGTGCGAGCATAATGAACGACTCACATAATAACAGGGGATTGACTGCTAATCCCTTCTATCTGTCAATTGCCTCTTCACTTAGGAGGACTTAACAAGTAACATGCCTCATCTAGAGGTCTTTAGCACAAATGTAAACAATCACAATCATTGCCTCTTAAGGAGGACTTCAGCCAAATGCCTGCCAAAAAGGTGACAAGACTTCCAGACTACATGGAGTAAGAGGGCTAAACTACCTTAGTGGTGTATCAACCACACTCCAAAGCAAAGGCTAAGCAAAATCTAGCTAGCAACTAATGTACCTGTACAAAAGCCAAACAGTTAATAGTGTATTCAGAAAACCAAACAAACAACAGTGGAACTTTCCAATATGTACACAATGTAAGTCACAAGCGCAAGCACTCAAATGAGTTCATCACATCAATGGACCTACAACACAACAAGAGTTAGTGATCAAAGCAAATGACATCTCAAGTAATGAGACCACACCAACCATTAGTGCTAAATACCTGAAACACAAAACACAATTGGTGAGTACAAACCACTAGTATAAAGACTAGGGTCAAAGGCAAGTCAAATGACCAAAACAGAATTCAATATTTCACATGAAGCACATTCAATCAAACAAGAAAGAGTCCTCAAAAGGACCAAAACCCATTCATAAGGCAAAGCCATCAAATGATCAAGGTAAAGCTAAGGCAAGCAATATGCACAAAGTTGGACATCCAAATTAGAAAATCCAAATTAAAACAGAAAAGCAACCAATGATCATGAAATTTTTTATGCAAGCTTATCATGTTAAGAATGAACATCATGCAAAAAATTAGGTCCAGAAGAGCTCAAATGATATGTAAATGAAAATGAACAAATGCAACATCAAATATATGGTACAAATTGTCACACCATATGTTCATGTGTCCAAAACAGTGATGGCATATGATAAAATACTCAAACCAAAGCCAAAAAATCACATCACATGTTAGGATCAAGCATGTCAAATTTCAAATCCATTGGATAAATCATGAGCATTTCACAAGCAAATGAATGTAGCATATCAACATGGCATCATGTGCAATCAACAAATCACAATTAAAAATCCAGCATCCAACAATTCATGAAATCAATGCTAAAAAATACTAGACATCAAAACAAGAATGTGAAAAAAAGTTTGGATCAATTTGGACATGTTTTCTATTTTTTATGATTTTTTGAAATTGAATGAACAAAATGAAATAAAATGAAAATCATGTGGAAAATGAAATGTGAATGAAAATCAGAAAGTGCATAATGCCAGATTCGAACCCATGCGTCCAAGGTTCATGAGTGTATCAAATAAAATCCATAAACATGCATTAGGGAAGGATCGAACTCATGCACTGAAGGCAGGAAATGAAATTCACAAAAACGCATAGGGTGAGAATCGAACTGATGCGCGCTAGGTTCAAAGCGAAAATCCAAATAAATTCACAAAGCACAAGGCCAGGTATCAAACTGAGGCGCGCAAGGTCATAAGCGCTCACCAAAATGCAGCGTTTTGCTGCATAAACCCTAGGCCAATGGAACAGTTGCAGACGGCGGAGGACGGCGGTTTCAGCCGTCTTCTCCGATGGTACAGGCGGAGCAACGTGAACAAAATTTCCAGAATTGGACAAACTATATATGGTTAGAACCGTCTTGCAACGTAGATCACATATATCATAATCATTTAGCCTAATTCTCGATGAATCAACTGGATCGAGCGAAAACATTCTTGATGTCAAAACTTTAAATCAACATATCTTGAGCAATACTTAACCAAATCAAAATCTAAAGCTATCAGAATCATCAACATCAAAAGATCTACAAGTTTAGGTACATGAAACAGCAAATAGTGAAGGTCGAAATTCCACTTACTTGATGTGCAGTGTGATGAATTCGTGGCTTCCAGCTCTCAAACCTTCCAGATCTTCTCCCTCAACCTTGCTATGAAGCTTTATGCACAAAGCAGCAATTGAAAATCCTCAAATCAAGCTCAATTTCAGAACTCCATCTTCATGTTCAAGCTTTGGGATCTTCACGATTCTGGACTGAATTGGCCAAAGTAATGGTTGATTCTTGCTCCAAACTACACCAGGATCATGAATCTACCAAGAAACTTGGTGTTTGTGTGAAGAACTTTGAAATTCAAGGAGAGAGAAAAAATGGAGGGAATGTGAATTTTCAGATCTAGAATTGTTGTTATGGCAAATGCAGTTAGGTTTTAGTATTTATATGATGTGTTAATGATGTTGTAATCAAGATTAGGCTTTGGCTAATTGAAAATTAAGGAGATGTAAGGTGTAATGCCAAAAATGCAAGTGTGAGGTAGCATGATAAATGTGCATGTGAACAGTGCCATGCAAGGTGCAATTTCACTCAAAATCAATCCATAAACATCATGGAATGGTTAAATGGCTTGTATGATCATCCAATTTTGAATTCTCCATTTTCCCTCCAAAATGCACATGTTTGGACACTTGAACATGTGAGCTTCTTTCATGCAAGTCAATGATTGATTTGTAATCTCTTGGTCATAAGGAGCATTTTGCAAAAAGAGTGGACCAATTTGGAGTTTTGGATCAAAAGTTATGGCATTTTGAAGTTCCATGTATACTTTGCAATCATTTGTTCACAACTCCTCAACTAATTATCAGATGGACATGGTATAGGACTTTTTGAAAAGAGGAGAGAAAGATCTTCAACTTTCATGTTCACCAAAAATCCATTTGAATCTTCTTTGATGTTGGAAAGTCAAGTTGAATGTGGACCAAAAACTTGCCATTTTTGGAAACTTGAAATTATAGGTCACTTTCCATTTTTGGAAACTTTTGCTTTGACTTCAAAATCTTCAAGATAGATGTTTGACATGATGAATAGGCCTTGTTTGAACATGAATGGGATGTCTCAAATCACCTCCCCACCTCAAAGCCTTCAATTAACTGCACAGTTGATTGTATTGGTCCTCAGATGACCTTGACAATGCCTGGTGAACTTGAGCCTTTACCACTTGGGGAATTTGCTAAAAAAATGGAACCATAGCTCATATAAGCTCAAGATGATAATCATATGGTCCTCATTTCAAGAAAATACCATCAGCTCTTGTACAATGGATGCTCTTGAATTGCTTGACCTGTGCTTGCTTAGACTGCAAAACAAATGTTAGATGACATATTTTTGGTGCTTTTGGTTAGTGATTAAAACAAGAAAAGCAATGATATACAATGCAAGAAAGCCTGGTGATCTCAAACCACTCACAGGAGATCCCACCCAAGGGGAAAGGAAGGCAAGATGCTCAAAGATCCTTGAGGCTATGAAATGCAATGATATGATGCCATGAGGGATCTTAGGGACAAAATTGGGGTCTTACAGTGAGCACCGGTACCGTCACCGTCACCGCCCTGGTCAGGATGCCTGGGTCGACGACGTCTGGATCGAGTACTAAGTCCTTCTTGCAGCTGCTGAGAGCGAACTACGAGAGATCCTTGGGTGGCCTCGATGAGAGAGAAGTGACGCTCATTAGACTGTCTCATACGTTGCTGCTCATTAGTGATCGCAACCAAAGACTCAGTGACAGTCTGATGTGCTCGCTCACTACGCTGCTGGGAAGCTACCATAAAACTCATATTGTCTGACAGTTGTTGGTTTATGGTGTTCAGGAGGGTGTCACACCTTTCCTCACGAGCCAGGTGCTCGCGCCACATCTCCTCGCTGATGTAGAAGCCAGGAGTGGTATCTGCAAAAGGGTTAGAGGAAGAAGGTGCGGTGTGTGCAGGTGATGCAACATGAATATCATGAGCCGGTGACTGGTCGTGCCGGTCATACTCATCATCGGTTCCTTTCCATTCGTCCATAGGAATGTTAGGTGGCAAAAGACCGGTAAAGGGCGGAGCATCAATATCGTATGTTCAATTCCTTGCATGTCGCACATCCGTACGTTGAGAGCAAGGTAGGACAACGCTGGGTACAGCTGCACCATGTATCATAAGGTAGAAACCACCTTCTCGCCGCACCTTGCATAATTTCATATCTTTCAAAAACTTCAAGTTAATAGTGCGGTGAGGGAGTGGTTCCAAGGTGGCTAACTCAGCGTGTAGATTCAACGCTCTAGCAATGAAGGTAATCAAACCACCAAAAGAGATGGTTCCTCCTTTCTTAAGGATGGCAGACATATGGGCCAACATGAAAGGAACAGGATTGACCCTGCGACTAGTGAGGCAACCCTGTAAAATAGCAATTCTCGGGCATTTACTTTGTTAGAATTTTCCCGGCTAAATATGGTACATGCCAAAAGGTATCTAAAAATACGTATGGCCGGGTTATGGATATTAAAAGCCAAAATTCCTTTAAAGGAAGTGACATTCACATTAGATAATCTGTTCTAAGGGCGTCTCACAAATAACACCATCACCATAAGGCATTCCGAGCAAACCCGCTAAAGCATCGGTAGTGTACTCATATTCTACATTAAATATTCTAATATAAACGGTACCCACCGTGCTAGCAGTCCCAGGATGGACAATGTAAATTAGGGAACTTAAAAATTCCCTAGTGAGCCTATCGTAGGTGGGAATTTTACTAGCAAAAATATCGTGTAATCCTAAATTGTCTAGCATGTGGAATACACTATGATATGTGCCTAGAGTGTACAAACAGTCTTCATCGACATACCTGGTAGCAAGGATCTCCCGAGTTTGCAATCTTTGCAAAATCTTGTTTTGTCGCTCACCGGGCTTTCCTCCACGAAGAGTGATGTTGTTAAACTCCATTCCGGCCATTAATGGAGGTTGTAGAGAAGAATGAGTATTTATAGAAAAGAAAAGAGAAAATGGAATTTAATGGATTTTTGATGGAGAGTTGGAGAAGTGAAGATGGAGAATTGTAATGGCTTGTAGTGAAAATGAGAAGCTTGGAAATTTTTATGAATTTTGTGGAGTTTGGAGAAGAAGAGAATAGGTTTAGAGAGGTTGAAGAAGGTATAGATAGTGAAAAAGGTAAATCTGACTGTTACGTCATGGCGCCCGCCATGTCTTCGGATATGGTTTGGGTCGACTGTGTTGTTTGCTTCTTGGGCCTCAATTTTCTCGTCTTCATTTTGGCAATGGGGGGTATATATAAGTAGGGGTGGCAAAACGGGCTCGGCCCGCGGGGCATGCCCGTTTTGCCCGCGTTTTTGTGCGGGGCGGGCCAAGGATTTAGGCCCTCACCCTCAAATGTGTCTGCCCCGCCCCGCCCCATTTTTTTCGCGGGCTTTTGCGGGCACGTGTATTTACATAATTTTTTGCATTTTTAGGCTTAAAGAGTGCAGTGCCCGCGGGCTTTTCCCGTCCCGTCCTCACTTTTTTGCGGGGTGGGTCTAAGTTTTAGGCTCGCATCCTCAACTATGACCGCCCCGCCCCGCCCCGTTTTTTTGCGGGGCGGGCCTAAACGGGGCGGGCATGCCCGTTTGCCACCCCTATATATAGGTATCCACGAATGCTGTTTTTTTTTTTTTTGATTTTAAGCTTGATAAAATAAAATGAAACGGAATAAAATAAAACAAAATAAAACAAAATAAAATAATGGACATAAAAATATAATATATATATATATATATATATATATATATATATATATATATATATATATATATATATATATATATATATATATATATATATATATATATATATATATATATATATATGGTATGTGTGTGTGTGTGTGTGTGTGTGTGTGTGTGTGTGTGTGTGTGTGTGTGTGGGTGTGTGTGTGTGTGTGTGTGTGTGTGTGTGTGTATGTGAAGAGTCAATAATAATAAGCATGAATAATAAGTATGGAAAAATAGGGAAATTCAAACGGTATTTCTCGGTCCATGATGGCATCAACGCTCAGGATATAGTGGAGTCTCCTCGACTTCGTAGCCTTGAAGCTCCGTAATCTGGCGTCGGAGATCGGCGATCTCATCATGCAGCATATCAGTCTTGGTGTCGTGTGAGGCAACTGCTACCTCAACCTGCAGGGCAACGTCAGCAAACTCCTAGTGAAGCTCGGCTATCTCCATGCGAAGCTTAACCAATTCGGACTGCATGCTCGGAGTCTGGAGATTAGGATTGTTGGTACGGACTTTAATTTTGATCGGTGCAATCTTCGGCGCATCCACTGTCTCTCCCTGCCCTTCTATGGCGTAGGCCCAATTGGCCTGATCAATAACACAAGTCACCTAAGGGTCAGGTAAAGTGAAGTAGTGAATGGTCTCACCCTCAATTAACAGCCTGTATTGATCCGGATGGAAAGAGGATCTCCTCGTCAGACCATGGTCTAGACAGAAATCAACATCCATCAAGGTGTAACTGCAATAAGGCGTCAGGTGAGATAGTCTCCTATCGAGTCCCAGGACTGAGGCTATGTGAGTCACCATGCTTCCGACATGTATGGGACTCGCAGCAGAGTGAGCATTAAGGTATAGGCTCTCGATCAAGAAAGCTCCACAGTCTACCGGGCGTGACTGAGTGGTACAGTACATGAAGAAGATCTCTTCAGTACTCACATGCGCGTCAGGGTCACTCTTCCCCAGGAAGGTGTGAGCAATGATCATCTGGAAGTATCGGAAAGCAGGGTTGTGAATCTTGTTAGAGATCTAGGTTGAATGGTCAGGACTACCTCCACATGTGATATCGCTCCAAAACTTCTCGACGTCTCAGCTCAAAAAGTAGCTCATGGGGAGCTCGGACGAAGCATCATAGGCAGTCTAGAAACCAAGCAAGTCGCCGAAACGCTTGTGGTTGAAGGTGTATTCTGCCCCAAACAACCTGAAGTTAATGTATCCTCCATCACTGGCGTGACCATCATAAGGCTCGTAGATAAGCGAACTCAGGAACTCCAAAGTCAGGTTCCTGTAAGTCACGTGCATAGCATCTGTATATTCATCCCACTGTAATTGATTGCATAAGTGCCTAACACTAGGCTCAATGCCTAATGCCTCCATGCAGCTCGAGTCGGGATATCTAGTAGGCAGCATCGTACGCTATGAAAGCATGGTGTAGCGCTGCTCTTGAACTGGGTCACGGAAGATTACTGGCATGGTGTCGATATTCTCCATTCCTGAAAAGTTAGATTAGAAACAGAGGACACCTGAAATCACAAATATTATAACTGTTAGTCTCCACATAGATATACATACATATAAAACAAATAAATATAAATTGAAAATAGTAAAAGTAAGGGAAAAGAAGTCATGGGTTGCCTCCCATGCAACGCTTGTTTAACGTCGTTAGCTTGACGATTCGAACTTTATATGTTAGAGGTAGGAATTGGAGGGTCGGTCAGAGTTTGGTCATGACATTCTGTGGGTATTTCACCTCCTTGGTATTGCTTCAATCTTTGTATGTTTACCACGAATGGATTACAGGAGTTGTTTCGGATTTCAACTGCTCCGGATTTCAGGATTTTGGACACCTCAAAGGGGCCTGTCCATCTCGAACGCAGCTTACCTGGAAAAAGACGTAATCTCGAATTGAAGAGAAGAACAGAGTCTCCTATATTAAATTCCTTTTTCACGATCCTCTTGTCGTGCCAAGCTTTGGTTCTCTCCTTGTATATAACAGCATTCACGTAAGCGTTCTTGCGAAGTTCCTCCAATTTGTGAATATCAAGGATTCTCTTCTTGCCAGATGCTAGGTAATCCAAATTTAGGGTCTTGATGGCCCAATATGCCTTGTGCTTGAGTTCAAAAGGTAAGTGACATGACTTCCCGTAGACCAACTGGTACGGTGTAGTTCTAATGGGGGTCTTGTAAGCAGTTCTGTAAGCCCACAGTGCTTCTGTTAGATTTTCGGACCAATCTTTTCTAGATATTGATATAGTTTTCTCCAAGATCTGCTTAATCTCTCTGTTGGATACTTCCACTTGACCATTAGTCTAGGGGTGATATGGTGTTGCTACTCTGTGTTTCACTCCATATTTCCTTAGGAGCTTATTAAATATTCTGGATATAAAATGCGATCCACCGTCGCTTATGACAAGTCGTGGAACTCCAAATCTGGGAAAGATATTGTTCTTGAACATCTTGATGACTACTCTTGTGTCGTTGGTGGGTGCGGCTATAGCTTCTATCCACTTGGACACATAGTCAATTGCTACCAAAATGTACTTGTTTCCCAATGAAGATGGAAAAGGTCCCATGAAATCTATACCCCAAACGTCAAATAGTTCCACTTCTTGGATGTTATTCAAAGGCATTTCGTCATGTCTTGAGATGTTCCCAACGCGCTGGCACCGGTCACATCGAACAACATAAGCATGGACATCACGCCATAATATCGGCCAATAAAGACCAACTTGAAGGATCTTAGCATATGTCTTGGATGTGCTTGAATGTCCACCATAGGGTGAAGAATGATAATGCTCTATGATGTTTCTGACTTCTTCTTCCGGGACGCAACGTCGAAATATGTTATCAGTTCCTCTTTTGAAAAGGAGTGGTTCGTCCCAATAGAAGTGTCTTATATCTTTAAAGAACTTCTTCTTCTGTTGATAGTTGAGGTTGGGTGGTATGATATCAGCGGCTAGATAGTTCACAAAATCAGTGTACCATGGTACTTTGCTAATTTATGAAATCGTCCCAAGGTTGTCTCTGTCAGGTTCAAGGGGAGCGGTATCTATCTTAGCTACTAGTTTGTCATAGGTGAAGTCATCATTTATAGGTAAATGATCTGGCTTTAAATGCTCTAATCTGGAAAGATGGTCAGCAACTACGTTTTCTGTTCCTTTTTTGTCTCTAATGTCTAAATCGAATTCTTGTAGTAAAAGGATCCACCTGAGTAATCTAGGTTTTGTATCCTTTTTGCTAAGAAGGTAACAAATAACTGCATGGTCTGTATAGACTATAATCTTAGATCCTACAAGATAAGACCTAAATTTATCGATTGCGAAAACTACAGCTAGGAGTTCCTTCTTTGTTGTTGTATAATTTAATTGAGCGGCATCTAGGGTTCTACTAGTGTAATATATTACGTGTAGTTTCTTATCTTTTCTTTTCCCTAAAACAACTCCTATAGCGAAATCGCTAGCATCACACATTATTTCGAAGGGTTTAGTCCAATCCGGGGTTTGTAGAATGGATGATGAGATTAATGCTTGTTTTAGCTGGTTAAAGGCCTTGATGCATTTCTCATCAAAAATAAATTCGATGTCTTTCATCAGAAGGCCGGTTAGGGGTTTTGTTATTTTAGATAAGTCTTTTATAAAGCGTCGGTAGAAACCGGAGTGTCCAAGGAAACTACGGACTTCTCTAACTGTCTTAGGAGGGTTAAGGTTTTCTATAACTTCTATTTTTGCTTTATCGACCTCAATGCCTCTTTCAGATATTATGTGTCCTAACACTATGCCTTCTTTGACCATAAAGTGGCACTTCTCCCAGTTTAACACTAGGTTAACTTCTACGCATCTCTCTAGGATTTTCTCAAGGTTAATAAGGCAGTCTTCAAAGTCTAATCCACACACCGAGAAGTCGTCCATAAATACTTCTATGATTCCGTTGAGATAATCTGCGAATATTGACATCATACAACGTTGGAAAGTAGCTGGCGCATTACAGAGTCCAAACGGCATTCGTCTGTAAGCAAACGTTCCGTAGGGACAGGTAAAGGTTGTTTTCTCTTGATCCTCGGGGTGAATGGGTATTTGGAAAAATCCAGAATATCCATCAAGATAACAAAAGTAAGAGTGCCTGGCAAGACGCTCCAACATTTGATCTATGAATGGAAGGGGGAATGGTCTTTCCTAGTTGCCTTATTTAGCTTCCTATAATCTATGCACATACGTCATCCGCCTTCTATGTGTTTAGCGACATGCTCTCCCTTTTCGTTCTGCACAATTGTGATGCCTCCCTTCTTGGGTACCACATGTACAAGACTTACCCTCTTACTATCAGAAATCTGATAGATTATACCAGCTTCCAGTAGTTTAAGGACTTCCTTTTTCACCACCTCGCTCATCACAGGGTTGATTCTTCTCTGATGTTCTCTGGAAGGTTTTGAATCTTCCTCTAGCGAGATCCTGTGCATACACACGGATGGGCTAATACCTTTTAAATCAGAGATGTTGTACCCTAAGGCAGAGGGGTATCTTCTTAAAACGTTCAAGAGTCGATTTATCTCCTCTTGGTTTAAGGTGGCACTAACTATTACTTGGCGGTTCATTTCTTCATCCAAAAACTCATATCTTAGGTTCTTGGGTAGTTCCTTAAGTTCTTGGGCTGGTTTTTGAGAATTAGGTGAAGGGTCTGGAGTAAGATCCAGACATTCGTTAGTGAGAGGTTCCGTTTACTCTAACTCGTCATCCTTTTCATTCGGGTTTGAAAATGGTTCGATCTTAGGTTCTCCCTGATCAAATTCTCTTAAGCACTCATCTATGATATCGATCGCATAACATGCGTCTCCTAGAATTGGTACCATTAGGAATTTCGAAAGAATGAACTCGATCTTTTCGTCCCCTACTTCGAAGGTTAATTTCCCTCTTTTGACATCTATTATAGCTCCGGCGGTTGATAAGAATGGTCTACCTAAAAGGATAGGGATATCTTCGTCTTCTTTGATATCCATGACCACAAAGTCTATTGGGATATAAAGTTGACCGATCCTAACTGGGATGTCTTCTAAAGTGCCTACAGGATACTTAACAGACCTATCGGCTAATTGTAGGGACATCTTAGTTGGTTGCAATTCTCCTAGGTTTAATCTCTTACATACAGCTAAGGGTATTAAACTTACACTAGCGCCTAAGTCTAGGAAAGCTTTGTCGATCACATGATTTCCTAAAATGCAAGGTATAGAGAAACTACCAGGGTCTTTATCCTTCTTAGCAAGTTTATCCTCAGAAATAAAGTTGCATTCCAAGGGTTTTGGGTCGTCAAGCCTACGCTTGTTAATTAAGATGTCTTTGAGAAATTTGGCGTAAGACGAAATTTCGGTGATAGCTTTGGTAAAAGGAATCTCTACATGAAGATTTTCTATCACTTTTATAAATTTTTGGTATTGGTTGTTGACTTTGGTTTGTTTAAGTCTTTGCGGATACGAGATTGGTGGTTTGTACGGGGGAGGTGGTTTGTAAGTTTTATCCTTGGCTTCACCTTCTTGGTTGGTTGGTTTCTCGGATTCCTCTAGTTCCTCTTCTTGGTTGGTAGGCATATTCTCTTTAGAAGTTTTGGACTCGCTCATTGCTGGGTTCTGAGGCCCTTCGTAAGCGGTCCCACTTCGTAACGAGATAGCGTTAGCTTGCCCTCGAGGGTTTGGTTGAGGTTGTCCAGGAAATTGGTCTCCAGGTGTAGTTTGTGGGGCTTGTTTTTGTGCTACCTGTGAGATCTGGGTTTCAAGCATCTTATTGTGAGTGATTATCTTATCAACCTTGGTTCCTAATTGCGTTATAAGTTCGTTCACTTGAATGTTTTGGTTTAGGAATTATTTATTCTGCTGAGTCTGGTCCGATATAAAGCTTTCCATGATCTTCTCAAGGTTAGACTTCTGGGGCACAACTTGCATAGGTTGGTTTGGTTTTTGGGCTTGATAACCTTGCGGTCTCTGAGGTGCATTATTTTGGATAGGGTTCTGGTTTTTATAGGAGAAATTTGGATGATTCTTCCATCCAGGGTTGTAAGTGTTTGAAAACGGGTTACCTTGGGCGTAATTCACTTGGTCGGTATTTAATTCGTTCAAAAGGTTACACTCTGCCGATTCGTGTCCTTTAGACCCACAGAGTTCGCACTCTATGTGGACTACTGCTACGGTGTTAGCATTTGTAGACATATGTTCGATCCTAAGGGCTAAAGCGTCCATTTTCGCCTGCATCATGTCTAGAGAGCTCACCTCATGTATTCCACCTTGGGTCTCCTTTTTCTCTATTGATGCTCGTTCAGTTCCCCATTGATAATGGTTTTGGGTCATATCCTCAATTAGGTCACAAGCTTCTGGATAAGGTCTGTTCATCAGCGCGCCACCTGCGGCAGGGTCGATGCTCATCTTGGTGTTATAATGGAGTCCATTGTAGGAGGTATGAACGAGCAGCCATTGTTCTAGCCATGGTGTGGGCAGACTCTTAATAGCTCTTTTTATCTCTCCCAAGCTTCGAAAAGCGATTCTCCTTGGTTTTGAGAAAATCTAGTTATTTGGTTTCGAAGAACAACATTCTTACTAGGGGGAAATATCTAGCAAGGAATACTCTCCTAAGGTCTTCCCAGGTAGTTACTGAATTAGCTGGAAGTGAATCTAGCCATGAACGTGCTCTATCCCTGAGGGAGAAAGGGAATAATCTTAAACGGATCGCATCGGGTGAAGCGCCGTTAGATTTAAAGGTGTCGGCTAGTTGGATAAAAACTTTTAAATGTTGATTCGGGTTCTCAGTAGCGAGACCCGCGTATTGGTGTTGTTGCACTAATTTCAACAAAGACGGTTTTAGTTCGAAATTGTTAGCAAGTATAAGGGGGTTTACTATACTCGAACTAGGTTCCTCATCAGAGGGTTGAGAAAATTCCTTAAGAAGTCGCCTATCGCGATTCTCGGCCATAGCTTTCTTAATTCGGATGAGTAAGAGGCGTGTACGAGTATAACGTTCGGGTTCCGCTAAAGGATCTACTAAATTTCCGATACTACGGGTTCTTTGCATTTACCGGCTAATAATGCCTTAGTCTATACGGTGTAACAACAGGGTACAAAATTTGACGAAGTTCGTCCCCGACAACGGTGCCAAAAACTTGATCGTATCGATTCGCAAGTGCACGAATAACGTCAAAGTAATATAAAAGAATATCGATCCCACAGAAACCAATCGTCAATCTATCGATTACTATCGTTATGGTGTTTTTCTAAGGCGGTGTAAAAGAGATATTGGGTTTGCAAAATAACGGTAAATAATTAATGCAGGTAAAGACAGGTTGAATGTAATTCACGTCAGTTAAGTGATGTTTCGATTGTCTAAATAGAACTACTTATGAGGCAATATTTTCTACTCTTGAAAAGAATCCATTTAACAGGAACTGTCGCTTTCACGTATTCAGAACCGAGTTTACCCTTAAATTAAGGCCTTTTATTGTCACTTATAAAAGGTGCACAAAACGCTAAAGTAGTAAACCTATATTTAAGAAATGAGACTCGTAAACTTAGTTGAAAAGTGATTTTGATTTGGAAAGTTTACCCAAGGAGTTTACTGATTTTAAACCTATCAACGCGTCCGAAAACAGTTTCAAAAATAGCTTTTCCTTAAAGTGATAATGATTCCTAGTTACTACGCCAGGGTGCTTTCGCACTCCTCGAATAATTAAAACTAACCAAGTTTGTTTTAGAAAACTCAAGTTAAAAATCAAAACAGCCTTTAAAGTATTTCTACAGATTTCAATATGTGAAACATTACTTTAACCGCGATCCTTACATTCTAACCTTTAAAATATTTAGCCAGACATGGTAACACAAACGATCATAACGACGTTAATCATGATGAAAAGCTTGTTTTAGAATGTGAGGCGTAAATAGCGAGTAAAGTGCGTAAAATAAATAAAGTAAAGCGAGTGCGGGAAAATAAATAAAGTAAAAGCGAGAGCGGAAAATAAATAAAGTAAAAGCGATGCGGGAAATAAATAAAGTAAAAACAATGCGGAAAATAAATAAAGTAAAAGCAATGCGGGAAATAAATAAATAAAGTAATAAATAAGAACCTACTCCAAACGGAGGCTTCGATTCTGGTACAAAAATAAACCTCTGACTCCTGAAGCTAAAGACGACAGCAACTCGAAGTGACCCAACTCAATCTCACAAATGTGCGATAACCCCCCAATCTGAAGAATTATCGCTATTACAAATGATAACTATATGTTTAGTGTTGTAAAACTAAGTTGGATCATAGAAAACAAAATGAAATGAGCTATTTATAGAGATTCTCAATGTTTGTAAAGACCATGGTGCCCTCCAACTTCTCCTTAGTGGGCTTTAGTGGGAACGTGATTTCAAAAGGTGGCGCCCGCCATCCCTTCATGGCGCCTGCCATGTGTGTAAATGGGGTGAATCATGGGAACGTGGCGGTTACCTCCTAGTTGAGGGCCGGTGACTCATGGCTTCTGTCATACGGTGAACTGGACTTTATTGGATTTGTAATCGCAATGTCGCGGTTAGCAAGAGTCGCCACCGACTTTTCTTTTATCCCATAAGGAAAGGCGGAAAAGAACAGGAAAGACCTTAATTTAGATTCTTAGGTTCGGGAGGTACTTTATACAAAGGGAAGGTGTTAGGCACCCTTCGTATCCATGGTTATCCATGGGCTCTTAATTGCTCAATCATTTATGTTTTCTTTGTTTGAAAAAAGTGGTTGAGAAATGTATGAAAAATGTTTTGAAAATGAGAATTTAACTTTGTAATGATTCTTGCATGAATGTATACAAAGTGGTTATCTCGTTTAATTTAGAAAATAGTTTAGAAAAATATAACTCGGCAATGATCCTAGTACGGATGTATGCTAAGTGGTGATTTTCCAAAAGAAGACGTTTGAAAGGTGCGAGGTGCGAAAAGTATATTTTTTAGGTTATGACTGAGCAATTAAGGTTATACCTGTCCGAGGTCTTTCCGGGCATTTCCCATCCTTATGAGGGTAAAACTGTCCTTACTATTGAGAAGTAAGTGGTTTTATCCTGGGGATGTTGAAGGGTCATCGTAGGGTCATCGATAGGTCATTGAAGGCAACAGTTGTAAGGATACCTTAGCATTCGAAGGGGCGATCATCATTTAACCGTAGGCTACACCGAAGGGTCGTCGGGGGACAAAATCGTATTTTCGAAGGCAACATCCGAGGGACCATAATTTATTTTATGATGATTTAACCGAAGGGTCTTTGCTAAGGGTATCCCCATACTCGCGGGACATGACCATTATACCGTGATACCGTAAGGCAGCAGAGAGAGGTCCAAGATCATTTATTTAAAGGTCATATTTTAAAGTCAATTAAGTAATTAAGTCCATACTAAAATCAATGCATTAAAATTAATACATTAAAATTAATACATTAGAATTAAGACATTAAAATGAACACATTAAAATTAATTAGGCCACTTAGGATGAGTCTCCACAAGGGTATCCCACAAATAAAGTGGGAGACCTAAACAGCAATCTTTTCCCGGGACATATGAACCTTTGCAAAATTCAGCAAACGGGTTAGAATACCAAATCAGGGTGCAATCGAGAGTTGCACCAAAGTAATAGGTAAACAAAGCATGGTTATGATAAAACAGGTCAGATGGGCAAAGATCAAAATAGGACGAAGAACAGCGGCATCCATTACAACAATTCAAAGTATCCAGGCATACTTAAGTTACATGCAAAGCCTCAAATATATTTATGAATCTCAATTATGATATCACATGTGAATTAGGAACATAAGGCGATAATAGTAACGCAAACCTGTTTGCAATTGAGTCGCAACCTTGAATTGGCCGATCGGATAGAATTGAGCGGAGGTGACCTTGCTGCCGCCGTAAGATTAGATTCGGTAAAAAGGCACACAATAGTTTCCGTTGTAGAAACTATTGTGCGAAAAGAATTAACTAAATACCAAAAGGGAATCCGGAATTGCAAAAGAAATAGTGTAGCACTTGTAAAACACAATGCCTAAGCTGCTGGAAAAGAAGAAAAAAATGCAAAGGCGAAAACGGCAAAGGAAAAAGAATCTCCGAAAAAGCTCCCCTTTTAGGTTTTCAAGGTGGCTATTTATATTGTTGTCATTAGGTCATGCATGCTGCCCAAAAAGTCTTCAACGTGCGCATGGATATAGTGGATGCAGGGCCCAACATTCCTCAACGGATCTTCAAGTCTCCGAAGCGTTACCTGCGCCTACAAAGTAGGGGAATGGTGTGACGTTCGTCACACCATGTGTGACGCCCGTCACAGGGGTGTGCTGCGTGACGCTCGTCACGCCTTCTGTGACGCCCGTCACAAGGCTGTGTTGCGTGACGCTCGTCACGCCCTCTGTGACGTCCGTCACAGGCACAACATTTGTGTCTTGCGCTTTGGGCTGGGCTTTGCTGTTTGGTTCGTTTTCTTTTCTTTTTGCACCCCTTTTCCTTCGCTTCCAAATAAACCACTTTCATATTATCACTGGGTGAGCGTGTAGGCCAGTTTGGGTCATTCGTGAGCTGGGCCTTTGTTCCTTTAAGTGTCATAAAATGAGTCGGAATGCCCTGAAATGTCTTGAAATATTAATGGGCAAATTTTGGGGTATGACAGCTGCCCCTGTTCAATATTCTTGAACCGAGAGAGTAGAATGGTATGCCGTTCGTGGTCTGGAGGTGAAAGATTATTGAACACTAGAATGCCCCAAAATTTTGCACTTGCCAATTAGTCTTGGTGGAGATGGGCTTAAAGATACCATCCAAGAAACTTGCTGAGGAGATTTCCAGATTGTTTCGTACATTAGACGATATCTAGAGACATGGGTGTCACACCGGGTCATACATCAGACCGTATAGTGAACCCTCCATTATGCTGTTGACTTCGTCGGGGAGTCAGAGTATGCTATACTGCTGGGGATAAGGGATCAGAATGGATCATACATTAGACCGTGTCTGAAGACCAGAGTGGGCTGTCCATTAGGCAGATGACTTTGCTGAGGATGAAAAATCAGAACGGATCGTACGCTAGATTGTATCTGAGTTGAAGATCCAAATGGGTCTTATGATAGACTGTATTGGAGTTGCAGGATGAGCCGTCCATTAGGCTGAATCTGATGATAAAAGGGGGTAGTCGTACACTAGACTACACTTCAGAAATGTACCGTACACTAGGTAGCATCTGAGGAGACAAAGGTCTTAATTGGGTCGTACATTAGACCGTATCAGAGCAGAATGAGCCGTCCATTAGGCCGAATCTGATGATAAAAAGGGGGTAGTCGTACACTAGACTACACTTCAGAAATGTACCGTACACTAGGTAGCATCTGAGGAGACAAAGGTCTTAATTGGGTCGTACATTAGACCGTATCAGAGCAGAATGAGCCGTCCATTAGGCCGAATCTGATGATAAAAAGGGGGTAGTCGTACACTAGACTACACTTCAGAAATGTACCGTACACTAGGTAGCATCTGAGGAGACAAAGGTCTTAATTGGGTCGTACATTAGACCGTATCAGAGCAGAATGAGCCGTCCATTAGGCCGAATCTGATGATAAAAAGGGGGTAGTCGTACACTAGACTACACTTCAGAAATGTACCGTACACTAGGTAGCATCTGAGGAGACAAAGGTCTTAATTGGGTCGTACATTAGACCGTATCAGAGCAGAATGAGCCGTCCATTAGGCCGAATCTGATGATAAAAAGGGGGTAGTCGTACACTAGACTACACTTCAGAAATGTACCGTACACTAGGTAGCATCTGAGGAGACAAAGGTCTTAATTGGGTCGTACATTAGACCGTATCAGAGCAGAATGAGCCGTCCATTAGGCCGAATCTGATGATAAAAAGGGGGTAGTCGTACACTAGACTACACTTCAGAAATGTACCGTACACTAGGTAGCATCTGAGGAGACGAAGGTCAGATTGGGTCGTACATTAGACCGTATCTGAGCAGACTGAGCCGTCCATTAGGCTGAATCTGATGATAAAAAGGGGTAGTCGTACACTAGACTACACTTCAGAAATGTACCGTACACTAGGTAGCATCTGAGGAGACGAAGGTCAGATTGGGTCGTACATTAGACCGTATCTGAGCAGACTGAGCCGTCCATTAGGCTGAATCTGATGATAAAAGGGGTAGTCGTACACTAGACTACACTTCAGAAATGTACCGTACACTAGGTAGCATCTGAGGAGACGAAGGTCAGATTGGGTCGTACATTAGACCGTATCTGAGCAGACTGAGCCGTCCATTAGGCTGAATCTGATAATATCTGTACATGTTGTACTTGCAATAAATGTCTGGGATGGGCTTAAAGATGCCATCGTTAGGAAGATACTGAACTGTAGTCAGAATGAATGTCCCGGGAATTGTATCTGAGATACATATCTGGATCTTGTACATAATTGATAGAGGTGTCTGTCTGAATGAATGTTCCCGTGAATTGCATCTGGAATATGTATCTGAATCTTGTCTGTGATTGATAAAGGCGTCTGCCTGGATGAGCCTTTTACTTTGACTATATCAGGAGGATAATTAACCTGCAAAGAAAGGTTAGCTTTATGCCATGTCATGATGCATGAGATGTTTTATGCTTTCGAAAATAAATGCGAATGTTGTATGCATGCGTATGATGTGAAATGATGTAAGGAATGAGTTATGCGTATGAGAAGTTCTGCTTGGAGACTCTACTGGGGAAAATAAATCCCCATCTACTTGATTGGAGATACTTGTAATGATGACCCTTTCGCGGCAGGGGGTTGTTGATTTGGTCTGATGGCGGAAATATTCAACAGAGCCTGGCTGGGGATGGAAGAGAGGATCAATCTGTCTGACGGTGCCGACCTCTGTTGGGGGATAGCTGGCTGTGCCGGGGAATACTGCCCACTTCTTCTGGGGAAGAACAGGCTTGCTGGGGGAAGAGAATTGGTAGTGGATTCATCGGGAGCATGATTAGACCTTATCCTCGATCCCAAAGTCTTGTAGTAATTGCTATTGTTATTCTATGTACGTATTTTTGATAAACATTGATCATATTCAAATGCACATATTAATTCAAATTAAATCAATGGACGTTTACGCAAACAAAACGGAAAAAGTAAAAAACAAAAATATCTTTTTTTTTGAAAGAAGGTTGTATTGATTTTGAAAGGAGGCCTATAAACAGGCAATTTGTGTACAAGGAGACAGAAATCCTGGTAAGAGGAAATTGTCGAAACAAAGAGAAAGCTATGCAGAAAAAAGTCCTATTGATTTTAAGTCTACTACTGCCATTATGTCTTCAAGCATCTCATCTCCTGCTGTCGGATAGAGGTGATTGGCTTGTTCAGTCCCTTGAACTTGGTTGAAGCTGACAGAGAACGGGACATAGTCATACGCTTGAATCCCTAATTTTTGCCTGGACCGCCTTTTCAGGTTTTCAGTCCACCGGGATACCCTTTTTTGCTCAAGCCGCCTTTTCAGGTTTTCGACTTGCCGGGTGTACGTCTTTATATGTTTATCCCTAATTTTTGCCCGAACCCTTTTAGTTCGCCGGGATGCCCTTACTTTTGCCTAGGTACGTCGACCTAGCGGGTCTCTTTTATGCGTAGTATTTTTTTAACTATGTCCGCGTTCACAGGATGCGGGAAATCTTCGCCGTCCATTGTAGCAAGCATCATGGCTCCACCAGAGAATACCTTCTTAACTACAAATGGCCCTTCGTATGTGGGAGTCCATTTGCCCCTGGAATCACCTTGTGGTAGGACGATGCGTTTGATTACCAAGTCGCCAATTTGATACACTTGTCTCTTGACCTTTTGTTAAATGCCTGGGTCATGCGCTTCTGATATATCTGTCCATGACAAACAGCCGCAAGTCTCTTTTCACCCATCAAATTTATCTGATCGAGTCGAGTTTGAATCCATTTATCCTCATCTAAGCCTGCATCTTTCACAATTCTTAGAGCGGGAATCTGAACTTCCACTGGTAAGACGGCTTCCATTCCATAGACTAAAGAGAACGGGGTTGCCCCTGGTCGGAGTACGCAATGAAGTGCGATAACCATAAAGAGCAAAGGGTAACATCTCATGCCAGTCTTTGTATGTTACTGTTATATTCTTGATATTGTTAGCAGCCTCCACGGCGCCGTTCATCTTTGGCCGGTACGGAGGAGAGTTATGGTGTTTTATTTTGAACTACATGCAGAGTTCAGTTTAATACCATTATCAGTGATAACTCTTTCAGGAGACAGCAGGTTTCTCGAATGTATATTTGATAAGATCCATCTTAGAAGTCAATAAGGTGGTATGATTCAACATATACTGTCTTAGTCGGCGAGCAGCCCAGGCCAAAGCGCAGCAAGCTTTCTCGAGCTGTGAGTATCTTGTTTCACAGTCGGTACCTTTTGCTAAGGCAGTATATGACATGCTCTTTTCGACCAGACTCGTCATGTTGCCCCAACACACCCTATTGAATTTTCTAACACGGTCAAATACATAGTTAGAAGTCTTCCTTCAACTGGTAGCATCAGAATTGGAGGTTCTTGGGGACACTTCTTGATTTTGTCATTCATCATTCCATACCATCTCTTGATTTTTCTTTTTTTAGTAATTTGAAGATGGGTTTGCAGGTAGCAGTCAAGTGTGGAATGAATCGGGCAATGTAATTCGAGTGCCCCAAGAAACCTCTGACTTCTCTCTTGTTTATTTCAGTACCCAGATTTACAATTTCAATCGATTCCTCATGCGGCTGTATAGTCTTTTGTAGTACCAGTCTGGCAAGTTCTCTAGGGACTTCACAATCTTCCTCACTTCCATCCTCGGCTTGGTAGATCGGATTTTCAAAGTCATAATGAACAGTAGCAGAGTCATTACCAACAGGATCCAGAGTGGATATGGATCGGCAAATTGTTACGTGAGTGTGTGCAAGAAAACATAGCTTGTTTTAAAAGAAGACAGGAAAGATAAAGAGCGCAATATTTGAATGCAAAAAGTCCATTGATTTATTGAATATGAATATGCTTATGAAATGACAAAACCCTTGAAAAATTAGCTATTATGCCCCGGGTATAGACACAATGCTTTGAAACACAAAAATAGCAATAACAATTACTCCTGACTAAAGGAAATCGGGATAGTGTCTTCAGCCTTCCAATTATTGGGTCCGTCACCAATTGTTGGGAAAATCCAGCTATCCAAGTCATAATCGTTATCAGTATCTTCCACAGCATTGACAGTCTCGTCATGATTAGGCAGAGGGGCAGTGATGCCATTAGGAGTCTCCGGAGGATCAAAGATAGTCGCCTGTATCTTCCCACTTCGAATGCCACTTTCAACATGTTCACCTGTTAATATAAGTTCAGTGAAACCCCATGAGGAACTCCTCAATAGATGGCTGTAGAATGGGCCAGTCAGTGTGCTCATGAACATGTCCACTAATTCTCGATCAGTCATAGGGGGTTTGACTCTGCCAGCCAAATCTCTCCATTTCTGAGCATACTCTTTGAAGCTTTCTTTAGATCCCATGGCCATGTTCTGCAACTGTAGCCGAGTAGGTGCTAATTCAGAATTGTACTGGTACTGCTTATAGAAAGCCGTTGCTAAATCGGTCCAGGTGCGGATGTCAGAGCTCTCGAGCTGATAATACCATTCCAACTGAGTGCCAGACAGACTTTCTTGGAAGAAGTGGATCCACAGTTTCTTATCAGTGGTATGCGGCTGAATCTTTCTCACATAGGCCCTTAGATGCATCTGAGGACAAGACGCACCATCATACTTAGTGAAAGTGGGGATTTTGAATTTGCGGGGAATGGTCACATCGGAGACCAGACCCAGACTTTCGAAATCCAGACCAGGTGTCTTCTGACCCTCCATGGCTAGCATGCGTTCTTCCAGCAACTTGTACTTGCCATCCTTTGGAGAGTACTGTTCATTCTCGTAATCTTCATCGTCATCCTCAGGGTTGAAAGGATCAGCATTCTCATCTTCTGAATCTGTCTCTGTTTCCTCTTCTTGATCCTTCGGAATTCTGATTTTGATTCCCGCAGCCTGTCCTTTAAGCCTTCTTCCCGGGTTAATGTAACTCACAGCTTTCTTGTCTTTCTTTTTCTCGAGCAAGAGAGCTTTCAGTTCCTCCTGCCCCCTGGATAAGTTCAAGATCATCTCCTGGAGTTGAGCATTCTGAGCATGGAGATCCTTGACAGTTTGTTCGAGGTCCATTTTTCTGTGTGGAGGAAAATCGTGAGAACACTGATCCCTTTAGAGTACCTGTTATGCTATGTTATGCTATGCAATGCATGAAATGTTTTCAAGGCCTTTTGGAATTTAACTTTGCATAAACTACCGAAAAGGGAAACTTTTTTTTTGTTTTTTTTTTTTTGTTTTTTTTTTGTTTGGTTTTTTTTTCCATACAAAACAGAGCAAAGTTAAATCCCTAAGTCCTTGAAATGGTTAGTACAATGTTATGATGCCATGATGTTATGATGTTATGATGTTATGAGGTTAAATAAATAACAAGCACAAGCAAGTCACACAACCATCATTCCTAGGTTTTAAGGCTTGCATGAGTTCCATAGGTAAGTACCCTCCCCACTGAAGTTTGGTTGGTTCAACCTGTCCTAGAATAGTAACCGGGTTCTAGAAGGATCTCAAATCATCGACCTTTCTTTAAGTCCACTTCAGTGCAACACCAAGTGGTTGACCGAAGCTTCCCTAAAGTCCAATCTCAAAGAGTGTAGTATCGAGTCTCAACCAACCCCAGTCGGAACCGAAGTCAGTTATCTCACTACTTTCTAATGGCCAGGATAAGTCAATTAGGGTTCTAAAGGTCTGGTTAATGCTTTGATGACACCACGCGGAAGCCAAATTTTTCCTCAAGTAAACATGAGGAACATCAGGACATCCAAAGTGTCACATTAACCGTAGCTATCATTTTGACCATTCCAGTATACGCCGGATAGTCGCGATGATCTATTGCTACTTACCTAGGGTACACTAGATCCGGGTGTAGGATCTTTCACTCAAAGCCCCCTTAAAAGAAGGAATAATAAAACATAAATGATTTTTTTTTTTTTTAAGATGGACCTCTCTTTGTACTCCCCAGCAGAGTCGCCAGTTCTGTCATACGGTGAACTGGACTTTATTGGATTTGTAATCGCAATGTCGCGGTTAGCAAGAGTCGCCACCGACTTTTCTTTTATCCCATAAGGAAAGGCGGAAAAGAACAGGAAAGACCTTAATTTAGATTCTTAGGTTCGGGAGGTACTTTATACAAAGGGAAGGTGTTAGGCACCCTTCATATCCATGGTTATCCATGGGCTCTTAATTGCTCAATCATTTATGTTTTCTTTGTTTGAAAAAAGTGGTTGAGAAATGTATGAAAAATGTTTTGAAAATGAGAATTTAACTTTGTAATGATTCTTGCATGAATGTATACAAAGTGGTTATCTCGTTTAATTTAGAAAATAGTTTAGAAAAATATAACTCGGCAATGATCCTAGTACGGATGTATGCTAAGTGGTAATTTTCCAAAAGAAGACGTTTGAAAGGTGCGAGGTGCGAAAAGTATATTTTTTAGGTTATGACTGAGCAATTAAGGTTATACCTGTCCGAGGTCTTTCTGGGCATTTCCCATCCTTATGAGGGTAAAACTGTCCTTACTATTGAGAAGTAAGTGGTTTTATCCTGGGGATGTTGAAGGGTCATCGTAGGGTCATCGATAGGTCATTGAAGGCAACAGTTGTAAGGATACCTTAGCATTCGAAGGGGCGATCATCATTTAACCGTAGGCTACACCGAAGGGTCGTCGGGGGACAAAATCGTATTTTCGAAGGCAACATCCGAGGGACCATAATTTATTTTATGATGATTTAACCGAAGGGTCTTTGCTAAGGGTATCCCCATACTCGCGGGACATGACCATTATACCGTGATACCGTAAGGCAGCAGAGAGAGGTCCAAGATCATTTATTTAAAGGTCATATTTTAAAGTCAATTAAGTAATTAAGTCCATACTAAAATCAATGCATTAAAATTAATACATTAAAATTAATACATTAGAATTAAGACATTAAAATGAACACATTAAAATTAATTAGGCCACTTAGGATGAGTCTCCACAAGGGTATCCCACAAATAAAGTGGGAGACCTAAACAGCAATCTTTTCCCGGGACATATGAACCTTTGCAAAATTCAGCAAACGGGTTAGAATACCAAATCAGGGTGCAATCGAGAGTTGCACCAAAGTAATAGGTAAACAAAGCATGGTTATGATAAAACAGGTCAGATGGGCAAAGATCAAAATAGGACGAAGAACAGCGGCATCCATTACAACAATTCAAAGTATCCAGGCATACTTAAGTTACATGCAAAGCCTCAAATATATTTATGAATCTCAATTATGATATCACATGTGAATTAGGAACATAAGGCGATAATAGTAACGCAAACCTGTTTGCAATTGAGTCGCAACCTTGAATTGGCCGATCGGATAGAATTGAGCGGAGGTGACCTTGCTGCCGCCGTAAGATTAGATTCGGTAAAAAGGCACACAATAGTTTCCGTTGTAGAAACTATTGTGCGAAAAGAATTAACTAAATACCAAAAGGGAATCCGGAATTGCAAAAGAAATAGTGTAGCACTTGTAAAACACAATGCCTAAGCTGCTGGAAAAGAAGAAAAAAATGCAAAGGCGAAAACGGCAAAGGAAAAAGAATCTCCGAAAAAGCTCCCCTTTTAGGTTTTCAAGGTGGCTATTTATATTGTTGTCATTAGGTCATGCATGCTGCCCAAAAAGTCTTCAACGTGCGCATGGATATAGTGGATGCAGGGCCCAACATTCCTCAACGGATCTTCAAGTCTCCGAAGCGTTACCTGCGCCTACAAAGTAGGGGAATGGTGTGACGTTCGTCACACCATGTGTGACGCCCGTCACAGGGGTGTGCTGCGTGACGCTCGTCACGCCTTCTGTGACGCCCGTCACAAGGCTGTGTTGCGTGACGCTCGTCACGCCCTCTGTGACGTCCGTCACAGGCACAACATTTGTGTCTTGCGCTTTGGGCTGGGCTTTGCTGTTTGGTTCGTTTTCTTTTCTTTTTGCACCCCTTTTCCTCCGCTTCCAAATAAACCACTTTCATATTATCACTGGGTGAGCGTGTAGGCCAGTTTGGGTCATTCGTGAGCTGGGCCTTTGTTCCTTTAAGTGTCATAAAATGAGTCGGAATGCCCTGAAATGTCTTGAAATATTAATGGGCAAATTTTGGGGTATGACAGCTTCCCCTATAGCGGCCTCCATGTGTGTAATTTCGCCGAAAAACCCTAATTTTAGGTCTTTTTGCTTCGTTTCTTCCAAAAGAGTCAGAAAGTGCTAAATATCTGAAAACAAGAGAAAAGAGAGCATAATACAAATAAAATGACAATAAAGTCCTAATAAACATGTGAAATCCGAGTCAAAAACACGGTGTAATTCGGTGTGAACAACATTTAGGGATGATAATGGGTACAACTACTAGTCCTCCGCTACCCTACCCATTTAGTAAATGTGATACCCGTACCCATCCCATACTGATGACAGTCTGTCATTGCATATATTTAGTCGAAGAATCAGAGCAAAACAAATGAAAGTTGAACAAATATGAAGAAGGATGACCAAAGAATGAGGAAGAAATAACTAAGTGTGCAAATTATGGACTCAGTGAAAATTTGAGTGAAAAAGGAAGCAAAAGTGTGCAACCACTGAAATAATCATGCGCACCATCACGTACACGATAAGGCATTTAAAGCTGCACCGCGCGCGCGATGCAGGTTATCATGCGCATGATGGTCACTTTTATGAGCTTTTTCTGACGCGTTATGGTCAATTCTGGCGCCTTTAAAAGAGGACTTTCTACATTTTCACGAGGGTTACAAAATTTGGAGATTGAAACATGATTTTAAGGGTACAAGTGGATTTTTTTAGAGCATTTGAAGTCATTGAAGGTCATCACTTCAAGAGACTTCTCATGTCATTTTTATATATCAATTATGGTATTGTAAATTGCACTATGAGTAGCTAAGCTCCTCTAGGTTAGGTTGTGTTATGATGAACCTATTTCTATATTGTTGGATTCTATGTTGATTTGACCATTGTATAAATCTATTGATTTATAATCTTATTCAATTGCTTCTTCTTCGTAATACTTTTTATGTGAGATACTCTTTTAATCTGATTTTGGGCACATAAGGAATACTGACCAGTAGTGTATGTGTTAGACCTAGGGAAATTATTGCACTTACTCTGTTTGAATAGGGATAGGAGACCCCGAGTAATGGCATAGAGAATTAACGTTCTATACACCATCTAACCCTGTTTATGCTGACGGACTAGAGATTGAAAGATCTAACCCTGTTTATATTTTTGTGTTTGCCAAGACTTCCTGAGTCTCATGCCTATGTACCATGGAGGATCAAAACCCCGTAGTTCGTGGTAAAAATAACAAAGATGTTTGTTTTGATTCACTTTTAATGAAAAGACAATTTGTCATTTTAAGGAGAATATTCAACTAGTCACCCACAAGTATGAGAACTTTGTCTCACCACAGAGAAAGGCTTCAACTTGGATAGGGATCAATAAGTATGCCAATATCTCTATTAGATGGGAAATAATTATCATCAATGCTATGGGGATAGGAGAATTATACCTCAACTATGGAAATAACTCATGTCTAAACTTTGAGAAAAGTTTTTAAAAGAAAAAGTGCATAAAGGGAACAAAATAGTTTGAATGAGTTATGTATTATTTAGTCTTTTGAAATTTGTTTGGATATGCTTAAGATGTGTTAGAATTTATTAAGAAAGAATCTTTAAAGTCACTTGACAAAAGTCAAGGTTTATTGAGAAAGTAATTCAAGTTTGAAAACAATAAGGTTTTTGAAAAGAAAGAATATTTTGAAAATTAAAGAAGGGGAGTGTCATACCCCAATTTTGTCCGGGCATTTTAAATTTTCATAAAATTGATTTCATTTTTAATTCACATCATGCGCACAACATGACATGCATTTCATCATGAATAATACCTAAAATATCAGTCAGAATAAATTTATTGAGAATACAGACAAATCGGTTGAATCATTTCTCAAGAACGTGCAAAATCAACGGGTAAAAAGTTTCAAAATTAATATTGCATACGTCAGTATTATTAATCTACGGTTCACATAGTTTAACCTGGTGCGCTCGTTGTATTTTTCAGCGGCTGTTTCGGTTGCATTTTGACCCGCCTGATCATTTTAGTGTGTCTAATTTAATTTTTCAAGCAAATTTACATCCGACTTCTATTTATAATCAATCCTTTTATTTCTTTGTTTCAATATCCAAATTAGAGATTTGTCTTATTATTATCATTTTCTAAATTAAATTACTGTCTAAGAATTTTTAATGAACATTTTTCTTTAATAATAAATAATAAGAATTATTAATTAAAAAAAGAAAAGGAACATAAAAATTAATAAAGACTTTGTCCTCTTCTTCTTCCAACATGCGGCCACCTATCCCCTCACCCACTCACAATCCTCAGACTCACGATTCTCTTTCCTCACACTATATTCCCTAACGGTCATATCTCCACTCACGTTTCTCTCTTCACTCACCCCCTCATCCTTTCACTCACGAAAAACACAAAAAAACAAAAAAACAAAAAGAAATAAAAACTTATTACTCACCCTTACTTTCGTCTCTCTCTGCTCTGGCTAATCACCTACCACAAACTTCACCTCACGCCTCTCTCACAGATTCCCACTCATTCTCTTCCCTCACCACGTGTCCCCCTCATTTAATTGCCCTCACCACTCACGTTTTCTCACCTTTCCCCTCACACACACTCTCTCTCACCCTTTACACACTCTGAAGAAAAAGAAAAGAGAAAAACAGAAAAAGGAAAATCAAGAGGACTCTTCATCTTCCTCCGCCTCCACCGTTCACTAACCACCACACCCACAAAAAATTCCGCCGTGCTTCTCATCCACCACCATCAAAACCATCCCTCCGTCAGAGTACACATCCCCTAAACGAACCACATTCAATAACTCAACGCGCCCTTCACCACCTTCCCATCCGTTCGCGATTCGCGTCGGTAACCACCCACTTGCCTTCCACCGTCGTCTTCCCCTCGCACCACTATACAACCGTCCTCAACAACCCAACGCCTTCAACAACACAGCCGTCGTCGCCCCCTCCTTCCGCGATTAACCACAACGACACACTCCAAACACCGCCGCCCTCCTCCACAAACCACTGTCACTCACCCTCCATCTTCTCCGAACCACACCACGAAACCCCCACATGAAATCCCATCACCTCTGCCGTTCTCACGCGCGACCCTCACAATCACAATCGTTCGCCAACAAATCGCCGTCACCGTGATGCCGACTTCACAACAATCATTTCACAAACAGCAAAATTGCCGACAACGCTCCTCCACGGGAAACGCCACCGCCGCGATTTAAGGAAGCAGCACGAACACCGTCTTCAACAACTTCAACAACGAGACACCGACAAGCCCCGGCTCGTTTCAGTTATCTTTTGCAACACAAAAACACCCTTAACTCGGCTGGTTTTTCGTACCTTTTGTTCGATTTTTGATGTTTATTGGGTTGTTTCTGTTAAAGCCTCTTATTCAAACCTAGTTGGTTTTCATCTCTCGATTTAGTTATGATTGGTTATTGTCCCGTTTCATTCAATATCTTGATTAGAATGTTGGTTTACATTAACACTTAAACTCTGAAGTTTTTATTGAGGTCACTTTAGTCATAGAATCAATTTGTGTGTTGAGTAGGTTTTTGATTTCAATTTCTAAGTTGGTTTCCTTTCGTTTGCTATTGGATTTCTTGAGAACATGTTATTAAATTTCTGGAAAAACATATATGTTGCTAATGTGTATGCCGCTTAAGATATTGCAAGAATCCTGTATGTAATCATAAGATACCGCGCTTTAAGGATATACTTTGTTACTGTTATGACATTCGTTTCAATTTCAATGTATTTGCATTACATGTTCAACATATTATGTATGAACCGTTTGGACTACGTTGGCAGCTATGTAAATATGGAAATATAGTTTTGTATATTTATCTCGTCCCATTCTTGCACGATTTAATTAATGGATTCGACAAATTCATGTCGCTATGCCACCAACATTTCAATAAATTAGTTGCATATTTCACCGTGTTTTCATCTTTACATATGACGTTTCGATTGTCGCTATGTATAAACCGGATTATGAGCACATTGTGACCGATTCAATTCAACCCATTAAATTAACATTGACAGTTATTTTCTATCACTTTTAATTAAATTAGTTGAATTTTGATTAATTAGTTAATTCCGATTAATTAAAATTAATTAACTTAATTATTTTGATTCAATCAAACAATTTTGATAATTAATCTTAATCAATTTAGTTAATCGAGTTAACCCAATTTTTAATAAATTAACTTTGCTAATTAAAAACATTTTTTATCGATTTATTTCACTATCGCCAGTTTCTAAATCAAGGCCAATTCAATTATCCATCCGAACCAATTCCAAAAACACAAATCTCACATTTCTTGATTTAACATCAAGCCCACTTTCAAAACAAACCCTTTGTAAGTCTATTGCTTTGGCATCACCGTCAACCTCACGTGAAAATAATTTCACTAACGTTTCCATACAAATTAAAAACCATTTTTTTAACAATTTAACTCTTAAAGAATTTCCTCTTTTAGCATCAACTTGGGATGAAAAGATATAGGAAACATTCACTTCACTATTTCTTAAGTATTCGAATGATTGGCGTACGCCATATTACTTGAATTCTTGTCATCCGATTAAAACTTCAATCACAATATTCAAATCATTTCTTCCAAATTAATATAATTTCTAAATCCTTTTAAATCTAAATTTCAGATAATAAAAGGATGGGAGGCGTTCGCCTCACTATTTCTCAAGTATTCAAATGATTGGTGTACGCCATATCACTTGAATTCTTGGCATTCAATTAAAACCACAATCATATAAATTCAAATCACCCTTTTAGATCAAACACAATTTCGCAAAAATAAACTCAATAACTTAAACTTCAATTGGACGAATGGGAGGCGTTCGCCTCACCATCCTTTGATTATTTGAATGAGTGGCACACGCCACATTGCTCAAATCATCGACTTTTCAAAACCTACCAATTCAAATTCAAATTATTTTCCTATACAACATCTAAAAACATATCTTTTATAAATTAAACCTCGGATGATAAAAGATAGGAGGCGTTCGCCTCACCATCTCTTGATTATTTGAATGATTGGCGCTCGCCATATTACACAAATCATCGACTTCCGATTAATACATTTTAACTAAACTTGGACAAAGGAATAAGTGGCGCACGCCTCGTTATTCTTTGAATAAACAAGTAGAAGGCGCACGCCTCACTACCGTGCACATTCAACATCCACAAACAAACTTTCAAAATAATTCGAACGAAAAAGGGAGTAGAAGGCGGTTGCCTTATTATTCCTCGAAAGAATTGGACGATTGGTGTGCACCACATTGCTCAATTTTTCATCGTTCTTCAAAACATCTCAAACAAATCAAACTAACTTCTCGCCCCCACGCGATCGAAATCAATCAAACATCAAACACATCAGTTCAACTTGTCATCCCCGTGTGACCAAAACCCTTTTCAAAAGAACACTCTTAATCCTTTCTAATGCGCACAACAAACTAGTGCTAGAGCTTCCACCGAGAGTAGACAAGCCAACGTTTAGCCGTTAGAACGCCGACCTACACAGTCGTTCATCAAACAAAACACACCAAATATTTGTAGTAACTCGAACTACGAATGCTCTGATTTCCTTATTGCACCATAAGGATACGTAGGCAGGAAATTGATGTATCTTCGCGAGCACACTAATAAAAAACCTCACCTTTCCCCTTCTGAGGTCTTCACCCATATCTATCATCAATTCTAATTACTCGAAGAAAGCAAATAACAATCAACTAACATTCAAATAGCAAATCAGACTAAAAGGTTCCCGTTGAGCACAACGGACGTGAGGGGTGCTAATACCTTCCCCTTGCGTAATCGACTCCCGAACCCGAATATGGTTGCGATGACCATTATTCCATTTTCTTAAAGGTTTTCTCGATATTTTCCTATTCCTTCATTGGAATGAATAAAGTTCGGTGGCGACTCTGTTCGAACTAACATTTTTCCGCGTTCCATCGCGAGGGATCGCATTTTTTCGAGGTGCGACAGGGAGGAGATGGAGAGACTATCCTAGAACATAAAGTAAAAGCTAGTGAGGAAAGATCTAACCAAGAGATAGAAAGCTTTATGACATAAGTCAAGCAAGAATTCCCTCATTTGGATTAAGCCTCAAGCAAACCAAATGAGTAAAGAATAATCCATGTACTAGATGAAACCAAAGTAACTAAGCTAAGTATTCAAAAGAAGTCCAAAGTCAAAGGCACCATATGCATCCCAATGTCTCAAATCACAAACTCCCAAAGTAAGGGCCAATGTCCTACTTCTAAGTCCATAACTCCACAACAACGTTAAGAATAGTAACCTCAAGTGCATGAATAAAAAAAACCAACTTTTTAGGGGGGTTTTATTTATTGATATCTTTAAAAGAAAAAGAAGTCCAAATGGACAAAGAAAAAAGAGCATAAACATAAACAAAGGTCCAAGTGGACAAAGAGCAAATATGATATGAGATGTTAAACATAAAAGCATAAAGTAAATAGCAAAAAATAAAGAGCATAAAATAAACGACATTAAAGTAAAGTTAATGCAATAAAATGTTATTAAATTCTGTTAGTAATCAAGACTGGAAAGAGGATTTGGTCATTTTTTGGAGAACACTCAACTATTCACCCACAAGTATGAAAATATGGACCTTTACATCACCATGAGAAGGGATTCAACTTAGATAAAATTAACAAGAATGCCACTAGCTCTCTTAGGTTAAAAGGAAACAATATTTTTCACACAATACCATGTGGAGTATGAGACTCAAAATCTCACTTATGAAAATGACTTGCTTTTAGATTCGGGAAAAATTGTAAGACCCCAATTTTGACCCTAAGATCCCTCATGCCATCTCATCTTTTGCATTGGATTTGGGATCACACTTTGGTATCTTCCTAACCCCTCATTCATTGGGTTTGTATTGTGAGAGATCACCAAGCACTTTTGATTGTATCATACTTTGTTTTTATTAGTTTACTAACCAAAATATCAAAAAATATATCTAGTGCAGCTTTCTTTCTTTTGTAGGTAGTGTGCGTGTCCATCTGTGCCCCACCAAGTTCATATCTAGGGTTAAGACCATCAATGCAAGAGATCAATCAAGAAAAGGTTCAAAATGGTTATAAGAATCATATATGGATCCCCATGTTCTTTATTTGCCATTTTTTATCAAGAATTCATCAAGATTTTAAAGCTTGTTTGCCTTGGAAGTCCTAATTCATCTGGGTATTTTGTATGACTTCCTCAACATGTTTCTTCATCAATTGATCAAACATATCAAGGGATACTTCATTATACATCATCTCAAGCATATATTATCCTTCATGAGCCCCAAAGATCAAAATAACTTCAAGTTTGCAAGTTGGTTCAAGGAGGTTGACCAAAAAAGTCAATTGGTTAAATATGGGATTCCCTATACCCTATTTCCTACAAAAAAAATCATATGAAAATGATTCCAAGATAAAAGTTACTATTTCTAACATTCCAAACAAATTTCATGTTTTCATCAACAGCTAATTTTTCTTGGAAAGTCATTTTTTTTATGTTGAAAGAATATAGGTCATTTTGTTTGTGCCCTAGATAGAAGGTCAACTTCCAAGAACCATAACTTGCTCAATTTTTATGATATGTAGGACATCCAAGTTTCATGATTAATTTCAAGATGTATTATCCAACTTTGTTTCTTTTATAAATGTCAAAATCTACTTGCAAGGGCATGTACCAATAGGAAACATTATAGGTCATTTTGGGCCATCATCATTGAACAAGCAATTTTCCTCAACTTCTAAAATCCATAACTCCCTCATGAAAGATTCAAATGGTGTCAAATTTGTGAATAAATTTAATATGAATGAAAGAGATACAACTTTGAAGAAGGAACCATTTTAATTTGAATCTCATAGAAAAATTTATTCAAGGTGGAAAAAGTGGTCATTTGACTTTTAACTTAGAAAATTTTCAACTATGTTTGATTCTTCCTAGTTCCACCTCAAAATTCATCATGATCCAAGCTCCAAATGGAAAATGTTTAAACTGAAAAGTTTCTCCCCTTCATGTTAGCTTTCCAAAGAGTCTAAGATCATGGTATTTGGAGTATTTTTAAGTGACTTGCACATGGGTGTAATGCATGGCCCTAATTGGAAAGTTTCATGATCATTTTTCATTTCACTAATGCATGGTTTCATGTTATTGTTGCAGCATCATTTGAACTTGATTTTGGACCTATTTACATCATTTTATAGGCATTGTGCATGCCCATGCAAGCATGCATGATAACATTTCTATTTTTGGAATTTGATTGAAAGTGTGTGAAAAGCAAGTGTGTAGACTATACATACATTGCCCTTGAGCTCAGAATGAGGACCCTTCTGCCCCAACTTTGATCCTGCAACTCCCTACCCTCCATTGATAGGATAAACTTGAAGATTTTAATTAAAATAGATTTTCAATTTCACTTTTGTTTTAAGATTGAAACTCAAAGAGTCCAAACCATTTGATCATCCATTTCACTTCTTGCAAGCTGGTAGAAACAAGCCAAGCCAAATTGGAAGCAAGATCGAGCTTAATTGCATCAAATCGAAAGTGATTTTTCAGAATTTTCTCTTCTTCGATTCTCCCTCAACCCTCTACTATTTTTCTTGTCCTTTGGTTGTCTGGAGACCTGCCAATGTAGGTAACAAGATTGAGTTGCTTTGATGCCAAGTCGAAGCAACTCAGTTTATACTCCTCAATTTTCAATTCCACGTATCTCTCTATATAGTGAGAATTGAAAATTTCTGAGGGCAGATTCGAGCTCCTGGCATTTTTCTCTTCAAATTAGTGCACACGTCTATTATTTTTATGAACTTTGGTGGTGTTCCCATCCATCTTATCTTGCTCCAGCGTTTTAATCCTAGCCTTTGTTTTGTTTGACTCATTTTTCAGCGCGTTTGACTTGGTGTATGGTAGACCATAAGCGCGTGCCCATCAGATTTGTCACCTCAATTAATGAGGGAGATCTGATGGCCCTTTTTTTTTCTTTTTATTTTAATTTCTGATTTTCTTTTAATTGCTCCTACTTTGTTTAATTCATATAAATTTCATTTTTAATCCAAAAAAATATGGGACTTTCACCAAAAATCTTTAAATATTTTCCTTTTCCATATTCTGAATTAAAATCATTTTTTGGATTGATTTTGATATTTTTTGTGAATTAAATGATTTTTGAATTGTTTTTAAATATTTTTAAATGCTTATGACTTTCCAAAAATTCTCAATTTTTTTGTCTAAGGTTCTTTGACCTTTTTTGACCTAGGATAAATCCCTTGGCCATTTATTTGGTGATTTAAAGGGATTTAAGGTTTTTACTTTTGAAAAATGTATTTTAATTTATTTTTAATTGACTAATTATTTAAAAATATTTTTGAGCCATTTGGCTGACTTTGTGATGCTTGACTTTTTGTTTGGCTTTGATCATGGTTGATTTGAACTTCCATTTGATCAATACTATTGGATTTAGGGGGTTGATAAAATGTACATTTCATCCCTCAAAATGAATGGATGGTATTGATCAGATGAAATTCCTCTCGTGATCAATTTGGATTTCTATTTCCCCTCGCATCTTCATCTTTATCCCCCTTCTTCCCCAATCCATCATTGACCAATGAATTCTCTACAAGTCAAATGCTAGTCGATTCATCAATGATCTTGTGTCAGATGAATCAACATGAGTCTGACTAAGATAGGTCCATCCCACTTTATTTTTGTGTGTGGTATGTTTTAGGAGCTTGGTTATTTGTACCATGTCTCTAACATGTATTAACTATTTGATATGTTGTTTCTTGTTTAATATCTAATACTTGCTTAGGGTATTGGTTTATTTTTGTTGTTGTGAATCATGTTGATATTGATTGTGTTTTAATAATTATAATTATTTTAATATAAATTATTTCTGCATACTTTCTCTAAAAAAGACGTTTGCCCCCAAAAAATAATAATAATAGGATTGATTATGAGATAGTAATGCATTAGAATTAATTTATGGGATAATTTTTTAGATGAAAAAATTAGGGATAAGGGATATAACCCTTGGGTTTACATAATTACCGTTTAAATTTATTTTCTCAAATAAACTAATAATTATATTTTTGCAAATAATTAATTGGGATAAATTTATGGGTAATATGGGATAAGGTTATGAGATGAAACCCTGGCATTTTAAGGGATAAAAATATATGAGATAACTATAATTTTGGAATAATTTTTGGGACAGTAAATAGGGATAAATTTGTAGGGTTTTAGGGATAAATAATATGATTTTAAGGGATAAAAATATATGGGATAATTATAATTTAGGAATGACTTTGGGATAATTTTTGGGACAATAAATAAGTATAAGTTTTTAGGATTTTAGGGATAAATAATTAGGGATAAGGGATGTAACACTTGACTTTTTATAATTAACCTTTTAATTTATTTTCTTAAATAAATTAATAATTATATTTTTGCAAATAATTAAATGGGATAATGGATAAGGTTATGGGATAAAATCCTAGGATTTGATGGGATAAAAATTTATGGGATAACTATGGGATAATTTAGGGATAACTTTGGGATAATTTTTGGGATAAAAAATAGGAATAAATTTTTAGGATTTTAGGGATAAGGGATATAACACTTGGATTTATATAATTACACTTTTAATTTACTTTCTTAAATAAATTAATAATTATATTTTTACAAATACTTAAATGGGATAAAATTCTATAATAATTTTTTAGAGATAAAAACAAGGGACAAACATCAAGGATAAAGGATATGGTCTTTGAGATTACATAATTAAACTTTTAATATATTTGTTAAAATAACTATATATATATAATATCACTATGAGTTTACTTTCTTAAATCAAAATAGTTAGATTTTTTAAATCAAAAGGGGTATGTCATATAAATATATAATATTTATTTTTATAAATAAATATTTTATTTATTTATTTTTTAATCAATAGTGGGGATAATCATGCGATAAATCTCTAAGGAAATTTTAGGGTTTAAGGGATAAAAGAAATTAGGGATAAAAGTTATAATATTTGGATTTATATAATTAACCTTTTAATATTTTCATTAAATAAATACTTAATTTATTTTCTTAAATAAATTAATAATTATATTTTTGCGAATAATCAATTGGGATAATATCAATCTAAACTCACCGCAAACTATAAATTCTCTACCCTAGTGCATTGAGGCATTTTTCCAAAATCAATTACTTCTCTGCCCCCGAAGCGTGAGAACTTTCAAGAGATAAAAACAACCAACCAACCAATGTTTTTAAGACGAACTACGGGACTCTGATCCTTCAATAAATTTGAGGGTACTGATAACATGAAATAATATCACATTCTAGGACTCGATTTAATTAAATTATATTATTATTTACTTCAATTTACTTCATTTTATTCGATATTACTCGGTATTTTCTTTCTATTTATCTCAGGTAGCTTATTTGAAGCACAAGTGAAAAAGGAAGAAAAAGAGGTGCAAAAAGAAATGAAAAGAAGCAAATTCCACCAAGCCAAAGCCCAGCCCAAAAGCAAGGCGCTGCGCCCGTGACGAGCGTCACACAAGCTGTGACGAGCGTCACGCCCTACCTACTTGTGTTACGAGCGTAACACATGGTGTGACGGACGTCACACCATTCCCCTATATTTTTGGCTTCAGAAGCGCAACAAAGAGGTTGAGGCCTATTGTTACGCTTGACCATTTGCAACGTGAAGACTCTTTATGCGGAAGATCTTTGGAAACAGTTACAACAAGTGACCAATATAAATAGTAGCTTTTGGCAAATCCTGCCAGGACTCTCCGCTTCGTTCAATTTTCTTCTTCCAGCCGTGCAAGCATACCATTATTTTTCCTTTACTGTTTTTGCTTTTAATTGCAATTCTTATTTTTACTTTCCTTTCCAGTTAATCTTTCAGCACTTCATTAATTTTTCGCACAATAGTTTCTACACCGGAAACTATTGTGTATCTTTTACTAGATCTAACCTTACGTTAGACCCTAGATTTTTATTCCTTCACTTTTATTTTCCTGTCCGATTGAAGAATTCAAGAACAAATCCAACCGGTCTGTGGTGGAGTGTTCAAGATTTCTATAAATTATTCAGGTTCTTTAATTATTGTTTGAATTTATATATGCTCTGCTTTACTGTTTATTTATATTATTTGTCTGAGATGGAATTATTTATGCATGCTGATTATTTAGATCTGTTAAGCATGTCTGGCTAATTTATTTAGGTATCGGTATGTAGAGTAAGCGGAATGAAGGAATCAAAACTAAGTTGGTTTAATTACATTTAAAGATAAAATCACTCTTTTTACGGTCTCAATTTACAGGTTTAATAACAAGGTTTTGTACGAAAGTAAAAGACATAAAGAAGTTAAAATCAATAGAACGAGAGTTTGAGTTTTTAACTGGACAGTGTAAATTGGACATTAATTCTAGATCAGGGCGAAAGCAATTTTTAGAGTTAATTAAATTCTAATCTTTTTCAAAAAGTATTTTTAAAGGTTGAATGTGAGGACGAGAGTTAAGCATTTGAATTTAATTATATAATCTAAGTCAACAGAGCGAGAGTTTGAGACAAGGATGTTTAAACGTTTAGTGTTTTCTTAAAAAGAGTTTCTACGGATTCTATTGTTTTCAAAAAGTGATTTTGGACTTAACTAATAAGTGACAGCTACGTTAATATAAAATCATAGTTTATTCAACAGAGCGAGAGTTTGAGAAAAGGCTTTTAATCAATAGTGTCTACTGAAAAGATTTATTTTAAAACCAAGAAACCAACGAAGAATTGATTCCCTAATTACGACGAACTACATACCGATATCCGCTTAATTAATATTTAATTTAGATCTTATTTTAGTTTTAACTTTTCCCCCAAACAATCAAAGTATTATCCGCCTTAGCTTTACGAAGTAACCTTAGAAAACGGTATATCGATTCATAAGTCCCTGTGGGATCGATATCTTTTAAAACTACGCGATAGAACTGTGCACTTGCAGTTTGTACCCCAAATTCGACTCATTAAGTCGCGATCAGGTACATAGACATAGAGTTGTAAGACTCTAGCGAGTATAATAATAAAAAAAAACAATTTTTAGGGTTTCCCTTATTAAAATAATAAAACATTTTTGTAAATAAATAAATAATTAAACAATTAATAAATATCAAGCAAACATCTTTAAGCACACACTAATCCTAGAAGTAAAGGAGGATCCCATTGAGTATAATAGAGGTAAGGGGTGCCTAACACCTTCCCCTTAGTTAACTGACTCCCGAACCTTGCATTTTACCCTTTGTTCATAGGTTTTATCATTATTTCGATGTTCCTTAGAAACAGATAAAGGATGGTAGTGACTCTGTCATTTTTCCAACCGTGACACTTTGGATAGACTAGTGATCTATTCATCGTACGTCACATCATTTCAATAATGACGTTGATTTCAAAACTCATAGAAGCATTGCATTAAAACTACCATTTTTGAATAAATAATTTTATCTTCAATTTAACACTTAGCATCAAGGAAGTTCCAACAATGAACAATCAACGAGGAATTCGATCATTTGTGGAGGACCTAAGTTGGGGAAAACCATCTAAGGACCCTGTTGACCAGGGGTAAGCAGTCAAAAGACACCATGGCCAGGGGAAAATCCGTCAAAAGATCAGTCAACCTAGAGTAAATAATTTTAAGATTAAGTCAATCTAGGGTAATCACTTCAAGGCATGGTAAATCCCTCAAAGAATCGGTTAATCAAGAGCATCCTGCTTCGAAGCTCGAAACACTAGGGCAAGCGATATTAAAATTATATTATGGTAAGGTTGCTTCCAAATATCCTCTAAAGGCAAATATCTCTAGAGATCCAACAGACCAGGGCAAGGTATGTTACAAAAGGATAAGTCATCTTCATACCTTCAAGTTGCCCAAGCGAGACACTGTCGTACATTAGCAAGCATTTAGTCCAAAACGAGCGTCGAGGAATTATGCCAGCATAACATCTTCTTGATGGGAAACTTGTTGCAAGAACCCTTCTTAGTATTAAGCGTTAAAATAGTTGAATTGTCCTTATGCATTGACATCAATCATGTTTGCATGCATTCGTATTACTCTTGCATCAAATCATGGATTTCATCTTGTGTATTATGGCGCCACCCCTATATTAAAAATCCAACCTTGTTTGGTACCTCAAAGTCAAGTTCTTGTCTGACAGTTACTTTCAAATCCATTTCTCGTTTAGAAGTTACTATTGGAATCTAGTTCCTGTCTGGTAGCCAGTTCTCGTCTAGTAATTTAGTTTTTCAAACCAGTTCTCGTTTGGTAGCCTATCCAGTTCTTATCTGGTGGCTTAATTTTTAAGTCACTTATCATCTGACAATCTTTCACTAGTTCTCGTCTGATAGACTAAATCAAATTCAGTTCCCGTCTGGTAGTCAGTGCTTGTATAATGGTTAAATTAAATCCAGTTCTTATTTGGAAGTCAAGTTTCAAATCTAGTTTGTGTCTGATAGCCAGTTCCCATCTGGTGGCTTAATATTTCAAGGTCAGTTCTCGTCTGGCAGTTAAACCATTTCTAGTTCCCATCTGGCAATTAATATTCAATCCAGTTCATGTCTGGTGGTCACATTTCAAAGTTCAAAATTCATTTGGCAAACATATCCATTAATCCATTGCAATATTGACCATGCGCATCATCACATAAATTGTTGTCATGTATTAATCATGTCGCTTCACTCGAGCATATCATGCAACACATAAGCACATTACTCATCATGCATATAACATACATGCCTAAGCCTCATCCATGGTTCAATAATCTATTAAGGAAGTTTAGTGTAATCCTCAGTAAAACCAAGAGTTATTCTCAGAGAAGACTTAGGTCTTCATTGCAAATTACAAAAAAAAAAGATGTTCAGAAGACATGACAATAATGGTATTGATCTTCAAGACGAGGTTCTTCCCCAATGAAGTGATTGATACTTCCCCAAGTGAGCTATAGTGTCTACAGAATTATTACCCGATTTCCCCAGTAGATATCTTCCTACAGAGTTTCCTCTAGAATTTTCTCCAGTAAAGCTTCACGAGCTCCCCAGATAAGTTCCATTTTAGCATGATTCCTTATTAAGGTATCCCCAACAACATTATCCTCAGTAAGTCCATATGATATATTTGTCTAAGATAGACATCTCTTCATAAGGATATCTCAATTTAACAATCTCCCTAGTGAGTCTAATGGAGATCTCTTGATAATAGAGATGAGTAACTATATTCACATACTAGATTAGTCGAATACATATGAAAAAGGTTAATGAAATCTAATCCTGATATGTTTCTTTACCTATTAATTTTTGAAGCATTTATCATTGTTGCATTTTATTGAAATTGTTTCTTTTCACAATTAAAACCATTTTGAACCCTTCCTTAAAATAGTATTAATTATGGAACGACAGTGATATCACACTAATCCCTGTGGAGACGATACAAAATACTTACCCTATCGAAAGTGTTTCAACACAGGTCCCCTGGGCGTTTATTCCCCAGAGAGTCTTTTGCATATCCCTAACATATTTACTTTCATCCAAGAGTAGCTGGATGCATTCTCTTCAGCCAAGAGCAATTGGATACATTTGTTGCATATATTTATATTCAACCAAGAGTAGTTGGATACTATATATGCACATATTTTCTTTCAGCCAAGAGTAGCTAGATGCAAGGTCTTACACCAAGAGTAGTTGGATGTGATTAGTTTCAGCCACGAGCAGCCGAATATGACATCTTCAGCTAAGAGCATCTAAATATGATCATTTTCTTCTCCAGGAGAGTCTGCCTAAAATGAAGAATGTTTAAAGAATAGATGAACATAATACTTTGTAATAAATCCACCCCTTGTAAAGTTGTCTAACATGTTTGTTGGGATCTACCGTCAACAAGAAATGGCAGAACATGATCAATCAACGCTAGAAAAATCTACCGTCAGTCAAGAGCAACTGAACATGATTTTCTAATCCCCAGAGAAATCTATTGTGAGTTAAGAGCACATGAAAAAGATTCTCCATTTCTTAGAAGAATCTACTATCAGTCAAGAGCAACTGAGGACGATCTTCTAATCCATTGAGGAGTCCATTTTCAGTCATGAGCAACTGAATTTGGTTTCCCAAAGCATTTTTCATCATCCGATGATTAATAAATTAAGAGTATTTCTTAATCTCAGCGCATCTACTCACTATTTCATGATTAAGAAATCAAGATTATTTCCTAATCCTATTTAATTTCATTTGATGGTTAGGAAATCAAGAGTATTTCTTAGTCCTATTCATTGGTAATATCTGAAGATTAAGGAGTCAAAAGTATTTCTTAGTTTCAATGCGTTCATCCATCCATTTGATGATTAGGAAATCAAAAGTATTTCCTAATCTTAGTGCATCCATTCATATCACTTGATGATCAAGAAATTAAGAGTATTTATTAATCTCAATATATTTCATTCATAGTTCATCAACATCATATCCCTTACATCAGAGGGCAAAATTTGGGTTTGTTTAATATTTAAACTATCTTTCACTATGACGATTTGAAGACAAGAGTTATTCATATCCTCTAGTTAAATATGTTTAAATATGGGCAATTGTCATACCCTAATTTCCCCCCAAGCATTCATCCATACGATGATTAAGGAGTCAAGAGTACTTCTTAACCTCTGTTCATTCATTTATATCATTTGATGATTAAGAAGTTAAGAGTATTTCTTAATCCCAGTATACATAATTCATTTTCATGTGATGATTAAGAAATCAAGAGTATTTCTTAATCTCTTTGTCTTCATTCATAACCATAACATATCATTTCCTCGTACAAGAGGACAACATTTGGGTATGTTTGATATTTAAACTATCTTTCACCATGATGATTTGAAGACAAGAGTTCTTCATATCTTGCAGTTAAAGATATTTAAATAGGGGCAGCTGTTACACCCAAAATTTTCCTTTTAGATCGATAAATCGATCATTCATCAAGACATTTGTATCATCTACATAGCATAACGTACATTCATCTTGCATAATGCCTGAAATGTCGACCAAAATAAATTTTCAAATCTATAGACAAACCGGTTGAACTGATTCTCAAATGTACATAAAATTAGTGAGCGAAATTTTTTAAAATCGAGATTGCATACATCAATTTCATTGATCTACGATTCACGTAGTTTACAATGGCGTGCTCGTTTTATTTTTTTCGACTTCTTTTATGGTCACATTTTGATCAGCCTGAGTCTTTTCAACCAAACATTTTTCACTTAAAAATTTGATCAAAATATGTCTATTTTCTAGAGGTTTATTTTGCTCTAATCATTTTAGTGCATTCATTTTAATTTTTCGAGCATTTTGCGCCCAATATTTATACATTTTGAGTCCTTTTATTTTGTTTTTCCGTCAAAATGTCCGAGATAATTAAATAGAATTAATTATATTTTCATTTTGATTTCATTTTGGTTATTTTAAAGAGTTTGATTTTATTTGATTTAGTTAGTTTTAATTCTTTTTATCACTAAATAATAGTCAAAAGGGTAGTTTTGAAAATTATTAAATTCAAAACGCCTAAAATATCATGTATTGTTGTGTTGAAAATTGGAGAGGAACAGACCAATAATAATGATCTCTTTCTCTAAATATGGACGGACTCAATAAAAAGAGAGGTTGACAATATAACGTTTGGTTAATCTCTTCTTTTTCATTTGGCACGTTGCAACCAAACTGAAGGAGAATTGCCATCCAAGGCGCAGCGGAATTTAAAAATTTCTCCATTTAGTGATCCTTACGAATGGGCATGATCAGTGATAGAATCATTACCTCTTGTGGTGATTCAAACCTTTGGTGCAGATCTCTTGTAACGATCAAAACCTTGGATACAAATCCACGGGGCGATCACGAACGTTGAACGATGACAACGTCTCTACTCAGTCCACACGAACGGATTCCTTCAATCGCAGTGCTAGCTGTTATGAATGAAGGCTTTGAGTGAGAGAAAGAGAGATACGAAATTCCAACTCTTCAGTTGTGTTGTATTCCCATACAATGCTTCTGCACAAGAGTTCTATTTATAGAACCACTTGTGTGGGCTTCAAGCCAAAAAGCCCACTTAAGTGCATTTTGCCCATATCTCATAATATGCCAAAATCACTTAAGTATTTGGTACCTTACCATATTTCTTATTCTACTTAAGGGCACCATACATTACGGTATTCCTTAATTACTCTATCTCTCATCAATCCGTCCTTTGTGTGTGACCCTGTAGGTTTTTGCAACGTTGGCAATTATATTAAATCACGCATTTAACATAATAAACAGTGAGTGGTATCTAGCAACATATCACTGCTACCCAAGACACGAAAATGTCATGTGATATGACAAAACCTCCTGTGATAATAATTATGTGTATAATTACCCCTTTGCCCTTATGTCTATATTGAACACAAGGTATAGACCGTGTCATCCTTGTCCAGTTCAATATTGGGCCCATAGACATTTATCCTGTTACGCATGATGGGCAAATTCCATCTAGGTCACTCATGTCCCTCAGTATGCTTCGTGGAGTACCCATCAACTGTCTTTATGGTTATCCAGTTACGGACAATGTTGGATCAGCAATAAAGCACTCGACTCTACATCTAGGATCCATAGTGGTTTCAGGTCGAAGAGTGGTATACACTATTATCACCATAAGAATAACTTATGACACTTTGCATAACTTTCTATATAGTATTCTCATAGCGGGTCAATCCGGTATAAATATTACTCTTAATATTCATACCTATGTTTAAGACTTGATAACTCTTTATCCATGATCCATGAGATGTGATCATCAGTCTACAAACATAATAGCCTTAATGCTTTAATGTTATCCCACTTCACACTAAAGCTTGACTATGGTTACTTTAAGAATAATGTCCTTATGTTTAATGTGCTCTCATGATTAAGTCACACTTAATACATTAAACGGACTATCTATTCCAGGGACTTTTTTAATCAACCATAATAAAGAAAAAGCATTTTTATTAATTAATAAATAATTCGATACAAGTACCAAAAGTATTGGCCTCTAGGGCTTACACCAACACAAACAACCATAAACCACTTCTTAAACCTCTGTTTTAAAACAACATTGCACATTTATCTTCTCCATACAACCATCTCTTTCTTCAATAACCTACACAATAACATGCATAAACAAAACAAAACCCCTCTCATTTTTTTAAAATCAATTCAACCTTCTTCTACTGTTGAAAAACTTCAACACACACAAGCCATCAAAACACCATAAACATTCTTCATACAAACCATAATACCACATGAACATTTTCACTTTCCATGTAGTCTCTCTCAAATAAGTTGAAAGGAAGTAGAAAAAGAGAGTTTCAATGGAAAGGACACGAGATACACTTCATCATAACCACACAACCACCACCATCATCGATGAAATCCGACCAAGTCGTTGCCCTGACCTGTTCCGCACACACCATCTCTAGCTATTCCGCATCATGTCGACCATTATACAATTGCACTTCATTCACCATAAATTTGGTACCCCTTTTGTTCTCTTGTTTTGATGTTTAATCATTTTTATGTGTGTAGATTATTGGTGTGTTAGAGATGTAAGATTGATTGATTTTATTATTTTTTTGGTATCCATGAATTTGATTGGTGAGATTTTGAATGTTTGAGTGGAAAAAAAGGAGAAAAAAAAGAGAGCAAAGGAAGAATAATGTGAATGAGAGAGGAAGAGGATTTGTGTTTTTGTTTCTTTTGCCTTGCCAGGTGTCAGTGAGTGATTAGTGGATTGCCTTTTTTGGAAATATTTGACCAACAACAATGGTGGTGCGCCTCCCCTTGTATCAGTGTAGTCATGTTTGATTTTTTTGTTTCTAATTTTTTTTTGGTATTATTATCACTAAATTAGGGTTTTAGTATTTATTTGTGTTGGGCCCAATTGATTTTGATGTTTACACTCCCTATTCATGTATGCACCCTTGTTCTATTTTTATTTTTTATTTTTATTTTATTAGTAAATTAGCAGTTAAGTAGTTTATTAGATTTTAAATAATTAGTTTATTATTAGATTTAATTAATCATTTGCTTTTTGATAATGAGATTTATTGGATTAGTCGACTTTCATTTGCTTAGTTGATTTAATTAGGTTATTTTATTCATGTTCATATCGTGCATGTAAATAATCACATTAACATCGAGCAAGTTTCATAAGTCAAACCATTTTCGCCGACGCGAGTGCTTGATCCAACGTCGAGTATCTCTTCTGCTTAATTCAAATTCTTTTGTAAATCAACTTCAAACACGTGATCCAATGTCAGTTCATCCATTTTCAAAATCATTTTCATAATAAACTGGAATAAAGAAGAAGATGATCAGGTTTAGACCTCTTCCCTTCCCAAATACTTGAATATTATTGTAGAGCTTATTGTTTGGGTATTTGTCTTCCTAACATGATAAGTAAACGAAGCTTGATTCGTCTTAAATTTTTCCTTAATAACTTTTGGATGAAAAAAGAGTGATTGGGCTTAGTCCTATCCCTTTTCAGGTATTTGAATACTATTTTGAGCTCACTGTCCAAATACTTGTCTCCATCTAAAATTAACTCAACTCATCAAACCTCTTTTTTTCTCCCGTATACGACTTTGAAAACCTTTTTAAGAAACGAGCATGCTTTATCAATTTCGATGCAAAGCAAACAAATACTTCAGTCACCAAGAGCGAGCAACAAGTAAAGGTGTAACAGCTCAAATGCTATCTAAGCAACACTCTTTAAAATAAATCAAAAAACAATTATATTTTTACAATGAACTACGTAGCCTTGAGTTCTCCATTGCACCTAGAGATACGTAGGAGCAGGATTTTCAAATCTTATCAGGCACCCTAATAAAAAACTTAGGTCTAGTTCATTTCTTTTAACACACTAATAAAAAACCAAAAAGACATTTTCTTTCTTTCTCTTTTTCTCGCTCAATAAATAGAAGACCGCGAACTAACATCACGGTAACACTCGATCATGAAACTAACTAAATGGGTCCCATTGAGTACAACGAATGTGAAAGGTGCTAATACCTTCCCCTTGCATAACTGAATCCCAAACTCGATCTGGTTGCGACGGCCATTTCCCTTAGCTTTAGCAAGTTTTATTCGATATTTTCTCATTCCTTTGGAATAAATAAAGATCGATGGCGACTCTGTTGTTATTTCGAGCGTGCGACACGCTCGTGGTATTTTTTGCATCGTGACAACTACATTCATCCTTCTCATTATAACTCACTTAACCTCACATGAACCTCACTCCCTCACACGATTTTAGAAACAATCAGACACAATTTCTTCTCAATTTTCACACGCTTTTTACATATCAGATGCTCACCAATTTAACCTAAATCTAGCTTATAAAACCTCATATAATTGCTTCACTCAGCAACCACACACACATTGAGAAAGCCACCACTCACCCTGATAAAACTTCAAATCTGCAACCACAAAGTTCTTCAAAACCTTCACCCAAATCTCTTCCTCTATAGCTTGTTAGAGCTTCACATTGAAGCTCTAAACAAGTTTGAGCTAAACTCCTTAAGACCTTCAGCAACAACTCGACACATCATAGCAGAGAAGTATACGATAAAAATAAAAAATTAGAAGGAGTTAAGTGTAGAAGAAGAAAGCAGAGAAAAAGAGGAGAGAGTTAAGAATAAGTTACCTATATTTTATCAACCCGCAAGAGTTCAAAACAATCGCTGGAGCTCTATTTTGGTACCTCCACAGTTCTTTTTTCCATATTTTCTGCTTGCTAAATCTTGATTTATGCTTGAATATGTATTCCCCCATGTTATCTCCTCTTAATTATTGGTGTATGAACCATATCAACAATTTTTTTTGTTAGGATTCATGAAACTATGGGTTCGATTTGGGTGTTTTGATGTTGTTTTTGTTGATTTCAAGCACAAATTCATGTTTAGGGGAAGAAAAGAGGCAGGACTTATGTTTATACTTTTTGATTTTGATGAAATTTAGAGAAATATGGGTTTTGGATTGAAGAACATTCATGAAGTTCATGATGTTCTTCATAGGTTTGTGTAAATTTGTTGGTTTGATCTGAAATATAATATAAAAGTGTGTGTTTGTGTGTTTGTGTGTTTGTGAGGAAGAAAGGTGTGTGAGTGTGTGTGTGTGTGTTGTTTGACGATATGCCTAGATCTAGATGGGGTGAATATATCATAAGTTTAAAATTTGAACCAAAATTGGTTTGAAACTGTTTATAGCGAGGAAGCAAGTTCCAAAAAATTTCTGGATCAAAAATCATCTAACCGAACCTAGTATCAAAAAGCTCGGATATGCGTAAAGGTGTCAATGTAATGATAATATATCACAAGTCAATTAACAACAACTAATCACAACTAGTTTTAATATAATACAATAGGAAAAGTCTATCTCCAATGAACAAAACAACAAAAAATTTAGTCAAGTAATTTGTCAAACACTTAGTGTGCGATCAACAATGTTTGAAACTTTATGTAGTGTTTGTTGTTCTTAGAAATCCAATCACAACCAAATGGTTTGTGATCTACACAACAACACAAATTTCAAAACGCATTCAAAAATTATGATCCAAATAATATTGATCGAATGATCAGTGCAATTGACAATTTGCAAACCACAAAATAAAAGAGATAGAGAAAAAGAGAGAGTACATAAGGATTTGCTTAGACAGTTTCCCAATCAACCTCACTATGGGTATGTCTGCCTTTAATTCAAATTCGAATTGAGATATTATAATAAATCTTACTTTGCAAAATGTGTGTATACAAGAGCTGAAGAACTCGAACTCTACAAACCCTAAGTTTGATGTTGACTATACCACCTCCAAAAGCCTTGATCAAAGATTGATCAAGTAACCAATAATGCTGCTTCAATTCACATGTTCTTGCTACTTCCTTGCAAGGCACTCCTTGTCTCAAGTTTTTCATCCGGTTGAATTAATCCCAAGCTCACACTTGTTGAAACCTAAGATTTTCTAACACAATCCATCGTCTCACGCTAATCCCATGCAAGGCACCCCTTGTTCCAAGCCTTTCACTCGATCGGATTCGGATTGCACAATCTTGTCCAAAACCTTCAAACCCTAAGAGATATTGAAGGAAAACCCCTACTCAGTTTTCTGATTTTAATCCCTCAAAGTTCTCAATCTAATATTCTTGTTACAACAAACCTAATTGTATGTTATCAACACTAATCTAGATGGCTCCCAATCAAAAAATGATTATGTGTAGTTTGATTGCGTGTATGCATAAATGAAGTTGAAGATGATGAGAATGCTTTAAAATCCTGGATTCATGTAGGTTTTACTCACTCTAGAAACCTTACTAGAGCATGTTGGATGTATGAAGTATTTATATACATGGATGATTTAGGGCAAAAAGGAATGCAAAGGACTTGAGAAAAATATGAATTTTTGAAAAAAATACATCGCATAGGTCGACCTATAAAAGTCATGTGTTGACATGTTCGATGCATAAGTTGATTTGTCTAAGGTCATGTGTTGACCTATGAATGTTATACGCTCTCTATGTGTCGACCTGAAGAGTCGGCACATGAAATAGAAGGTACATGCTTTAATGCTGCAGCATATGTGTCTACCTATAGAATGCATGTGTCGACCTATAGTCAAGAAATATTTTCCATAGTTCGACCTATATACGTATCTGTCGACCTGTAGGTCGCCTATAATTCCATGTGTCGACCTGTAATGCCATTTTTCACAAAAAAAATAATTTTTCATGCATGTTTGATGCATGAGACCTTTTCTAAGTTGTTTCCAAATGTTTTTATGCTTCCTAATGTTAAGATGCACATAGAGAATCAGAGGATATCGTCTAATATACGTTAATGCTAAAGTATCCTAGTTTTGACATCATACAAAACATATCTAACAGAAGTTGTACTCACATACTCCTCCTTTTTTTATCATGGAAAAACTTGAGATGACACGTTTTCAATCTAAAGCTCCCCCTGAATATATGCATCCTAACTTCATCTTGCTTCTCCCCCTTTGACAACATCAAAAAGAAATGAAGCAATTCACGAGAAGCATCTAAAATCACGCATAAACCAATATAACATACAAAGGCGATTTGCAAAGATAATATCATCAATACGACATCACTCACATAGAATGATTTGTATATTGATTTTTTTTCCTAAACATAAATAAAAGAAAATAATGCAACAATAGAACATACTTGTCACAACTTATGCCAAATAACATAACACAAACATGAAAAATGAAGGATACAATGTAATAAAAAACTCTTGAGTTGCTACAAAAACGATACGATTACGTGACATATGCCTTTGGTGCTCTCGAAATGTTGCACCCTCATATGCTCTAGCAAGGCGATAAAACAATATACCGCCACTCAAACCAAAAACAGAGATGAAAACATAACAATGACAATAGATAATAAGCCAATAGATAACAAGTTCAATCACAATTCATGAGACAATAGATAACAAGCCAATGCACCAACTATATATTTTCAAGCATGAAGAAGATAAACATAAAGTCACTATAAGCATATAAATTGGCATACATCAATTAGACATTTTTAGAAGTGAACATTCATGAACTATCTTATACATCAAGAATATCAATCATTCAAAATATAACAGCATGCAAAAGGAAAATCTTACACATAAAAGGGAAAATGGAACAATAGTATCTTGCTTATGAATTGATGAAGAATGAACTTTTATGTAATATAACTTCCAAAGAAGGTTAGAAAAACAAAACCTATATATAAAATCCATTCGACAAATCATATTTGGACAAGATTTGAGATGTTAAGAATCCCCAATTCCCTTTGAATGTTGAAAAATGGTTCGGTCGCAAGTGGTTTTGTAAAAATATCTGCAAGTTGATTTTTACTATCAACATGCTCAAATACGACATTGTCTTTCTCAACATGAACGCGTAGGAAGTGGTGACGAATCTCAATATGTTTAGTACGATAATGTAGCACCGAATTTTTGGTTAGATTAATGGCACTAGTGTTTATGCATATAATAGGAATACATTGTAGTTTAATAAAAAATCAAGTAGTTGTTGTTTACGCTACAAAATTTGAGCACAACAATTATCGGCTGCTACGTATTATGCCTCAGTAGTTGACGAAGCAACGAAAACCTGTTTCTTGATATGCCAACCAACTAACCGAGCTTAACAATGCTCAAACAATTCATAAAAGTTAAAGATTCAAAATCTGCAGCTTAACATCATCAAAACAAGTTTTTACACCTAATTAAGGCTTATCGCGAGTTACCCGCCATGGGCATGAAACCCTCCCTCAACATCAAAACCCATAGCGACATGGTCACCATGACGATGGTGCTCGCCATTGACATGCACATAGCTGAATTTGTCATCCTAGATATACTTACCATAACTTATAATCATTCAACACAACATATACTCACAAATCATTCAAACATGACAATTCATTGGCACTATCATGATGTAGCTATATGCATTATTTTTCCAATGCTTTAAACCACACCTGAATTCGAGTTCTGAAACTCAAGCTATGACCAAAATCGTATTTACACCCATTTAAGGCTCATGGCGGGTTACCCGTCATGGCCATAACGTCTGTCATGGACATGTAGAATGCATAATTACGTTTTCTGCTATGGAGTTCACTTTGGAACTCCGATTTTCCATTCCAGGTACTCAAATCAAACAGAAAAAAAAGAGAATCAATATATTAACATGACCCAACCTATATCTATAAGTTAATAAGCATGGTCATCAGTTATTCACCACTTTTATCATGATTCAAGACCCTAAAAAGTCAACAATGGTGAAAACATATTAACACATCAAAACATAAACTACTCCAAACACATGTACACAAATTTCATCATGAAAAACAGATCATAACACCAATTCAATACCAAATTTTAGATTTGCATACAAACGCAATAAAACATGCATTATCAAATTAAATATTTTAAAAAATACTTGTGATATTTTTTTCTACAAAGTAAAATACTTCTAACTCAAAAAAAAAACATAATGCACCGTGACCTTTAATTTTAAAGTGCCATTTTAAACTACTTCTAAATTTGTTTTTTAAACTACCACTTTAAAAATAACTTTTTTTAAATATTGTACCATTTATATAATTTAATTTGTATCCTTTTATATTATTTTTGACTTTATTATTATTATTAACTATTTTTAAGATTTTAAATATGCCTATTTATTAGTATTGCATTTTCCAAAAGCAAAACCTTTAGTATTCCTTTTTAGATTTTAGGTTTTAGAGAACTTCCTTCATCCTTCATATTACGTATTTTCAGTCTTTGTTCTTTATTCTGAATAAAAAAACTTTAACTCTTTCTTCCAGATTCAACAATTTTTTTCAATAGAGGTAAATATTATTATTCTCATCATCTGATTGTTTTAGTAGCTTTGTCATTTTTACTGTGTTCTGAACATGTTGAATATGTTCTCCCTGTATATAATGAACTATAACTCTGTTATGAGGATTTTATTTATTTTCTTTGTTTTGTATATGTTCTTTCTGAATCTATTTTTCTTGGTTTGAACTAAATATATAACTCTGTTATGAGAATTTTTTTATTATGTTCTATTTAAAAATTTTAATGATTTTTTTAATGGAACTTGTGGTTTTATTTATTTTTCTATTGTAGATATGTCATACAGTACCTCACTTGAATCATTGGGAGATTCACAATCACCACCAAAAGATGGAGAAGAGTGTTTAAATGTATTGAATCCTATCATTGATTTAAATGCAAATACTAATGAAGAACCACTAACAAATGAATCAACACCGGCAAATGAAGTTGTGAATGAAGAAAATGTTGAGAGCAGTGACATTGTTATTCAAAAGTCCAAGAGGAAGAAAACTTCTCTAGTTTGGGATCACTTCAAAAAAGTGGAATTAAAGAATGGAAAAAATGGCAATGTATACACTGTAAAAACAATTATTCTGTTGTTGCTAGTGGATCAACCAGTCATTTGATGAGGCATTTAAAACAAACATGTCATGTTTACAAGAAGCTAGTAGCACAACAAAAAAAATTAAACTTTCAGCCAGCAAAAAGCAAGATTGATGAGAAGCTTTCTGGACCACTACTAATGAATTCAGGAGGTAAATATGACCATGAAAGACAACGAGAAGCCACCGCACATTGGATTATGATGCATGAACGTGCATTTAGTATTGTTGAGGAAGAAGGTTTTCATTTTATGATGAAGTGTTCTAATATTTCATATGAGAAAATTAGTCGGAAGACACTGAAGAATGATTGTATTGCTGTTTATGAAGCTGAAAGAAAAAAGTTGAAGTCTACTTTAAGGACAGTAAATAAGATTTGTTTGACCACTGATTTATGGAAGTCACAAAATCAGAAGATAGAATACATGGTGTTAACTGGCCATTTCATTGATGTTGACTGGATTTTGCAGGAACGCATTCTTAGTTTTGTTCATGTTCCTCCTCCTCGGCGTGGTATTGGTATTGCTGATGCTATCTTAAAATGTCTTAAAGATTGGGGTATTGAAAATAAAATATTTAGCGTGTCAGTGGATAATGCACATTACAACGATAGATGTTTGAAAGAGTTAAAAGTTCTGATTTTAAGGCACCGGAAATTAGTGTTAGATGGAAAGTTATTTCATGTGCGTTGTTGTGCGCATCTACTAAATTTGCTTGTTCGAGATGGTATTGGGAAAATAGCAAAAATAGTTGAAGACGTGCGTGAAAGTGTGAAGTTCATCAATCAGTCTGAAGCAAGGTTGCAAACATTCTCACAAATAGTTCAACAACTAAAGCTTGGTGGTAAAAAATTAATTCTTGATTGCCCTACTCGTTGGAACTCCACCTATCAAATGTTGTCAGTTGCAATGCAGTTCAAAGAAGTCTTCCCTCGTTTTCAAGATCGAGAACCAAGCTATACGACTCTTCCAGATGATGATGATTGGGAAAAGGTTGAAAAAGTTTCCAAGTTGCTAGAGGTATTTAATGTTGTTACAAATATTATTTCAGGTAGTGAATATCCAACTGCTAACTTATATCTTGCTGAGGTATTTCGAATCAAACTAGTTTTAGATCAAGCTATCCAAGATGAATATGATTTTATGAAAGAAATGGAAAAAGCGATGAAGGGAATGACAAATATTGGAGCCAATGTAATCTTGTTATGTCGCTTGCTTCTGTTTTGGACCCTAGGATCAAAATGATGGGGGTTAACATGTGTTTTCCCTTAATTTATCCAGAAGTTGAAGCTAGAAAAAATATAGAAAATGTGCGTATCACGCTTGATGATATGTATAAAGAGTATGCTGATATACTTAGTGAGCATAGTGAAGAAGGATCTAGTAGAAGTGGTGTTGATCAAAATGGGCTTATTTTGGAGTCACAAAAATCCTCAGGGTGGTCATTGTTAATGAATTATGTCGAAGAACAACAAGCAATTCCTGCTGTAAAATCTGAAATTGAAGAGTATTTGAATGAGCCAACTTACAAACCTAAAGATAACGGCCATATGTCATTTTGTGCCTTGGAATGATGGAAATTGAATTGTGGAAAATATAGAGTGTTGTCCCATAGGTGGAGCAAGTGCAAACAGAAATTACATTACTCCCTTGATGATAAATAGAGAGATATCAATGTAGGTGAGTGAGATTGTTGTATAATTAACTGTGTATTTAGTCTCTATTACTTGTTAGTTGTTAGCATCTCATACAATTAATAGGGTGTTTAAACCATACCAGTGTTGTAACATAAATCTAGAAATTTCATGAATTTAAAAAGAATTAATCATTTAAAGTACTGCTATTTGTTATATATGAGGAACTAGTATTGTGTTAATTGTGATATATTTAAAAGGTAGCTGCAATGTATATTAATTTGTGAGCTTTAATATGGTGTTCAAACCATACCAATGTTGTAACATAAATCTAGAAATTTCATGAATTTAAAAAGAATTGATTTAAGGTACTGCTATTTGTGATATATGAAGTACTGATATTTGTGATATATTTTAAAGGTACTGCTATTTGTGATATATTTAAAATGAATTTATTTATAGAAGTAATTGATTTAGCATAGCATACCATGATCATGTTGTGTTGGTATTCTGATATATGAATTTAATTGGCTTAAAAATTATCCTCTTCCATCTTGCAAGTTATCCTTTCCTTACTAGCTATGACAGTAAATCAGTTGACAGTTGGTGTAATGAAGATTGAAGTTGAATAATCATTTTGTGATGGGAATGTATCAATTTCTAATAGTTTTTGTTGTACTATTTTATTATATTTGTAATAGATTTTGAATTAGACTTTTAAATTTATCTCTTGAAAGCTTTATTTTGTTTTAATATTTTCCCTTTAAAAAGAATAATTTAAAATGTCAAATATAATAAAAAAATTTAAACTTTAAAAAATGACTTTTTAGTCCGTGAAATAAACAAACTGAACCTAACGAACTGAACCTAACGAGTTGAACCGAGTTGTTCAAGAACTTAAAATGAGTCGAGTTCGAGCTTAAAAAAATTTGTGTCGAACTCGAGTCGAGTTTCGAGTTAAACCAATTCTTTTCGAGTCGAGTCGAGCTGACGACGGGTTCGACTCGACTCGACTCATTTCCAGCCCTAATAATCATACAAACCTATTGGAGGTTAAAGACTCATCAACTCTACCCCTTTAGCAATCTGAATCTAAACTGGTTTGATTGAGTCTTCTTCCTTAAACTCTAAGTTTTTCCTCTCTTCTTAGTCTTCTAGCCTTTTCCTCTCCAACTCTGTTTTTACGTACTGATAGAAATCCCCTAAACATAGGTTATCTCTTAGTCTTATATATTTAGGGTAATCTATTGATAATAATAATAATTTCATCTTTCGCTACCAATTACTCTTACTCTTTCCTCCCCTTTATTCTCTTAATTTACAATTCAGCCTGAAACCTTCTATTTCTTATTTTAGTTAAATAAATCTAATAAAACACTATTATTTTAATTATTAAAATAATTTCTAATTATCTTGGAAAAACTCTAGTTACTCTCTACACCCCCACCTCAAGGTCACACACCTTCATCCCCTAAACCAATTCAATTATCATACATAATAATTAAATTAAAAGATAAATAAATCAATTAAAATAATAACTCAAAAACTGGGGTGTTACATTTCTCATGATCAGAACATCACCAATACCTTCAGCATATAAGGTATTATCGTTTGCAAATTTTACCTTGTTCTTCGGCGAGGGATTGATGTTGATAAACCCATCTTTCCTTCCAGTCATGTGCGATGAATAACCTGAGTCGAGATACCATTAATCTCTGAATCTTTCTTCTTCTTTTGTTGTGACCATTATCATCACTTCGTCTTCTGTAAGCTTTACATCACTTTCTTGATCTTTCTTGCCTCCTCGACATTGACTTGTATAAAGACCAACTTTTGACAATTGTAGCATTGAATACGACTTTCATCAGGTTTTCTTCCATCGCCTCTTCCTCTAGCTGCACCACCACCTCTGTGATTTCCTTGGTTAGAAGATTGTCTTTGTTTCGATGAACTACCTTCTTGATGGTTTTCTCTACCATTCGAGTTATTGTAACTTCCTCTGCCATTACTACCATTCCATCTTCCTTTGTCTTTCTTAGTCGATTGAGCTTACAAAGCCACGTAAGTCTTCAACTTACTTGCATTTCTTTCAACCATTCTTTGTTCATGAGATTCAAGAGTCCCTTTAAGCACTTCTTTTGTAATACTTGACAAATCCTTCGATTCTTCTATGGCTCCTACCACATGATCGAACTTTGGAGCCAGCGACATCAAAATCTTTGGCACTACATATTTTGTTGTCAACACTCCTCCATACGTTTTGATTTTATTCACCAATTTTGTTACTCTGGTGAAGAAATAAGTCACGCTTTCATTAACTTCCATATTGTCATACCCCAATTTTGTCCGGACATTTTAAAATTTTCATAAATTCGATTTTAATTTCAGTTTGCATCATTTGTACAGCATAATAGGCATTTCATCATAAATAATACCTAAAATATCAGTCGGAATAAATTCTTGAATATACAGACAATTTGGTTAAATCATTCCTCAAGTACGTGCAAAATCAGCGGGTAAAAAGTTTCAAAATCAGACTTGCAGACGTCAGTGTTATTAATCTACGGTTCGCGTAGTTTAACCTGGTGTGCTCGTTATACCTTTTGGCGACTTTTTCAGTTGCATTTTGATCTGTCTGAACCTTTTAACCGATGAAAAATTATTTTTGAATTAAAAGAAACGTTGTATTTTTTCAATAAATATATTTTGTGCTGATCATTTTAGTGCGTCCGATTTAATTTTTCGAGCAAATTTTTGCCCGACATTTATTCATTTTTAGTTTTCTTATATTTATTCTCTCGTCAAAATAGTCAGATTATTTAAATAGAATTTTACATATTCTTATTTTATTTTTACCATATTCATTTTAGAAGTTGTGAATTTTATTTGATTTAATTGGTTTAAATTGTTTTAAATTAATTAAATCATCTAGAAGGGGTAACTTTGTCATTTTAAATTGTTTGTATTTCTTTGATTTAATTTGAACCATCGATTCAAATTAATCAACGGCTCATGTTAGTTATCCACACTTATTTCATTTATCCAATCGAAAATTAGGATTTAATTAATAATATTATTAAAGAAAATCTGAAAAATAAACAAACATATCTCTCTCCACCGATTATAACGTGACACCTCATTATTAATAGAATAAAGGTGATATTTGAAATGAAAAAAAGAGACGAGTGGCTTTTGGTTATAGGGGGTGAGTAAAGACAAAATAGGAAAAGGGTGGATTTTCTTCAGCTCCAACGTTTCATTAGTCGGCATAGTAAGAAAGAGAGGGACAATTTGGGGAGAACACGTCTCCAACAATTTTGAAAGAAAAAAGAAATACAAGAAAAGAGAGGACGCTATGAGAGGGAGGATACTTTTTGGCCTCTCCATTTCAAAAGGAAGAACCACCTCTTCATCTTCCATTTCTCTCTATTAAAAAAAAGGAAATCAGTTTTCACGCCACCTTCACAAACAAACCCATAACCATCGTCTTACTTCCTCTCACCAACAACAACACTCGTCGCCATCACTGTCACTTGCTCCCACGACGTCAACTCCTCCTCACACTTCCACTAAACCCCACACACAAAACCGTCAACCTCTTCTTCCTCCTCACAAAAAAACTTCAACAATCTCCACCGAAAATCTTTCTTCAACAATATCGAGCCTATTTTCCAAATACCCTTGTAAGTCGATTGCTTTTAGCATCGCCATCAACTTCACATAGCTTACTCTTGAGCTTTCTTACAATGTGACCTATTCGGTTATTAATTAATCGAGTCGATGATTGATACACCAATAAAATCCAATTTATCCATAAATACAAATTTAAAACCTCGATCCAACATCGAGTATTCTTATTCAAATTAGTTTAAAATGCTTATCACAATTAAATACCACTTCATTTAGAAATGAAAAGGGGGATGATTTTGAACCTTCAACTCCTCTCCTCGATTGTTTGAATATGAGTTCCCTTACTTGGTTAGTCAAAGCAATTGTCATTTCTTACAAATTTCTAACACGATTGAATCAATTTTTTTCATAATAAACTGAACGAAAAGGGAGATGGTCTAGAGCCTTCGATTCCTCTCCTCAAATACTTGGTTATGAGTTGTCTTACTCAGTCATTCAAGCACTTGTCGTTTATCTAAACACGTCAACCATACATAAACTTATTTTCTTAATCACTCAGATGAAAAAGAAAGTGGTCTAGAGTCTTCTATTCCCTTTCCTGCTTATTAGGATATGAGTTATCTTACTCGACTATCCGAGTATTCGTCATCCATTTAAAATACCTTAACTATTATCAAACTCCTTTTACAATTAAGGATGAAAAGGGAGATGGTCTAGAGCCTCCGATTCGTCTCCTCGACTATTAGGATACGAGTTGTCTTACTCGACTATCCGAGTATTTGTCATCCATTCAAAAATATCTCAACACATCAAATCTCTTTCGTCGTCCCCGTGCGATCGAAACTCTTTCCAAAAAGAACATTGTTTAATCCTTTCTAACGCGCACAACAAACTAGTGCTTAAGCCTCCGCTGAGAGTAGACAAGCCAACGTTTAGCCTTTAGAACGCGATCTAAACATTTGTTCACTAAAAGACACCAACAAACTATAGTTCCCCGAACTACGAATGCTCTGATTTCCTTATTGCACTATAAGGATACGTAGGCAGGAGATTGCTAGATCTTCGCGAGCACACTAATAAAAAACCTCCCTTTACCCCCTTCTGAGGTTACCATTCATCTCTATTTCTAATATTTATTCACTCAAAGAAAACAAACAACATAAGTTAACATTCAAATCGCAAATTAAACTAAAAGGTTCCCGTTGAGTACAACGGACATGAGGGGTGTTAATACCTTCCCCTTGCGTAATCGACTCGCGAACCCGAATATGGTTGCGACCATCATTATTCAAATTTTCAAAGGTTTTATCGATATTTTCCTATTCCTTCATTGGGATAAATAAAGTTCGGTAGCGACTCTGTTCAAACACATTTTTCCGCGACCATCGCGAGGAATCGTATTTTTCGAGATGCGACACATATGAAGTAATTCATACATTCTTTCGTGACTTTGTAACCTCACCTCCTCCGTATTCTCAGCGCCTCTAAATTATTTCTCCAGGATGTCGCATGCTTCCTTTTCTGAATCTATGTCACCAACTTTCTCAAAGTTGTCTGGATCAACACATTGATGGATTAAAAAAAGAGCCTTGTAATCTTTCTTCTTCAAATATTTGTGTATAACCTTTTATTCATCCATAGAATTCTCTCCAATGGTATTGCACCATTCTTCACAAGATCCCAAAGATCTTGATAACAGAAAACAACTTTCATTTGCTTACACCAATTTTCATAGTTCTTACCATTCAATATGGGAATATTCTTTGGAAAATGCTTGTTCGGATGATTCATCGTGATTCAATGTGTTATAAAGATCACATAGTCAGTGCTTTAGATACCAGATGTTGGGAAAACTCCAATCTTGATGGACAAGAATCATTCTTTTGGATTGATTTTGCCTCATGTTCTTCACGCTTCACTTAGGTGAAACAATTATCTCCTTGGTTGCAAATGATTCTACACTGCAAAAAAAAATGAAAGAAGAAAACAAGACAATTGAAAGTGATAGAAAAGAGAAGTTATGGAGGAAGAATAAGAATGTATATTGGTTTTCAAACTATACCTTAAGTGTTTTCTACAATGTGTGTTAATCACAACGGTGATTTCTAAAACTACACAATGCAAAACTGTTAAAAATGAAATATAGCTCCTCTTTATTTATAGATGGGATCACTTGCACTCAAGTAATCACAAAATAACTAACTCAACTAAAACTAAGATAAGTTAATCTATTTCTACTCTGTCGACTCCTTTGACAACTACATGCTTAAATTGCATATTTTGACAAACTATATTTGACTTTTTGTCAAATATAGAAAATACATACTCTGTTCGATACAAACACATTTCGACTTCGACACAAATAATTACATATTTAATATTGGTCATGTATAATATTTGTTTTCCTCCCTCTTCTTTTCGATTTGGTTATGTTTGATTAAGTTTGATTTAATTCAATTTCATTCAATTTTTTATGTGTATTTGATTTGGTATAATTTGGTTCAAATTAATTTGATTTGGTTCAAATTGAATTGGTTCGATTTAGATTAGTTATGTTTGGTTTTATTTGGATTGAATTAGATTGGATTGGTTCTACAAAATTGATTTAGACTAAAATTAAGTTGAAGATAAAGGGATTTATGTCCGGATAAATTATTATAAAAGTGAGTTAAACATTAAATTTTATTGTAAATATCACATTTAGACTAAAAAATACAAATTTTAATTTCATGCAAAACTAATTCTGAAAAATATAATAAATAGTATTCGAGAGCAATCAAACATGTCAAAATCAATTCTCCCTATCTAGAATAAATTATGAGTATTCCAAACATGAAAACAAACATACACTTATCGTGCATTTGGTTCAGCAATGAAAAAAATTGATTGTAAAATTAATTATAAATAGAAGTCAGTTAAAAGTAAAGTAATTTGTGTTTGGTTAAATTCTTTCAAAAATAAGTTGAATATTAAATTTCAGCGTAAAAATCATGTTTAGACTAAAAAACTCAAGTCCTAATTTCAAGTAGAATATAATTTATTCAAGAGTTACCAAACATATCAAAATCAGAATTAAATTGCTAACTCTTCATGGATATGCTAGGGTAAACAAGTGAAAACCGCACGAATCAAACGAAAGAAGATGGCCAGAAATAGTGGAACACTAAAAGAGTTAATGAGGTATTCTCGTACAACGCTATATTAACCAGAGATAAAGAGAACTCTGTATCTATGAGCATCAACAACCCTAGTGGAAAGCCCACATCGTCGGTTAGTCAGAACCATAAGGGAGGCATGCGTATTGAAGAATGAAGATTCAGGGAGTATGAATGTCCTGAGTTCATCCTAACAGTGTAATAGGAGAACATAGTAGCGGTCCCATGAAAGAACAACATGGTAGTAAAGATGTTGGGGAAGAGGAATGGCTTTAGAGCATTGGAGAATTGTCTACACCAAATATGGGCGAGGAAGGGTGCATTAACAATGGTTAACCTATGACAAGAATACTACCTGTTAACCTTTATATGTGAAGAAGATCAACAAGCTGCACTAATGGAGGGACCATGACTAATCTATGCTCATTACCTCACTGTTAGAGAATGGAGCTCCAACTTCTTCCTGGCGAGTTATACTATAGAGGAAGTAGCAGTATGGGTCAGAATCTTAGGCTTGCCTATAGAGGATTATGATGATCAAGTCCTCACCTTCATCGGTAATAGAATAGGGAAGATGGTGAAAGTTGACAAAAACATGCTAACCATGGAGATGGGGAAATATGCAAGGCTTGTGTCCAAGTGGATCTAGCAAAACTTTTAGTGGCCATGTTTTCCATCAAAGATGTGAGTGCACTATCCTCTTAGAAATGTTTTGAATGACGTCAAAACTAGGACACTTAGTATTTGTGTACATTGAATCTTATTGTCTATGCCTAGATGTGCATTTTTATATTATGACACTTAAAATCAGGTTAGATAGGCCATTACAAGTCAAAATTATAATTTTTCATGAAAAATAAGTATATGGGTCGATACATCAAATCTATGGATCGATACATACTGAAGGAATTGATTTTTTTAATGAAAAACAAGTTTATGGGTCGATACATCAAGTCTATCGATCAATACATACTGGAGGATTTTTAAAATAAAAACTATGCCTTCAATGCATCGATATATATGAGTGTGTGGGTCGAGACATTATGCGTATGGGTTGACTCATCCTTGATTGGAGTTGACTCCAACTGAAGGTTTTGGCAAGCCAATGGCTCTGCCTTAGTTGTATCGACTCCTTGAGTCTTTGTATCGACTCTCAGGCTTATGTATTGACTTATACTTATTTGGAGTCAATGCATTATGTTATGATTTTACAAAAGTTGTAATTTTTGTTAAAAAATTATTTTGTTTGTTATTTTTATACACACACACATACATATAAATATGCATTCATGCATCATTTCTCAAAATTGAAACCAAGAACATACAAAGAGTTTTCTCATCATCTTCCTTCTTCTTCTATGCATACACACAACAAATGCACATAATTATTATTGTTAGGTGCCATCTAGATTAGATGATAAGGTCCAATTTAGAAATATCTGTAATCAAATTGGATTGAGTATTCTTTGGGGGGTTTCATTGATAAAACCAGTTAGGGGTTTCGATCCAAGATCAAGGTTGATTTTTTTTTTGCATAAGCCTTTGCATTTGGATTCAACTGAGTGAAAGTTTTGAAGAACAGGGGTTCTGTCAAAGGAGTAACGGTGACCGAAGGATCATTTGAAAGGCTCGAGACAAGATTTTGCAACGAGGATTCAACCGAGTGAAAGCTTTGAAGAAAATATTTTATGTCAAAGGAGTAGCGATAATTAGAGGATAGAATTGGAAGTCTTGGGTCACTTGATCTTACTTAATATCAACGGGGGAGAAAAGTTTAGGATCAACATAAAACATAAGGTTTGAGGGTTTGAATTGCTACTTTTTTTCTCTTGTATACAACTCCTGCAAAGGTTAATTACATATCCTAATTCTATCTGGGATTGGGGGCAAACATACCCATAGTATGATAATTAGGGAACTGCCTAAACAAATCCTTGTGTTCTCTCTCTCTCTCTCTCTCTCTCTCTCTCTTACACACACACACACACACACACACACACTTTAAATTTTGATAATACACTTAGTGTGCAATTTAATAAACTGAAAATCATGTTTGTGTTGAAGTAATTCAAACTATTTTGTAAAGATAATTGCAATCTAAACAATTGCAATTGGTTTTTCATATCTTCAACACAAAGCAAAACCAGCTCGGTGTTCATTGCACACCAAGTGTTTGATAAATTGTCTTAGTTAATTTTTGTGTCCTATTTCATTGAAAATTGATTACAAGATGTGACATTGTTCAAACGATTATTTTGTAAAACATATTGATTTACTTTATCATCATTGTTTTACATTTTGTTACGGTTTATACGCATATCCGATTCTTCTGATTACAGTTTGGGATAAATGAGTGTTGATCCATAATTGCTTTCGTTTTCCATAGTAAATAGTTTTTAAAAAAATATTTTTTAATCAAAGGAAATATTATTTGTGATATATTCACCCCCTCTAGACCGTTTCCCTTGTCTAACAAAAGATAGACACTACAAAGTAGACTATAAAGGCCTTCATATGTTGTGCTTGAGTTGTGGTTGCTTTGGGCCCAATAAGGAAGGATGTGATGAAACTCACCAAAAGATGAATCCCATGTCTGATAACATCCAGGTTCATGCTAAAGGTAATGAGATTGATATCAACGTCCAGGTTGAAGAGGGACTCTGGATGGTGGTCCAGAAGCCCAAAAGATCTCGCAAAGGAAAGGAGGTGGAGGAGAAACGATTGGAGAAATGGATTACAGTGAAAGTTATTAGCCCTCAGGCAAAGGCTATTGGTTCTCCAAAAAGGGGAAGATTGTTAGAACAAGATTTGGTTATGCATCTATATCTTGAGTTTTGATGATAACAATGTTGTATTTGTATGAGAATAATTTTGGTACTCTAATGGTTTGTTATTGTGTAGCTTTAACATACAATTCTGATTCTGAGTATATGACGTGCAACATCATCAGTTTCTGAATATTGTGTTCCAAATTCTGCTTATGTGCTAATCATGAGAACCTATGAAAGATATCAAGTTGCTTCTATAATGTTCTTTCTTCTTCTATGTTGATTCACCCCTGAGAAGTTTTTAAAGAGACGATATGTTGTTGCTACAACATTCTCTCCACTTCTGCTTCTGGTCGTAACTCTGATCATCAAGCTTTTAAAGAATGGCAAGCTTCTGAAGTTGTGTTACCTAGCTAAAGATTCTGAAGATCTCAAGGCAGACGTTGAGGTTATCAAGGTTCTGACTGAGGATTCTGAAGATACTGAAGATCTCAAGCCAAACTGCTGACATTGTCAAGGTTCTGACTGAAGATTCTGAAGTTTCTGAGTTCAGTTGTGTGTTTTTTCATTTCATGCTTTATCAACTTTCATCAGAAGCCAATGAACTTGAAGATAAGATCAAATTGATACGTGATCAAATAATACATAATACAAATCAAATATTCTTTCCACTACCAGATATCATGGGAAAATGACAATACTATATATCACATCTATCACTGAAATTATGGGCGAAGGATGGTACGTTGTATCACTCCTTACACCAATTCAACAGTGGACAACCCCTCTATTTGATATCCCCATTTTGTCCTTCAACAGTCTCTTTTCTTATGCTATATAAGTGGAACTTGGAGACTTGAAGAAATGTTGTTGAGATACTACAATATTTGACAAGTCTATTTCTACGTGAAAAACTATCAATTTTGTACACAACTTTCTTTAAGTATTTTGTATTTCATTTGTGTAAAATCTGCTTGTGTAGAAGCATCTTGTAAACACAAAACCTTTGATTCAAACGTGTTGTTTGAGATTCCTTAAGGAGACTAGGATATAGTCGTATTCTTGAGAAGACAAAGAAAGTTGTTCTTTGTGATTCCTTAAGGAGACTAGGGTATAGCCGGATCCTTAAGACAAATAAGGTTATTCTTTGTGATTATTGTAATCAGTTGATTATAGTTGATTAAGTCCTTGTGTATAAGACAAAATCACCTTGACGGATGGACTGATGTAGCTTTGAGTTTCAAGCGAACCAGAATAAAAATACTTGTGTTTTTATCTCTTTGTTATTAACATTTAAATGATGTTCTTGAGTTGATAAAAAACTTTTGTTTTAAAACCCAATTCAACCCCCTCCTCTTGTATTTTTCACTTCTTCAAAAATTCATCATATTTTCGAGAAGCCAATATGTACGCAGAGACATTGACTAACCTAAATATATATCATAGTTTGTGCGGTGTCTTTTACCGAGTCTTGCCTGCCTCAAATTTTTGATTTAATGTTATCGGACTCTTTAAGGATCCTATTTCTAGGATCGCTCATGTTTAATTTCTTTTTGTTTGGACTATAAGTCCTCTCTTATATAAAAAAAATCTTTTTGTTTGGACTATAAGTCCTCTCTTATATAAAAAAAATATCAAAATCAATTCTAAGTGTTATAAAATAAAATATGCATTTTCTTATCGCAATGAATCATATATGTTTTTTAGTGTTTGATATTTATTATGCTTTTTTTCTTCTTCTTAAATGATTACTTTTTTTATATTTTTAAATTCCCCTTCTATCAAGTAAAAAACATAGTTTTTCTTGCTTTGTCCATCATATATCCTACCTTGTTTACTTATTTTAACCACATTATCCTTCCTTTAACAGTACAAATACTATTAGAATTTTGACTTTGAGTGAGGGAAAGAAAAAGCATTAACAATAAGAAACTTACAAAACCAACAAAACAACATTTAATTCATCTTAATTAACACTAACGTTCCTCCAAAGATTCACAAAACCAAAACAAAAACAAAAACAAAAACCCTTCTACTCAAACAAAACCACTTTCTCTCTCTAAAACAAATTTCTTTTTCATTTTTTGTTTATTCACCTACTTCACTTTCTGTCTCATTTTCTCTCTCTAAAATCTCTCACTGTTCCTTCTAAAATTGCTGAATCTGAACCATACCCATTTTCCATCTCCTTGATCTACACCATTTTGCTACCATTTTCAAGCTATGAAGTTAACAATGTGAGGTAAAGTTTTCATCTTTTTGCAATGGTGGCTGCCATTTCAGAGAACCCATTAACCTCATCAAGGTCTGAGAAAGACAACAATGGCGTCATACCCAAAAGAGGTAAAGGTAGACAAATTTCTTCAAGGTATATGTCACCTTCACCTTCTTCTTCTTCTTCAACAACAACAACAACTTCATCATCAACTACAACTACAACAACAACTACAACGACTACAACATCTTCTTCGTCTTCTTCAAGGAGATTCGCTTCACCTCTTCTCACACGTTCAACGAATTCACCTACACCGCTTGTTCCTAAACGTTCTCAATCGGTGGACCGTCGGAGACCTCGACCAACAACACCGGTTCCGGAAGCGACAAAGCTTTTGGTAACTTCTACGAGGAGTTTGTCTGTTTCTTTTCAAGGTGAGGCCTTTTCTCTTCCTATTAGTAAGAGTAAGGCGAAAGCCGCGACTCCGGAGCGACGGAGGGTTGCTCCGGTTGCTGGAAAAGGAGATCAGGGTGAGAACTCTCGACCCTCGGATCAGCATAGGTGGCCTGCACGGTCTAGACAGCCTAATCAGTTGTCAAGGAGTGTGGATTGCAGTGGTGGTGGTGGTGGTGTTGGGGATGGTGAGAAGAAGAAGGTTGTTGGGAAAGTTGTTCGCGCATTGCAACAATCAATGGTTATGGAGAGTGGTAGAAGAAGAGCTTCGTTTGATGGATTAAGTGGTTTGAGTTTGGATTTAGGGAAAACTAGTACTCCTCAATTGAATGAGCCTCGTTTGAATTTGAATTCAAATTCTGATGTTAATGCTTCTGATACTGATAGTGTTTCATCTGGTAGTAATTCAGGAGCACATGATTCTTCTCTTGGGATCCTTAAGGTTCCGAGGGAAAATCGTGGCATTGTTGTTTCTTCAAAGTTTTGGCAGGAAACTAATAGCCGGTTACGCCGGTTGCAGGATCCTGGTTCACCTATGTCAACTAGTCCTGCTTCAAGGGTTAGTGTTCCATCCAAGAATTCTCAATTGAAAAGGTATAATAGTGATGGTCCTGTGTTGTCGCCTCGAACTATGGCTTCTCCTATAAGGGGAAATGCGCGGCCTGCTTCGCCTAGTAAACTTTGGGCGTCTGCTGCTTCCTCTCCGTCAAGGGGTTTTTCTAGTCCTTCGAAGGTGAGGAGTGCGGTTGCCAGTTCCATTAATAGTAACTCTGGTAATTCGCCTTCGATACTTAGCTTCTCTGCTGATGTGAGGAGAGGGAAGATAGGGGAAGATCGGATATTTGATGCACATACTTTGAGGCTTCTTTATAACCGGTATGTGCAATGGCGGTTTGTTAATGCGAGGGCTGATGCTACCTTTATGGTGCAGAGACTGAATGCAGAGGTATGGTTAAATTTGTGTTTTGTCAAACTACATTTGATGCTATGGCTTTTGTTACTTGTTAGTGATATGGATTTCTCAATTGTTGATTTTTTCTTATAATTATGTCATTGTCTTGTATATTATAGTGTGCTTGTGGAGTGGTTTAGATTAATGTACCATTGTGCGTAGGGATTTATTGTCAAACATTAGAAACCCTGTGCCAGAAGAGAAGTTATTAAGAAAGATCCTGAGATTAACGATTTGGATAGAACATTTCGGCGAAAGTTCATCCATGTAGCCGACCCCACTTAGTGGGATAAAGCTTGGTTGTTGTTGTATTAGAAACCCTGTGCTAAGCTAAGCTAAGATATTTGGGTGAGTGACCAATGCTGCTTTCTTATTTTCAAGGAAGTATGCTAGTTTTTAGAATGCAGATTGACTGAGATGATGAAACTCATCCCTCATTTATTGGATTCATCATCTTAATATCAAAACATATATAGTATTTCTCATCATCGTTCCATTACTTTGGAGTTTTAATTATTTGTAGATTTCAATGTTTTCAAGCATTGCCAAGTATCATACTAGTTGCAGATAATGCTGGCTCGTTAGTGGATGATCTAGTTCCGCACTTACTAAATAAGGATGGTTGTTTGTGGTTTATGTATTGTGAGTTAAGAATCTCACCGACAACGACATCAAGAAACTATCTTGTTGGCGATGATCTAATTTGGATGTTCTTTAAAGCAATGTTGTCATTTATAGATTTGCGTGTAGCTTTATCCCAGATATGGTTTAACTGTATTAGAATATAAACAAGTAGAATTCTACAAGAAGTGATTCAAATGGAAATGGATGTAAGCTAAGCTGATAGATAGGAATATAGTATTTCTAATAAATGATTTAGGGAAGGATTCCACCTATTACACAGTATATTGTAGAGCTTCGAGGTTATGTATCTCGGTTGCCAAAAGAATGAAGCCCCCTACACTTTTTCAAATGACAAGAATCAAGATAGTCTCCCTCTCATCCCTTCCTACCTCACTAGCTATCTTAGTAACGACTGATCGCAACTAACTCTATCATACTAACTCCTTCAATTAACAACCCTATCATAAATGGTCAACCTTTCTATCTATGTGGAGAAAAACTTTATTGCACGCCGACATAAGGAATGTGTTGAATGGCCATATATATTTAGGTATACGTACCGAAAATAGTAGTTGCTAAAAATGGTTGAAGTTTACCTCAAGTAAAATTCTTTGTTGTACATCATGAACTAATATCATGTTGGCCATGAGTCATGTTCAGTGTTATCAAATATCCGCGATGGTGGTTTTTGGGCTCGCCGCAATGGTTATTATTGGCCGATATTGCGGGGTTTTCCGCCATAATCGGCTATGGCGGCGCCGCAAAGCAGCCGGTATGGCGATATTTTGGCTATCTGCCATCGACAACACTTGTCAAGTTTCTACCCAAGTTGTCTCCATTCAAGTTTTTTTTACATTACTTTATAGGCTCTGGAAATCTACTGGTCTTCTTAGTGACATTCAACAATTTCCTACTTATCCGGTTTTTCATTACGATATAATGCTATGAAGTGTTTATTCATGTATTATGAAATAATGCACTCCTACAATGTTTAGCTTAGGATGACAATGGCAACACTGTTTGCTGATAACAATACATGGTAATGTACTATACAAGCCTAAACTAAATGATTTTCATTTGCCAGAGACATTTGTGGAATGCATGGGTAACAATCTCCGAGCTTCGGCATTCAGTCATACTTAAAAGAATAAAGCTGGTACTGCTGAGGCAAAAGTTGAAACTCACTTCCATTCTAAAGGGACAGGTATGATTCAGAACTTTCGATTTTAAAACATTGCTCTTATGCATTGAATGTAGCTCATGGAAGGCGATAACTGATAAGCTTGATAAACGAATTGTATTTTCGGTAACAATGTTTTTTTTCCAATAAATACTCACGTGCCCGTTGATGTGCGTATTTATAACGTGATGCAAAGTCTAATATTCAATAGTATTTTGCTAATATTTCAAGCATACACGTTATCAAGTATTTCAAGTATTTTGTCATAATTAAAGTTTATTGTACTTGGTTATAGATTTTGTATTTGGAAGAATGGGCACTTTTAGATAGAGATCACTCCAGTTCTTTACTCGGAGCAACTGAAGCTTTGAAGGCCAGTACTCTCCGTCTCCCGCTTGTTGAAAAAGCAACAGTATGTATTTCTATTTTTAGATACTTCATACTAATTTAAAATAGTCTGTCAAATATTGAACTGTTGCGATTTCTTATCAGGCCGATGTACCCAATCTGAAAGATGCTTTGGGGTCCGCAGTTGATGTGATGCAGGCAATGGCGTCCTCAATTTATTCTCTTTCGTCAAAGGTGAGTCTCTATAAGGTGTGCTGTTCCTTTAATCCGGTAGCGTTAAGCCGTTAACAATGTGTCTATATGGCGTCATTTTGTCATAGTCTATGGTCATAGCACGAGCACGTTAAAAAATGCGTCTTATCCTCATCTGGTTCATAGTCGTATCAACACTCGAGAGTTTCAACATTATTTTACGAAAATTAAAGGCACATGTTAGCATTTGCCTATTTTTTACAAATCCTATTTCTAATGTAGCATAGTGTCAGAATCTGATGTGTGGCCAGGTTACTTGCCATTCTCCATCTCATTTGCTTTGAGCTCTAAATAAATATTTTGTAATGTCAATTCACACTACCCTATGCATAGTTGTTTGTGTTGGTTCATTTCTGAACCAGTCATCATAGTTTTCATAATTGCTGTTATTATTTTGCTTCCTCTGTAGTCACCTTTTCAAATAACATGATGAAAAAGAGCTTATTTTGTAACAACTCAGCTTATTAAGTGGGGTCAATTTCCCCATTTTGATGGATCAATCAACACCATTTTTGCTGTATACAACCCCCACCAAAAACCTTTTCTCACTATATGGACCATTTTGCTTTATCCAAAAGCAATTTTTCAGGAAATCCAACTTATTAAACTGTACTTGTACTTGTACATACACTTGTGTATACTTGTATCAGTATAATACTGAACAACATGAGTTTGTTTGTTTGTAGCAGGTGGAGGAAACTAACTGCTTGGTAGCGGAAATTCTAAAAGTAACCTCGAAGGAAAGGTATTTGCTTCAACATTGCAAGGATTTTTTGTCGTCCTTAGCAGCCATGCAGGTAATAATCACGTCCCCGAGATCAAACCTTTCCCGTACTAGTAATTTTGACTATACCACCATTCTTAATCGCTATTTCCGTGTCAAACTACGACAGGTGAAGGATTGTAGCTTAAGAACGCATATGTTACAACTTTCTCGCGTACCATCAGCTTCCTGACAACAAACAAACACGTGTGTAGAACTGATCTTATTTGACGAACCTGACACCTCTCACTCTTAATGCTAACACACTACTCTCCGAATCCGAAACCTTTTTAATTAACACAGAAGAAGGTAATAATAAGAAGAAGAATGGTATGAAGAATCAATAGCTGGTTTTCGTTTGCTGTTTGTGAAACCTGTTATGGTCTTGAATGTCTTGTGTGTAGTAGTGTATCCATGTGTCTGAATATTAATTACAGTTTACAAAAGAAAACAAAAAAAAGGTTTTTTCTCTGTCTCTCTCTCACTAGATCTGTCTGTCTCTCTCTCTCTCTCTCACTAGATAGTTAGATTAATTAAGATGTATACAATTAATTACCTTTGTCTGTGTATATATGAAATATGTAAACAACTAATTATTGTTTAGTAGGTGTTAGTTTGTGGTTTAGATTTTCATTTTAATGAATAGTGTATTATGTTTTATTGTTTCTAAATATCACTTTCTTTTAATTATTAAAGTGAATATGTCTTGTCTTTGTTACGTAAAACCTCTTCTGTTGATTATTATTAACTTGGATTATAAGCAATGTGGTGGTAGTACAATGAATTTAAAGCTTGTGTATTGTCAACAGAATCAAACATGTGATTTGAACAATTCGATGAATGAGGATTGTAACGTGAGTGAAAGGAACGTAGCTATGAATGTGGTCCAAACCAGAGAGGCCCATTTCATGTTACTGGTGTGGTCCTATAAGAGTGCCGTCTTCTAAAGGTTTACTTCCAGTTATATATTCAATCTGTTTTGAGTGTCAACGTTACAATTTTAGAGACATTAGCTTAGTTGTGAACTCATTCGATGATTCATCATGTGTGTTATTTTTTACTATTACTAGGTTGAAAGAATGGTTTGTTTTTAGTAAAAGTGGACCACATGCATTTAGGAATTTGGTGAAGTTTGGTGATACAGCCCATTTGCGAGTATTGGAGAAAGTTATCATTATTTGAGGGAATTTCTTAATCAATCCTATATATTACTACGACATCACTTGGAAATATAAAATGCTTTAGATTTCATAGATGCATTTCTAGACGCATCTCAAACACACACATCATAGGTTAATTCAGAGTCATGTTCTAGGAACGTGACTTTTTAGATCCGAAGATGCATCTCCGGACGCACCTCAAACACACACATCCTAGGCCAATTCAGAGTCACGTCCTAGGAGCGCGACTTTATTAGATCCGGAGATGCGTCTTCGGATGCACCTCAAACACACACATCCTAGGTCAATTTAGAGTCACATTCTAGGAGCGTGGTTTTCTTAGATCCGGAGATGTATCTTCGTAACTTGTCTGCAGATGAATCTCCGTAGTATAGTGAAACAAAAACATAAGTAAATGCATTTATGGAATATCCACCGGGCTGCTCAAATGTCAATATATTTGTTGAAAATACTCGGATATGCATCTTCGATATAACATTTTATTTTACTCTGGGGTGACACTCATTTGATGCGTCATAAGATGGTGCAAGGGTGCGTCCAGAGAAGCATCGCTGAAATCTGAGGGACATTTTGAGTCTTTATAGGGTGTTTTTTCGCCCTATAGAGTGGGATAAAAAAATCCCTTATTTGATTCAATTCAATGAAAGGCTTGTGACATTCTTGTATACATCCCATACTAGTAACTTATACCGTATACTATATATGCGATATGATTTTGCAAAAAATATACACATGGTTGTTGAGATATAGGTAATATAATCCAAGTTGCTTGTAACCCAAGCCCACAGTTAATTAGGGTTTAGGATTTGTTACTTAGTATACAAGTTAGTTGTATATAAATATACATATTTTGTAATTCAGTTTGTACAATCATAATTCAATAATATCAATCCTTATTTTCATTCTCTCCTCACTAAAAGTGCCTCACACACTAACAAATTGGTATCTAGAGCTCCAATTAGATTCTTGATCGTGTTTTCAAGAATAACACGTCGATGATCGTGTTCCCGGGATTGTGGATTGTTAATCGCGTTTGCTGCAAAAATGAATGGTAACAATGACATTCTGAATTCTCTTCCGATTCTTGACGACAATAATTGGATCCGATGGAGAAAACAAATGCAATATCTGTTTGGCTTTCATGAAATTCTAGAAGTGGTTACTAATGGCGTCTCTGAGCTTGTTGAGAATGCAACTGATGTTTCGAGAGTCGCGAACAAGGAGGCCAAGAAGAAAGACTGCAAGACTGCATTTTATATTCAATCGGCGGTAGGCGCGACGAACTTTGATCGTATTTCTCATGTTGAATTGACGAAGGAGGCATGGGAAATGTTTGTCAAGTATTACGAATGAGGTGAGAAGGTTAAAGTCGTCAAATTGTAGATGTTGCGAAGGCATTCTGAATTACTGCAGATGGGAGAAGAAGAAAAGATTGCAAGCTATGTCTTGAAAGTGCATAATCTTCTCCATCTCATGAAAGGTTGTGGTGAAACCCTAATTGATAAGATGATAATTGAGAAGGTAATGTGTACGTTGACCTCTCACTTTGATCACATTATCGTAGCTATTCAAGAATCCAACAATATTAAAACTTTGAAATTGGAAAATTTGGTTAGTTCGTTGGAGGTGCATGAGATTGGGATTGTCGAAAGGAAATTAGTTCAAGATTCGATACAAGCACTACAGGCTCGGGTATGGAAGAAGCATGGTGGTCCCAACAAATTCAAAGGAAAAAGAGATAATACTCATAACAAGAAGTCTTGGTCGAACCCTCAAAAGCATAAGGTCGACGATAGAGCTTATGAATCCTCGAAAAGAGGAGAAGGAAACTCCTATCAGCAAGAGAAAGATAAAAAAGGTGTGCAGTGCTATAACTGTGAAAAGTGGGGTCACTTGACCAATAATTGTTGGTACAATAAAGACAAGGGAGCGACAAAAGGCAAGGACGAGGGAACAAACCTTGCTCTTCAAGATTCAGATGATTATGAAGATATGATGGTTATGCTTGTAGTTATAGATGATCATATCGATTCCAAGATCTGGTTCCTCGACTCGAGCTGCTCGAATCACATGACTGGTCGAAAAGTGTGGTTAGCAGATTTCGATTCGTCGAAGAAGAGCAAGGTCAAACTTGTTGATAATAGCTCATTGTAAGCAGAAGGTACTAACGACATAGTTATTCCAAGGAGCAATGGAGGAAAAACTATGATAAAAAATGTACTATATGTACCTGGAATGAATTGCAATATGCTAAGTGTTGGACAATTGGTCGAAAAAGGTTTCTCAGTGATTATGAAAGATGGAGCATTGGAACAGTTCGACACTCAAAATAATTTTGTCTTGAAATCTCCTTTGTCGAAGAATAGGACATTCAAGAGCATGATTAGTTCGACTGAAGTACAATGTCTAAAAACTATTGTCGACCACAAGCATAGTTGACCGTGGCATGCGAGGTTTGGACATTTCAACTTTCGGTCACTCAATCAACTGATTACCAAAGATATGGTAATTGGTATACCAAGTCTTGAGATGCCCGACAAACTCTGTAAAAGTTGCTTACTCGGAAAGCAATCCAGAAAGTCTTTCGTTTCGACCATGCCAATGAGATCCTCCTATATACTCGAAGTTGTACATTCAGATGTATGCGGCCCTTTTAAGGAGCATAATATTAGTGGAAACATGTGTTTTTTTTTTCGTTTGTCGATGAGCTTAGTCGAAAGCTATGGATCTATATGATCAAGTGAAAGGAGGAAGTATTTGAAATCTTTAAGAGATTCAAGATGCTTGTCAAAAACCAGAGTGAGAAGAAGATCAAAGTTCTGCGAACAGATGGAGGTGGTGAATACACATCCAAGATGTTTGATGAGTTTTGTGCAGAACATGGTGTCGATCATGAGGTAACTTCTCCTTATACGCCTTAACATAATAGACTTGTATAAAGAAGAAATAAGACCATATTGGATATGGAGAGATGAATGCTGAAGTAGAAGAACTTGCCAAAATTATTATAGGGTGAAGCAGTCACCACTACTGTCTATATTATGAATAAGTGCCTTACCAAGAAGTTGAAGAACAAGGTCCCTGAAGAAGTTTGGAGTGGCAAACAACCATCAGTGAGTCATCTGAAGGTGTTTGACTCTATTTGTTACAAGCATGTTCCTGATGCTATAAGAAGGAAGCTTGATAACAAGAGTGAACTTATGATTCTGGTAGGATATCATAAAACTGGTGCATATAGGTTGTTCAATCCAATTAATCAGAAGATCATGATGAGTCGAGATATTGTGATTGATGAAAATTCTTCATGTGATTGGAATTATAGTGATGCATTTGACAAGCCATTGATGAGCTATGATTTTGACGAAGTAAGTAATGATGTCGAAGTCGAAGTAACAACTGACATGCTCGACACAATCGAAATCGAAGATGATGTAGCTAGTACTAGTCAAAGACCTAAAAGAACTAGAGTTCGTCCAACAAGACTTCAAGACTATGAAGTGACTGGTGATAATGAAGTCACACCAGATGAAGAATTAGTTCATTTTTCCTTACTTGCAGATACTGAACCAATCAACTATATAGAGGATTTAAAGAATATGAAATGGAAGTCTACCATGGTCGAAGAGTTACAAGAAATCGAAAGAAACAACACATGGGAGTTAGTCGAATTGCTGATACATACAAAAGCCATCGAAGTGAAATAGGTGTTCAAGATGAAGAACAATGTCGATGGGTCGATAAAAAGACATAAGGCGATTTTGGTAGCTCTAGGATTTCTTTAGAGATCAGGACTCGACTACTCTGAAGTATATGCACCCATTGCAAGATTGAAGACTGTCAGATTGGTTGTAGCCTTAGCATGCAAGCAAGGCTGGTCGACATTTCACTTAGATGTGAAATTAACATTTTTTAATGGTCCATTAGACAAAGAAGTCTATGTCATACACCTGAGTTTATGATACATGATGAAGCAAGGAAAGTGTATAAACTGCACAAAGCGCTCTATGGCCTCAATCAGGCACCTAAAGCATGGAACAAGAAGATCGACTCATACTTAGTCGAATTGGGGTTCGTCAAATGCAGGTCTGAGTATGGTGTCTATTCACAGGTTGTGATACAAGATATAATAATCATCTACTTATATGTTGATGACTTAGTGGTAATTAGAAATAACTTGAAGAACTTGTCGAAGTTCAAAGAGCTGATGATGAGGGAATTTGAAATGTCGGATCTGGAAAATTTGTCTTATTTTTTAGGAATGGAATTTCAAATTTCTAAGCAAGGTATGATGCTACATCAAAGAAAGTATGTCAAAGAGATACTCAAGAGATTCAAGATAGATGATTCAACTCCTGCATCTTCATCCGCCGAACCAAATTTAAAGTTGGAGAAGCAAGGAGAGGAAGACAAAGTTGATGCAACTTTGTTCAAAAAAATTGTCGGATTTCTGAGATATGTGTGCAATAGTCGACATGATATAGATTTCTCAATCGTATTAGTGAGCAGATAAACGAGCGAACCAAGGGTGTCACACATGAAGGATGCAAGAAGAATCATGAGATACTTAAAAGGATCGATAAAATATGTAATTCTATTTTGACGAGACTCTGAAAGCAAATAATATATGGTTACTTGACATTTAGATGCTGATTAGTGTGACGATAAGGAAGATCGAAGAAGCGCAACTGGTTATTTCTTTTAAGTATATGGTGCCCCAATCTCATGATGCTCGAGAAAGCAACCTATGGTGGCATTGTCATCATGTGAGGCTGAGTATATAGCAGGATCCTATGATGCACGTTAAGCAATCTGGATCAAATTTGTGTTGAAAGAGATTAAGGTCGAAGTGAAGAAACCTCTGGTGCTGCAAATTAACAACAACTCATCCATAAATCTTGCGAAGAATTCAGTTCTGCATGGAAGGAGTAAGCACATTAAGGCGGGATTTCATTTCCTTAAGAAGGTAAATCGAGGTGAACTTGAAATGAGACATTGCTCAAGTGAAGCACAGTTGGTCGACATTTTCACCAAAGGATTGAAGATCGACATATTCCTGAAGTTGAGAAATAAATTAAGAATAGTTTAGATAGACTATAATTAGCATTTGTTCGAAAACTTGTATTATAGGGGGTATGTTGAGATATAAGTAATATAATCTAAGTCGTGTGTAGGTCAAGCCCAAAGTTAATTAGGATTTATGATTTTTTATTTAGTATACAAGTTAGTTATATATAAAAAGACATATTTTATTATTCAGTTTGTACAATCATAGTTCAATAATGTCAATCCTTATTTTCATTCTCTCTCATTCTTTCTCTCCTCACTAAAAATGCCTCACACACTAACAATGATCATGTTTTCAAAAGTGAATAAATGAGATGTCGCAGATTCGAACCTGTGCCACTATATCTAATGTCCCTACAAAACTATCAATTGAGTTGGCTTAACGATACTTCATATGATCATGTTAATTCTTACCATCATTGCTATTTTTAGTTTAGAAAATCAATTGTATAATCTTTATGGACAATTTATTTATTTATCTGTCTAAAGAAAAAGTGATAACAATTACTAGAAATTCACATCAAACTATAAGGTTTTGAATTCAAATTCCCGTGTTAGTATTTAATATAACAATATAAATAAGATTTTGAATTCAATTCAAAATCCAAGTGTTAGTATTCAATATAACAATATCGATAATTATCAAGTTATAAATATAAGGGCAGGGCAACTAAACAATTGTCTATGCCTCCAAAATATATAATTTGTGCTTAGTGAAAATACCTCATATACTATTATTTTAATTTTTTATATTTAAGTATCATTTTAACAAAGATTAAATCGACTAACTTTATCATCAATTAAAAAAGATATTAAACAAGATAAATTACATTAATTTAATGAATGATTTTGTATTCTAAAACATATAAAAAATTAAGCTTAAACAAGAAATAATAATTTACTAGAATACAATTATGAGGTTTTCTTTTTCATCCCTAAAACTTCTCTGAAACTTCATGAATGGACAAAAACGTCTCCCAAATTCTAAAATACAGAGCGTGTTTTTGAGAATAAAAAATTGTTAATCCCTAGACAAACACTATGAACATAAACACTCCATTAAATCATACTAAATCCAACGTATTATATACTAAACACCAACAATCATTTGTGAATAATAAGTAACATCAATTAAACAAAAAAAAAATCATAAATCAAACAAACTAATTACTTCGTCATAGGCTCAATCATAATAACTAATTGTGGAAGATAAATAACATCATTTAAACACAAACAAAATCATAGATCAAACAAATTAGTTACTTCTTCACGAGGTCAACCATGCATGCCAAAATTTCATCAAATATCCAGAGATAAATGAGACTTGAACTAGTAGCACGAACGAATCTGACTAAGGTATTATCTAACTTTATGGACCCCTTGATACTTGTAGTGGTAAATTCATGATCATCAAGCTATGGATAAACTAGAGATCAAATAATAAGAGTCGCCACCGCGCTTTTATTGTTTCCAAGGGAAAAGGGAAAAAGTACGAACAAAACCCAAAAGTAAGAAGTTTTCAAATCAAAACTAATAAAATGTCAGAGATTACAGGTAAGGGGGTTCGTTACACAGAGGGAATGTGTTAGCACCCAAAGAGTCATAGGTACTCCTAGGGAGCCCTTTTTGTGTGCATATGTATTTTGTATAAAGTGATGTTTACAAACAAATAGAATGGGGGGATGAGAAAATAATTCATTAATTATATTTTTGTGTTTGACAAGACCTTCGGTCTTGTGCATACGTACCAACATAAAAATGAGGGATCAAAACCTCATAGTTCGTGATACAAATTTCAAAGTGGATGCATTGTTTTTAACAAAAATTAAGTTTAAAAGACACAAAGGCCTAAAAATGATTTGAATGAGTTAGTCCTTTTTGGCTTTTTGAAAGTTTAAGTCAAGTATAGTTAAGTTTATTTACAAGTTTGATTTAAGAAAAGAAATTTGAAAATGCAATGGCATAAGGCCAAAGTTTCTATCTTTTTAAAAAATGGTCAAAGTTTTAGAACAAAATAAGTTCAATTAAAGAAGGTTTTGAAAAAGGAGGGGGATATTTTGAAATTAAAGAAATGGGGAGAAGATGAAGGGACTATCCTATGTACAAAATTAAAAGTTTAGAGTTGAAAAGATCTGACCAAATGGGTAGCAATCCAATATACAAGAATGTCAATAGAAACCCAGAATTCCCTTGGACTTTTAGAATCAAGCAACACACAAATGCACAATTATATTATCTTGAAAAGCAAGGCATCAAATAAAGATGGCCACATCCAAGCTTATCCATTCCATGATCTTCTTCAAGGTAGGCCATGTAACAGATGAATTCCACAAGTCACAGGTTCAAAATAACAGCTTCACAATGATCATGTTGCAGATGAACTCAGAGGGGTCTTGAATGATGTATCAGATGAAGTTTCAAATTGCAAGCACTTGGTTTCTCAATAAGTTGGCATTGGCCAAGTCCTTTAGCATAGGAATGTTGCCTAAGTTCTAAGTCCATTTGTCCAAGATCAAGCCAACAGTCCACACAAAAGTTTTTTAGGATTTTTGTTGTTATTATGTACATTAATGGTCAAAGACCACACAATCAAGCAAAGTATACACAAACAAAATATATCACACAATATGGTCCAAGTGGACAAAGTGAAAATTGCATTAACATAAACAATTAGAATGATATGAACAATGGCAAATGTATAAAAGCTAGAATTAAATGACATTAAAGTAAAGGGCTTGAAATTAAAAGTTAGTAGTTAATAGGTTAGAAGTTAGTATTGTTTTGTTTTTGCTTTTCATTCTTAGACATTCTTTGGACAACACTCAACCCACTTATCACAAGCATGAATCCTTGAGCCAAAACATCTTCCAAAGGAGGGAAAGAAGGTCAAGTTTCCACACAATACCATGAAAGAGAGGAGACTTACAATCTCACTAACTAGAATACTATGCCTTTTATGTCACAAATTTAGCGCTATGTTAAGCAATCGTAATTGGACTTATGTAGAAGTCACAACTATTTGAGGCCGGACAATAGAATTTTGGTGTTAATGCATGTTAGAGACATAATATTATGAACTATGCTCATGAAACATACCACACACAAAAAGAATATGCAAAAAGTGTGGCCTAATCTCATCCATACTCATGTTAATTTTTCAATAAACTAGCATTAGGACTTTGAGATATCATAGGCCAAATGAGATGAATGCATAAAGAAGGGGAATGAGATGAAGAGGGAGGGGAATAGCTGAAATCTCAAATTGATCAAAGGAGGACTTTTACCAAATTAATATCATTAATTCATTTTGGGAGATGGAATGTACATTCCATCAATCCTCTAAATCCAATGATATTAATTTGACAAAAGTCAAATCAACCTTGATCAAGGCCCAACAACAATAGTCAAACACCAACAAGTCATCACAATTGGTCAATAAAATTTATTTGGAATTTATTCAAATTAAAAATACTAAAATAATCCATTTAAATTAAATATGGTTTATCAAATTCCAAAAACCTCATCAAAACACCAAATAAATGGCCATGAGATTTATCATAGGTCAAACAAGGTCAAAGGACCTTGGAGAAAATTTTTCAGAATTTTTAAAGACTTAAAAGTATTTTTAAACAATTAAAAACAAATGAAAAATCAATTAAATCATGAAAAATATTAATAATAATCCAAAAAATAATTTTAATTCAAAATATAAAAGAGGATAATATTTGAATTTTTTTGGTGAAACTCTCATATTTTTTAGATCAATATTAAAATTAATATGAATTAATGAAAATAAAAGGAATAAAAAAAATCAGAAAATAACCAAAAAACGTGAGCCACTTGATCTCCCTCATTAATTGAGGTGGCAGATCAAGTGGCCTAGAACACGCGTTCCATGATACACGCGAGTCAGCGCGCCACATACTTGGTAATCACAATGGACGCGTGAGATTAGAACAAAATAACAAGATCATGTGGCTGGGAGACATGCCAGCGCATGGCCGAAGCTGTAGCTCCAGTCTTCTTCTCCGGTGGACCTCACCGGACTGGTCCACCCTCAACCATCACTAAAATAAAAAAGGAGGACATGATCTAAAAGAAAAAATGGCATTGAGCACGAATCTGACCTCAATTTTAACTAACTCCACATATATTGAAAGATATGAGGAGTTGAATTTTGGGGTGTGTCAACTGAGTTGCTTTGATTTGACCTCTAAGCAACTCAATCTTCTTGCCTACATTGGTAGGACTTCCGACAACCAAAGAATCAAGAGAATTGAGCAAGATTGAGAGAGAATCGAATAGATGATTTTTTTTGGAAAATACCTTCAATGTAGGTCTGGATTCAACTGTTCTTGCTTTGGCTTGTGCTTGATCTTACTCAAAATGCTTGCAGAAGTAGAATGAAATGCACAAAAGGTCTTGGATCCCTGGAGTTTTGAATCTCAAAACAGTGAGAATTCAAACTCAATTTCAAATGAAATTCTCAGGATTATCCTTTCAAATGGAAGGGTTAGAGGTTTGGGATCAAAGCTGGCGCGAATGTATGTTCAATTCTGAGCATAAGGGGCTCTATTTATAGCCAATTCAATTGATATTTGCACACTTGAAGTGAACTTCCAAATTTAGCAATGTGTGATGCATGGGTGCATGGGCGTGTACAGGCCCATGAGATTATTCCTTTAGGTCCACAAATGAGTGTACACAAGTCTGAGATCATGTTGGAATGCTAGGCAAATGTGCATGGAAGTTTGAAGTTCAATCTTTGCCAATTGATGATACCATGTTCATGCCATGCGCAACCCTAGTAATTCTTGTCCAAAAGGGATGAACTTGGACTTTTTGGAAATGTTAGATCAAGAGGAACAACTTTCATGTTTAACACTTTTCCATTTGAATCTTGTATCATGATGAATTTTGAGGTGGAAGTTTGGAAATTTCAACATGTTGATAATTTTTCCAAGTGTCAAGCCATATATCTCAATATTCCACCTTGCTTAACCTTTTATGTGAGCTTCAAATGAGAAAAGTGTATTCATCAAAGTTGTATCTATTTCAAAGACCTTCAAAATGGTTACAAATTTCATGTCATTTAGATTTAAAATGATAGAGTTATGCATTTTTGAAGTTTGGAAAAATCACTTGTTCAATGGTATAGGTCAAAAGTGACCTATAATGTAGCCTCATATCACATGCTCATAAAAGTTGAATTAGCTCTCACTCCAAAAATCAAAGTTGAAGTAGACATCTTGAATTTGATTGTGCAACTTATAAATATTTTATCTCATAAAAATTGAGCAAGTTATGGCCTTGGGAAGTTGACTTTCAAATTAGGGTTTAGACAAAATGACCTATAATGTTTCAACATAGAAAATGATTTTCCAAGAAAAAATAGCTCTAGGTCTCAACATGAAAGTTGTTTGGAATGTCATTTAGAGTAAGTTTTCCCTTGGAATCATTTTCATATGGTGAAAATTATAGGAGATAGGGTCTAGGGAGACCCAATTTTGATCAGATGAATTCATCTGGCCAACCACCATCAACCAACCTGCTAATCTTCAATTCTCTTGACTTTCTAAGCTCATGGTAGATCATATATGCATAAGATGATTAATTTTGAAGTTTCCCTTGACAGACTTGATCAATTGGTGAGATAGCTTGTTGGAGAAGTTACTCAAGATACCTAGTCAAACTAAGGTTTCCAAGGTAAATCACCCTCAAACTCTTGAAGAGAACTTGATCAATATAACATGTAGAAATCATTGGGACTCATATATGATGCCCATAACCACCCTTGGATCAATTCATGGTTGTGCTCTTTGTCATGAGGGTCTCAAACCCTAGATATGAACTTGATAGATCAGTGGAGATCATGCCCTACCTACAAAAGAGTTAGGCAAATGCAAAGACATATTTTTGGTATTTTGGTTAGTAAAATGATAAAATACAAGTACGATAAAATCACAAAATGCTTGGTGATATCTTCCAAAACAAACCCAATGAAGGAGGGGTAAGGAGGATGCCAAGGTATGATCCCAATGCTAATGCTTATGACGAAATTGCATGAGGGATCTTAGGGTCAAAATTGGGGTCTTACAATACTATACTGATAAAATATCGAGAACATAATTATCATATCACTGCCACTTTGAAGTTGTATATTGATAAACTAAAGACATTCATCATTATCGATTGGTTGAAGACGATACTTAACATTAACCATCATTCTTGTTTCTTAGTGGTTGGGACATCAATTTATTTCGTCTAGTTGGTATTTCAAATCAGACAATGTAACATTGACATTGATCCTGAACAAATGCGACTAAGTCTCATATGTATGTGCATGTAGGGACCAGGTCATCAACCATGAAGTAAGACCCTAATTTTGAACCTAAGATCCCTCATGGCATCATATCATTGCACATTGCATTTGCCTCAAGGATCATAGCATCTTGGCTCCTTAACCCTAGGGTTGGGACTTGTGTGAGTTGGTTTGAGACCATCAAACATGCTCGAATTGTATATTATTGCTTTTCTTATTTGTTTACTAACCAAAAGCACAAAAATATGTCACTAACATCTCTTGTTTTGTAGCTTGAGCAATCATGTGATCCAAGGCTCCTAGGAGGCCCCTATGCTCAAAGAATGGCCAGATGAAGTTGAAAGCAAGCATGAAAATGGTTCACAAAGCTCCCCATCATCATATATGCCTCCCAAGTATCTCAATTTGTCAATTTGATCAAGATAAACCAAAGGGCTTGAAGATTGTTTCCCAAGGAAACCCTAATTCAACTGTGCATCAACTGTGCCTTGCTTATGAAGCAACCTCAATCCATGATCAAATACAATCAAGGGAAGTTCTTTAATTCATAATTTAATGCATATATGATCCTATGTGAGTGTCCTCAATCATCAATTCATCAAGATTTGAAGTTTGGACTTGAGAAGTTGATCAGTCAATTCATCTGACTATTTTAAAATCCACTGAGACCTAACGTTTGATGTGTTTGTCAAATGAAGATGACCCCAAGAGAAAAAATGTTCTTAGTAACCATATGAACAACTTTCATGTTCATCAAAAATTGGTTTTAATCTTGGAAGGTCATCATTTATTTAAAAACATTATAGATCATTTTGACTGAAACCCTAATTATGGGTCAACTTCCCAAGGACCTAACTCCCTCATTTTTCATGATTTTGAGGTGGGATCAAATGCATTGGAAATTTTAAGGTGTATAATTCATTTTTTATGTTGAAACAAATTTCATAATCCTAAAATAATTACATGTGATAATGCAAATCATTATAGGTCACTTTGGACCAAAGTCATTGAAATGTGAAAAAGTCCAACTTCAAGTGCCCATAACTTTCTCATAAAAAATCCAAATGATGCAAAATTTAAGTCCAAAATGATTGTATTGAAAATATATACAACTGTTGTGTTGAAGGTTTTGTCATTTGAGGCTTGCATCATTGAAACAGAAGGGCTTAAAGTTGGTCCATTTTGGCAAAATTCACATACACATGTTTTGTTACTTGAACTTTATGATCAGTTTTCATTAATTTCCCAACTCCAAATGGATTTTTGTTCAATATAACATTTGTTCCTCATGTCAAGACCTTTCCAACCATTGCCCACAAGACCTTGTTTCTATTTGGCAAAGTGCATTTTCGAAGAGGTGAAAGTTTGGGTGCATTTATGGAAACCATGTGAGAACTTATTGCACAAGCCATTTCCATCAGAACTGCACGTCCAAATTCATTTTGCTGATGATTAGCTTGCATTTGCAATTGAGTTTGGGCCTCACATGCGCCTGTACAGGCCCATGCATGGAGGCCCTCATTTCATGCACACATGAATTTTGCCTTGCTTGCACCATGCTTCACTATAAATACAGGTGCATAGCTTTATCGATCATCAACCTTAAGGCGCCTTACATGCTGCAGAACTGAATCCCCACCCTTCACCTAAAGGAATTTTTCATTTCTTCTTGAATTTTTCAGTTTCAATTTTCAACTTCCTTGGTTGATTATTGAGCTCTAATTCCTTAGCCTCACTTACTTTCCATCTCAAGACCAAGTTGCACAAGAGAATTGGAGTGGATCAAGTGTTTGAAAGCTGTTCTTCAAAGGTTTTCCCTCAAACTGTTTTGATTCGAAACTCCATATATATATTGATCATTTCTTGTGTTTGTTGGTTCCTCTGAAGTCCTCTCATGAGAGGCAATTAATTGGTGTATTTAATTTCAAGAATTCATTAAGTTCAGATTGAATTCATTAGTTTCCAATATTCAAAAAATGCAAAAATATTTTCTTAACATCTTTGAATGATGATGAATCTATGAAAAATATTCTCATCAATTTCTTAATTGATTTGAGATTTATTTGAGATTTTAGTTCAATTATATTATTTTTTATTCATTTTTAATTGTTCAAAAATAGTTTATGGTTTCCAAAAATGATGGAAATTTTTGTCAAACTTTGTTTGACCTTGTTGAACTTAGGATGATCCATTTGGACTTTTCTAAGTTGATTTGAAATGGATTTGAAGTTTGACCTTTATTTGATTATTTTAATTCAAGTATTATTTTGATTTTCAAAAATACCAAAAATATTTTATTTGTTTTTTGACTTCTAAGCTTCATTTTGCTTCTGTTTACCATTGATTGACTTTGATTCTATTCATGTTTGATCAATGTGTGTTGGATATCTCATTTGAATTTCAATTTATGTACATTCTTCTTCTTCTTCTTCTTCTTCTTCTTCTTCTTCTTCTTCTTCTTTTTCTTTTTGATCAATGAGTTAATGATTGGTGGTTAGCCTTGACATATGAGGGGCTTAACCTTCTTTGATTCAAATCTAATTCATCTTGATCAAAGATCAAGTGAATGGCTTTGCATTAGAGATAAGTTGCTTCTTGGTCAAGCAAAAAACCTAAATCCATACAAGATTATTCTTCTTTTCTTTTGGCATGGCAAGTTGTAGGAGCTTGGCTTACTAGTCATGATCTCTAACTTGTGTTTGTTGCCTATAGTTTTATTGACCGGCCTCAGATAGGTGTGACTACTACATTAGTCCACTTACGTTTGCTTAACATAGCGCTAAATTGCCTTATGACACACTAACACTAACTGCAAATGACTAACTTTTAATTCAAGCCTTTAATTCTTGCAATTTACTTTAATGCAATTTAATTTCTTGCACATTAATTCATTTGCTTTTGCCCTTTGCTCACTTGAGCTCATGTTTATGTTAATGCAATTTGCCTTTTGCTCACTTGAGCACATTATTGTGTATATATTATTGTGCTTGTTTTGTTTTGTTTTGTTTGTGTGAACCAATGCAAATGGAGAAAGGACTTAGATTTTAGGACCTTACCTATGCTAATGGAGTTTGAAGAGCAACTAGGCCTCATGCCTTTAGAGTGCTAAAATTGTCAAAGAGCAATTAGGCCTCATGCCTTTAGAATGCTTAATCTTGAAGATGAACATTGAAAGGATCCTAATTCTAAACTCACTCTTGTCCATTATTTATTTGTATTGTGGAAATTTTTGATTTGTGTGTTCTTGTGTGCTAGGGATCCAAACTTGCCAATTAGAAGAACCATTGTCATGAGCATCCAAAGTGAGAGATACAAAAGCCAATTGGAAGATTCCGAGGAGCTTGATTGTTATTTGCTTGATTGCTTGAGTTATTTGCTAGTTGATTGCTAATTCTAAAGGATGGGAGCAACTTGGATCATTACTATGATCTCAATAAGGGAACTCCATGTCGTTTTATTTCTCTTCCTTCATCTTTGCATGTTTAGGACTTAGCCATTCTTCTTCTTCTCTCCACTCTAACCCAAGCCAAACTTTTGTGCAAACATTAACATTGTTTTCAAAATTAGAAACCTAAGCACTATGCTTTTGATTTTCCAAACTATTTTCATAACACTTATTTTGAATTGAATCCTTAAGTCAACTTTGACCATACTTTGTGAATACTTTTCATTTGTAAATACAACTCACTCAATTATTTTGTGGTTTCAATGACCACTTTTGCCAAAGCTTTTCATAAACATTAGCTATTAGGTTTAAGTTATCCTAGAGGTTGATATAATACTCACCTATATCCTTAGTGATGGACTATAAGACTTCCATGCTTATTATAAGGTGGATCCCTGACTAACATGTTGAAGCTCTCCTCACATGGTGGATTTGTGGTTTTAGATTGAGTTTTCTCCCTTTGATAACAAAAGACCTTAAGGCTTTTGGACCAATCAATTCACCAACTTCTTTTGAGATTTTTACCCTGAACTACGAGGTTTTGATCCTAATCTTTTTTAAGATGGTACGTAGGCATTGGGTTTATCCATTCAAACACAAAATTGTAAATAAATTGTATATTCTTTTCTCATCTCCCCAATCATGTTTGCACAAATATTTTTTTCACAAATACCGACCTACCTTACAACATTGGTGAAAAGGGCTCCCTTAGAGTACTAAGGATGTTTTGGGTGCTTAAAACCTTCCCATTGCATAACCAACCCCCTTACCCAGATCTCTGACATTTTTATTAGTTTTTGATTTGATAAAACTTCTCGGTTTTTGTTCGCTTTCTAACCTTTTCTTTGGATAAATAGAAGTGCGGTGGCGACTCGAATTGTATGATTTACTTTTGATTTAGTCAATAAATCTAAAGGTAACGAATACCCCGCTACACATGCCACCCTCCACTGCGAGGGATTTCTCCTCCACTACTAAACATGGATATCCTTCTAGCGTAAGAATTAAGTAGAGACATGATATCCTACAATACCACCTCATGTATTTATGTACTATTTCCCAACCATGCAACTTCGATCTTCTACGGACAAATATGATCAAATTATTCATTGTTCCACTGATCAATCTAGGTTAAAGTGATAATCAGTGGAAAAGAGGTGTCAAGATATTTAGAATATTCTAAATATACCAAACTAACGCAAAACACGCTCAGGCAGTCACTGGTCCTTATGCAATTCACATATGATCCAACCAATAAAAAACAAATCTCAATGGAGCGGATCCAAAATATAACGATGGGATGAAAAATAGTATAATAAAATTTATATAAAAAATTACAACAATTTTTTTTTGAAAAAAACTAAATCAATTAGATAGTTTGAATTTAATTTATACACGAACAATATTAATATTACATTCCTTGGATTATTAGAAAAATCACATTCATTATTCTTATCATAAAAGCCATACAAATGTGATTTCTTTTAAATAACCATGTTTTCCAACTAAAATACCAAAATAACCATGTTTTCCCACTATTTTCCAAAATACTCATGTTTCAAACAAAAACATTTCCAGCGCAAAGCTCAAGCCAATTGAATTGACGCTTCCATTTAAGACTTTTAGAAGGCAAGCCAGGCGAATTGACGCCTCCAATGAGACACTCCAATCCAATTGGTGCCTTCAGTAGGGAAATTCAATTCAATTGGCGCCTTCACTTTGTTCTTCAAAGGGGGCGCCAATTCATCTGGCGCATCCCCTTTTTGCATTTTTTATAAATATTTTTAATTTTAATTAAAACAATTAATTAATTAATTTTTTTATGAAATACTAATATTATTTAATTTAAACCAGATTACATGCAATAGTATTTTTTACACTAATGATAACGACCCACTTGTTATACAATCCACCGGTTCCACACCCCGAGGTACCATTTCTCGTACAACTCTCTGTTGATTCGCCTGCTAAGGTTTTTGATACAAGGTCCTTGGAGCATCACCATCACCACCATTCCTAAGAATTTATTATAATTATATGTAGTCTTGTGTCTACATTAACACGCTACTGTAATTGAGTTTGTTGCCCATGTTGTTGTAATTTGGCTGTGTTGTTTGGGTTGGTGTGGTTATTGGTGGGTGGCCTAGTTGATTGAATGAGGAAATTGGCGTGAATGATTTGTTGGGGGAAAGGAAGAAATGATTGTTGTGGTGTTTGGTAGCTATACGTTTGTTGGGTGTTTTGGTGTTGTGGTGTTTAGGTGTCTGTTATGCTAAGAAGTGTTAGTGTTACATGTTTCTTGGATGTTTTTGAAGGAAAATTGTGATCCAAAAGGCAGCGGAAATTAAATTTTTTCCTTTAGTGATCCTTACGAATGGGCTGATCAATGATAGAAACTGTTATCTCTTGTGGCAATTGAAACCTTTGATGAAGATCTAAGGAGTGATCACGAGCGTTGAATGGTGATAACTCCTCTACTCAGTCCACACAAACGGATTCCTTCAGCCTCAGTGCTAGCTGCTACGAATAAAGGCTTTGAGTTAGAGAGAGAGAAGCGAAATTTCATCAAGTAAAATGCTTCTGCACAAGGGTTCTATTTCTAGAACCACTTGTGTGGGTTGCAAGCTAAAAAACCCACTTAAGTGTATGTGGCCCATATCTTATGGTATACAGAAAATCACTTAAGCGCGTGGTACCTTACCATATTTTGTATTCTACTTAAGTGCACCGTACCTTACGATGTTCTACAATTCACTTAAGTGCACCATACCTTACGGTGTTCCTTATTTACTCTATCTCTCATCAATCCGTCCTTTTGTGTGTGACCCTGTAGGTTTTCGCGACATTGACAATTATATTAAATCACGTATTTAACATAATAAACAGTGAGCGGTATATAGCAAAACATCACTGCTATCCAAGACACGAAAATATCATGTGATCTGATAAATCCCTTTTTGTGATAATACTTGCGTATACAGTTACCCTTTTTGCCCTTATGTCTATATTGAACACAAGACATATACCGTGTAATCGTTGTCCAGTTCAACATTTGGCCCTTAGATATTTATCCTGTTACATAGGATAGGAAAATTCTATCTAGGTCACTCATGTCCCTCAACATGCTTCGTGGAGTACCCATCAACTGTCTTTATGGTCATCCAGTTACAGACAATATTTGATTAGCAATATAGCACTCGACTCTACATCTAGGATCCATAGTGGTTTCAGGTCGAAGGGTGGTATACACCACAATCACCATGAGAATAACTTATGACACTTTGAATAATATTCTATGTAGTATTCTCATAGTGGGTCAATCCATGATCAATGAGATGTGATCATCCTTCTATATTCATAATAGTCTTAATGCTTTAATGTTATCCCACTTCACAATAAAGCTCGACTACAGATACTTTAATAATAGTGTCCTTATGTTTAATGGGATATCATGATTAAGTCACACTTAATACATTAAATGAACTAGCTATTCTAGGGACTTTATTAAACAAACATAATAAAGAAAAAGTCTTTTATTATTAATAAATAGTTCGATATAAGTACAAAAAGTATTGGCCTTTAGGGCTTACACCAACAATTTTGGCTATGGTAGGATGTATTTGGCGACATATCTTTGTTGATTTTTTTTATTATAATCATGTGGTTGCTGGTGGTATAAAGCATGCTCTTGGTTTTGTGACTGGGTGTGTGACATGTATTGGTTGTGGGTTGATAATTTTTTTGGGTAGGGAGTTGTGTGTAAGTGGGTTGGTAATTTTGTTGGGGGTTAAATGTTAAAGCTTGTTGGCATGGATCGACTAAATACCTATTTTTGGACACAAACTAAATTTTAATCGATCTATCCTAATACATATAATTAGGAGTTGGTTTAGTTTTTGGCTGGCATGACAACGTCGATTAGGACCTGTTGATGACAACACTTCCATTGATGAAACTCAACTTTATAGAAGTCTATGCATTCGGAAAAATTCCATTATTTTGAGACTTCACGTTGGTGCCATTGTCCCAAGAACCTCGGGGGATATGGGACTTCTTGGTGCATGTCGAACTATAGTTTTACACGATCACTATGGTGCATCTCCAAAGTAGTGAACTTGATGATCAATGTTGTTGCAGTTCAAACGATTGCACCTTCTTCGTTCCTTTCATGTTGATGTTCCATACTCAAATGTGACCTCCAAATAAACTGTAGAGAAAAAATAAACCATATTAATAAATGGTTAATATTAAAAATAAATTATTATTAAATGAATATTTTAGTGGTAATACATCATCTTGTCCCACGTGATCCAAGAGATTTCGATAGATCATTATGCAGTTTCTAGGACATCTATTGTAACTCGTCCCGTGGGTGGACCACCTAAATCAAAAAAGTTATAAATAAATTATTTAGAGTTAATAGTATAAGGTAAGTAAATGGAATAATGTTATAAACTTACTTTGTTACGTATGGGAATATGTAGTTGTTGCAGTTGACAAACGCTAGGGAAAGAAAATGTGTGTTTTGGGTCTCCATCTTTCTTGTAGAGCGAGGATAAACTTAACATTAACGGATTAGGACATGATTTTGATAACCAAAAACAGTGCACTCTAAATAAGGTTAAATATAATCGTCATGTGGGATATATTCATTGACACGAGTACTAAATTTTGTTGGGTCCTAAAAAAAGCATAAGAATAATGGGTTAGAAAGTGAAGTGAGTTGGTAGTGAGAATTAATGAAGTGAGAAAATATAAGAGAATGTGAGTACTTACATAAGAACTAATGTTATCGATGGTTCCTTTATGCGTTTGTACCATGTTCAAGAGAGTCATTTTGCTAGTGAGAAAATATAAGAGAATGTGAGTACTTGAGTAAGTTTATAGTGTATTTGGTGGTGATGAAAATGAAGTAAGTCAAGGTGTTATTTATAGTGAACCGAGTGAGGTAAATTTATGATGTGTTGGTGAGAAAACTAAATGTAGGTTGTTAAGTATTTCTAGCTAATTAATTCAAAATCGTCTTTTCCATGCATGCAAAAGTAACACACCAATTGAATTGGCACTCATGTATTCCATCGAAAGCTTGCGCCAATTAGACTGGCACCTCCAGGTTGCAAAGCTTTTGCAGGTTGTCCGGTCTTCATAGCTGATCACATGGAAAACTATGTTTATTATACTGTTGAATGCACTAATGCCGGGAGGTACGTCATTATGTATCTTAATGAGCTTTGAATGTTTTGGTTGACAATGTTTTACATGAAGAGAAATGGTTCTTGGGAGATAAGTTCTATAGATCAACCTCACAACTGCACTACCACCAATCTTCTACAGGATAATTGTAAACTAAGCTCTCAAATAATATTCCAAGACATTTTCCCTCTCGTTAGCTAGGACCCGTCATTGAAGGTGAGCACAATAATCTCCCATATCATTACACGATACAGTTATACTCCCTTGTAGAGAAAATCATGGATTTCAAGGACAAAGACTCTTGAACAGATATATAGAAATTGAGAGGCTTTATACAAATAACTTCCCTAATATTTTGTGGCTCTTAAGACATATGCTTCAGGACCTGTTGCAGTTATAGAGACACTGTCGTCATATACGCATGACATAACTTGTGTTAATAGAAATAGAATATTATCTTGACTCTTTTGGGTGTTTCAACCATGCATCAAAGGTTTTGTGATATGCAAACCTATTATTCAAATTGAAGGGACATGATTTTATGTAAAATACAAGGGAACATTGCTTATGGTAGTGGCACAAGACGATAATAGTATTATATTTCCCACTGCCTTCGCTCTGGTTGATGGTGAGACTGGTCATGGTTAGAGTTTCTTTCTCAAGAATCTCAGAACACACATTGCTCTATAATCCAAACTCTATTTGATTTCAGACAGAAATGGATATACTAAGAGTGCATACAATGATCATGAGAATGGTTGGAAAAACCCTCCTTCTACACATGTCTATTGCATTAGACATATTGCACAAAAACTCATGCAGGAAATCAAAGACAAGTATCTTCAAAAAAATTGTGAATGCAAGGTATGCTTTAAATCATCCATCATTCGTACACTACCGTGAGGAAATTATATTGTCAAATACAGATGCATTAAGGTGGGTCGATAATATTCAAGTGGAAAAGTGGACTAGGGCATTTGGTGAGGGTCGACAATGGGCCACATGACATCAAAGCTTGTGGAATCAATGAACCCTATCTTCAAAGGCATTATAAACCTACCTATAGACGCGTAGTGAGAGAAACCTATTTTAGTTTGGGATCTCTATTCGCAATCAAAGATGAAAAATGGAATTTAATGTTACTGTCGGGGAAATTGTTCAGTGAAAGCTACATGCAAGTTATGAAGGAGGAAACTATCAAAGCTAGAACACATGTGGTTACAAGATTTGACCCTCATAGCTACACTTTTAGTGTAGAAGAGACAATGGACCATAATGAGAGTAGGCCAATGGGATACTACCGGGTCGAACTACATAGAGGTTGGTGGGACTGTGGAAAGTTTCAAGCTTTCCGTATGCCTTGATCCTATGTCATTGCGGCATGTTCAAGTGTTCACCAAGAAACTTTCTTACATTTATTCATCGTTTACAAAGTCATAAAGTTATTTAGTGTATACAACAATAACTTCCCAGTGATAGCAAAAGAGGAATATTGACCTACATATCAATGAGATTTAATTTGGTACAACAAAAATATGAGAGGGAAGAAAAAAGGTCGCCCAAATAGCATGCATATTAGAACCGAAATAGATAGGACTAACAAATTAGAAATAAAGTGTGGTATAATCCGCCAGCCCGAACACTCAAGAAAGTGTTGCCCCAATGTTGGAACAAGCTCTGGATGATAATTGAATACGTCGTTAAATTTTTTGTAACCTTGGAATTGGATATAGATAGCAACTTTTAGTTACAACAAAATAAACACAAACACACCTAAAACAACAACACAAACAATAAATAAAAACTAAAACACATATAAGAGAATACAAAAATCAAAATAATATCATTTGGTGCAGACATCATATCCTAACATCATTATCATCTTTAATTGGTACCCACATACGTTGGATATTGTTATTTTCATCTACAATAGAGATGTACTAAACAAGTCTATCAATCCTTCTAACTATTTCACCATCATTAATATCTCATTCTAACAAAAGGATCAAGTTCCTATCAAGTTGCTCAAAACTTCAGTTAACCCAAAAATGCATCTTCATCGGAGGCTTTGTTCTCGAATGAAAACATGCCTATGTCTTTTACTATTCATGTTAGAATAAATGAATAAAAGATTAAGAAGAAAATGATAATATGTGTTGAAAAAATGGTAGAAGACACACCTTTATACGAAATAGTACCTATTAAAATATAATATTTTATTTCCAATTAAAAAAGGCAAACAAGGAAAGCGTCAAATGAATTGACACTCCTTTTAAAGAAGAAAGAGGAGGCACCAATTGAATTGACTTTATCTTTTGGAGGCGCCAATCACATGACTTACCTTCTAAAGTCTTAAATAAAGACATAAATACAATTGATATCTTTCCAAGATGAGAGAAACCCCCTACTATTATGATTTATAGAAATGTTTAATAATGAAATCTATCTTAGACCTTACCATGTATTAGATTGGACTTACATTTTCATATTTGAACCAAAATTAAATTAGAACTTTCAAATTCATAACAATTTATTTATTTAGAGAATAAAATGAATGATATCAACATATAAATATATCAACCATTGATAATTACAATGACAATTTATTGTCCAATTGCTTGTACTTATGTGTAATCCTTTAAAATTAATTTAATCCTGGCTTAATATTTGTTTTAATCCTTTAACTTAATTTAGCCCTTTAACTAAAAAAAGGTTATAAGTTAGTCCCTTAACTTCACTTATGTTAACTTATTTGGTCATTTATGTCAATTCATGGGAAAAAATGTTAAGTTCTGGTGACGTGGCGTGACAATAAAGTCATTGGTACAAATCTGAGTCAACATACGTAGTTAAAAACAGATAGATTGTTTAAACTGTGGGGCTTCCCCGAAAATAAAATCCAGGATGTTTAAACAGTGTATCCGTTTTTAATTACATATGCTGACTCAGATTTGTACCAATGACCTTGCTGTCACACCACATCACCCGAACTTAATGTTATTTTGTCAGAAATTGACGGAAGAGACCAAATGGAATAACGAAAGTGAACTTAAAGGACTAAGTTGTAACATTTTTTAGTTAATTAGAAGATAAAATTAAGGGACTTGGTGACTAATTATACCTTTAATCATATACAATTTATCATTTTAATAGGATGATTTTCTCAAAAGTTTTACCCAAAAAACCCAGTTTAAAAAAAACTCAAAATAACCCATATTTCAGATAAATTCCCAAACTACCCCATATTAAAGCACGCGTGCCAGATGAATTGGCGCCTACCCTTAAATTTAAAGAGGATGCACCAATTGAATTGGCTTATGCACATGGTGTTGCCAATCCAATTGGTGCAGGAATGAGAGGAGGCGCCAAATGGTCTAGTGCATGTGTGTGTTGTGTAATTTTTTTTGAAGGTGAAACCGCTGGTGGTTGGGGGTTTCTTCCTTAGTCATCTCAGAATACATGTCACTCCATAAGTCAATCTTTGTTTGATTTCAGACAGACATGTTGCTATTGAGAGTGCTTATAATAATCATGATAACGAATGACATGATCCTCCTTCTACCCATGTATATTGCATTAGACATATCGCACAAAACTTCATGCGTGCAATCAAAGACGAGAACCTTCGCAAAAAAGTATTGAATGTAGGATACGCTCTAACTCAATCGTCATTTCAACATTACAGTGACGAAATTAGATTGCCAAATGCAGATGCAGGAAGGTGGATGGATAACATACCATTAGAGCAGTGGACAAGGACATTTGATGGAGGATGTCAATGGGTACACATGACAGCAAAACTTGTGGAATGCATGAACGACGTCTTCAAAGGCATTAGAAATCAACCAATAACCACATTGGTGAGAACAACCTATTTTAGGTTGGCATCGCCCTTTACAACCAGAGGTGAAAGATGGAGTGTAATGTTAATGTCGGGTCAATTATTCAGTGAATGATGTATGCAAGTGATGAAAGAGGAAACTATCAAATCTAGAAGACACGCGGTTATAATCTTTGACCTTCATAGGAAAAAATTTAGTGTATAGGAAACAATGGACCACAATAAGGGGATGCCTAATTTATCCTATGCTGTCAGACTAAACTGAAGTTGGTGCGACTGTGACAAGTTCTAGGCCTTCCGTATACCTTGCTCCCATTTCATTGTGGCATGCACATATACTCGCCAGGACGCTTACAACCATCTATTCGATGTTTACAAGGCCATTACCGTCATGAATGTCTATAACAAAAGCTTCTCAGTGCTAGCAATGGAGGAATATTGACCTTCATATCAAGGGGACATAGTTTGACACAACGATGAGATACGAAGAAAGAAAAAAGGACGGACAAACAACATGCGTATTAGAACAGAAATGAATACGACTGATAAAATAATAAGATTATGTAGTATATGTCGTCAACCTGGACACAATATAAAAAAAATTCCTAATCTCAGAGCAACCTCTGCATCATAATTTAGTATCTCCTTTCAATTTTTGTAACCTTTGATTTTAACATACTAATAACTTTTTGTTACAACAATGTTAACAACAAACATCACCTAAACTTAAACAGACTTAAAAACAACAACACTTTCCAACAAGAAACTAGATATCACAAAACGAACATTGGTGACAGGTTTGAATAAACAACACAAACAACAAATATCAAAACAGATAAAAATACTTAACCACAATATTTAAAATTAACATTTCTAACTGATTACAACAATCAAACTGATACCATTTGGTCCAAACATCATTCCCCCTGCATCCTTATCATTTTTAACTCGCACCCACCCACGTACGACATCGTGTCTCTCAATACTTCTAATTTTTTCACCTACAAGTATGTCTCTGTCTAACCAACGAACCAACTCCCTCTGTAGTTGCTCGAAACTACAAATGTTCCAAAAGATCATCTCTATCGGTGACCTGTCTCTCGAATAAATCACTTTTCCATATCGGCGACGAAGACGAACCATATTTGCAATATAATGAAAAGAGATGTGGAAAAATGAATCACATCAGATCTCTATTTATACAAAAAAAATTACACAACACACATAGACGCAAGACTAATTGACGTCTCATCTCATTCCTTACACACAGGGGCCAATTGGATTGACAACACCAAGTGCAGAAGTCAATTCAATTGGCGTCTCCTCTTTAAATTTAAGGGTGTGCGCCAATTCATCTGACACCTATGTGTTGACATTTTTTTAAAGTGGCGTAGTTTGAGAATTTATCTAAAATGTGGGTTATTTTGGGAATTTTTTTAAGGCTTAAATGCACTTTTGGTCCCCCCTAGTTTAGACGTTTTAAACAATTGGTCATCCTATTACAAAACCAACTATTTAGTCATTTAATTTTGATGACCTTTGGATTTTTATGGTCCCACTCCACTTTTGCATAGGTGGCTGTGATGACTAAGAATTAAAAATAATTTTTAATTGCATGGAATTACTGAGTAGGATATTTTATTTTTTAATACTTTTTTACATAATTAATAATTTAAGAAATTGTTATTTAATAAATTTATTAATTAAAATTTTAGAAAGCAAGCAGGTCCTAAAGCCCATTTTTTGGAGCATAAGGTCAATTCTCAAAGATCCACTTTCATCTTAAGACACTTATGCAATAAGCTTCACATGTTCAAGCTATATAAACCATTACTATACTAAGAAAAAATAATATTGGACTATACTACCAACACCACTACAACTCACCTTTCAACTTCAACATACTGCATTTTTTTATGAGTGATAAAATGGATGGATTGAATTGCAAATTGATGAATCAAAATATTTATTCAGTTAACAGTTCACTAAAACTTCATTCAAAATATTCAATGCAATAAATAATATATATATATATATATATATATATATATATATATATATATATATATATATATATATATATATATATATATAATATATATATATATAATATATATATATATATATATATATATATAGAGAGAGAGAGAGAGAGAGAGAGAGAGAGAGAGAGAGAGAGAGAGAGAGAGAGAGAGAGAGAGGAGAGAGAGAGAGAGAGAGAGAGAGAGAGAGAGAGAGAGAGAGAGAGAGAGAGAGAGAGAGAGAGAGAGAGAGAGAGAGAGAGCGAGAGAGAGAGAGAGAGAGAGAGAGAGAGAATTTTTTACAAATATAATCCAATTTTTCAAAGAAATTCCCAAAATACCCCTGGTTTCAAAAAAATTCCCAAACTACCCCACTTTTAAGAGGAGGCACCAATTCAATTGGCGACTTCTCTTAAAAATTGAATGGAGGCTCCAATTGGATTAGCTAGAGCATGTGCCCTAGCCAATCCAATTGGCGCCCCTGTGTATTTTTACAAAGGAGTCGCCAATTGGATTGACACCTCAATATAAAATGCATTTTTTTTGGCTAAATGGTCTACGTGATACATAATTTTGAAATAAGACTGATTGATATTAATAAAATTTTCCGTTTACACAAAAAAGCCTAATGGTGATGACCAGGATCACCTAACCGACCTCCGGTCTCACATCCCCTAGCTACCCTAACCCGTGGCCTTAACCCACGTTGATGATTCACTACTGGTGTTTGAGCATCTGAGGGGCCAGGAGCGTCACTACCAACTACAGGAGATGGCCTGTTGAGGTAGTCAGACAAGTCGGCATAGTCTTCAGTATGCATCGAGGGTGTACCTCCTTAGCTGAGTTCATGACCCATGCCAGAGTAGTTAGGTTGTGTTTGACTCATTGGTGGGCGACAGGGACGGTTGAAAGGAGACATGGGTGTGAATGATGCGTCGAGGAAAGGTTGGAAAGGTTGTTGGGGTGTATGGTATAGATAGGTTTGTTGGAGGTTTTGGTTTTGTGAGGTTTGGGCTTGTTGGATATGGTAGGAAGAGTGGCGGTTGGTGTTGAATGATCGTTGGATGTTCTGGCTAAGGCGGATTTGGTAGGGTGATGTGGTGGGTACGAAGCGATGTTGGGTCTCAGGTTGATGGTCAATTATTTGGTGGTGGTATGTGGTATGCTCTTAGTATCGGGGTTGGGTGTATGACATGTTTTGGTTGTATGTTTGTGTGTTGGTTGAACGGAACATTTGACGGACAGGGGGTTGTGTGTATCCGGTCTGACAATGTTGTTGGGGGTTTGATGTTGAGGTGTCAGGTGTGTAATTTTTTTGGCGTGGGTCGTACATGTACATATCCTCGGCGATAAACTGAACACCAACCGATCTGTACCAAGCCATATAAGTACGACTTGATTTTTCTTCATTTGGCATGACTGTGTCAATTAAGACATGGTCATGGCGGTGCTTCCATTTGCGACACTCCGATCTTGCGAAGCTTTGCCATGGATTGAAGTTCCATTGGACGTTAACTTTGCGCAGATGCTATTCTCCTAGGCTTGCTGGGGGATCTGGGATGTTTTGGGGCATACGGCCGCGTCTTCAGTGTTGACCTCATGGTCATGATCCAAATTAAGGTATGGATGCCAAATGAACTGAAATGTGAAAGAAAATAGGATTATAATCTAGGTAGAAGAAGTTAACAAATTATAACGAAATAATGAGGTTATTATCCTTACGTCTGTCGGTCGAAGGTGATCCAACAAATTGCGATACTGAGTAATACAGTGTCTAGGACATCTGTTATAACTCATACCACGTGCAGACCATCTACACCAAAAAGGTAAAAATATTAATTAGAGATAATAATCTTTAAATAAGTAAGTAAATATATAGCAATTTAAACAACTTACTTTTGTGCATACGAGAATGTGAAAGGATTGTTGTTGACGGGTGCTAGGGACAGTAGTCTTGACCAACCCCATGCTTGGAGCAAAACAACACATCCAAAAAATGTAGATGTGTCTTTGTGTGAGTTTTTGCACAAGAAGCTATAGAGATAGGCTAGACAAGCAGATCCCCAACTGTAACTTCCTATTCTATCTACATGTCTAAGTAAAGGTAAATACATAATATGCATGCTAGAACCACTACCTTCGGGAAATTAAAAAGAACCAATTAAAAGCATAATATAACACCTAGTTTTATTATTCGAGCATCTTCGGTAGAATGCTCATCTAAGTATAAACTGTTATAGTACGACTTAAGGCGTGAAAGGAGTATACCTTGACCTCTTGAGTTATCATCTAACAAATCAGTCTCCAAGAGGTCTATGCAAATTGAATTTGCATAGTTGGTTTTACCATTAACAACCTTACCTTCAATGGGCAGTCCCAAAAGCATGTAGATGTCTTTTAACGTCAGAGTACACTCACCGGTTGGGAACCAGAATGTGTGTGTCTTGGGACGCCATCTTTCGCATAAAGCAAGAATGAATTTGTTATCTATCGACCAAGACAAAATCTTGCTTATATGACCAAAATCGACGAGTTCAACATAAGGTTGAATCATCGAGTCCATATGGACATATTCGTGGACCTGAGTTCGGAACCTTGAAACATCCTATAAAAGAAAGAACAAAAAATTTACTAAGTTGGTATGTTATTAAAAGGGACTCTATTAAAAAAAAATAACAAAAGAAGAAAACGCTTACATAAGTTGCTATATTTGCAACCGTTCCTCTATGCAATTCGCCTATTGTGAGGATAAACATTTTGTCGGGGATGAAAGCGGTTGGTGAAGATGAAACTACAAGAAGTTGTTGCAGATGAAATTGTAGAAGAAGTATTGTAGAAGAAGTAGTGAGTGATGGTGTGGAGGAAGTGTTGATGGTGTGGATGTATTTATAGGAAAATGGCTTGGAGCATGGAAAGTTGTGTTTGCATGTGGTCTCCAATTGAATTGGCGCCCATGTGCATTTTGTACATGGTATTGCCATTCAAATTGGTGCCTCCATAGGGACATGCATGACGCACCTAGGTCTGATTGCTTGGTTTCGAGGTCTGCATGCATGCAAGACAAGATGTCGCCAAATGGATTGGCGCCCATGTGCAAGGAATGAATGGGGGCGCCAATTCAATTGGAGTGCGTGTCTGCATGTATGACACGTGGCTGTCCTCTCTCTTGCATGCTGAACATGTCACTTATGAGTAGCTTGCATAGTTGAAACATCATTTCGGACTAGCTTGCATGTGCGACACATCACTTCAAACTAGCTTGCATGTGAGACACATCACTCACCTATTTAAGTGTCTTACTATCAACATCCAAGACTCAACCCACATTCATTTGCAGCAAGAAAATAGTTTTCATCTGCACAATGTCATCTTCACCAAAATACAGTGTCAACGTTCACTGCAACAGTGAAACATACGAGTCTGAGTTATACGGTTTTTGTTTTTGAAACACTGATACCATTAGACTTACGATCAAGAGAAATGCAACCTTCTTGAATTTGAAAAAAAGAATACAAGCCTGTATAGGATCGGGTATTGTGTCTAAGATCACGTATCAAAATCCTTTTTTTTTAGAACAGTCAATGCAAGTTTTTCCCGCTTAAGGTACGAGATGATGAAGATGTTGAATACATGTTTGTTAGTCATGAACATTCAGGCTGCAACTGTATTGAGTTGTATATTACTCTTCAACCATGTATACCATCTCAGCAGTCTCAAATAACCAGTCAGGATGAATCTGGTGAATTTGATCCACAATGGTCAGATGACGTAAACCCAGAAGCAGAAGCAGAAGTGGACGTCGTTGATGAAGAAGAAGAGGAGACCGAGATACAGGTTGATCACATGCTGAACAACGACATTGAAAATGATGATCAACCACCGACAATACCTCCTAGTCATGTCTACAATCCGCCTCAACATATGACAAAGATGGATCTGCATGACGATGAAACATCCAACAGTGTTTTCTATAACCCGTATCCACAATCAGAAGGCGAATTAAAGGTGGGAGACATGTTTCGTACCAAAGAAGAATGTGTGCAAGCTATCAAAAAATTTCACATGAACAACTTTGCTGGTTTTACAGTGAAACGCACTGATTCGAGAAGGTATGTCATCGAATGTCATAACATCCTTTGTAAGTTTTGGTTGGCTGCATCTTACAAAAAGAAAAATGACTCTTGGA